>NW_026901264.1:0-1200000 GCF_033783945.1 Neopsephotus bourkii | reverse complement strand
ACATGGTCAGTAGTGGAATATCACGTGGTTTGAGGGGCAATCCTGCCTTTGTGTAAGCAATGGGGTGTTTTATGGCAATGGTTTTGACACAAGGATTATAAAGACAGCTCAGTTTTTCTGTATGTCATGGAGTTCAGCAATAGCTTTGGTTTCTGAGATCCCCAAATTAAAGTTGTCTTCAGAGACACGTTATTTCTTGAACAAGGTTCAGCATTCAGAAATAGATCTGGAGTGTAAGGGTTCCTGTTTTCAGTATCTCAGGAGTATTATAGTCTATCCTCAGAATTTTGATTAACCACCTCCTTATTTGTTGATGGAGGGAAAAGAACAGGTAAGTTGGGAACCTTCCTGAGTTTCAAAATCCTGAAGCATGCAAGGGCCTGTTTTCTTTGCAATTAGCATCTCTGCTGAAGTGCTCAGGAAAAAGTGATGACATGAAACACTGGATTATTTTTTTTCTGTGGACTGTAGTTATTTTTTCACTTAGGCAGGAAAGTTGATTATTGTTAGTAATGCTACCTCTAATGTTTCATGTTAAGGAAATGTTTGAGCAATAAGCATTTTTCCCACAGCAGTGAAACAATATACCTCTCCATGCCAAAGATTGTGTTGACATATATCCTCCTCATTCCTGTAGCTGGAAGATGAAGCTTGGAATTTTTCCAGTAGCTCAGCTGCCAATTTACCATCATTGATGATTATCAGGAGTCATTTGAGTGAGGTGTCTGATGTATAGCAGAGCATGCGTGATCTATTAGCTGTTTCTTGGGGTCTTGTACTGGTCTGTGGAAGGCTGCGCCTCATAACTGATAGTAGTTTGCTGAAAGACGGCTCCTGTAGTTATAATGAAGTTGTAGAGCACTGATGAGTTGCTGTGGGTGTGAGATGAGGGGGCAGAGTTTGCTGGCACCCATACTATAAACCAAATACCTAACTCAATTCTTTGGCACTCACTGGAAGTTTAGCTATTGAATTCAGTGGGAAGGAGCCCATTCCCAGTGCTCTTTTTACTTAATATTCAGATCTGTGTCCCCAACATGTTACATTATCTGATGAGAAAGATACTATGAGATTGTACAAGTTACTTGCATTTGGTATAATTCCCAGTTAAGTAGAAAGAAGAAAACAAAGACCATAAGGATAAGGAAGCTCTCAATTCCATTCAAAATAAATCAAATTCTTGTTATGTGAAGGTAACTCTAGTATTTAGCACTGTAGAGTTTATCAGTGAGACAGCAACAACGAGTTATGTCAAGATAATGCACAAGATGCTGTAAATGCTCTGAATGATGAATTGAGTTGATTTCTAAACCCAAAATTTCATCACTAGTGAGATTAATTTTTTTCCTATGACAGCTAAGCACTTACCATCATGCTTTGCATCCATGCCTTGTTTCAGCAGTGGAGCTAGTAAGCTAAGCTGTAAACCTAGAAAGAATTAAAATTGGTCTTAGTGTTTTATGATCTTTTCATTTTGATTTAGTGATGCTTGTTTAATTTTGAGTTTTTTCAGTTCTGCATTGTTAGAATTACATATGCCATATGAGAATTTGTTTAAAGATCACTTTTATTGGAAGTAAAATACGAACTGGAAAACTTTCTGTTATTCTAAGGCTTTATAACATCTTGTGTATGCAAAGTCTAAATTTGGAGCCAGAATTGACTTGTTCTTTAAAACAGTAATAGCCCCAGAACACTGCTAATAAATGCTGGAGGATTTGCCAGTACTCAAACAAGTTGGAAGGTATTTGGATTGTTTGCCATGCTTAGCCTTTGCACAGATTTTTGGGTTAAAATATATGGGTCTGCATTGGACTTGCCTAAATAGCTGATCATCTAGTAGTAGGTGTGTAACAGCTACCCTTATTCTTTGTAGTTGTCTATCCTTTTTTAGCATTTTCATAATCTATTAATCATTTAACCCTGTATAAACCATTTATAAATGTACCCTGTATAAAAAAAAAAAAAAAGTGTGACCATTTATTTTTTTCCTCAAGTTTAATATTAAAGGCAAGTCCAAGGTCAAGATAGGCACCAGGAGGCTTTAGGGAGCCAGTGTAGTTTATATTTTGGCCAGTCAGCTGAGGAACCACGTGGAACTAAAATTAGTAAAGTGTGTGCAGTGAAGAAAGTTCACACGATGTAACATGCTGTGGGTAGTATTAGCGTTGATTTACGAAATCTGTTAATGATGTGGTCTGTCTAGACCTTTGGAACATTCCTTAGCTCCTTATTTAATGTAAGAGGAATCATTTCTGAAATTAGCATATAAATTGTCCAGAGTCAGCAGCCCTTTAAAACAGTGTTCTAGCCTTGTGTCATGGCACAATAACTGTTCAAAGTAACCCCCTCTCCCCCCTAAATTTCCCAGTAGGGCATATTTTAATGAAGAAGCTCTTGACTTTAGGTTGCATGCTGAAAAAGTGCACAAACACTGAGAACATTTATTAAGTTTAAAATGGGGAAATGGTCAGGATTTGATTTGGGTAAGTTGTATTTATTTAGTCATGTTAATAAGGGAAGTGTATTATGATAAGGAAACATCTGGCAAAGTCTATTCATGCAGAAGGTTTACATATACGTAATTGAAACTGGAGGCTTTTCTGACTTCGACATAAGGTTTTTTTCCTTGGTCTTTCACATAACTTGTTTACGAGCCATACTATGTGGTGTGGTCATTCCAAGGCTCAGCCCAATTGAGATTCATGTGAGGGCAGCCTGCTCCTGGGACTGAACACCAGGTTGCTGCAGAAAGGAGGTGTGAGAACCTGTTGGAGGCACATCCTCCTTCCTGGATGATGTTCTTTTGTTGGCTGTTTTGAAGTTCTGTTCTTACTTCTTCCCACTTCAGTTGCCAATTGAAACACACAATATCCTGTTCCTAGGTCATCATTTTCAAGAATAGGTAATATAATGTGAAGCCAGGTTGAATGGGGCTTGGAGCAACCTTGTCTACTGGATGGTGTCCCTGCCTGGGGCAGGGGGTTGGAACTGGAAGAGCTTTAAGGTCCCTTCCATTCCAAACCAGTCTGTGAACTTATGATAACATGCATTCAGCTTGTGAACGTGTGCAGGAACTGGGAACTTGATTTTTAGACACAACAGATATGTATGCAGAGACA
Organism: Neopsephotus bourkii; assembly: GCF_033783945.1. Lineage (NCBI taxonomy): Eukaryota > Metazoa > Chordata > Aves > Psittaciformes > Psittacidae > Neopsephotus > Neopsephotus bourkii. The sequence goes on along the minus strand of NW_026901264.1, from coordinate 1,196,878 downwards.
GAAATGACAATACTGTGTGGTAGGTTTCTTTGGCATGTGAGATGATCACACTGAGCAGTGAAGCCAATAAAATCTTTGTACTCCAGAATCATGTGTTCTGAACATGCTATGAGCTTTGCAGAGAAACTATGCCAAGAATGTTGCTAGAGACTTTGATATGTTGATTTGGTACTTAGGTTTTATCTCCCTTGCTCCAAAACCTGGGTGCTTTAATCGCAATGGAATCAGTTGCCCAGGTCACAGAGAAAAAGAAATGGAAAATAATGTAATTACAGAAACTCCTAAACCAACATTTTTATATGTTACTGAATAAAAATTTTAAATTGGGATATTTCCTTACCTCCCAAGGGTTAAATACTGAATTTTGACTAAAAATGCCATATTGGAATGCTTTTTCTGTTCCAGAGAGGTTTGACTTGTGGCTAGGAAAGCCTCCAAGATGCTGGATCTTAATTTTTGTCATGGTCTCAATGTTCATCCATCTGTCACCCTTGTGCTCTGAAGAAAGCATGTGTTTTAGAGGAGAGGGGGAGAGAACTTTTTTTTCCCCCTAAGAAATAGTGAAGAACTGTTCAAGAAGAAAAACCAAACAACAAAACCAAACCAAATTCACCTCCCTCAAAATGAAATCAGTCACTTACCTGATGCTAGAGTAGGGCATGGGAAGAGTCAGTTTGTAAATGCTTTAGCCTGTCTTCTGTTCCCATAACCAAACTGATATACATGGGCAGCCCCAGTGACCTGATTGCCATGTCATGGGTAAGCCTGTTTTAATTCTAGTATGAAGATCTCAAAGTTTGGATTTTTTTTTCTGGTTTTGTTTGCCTTTTTTAACCTTTGTTTTAAAAGATTAACATGGATGGCTAAACATAGAGTAGTGATAGATCCAGAACTAGGTGCAGAGAGCAGGGTTTGCATTCCATGCTAGTGCCCCGCCTGGCACAGGGAGGCCTTGGCTGGTGTCTATGGGATGTAAAACAAAAATCAGGGTAAGAATGTGACAGGCAAACAGCATGGCTTGAAGTAGAACACCAGAGTCCAGGCTTTGAGTTGTACGTTCCAGTTGGGGTGAAACGGGTACACAAGGCCTTCTTGCTGGAGTAAGTGATAGCAGTTATTTTGTGGTGGCGAGTTTAGCAATGGATTACTTGAATTTAGCTCACAGGCCTTAGAGAGTGTCTGATCCCAAGATAACTGCTTCAAAGTGTCAGAATGTCTCGAGTGAATCAGTGCAGGCTGTTGCTCTTGCAAACATGAGGCGGGTTTAGTGCTGTGGGACAGGAACAGATTCGGAGAGGTGCTATGCGAAGGCTCAGCACACTTCCTGCTGCACCTCTCCAAGTTGGGGATGATCTTTGTGACTTTGACAAGCACCTCTGTGGGACCAGAGTTGGGCTTATTTCACAAAGTTTGTGGCCTAAGGGAGACCCATTCCTGTGACATGAAAACTTGCTGCATTCATGACAACAGTGGGTGGTGTCTGAGGGGCATTGGGCTCTATTTTTACAGTCTGCATGTTGTAAGAGCCACATTTTTTGAGAAGTGGACAAATGACTTTGACTCTTCTTATCTGTGCTCCTCTCTGATATCTTGTGGTAAACAATATATGCTTGTTTTTATGTTTTCCTTTTAGCGTATTTCTGCTTCAGTTGAACTTTAAATGTTTGAAGGCTTTCCCCCCTTCTCCCTTATTACTGAATTTAATTGGAATTATGGTGCTTATCAAAAAGCCTTTCTGCAAGGTGACCTGGCAATAATAATTTCCTTTCATCTATACCAAACATTTGTAGATCATTAAAATGTGTCAAATATAAAAGTCTTATTCACAAAGAAATGGCTTTATATGAGCACAGTAAAATATGAAATTTCATTATATACAGAAAGGCTACATTTTATATTCTTGGTTCATAGAGCAAACCTCCAACACATGTGGAATGCATGGCAGGATGTAAGAGCCTCTAAGGGCTGTATGCAGATATGTGAAAGGGAAGGGAGGAGGGAGGAGGAGGAAAAAAGAAAAGGCAGTTGTGGGTCTGAGGAAACGACCCCATTCAGTAACAAATGGAGCATGTGCTCTGGGTCTCCAGGAGGATTTGTGCTGGGATCTTGCTCTCCATGTGCGTGCATTCCTGGGAATCAGACAGGTGTTAAAGTGAAATGATGCCCAGAGGACGCAGCACCCTCCTATGCTATCAGCAGCCTAACCACATGACAGATCCAAAAGCAGCCAAGCACAACTGCTGAGGGGTTTGCCAAGGGGTTAGATGCCAAATGCTCAGAGAGAGTATCCTTGCCAGCTTGGCACCTTTAGGCCATGTGGCTGCTGCTGGCATGGAGCTGTCATTGTAATGTGTTGGGGAGAACAGAACCAGAAGCTGTCTTAATAGTTCCTTGTCAATGAAGATCTTTTATTGTTGTGAGTATAAAATATTAATTACCTTACAAATGCTTTTGAGAGGCTGTTTGTGGCTTTGGCTTCTGTCCAGACTTGCAGTGGTGAAATCAGAGGATTGCTTCCTGGCAGTTGAATTTATTTATGCCCTGTCCCCCCTGCCTGCCCTCAGCATCACACTGGAAATAACAGGGGAACTATTTGGAAGCAATTGATGTCTAGGGAAGGATGTTCGTTGGCTTCTGGGATTTGGACCAGTCCCTGAGCTGGTGCCTTAGGAGTGGATTTAACCAATGCTGTAATCTTTTGGCACCTGTTGCAGTTTTTGGCAGTGGCATGGGGCAGCTTTGGTTGCACTGTAGCTAGAGTAGTGAGCATATGTCTAATACCCATCCCAGAAAGAACAACCTAGTGCCCTTAATGCCTTTCCTATTGCTTTTCTTCCACTTTCTCTTCTCTTATTCATCAGGCTGCTGTTAGTACTTACCATTACATGCAGACAAGCACTCAACAGTAACTTCAAAGCAAATAAATGAAGGATAAAGCAAGAGAACAGGAACGGGGAGAGTTCTATATTATCAGATTCCAGCTCCTTTTTGCATTTGATTTTGAGTTGGTTTTAGGCCCTAAACCTTTTAGAAGTGTGATAAACAAAGGATTCTAGGCAAAATGAAACATGAGCTAGTGTCTGAGATGTAATCAGAAGAGGCACATTTGTGTTTATAAATATGTTAATCAAAATAACCAAGTATGTATCTTCAAGGATAGGGTTCAGTGGACCCAATAAAGTCTCTGCCTACATGTCTCTATGCTTATGGTACATCTGTAAGTGGCTGCAGTCCAGCAAAGCTCTTAAGTGCATGCTTAACTCTGAGCACAGCTTGGCTACAGCAATGTTGCTAACTTTGGCATGTGAGCTTTTATGCGTTTGGGGCATTCACATGCCTAGTGTGAAGCACATGCTTGTGTACCCTTTTGGATAACTCTTTCTTGTGTCCTACAGGCCTGGAGCCAGGGCTATGAGTCCAATTTCCACCTTCAGTTTCCTGCTCCTGTAGAAGGTATTGAAGATGACATTAGGGCCATATGTTGCTCTGAGGTTTTTAGCCTTCATTTGGAGATCACTGAAACACAGAGGTACAAACCCCTCTTTGTTATATTATGAAACTGACTGAAACAGTGTTATATTATGAAGCTGACTGACGCTGTTACTTTACCTTTCGTGGTGCCTTAGAAACAGTCCAAGGATGCCCAGGGATCTCTTGGACACAGTCTAACATCTGCTAACCAAAGTATGTTTTTTTGTGTTTCTGAAGGTATCTGTCTGTACCAGAGCAGTTTATTAGGCTCTGATGGACAGATTGGATTAGTAGGTTTACATAATGAGATTGTCCATAAAGGCCCCTACTGTTTTAAATAACTATTTAAAACACATTAGCAGTACAGTCTGTGCAGAATTTAGTGTTTGCTGAAAATGACTCCAAGTAACCCATGCAGAACTGTGGCAAAGGCAGAGAACTTAGCGGGAAAAACTGGCATCTTCAGATATTCCCACTGCTGCATCACAGTGTGTGTGTTCATAGTGCCTGACGGCCTGAGAGTTAGGTATGTTAAACTGATCATTGTGTTTACTGGCTTGTGTAGTCAGTCTTGAGAGCTGGGGTGGTTAGATTTGAAGATAAAGTTCTCTGGTTCCTCCGATGGTTCTTGAATTACAACTCGGTTTTGTCATCTAGAAAATCACTAGAAGATCTTAGGCTTCCTGTCTACCTACAGATTTCAAACAAGATGAGCATCAGTAAAGGCAGCTCAGCAGATAAAGCTCTCAAATGATAAATAAGGAGAATTTAATAAAGTATAATCTAATTGTAACAGCTCAGCTCTCACTAAGTGCCACTGTCAACATACTTGGCTTAGGAAAGGAAAAATAAAAAGGGAAGTGTTCCATCAGTTACAAAAAACTGGACTTGTAAGTAAAGTCCAAGCAAGCAAACTCTGGTGTGTGCAGTTCAGAGTCCATCTGGATATTTCTTGGACTACCATCAGAAAGCATCAGAAAGTTGCTGGACAAATATCTCTGATTCTCTCCAGTAACTTCTTGGTATGCCTGAGGTGGGATTCCAAAAGAGGAATAGCTGTCAAGCTGTGTTTTGTTTTTACCTTCTCCAAAGCCTGTTTGTATTACAGGGATCATAGTCCATCTCTAGTCTTTGGTACCTGTAGTCATTTATTTTAAGCAAGTTAATTTCTTGGCGATTGTAAGAAACCCAGATGGGGGGAAGAATATCCTGTTGTGAGAAAGTTCTTATCTGGTGCACTGAAATGATTGAAAATGGCTTTCTAAATATTCTAAAGAAGTGCACTTATGGGCTAAGATCCAAACTTCCTGGTGGGAATGGGAGTGGAAAAAACAGCAAATGCAAGTTTGAGAAGCACTGTAAAATATTTTTGTCCAGCTTTTTGCCCCTGAAGGAGGAAGTGAGGAATTTAGAAAGCAGCACATGTGACAGATGCTGTTCAAGATGCTTAACACATTACTTAAAGATGCTCTGTAACCATGATGTTCTGTGTAATAAAAGAATGTCAATGGAATGGAAGAGGAACCGTCCAGATTTACTGTAACCACATCTGTAGCCTTATCAGTCTCACATGATGTAAAGAGGTCAACAAATTACTGCCAGTTCCTGGAATAGTCCTAAACGTATTTCTACAGCACAAAGCAACATCAGAGTAGGGAGCCCTCAGGTTACCTCCAAGTGAGTTGGCATTTCTGTAGTAGATTACCACACAGGGATACAAGTTTCAGTGCCAGAAGTAGTAAAGCTCTGTTACTGCCATCCACAGTTGATTAGCTTGGGTGTCATACCAAGCAAACATGGCTGTATTGCTTCTGGTTCTGCAGCTAAGTTAATTGAGGCTGGCTTGGGGATCTTTGCCCCAGTGTACAGCACAGACATATCCAGGAATGCACTCCTATCGTTGACTGAATACTGTATTTTCTCATAAGTGTGGCAGGAGTATAATTGCAGGGTGGAAAAAGAAGGCCAATATACATTCACTTCACTTTAGAAACTAAATTAAACCTTTGACTTAACTCACTTGTATACCAGCTCCCTGCAGGCATTTCTACAGGCTTCATTAGAGACAACCTAGGGGCCATGGAAAAGGTCTTACAAGAGACTAGCCAGGAAGCCAGTCACAGTCCCAAATCCTGCTGCTACAGAATACAGTCTGCCTCTTGGCACCTCGGCCTTGCAGCTGCCAGGCACTTTCCTTATGTGGTCACTGGTGTTGGCTCTGGGGCTGGAGCAGATAGATGAGGAGGGCTGAGAGGGAACACATTCATCACTGCCAGCAGTGAGTGGAGGCAGTGCCAAGTCACTATGTAACTAGGCACTTGTGCCAATTTGCTCAGTAATTGGATTGCTATTTGAAAAATTAAAGTGGTGTCTAGAAAATTCTAACCTTTGCCTTTATGAAGTTTGCAGCTGAGAGGCTGAGCAGGAAGAATGGAGGGGATCAAACGTAGGTGTTTCAGGAGACCAAATGTAGGAGGTAACTTGATTGCTTTCCAAAGTGTTAACACCAGCCTCAGAAGCAGCCTCTCTGTACCAGAGAGACAAAGAGCAAGGCACAGTGCAGTGGAAAGCTGCAATGTTACGGACAAACTGTAACCTGGTGCTTACTAAGGAAAATCACTGTGGACTTGTCAGCTGAAAGCCATTTGTCTAAAGAAAACATGTAATTAGAGGGAAAGGCTTGATATGCTTGCTGTGCTTTTTAAGACAAAAACCTCTTAATTGGGCATTATATTTTCATTTTTTTTCTGAGCCTGCAAATTAGTTGCTTCTGTCTGCTTTATACACTGCTCTCAAATACCTGTGCTGAACAAATCTGTTGTACTAATATTAAGCATAAATGATCTTGAATTACCCAGCTACAGAGAAAATCTCTGATTCAGAAGTAATGCCACAAGCCATTTCTTCTTCCCCTGAAGTCAAATTCAGACCTTGCTTTGACTTTGGTACAAGCCTAACTAATTACATCCAAAAATACAGTCACCTAAACAGTCCTTCAGGCATTTCATTATTGCTTGCAGTTGAGCTCACTGGCCACCCTTATTCAGCTGAAAACTTTGACCATATGGACATGGTGGATTATAAATTGTTCCTTACATAATATTTGTAGTTTAAAGTACAGTGCGGTTGCTAGTAGGCGTATAAAAGTAGTGCCTGTGTTCTTCATCACTGTGAGCAGAAACTCAAGCTGGAAGCTCTGTATTTAAAATAATAAAAAGTAAAAATCTATGGCCTCATAACCGAGGAAGAACTATTTGGAACCTCTGTGAAATGTCTGATTATTTGTCATGGGCTCAGGCCTAGTAGAATGAGGTTAACACATGTCAAAGCAGAGGCAAAGGAAATTTGGGGTTGCATTTCTGCCTCTAGGTGGAGTACTCTGCACACTGGTTTTTTATTTATTTTATTTTTTTATATAGTTTGGGAGAATGAAGCTGTGTTAGAAGCCTTGAAATGCCTCTTGTTCTGAATTCCCTTTACAGTGTATCAAGTGCTGCCTATTGGGACTAGACTAACTGGGTCCCAGAGACCATTTAGAAGAGAAAAATCAAATTAGGGATTGTTTGTATAATTGATTGGGCACTGTAAAGGCCACTACACTTTCTGAGCATCTCCTGTTTGCCAGTTACTAGTAGATCTATACATAAAAAAGCGAGAAGCCTGTAATTTACAAAGTGTCACTAATTACTATGAAACATCTGATATTTGCAGCTTGCAGGGCTGAATGTTTCTGTGATTTTCATGGTATTCCCTCCTCTTGGTATCCTGTGAGTACCATGGTAACCTTAACCACTTGTAAAACATTTTAATAGTGACCACTGTAATGTAGAGGTTGTGTGCAAACAGCATTCACCATTGCTTCAGAGGTGTTTGCAACACTTTGTTTTTGTCACAGTCAGAGTAAAATGTTGCCAGATTTCCAGAACTGCATCCTAAACTTGCCAAACAGGGAGCTGAGAGTCAGTTCTCCTGTTCTCCAGCTACTGTCGTGGATCACCTCTGGAGTTTAATTGATACATTCCTACCCAGCACTCACAAGTTTAGTGGACCATGGCTCCAGAGAGCAAAGAGTTGCTTGGGGAAAGGATTTGGCTACAGGTGCTGTTTGTGGGGTGGGTGTCTGATTAGAAGCCAGCTTTTGAAAAACCTAAATTGTTTTGTGTGACTGAGTGAGAATTCAGCTGTAGGCTCTTAGCTCAGGTATGCTCACATGTGGGCTTTTGGGTTAGCCTGCTCTAACAGGAGGGACCAGCTGCAGTGTTTGTCCCTGGACTGGGAGCTGAATTCCTGCAGAAGCCAGGATTTTGGTTTGGACCTTTTTAGATATGATGTAAATGTCAGCAGCTTCCTAACAACTGTTCTTGAAACTCTTAGCAGAATGTTGGAGCAGACTTAGGGAATTGCATAAGGTATCCCTTCTCAGAACCGAAAGAAAAAACCCAACAAAACCTAACCCATCTGACTAGAGTCCTGAGAAACACTTTCCAGCTATCAAAGACAGAAAGGGTCTTAATTCAGATTTGCCGGAATTATCTAATTAGTCTCTTTAATGCCATGCACCTTATAGTCTGTGCCACCGGGTTTGTCCTATAAATGAGATGATGGGCTAATTCATTTTAGCAGCAGTAAACAGACCTTGTGATTGTCCTCCTTACAAACACTGGCCTGCTTTTAGGGAAATGCTTTGCCCAAGCCTGTGTCCCTGCTCCCTCCCCCACGAGCTCCCCCTTCCTCTTTTTTGAGTGCTGCCTGTGCTTCTTGCCCTCCTCCTTCCCCACCAACCAACCCAACCCATCCCGTCTCGCACACAGTGACATACCTCACACATTTGCCACTGCTAACAACAACCTGTCAACTCTTTCTTTGCACCGTGCTAGGCGCCCTTTGTTTCTGCAGCCCAGCAAGCCTTGCAGCTGTTGTCCAAGGCCTGCTCCGACAGCCTGTGATCAGTCAGCTGCAAAATCCTCCCTGAACAACTCGGTATTCACAGCTCTAATCGGGCCAGCGAACTGTTTCCTCCTCTCTCGCAGTAAATCTTTATCACTTGCACTCTGCTCGTCAGTTAGTGGCGCCAGCTCTTTGGGCTGCTCTATCCCTTTCCCATACTCTGTGGGGCTGTGTGCTCTGAATGATAACTCCAGCCTTGTTTAGCCTTGCTGCTTGCCTCAGTACTGCAATCCACATGTTGGGAAGGGCCAAATTCCTGCTCCCTCCCCATGTTTTAAGTCGTATGTACATCAAGTTTGTATATCTGCAAAGGTGAAGAACTCAAAGGCTCCCTCCATTTGCCTATTTCATAATTTAACCAAACAAGTTAATTCCGTGATTTTCTTTGTTCCCCCCCCCCATCAGGCTGTTGTGCTTCTGTTAAAGAGCTGTCTTTGGAAGGAAGATGAGGGTAAGCTGCCCAGCCTGGGGAAGCTGGTGATTGCAAGGGAAGCCCTGGGGAAACTGGCACAAACATTAATTTGATCTCATTCCCAGGGCTATTGACCTTCTTCCTAGTGGTCTCCCTCACGGACAGAAACACATTTCCCTCCATCCTCTCCCTGACTTGATGTCATCTCAGTCTTTTAAAAGATTTAAATCAAAAATGTTGAGTTGTGAAACAGATTTTTAGGAAAAAAAGGATCAAAGTTGGCTTTTTTAATATCCCAGCTGAGTTAGAGTCCATGGAGCTTTTAGGGGTGAGCTTTCCATCAATGTGGAGTTGCTGAAGATTTATGCTTGTGGAGCTGAAAGCACAACTCAGTCTGTGCCTGTTGCTGCTTATGATACAGCATGAAAACTCCTCCTGCCTGCTTGGCAAAACGTAGTGGGGTTTATTTGTTGTGTGCTGTGTTTGGGCCTGGGGATGGAGATAAGCATGTAATTAAACCTCAGTTGAACAGCACATTTGCAAAGAAACTCAACTAGCTTTTAAGCACAGTTTGCTGTAGATTAGTTTAACAAATTATTCAGGCTAGTAGGGGTTATTACAGTTTATAAGGAACCTGGGAAGCTCTTGTCTGACCACCAGCCTGAGGACCAAACAAGTAATGGGGTTTTGCTCTTGTCTGTGAAGCTGAAAACCCTATTTCTGTCTCTGCATCAGCTTCCCCCGCTGTTAAGTCTTTGTATCAGCTGTTCCATGTGTGTGTACATCTGCATGCAGGGGTGGAGATCAACCAAGTACAGAAATACTCCTTTAAGAGTAAAACATGAACTAGCTTTGAGAATATCTCGTTGCTGTTAGTTTCATAAGGCAACTGTGAAATAGATGCTGCTTGAAAATCTGGGTTAATTTCTATTCAGACTTTCTACATCTCAGTTCCTCATCTGTACAGTATTTGGTCAGTGAAAGGTAAGCTCATGTACATTGGATTCTTACAGTTTTGGCACTGGTGTTCAGGTTGAGCCTGTAGAGGATTTACAAAGTAAAACCAAATGACAATCACAGTCAAAAGCACTTTTGACAAGAGCGTGTAGGGACAGGACAAGAGGAAATGGCTTTAAACTGACAGAGAAGATTGAGATGAGACATTGGGAGTCCTCTTCTACACATCAAATCATCATAGAATCCCAGACTGGTTTGTGTTGGAAGGAACCTTAAAGCTCATCCAGTTCCAACCTCCTGCCACAGGCAGGGACTCCTTCCACTAGAACAGGTTGCTCTAAGTCCTGTCCAAGTCTTAGCTGTCACATGAGCCTTGATGGGGTTAATTTGCCTGCAGCTTTAATGGCTCTATCCTCATGAGGGAATCCTGGTTGTGTTCCCTGAGAACTACCACCTGGAAGCATAATAGCAGAGTTCAGACAATTTTGGTTTTTTTATGTCTAATAGTGAGCTATTGGACACGGTTATTTTGTGGTGTGGTTGTCTTCTGTATCATAAAACAGTGGTGCTTCACCGTGCTCAGGGATAGTGGGATGGGTATTCTATCTGGTGTCCTGTGCACAAAACACAGTTGATTTTTGAAGTGTTCCTCAAGAACTTGATGTCCTTTAAAGACACCTGAATTGTACTCTTTATTCTTTTTGAAAACTCATGGTAGCTACAGTTTATACTTAACCTTATACTGTGGGAGGAAATATTTTGGCTTTGAATTACAAAGGAAGATTCTAACAGTGTGAATTGAAAGTGAATAGAACAAGGAGCAGACTTTCTCAAAATTACTACTTTTTTCTTTCAAAATTACTATTTTTGTTGTTTTGGTTTTTTTTTTTTTTCCTGAACTAAACCCATTGCACAATATTTGGAGTGTCTTTATGGAGAAGTAAACAAGTCCAGCTGGACTTTCCTTAGTACCTTGCCACTGTCCATGTGTCCTGGTTCTCTTGCTCACCTGCTGATGTTTGTGCCTTGAAGTGAGGCTTTATTTTGGAAGCTGCACCCGGTGCTTACTGCGGTATGGTTAGAATTCTGTGTTGCTTGGAGTACTGTTAAAAAAATGTCCTAGAGAGGCAAGTTCAGTTGTTCTTCATTTTTGCCCAGACCTGCAATGAAGACTGTATTTCTTTTCTGTTTAGTTCCTTCTGGAAGAGGACTTATTCACACCTGTGGGTTGAAGTGTATGAGGAGAATTTGAGAACAGCTTCTCTCTTCCCTGTTGTGAATTGAGAGTAGACTTGACTTAGATTTCCTTATGCATCTGGATGCATATATTGGAGCAGTATATTTTATTGTTCTGCTTTTTTATTTTCAAGGAGCAGTGTCAACTTTTTTCCTAGCTCGTCCCACATGTGTCTTGTAAGAAAATGTCAGACCCCAGCATCTTTCTATTTGATTTTCCCCCCCCGAGTTACTGATAATATGTTTACACATTAATTCCATTTTAAAATAGTCTTTTAGTCTAGGAGTTTCCTTGTCTGATTTGCGTCAGAGTTTTCAGAAAAATTCTACCTTGGCATAATGGTTGCACCTGTGAAAGTTCAAGAAAATCAGTTTAGCTATTGCTAAATGAGGGATGCTGCCAAAATTGAGTTTGTGATGAAGAACTAGTTAAAGTATGACTAAATTAATTTATTTATAATTATTCAGTAATATTAGTGTTTAATAAGTCTCAAAAAATATGACTAAATGGATTTTATATTGCTTCTAAATATGGATTTTTGTTTCTTCTTTGGCTGCTTAGGAAACAATGCTTCCCTCTAACTCATCGTGTTTAATGTTGTGAGCCACTTCTTGTGTACAAATTTCCTGTGCATCTTGAATAAGACCATGTAAAAGATGAACAAAGACTGAGGGGAAAAACTATAAATGGGTCCATGTGACTGCCTCATCTCCAGATTTCCCCCCCTCCTCACTGAAGTTTAGAGGGAATGCAGGGCCATGCAGTGTTTGTTAAAGCTGATGGAATATCTTTCTCCCTCGGGGTATTTCTTTAATCAATGTTTCTTTATCCCATTAGGTCATCTCCTATTTATTTATTTAATTATTTGTTTGAAGAAAAGCCTTGTTCTATATGTTTTCATGGATCCTGGCGTCTATTCTTAGAAATATGGGCTGATCACTTCCTCTCTTTTCCTCAAATTTTCTGTCATTTTATCTCTTTTAAGTGCCAGAGCACAAAGATAATCCCAGCTTAGTTCTCGTTTTCCCCAGCAGTTCCCTCCTCCCCTTCCCTCCCTGCAATGAAAAAAATGAAAGGTCTCATGGTCTTACAGATTTTCTTTATGCTTATTTTGGCCTATTTGCAACCCAAATACATCATCATGCTAGAAGACGGTTCTCTAATGCTCTTGGATCAATTAAAGGTAGCCCTATTCATTGCCAGGACAAACCTTTGCCTATTAACTCTTTCAAAGGGCATTTGTCATCGCAAATAGCTGTGAATGCCGTCTGGGTTCGTTGATTAAAACAAGGTATTGTTTTAAGGCTGCTTGAATATCTTAAGTAGTTGTAATCAGAGGGTAGCTTGTGTCTGTGAAGTGATACAGTTACCTTTCACCTACTTGCTTTATTTTCAGTGTTTTTTAAAATAAGAAACCCCAAAATCTCCAATGCAATCCAAACATCCTAGTTTTAGGGTACAAAAAGATAGCACTTGCTGATCAAACTGCAATTTATGACATGGTTCTGGCGAGTCAAAGATTTCATGTGGTAACCCAGACCACTGTCAGCCAAGAGCGAGGAAGTGGAGCAGCGCTGCTCATTGCCAGTGAGCATCCTCCTTTCTTCCATCACAAATCCAGTGTCTATAGCCTGGTAATGCAGAAATCCACTCCAGTTCTCCAAGCACTTGCATGTATGCTTATGTTGAGTGCATGAATCGTCGGTTAATACAGGTTTATACAGCACTGTTTGGCATATCAAGGTAGAACAGAGTAATGTCTTTTAGACCATGTAAACATTTTTTTAGTTCATTTGCCTCTATTGCCATCTCCAGTGATTTGAAGCTATTTATGGATGTATACCAAAGCTCTGGCAAATTGGCATAGCTGGAAAAATGTCTTTTCTACTGCTCTGAGGATCAAAACATTTATTTCAGTAGTTAATAACATGAATCTTTTTCCTATTTAAAGAGACTTTTGAAAATTAGAATGAACACTACCTTGAGCTTCATGGAAAATTTTGTTTGTGCTTGTTGCTTTCTTGTTTATTTTTCTGAGAAAACAGCATAATTTATATTTCCCCCTAAAATATTTCAGTCAAATCCAGTGGTTATTTATGTGCCTGTAGTGGAGAGAGCCCTTCCAGTTACATGCTTTGATGGTGCAGCATCATTTGACCTTCACTCTCTGAAGGTGCATTTCCAGATACGGTGATTTGAGGGGTATGTGCTTTTCTTTCCATTTGTCCAATTATCTTCTTACAGTGAGGCAAAGAAAATATCTTACCCTAAGTCACACTTGGTAGAAGTACGTACTTTTGTGCTTGAGTAAGACAGTAAATACAGTGGTGAGGTACTTTTGACAAGGGCCTGTAGTGACAGGACAAGGGGAGGAATGGCTTTAACCTGACAGAGGGGAGATTGAGATGAGATTTTAGGCAGAAGTTCTTCACTGTGAGGGTGGTGAGGCGCTGGCACAGGTTGCCCAGAGAAGCTTTCCTGGCAGTGTTCAAGGCCAGGATGGACAGAGCTTGGAGCAACCTGGTCTAGTGGAAGGTGTCCCTTCTCACGACAGGGGGTTGGAACTGGATGAGCTTTAAGGACCCTTCCAACCCAAACCATTCCATGATTATGATGTATGACAGTAAATAATTTTTAGGTTGTTTCAGAATGGGAAAGGGAGGGGACACAAATGGTGTCTAAGAGGAGTCCCCCTTCTCTGGGGCAACAATGCCTTTAGAAAATACCTGACAAACTAGCCATGTATATCAAATTGTTTTTGCAGTTTAGTCATCAGGAAAGCAGGGCAATGCCATGTCTGGAAACCACCAGATAAATTAATCCTAAACACTCATGCTCAACTTGTGGTTTGCTTGATGAATTTTATTACAGGAAGTCCATGCTTGCACATGCATGGATTTGCAAGGTAAGATGGCAGAGGCATGGACATGCAAGTGGTTTTCAGTATCTTCCAGTGAATAAGTGTACTGGACAACACATGGCTTGAAGTTTAGAACATTTTTATGACTTACCTGTTTGGGTTGGTTTGTTTTCTTTTTTTTGTTTGTTTGGGTTTTTTTGTTGTTGTTTTGATTTGTTTGTTTTTTTCAGAATGTGCCTAGATTCTGCATGAAGTACTTTTTGTGAATACTTTATCTCCTTTTTTTTTTTTTTTTAATAGAACCATAGAATCACGGAATGGTTTGGGTTGGAAGGGACCTTCAAAGCTCATCTAGTCCAACCTTCAAATAGTTATTTTTTCATTTTTACAAAACTGCTCCAAAAAACCTAGTTCTGTCTTCAGTTTCCTGTATAGATAAAAAGCCCATTGCCATTTCTATTTTGTCAGTAAGAAGAACCAGTCTGATAAAGATTAAAATCCCAATTCAAGGAAAATAAAAAACTGAAGCCCATACTTCAGTGTTCTTGTGATTTTGGCACAAACCATTCTGAAATGTTTCTCTGAGATTCTGTCAGTGGCCAAAATAGAATATGCATTTGAGTTGCAGACAATATCTTCTCTATAGTGTTTCTCACTGCACTGTATGGCCTTTTTTTTCTCTTGATTCTTAATAAAAAAGTGATGCTCAGGCAGGAGAGAGATTTATTTTCATAGTTGGTAATTTAATTCAATGGTTTATATACTATGATTTCAAAGCTCATTTTGTTGTAGCGATAAATACAGTTCTAATCTTTCTTCTTCAGCTTTGTGGATTTTCACACAACTGTGAAGTGTCTTTTCTTCAGTCAGGTACCTTGGAAATAAACTTGGAGATATGCACATTTCTCACGTAGCTCTGATGTGCATATGTATCTCTATATAATGGTATTGTGTGTCTCGCACTATATAACATTTTTAGGTGTCTGTACAAGTAGGAGATTTATGAAGTGTGACTCATTTTTCCTTCTCCACACTGTTCCAGAGGAAGACCTCAGCCTGCGATGAGAAAAACTAGTACACGTTATTAAGAATTCTGATAAAGTAGGCTGAATAAATTTGTTTTCTTTGTGAGCCTTAATCCTGTGTTGTATTGGCTTCTTGGACATGGCTAATTTATTTGGAATTCCATTCTGTTCCCGACAGCATTCTTGATTAGCAGTTTGATCACCCGGAGCAAAGTTACATACCAGCTTTCAACTCTTGTAATCTAGCAGTGTAATTTTTTCAAATGGACTCTTTTCTTCCCTTGTTTGCCTCAGCTCCCCTTCTTTTTGTGTGCAAAGAGACTTGAAAAATAACAGGAGGACCTGTTAGGAGAATGAAAAACTTGTTCAAAACACAATATAGTTTGCTGAATGCCTGACTCTGCTCTGGCCACAAAGCCTCTGATACAAAGTTCAGACTGGAATATGGAAACTTTCAAAATCAGAGCCAGTCAGAGCAGCATGTGCTTATTGTAAATCTGCTGTTGGGTGGCTATCAAAAAGGAGACTTAAGAAAGCAAGTGAGTAAGGAGGCAAAGCCAAAGCATAAAGCCTAAGCCATGCAATCCTACCCCATTTTTTTTGTTTTTATTTAGTATGATAATAGTAGGTCTGATCATTCGTTATTATTCGCATGGTTTTAAATAAACCTAAGGTTGTTTTTTTTTCTAGTTACACACATACTTAATAAGGACCTTGCTGAATGCAGACATATTTTTTGATCATCTGTCTTCATAGTTTCCAAAAATCTGTTGATTTCCAAGTAGACCTTTGTAAGAAATATTTCAAATATACCTTTCAAGAAATTTAATTGCATTTTAAAAGAGAAAAATGAGGCTGGGAGCTGTGTTGGTGCAGCGTGTGAAATGTTATCCTTGATAAGTGATAGAAAGTAAACAGGTTGGGTTTTTTTTGAGTTTTGTGGGTGGTGTGATACCATCCTCGAGTTCTTTCTGTGGTCTGTATTTTGCCAGAGCACATTTTGCCTATGACATATAGCTGAAAATGTACCCTTGAACTTGTATTTAATAGTAAAATTTATCACATGCTGGATCTTGTTTGGAAATGGTGGTTGTGTCACTGTTGGTTTCTGTCAGTAGTGGTTTAAGCTGTCAAATCGAATGACAACTAGAAACAACAAATTCAACTGTAGATCAGAGACAGGTTTTGATCTAATCTCTTCTTAGTAGAGCATGGAAGGAGCACTGTCCAAGCAGAGCTTGAGGAGATGCAGCATGTAGCAGCCCCCTTCCATGAGGGCTTAATCTGCCAAAGACAAGTCATTGCAGATGAGAGGGAACTGGGTTTTCCATCCTGTGTTTGAGGCCCCAGTCTGGTTCTATATACAGTGAGAAGGAGGCAAGGTTTTTAAGTCATGAGAGATTTGGGAATAGGCCAAAAATAGGTGGCCACAGCACTTGTCAAAAGACTCAAACTGTGGTTTTCTGCATGAGTGCCTTGCCTGGATAATGTTTTGAAGAGCTGGATCTTTCTGGTTTGTTCTGATCTTGAATTTTATGGGTCTGAAAAGCAACTCTGGGCAAATATTTCATCAGAGCTGGAGCATGTTTTCCCATATTTCTAGTTTTGAAAAACTGGCATTTTGGTTGAAATGCTGTTTTGTCAAAAATAATCTTTAGTAGATTGATGTAAATTCTGTTAATTTAGTGGGAGAAAAAAAAACCAAAACCCGTTGATGACAACACTGAGAAAGGATGGTTTAGGGCTAGATCCGTTATGTCTGATAGCATTCAGTGAGAATTCCTTAATTTCCCCAGCAAAAAATCCAGAGGTTCTCTCCAACCAAAACATTATGCAGCTGAGTGTGAAGACCTAGCAACTTCTGTTGGTCTCTTACTGCTAAAGAGAGAAATGGATATAATAATTGCCTGATAATAAGCTATTCCGAACTTGGAAACATAAATTCTAAATATTTATGCTTTTTTTTCCTGTGAGTGGCTAAATACTTCTGTATTTTTCAGTTTGTTCACGATTAGGTGGACTTTTTTTGGATATTAATACACTTCTTAATGAATTAGTGTGATTAAATATAATGGCATGCACGTGGTCTATTCTGCTACTTGTAGATCATGTTCTGATCCCACTCCTAGTGAAAAATTCCTATTAGTGAAAAGGAAGCAAGATCCTACTACTGAGCACTGCAGCAGCATATGGAGGTGGCAACAGTAACAGTGAGTCTCATCAAGTCTTGTTTAAAATACAGATGTCCTCAGGTAATCACTTCTAAGACTGCTAAGGTTTTGATCCATTTCCTCCTAGTCCTTTACTCACTTTTATTATTGTTCCTTCTATGATCTGTGCTCTTTTCTTGCCTTTAAATCCCACTTTTGACTGTCAGGCCTTTGAGGATGAGCTAGAGTTCTACAAATGCTTCTGGTTTTATGGACACTAAAGTAACTCTTAAGAGAAGAATATGTAATACATGAAGTATCTTATTTCTGTTCTTGTTTTTTCTTGATCATGGCAGTGGGCATCTGGAGCTGACTGTAGTGGGAGGAGTATGTCTGCTGGGGATTTTCCAGTAGAAAACCAGTGGGGCAGGTGTTTGCTTTCCTTTGTTTCAATGCAACATTGAATGATCTTGATATGTCCGTATTAACACAAGTTATTTGAAACAGCAATTGACTTTGTCAGATTTTGTCCTCTAAAGGTAGGAATACATTGATTTGGCCCCTTTGAAGTGGCATTTTGTTTTCAGTGTGACTTAGAATTGCTTGTTCAGGAGCTTTCATGTATGTAAACTGTAGCAAGGTGCCTTTTTGACTCTGATAACTATAGGAGGCATGTGATTCTGAGAGATAAGTGCTGGTCTTGAGTTTTGCTCTTTTTCTTAGCAATGAACTGAGACCTTCTGTAGCCATTCCAACACCTGCAGCTCTTCGTGTTTTTCTTTTGTAGATATCCTGATTTCTGGATGTGGGGTAAAAACAGTAAGTCAAATAGCCTATTTTTTACCTCTAATATATAATAATGCTTTGGAATATGTTTCAACTGATGATAAGAGTGGGTGTTTTGTAATTGTGTTGTCTGCTTTGTTGCTTGTAAATTCACTTGATAATTTTAATATTTTAGGAGTGGAGTGGTATTTTAGGAGATACACTGCTTTATAGTTGAAACTGGAAAATTAGATGTGAAATCTGTTGCCTTGCATTTTAAAGGTCAGCAAGAATGCATAATATCTTTTTTTACTCTTCATTGGGCACTGATTACCAGGGCAATTAATTGTGATAATTTAAAAGTAAAACATGGAATCTGTCTCAGACATAGTTTCAAATGAAAGGATTTTAATAAACATTTATAGCAGAAATAATAGTGTTGGTTACATGATGGAAGCATATGTTAGTAATAAAATATTACCCATCAGGAATATTGTTCTATGGTGGCATTGTTCTCCAGAGGTATGATTAGTTGCAAAATGATTGTAGCAGAATAAACTTTGTTCAGAGAGGATGCTTTTATGTGTGAGACAGCATTCATTCTTCAAAAAGGCAAACCATAAAAAGCAGTGCCAGGTATTAGGAACATCTGTTGTGTGAAAAAGTAGATTTCAGGAAAGCCAAATAATAATTTTCAGCATCTAGGCTTTCATAGTGCTCTTCCTCACTCACTGTCAAGCTACTTCACAAAAGAGGGAAGAACAGCTCTCCCTATCAAGCTGCATTTTCTAAACTCTAGCCACCCAATGTTTTTATCTGGCATGTAGATTAGTCTTACTTATGCTGTGCCATTCATTTTCTGTGGGAGGAAATCTGTCCTCAGAAGTGAAATTTAAGCAGAAAAGCACTCTCCTTCCATCTTCAGCAACTGAAATGCAGTATTCCTTTGTGTGAATAACTGGAGTACCTATGAAGAGTGCCAAGTTGACAGCCATGGCATGTGGAGCCATAAACCTGCTATTGAGCAGGCAGCCATCGTATAAGCTTACCCGGCTTTGTCAGCCTGTCCCAAGCAGAGCCAAGCACCAGGTGTGAGGGTTGTGTGGTTTCTGTTCTGGCTTTGACACCTCTTGGTCAATACTGGAGGTGGCATAGCTGAGAACCACTTGTGAGCTGGGGAGGAGGCATCTGTTCACTTGGCACTGGAGTGAACCCCCAATTCATATTTCATGTGCCCTTAAATAACCACCGAGCTTCTCACTGCCAGCAGATTTAGCTGGAGCTGATGGCCAAGGCATAAGATGTGCCGAGTTGCCTGACAGTCCCATTGGACTGTCATTGACTGTGCCGGGGGAAGTTGTTATGCCAGGGGAGGTTTAGACTGAATATTAGGAACAATTTCTTCACAGAGAGGGTGTTAAGGCATTGGAACAGGCTGCCCAGGGCAGTGGTGGAGTCACTTTCCCTGGAGGTGTTAACACACCATGTAGACGAGGCCCTCAGCGCCATGGTTTAGTGGTGGACTTGGCAGTCCTAGGGTAAAGGTTGCACTTGATGATCTTAAAGGTCTTTTCCAACCTGTATAAAATCCTGTTGGTGGTTGTCAGTGATGCTGCTTGAGAGTGGACAGCAGGACAGCACCAGGGTAAAGGAAGATGATTGTCACAGAAGATGCACTGTCAGGTATAGCAATTGCATCCATCCAGAGAAGACACACAGGTGTGTGCTTTCTGAAAAACAGCAGATCTCATTGTCTCAACCAAGAAATTACAGCTACAGAATGAGCCAGTTGCCCAAGTGAGTACGTACAGTGGAAGCCCTGGCTGTGGGCTCACAGTGGTTGTAGTGTAGCAGATAAAGCCACCAAACAATTTGTCAAACTGCTTTTCCTTCTTAAATCCCTTTCAGATGAAGTGAAGATTTCCTTTCTTCTCATCTGTGTGGATATAAGTTTCTTAAAAAAGCAGGTTAGAGAAACAGCTGTCAGGAATGGCATAGTTGATCTTGCTTCAGGGCAAGCTTATAGACCTTTGGGTCCCTTTCATCCTTTTTGCTATAACTGGAGGTGGCCCTAGTAACATCTCTGTGTAAATGTTTGTTCTCTCCTGCCTGCTGTATTTTTTTCAGCAACATCTTTGCTAGTTGAAAGGAGTAGTCCCTTTAAACTCAGCATCTTTTGAAGTCTGTAGGTATAAAAAGACACTCATTGTTCGGTGCACCTCCACAAAGATTCCTTCTTAATCCCGATTGTGTGTACTCATCCCTTGGTTGAGCCTTCTCGTGCAGAAGAATGTGAGTTCATTCACATTCTTTCATAAATGCACGTAGGTTAATACATCACACTTTCTTTTTAAGCAATCTGATCAGTTGTGACACTTTCTTACTCCATTAAAAAAATCCCCATAGTAGTTAAGAGCATCTATTAGTGTGGATAAAGTTCTGAAACTCCTCAAAGTATTTGCTTTGCCATGCCATTTAACTGTTTACAATGCGTGGAGCTTTGCTTCTGATACAGAGACATAAAAAGGAACAGACAATTTGTATGTATATAAATTTATTTGTGTTGCCCTTGTAGAACATGTTGTAATCTTGTGAAGTTACCCAATCAGGACAAATTTGACCCGCAAATGGTACTGTAAGAGAATACTAACACTCAATATTTAGGTATGACATTTTGGTTCAAGGCAGAGTTCTGACAACTGGGGAAGCAGGCCTGACACTGTGGTATTGCTTGGACCTTGTTCAAGTCATTTCACTTAGTGCTCATCTTCACATTTTTGTCTTCACAGCTCTGCCTCCCCAGGTCCAGTTCATGAAGTGCAGGCAGGGTTCAAACATCTATACAAGTTCCTTGGTTTCTTCTTGAACCGGTTCCTAGAGATTGAACTTGTTCTAATAGGGACTTGGCCTCAGCAAGGATCTCCAAGTGTTCCTGTACCTATTCCCTGATTTTAAAGGAAAAAATGCAAAATTCACAGAGCTTTTTCTCTGAAAGAGGCTTTAAGTTCTTTTTAGATGGAAAGTGTGGTTTCTGTTGGGTATGTTCAAAAAGTGTTCAGAAAGATCTTAGCAGTTCCGATAATTACTCATTTCATCAGACCATCTATATTTAAAGTGAACTACACTGAGTTCTTTCCTATAATGTCTACTTCAAATAATGCTGCTTTACACTTGTAGAGCCAAATAAGGAAATAGAACAGAATCTCACAGGAGTTTCTTTCCCTTTTATTTCTATAGCTCAGAGACTTGCTGTAACAAAAGCCTTTCTTTCTATCAAACCCGTTTAACATATTAAACCAACCAAACTATCTCCTAAAGAAAGCAGGAACATTTTTTTATGTGTGCCTTGCTCCAGCAGTGGCTCTTGAGGACATTTCTGCATTTATCAGTGTACTAAATGAGCTATTTTGGACAGCTTCTGTTCTGATTTGTTGTGCCCTTTTTTTTATTCCCCCCCCCCCCCCCCGCCTTCTTCCCCTTTTAATTTGTCTAGGAAAAAAAAAGCAGCTCCTCCAGTGTTGTTTCCTGCAAAGACCATTTGTCAGAGCTCGTTGGACAGCGCAGGGCTCTTGAAGTGATAGCTAATTGGTGAAAGAAAGGCCCTGATTGTCTTGAGGGAGCTGGAAAGTGCTGCGTGTGCTGCTGAAAGGGACTACGGAGAAGGTGCCTGGTTTTGCCAAGCAGCTGCTGCTGGAGATGTTTGGAGATTACATCAGCACTGGAAAAAAGGGGCAAAAAAAAAAAAAGGAGAAGAGAGAAGTCCAACTTCACAGAGACTGAGTTTATGGAGGATTTTTTTCCCCCTTCCAAAGGTCTTCTGACAATACTGTCATTGTCAATATAAGAGTTGTTAATTCTTTATGAATAGCACATGGGGCCTCTTGACTAAATAGTACGTTACATGTCCCAAATCTGTCAGCTGGACTCTTCTCTCACATGCTAGTGAGATCACTTTGGTTGGAATGCTACAGGAATTGCTGGGCTGGCCGCGCAACTGAATACTGCATTTATGTAATTAGACCTCCCAGATTTTTTTTATTTTTCATTACCTCATTATTCTAGTTTAAATATGGAATCAGCCCTTTTGATGATTTTACTTGTTGTCATTATATTAATACGGTTCATTTTGTGGTCCTGTCTTAGTGCTTACATAGATTATAAACTGTCCCAAAGGTTTCCTGACACAAGAAAAGAGGACTAAGAGACATGGGATTTCAATTGACAATGGGGGGAACTGGATAAGGTAAATAGAGCTGCAGCAGATTTTACCTTGGGATCTGATGAGAAATGACCTGTTGAGGCTGCAACAGAAGTGAAAATTCTTCAGAAAGCCTCATGCTGGCAGAGGGGAGAAAAACAACAACTGATTGAGTCAAATAACTTCCTGTCAAACTCAGGCATGAATTTGTTGTTGGGAACAGACTTGTGGACTTGTGCCAAGTAAATGCTCTGGACAAGCTGGAAGGAATCCTATTACTGGGCAGCCCAAGACTGCCAGTGACCTAGTCTTGATCTGTGGCACGTGATGGCGTGCTGCCTGCTGGACTGACTGCTTGCCTGTACGTTGTCAGCTGCACAGCCTGCCTGAATGCAACAACTGACAGCTCCTGAAGGAAGCTGAAGATCACTGGCCAAACTCAGTCCCAAGTGCCACTGTGTGGACTTGCAGGAGTGAGTTTTTACCTGACTGCTGGTTCGTTAAAATTGTGGTTCCTCCTGGTCAGTTGGATCTGAAGGTGACTGAATGTTTTGAACTGAGTCTGACTTGCTGAATATTCATGTTTCTTAGCAAGCCTTATAACTGAATGCCAGAAGGAGCTGGATACCACTGGAATAGTCTCTTTCATGTAAAACTTATCTGTGCCGCAGAGATTGTCTGACTCTAGCTGTGCCTCAGTAGCAAGGAGGGCACATGACAGCATGGCATGCAGTGAGTTTTGACTCGAAAGTCTTGCAAGGTACCTTCATTTCTAGCCTTTAATAAGGAACTAAGACACCAAAGGATTTGGCTGCTTTCCCAGGGCCATAATGACTTAAGATATTTTGGTTAGCTTGTCTTGCAAAATGAAAGTTCCAAGTGAACTGTCTGCTTTCAAACAGATGTTATACTAAGACAAGCATCCGAAAATCTTCCTATATACACAGCTGAATTTAACATTAGCTTTTAAGAACTGTATTTTTCTACAGTAAAAGTAGGAAATCTGTATTGCCTTGCATGAGAGATGCAGTGTTCTTGTCCCAGTCACCTTTAAAACATATTTTAAAAAATAGTCTGTTTTGGGTGGATAATTTCGTATGTCATCTAAAAGTGAAGGTTGCTGCTACAGAACCTGGCTTCTATATTACTTGGTAGCTCCCATGATGACATCAGAGCTTAGCTTGGGTAAAAGCCTGTGTTTCTGGCCCATTCATGACTCACATTCCCACAGGCTTGTCTTGTTAGTAACTATTAATCAGCCCTTATCATTTTGTCTTCTGAAGCCTCCTTAAAATTCAGCCCTGAGGACTGTTATGTGTTTAGGCTGTGGAACAGGGTAAATGTCAAGTCAATTGATTTCAGCCTCAGGTTTCATTTATGGTGGATAATCAATCTACAAACCAACCTGTAATGCTTGAAGATGCATGTAATTGACCTGAAATCGAGACAGATGACAATAAACTAATGTAGATGTAACTAACCCACTTGTCAGCTCTAGAGCTGAAAGCAGGACAGCTCTATTCCCTCTAGTTTGTGTTAATGTGCCTTGACTAATCTTGGCCCTGAAGCCGTGTCCCTTTGGGACTATGCCACAGTGCTAAACCACCACTGTGCTTCTGCTGGCATTGCCCTCTAGTCAGTACAGGTTGTACTTGTGAACTGCTGCACTGAGCACCCACATCCCTTTTCTATAGCAAAGAATAGAGATGGTTTTAGGATCATTCCTTGGGGCTTTGCAAACAAATGGAAGGGGCTTCTCTCTGCACCACCACCCAAGAAGCAAAGCTAACTCATCAGGAGTGTGGGGAGATTCTAGCACTGATAGCATCACAGTATTCCCAGGAGCTGGGGTGCGGAGTCAGAATTCAGACCAGACCTGGTCTGTGGATTTGCAGGGAGCTCAGATGGAGCTAGCTTCTGTTCTGCCTTCCACCTAAAGTAGCCACACTTAAGGCTAGAGTTATTTTTCACCGCAAATGGTGTGATTAGTGCTGATTTGTGCTTCCTGAAGTATCCTCAGAAAATTCTTCTGGGATCTGAAATGGTATCTTTATGATTATTAGAAATTTTGTCATAAATGGATTGCGTTTATGCTGTTATACTCTGATTTAACTGTACTTTTTTCCTTCAGGAAAATATAATAAAAAGGTATAAGCTTAAATAGCAATTTTTAAATTTTTTGATGTAAAATTTAGCTTGTGCCAGTGCTTACAAGTTACCTTCTTTTTACTGGATGGACTGCAGCAGTAGAAAACATTTTGGAGAATAACTGCTTCATGTCAAGTAATTGTAGTTTATTTAAGATTCATCCTGAAGTCTGGATTTCAATGGGATTTCAATGGACTTGACTGGAAACCACTTTGGAGTCTTCTAGAATTCGTTCCATTTAATTTACTTATTATGTTCATTTAGGTACCTTTAAGAAGGCACTTACATCCGACTGATTTTGTTTGCATTTAAGGATGTGTTTAAAAGAAGGCCTGTGTTTAATGGCACTGTGGACAGTGGGAATGCAGGTTGCAGTATGGAGCCTCCTTTCAAGATGTGACACAAACGTATGTCTAAAAAATAAAAAAGCAATAGCTAAATACTGTGGTGATAATAAAGTCCTTACAAATGTAAAATTAGTTGCATTTCATACACATAGGTTAAAATCCACTGCATATAAATGTATTTTGTATGTATTATTATATCATTAACATGCTAAACAGTAACTAAAATTACTGTGGAATTTATTGGGAAGAAACCATACTTTTTGCTTTAAGATGTTATCCCAAAGAACCTCAAAGATGGGGTTAGATTCTGTTCCCATTTATTGTTGGAAAATCAGATTTTTGTGATTCTCTCAACAGACTTAACTGCAGGTTTTGTCTCACACTGTGTTTGATACTGCAGTACCATTGTAAGCAACAACTGACATGGACCTGTTGAGGCACTAGTAAAAGTAGATATGTAATTACAGAAGCTTATGAGACACTTGTTATGCCATTAAAAAAACTCTCTAGTATTCCACTGTTACTCATAAGAATTTTCCTTTGTGTGAAATGATTTCTTGATTATTTTTTCTTATCTAGTAGTCTATATATGTATGTACAATGCATTTATATTTATACATATAAACCAAGAGTAAAACTGATGTATGGATGCAGAACTGTTACTGTGATAATGTAACAATGTTTATGTTTATAGGATTATGCTTTGGTTTGGTTTTAGCCAGTGTTTTAAACAGAAGTATAGGAGTCTTTATCTAAGTACTGTTTCTCATTCTGTGAGTACCTTAGGAAGGTTGTCATGACTTCCATGTCTGAATTTCCTCCTCCAGAAGTTCAGCATTACAATGTGATATTAGGGTCAGTTTATAAATGTTGTAGGGAGATGAATGTTAGCTACACGCACTTAGCAGTAAGTGTGTAGAGATATATATGTTTATATGTGTGTGTATGCACATTTATATTCATTTAGCAGTGTCAATATTTGAATGACTTACGATAACATCCCTTCTCACTTCATGCTACTCAATCTTGTGTAGTACTGAAAGAAGAACTTCTTTCAATAGAAGGATTAGGTGCTTAAGTGACTAAAGTCACAGGATGCCATTTGCATTTCTGTATGTTAGAACTCTTGATTTATGGTGACAGACAATCTTTGAGCTGTAAAATCTCATTTGATTGTAAATATCCATTATCTCCATACCTGGCAGTGCTCAAGGCCGGGTTGGACAGAGCCTTGAGTGATATGATCTAATGTGAGGCATCTCTGCCAATGGCAGGGGGGTTGGAACTAGATGATCTCAAGGTCCTTTCCAACCCAAACCATTCTGTGATTCTGTGACTATGATCTGCAAGTGTCATTTCTGTCAGGCATCCTCTAACATGCAAAAATTGGCATTATGGACTGCATTATGGTATGGAGAACTAATTGCTCATAAGCTCATAGCCTGATGAGCATGTAATTATATTTATTGGTAAAATAATTCTACAATTTTGTTTTGCAGTGCCATTATAATGGCATCCACTTCAACAATTACTGTCAAACCATGTAAGCCAAGCGGCAGGAGGACTCCCTTAAATGTATCTGGCAATACAGCAGGTTGGTCTCATTACTTTAGGTAGGTCCATTACACCAAACTTCAGAGCTGAGAAGCTGAAGAAACAAGGATATCAACAGCTGGCATCCCAATTGCTTGTCCACCAAGTGTTTGTAATCAACTGCACATCATAAACAGAGGCTCAGGGGAAATCTTGTAACCAGTGCTGCTGTCTGTGTTCGTGTTCAATAGCACACCCTAGGGCATGGGAAAGTGTCGTTAGGATCAGACTTCATGTAGCCATCGAGTTGTTGGACAGTTAAATGGCAGAAATCTTGGTTTGAGTCTGTGCACAGGAGCCCAGAGTTACTCCATCAAATGCAGTTGGTTTGTGTTTGATTGTCACCAAAGTGGGTGACATTATAGGGTGGCCCTTTGACTCTCACTACAGGCAGGGCTAGTAACAGCATCTATTACTGAGGCTGCCAGGCACTTCCAGCCCTAAAGGCCTGTTTTCAGCTCTTCATGGCTTTCAAAGTAGCTTTTCAAACTGTATTTTTCCATGTTGCATTGGGTGTCTGCCTCAGGCTGAATTCTCTTCAGAAAGTTTCAGCCAGAACAGTTTAATGTCTTCCAAGAGCAAGATTAGAGAAAAATACATTATTTTACCCATAGTAAAAAAAACATACTGGCAATGTTTTTCTCTGACAAGATGTAGTTGTCCTATTCTGGGAGATGATTTCCATCCCCCCCTCTTCCATCAGGGATGTGTAACTCTTGTTCACATGTAGGAAATGATGTAACTACCTCCATCAGATTCAAGGGAGACAAGATCAGATCTGATATGGGAAAATGTGGATGAGGAAATTAGCAGGGGGAAAAAGAAAATATAATGAGGTTTTAGGTGGAAGGGGAAAGTGGGCTGTGCACAGTTGGTTAAAAAGCAAGCTGGACTGCACCACATAGGAAGACTAATGCTGTGAGTGAGCAATAAAGAGGGTGGGCAGGAGCTGCTGTGTTGGTAGTGAGAACCAAGTACTCTTAAGGCAGAGGGGCTGGGGTAGAGAAATAATCATGGAATCACAGACTGGTTGGGGTTGAAGGGACCTTAAAGCTCATCCAGTTCCAACTCCCTGCCACGGGCAGGGACACCTTCCACTAGACCAGGTTGCTCCAAGCCCCGTCCAACCTGGCCTTGAACACTGCCAGGGATGGGGCAGTCACAGCTTCTCTGGGCAACCTGTGCCAGCGCCTCACCCCCCTCAAAAGAAAAATGTTCTTTCTAACGTCTAATCCAAATATCTCCCTTAATCTCCTCACTGAGATTAAGACAGTGATAGAATGGCTTTATGTCCAGTTTTGTTTTGCTCCCTGAATATTATAATACAGTCTTAAACTGCACTCTTTTCACAGGTTCTTTTGCTTATTTATTGCATATGATGAAATGTGCTGGGAACGAAGCTTGCAGGAACGATGCTTTGTATAGTCCAGAAATGGAAAGATGGGTATGAAAGATAAAGCTTCAGGAATACTGAAGTTTTGAGTACAGTGATGAGGAAATGAATTCTATCTTTGCCTGTCATTGAGTTCTAAGTGAAAACACTTAGAGATACATTTTCTTTGCTTTTTGGTTGCTTATCTAGAGACCCTGGGTCTAATTTACTTATGTGCCAAGCACTAGCAGCTGCAGATTGTTGGTTTAACAAATAAACTTTTGCCAGTTTAACAAATAAACTGGTACACCAAGAATTCAAATTCTGAGAATCTGAAGTGAAGCATCAAAAATAAGTAGCAGCAAAAGGAATAGTTCCCCTGTACTTTAGTTTCTTACTGCAAAGTGAGATGATGTAGATATAACAAAAATGTTAATCAGCATCTGCAAAACACATAAACATTAAGGTACATTGAGGAGGAAATTATTTTTGCACGGGGGATCAACCCCTGATAATGAAGAAAGCATAAGAACTCGTTAAGCAAGCACTGTCCATCCTGTCCACTGAATGTGGCAGGAATACCTTGGAAAAAATAATCTACTGGGCAAATGAGTATGACAAAATGGAGGGAAAATAACTTTTCCTTCCCGTGTGTCATAGAAGAAATCAATAGGTGCTTCTCTGCAAGCTACTAGTGGGCTCTTAACATGTCTACTCACAGGATCTGAGAGGCCAGATATGTCTAGTAGTACTTAGTTTCTAGATCCCATTCATGCTTGGCTGTGTGATACATGTGGAGCTTCCAGCACTGAGATACAGGTGCTCTGGATGTGTGCAGAAGGACAATTTATGTACAGTTTCCTTTTTGGAAAGGCCCAGCTGAGTTTGGAGCCTGTGTCCTGTGCTTAAAGGGATGCTTGAATTTAGGATTGGCCTAATGTGACTTAAGAGACTGTTTTCCTGACTACCTCCCCTTTGAGAACTGTCAGCCTTAAAACTCTTCATCAGAGTTTCTAATTGATACTGATGAGGTGGATACTCTCTCTTTTGTTCTTTCAAGAATTATGTTTTACTTGCCACTAGGTTATAAGAAATGCCAAATAATTTCTGCTGTATCCTGGGAATGATTCTTCTCCCTAGTCTTTGTATTAAAATTCATGGAAGGATTCATCAAGGTCTGTTAAAAGTAGGAAATACTTGTGCGCCAGAGTATTGAAAGCTGAGGTGGATATTAAGGAGGCATCACTATATGCTTGTCCTGTTCTTAGTTTCTTCTTAGACATCCTCTGTCAATCATGTTTGGGAACTGTGCAGAGTTAGCTGATTCTGCAGGGTTCTTCTCTACTGGTCTAGAGCATCTGAAAAACAAGAATCTGTCCCTTATATTGTTTAGAATTTGTCAATGGGATGAATGCTTTCCGAGGGTTGGAAAAAACAGCTTTACTGCCTGTGTCCTTAACAAAGCAAGGTCATGCTCAAAGGATGAGAAGGAAGATATCAGTGAGAATTATGAGGTACCTGAAAATCTGTGACTTGAACACTTTCTATACTGATCCCAGAGCAGGCACTTCCAGTAGCATACCTCTGTGGCTCTGGTAGTTGATGACCTGACTTTATGTCTGTGCTTTCTGACTCTTTCTTTACCCATGCTTTCTTTGGCACACACCTCAGACTGAGTATAGTGACTTCCAGATTTTTAGTCCCTGCAAAATGTCTCCCACCACACCTACGTTTAAAAAAAGATGCAGGATCCACTTAGCTAATTTGTTTCTAGGTGGTTAAAATACTTGACACGAGCTCCAGACCATGGAATAGATTTAACATCACTATTTTCCAACTATGTAAACAGTTTTGTGTAGTGGGACATATCTATCTTAGAGTAACAATCTAATTGGAGGTTGTCCTTTGTGTAACCCTGTTAACATTTTAGATTATTCTGGGAAACCCTGTGGTCCAAGTACTATGGAATGTAGTTAGGAAAAACAGTGTTTTCTCAGATATTTCAGATGTGGAATATTTATTTTGTAGCCAAAGAAACTTGTTGCCAAGCAACTGACCATGTGTAGGATTCACTGCCAACTGTACTTGGAAAAAAAGGAAAGAAACCTACTTACCTCTCCTCAGGCTGGATGGGAATGTTTGCAATGCAGTGAAGAGGAATCTTAGAGTAAAATCTGTGAGAGAGATTTATTGTATCATTGTATAGTATTTATTGTACCATTCTATCATTGTTAGTAGACTTTGGTCAGTTAGGCCTTTGAGTCATATATGATGGACAGAAGAACTAGTGAAGATATTGGTGCAGGAAATCCAGTCATTTTCAAAAGCCTTCCAGTTTGAAGTCTGCTTCATCCGAGCCCTAGGTCGTGGAGTTTGATCACTTGCTCTTCACTGGGCTTCTGGTCCAAAAACGGGTGAGGACTTTAGATTCAATTCTGCTCAGATTCTTTTATTGATTTTGTACTTTTGCTTGATCCAGGTGTTCAAATCCTGTTTGTTTCACAATTCAGGTACCCAGACTCCTCTGGTTTTCAGAGGAGCTAAAGATGCTCAGCTTGCACTCAATGGATGATGGTTAAAATAAGAGATAAATTGCTTTGAAGGAAGCTTATAGCAGGGTGGTTGTAACTTTTTCAGCACAAGCAAAGCAATCCCTACTGCATAAATCTGTTGAATGAAAAAAATCTAGTTTGGGAGTTGTGTGTTGGTGAACAAATGGGCTCATTTCACTGGACGTAGCTTGAGATGAATAAACATTCACTCTGGATTAACGTTGATTTTGTTAAGATTCAGTGGGTATGTCTGTAATAAATGCTTCCACCTCTTCTTCTGGACTGGGGCGTTTATCAGCCATACTAGTGGGGAAGAGTGTTCATTAACTGCTCTCTTAAAATGGCCTGTTTGGCCCTAGGTGGACACAAGGAAATGCTACCTGCCTGGGTAAATGGCCTGGCTAAATACATCTTATGTAGCTAATTCTTATGGAGAAGTGGGTCAAGAAACTATAGGAAGACACAACAGAGAGCTGTGAAATTGAAGGGTTTAGGAGTAGTCTCAGTGATAGTTCAGAACTTTCATGGGAGATAGAAGGATTATTTCTCATAGTATGAATGTTCTGGGATTCCTCAAGGATGTTGAGGAAGCATTTGTTTATCTGTGTTTCCAGAGTGAATTAGTTGATCTGTTCTTTGTTGTCTGTGTAGCGCAGTTCCATGCTTCACTGTCTACTTTGGAGATGTTGCTTGGGTTTCTCCCAGGAGAGGTCAAGATGTCAAATCCTTAATGTTTTCAAGCACAAAAGAAGCTTGCCCATGATGCTGCTGTTCAGCTTCCTAAAGCTTCTTCTCCAACCTTGGCTCTTCATTGCATTTTGTACTCTTGCTTCAGAATAATGCCTGTCCGTTGACCTTGTTTAGCAGTCAAAGCTCCACATGGTGGCATCACCTATTCTGGCGCTTGATCTTCAACTGCTGGTGGGGTTTGTGTGCACACGTTAGTTTGGTTCACTTCTGTGAACACAGATTATTTAAAAATGTTAACTTTATGTGAGGCATCTTCACGGCTCTTATGCATTAACTGGAAACCTCAAGTAGTGGATTACTTCAAAAAATGCTATTTCACATTTATTTAAATCGTGCAAGACTGATTATTGTAAGACAGAAAAAGATTTACTGAACATGAAGATAAAGATGCTTACCGTTTTTGGTGTGTTTTCGGAATTAATCTCCCTGAATTCTACTCATTATGTTTTTCTGTAACTGAGAGTATGTGTAACTTCTGTGCTGATGAGCTTGAGATTTTTATTAACATAATTTCATTTGGTAAAAGTCTTGAGATTTCAGGCTGGATTCCAAAAATGTAGTTATTCAAAGTGTAGTTCTCTACCATGAAAACAGCTAAATTTACTTTTGGTGCAAAATAGTGCTTGAGTGTCATTGAAGAATTCAGTTTCTGTCATGTAAGCGTTACTTAACAAGAAAATAAACTCAGCAGTACATAGCAGCTCTAAAATGTAAAACCTTTTGCTCTGATTATATGTACAAATACATATGTGCCATTTGCAGGCTGTGGCATAGTTTGGACAACCTGTGGTGATATTTCTTTCCATTACTTCAACAGAGGAACCTCCCTTGAATAGTTTCCTTGCCTGCAGATTACTCTTGTAGTTTAGAAGAGAGCTGGAAATCCTGTTGGTTCTTATGCAAGTAATAGCTCATTGCATTCCTTATGTGAGCAGAATCACTGACAAAGATATCTTCTGAATTGTCAATTACTTCACAATATTTACTTCCATATTAATATACCACAGGCAGTATTTTAGACAGTTCATGAGTTAGATGAATAACCTCTCACAACAGTGTTGTGTTGATGATGGTAGCGGGATTATTTTTCATCCAGAACAGGAGACATACCTAGGAGGGATGAGAGATTCCTTCTTGTTATGAATAATTTTTGTAGTATATGGAATACTATTTCCCAGATGAAATCGGATGTTGACATACCTACGGTTTGTACTAAATATCATAATTCTGGGTTAAGAATTGTACTTGATATCTAATAATGAATGATGATTGTTTTCTCCATTTGCATAAACATTGAAGTGAATGCTCAAGAGCAGACATATCTTTTTCTAATGATACTCACAGCATTTTAATTTATATCCTGCAAATATTGTTTAACCACCAAAAAAAAAAAAAAAGCATAAATCTTAAAAATAATCTGCAGACTGTGGTTGCCTAAAGATCCAGCCTGGAAATACTGTTTAGCCATCTTGAAAACTTTCCTGTTCGTGTCACAGGGGAGGAATGGGGGAAATACTGTTTGATTCTGCTATCCGCTCATAAATAAGAATAACAGCTGATAGAAGTCTGATCCAGTTCCATTGTCAGAAATATGTTTTTTTAACAGATAATTTTGAATAACAGGTTTTGTAAGATGAGGAGCTACGTACTCCCTCATTTGATGGCAACAGCTATTGAAAACATTACCGGCTAAAGCCTGCTTTTGTAGCTCTAATATGGGCACAATGTAGTGGCTGTGCTATATTATGTATTATTTTGTTTGTACTTTGTGCTCTTCATACGTGCTGTGGCTGCTTGGAAGGTCTCATGCTGGCTGTGGTTCTTGGCTGTGCTGTAGTTAGTCTGCAATGGC
Organism: Neopsephotus bourkii; assembly: GCF_033783945.1. Lineage (NCBI taxonomy): Eukaryota > Metazoa > Chordata > Aves > Psittaciformes > Psittacidae > Neopsephotus > Neopsephotus bourkii. The sequence continues at coordinate 1,164,242 of NW_026901264.1, read as the reverse complement.
CTACTGGATCTATACCATGAAAGGCAGTCTATGAGCAAGGTAATCCTTTGTGGCCACTCTGTTGCCTAACAGCTCCTATGCTGTGTAGGGCGCAAAGCTGTAAGCAAAGGGACTATGGTCAGAGCATTTCAACAATGCCTGAAACCTGCACTAGCTTGAAGTCACTGACAGGTGATGAGAGGCAGAACAGCTCTGAAGACGTTCCACTTCACACTAGGATTTGACCTGGAGGGTAGCCAGCCTCATGCTCTGGGCAGCCCCCAGTACTTTGTACTTGCCTTGGCTTTACTCTGGGTTCTTGTGAAGTTTGAATGTTGTTGAGAGCCTGGCTCAGTGAGGGCATGCTGGCTATGGCCAGGCTCTCCTTTTCCGAGTGCTTGGATGTGTTGCATGCATACTGCTTGTGGCTGGGGCTGCAATGAATATATGTATAAGTTATAGCTGGCAAGCACACAGCTGGTAAATAGAAGGAATAGAAGACAATTGGATACTAGAAATGTGCTTTCACAGTCCTCGTGGTTTGTAGGTATTACCACATTTGACAATAACATTTACCAGTGCATCTAATGCAAAAGCAGTATTAAATCATATATCTGCTGAAACACTGCTTCTGGCTGTTCCAGGATTGGAAGGTGCTGAAATATTTTTATTTTCCATAAAAGATAGTGTTCAAGGGCAGTGACAGTTCGTTGCCAGACATTTTTGTCCTTTTTTTTTTGTCCCATTTTCCCTTTTTCTGCCTGCCTTGTACTGAGTTGAAAAAAGCAGGTTATGCACCCTTAACAGTCACCTGTGGAATAGTTAGAGCAAAGGGTAATATTCAGAGGCTCCACTTTCGGAAGGTTTCCTGAAGGAGTCTCTGTTTATCATTCAGCCTGCAGTGCCTGTATTAGGTTACACTAGGAATGTGGAAAGCTATATGGGAAAATCTGTCAGGCTGTGAAAAGATCTTAGGCTTTGAAATTTTATGGACCATGCTTGCTAATGCACATTCTGTATTCCAGGGTGTCTGGCTACCCTTGCTTCTCATAAGGATGTGATGGACATTGTAGGCTATATGTACATGTTTTGTTACATTCTGAACCAATAAACTAGGGCACTGACCTAAGGAAGCCACAGAGAGGAAATCCTATTAAGGGATAAATTATAGTGACACCTACTAGTGTTGGTATAGTCCTCATTTAAAAGACATGATCTCTACTATAGTAAGGAGCACCGGTATCTTTTTCCACAACAGCATTCCAGTAAAATCCTAGTTTACAAGTTTTTCCTACATAAAAATAATTATGAGAGACTCATCTACAGGTTAGAACTTCAGCTGCTATAAACCAAGTTTATACAAGAGGATTTGCTTTTAGATTTGCTTTTACAGCTATTTCAGCAGGATCTAAACTTGCAAATTGCAAACTGCAGTTGATAGGACTTGATCAGATGTCTTGAGTTGTACGTGTATTAACTACAGTATGTTACATGTGCTTTGTAAAATAAAACAAAAAAATCCATTAGCTTTGGACTTGATGCTCTTAAAGGTCTTTTCCAGCCTAACTGATTCTATGATTCCATGAAATTAGCTTTTGTGCTGACAAGATGCAGTGTAAATAGTTCCAAAGGTATGAAACCGGGGGCTGTATTGAAATTTTTTCTTATTTTTAACTTTAATTTGTCTTGTAAGGTTAGCTACTGCCCTGATAATATCATTGGAAAAAGGAAAGACAATAAAAACACAGGAAATGGAAGGAGCTTCCTGATTAAAAAGCTGCAGCAACATGTAAGCATTAAAATGTTTTCCTCTTTTTTTTTCCCCTCTCTCTGTTGAATGTACTCACTAAGCTAGTTGGCTTTCCCAACTGAAAAGGTGAGATATTAGCAGCAAATCTGCTGACAAGGGGTTCACAGCTTGAGTTATCTGTATGTGTGTGCTTGTAGAATATAAGGAATTAATTCCAAAGCTACAGGAGTTTGTCTACACGATCACATCAGTTAGTTTCTATAAAGCAAGACTTCAGGTTTACGAATGCAACACAGAGTTTAAGTCAGTCAGAAAAAGCCATTTTAGGATTTTATGCATCTAAACAAAGATGGAAACTTTGCTCAGACAGCAGTAGACACCCCCCTCAGATATAAAAAATGTGGGTTAGGGAGAGACTGAGTCTTTAAGGAGAGGCTCTACTAATAAGTATTCTTCTGTATATGTTGCAAAAGAGCAGTTTGTTGGATGAAATCGTTACCTGCTTTATACAAATCAGACGATATTCTTGTAATTTGACTGGAAAATGACTTGATATATTTCTTGGGTAACTCTATTGTCTTTGTTCGATAACTCCCTGTTTTAAACAACAGGAGTTGCTTAGAAGTTACTAGGGATTTGTTCACCAGAATACAGAAATGCTGGTCTCTGGAAGCCACGACTCCCTTGAGAGAATAAACTTCAGGCCCTAATGAATGAGCATGGATGAGGGACCATGGATTTCATCCGTGATTCCTGTCTGTAGCACCTGGGTAGGTGTTGGCCAGATTGAATCCCTAGCAACATATAAGCTTATGCTTGCTTAGAGGTTCATGGATGTATTGAAGGTGATGGATTATAGACACCTTTCCTTAATGTTTGTGTTGTTTTGTTGGGCTTATACCCAGATCTTAGTGTAATTCAAATATCTTCCTTTTTGTTTAAAATATGAAGCAAATGCATTGTGAAGCTGATATATTTCCAAATAATTTTGTCATCAGGCAATTAAAATATCATCCTATAAAGATACTATGGATGGGAAGGTTGCCAGTTTCAAAAGGTTTGCTTTCAAAAGTACAATGAATGTACAGTACTCTGAACAGTATGGAAAGAAAAGTAATTTTCCAGCTCTTAAAAATAGTTTTTTAGCTTTTTGCAGTGCTCTGAAGTCAAATTATGATGATTTTAAAGAGAGAGCCATTAATTGCCAATGAATTGTCAGTTCTGGCACGCTTAAATTATGAACAGCATGGTTTGGTCCATGCTTAGTGTCTTAATTGTGTATATGAAATGCTTTGAAAATAAAGTTATCCAGAAAATCTGTGCTGCCTATATGAAAAAATAAATTCATTTGCTTTATCATGTTAGAAAAAAAAAAAAGTTACACCTACTCACTCCAGTCTTGATGTTTCTGGCTAAGAATATGACTGTGTAGATGGGGAATTTAAAGTGTGGTCTGTTGGGTTTGACTCTTTTGACATGGTTAGACACCAGGTTATTTGCCTTGACTTTGAAAATTGCATCTGTCATGGGGCTGATCATAGCATCACAGAATCACAGACAGGTTTGGGTTGGAAGGCACCTTAAGGATCATCCAGTTCCAACCCCCAGCAATGGGCAGGAACCCCTTCCACTAGACCAGGTTGCTCCAAGCCCTCTCCAAGCTGGCCTTGAACACCTCCAGGGGTGGCGCAGCCACAATGTATATAAAGCAATATACACATATATAATATAAATCAACCTACATGTTCTGCTATGTTTTGCCTAGTACTGCTGATTGCTTATCGAATTGATTTCAATTTCTAACAAGCTGAAAAGCAGCTCTTGAAGCAATTAGTTAGCTTTAACAGGAAGCGTTGTGAACCTGATGCTTTAGAGATGTAGTTAGAAATGTGAATGTAATATGATTTACTTCTAACGTACTGACTTATTATTGATCTATGTCTGTTGACTGAATTGCAGGATGAAGAAGGGAGTATTGTGCCTGGTTGTGTCTCCTTTGAGCATTCAGAGGAGCAAAGTCTCCATGTGGGAGAGCCAGGTCCTCTTCCCTCTGCTGCCAGTGCCTTCTGAGGTGCTTTCAGAGGTATTATTCAACAAGGTTCACTCAGGGAAAGATCCTAAGCTAATTAAAATGAATGTTGCGTACTCAGTGTAATATACTTAAAAGAAATAATTTTAGAGCCTGTACTTGTTATCTAAAAATAAGAAAAAACAATGTGACAAAGTTAATGAGCAGTCCCAAAGTAATAAAAGTTCCTTTAGTCCATTGTTGCTCTTTAGGAACAAGAATTCTGATGAAGAAACCCCAGAGGACTGGTAACAATTGGAACATTTTATCTGAACAATTAAGATTATCTTGAGTGATATAATTATTTAGGAAGCAGTGGGCCATGTGTGCTGAGCACTGATGTACTAAACAACACGTGTTGGATAGAATCATAGGATAGTTAGGGTTGGAAAGGACCTTAAGATCAACTAGTTCCAACTCCCCCTGCCATGGGCAGGGACACCTCACATTAAACGATGCTACCCAAGGCTTTGTCCAACCTGGCCTTGAACATTGCCAAGGATGGAGCATTCACAGCTTCCCTGAGCAGCCCATTCCAGTGCCTCACCACCCTTACAGTAAAGAACTTCTTCCTTATATCCAGTCTAAACTTCCCCTGTTTAAGTTTTAACCCATTACCCCTTGTCCTATCACTACAGTCCCTAATGAAAAGTCCCTCTCCAGCATCCTTGTAGACTCCCCTTCAGATACTGGAAGGCTGCTATGAGGTCTCCACGCAGCCTTCTCTTCTCCAGGCTGAACAGCCCCAACTTTCTCAGCCTGTCTTCATACGGGAGATACTCCAGTTCCCTGATCATCCTCATGGCCCTTCTCTGGACTTGTTCCAACAGTTCCATGTCCTTTTTATGTTGAGGACACCAGAACTGCACACAATACTCCAAGTGAGGTCTCGTGAGAGCAGAGTAGAGGGGCAGGATCACCTCCTTCGACCTGCTGGTCACACTCCTTTTGATGCAGCCCAGGGTACGGTTGGCTTTCTGGGCTGCAAGTGCAAACTGCTGGCTCATGTTCATTTTCTCATTGGTCAACACCCCCAAGCCCTTCTCCGCAGGGCTGCTCTGAATCTCTTCTCTGCCCAGCCTGTAGCTGTGCCTGGGATTGCTCTGACCCAGGTGTAGGACCTTGCACTTGGCATCGTTAAACTTCATGAGGTTGGCATCAGCTCACCTCAAAAGCGTGTCAAGGTCCCTCTGGATGGCATTCCTTCCCTCCAGCGTATCAACCGAACCACACAGCTTGGTGTCATCGGCAGACTTGCTGAGGGTGCACTCAATCCCACTGTCCATCTCAGTGACAAAGATGTTGAACAAGACCGGTCCCAACACTGATCCCTGAGGGACACCACTCGTTACTGGTCTCCAGCTGGACATCATTGAGACATTGACCACAACTCTTTGTGTGCAGCCATCCAGCCAGTTCTTTATCCACCGAGTGGTCCATTCATCAAATTGATGTCTCTCCAATTTAGAAACAAGGATGTTGTGTGGGACAGTGTCAAACGCTTTGCACAAGTCCAGGTAGATGATGTCAGCTGCTCTACCCCTGTCCATCAGTTCTGTAGCCCCATCGTGGAAGGCCACCAAATTGGTCAGGCAGGATTTCCCCTTAGTGAAGCCATGCTGGCTGTCACCAAGCACCTTGTTGTTTTTCATGTGCCTAGCATGCCTTCCAGGAGAATGTGCTCCAAGATTTTGCCAGGCACAGAGGTGAGACTGACTGCTCTGTAATTCCCCGGGTCATCCATTTTCCCCTTCTTGAAAATGGGGGTTATATTTCCCTTTTTCCAGTTGTCGGGATCTTCACCTGACTGCCATGATTTTTCAAATATGATGGCCAGTGGCTTTGCAACCTCATTCGCCAGCTCCTTCAGGACCCGCAGATGGATTTCATCAGGTCCCATGGACTTGTGCACGTTCAGGTTCTTAAGATGGGCTCAGACCAAATCCTCTCCTACAGTGGGCCTAAGGTCTTCATTCTCACAGTCCCTGCATCTGCCTTCCAAGACTTGGGTGGTGCGGTCAGAGCCTTTGCCAGTGAAGGCTGAGGCGAAGAAGTCATTAAGAACCTCAGCCTTCTCCAAATCCAGGGTAGCCAGTTCTCCTGATAGCTTCTGGAGGGGGCCTACTTTGTCCGTAATCTTTTATTCACTACGTACCTGTAGAATCCCTTCCTGTTATCCTTAACATCCCTAGCCAAGTTTAATTCTAACTGGGCCTTATCTTTCCTAACCTGGTCCCTAGCTTCCTGGACAACATCCCTGTATTATTCCCAGGCCACCTGTCCTTGCTTCCACCTTTTATAAGACTCTTTTTTCCTTTGAATTTTCCTCAGCAGCTCCTTATCCACCCAAGGAGGTCTCCTGGCCCTCCTGCTGCACTTCCTTCTAGTTGGGATGCAGCACTCCTGAGCTTGTAGCAGGTGATCCCTGAATATCAACCAACAGTCTTGGGCCCCCCTGCCCTCTAGGGCTATGTCCCATGGAACCTTACTAAGCAGGTTCCTGAAGAGGCCGAAGTCTGCTCTCTTGAAGTCCAGGGCAGTGAGCTTGCTGCACGCTCTTCTCACTGTCCTGAGGATCTCAAATTCAATCATCTCATGATTGCTACAACCAAGGCTGCACTGGAGCGTCACATTTCCAGGCAGCCCCTCCCTGTTGGTGAGCACGAGGTCAAGCATGGCACCTCTCCTTGTCGGCTCCTCTATTACTTGCAGAAGGAAGTTGTCTTCCACACAATCGAGGAACCTCCTGGATTGCTTGTGCCAGGGCGTACTGTCTCTCCAACAGATGTCACAGTATCACAGTGTGTTAGAGTTTGGAAGGGACCTCAAAAGGTCATCTAGTCCAATCCCCCTGCCAGAGCAGGAACACCTAGATAAGGTTACACAGGAACGTGTCCAGGCGGGTTTTGAATGTCTCCAAAGAAGGAGATTCCACAACCTCCCTGGGCAGCCTGTTCCAGTGTTCCGTCACCCTCACTGAGAAGAAGTTTCTTCTCAGGTTTAAGTGGAACCTCTTGTGCTCCAATTTGTACCCATTACCCTTGTCCTATCATTGTTTGCCACTGAGAAGAGCCTGGCTCCATCCTCGTGACACTCCCCCTTTATATATCTATATACACTAATAAGGTCACCCCTCAATCTCCTCTTCTCCAAACTATAGAGACCCAGCTCCCTCAGTCTTTCCTCATAAGGGAGATGCTCCACTCCCTTAATCATCTTAGTTGCCCTGCGCTGGACTCTCTCCAGCAGGTTCCTGTCCTTTTTAAACTGAGGGGCCCAGAACTGGACACAATATTCCAGATGAGGTCTCACCAGGGCAGAGTAGAGGGGAAGGAGGACCTCTCTCGACCTACTAACCACCCCCCTTCTAATACAACCCAGGATGCCATTGGCCTTCTTGGCCACAAGGGCACAGTGTCAGCTCATGGTCACCCTGTCGCCCACCAGGACCCCCAGGTCCCTCTCCCCTACACTGCTCTCTAACAGGTCGTTCCCCAGCCTATACTGGAACCTGGGGTTGTTCCTGCCCAGATGCAGGACTCTACACTTTCCCTTGTTATATTTCATCAAGTTATTCCCTGCCCAACTCTCCAGCCTGTCCAGGTCTCGCTGGATGACAGCACAGCCTTCTGGCGTATCGGCCACCCCTCCCAGCTTAGTGTCATCAGCAAACTTGCTGATAGTACACTCAATTCCCTCATCTAAATCCTTGATGAATATATTAAATAATACTGGTCCCAGTACCGACCCTTGAGGCACTCCACTAGATACAGGCCTCCAGCTAGACTCCGCCCCATAGACTACAACTCTCTGGCTTCTCTCCTTCAGCCAGTTCACAGTCCACCTCACTACCCGATCATCCAGACCACACTTCCTCAATTTAGCCACAAGGATGCTGTGGGAAGACCGTGTCAAACGCTTTGCTGAAGTCAAGGTAGACCACATCCACCGCTCTACCATCATCCATCCACTGTGTTATTTCCTCATAAAAGGCTACGAGATTGGTCAAGCACGACTTCCCCTTGGTGAAGCCATGTTGACTGCCCCTCATAACCCTCTTATCCTTGATATGCCTTAAGATGGCCCCAAGGATAAGGTGTTCCATCACTTTCCCAGGAATGGAGGTGAGGCTAACCGGTCTATAGTTACCCGGGTCCTCCTTCTTGCCCTTTTTGAAGACAGGAGTGACATTTGCTTTCCTCCAGTCCTCAGGCACCTCTCCCATTTCCCAAGACTTGGTAAAGATGATGGAGAGCGGTCTAGCAATGACCTCAGCCAGTTCCCTCAGCACCCATGGGTGCATCCCATCTGGACCCATGGATTTATGGATATCCAGATTGCTCAACTGGTCTTTAACCCATTCCTCATCGACTAAGGCAGACCGCTCCATTGACCTATCTTCATCCGAGGTCTCAGCGGTACAGGGCTCTTCAGGACTGCCTCCGGCAGAGTAGACAGAGACAAAGAAGGCATTCAGTAACTCTGCCATCTCTGTATCTTCTGTCACCAGGGCACCCGTCCCGTTCATCAGCGGGCCTACATTACCTCTGGTGTTAGTTTTATCTGCCATATATTTGAAAAAGCTCTTTCTGCTGTCCTTGACCCCTCTCGCCAGCTTTAATTCCAAGGAGGCCTTAGTCATCCTAGCAGCTTTCCTACATCCTCTAGCAGCAGCCTTATATTCTTCCCAAGTGGCCAGCCCTTCCTTCCATGACCTGTAAACTCTCCTCTTCCACTTGAGCATACCGAGCAATTCCCTATTTAACCACGCAGGTCTCCTGACCCTCTTCCTCGACTTCCTACGTGTCGGGATGCTCCGATCTTGAGCTTGGAAAAAGCAGTCCTTGAACGTCAACCAACTATCTTGGGCCCCTTTCCCTTCAAGCAGCCTAGCCCACTGGATTTCCCCTAGCAATCGCTTGAAGAGGCCAAAGTTTGCCCTGCTAAAGTCCAGGGTTGCGATTCTACTTGCTATTGTACTGACCCTACCACACAAGATCCTGAATTCTACCATCTCGTGGTCGCTGCAACCAAGGCAGCCCTCAACCTTCACTCCTTCAACCAGACCCTCCTTGTTAGTGAGGATGAGATCCAGCAGCACACCTCTCCTGGTTGGCTCATCCACCATTTGCATGAGGAAGTTATCATCCATACACTGGAGGAACCTCCTGGACTGCGGCTGGGTTGCCGAGTAGTCCTTCCAGCAAACATCAGGGAAGTTAAAATCCCCCACGACGACCACGGCCTGTGACTGTGAGGCCGCTCTCAGCTGCCTGTAGAAGGCCTCGTCAACTTCCTCACCCTGATCCGGTGGCCTGTAACAGACCCCCACAACAGTACCCCCCCTGCTAGCCTGCCCCTTAATTCTCACCCACAGACTCTCGACTCGCTCAACATCTGTCCCCGGACAGAACTCAACGCATTGTAGCTGCTCTCGTGCATAAAGAGCAACCCCACCACCCCGCCTGGCTGGCCTGTCTTTCCTGAAAAGGACATAGCCCTCCATGACTATATTCCAGTCATGTGAGCTGTCCCACCACGTCTCTGTAATTGCCACCAGATCATAATCTCCTGACTTAACACAGGTTTCTAGCTCCTCCTGCTTATTTCCCATGCTGCGTGCATTGGCGTACAGACATTTCAGGGAGCGAGCCGAGCACACCGATTTCACCCTAGGATTACAGGAGGCCTCCCAGTCTTCATCAATTCCGGAGCGCTGTCCCACTGAGGCAAGCCCAGCTACAACCCCATCCCCCTTCAAATCTAGTTTAAAGCTCTCCAAATGAGCCCTGCTAATTCGTGCCCCAGCATCCTTTTACCTCTGTGCGATAAACCTTTCCCACATGCCATTGTCCAGGCCGGTGCCCTATAAAACCAGCCGTTATCAAAGAATCCAAAGCCCTGCCTGCAGCACCAGCCTCGAAGCCAATCGTTTATGGACTGAATTTTCCCATTCAGTCCCACATCATCAACAGAAGATGGAAGGAGCGAAGAGAAGATCACCTGAGCCCCAGAGCCTTTCACCATCCGCCCCAAGACCCTGTAGTCTTTCTTTATCTCCCTCAGACTGCGGGAAACAACTTCCCCCTCACCCGTCTGGAAGACCAGCAGCGGGTAGTAGTCTGTCGGGCGCACCAGGTTGGGGAGCGCCCTGGTGATATCCCTGATCTGGGCTCCAGGCAGACTACACACTTCCCTATGATGAGGGTCAACTCTGCATATCGGGCCCTCTGTTCCTTTCAGAATGGAATCTCCTACTACAATGACCCTTCTTTCTTTCTTACCAGAGGCAGTCTTGAGGTGCGAAGTCGACCGCTTTCTTCTATGTGGCCTTGTAGGCGGGCCTTGCACCACATCCTCACCTACCTCTCCTTCCAGATCCAGAGCCTCAAACCTATTACAGAGGGACACCTGGGGAAGTGGGGCAGGAAGGGAGGAGGGCTGCCCACGACGCCGAACCGGAACTCGCTTCCAACCCTCCTCATCTTTTTGGTCCCCTACCTCCGGGCGACAGCTACATGACAGGGGCTGTCTCAGTCCATCCCCCTCTGTCTGAGAGGGCAGGGGGTCCATCCTCTTTTGGGGGGTATCTCCCTGGAGCCGTACCAACCGGTCAGCCAGGGAGTTACTCCAGCAGTCGATCTCCCTTTCACACTCCCTGACGCTCCTCAGCCTCTCAACCTCCTCCTTAAGTTCAGCCACCAAGCTAAGCAGATCTTCCACCTGCTCACACCTCACACAGGTGGAATGCAGTCCTCCCTCCCCCGGCAGCAGCAGGCTCTGGCACTCCCTGCATCCAGAGACCTGAACAGCCATGGTTAGGGCCGGGGTCTCTGTCTGAGTTGCTACAGCCCTCTTACTGGTAGCTCTCTTTCTGGAGGCGACCATACTGGTCAGCACAAAGACCTACCTGTTCCTCCCTGCACCTGGTGGGCAGCGACCGGTTGCTGCCCTCTCAAAGGCTCTTTCAAGTCAAGGGGCAGGGGAGTGGTCGCCGTTCGCCGTGGGAACGCCCCTCGCCACGTCAGCCGCTCTTTCGCAAGGGCTGCTGGAACTTCGGGAATCCGGAAGTGTTGGCTAATGTGGGGAATCGCGGTGGCTCCGCTCTATCCCCTCTGATTTTCCTGATCTCGGTAGAAGCTCGCGGTCGCTGTAGCGTGCCGGCTGCGGCTCTAGCTAGGCTAGCTCCAATCAGCTGACTGATGTCAGGGTGGTTGAAATCTCCCATGAGAACAAGGGCCTGCAAGCATATGAGGCTGTTCCTATCTCTCTGTAGAGCGCTTCATTCACAGAGTCCTCTTGATCAGGCAGTCTATAACAGATCCCCACAGTAATGTCTCCCATCGCTGTTTTCCCTTTAACCCTGACCCACAAGCTCTCTGTTTTCTGCTCACCTGTCCCCAGACAGAGTTCCATACCCTCCAGCCTACCCCTAACATAAAGGGCAACTCCCCCTCCCCACCTGCCAGGCCTGTCCTTTCTAAAGAGCCTGTAACCTTCCATTCCAATACTCCAGTCATAGGAGCCATCCCACCATGTTTCTGTGATGCCTATTATATCATACCCCCATAGACGTGCACACATCTCTAATTCCTCTTGTTTGTTCCCCATGCTATGTGTGTTTGTATAGAGGTATCTTAGCTGAGCTCCAAATGGAGCTGGCTCATTGGCTGGAGCAGCTGGAATATATCTTCATTGCTCCAAGCATTTATTATAGGTGCTGGCAACTGACTGGGAGTGTTGGGATGGAATGATGCCCCCTCCCCTAACAAATCTAGTTTAAAGCATACTTGACCAGTTTGTCAAGCCTCATACCAAAACTGCTCAGACCGGCTCCACCAGCCCCCAGTAGACCTGGCCTACTAACTTGGAATCATGTGCTCTTGTCCAGTTGACTGGAAGATGTCTGAGTGTAGAAAAGTTGTGTTAACTAACCCCTGTGGTACACTCCTTCAAGAGTGGGAAAGGACCACTATTGTGAGGAGGCATTCAATACTGGTGCAGCATGGCACATCAGGAGTGGTGTTGGGAGAAGTGGTGTATGCTGAAGGTGTTACTGCATTCTGACCTGCAATACTTTGGAAACTTCGTACTTAAGTTTGGTTTTGGAAATTGCATCTGGAAAAAGAAGGCAAATAGTTCTTTTCTGATGCTTAGTAATGTGGTATATAAATATGCCTGAAAGAATGGCATGAGATTTCACTGCAAGTGCTGAGGGAGTCGTAGATGGACATTAGCAAAAGAATAGGAGGAATGAATGGGGATGTACCCTGAGGGTTTATTCTCTTTGAAAGATGTTCTCCCTGCCTGGAGACTTAGAGTTACTAAATAGTTAATGGCTGCAGATAGGATAGATGGCCTCAAGATTGATGGCTGACTGTTGTTCTTCTAGGTTTTTAATCCAGGCTTCTGCTGGAATGTAAAATTCCTAGCTGGGGATCATTTACACAAGGACAGCAAGAGGAAAGAGACAGTCTCAGTATTTGTCTGCTTCTCAGTCTACCCAAGATTTGAAACTGTTTTTGCATGCAGTGACATGCCTGTAGGTGCCAGGCCATGTAACACTTTTTTATTACAACACTTTGCTTGCAGTTAAAAGTAAAAATCTTCCCTGATACACTGCTTATTTCTTGCACTGAATTATGGTTGTGTTGTCTACACAGATAACTCCTGGGGACTAGGGAGGTCACTGTGGCAAAACAAAAGGTGCCTGAGTCACTTAGGGTGGGCAGCATGCCAGTAGCTGTGCTCTTAATCTAAATGCATTTCATCCCTCTGCAGAAATACCAGAATACACCCAGCATACAACAGGGGACAAAAGAGTTATACAATAAGCAGAGATGGGCCTGAATCGGTCTGAACTAGGAGGTACTTTCCTGTGAGTGCATGCCTAAAACATCCAGCTTGTTTTCACGGGTGTTAATAGAACAGAGGCTGGCACAGGGAATGGAGCACGGGGTCAGGTAAGGCATCTAAACTTTCAAGTGTGGCTCCAAACTGCAAGACATACATAGATAATGACTATGAAGCAGTTGTCTCAAGTGTAAAGGGTTCTTTACAATAACACCTGCTAAACTTCCTTTGATTTTCCATTAACGAAATACCAGCAGAGAGGCATATGAGTATGGAAAGCTGAGAAAAAGAGAAATCTATAACATTTTAAGGGTAGATTTTAAAAATGGTAACTCTAAAAGAATGTGTACTATTGTTTTGATTTGCTTTTAGCTTCTGATCGTTCCTGTAATACACAGACCATGAAAATGGGATAAATATTCTGTGCCCAACCACATACATTAGACTTTGAAAGTGTGGTTTAGAGTGCTCCTTTGCTCTTTGGATGTCATTCTGTGAAGGAGGAGCAAGAACTTCTGCTCAGGTCAAGGGTGACACAGCAGACTGCAGGCAGTTGATGCTGATTACATTAATTAAGGTGACCTGATTGGCAACAGGTAAAACAGGTAAAAGTAGGATTTTCCATAAAGTAAACACATGAATGAATGGCTTCCTGCCAGTGCTAGAAGATAATTGATAATTGAATTAGAAATGGAAACTAGATTAACTGATTACTAGATTAGCTATAAATCCTTAAATAATGGGTCAGTTTTGGTTAAAATGCATAAGAATGATGGATATAGAATCGTAGAATGCTTTGAGTTAAAAGGGACCCCAATGACCATCCAGCCCCAATTTTAAATCAAAGTTTCCGTCCGAATATCACGTGCTGTGACTTCCTACACATCTGTAGTGAAGCAGCTATGGTGAATGTTCTGTACAAGTGGAGAACTGAACTTTTAAAGGTGAAAATTGAAGAAACATTTAAATCTTTGTTACTTATTTCTGGTTCCTGAAGAATTCTCTAATACACCAGATAGTCTTCATCCTTTCCCCCCCACTCCCCCAATTATGCCTCTATAAATCACCAGAATATGTGCTGTGGATCATGTAGCAATTGCACCTGTGATGTACGCAGTTTTGGGAGTTATCCCTACCTCCTCCTGGAAATAAATACCGCAGCCTGCTTTCCCTGCCCTCTCTGCCCCACAGAGATTCCTAACTCCTGAATCTTAGCAATGGGATAGGACATCCTGTGTCATTTCACTAAGTCCATATGGTTTCAAGTGCTTTTCCCAAGGTAAGGATTAGAGAACATCAAATGCTGCTTGATGGAGAAAAGAAATCTTGTGTAATGCTTTTGTTCTGCTAACATCAATGTGAAGAGCTGCCTGGGAGCTTTGGAATAGAATCTGTCATCGTTGTAATCCTGTTCTGGAAAATCGTGATGGAGACAGCACAGGGAGTGATGTCAGTGGCTGTCTGACACAGTCATTGCCCATAGCAATCTCATCTCCTTCCAAACTTCCCTTTGTCTCTGACATTTAAATGGCCAATTGGCAAGCTTATTCGTGGTGTTTTTTATGTTTGTTTCTTTTTGCCTTTCCCAGCTGTGTTAAAATTCAAAACACAGATATGTGAGAGAGGCTCATACAGAGGAGGGTCTGTTCAATGCTCTCTGCAGACTTCAGAGGAATTTTTATGTACTCTGTCTTCAGCGTCATATGCAGGAACTTCTTCTTTATGTCCATACAATGCAATAAACAAACCTTCTGTGTATTAGCTTTAGATCTTAGCACTTCTGTCAGTCTATGGCAAGTGGTAAAACTATAAGAAAGATGTGAGAAGGAAGCCTTGGATTATAATCCTGTGTTAAGAGATGGATTGCCTTTTTATCCTGTGTAAGTCATCTCCTGTGTAGTGTGCACCCTTGTTTGTAAGGCAGTGTTGCAGGTAAATCATGTTTGTATTAGATACACTTAGATAAATTCTTCCCCGTGAGTGTGGTGAGGCACTGGCACAGGGTGCCCAGAGAAGCTGTGGCTGCCCCATCCCTGTCAGTGCTCATGGCCAGGTTGGACAGGGCTTGGAGCAACCTGGTCTAGTGGAAGGTGTCCCTGCTTGTGGCAGGGAGTTGGAACTGGATGAGCTTTAAGGTCCCTTCCAACCCTAAACCATTCTGTGTTTTGATGGTAACTGAAAAGTCAGCTCAGCTTTAAAAGGTGGTAAGTGCAGGAAGCTTTTGAGACTTAAAATGAAAAATGCTACATCATTGTTCCCTGTAAGACAAACCTTGGTTATCTACTGAGATCAGAAACAACCCATCACATGCTATCACTCTGTAAGTGCTGGAGTTTTTCCTGTGCACAGTTTCTGTTTGCTGCAAGCTGGAAGGAAGTTCTACTGAAACAGCTTGTGGCTGAAAACTTAAGTGAATCTCATAGCAAGGATCTATCAAAAGCAAGACTGTTTTTAAATGCACCAAGCAGAGAACAACAGAAAGCCATGTAGCCTGTTGGAAATGCCATACTAGATTTCCAGTCTAACTTTATAACTTTTGCATAATTCCTAAACTTTTTGATGGTATCACTAATTATTTGCTAAAAATGCCTGTCAGTAATAGATAGTTTTCTTAAACTGTTAATTCTGCTTCCACATGGATAACATCTTTTCCTGCTTTGGTTTTGATGCTCTTGGGTAATTCTTCATGGTGGGGGTGAAGGCAAGCTGAGCTCCCAACTGGGAATCTTCAACAAAAACTATTAAGTGGTGATAAATCATTGGAGGCTCAGCATGTGGTTAAAAGCTGTGGCCACCAGCAGTGACCCATGGGGATGGAGGTATCGGTGACAGAGAGCAGGGGGAGGTGTCTGGCATTCCTGTTGGGAGGCCTAACCGGGACACCAGGGTTTGTTTATGTTTCTGTTCCAGCAACTCCTGTGAAATGCCCTCTGTCTGTACAGGGAACACACAGGGAGTTAGGGAAAGGATCTTTGGTATTTTTCGAAATGTCAAGGCATGGAGGCTTGAAGGTAATGTGTGAGTGGAATTCTCTGGAATTGTGGAGTAAAAACCAAATGGTTAGTTCAGGGCTCTGTGATTCAATAGTCAGCATCACATAGGTATTGTAATTTTAGGTGAGCTTCACACAGATGCACAGAATGTTGTAAATATGACTCTTTTCCTTTCAAGTCCATCTAAAAAAATCATTTTTGTTGGCCCAGGCATGGGGAATGTTCAATCTCAAGTTCTACTTTGATTTTGGCATGAGAGAAATCGATTAGATGAGTCAAAAAATAACCTGTCAAGAAGTATTATGATTTGGAATATTTTCTTTTATGTTTGGAGCAATAACAGTATTTTGTTGCTGTGAAGAGAGAGGGGAGACATAATTTCTATGTGTTATTTTACATATCAGCTAATTGCCAGCAAATATTGTGCTAGGTGTTTATCAGCAAGTCCAGAAGTACGGTTCCAGTTGCGAAATGCTGGCAAGATGGGGAGCAATGAAGGAAAAGAAGGGTTTGGAAGGCAACGAGGAGCAGGATGGATGAGAGCTCCAAGCCCTTATGTGGTGGTAGTCTCTGAGTTATGATGGCAGAGAACTCTAAGGCCAGGAGGGGGGAAGCTTGGTTTGATAAGTGGAAAAGGTCACAGGGAAGGACTTGAACAGAGGAAAAGTCACAACAAGTTAGTGAGTGAGGTGCCTTTGATGACCAAAGCAATTTACATTGGTAAAAGGGCTGCAGAAACTTCGCTTTTTGAATGCCTCATTGTTTTGATAGACTCTGTTTAGAGGTATCTTTACTTTCCCCATGTATTTATTCTACCATGTGTGAAAGATGGTCTTGTCATGCTTAAAAATATTGTAGGGATTCCTTTATGGGCATGTTGTGTTATGTTTGACAGCATCAACTCCAGAATGCTCCAGAGAAACACGCAAGAAACCTTATGTCAAGTACATCTGAATATACATGAGAGCATCTTCCTATCCTCTGTAGGCAGAGATTGGCTTAAGGCCTGAATCATAAGATTTTTCTGTTCCTTTCTATGCTCTTTTTATTAGCTTGGACTGGATATTTTCAACAGCCATATAATTCTGAACAACTAAGAAACAACTTACTGTAAACTTCTTGCCTTTTCACCAGCACCAGGAATATCTTGCTAAGTTTCACTGCGCTGTGGATAAACAGGTGATTACTATAGAATTGATTTTGCTCAATGTAATAAACATGACTGATCAAGGCACCTCTTGTAAAGAAAGAACATGAGATTGGTAATAATTTGGTGTAAGAAAGGCTAACAAGGACTCTTAGTGACTTTGAAAATATTATGGTTGCCAGGTGTGCTCTTTCAGATGTCAGGATTTCCTATTATATGCTTCTTCTGGTCAGAAGAAGCAGTTCCTGTGATAATGTTTTACAGCCCTTAAGACATGAGGGTTACTCTACCCTGAAGATGAATTTGGGGACTTTGTTGCAAATTATGCTTATTATTAAAGACTTCAGTCCTTTACATGTGCATGAGGGGATAGCAAGATGCTGTCGTAGGTGAAAGTTGGAAGCAGCTGACTAAACCAAGTCTTTATCATGACCTTGTAGGTTCTTCAGATCCTAGGCACAAAATTGCTTCCTAAATTTCAGTTTCTGTCCAAGTTACCTTAAGCCACGTGGCTTTGAAAATCACTGCTTCTCTCCAAAAATCACTTGCTCTGCCTTGTCCCATCCTCTTTGACATTGGTCTCTTCTGAACCCCTGGAGACATTTTTCTCTTCACTACTCCCATCCATGCCTGTGTGCAGGCCTCAGGTCCACAAATCCTTTATGGCAGGGAAGGTCTGACAGGCCTTTAAGATAAAGTTGCTTACACCTGATAGACAACCCTAACAGGAAAACTAAATGACTGTAGGAAGTCCTAGGCATATGCGGGAACCACATACAGACCTCCTGTGCCTCAGCTGACTGTTTTAATGTGAATGACACATGGAATACTTGTTCAATATCTAATTTCCATCCATAATTGCAAATCATATAACGATTGTTATTGAACGCTTTACTTAGTAACTAATCCGTGTTCATTTGTAGTTTATATTCCAGTACCCTGTCATTTTCTCCAGTTATTTTCTACTTAAAAAGATAGAGAAACAGGTCTGTAAGGGTCAACAGATAATCACGTAAACAGCCCAGTACTTCCAGGAGCATCAGCCATACTGATCTGTTCCTAGAAGGTGCTTGTTCTCCGAAGAGTACTTGCTGGGCTAGAGAATCTTCCATGATTGTGTTGGGCTGGGTGCCCAGGAAAATGGCAAAATGGGTATGGGAATATTCCAAATCCAGTTGCTCTCTATTCTGGCTAATGGCAAGATCAGTTTTAAAGGGCACTAGAACTGTGGAACACTCCTCCCTGGAGATGCCACTACCCAGGAAAAGCCCTGGTAGTATTTCTGTAGTTTTGCAGACAACCAGACTTCATTCAAACAAGAAAGTTTCCAGCTGCATTGTCAAAGGCAAGATGTCTTCAATGTGAAGGGCACTGAAGTGTGGATGTCTGCCTGAGTCTGCAGAGTCTGAAGTTGTAATTCTGAGCTGAAGACAAGTTAAATGGCAAAAGTTCACAGAAGGGGTTAGGAAAGGGAGAAGGAGAGATTTATACCTGCATTCAGAAAATGTGTGGTATGAACCATTAACCATGTAGGAAGCATGAGGGATCAGCAAATTAGGAAAAAGTTATTTTCCTGGATGTAAATCATGCTTGCAAAAGTTTGGGAAAATGGGTCATTCTTGAAGATTTTCCTATAGGTATGGGCTGTCCTAAAGCTGAACTTTCTGGGGCATATATATCATGTTATATTTTTGCTTTTTGACCAGATGGTCATAAGCCTTGAGTAAGTTAGTGCATGTCTTAGCTTATAGTTGTGGGAGATGCTGTGATCTGTGTGTGTATGGATCATGTCCCATGGCAGAGCCTCGTGTTGTTCTATGGATATCTGTATGAGCAGAGGCTCACATTCAAGTGGTTAATAAGCCTTCCTGACAACTTGTGGCTGCTTTAGCAAGGCTTGGGTGAAGTGGGGAAGTGATTATGGATTGAATATATTATTAGGAAAGATATAGCTAATACACTCTCAGCAGCAATTCAGTATTTTACATTTCAGCCCAGGCTACTGCTGAGAGCAACGGTGCTCTCTCTTTTTATACAGCTATCTGTGGCCACTTCAGAATTAGTGGGTTGGATTATTTATATATGGTCTTCTTAAAACTCATCTGTTTTAAGAGGCAGCCTATGCTTATGGCAAAGGGTCCTCTGGCTTTCTGTGCTCCCTCTATCAAAATGACTCAGCCTGATTAGGGGTAAAAAGACACCAGTACTGTGAAAATCAGCTTTTTGCAGACCCAGAGGGTTAAAGCAGTAGCCTGGAAATGCATTGGGGTCACCATGCAGACAGGAGAGACCTTTTACAATTATGTTTAATTTGACTTGCAATCAAACAGAAGTAGATGGCAAAGCAGGAAACGGTATCTTTAGGCATGACAGGAAATAGTATTGCTGTCAACTTGAATAAGAAAATCTGACCTTTTTTAAGCAACTACATACTAAAATAGCGTGCAGGGTCAAACAGCCTTTCCTACAGCCCTTTGATAGCTGGCCTGATAACAGCATAACCCCTATAAATATCCTAAATCAATAAGGCTGTATCACTGCTGAAAGCAGGCATGTTCACATATCGCAGCAGATGGGAAGAAAGTAAATAATATTTGTCTTGCCTTTCAGATTGACTTCCTGTTTTTAGTAAGGCAGAGTGTGTCCATATGTTAATCAGACTGCTAAGGAAGATAGCTCAGGGCAGCAGACTTCTACTTGACCTGCTGGGAGCAGGGGGGCAAGGAAGGTAGGAGGAAGTCCTCGCTGGCCCTCAAATATCTGTGGCAGAAGCAGTTTGTACAAGTATTATGCAAATGCCTGTGCTTCCCTGACTTCCCTGGGAAGTGCTGAGCTCTCGCCTTTCCTACCTAGGCACACTTCTTCACAGTGCTAAGTAAACTGCAGGATTGGACCTGTTCATTGGAGATTTCTTAATCCACTTTTTCTTTCCTCTTAAATATTATTACCATGAGGAAAATTTCAGTGTCCTGATGTTGGGCAGAAAGACCCAAAGTCCTTGGGAAGTGCAAAGACTGCAGCCCTTCTCCTCTGCCTTCCCTTGCCTTTTCAGAGTCATATTTTTGTGTTCTTTCACGCTTGCACCAACACATGGCAACTTTAGCTGCAATGTGCCCTACATAGAGCACAAGCACCATCCATAATGGCTTCCAAATGCAGTCCCAGGTCCAATAAGTTTTCTCCTCAGACAGGAGATTTTAACTTCCATGACAAGTAGTTCAAAGATCATTTGCATGCACATAAACTTTATTGATGTTTATGGGCACTATAGAGTTGCCTGTGAAGAAATGATGGTACACTTGATGGTCTGTTTTCTGTGGAAGACATTTATGTACATTTTCTAGGCTCTTTGGTTTTCTCCTATTTTAAAAATCTCAAACTTATAAAATGTTTGTTATGTGAAGAAAAACGAAGAAGGTGATTTCAGTGGACATTTAGTTCATACCCATGGTCTGCTAGAAAGCTCACATGGCAGCTGTAATTCCTGCAGAAGTTAGTTGTGTTCATGCCAATGTGGCACACTTTGCATAAATATGAAAATCTACCAAACATATATAGCATATTTTACATTAAATAGACAGTAACAGTAATTGAGAATGTCCAAAATATATGTATGTATGTATGTATATTTAGTGTTTTATGCTTGCTGGATATGATGAGTTAATATAAGATAGATGATCCTGGCATCCACATCAAGTCCCAGTTACCTCCTGCAGCCTTTTGAGATGAAGGTGGATCCAATAGGCAAAGCATCAGCCTTGATTTAGGAAGCTGCTTTCAAAAGCCTACCTTCATGTCTGGTTTATACCTTTGTTCCTCACCTCTTGAAGCAGAGCAGTGCTTCCTGCCTTGCAGATTGGAAAAATATACTGAATACTGATGTATGTGGTCAGATTCCACAAAGGTACCTAAGAGAAAAATGGGCGTGCCAAGGGTTAGTTTGATTCAAATCCTAGCTTGTCACTTGCAGTTTGGGACCTTGAAGGGAAAGGAATGAGAATGATGCTGTTAACTTCTTTCTTGCATTCAGTGTGCCTTGGCAGTCTTCAGGCAGCATCTAGGAGGTCCAAATGCAGGGGGGACTGGAGCTGAGAATTCTTTATATTTCTGAAGTTGAAAGACAAAACCAGAAGACCACCCCTTCCTGGAGTGGCTTTTATTATTAGAAAAGCAATTTTTTTTTTGCAGAGGAAACATGGTTTTATGGAGCTGGAAGCCAGATGATCACCCTTCTAATCCTGGTGTTGACACAGATTTTCCTGTGTGACCTCACAAAAATAACTTGCTGCATTCCAGTTTCCAGTCAATAAAATGCAGCAATCATTCTTTGTTATCTCTAAGAAGCACTCTGCAGTTAATAATGCGCGGTTGCTAGACACATTTTGATACGCACATCAGTGCTCAAAGATCATGTTTTGGTTTCAAGAGCTTTTTTGGTGGTGTTCTTTTAAAAGCATTTAAATAAGTTAGGTCTTCAGTCTTGTGGCAGTTTCAGGAGCTCTATTCCTGTCTCCATCAGTGTATGGAGCTTAATCCCTTTCAGAGTTTTCACATGGAGCAATGTGGTAGCATAATAGAAAAGCTCTAGGAAGAAATTGAGATTGTAAGCAGTATTTTAGTAACTTCATTAAGAGAAATAAGTAGATATAATCACGTGAAACCTGTTAAAAAATTTTAAGGTCACTTTTCTAAAAGATGCGATTAACTGAGCTTTTGGTGAAGAGCCAAACTACATTTCCAGCCTCATGCTGCTTAATTCCATGCTGCTGGTGCTACTACTACTATTACTCAGGAAAGGGACACATTTTCTTTACCCATAATTTCTGCCATTATCCTTTCATGTATGCCATCATGGCATCACTACCATTTTTTCTAACGCTTCACCTCTGTTACCTGATATTTCCAGTTCAGCTGATCCATGGTAACCTCTGGAAATCCAACAGATCCTTTAGCTCATTGCTACGTTAGGTTGGCTGTGGTGTCCTCTGGAGTACTCAGGGTGTACTGTTTTCCAAAAGATGAATTTCTACCTGTTTCATACCTGCCACTTGCTTTTATCATGTAAGGGAAATGTTCCTACTGGGACTGAAGACCGGTGAAAGTCTCAGCTTTGAGCCTTTGGTTTGGCATCTCTTGTGTTGAATTAATGGTATAGCCTTGAAAAAGGTCAGAACATTCTGCAGAAGCCATTGCAAAAAGAGTAAGAGAGAAGCCACAGTCAAAGCAATGCGGCTGAGGTTATGGAGCACCTGAATTGAGGGCAAGTTAGAGACCTCCTCACACTTAGTGCTTCAGCCACCAGTTCATGTCAGCTGCCAAATATCCAAAGTCTCTATTCAGATCCTTGCTGTGTGTAAAGCTGGGGTGTAGGGTCATTTCCTCTTTCCTTTTTCAAATAATCACCATTTAAAAATGAGTGCCAGCATGTTTTTTATTCCTTTCATTTACTTGGAATCTTCTTCGCTGCACATCTGATTCTTGGTGAGACAGGGACTGTAATTTCCATGTTGTTATCTGATCTATTTTCATGTGTAGCTGGTTTTGAAAGTAATCCAGTTAGTTAGACTTAATTTAAATCCATTCAGAACAAGTATCTCAAATTCTCCAGCATTTGAGACATACATCACACTAGAAAACACAAAGATGTGTATAAAAATATGAGTGTTCACCTCGAGTGGTGCTTTAAGGACATAAGAATAGAATCATTCTGTTGCAATAAATATTGCATGTTTAGAATGTGACCAACAGGTCTTGATTAATGGCTATCCATTCATGTTTCTGTTTCATAAAGAGGATCTAATAAAGGCACTCTAAAAAGGTTACCATATATTACAAAGAATTGCTTTGCTGTTTACATCAGCAAATATTTTAGTTAGAGGGAGAAAATCATTAATTGTTGGCTGTTAATGCCAGGAGAATGTAATAGATTCAATTATGTAATGCGACAATGACTTAGTTCTGCTTTGCCTTGGGTTAGAATTTAAGCTTTTCCTCTCCAGATTTATTCAGATTGTTAAGTGGCTGCTGAGAAGCTGGAACCTTGTCAGACAAACTTGGCTTTAAATTTTAAATTATTTTTAATCAATATGTGAAGAGGCCAAGCTCTGCCATATGTTCCTCACCATCCATTAGTTGGTAGCTGGTCATTAAACTCTCACTAAGGTTTCCTAACTGTGACCATTGTGATTTTTTTTTTCCCTCCCTCTCTGTAGAGTATGGGCAAAGGGGAGCATTCGTGGCAGATTGCCTTGAGGACAATAAAAACTCTCATGTAGTATGGTTGTTTGTTCAAACACAAACAATAGAGACATTTTGCTCTTACCATTTGCCAGCTATCAAGGGGTTTCAAGCCCCCTCCTCCTTGGTGGCTACAACTCAAAACAGATGCAAAATCTTTCTTTTCAGTACCCTTGAAATGACCTGTGGTGGGGCAGTGTCATTTAGAGGAGAAATGATTGGAGTGAGAGTGGCTGGTAACAATAGGGGCCTTGTGCCAGGCACATGACGGAACAGTGAGGGGGCTGTTGGTGACTTTATTGGGGAGGAGAGCAGCGATCTGGCAGGTGCTGCCATTGTTCAAGGTCTCTGCTCCTAGACAGTGGCCACAGATGAGTTCATGTCACTTTGTTCGAGCTCTTTATGCTGGGTTCAGGGATGTGACACTGGTCAAGTAGCCGATCCAGCTTTTCTGATCTCCTCGACATGGTCCCTTCTGTGACATAACCCTTTCTTGCTGTGATATGTCAACATGCTTCTAGGCCATATGGCTGCAAGCTAGAGTAACTTTTGTGCTCTCTGAAAGGGACATAATAACTTCATGTTTACTGTGCTAACACAGCCCTGGTACTCACCACTGATCCTGGCATTTTTCTGTGAAGATGTCATCCAGACAACCAATTAAAGCATATTGATACAAAATAGATCCATTGGTTTAATGCTGGATTTGACAACAGGGGTGATGGTTGCTTACAAACTGAAAGCTCCCACTGGCTCTATTTAGCAATGTGCTCCCTCAGCATTCTCCTTACACACATCATGGTGCTGGGTTCTGGTGATGGGATTGCAGACTGACAAACCAGGGTGAAGAAGTTGAAGTTTTTTTACACTCAAAAGAATTCCATGAGCGATGTTAAGTAGAAAAGGTTAAACAGCTTGAAGTAAATGTATTAATGCATTAATTTTACTCATGCTGCCCTTTTCTCAAAGCACCAGGCCACACTATAATAGCTACATCTGCTTCTGTTGTACATATTGTTTAGTACAAGGTTTTTGGCTCAGAGAATAGAAACTGGTCTTTCTGTGGGGAAATAAAGAATTTGTATTTGTAAATTGCCTCTTTGTTTTTTGGCGTTTTTTTTTTTTTTTTTTCCTGAATAAATCATGAAAAAACCTGGCAGATTGAACAAATCAGCCATATGGAAACTGGCAAATTTTAGTCTGCTAAGGATAATTAAACATAGATGTTATGTAGTCTAATGAGATACATGTTTGTGGTACAGGGGAGGAACAGAGAGAGACAAAATGAGGCAATGGTTCTCAGAAAGACGAATTATATCTTTAGGATGTAAACTGCTGACATACAAGATATCTGAAGTGTTCTCAGGCTGCTTAGTAGGCCTGGGATAGGCAGGTCTGATCCCAGTTGTGGTTGTCCATCCAAATATTGACAGACAACTTATAAAATTCCACCTTAAGGAATGTTTTTTTTTGTCAAGGAGCACCATAGAGCGGTGCTGGTACGTTAAGTGATAGAACAAAGACTTGGTCATAATATGTGGAGGAACTCTGACCATATGAAACCATTTGCATTGCAGATAGATGTTTTTATTAGACAAGTTTGACTACCTTTTGATTGTCAAAATATAACATAAAAGATAAATCAATTTGAAAGCAGGGGTCTTAAAATGTTGACACTCAAATGGACCTATAAAAGTGTCTCATTAAAAAAAAACAACAGAAGGTCTTCAGTTATGATAAACATGTAGCATACAAAGGAAGTAGTTTCTAGAGTAAAACCTGGAGTCAATGAGCTAGAAACATAATAGGAAAAGGCGTTGGGGTTTATAGAAATGTTTAATATCAGTGCAATGGGAAATGACTTAAGTATGCAACCAACCTAGCCAAACACTTCACGAACAAACAGGCATGTCCCACTTCATTCCCAAAAAATAACAAACAGACAAGCAAACTGAAAACAAATCTAAAGGGAGCAGGGAAGACTGTGGGAGAATGTCGTCTGCTGAAAGAGTATCACTAAACCGTCCAAATTTCTCTATCTCCAATTCTAAGGTGAAAGGACTCTCACCTCTGGGTGTGCTAATCACTTTGTGACCTTTACATGGATTAAACCTCTGGGTTTTCTGTTTGCATAGAAGCAGACCAAAGGAAGAGATTACTTCCCAGATGTGGGGAGGTTTTCATTAGGTTTAGTAATGCACTCTGACCTTTTCGGTGGCAGAGCCAAAACTGCAAAGGGGAATGAGGGCACACACGCACTTTGTGGAACTCAGCCAAGCACTCCATACTACTCCAGCTGTGTGACAGAAGCTTGTGTGGTCAAGGAATCCTCTCCCTCCAAAAGGATGCCTTACAGCTTGACAGAACCTTGGAATATGCATTTATGCCCCTATACACACAAACCAGTGTTAATTCTAAAACGCCAGGCTTTAAGGAATGCCAGGCTTGAGCTTGGCTGCCTATTGAATTGACTGGGTAGGAAGAATAACTATCAATCAGGAGTCATAGGTGAAAACAGTCCCCAGAGATTCTTCCATCTCAGGATCCTCTGAATGTTCTCAGTACTATCTGTAAATTTCATAATGAATAATATACATAATAACGGTATTAATAAATAAAATTCATAATAATGTTACCAGACCCACATAAAAGCACATGTTTGGAACATGTCTTGTGGGTTGTGTTTTTTTTTTTTTCACAACAGGCTTGCGTATCTTGGAGATAATGGTGACAGATTAATGTCCATTTTACCAGTCTGAGTGCACAGGAATCATACCCGGGGCTTGTGAAGCTCTGAGCATTGTGACAATACTCAATAATTACCTCTTCTTGTTTTAAATCAGAAAGCAGTAATGAGGCAGAAAGATGACACAGTTGAAGGAATTCCATTTACAAGTTGCTTTTTTTGTTGTTGTTGTTAATTACATTCCACAAATTTCCCTGAAAATATGGATTATGTTCATCAGATGAGCTCACCTGTGGTTTCATCTTTGTCATTCAGTAGACCTGGTTACTGTGGGGAGATAATGTAGTGCATAAGGAATATATCACTTATGCACCAATAAAATTACCTCTGTCCATTTTTATAGTATAAATCTCCCATGATAGGTTTTACACTACAAATCTACATAAATATACCAAATGTAGTGTGAATGGTTTATAGTCATAGGTACTTTTTTGTCAGTTTGGCTGTAGAGTTTATTGAGCTGGTAGCACCACTTAAGTAACATAGAACTTGGTGTGATACTCTAGTGCGATCTGGCTAGATTTTAACTGTTGTGGTTGACACAGCAAAAAGCTAGACTTACCACATCTCATGAACTGGTGCCGTAACTATTAACTTTAAATTCTGGTTGTCATATAAATAATATGAATTCCTTAGTATCTTTCCGGAGTTCTTCCTAGGTGTTTGGAAGAAACCAAACATATTCTTCCAATGCCTGTGTGTAGACTAGCTCAGTTCACTGCAGAATTGAGTTTCTGCGCTCAGATATACCAGAAGGAGAGTTCAGTGTGGATGCAGAACTGTGACTGCCCTGAACCAATTTACCTAATAATTTGCTTTCACAAATAAGCAATTTATTTAAGTCTGCATTGATAATCTATTCTTAGGTACATTATCCTGTTAGGTGTTTTTTTTGCCTCAGCTACCTCTCTGGAACTGAATTCAGAAGTTCTACACATAGTGTGTATTTTGTTCAAGCTTACGTTTGCAAATACTGTGGATGTGTGTTTGGGTAGAGCATAGTTGATTCAGAACAATGAAGTTTGATTTTCTCAAATTCTCTTGCAATAGAATAAACAAAATGAGGAATTAAATTTAAATCTCTAATTTTTCACTTAAAAATACCTAGCCTGGAAATGACTGTCCTGAGGAGTTATCTTCTAGGAACATGACACAAGAAATCTGAAAATCATCACAGTATTTCACCTTATCTTTAGGATAAGTGACCAAAACCAAACCTGTGAGCAGTCTGCATAGTATGGTGTGAGATACTGGGGACATATTCAAAGAAGGCTTTGCATAGCAAGAAACATCAGGATTCTCATCTGATCTGCAGGAATTAATACTGAAGAGGAAAAAATTGTCTTCTCTTTTGCAGACATTTTTTTTTTTTGTATAGATGCTTCCAAGTAGAAAATAGATTTCAACATTTCTGAGGTAGAAATGGTCAATGCCAACAGACTCTCTTGTGTTAAAAAATCAGAGCTGCAGTATTCCCCAGTAAGTCTTCTTTGTGTTTGATAAAAATGCTGATATGTGACTAGGTATGATGGGTAAATATCAGGAGTCATAGGTGAGAACAGCCTCCAGAGACATCCTTTCACCACTGATACCTTGCTGAAGAGAGAATCAAGTAACTGACTTCCAACATACTGCTTGCAACATGTTACTTCAAAAGGAGAATTAGAAATACAGAATGACTATTCTGTATATATGAAAGAAATACATTGAAAATGGGAAGTAAACGCTGAAGAGTAGTCTTGCAGGAATTGTAAGGATGTGGTGCTGTGGCAGCTACGGAAAAGGGGAGAAGTATGTGGATGAGCTACAGTCATGTTGTGCTTTCCAAGATTTTTCTAGTGAAGGGGCTAGATGCTGCATTGTGGTGATGGTTGATGATGGCAGCCCCTGATCCCACAAAAAGGTGCAGAAGCTTTGACCTTGTCACAAGCTGGGGTCCTCTGTACCTAGCAGAGGCAGGGTACTGCCAGCCAGGCAGAAGCTGCTGCTTTCTACAGGGGAAGGGATTTCTGTGAGGTGCAAAGCACCTAGTGGAGTCAAAGACTTTGGTCTTGCAGGATTTGTCATGGGAACTTTAAGCACCCACTGAGTGCAGAGCATGGTGTCAGCATGGTGTTAAAATCTACTCTTACCACCTTACACCAAACACCCTCAGGCACTGGGAAGTCTCAGTTTTTCTTCTTAGTAACAGCAGTGTAAACCATTAGTGAGGTCATCAAGGCTTGAATGTATTCTACCAATTTCTTGGTGTTTTAGCAATGTCAGTGTAAGTTCTCCATCTTCTATTGGCAAGGATGGGGGGGTAACTAGCTCCCTGTCTGTGAAATCGAATGCTCGTGATATACTTCCCCTGCAGTTGCATCTTGTTTTGCTGAGGAATAAATGTGAGTACATGAAACTGAGGGAACAAAGAAAGCAGGCCATGGCTAAAGCTCAAGGAAAAGTATATTGTGAGTAAACTAAAACCTGTGTTGGGATGTAAGGCTGATACTTAAAATTATTTGATTTATAAAAAATATATCCAAAGGAATTACTATTAATACAACTGACTATTTTTAAAGACTGCTTTTGTAGATGAAGGGGAAGAACAGTGGCTGTTTTGTCATGACAGGCTAGCAGACCTGGGAATATTCTATTCCTCTTCTACTTTGCACAAATTACACTGGAAGAGGTGGTAACAGCAAGGAGCATATCATAGTGTTATGATCACACCTCAGCTTTGGGGAGCCTGTGAAATGAAAGGCCCCAGACTGGCCAAGGTTGAAAGGTTGAGGCTCTAACCAGACTTTTTATTCCCCAGCTGGCCAGGGCCATTACTGAACAACAGACAACCGTGAATAGATGATGGGCATCTTTGCTTTGTTGCTGCTCCCCAGTTTAAGGATACTCTTGTCCTCCTTCTGCCCCTTCTATATTTGACAAGTTTGCTTTCAGCAAATATGACAGGCACTGATGGGGGTCACTGGCCCAGTTCCACATTTCCACACTTGGCTTGCTCCAAGTTCACTGGCCTGAACTAATGTATCCAATAGAGGTCGAACTACTGAATCTGATGAGTTTTTCTATATTAAACATGCATTGGTGGGTTTACCCTGCTTATCTGACAGCTATAGAAAACTAAAGAAAATTCAGTTTGAACTTTAAAAAGCAGGGCTTAATTTATGGCCACTACTTTTGTTCCTCACTTTTTTTTTGTTTGTTTTTTTTCTCCTTTTCCAATTGCAAAGCCCAAGGGAGATAATAAAATGGAGGAGCTGGTACTTTATACTTCCATGTGCTTCCTAGTGCCTGTGCCTTACTGGTGAGCTCAATCTAAAACTAGGAAAAGAGTTTTCAAATGGAAATTTGATTAAACAATGCAATCATCTGTCTCACAATCTGCTTTTTTACAAGGAAAGTATTTTTTTTTTCCAGGGGGAATTTTCTTTCAGAGGGTTTTGTATGAAAAGGCAGACGTCATGAATACTGATGGGAAGGGCCCAGTGTTTTGTTATTGCTGTGTAACAAAGACAAAATGCTTTAATAAAATCAGAAAACACAGATGTTACTTTGAGTATATTTTGCATCTTCTACTTTTTTCTTGTTTTTTGAAGTTGGGAACAATCCCTCCCTCAGCCTGACAATAGCAGCTCATGACAGACAAAATTAGCAGCTGGAAATGTAGCCAAAAGTTTAGGCTTTTTAGTTTGTTGTTATTGTTTGGGATTTTCTTAGATGGTGAAAGGCAAGCTTGAAGGAAGAGGCATGGATGAATGGAAAGCCCTTGTTTCTCTCAGTATAGCTTGACTGGATTTTAGTTTTTATAAACAATTTTAAATGGGAAAAAGCAAAACTCTTTGTTTAGAAATTAATGTGGTTTTTCTCTTTTTTTTGTGTGTGAGGACTTCAGAGGGAAGTTAGTGTGGTTTGATAACATATACTTTTCATATTCATTAAAGGGATCACATTTTTATATAAATGCAAAAGACAGTTTCTCTATGTCAGTGAAAAAGCAACATCTACCATTGTTTTGTGAGTAATCTTTGTTTCTAGGGAGGAAGCAAGAGACACCTTGTCACCTAGACTCATAGCTGAATAATCACAGAATCCCAGGCTGGTTTGGGTTGGAAGGGACCTTAAAGCTCACTCAGTTCCAGCCCCCTGCCATGGGCAGGGACACCTTCCACTAGACTGAGTTGCTCCAAGCCCTATCCAACCTGGTCTTGAGCAAAGTGAATTAATTTCGTCACTGTTTACTCAGCAATTTTGCATTCTTTTGGCTGGTTCCTATTATATGAATTTTATAGTGGCAGACATGGCTACTAAAATGTTTTCAGGGTCCAAAAGAAACCGTCTGGTATGACTGTCTCTTATCTCCTGTGCTTACTGCTTTACTCCCTGCTCATAGAACTGGACACCAGCAGGGTTGCCGTTAGGGTGTTTGGAGACAGGAGGGACCATGATTGGGGATTACCTCCAAGGCCACCTGATCACAGGAGCCCCAGGCCCAGGAAAGAACATAT
This sequence comes from Neopsephotus bourkii, assembly GCF_033783945.1. Classification (NCBI taxonomy): domain Eukaryota; kingdom Metazoa; phylum Chordata; class Aves; order Psittaciformes; family Psittacidae; genus Neopsephotus; species Neopsephotus bourkii. The sequence continues at coordinate 1,133,967 of NW_026901264.1, read as the reverse complement.
GAGTTTATACTTTGTATGATGCTTAAATGCTTGTGAACGCAGAAGGAGGAGCAAATGTGCAGAGCAGACCTTTCTATGAGATCTAGCAGATATATATTCAGTGTTGCTCTCAGGGGGAAATGTTATGTGATTTGTTTTCAGGTGCTTTTGACACATCTTGGATCTCTGTGTTGATGGTGCTATACTTTAGAACTTCAGAGTGGTCTCTAGGTACTTCACTACTGAGGTATGTTTTACTCTAAAAAATAAAGAAATTAGATATTTTCTGTCCAAGAAACAATGGGTTTAGAGGCAGGATTTTACACTTTTTTGGTTTTGCCACAGGTATATTCTCCTTTTTTCAAGGTACCTGGGAATTCTCTAAGGCAACATGTATTTGCAGGATAGCTGGGTGGTCAGTCATTGCCTGCCCAGCAAGTTTGTAAATGGATCTTTGGCTTATGCTGTCTTTTGGTCTTTCACGGTATAAGCTCTTTAGGAAACATACCTCTGGATTCATACTGCTTTTAAGTAATTGAGTGGAATACTGGGAAAATCCACCTGCCAACATGGAAGATAATCCTACAATCAAAACAAAGAATTAGGATTTAAGAGATTTGGCTTCTATGTTGTTTTATTTTTAATCAACTATGTTTCATGTGGGATAAAATGTTCTCTAGGTATATGGTAATGGAAAGGAAATCCTTTTAATGAGTGTAGCTTCATTGCAGGACAGTAATAACACCAGTTCAATGCATATAGACACAAAATATGCATAAGAAATATGCTGCAATGAGAAGAGATCATGGAATAGAAGAGGGTACCCCACTGTCTTCATTCCATTTTAAAGGTAAGCCAATGTCCTTATGTCAGACTGCCTAGCATGGAAACATGCCTTCTCGAAGGAGATGTGTTAACTGAGATAGATGCAAATCAACAAAAAATACTGGATCTGAGTTCAAAGAATGATCCCTCAATTGCTAGTACTGGCAGGGAGTTGCTTGCAGTGGTAGAAAATACTATATCCTCTGGGTCTACCCTGAACATTCTATTTAATGAAGAATCACTTTAATAGGAAAAAGGGATTTCTAATTCTGATACTAGGGACACTTCTATATTTCAGCATAATTTTCTTTTTGGACTTTCTGGAAGCTTGTTCAAAAACTAATCATGTAGCATTGCTTCATATTTTTGCCTACCTGTATTAGTGCTTCTGTTGCAGGAGAATCCAGCTGATGAAACCTTTGTTTTTCAGGGTATTAATCCAACTATTGATATGCAATAGGGTAGCACTAGAAACCTCAGACTTAACTGTGAAAATGGAGTAATGAGCTGCAGAGTGGCCCATCTCCATGGCTGAAAAACTGAATTTTCAAGTAACGGCCTTTTTTCCTGATTCTCTGAGAGTATTGGAGTTTGATTGTTCCCTGAATAGGAGAGTTCAGGGGTGCTAGAGGGAGAGAGGGGTGCTTTGGTGGAAATGCATAATAACGAAGATATTATTTTCCATAAGAAAACATCTTGTATGCAGGAAGTATAGCATGAGGTACTGTGAGAAACTTAGTGTTGAGGTTTCCAGCTTTTCACACAGCTTGGTTATAATAAAGACCATTCCCTATGATTTCCATGTGGAAGCATTACTTCACACTTGCACAAGAGCAAACAAAGCAGAAGAGCCTAATTAAAGTTACAGGGGCTTCTTTACAACAGAGCAAATGTTAGTTTAATAATACTGTAACAAGTCACAAAGAAGTTGGAGCAGATGCCCCAAGTTTTATATTTTTTTGGCAAAGTAGGTGGGAAACTATGTGCTAAAGTGAGGTCAGCAGATGGAGGAAGAGAGGTACAGGAGGGGAAGAAAGCTATACACCCAAAGCAGCTCCCCAAACCTCAGTCAAACAGTCAGAAAGAACTAAAGAGACAAACCTTGGAAGAAACAGATTTTTAACAAAGTTTGCCAAATAAGCAAACTTTTTTTATTGTTTCCCTGTGAGCAGATGCAAAGTGCCTTTTCAGTTCATTTTGGATAGAACTAAGTGAACACATGCCGTGCTTTAATAAATCCTGGCGCAACCACAATAGGGAAACTCAGACCTTGAACAGTTGTGTGTTGGGGTTTGGTGATACTCACCAAGCCTCTTTGCATTCTTACCTCTCCTTTTCTGCTTTGGAAAAAATAAATAGAGAATTATCAGTGATAGGCAGAATCATAGAATCCCAGAATAGTTTGGGTTGAAAAGGACCTTAAAGCTCATCAAGTTCCAGCCCCTTGCCATGGGCAGGGACACCTTCCACTAGACCAGGTTGCTCCAAGCCCCGTCCAACTTGGCCGTGAACACTGCCAGGGATGGGGCAGACACAGCTTCTCTGGGCAACCTGAGCCAGCGCCTCAGCACCCTCATGGAGAAGAACTTCTTCGTTATATTTAACCTGAAATTCCTCTCTTTAAGTTTAAACTTAGTCTATTTCCTCTGCCCTACGTAAGGACACAACCAGGGTAGGTGGATGGTCTTTAAATAACCTGAGGAGTAGCTTGTATTTTGAAATCTAGTGTTCTGAATGTGGGACTGGGGAGTCAGAAGTCAACAGGGCAAAACTGTAAGCTTCTCTTGGTGAAGGGCCCTGCTAAATGCCCTTGGGCACAAGTTCCTTAAGTTTATGTGTTCAAAATGCTTACCTAACCTGTCTTATATCCCTTCTTGGGAATCCACGTTCTAAGTTTCCTTCTGAAATTCCTTCTTCAGCTGTGAAGTAATCTGGTTTTCATAAACATCGATGCAAACCTCTGTGAATCTTTGTGCTCCCTTTTACAAAATGAGGCAATAGAGTCACTGACACTTTATTCCACTCCTTCTATTTTGGGTCATTATTTTATTTGCTTTGAAAAACCATGGTTATGTTTCATGATAAGTTTGCAGAACCATGTAGCTCTGTCTCTGGATTTGCTATCATCACTTTTCAACTTCCTGGTGTTCTGCTGACTATTGTTTATGTTGATTGATTCATTATTTCTTTTTCAAGACAGGGATCAGGAGTGAAATCTCAGCTCTGTCAGAACCAGTGGAAACAATTCCAGTCTTCAAGAGAGTCAGGATTTTCTCCAACCTTTTTATTTGCCCTTGGATAATTCATCATAACAACTGTTAACAGGTATGATGCTCTGATCCCTGCCAAGCATTCTGGTTAAAGACTTACTAGTTGGTAAATCTGGGGTATGCTTGTTATCAGGCTATTATAACTGTAACTAACACAGAGTGCACAGGGGAATATTATCCTGCAGGCAGATGTGTTGAGATTGGTGAACCTTCCGACACACCACACAGTTGTACAAAGCCCTAAAAGATACAGTTGGCAAATTCCTGTGAGCCCATTTTTCTGGGCTGCCATAGCCTCTTTGGAGGACAGTTTTAGTACATAGAATAGGCTTAATGTTTACATTTCATTGTGCTTCCAACTGCTGGCTTTGTTACAAATCCTGTGATGCAGGAATTGAAGCTCTCAAGATCACAGACGGTGCAAACAGGGAATGTCTGATTCATAATCTTCCAGGTGCACTACTGTACTTTGCAGAAGAGGCTTGGTGAATTCTGGCTGTTGTATGTCCTTTGCAACTGACTGAAGCTTACCTGATAGTTAATACTGAAAGAGGAGCTGCCTTGCTTGAAGGAAGGATTTTTTTTTGAAGCTAAATGTTCTCCTTTGTTGTATAGTTGTGCCTTAAATTTTCTTAATGCTATTTTTGTATGAGATCATAGTTTACTCTGTTCAAACACTTATGGAAAATGTTCAGGCACCTCGTCTTTCAGAGTAACTTGGACACCTCTGTTGATGTTAATGGTCACGCTTGTTGGAGATGAATGCTTTGATCTAGTTGGAGATGTATAAAAGTACTGGCTATAGCAGACACTATGACACAGACAGAATATACTCAAAATTGGAACATATTTTTCCACTCCCAGGGTCCTTGGAAAGCTCCATGAAATTTGTGTCCCTGGAAATTATTTGTTTAATACATATTGTAAAGTTACCCACATGAACTTGTGTCATGGAAAGACTGATCTTAGTGCAGGTAACTGAACCCTCTTAATTTTCATACCCTAGATTCAGCTGGTCTTGCACCTTTGTCTCCACATGGTACACAACAGTACCTAACCATGTGTGTGATATCAGGCTTAAAATAAAGCATTTCACTGAATACCAGGACCTGGATGAGAACTGAGGGAAAAAATTGCCTCTTGGTTTCTCCTGGCTTTGAAGCTGCCACAGTGCACAAATGATTTATGAGTCTTTGTGTGTGAAATGATTATTAGGTTGTGACAAAAATCAAATAATCTGAAGGCTGGTTAGGACTAGAGACAGCGCCAGATATAATTTTAGCAGCCTGAATTCTTTCCATTCCTTTTTAGTTGGGAAAGGGTAATAATTGTAAATTGCTCTTCACAAGCAGAAAAATACCTCTAAGACAGTCTCAGATACTCACATTAGACCATGTGCTTCCAAAGTGGCCTTTGCCCCTCAGAAATTTCCTACTGAGATTAGTCACAAACAAGATAATTGCTCATTTGTAGGCCAAAATGAGCAATGGGTCTGAATCATGGGTCATCTACCGGCATCACCTGCGACTCCTGGAACGCTTTCATCAGCGCTGCCTCCGTTCAATTCTAAACATCCATTGGACTGACTATGTGTCTAATGTCACTGTCCTCGAACAGGCAGGGGTCACCAGCATCGAGGCCATATTGCTGAAACTGCAGCTGCGCTGGGCAGGGCATGTCTCTAGAATGAAGCATCACCGCCTCCCCAAGATCGTGTTTTACGGTGAACTTGCCACTGGTAGCCGCAAGAGAGGTGCCCCAAAGAAGAGATACAAGGACTCCCTGAAACAATACCTTAGCCTTGGCCATATTGACTACCATCAGTGGTCCACCTTGGCCTCCAATCGGGAGACTTGGAGGCACACCATACATAATGCCGCTGACTCCTTTGAGAGCTCACGAAGAACTAGTCTCGAGGAGAAAAGACAACGCAGGAAGAATCGTGTCCCACCTGTTCCACCCAAGGAGACCTTCTGCTGTGCTTTTTGTAGCTGGATTTGCCTATCCCACATTGGCCTTCTTAGTCATCAGCGCGCTTGTAGTAAGCGTGGGTAAATGCCCTTCCCAAATCTTCGTTCGCGAAGTCAAGCCATGATGATGTAGGCCAAAAATAGATTAATTGACTGGGACTTAAAATATTTGCATTTACTGTCATTTACAGATTGAATCAGGAGAGGTGAAAAGTTCCTTCCCTGGCTGTGATCTGCTTCTGTTGGTGAAAACCCTAGAGTATCTACCTATCCTGGACCACTTGTAGGCTGTAATCAGTTTTCTGTATTCAGGCATTATCTGTTTAATGCAGGTAACTGCTTGTTTGGTTTTCATTAGGTGGGTTCATTTAAGACTAGTTTTCAAGCTCTATTTTAGGCATCCTGACATAGAGGTCAGATACTTATTACTATGAAGTATTGGCAGCTGATGGAGTTAAATAACAATTTGATTTCTCAATGACAGAAAAGTAGGAACAGGTACAGCCTCTTTGTCAGGGTGTTTAATCAGTACATCAGATTATCTCTTGGAAAACTCAAGTATTTCACCAAATGTTCTGAACAAGGATTCAACATGATACTTAACCTTTCCCAACAGCTTTTACATTGTACTGAACCTCCTTGCTTTGACCTCAAGATGGTCTGAACGTGTCTGTTGTTTTTTACTTTGAGTGTGGTGGAAATACCTTTCAAACAGAGATCACAAAGATAGCTCTTGCACCATTGTTGTACATTAGTTATGATAATCCAGAAATCCTAGTACATTCCTCAGCTTGTCATTGTCTTTATGTTATTTTATGTTACAGGCCATAATTGTAGGAAATAACTTTAGGAACAACTATTTGAGAACTGGTTTAGGTCTCCAAAACCTGCATGTTTCCAGTCACTGCACTTGTCAAGCTAGCTGATGCTGTGTCAAGAGCCTGGTTCAATAGACTCTGAAGACCAACTACAGCAAAAGCTGACTAAGGCATTTTGAGTCTGTGATGTCTACTAGTCAGATGAAGTCAGGTGCTACGTACCAGTGCAAACCTCATGAAGTTCAATAAGGCCAAGTGCAAGATACTGCACCTGAATCAGGATAATTAGGGTTGGAAAGGACCTTAAGATCATCCAGTTCCAACCCCCCTGCGATGGGCAGGGATGCTGTACTCTGCACCATGTCACCCAAAGCTCTGTCCAACCTGACCTTAAACACTGCCAGGAATAGAGCATTTACCACTTCTCTGGACAATCTGTTCCAGTGCCTCACCACCCTCACAGTAAAGAACTTCCTTATTTCTAACCTAAACTTCTCTTTTTTAAACTTAAACCCACGTCCCCTTGTCCTATCACTACAGTCCCTGATGAAAAGTCCCTGTCCAGCATCCTTGTAGGCCCCCTTCAGATACTGGAAGGCTGCTATGGCAATCTCAAGCACACCTGCAGACTGGCTGGACACTGGATGGAGCAGCCCTGAGGAGAAAGACCTGGGAGTGCTGGTTGATAAGAAGGCTCAGCATGAGCTGGCCAGAACCCCCCTGTGTGCTGGGCTGCATCCCCAGAGCGTGAGCATCAGGTCAAGGAAAGGGATTCTGCACCTCTACTTCTCGCTGGGGTGACCTGCCCTGCAGTCCTGTGTCCAGCTCTGGGGCAACAACACAAGAGGGACGTGGAACTGTTGGAGCAAGTTCAGAGAAGGCCACAGAGATGCTGTGAGCGCTGGAGCAGCTCTGCTATGGAGACAGGCTGAGAGAGCTGGGCTGGTTCAGCCTGGAGAAGAGAAGGCTCCTTAAGGGGAGACCTTAGAGCAGCTCCAGTGCCTAAAGGGGCTAAAATCTGGACATTCTGGAGAGGGGCTTTGGACAAGGGCCTGTAGGGACAGGACAAGGGGAATGGCTTTAACCTGACAGAGGGGAGATTGAGATGAGCTCTTAGGCAGAAGTTCTTCCCTGTGAAGATGCTGAGGCGCTGGCACAGGTTGCCCAGAGAAGCTGTGGCTGCCTCATTGCTGGCAGTGTTCAAGGTCAGATTAGACACAAGGACTTGGAGCAACCTGGTCTAGTGGAAGGTGTCCCTGCCTGTGGCAGGGGACTGGAACTGGATGAGCTTTAAGGTCCCTTCGAACCCAAACCAGTCTGGGATTCTCTCATTGGAATCAACTAGAAGTTTGGTTTTCTATTGTGAAGTCAGTGTGCTGTACCAGACCTCTGAACCACCACTGAACCTGAAATGATTATCACTGCTTTGTACTGGTACACCACATTTTGGTGGGAAGTGGGAAGCAGTGGATGGAAACTTGTAAAGGAAGGAAAAGGAAAGACATTAATCTCTTTCAGCTGTTACTTTGGGAAGTGTAAACTTAATTTTGCTTATGGTATGCTACTGCATCAGAGAAGATGATGCTATTTACTATGTGTTCCTGTGGCTCCTCCTTCACAGTCTGGTTCTGACTGGCAAATTGAGGGACTTGCAATTCTGTATTTAGTTGAGCCAGGATCAAATGGATTTAAAAAGCCCTGAGGTTGTGGCAGTGCTCTATGTAAGTTATGTTTTTATTTACATGCTCATGACAGTTATGTCTGGAACACTTGTATGTCTTGCCAGACACCCTGGTACCCAGTAGCTATTCTGTCTTTTCCACCAATAGTTCACAGCCTTCTGCCAAGTTGTTTCTCTTTTGTTATGAAAGAGATAAAAATAAAATGGGCTGGAGCTTGATCAAGAAATGATTTTAGATACAGCTTGCCAACAGAAGCAGACCCTCAGCAACATTTTCCATTGTAGAGTTGCTTTTTTTTCTTAACTGGGCAGTATGATAAATTGCTAATTTCAGGTCAGGCAGCTTAAAGTGTGGAACAAAAACAATGACACCATGGAAAATAAAAAGGGTGTCCTGCATATTGAGTTTAAATTTAAATCTGTCTCTCTCAGGGAGCAGGCTTTAGTAACAGAGATGGAAACACACCTCAGAGGAATATGGCTGAAGTCTAGTGAGTAGGGATATCTTTTAAATTCACCAAGAAATGTGGGTTAAAGCCTTTCTTCTGAAAAAATGGATTGACAAAACCTGATTTTTCTTCACTTGTCCCCCTCATCTGATTCACTCGTTCTTTTTTCCTTTCAATTTCGCCACTGGTTTTTTAGAGGTTAACATGACAGCAGTAAAAAAGTAGTTGCCTCTTTATATGGATCTTGGTCTCGTAGAATAAAATATGTTAGGAAAGGTCTCAAAATGGGAGGTCTTCTATGCTATTCCCTGTGTATACAAGTCTGTACCAATATTATGAAATATTTCAGAAATGCTTGTTGGGCATTTTCCACCTTTTTCAGAAATATCTTAACAAGTCAGGTGCTTAGATCCCATTGAATTTAATAGGACTTAGGACTCTCTCCATAACTTTAGATATCCAAATACATAGAATCATTGAACTGATAGTTTTTAACCCACTAAAATCAATGAGAGCTAAGTACCCAGGGCTGCAAAATCTTTGTAAACATGGTTCTTGGCTTTTTGGTCTCTCTTGAAACTGAGACTGGGCTGTTTAATCATGAACATGGTTTGGAAAAGTTTGTCTTAAAATTTGCTCTGTCTTCTTCCTGAGGGAGATATCAGCCCTGTTCCGAATATCTTGTTGTCATAGACACATGAATGCCATTCGTCTGCATTCAGTATATTGAATTATTTATCCTCAGTAATTTTACTTTTTGAATATTAAGAGATAAGGCTTCAGCACTGTTTTAAAACCTGGTCTAGTGGAAGGTGTCCCTGTGTGTGGCAAGGGGCTGGAACTGGATGCCCTTAAGGTCTATTCCAACCCAAAACCTGTATTCTGTGATAATGCAAATATGTAAATAATTAGACATTTACTGAATGAAAGTATGTACATTTAGTTATTGAGACCTTTCCTATCAAACCAGCTTCATTGCAAGTATTGCGGCACTTCTCTGAACAGTTTCCCATAAAACAAGGTTTTATTGGAGGTGAAATATATAAATGTGAATACAAAATTCAGATGTTGCTGCATGACAGCCTTGTGCTTGCTGCTAAAACCCTGCTCTGTGGTGTGATAAAATGCCATCTTCCTGCCTGGGTAAGTATCAAAAAGTCTTTTGTTTTTTTTCTATACTTTTTCAAATGGCAAATTCATGTCTAATTTACTGTTCACACAGAGATTTTCTAGAGTTTTAGTTCTAATTGAATAACAGTTTCCTGGAGTTATTAGTTAGAGTGACCATCTGTGGGTCAGTCTAACTGAAAGGGTCATTAGCTTTCCTTGGTCATTTCCACCCATTGTCTTCCTTTTAGAGTACCCATAAGGATTCCAGTTAGCACCCCAGTGTAACGATGGGTTGGCTTTTTGTGTCAGGGGAACACCTGTCCATTAGGGAGAAAATAGAGGCTTTCAACTTGTTTTTCAAGTAGATCAGTTGGGAACAACATTTGGTCACTAGCAATCTGCTCCAGGCTGCCTCAAATCCATGACCCTGATAAACCTGCTTCTTCAGGGAACAACACAGGGCTACAGCATGATTTTCTTCATTGGGCTGTGAAACAGCACTTGTGTAACTTGATGCTTGGCAGTAGTTTCAATTTTCTACAGAATTCTCACCTGCGCATAACTGAGCTTTTTTTATTGAGTGCACATACTTGGTGTGGAATTAGGACGTCATCAAGCATAATATGGACCCAAGTTAATGATAGAATCATTAGGTTGGAAGGGACCTTCAAAGCTCATCTAGTCCAACCCCTCTGAGCAGGGGCATCTTTGCCTAGATCAGGTTGCCACTACAGAGAGTGTCTACCTTCTGTTTTAATCAACTTCATTGTTAACCAGCAAATTCAGAGGGGAAGAGAACTTTTTTTTTGTATGTTTTTTGCATTTGGGTTTCTTATTAAAAAATAATTTCTTGTTTTTTTGCATTTGGGTTTCTTATTAAAAAGTAATTTCTTGTTCAGCTTTGGGATCAAACACTCTGCATTCAGTACCTGTATTGCTGATCTCTCCTCAGGAGCTGGTGTATCCCTTGTGGATTTCAGCTTTATTCATTAATTCTTCTTACCAATTAATCCTCCTGTATATTCTACTTGATTGTTCTAATCTTTACTTTTGTCCTAAAATGTTGTTCAGTGTCCTGTGTTTATAGGAGCTACAGCTCCTATACCACTGTGACATCTGCATTTCAGGAACAGGATTTCCCGTTCTTTCTGGTGTATAATTTCCAAAGTGGGCTTCAAATAAGGGAAACACAATTGTCTTTTCTACAGCACCTACATGATGACAAGCACTCTGTGGAAATGATATGAAGCCTTCTGATACAGCCTGTATGCCTGGTTTTTAGATGTTTGGCTAAATTAAGGAACTCTGGGACTTCCAGAAAGCTATACCTGTGTTGAATAGCCTTGGTGAAAATGTGATTCCCTGTGCTGAGAGGGGAATAAGGTACTGCAGTTCATTATTAACACATCCTGCACAGAGAAAAGAGATGGAAAAGTAGAAGGCTGACTGGTTTCTTTCAATTTGCAGTTGGTCTGGTTTTCATGACAGACTGCCTCTCTTTTGTGTTAAAATAGCATGAAAGTGGTGCTTTTTAGAACCATCAACTTCTCAAAGTGGCTGCAGTAGTTTTGCAGTAAGTGCTTAGAAATATTTTCCGGCTGAGATTGGAAGAAATGAGACTTAGAAATTAAGAAGAACTAGAACCGAGACTTGTTTCAGTTTTTTGGTTTTGGAACCAAAAGCAACTGCCCGTGTTGTAATACTTTTCTCCCCTGTTCCACCTGTAAGTTGTGGTAATCAGCCTCTGAATTACTGACTGAATTACTATGGTGCATGGTATTTGCCAGCATAAGATGGACGGAGGAAGGCTTTCTAGTGTCTTCAGCCTTGTGTTGTTACAAGACATCAATTCCTTTACGTTTGATAATTTTCTGTCTTTTGATTCATACTCACTGTCTTTTGGCAAACAGCTTTGCATTTCCTTCTCTTGTTGAATTTGTGGCCACTTAAGTTATCAGCTATAGAGAGGCAAGAGCAGAAAAGTTTGTCCTTGACATACCCAGTGGAATAGAAAAAAAACCCAAAACAAAAGGCAAACCATTTGCTATTACTTTGTTCTGCTGGTAATTGCTATAGGAGGCTGCCAGAAGGAAGAGTGTTTGTCCTCAGGTCAGGATGCTAACCTGTGGTGTCCTGCCATCCTACAGAAAAAACAGTTTTTGTTTCCTGCAGAGCGAAATAGAGTGGATGCAGCTTCTGACAGCTAACCTTGTGAGCAGGGTGCACTGCAAGAGGGGTACAAGGACTGTGTTGGAAGTTGAGGAGAGCAGTGTTCGAAAGAGGCTCTGTAGCTTGTGGTGCTTTTTCACAACTGAGATATTTGCAGCTTAAAACTTTTGATCTGGACTAGTTGTCTAATACTGTGTCACTGTGAATGGCAAGGAAGTGACAGAATCACTGTCAGTGGATCACTAATAACATACAGCAACTTATGAATACTTTATCCCACAAAAAAGGACTAATGTGGGTCATTCTTTAGAAACACTTCTTCCTTTCTATGTCTATAGAGAAAACCTACCTGGTAACTCTGAACTTTTTGGCTAATGCATGCAGTAGTTAAAATTTATCATAGAATTACAAACTGATTTGGATTGGAAGGGATCTTAAAGCTCATCAAGTTCCAAGCCCCTGCCATGGGCAGGGACACTTTCCACTAGACCAGGTTGCTCCAAGCCCTGTCCAACCTGGCCTTGAACACTGCCAGGGATGGGGCAGCCACAGCTTCTCTGGGCAGCCTGTGCCAGTGCCTCAGCACCCTCACAGGGAAGAACTTCTTCCTTATCTCTAACCTACCTCTCCTAACTTGGTCATTCTCCCCTTTTTCCTACTCTGTGAAACATGGCGAACTGACATTTAGCCATGATTAAAAAGCTTTCTTAATTACATAGAGCATCACCTTGCTCTGTTACAGTTTTTGATATAGCATTGCAGTTCTTCAGATTGTAGACATGGATGGGATTACATTGTATTAACAAACATAGAGTCATTCACATATTGTGAATCATATTTCTGGGTTTAAACTCCTTGCAAGCTGTGAAACTTGTGAGGGGTAATTGTATGATGGAAGACGACCATCAGGAACTATCAGAAAATACCAATCACCTCCAGCAGACCTGTGAACATCAATAGCAGTTACAGTACTGAATCACTTGTGCAGAAGCAGGATACCTGTGAAGAAACGCTTGGATGGCTGGGCTCACAAGAGGGAAAGGGGCATAGGTTTGTGCCGTGATTGCTAGCTCTGCAAACTCAGTCCAGCTTAAGGGACGGGCAAAGCCTCTGAACTGTGGCTGATTCTACTTCCAGACAACAGGATCAAGCCATATGGTGTCCTCAACATAAAAAGGACATGGAACTGTTGAAACAAGTCCAGAGGAGGGGCACGAGGATGATCAGGGGACTGGAGCACCTCCTGTATGAGGATCGGCTGAGAAAGTTGGAGCTGTTCAGCCTGGAGAAGAGAAGGCTGCTTGGAGACCTCATAGCAGCCTTCCAGTATCTGAAGGGGGCCTACAGGGATGCTGGGGATGGACTCTTCATTAGGGACTGTAGTGATAGGACAAGGGGTAATAGGTTAAAACTTAAACAGGGGAAGTTTAGATTGGATATAAGGAGGAAATTCTTTCCTGTAAGAGTGGTGAGGCACTGGAATGGGTTGCCCAGGGAAGTTGTGAATGCTCCATCCCTGGCAGTGTTCAAGGCCAGGCTGGACAGAGCCTTGGGTGACATGGTTTAGTGTGAGGTGTCCCTGCCCATGGCAGGGGTGTTGGAACTAGATGATCTTAAGGTCCTTTCCAACCTTAAATATTCTATGATTCCTCATACACCAGGAAAGCATGAAGCAAAATAAGTTTATCTTAATGCTTGGATAATATTAGTAACCTATGGTGGGTTAAAGCAAGGAGTAGGGAGGGGAGATAGCAATCTTCTCTCCTGCTTGGTTTATATAAGAAACACTTCCTTCTCTGGTTCCCCAATTTCTTGGCTAGTGAACTCAAGGAACTTTGTTTCAATCTTCTTTAATCACTGCTAATGAGGAAATTGATCTCGATTCTGCCTCCACTTACACTGAATTTACACTCGGGATATGGCATATCCAGCTAATATTCTGTGGTTTATTAGCCCTGTGGTGCTGAGGAAAAGTCTGAACTTGTTCCGTTACGTTTCTTCCCTCACCTGTAGAAGATCTGACCTGGGGAGTGACTGACTGCATAAAACAGTGTCTCATTTTGCACCTAGAAAGTGAACAACAGCAAACTTCAGATCTCTAGGTCCTTTTCTGAGTGCCTGCCTGAGATGCCTACAATGCATGATGTGCTTCCAATGGTTTGGAAGGGTACTGTTGTTTTTCTATGCCAACCATCCCTAGCAGAAGGCCACACTTACAGTCAGCAACTGCAACTGGTGGGACTGTGCTGTCATAGAGACTTAGCCATTTTGGTGTTTCCTATCCTGTCTACATCTAATAACAACAATAGTACCAGCAGTATTAGTATTAATCTGCCCATAATAATAGTAACTACTAAATAATTAAAATGGGGTCAGTCAGAAAAACCTTAGTACCTTTAATAAAATCTTGTGCTGCTTTCTGTTAATTGAGAGAGTGTTTGAAAATTTCAGGTGTTTTGAGGCTTCCACTGGGTGCTTAAAGAAAATGAGGACTTGACTAAGGAGTTTTAAAGGGGTTTTCTACTAGCTTTAGAAATAATGGCACTGCTCCTTAGGCTGCCTTTCTCCTGACATGCAGCTGCCTCATGGTAAAGGCTTTTTTTAAGATAATTCTCAGCAGAGATTATGATTTATATTTTTTGCACCTTTTTTTTTTTTTGTTGTTGTTGTTGTTGGTTTGGTTTGGTTTTTAATTACCCTGATGGTTAAAAGAGCATTTTTCTGCTTCGGTTCAGAAATGAGCAGAAAGATCTAGAGGTTTGGATGAGTGTCTTGGCTCTGAGTTTGAATGTGAACTTAAGTTTAAGGAGGGCACTAGTCTCAATGCTGTCAGTAGGGTTACTATTATGCCTGTATTTAATCAGGCCTCAGATGATACAATGGATCTGAACACTGGGTCTGATATCTTGCATATTAGAAAAGAAATAGGAATTTTCTGGTGGAGGTTCTACAAATTCACACTAAAATCTTGCCATCTTCCATTTTAATAACCTGTTATTAACAATTAAATGGGTTTAATCTGTTACATATTTTTTATTTTGCTGGCCATGTTTGACTAATGTGAAGTCCGAGGCTGAAGCCCTAAAAAAATCAGTTCTGCTTCCACTGCCTGCTGCTGTTCACGTAGTCTATGCTGTCTGTGGGTGTTTCAGTAGCATGAGTATGGCATCACTGTGGGTCGACAGTGGCTCCCCTGTGCTGGATCAAGTCTCTTTTTTTTTCACTTTTCTTTTACAATGGGTTAGATGTGTTTAATTTATTGTAGGAAACTCTTAAAAGATGCAAGATCCTTTTTAGAGGCTGTTACAATAGCCGTGAAGCACTTATTTAATCCCATTGAATGGAGGCTAGATTTACTAGCTGGGCTAGACATGATTTTTGTTCAGGAGTCATCTCAGAGTACATCGAAGTTTAAAGATCTTTGCAGAAAACCCAAGGAGAAACAAAAGGAGTAAATTTTAAAAGGAACTTTGTCAAGGACTTTTAGATGTTCAACAGATAGAAAACCCATGGTGGCTTGACTGAAACGAGTGCTGGGTTAGCAGAATCGTTACTGATCTGGTGAGACATGCTAATGAGGCACTTTAAATGCAAGCTTGATGGAAAAAGGGGCAATTTCATACCAAAGTGCAGCAAGGTTACAGAATCAAAGAAGGTACACTTCAGTTCTGCAAAAGGGGACAATGCTCCATTGTCAGAGCCCTTTTCTTTTGACTTTAAACATGTTTTAACTACACTATTTACTAAACTGTACAATGTGCCTTGCCCACTGATTGAGAATTTATGACCAGAAACAAACCTGTTAGGGAAAAAAGGAAAACTGAGTGTGATCCATAGTGTAGCTGCATGAAACAGTTTGAATGAACTTAACCTGAGCACGGTGGGGGTGCACAATATGGTTTTCAAGCCCAGGGGCCTAAGACTCAAGTTCAAATAGAATTTAGTCTTTCAATAACCATTAGAAAAAAAGAAGGGGAGTGTTTGGAGACATCTGTGACCTCTCAACCTGCCTTAATATAGATGTCTCAGTTTTGTCTTAAAAAGCCTACTTCAGAGTCATGCCTTGTCAACCCATCCTGCCTGCAAAATTTCTCGGATTGCATCATGCCTGCAGGTCACAAATGTCTCGTTTTGCTTTCAGGCATTACAGTTCTTTTGATAAAACCGAAGAATAACATCAGTACTTGCTTTTGCTGCCGCGAAAAATCATCGCAGAAATCTTTCACTTCCACGAGGGAGAATGCAGGATCCTTCATGTGATTTATTGAGCAGCTTTTGGGTGTGATTACTACACACCAGCACAATGAAGTGGCCTAATTTTTGCCATGCTATTTGGTAGAAGAATGGACAAAATTCAGTTGCAGTGAAGAATAGACTTTTCCTCATTTAGTTTAATAGAATTGCACTGGATAAATTATAAACCATGTTAAACACTTGAGAAATTTAATTTATGATATTTTGTTTCATTTCAAACTGGAACCTGCCTAGGGCAATGTATTTGTTATTTCACTTCTCATGAACGGTTGCTCAGCTGTGTCTGAATTTACCCTCCAACTTCCATGGGTTTCCACAGGCACTCCTTGTCAGAGTCTGAAACCACAGAACCACCTTGAAAACAAAAAGGTCACCAGGATGGAGAATCTTAACAGTTCCTCTCACAGACCTCAAAGTGGAGTTTATATATGGTTTCAAAATGGCTTTAAATGTTCTCCACATTCCTCTATGTTTTATTGCTAAGCTTTTAATTCCTATCTTGGCCTAAGCAAGATTATCCCAATACAAATGTTCTCTTTGTCCATCTCAATGTCAAAAATATCTGGTATCTCACTGAGAAGTTTTATATTGTAAGGCCTTTCTGCAAGATATTGGTACAGAACATATGCTAAATAAGGAAGTTTATTTGCCAATTGCAATGGAAAGGTCCATAATGAAAGTTATTATTAAGTTCAGCATCAGCAAAGATCAACTGTAGATCTACAAAATTCCATGGTGCTGCCAACGTGGGTCTTGTTTTGACCCTACACAGCAAACAGGAATTGGCTTTTCATAGCCTGTTTATATTTGGGATTGGTAATTATGTCTCCTCAGTGTGTTATGCGGGTTCGATCTAGATGCAATACTTTGTTCAGTAAGAGTTTATCATTAGAGTCTGTCATGTTTAAATGCACCACAGGATATGTGTAATAAATGAGCAGAAGGAAAATTGTCAGGGTTTATGCCGGTAGTCTTTTGGCACAGAGAATGCAAAAGTCAAAGTAATAATAATAGAAATTGAAAACTAGATGGCAGTAATACCCAGCCAGAGAGCTGTCCTATGAGTCCTGGTGGGATGACACACAGTTTTCCTAGGAATTCTGGGGTTGCTGCAGCCCCATACTGAATGCTCAGATATTAACAAACAAAAAGTACAGGAGCAAGTGTTCATATGGATTTATTAACTTAAAACATGGAGTTAGTTACAGCCAATCCTCTTCTAAAAAGAAATAACAACAGGAACTAAAGTAAATGTTACAGGAGAACTAATTAATGCAACTAAGTTGGTTTAAATATATAAGTTAAAGCGGTTTCCTTCCTACTTGCACTGAGTGATAAATGAGGAGAAGCTGCTTCTGAAACTCTTGTTTCTTGTGGTTGTGGCCAGGGGCCAGCACATATTCTAAAGTCCATAAGCAATGTGCTGTTCATGTTGATGGTTCTATATAGTCTATGGGATGGGTAGTCCACTCGTGCCAGAGGAAGCTAAAAGTAACATGACTAAAATCAGTGGAATCACTCGCTAGAAGGACTGTTATTTGCTCTGATCTCAGGAGTTCATGATGAACATCTTAATTTAGTTAGAGGCATGGACTAAGGCTGCAGTCCTAGAAGAGTTAGACAACTGCAAGATTTATTGGCTGACTTCATTGTTTAAATGCAATCTGCTCTCCTTAGCTTCATACAGTTTAATTGCTTGTGCAAAGAAGAATGTGATGGCCTTTTCTGGTTAGCTGAACTGCTTGTGCAGCAAGATCATGTGGGGAGGTTTGGGGAGTCCTGTCTCTTGGACGTTGTTCTCTGTCTGACAGTACTGGAAATATGTTGTATTTGTTTTATTTCTGTAAATAGTTTTGTTTGAAACTGGGTCATCTAAATATTTTTGGAGCTGTCTGAGCTGCCACAAACTCCTCTTATTTCAGCAGATTGTGTAGAGATTGGTTCTGTATTTGACATGAATTTGTGGAGCTCTGTTTATGACAAAGATCTTAAGACACCCGCTCCTTTTCCAGCCAATGGTTCTGTACTTCGCATGATCTTGCCATACAGTCTTAAACCCAAAATAATTGACTTTCGTTCCTGCCTGTAACATAAAGTTAATGTGCTTCCTCTTGTTCTTCAATGAGAAATATTAAATAAAAGTTCTTCTTCTGTGCCACCTTTGGGGTCTAACTAGGATATAACAGCAAGCTCCACATCAACATTTGTGTTTTTTTGTGGAGGAGTCCCATTTCTATTATTACTTCTGAAACATGTGCAAGTAGAATATGAGGACATCAGAACTATTGGTGACTGAAAAAAAGGGTCTCTTTCCCAAGTTATCCAGAGTATTCACAAAATCCCTTGTCCCAAACCCAGCAATACTAGAAAGGCAATCCATTTTAGCTGTAGGATTACTGAATAGGTGATGGGTACCAGGGAATAATAGGGAAGTTTTACCTTATACTGAGAGTTTATTATTTTCTAAATAACTCCTGTTTTCCACAGGCACTGTTTTCATTCTTCCTGACCCATTCTTTATTTGCACAATAGTGATGCTGATCAACACATTTTTTTCCCAGTGCTTTATGAAAAGTGCAATAAGGTTATTTTGTGTATTTTTTGCATAGGTTCAGGTGTTCTCTCATTCTATTAGGAAACAAGTTTTTCCACCTGAGCCAAACTGACTCTAAACTCTCCCAAACTAGCTGACCTACGGGGGCAATAGGATCTGCTTCTGGGGTAACTTACTAATTCTGAGAGTTGTATATAAACCTCTGCCTGTCTGGAATACAGGCTCTCTCAAGTGGTTATCCCCACTCTTACAAGCCTGCTCCTCATCGCTGTAGCTGGGAGCTTGCTTACAAGCACCAAAACCATGCCTGTGAATCTTATGTATATATTTTATAGGTTTAGAGTGCTATTGATGGTAGATTATATGCTTGTTTGTGTTCTACCGGACACTTAGAGGAAAATCTTTTCCATGCTGCTGCTAGCATAGAGTCAAACCTAATGCATACATAACCTAACGCATACATTTGTGGACTTTTGCCCCAGCAAGATTACTGTTGTCTTTTGGTGAAAGGAGCTAAGGGCCTGTTGGACATGTTCCAGTGGTTTAAACTTAAAAAAAAAATCATCTCTATAGAATTATATTATCAAGTGTTCCTGTTGCTTGTAAGAATGCTATTTAAAACAAACAAACCAAACTGCAACAGATATAGTTATCAGCAATAGAGAAAAGGTCTTAGCAATTACTTTTATAACATCAGAGATCTGCTGAGGGTAATTAATATGGATTGCCTGAAGATTGTAGCACACTTTACAATCACATCATAAATACTGGGGTATCTGTGATCTCTTTCATGTCTGTGATTCTGCTTTTGTGTTTGCTTGAGAGTGTTAACCAGATGACACATCTGTCCATTTATTCTAACAGCCTCCATTGATAGAAACCTTGTCTAAGGAAAAAGGGCAAATGTGATTTCTGGATGAGTTTATTGGGTTGAGTTCTCTTCCACACTCTATGCAATTAGGCCTTGCAGAAGGTGATGTTCTGCTTTCCTGCACAGAGGGGATGGCATTATCTTGTGTAACAAAAGGCAACTGAAGAGAAATTTTTATCCTTTCTGGGAACGGCAGCAGTATCTTCCATATTTACAGGAAACCAAGAGTAAATCATTCACTTGGAAATCTTGGAAGTGAAAATACTATTTAGATCTGTATATGCTGAGGGGCAAGAATCAGTAGAAGTATGTAGGAAGGAAGATATTTTTCTGTGCACTGTTTTCCCTGTATAAATTAGTGAAGAAAGGTGTCTCTGTTTCAGGTAGCTGTACATGACTGGAGAAAATTAATACACTTGCATTAAACTGCAACATATATCTTCAGCTTTTGACTCTTACTATGAGTTCAGAAAAATAACTGACATGTCTGCAAGTCAAAGGCTATTTTGCCTTTTATCTCAGTAGGATCAGGACTGAACCCCAGCGTTACATTTGCATAGCTGTTGCTTGTGCATTATATCCAAAAGAGAAATGGAAGTTTTCCAGCCAGAGAAATATTTGCTTCTAAACAAGTCTTTCTTTGGCCTTGCTTCTGCGGACACGTATAGCCATTTTTCATGTGAGCACGAATCTTTAGGGTCAAGGACAACAGCCCTTAAAAATCTTTTTTTCCATATGGTGTAATACTGAGGTAATAAACCGGTCACTACTGTGAATGCTACACTAATGATGTTGAATGCCTTCAGTATTCCAGGTGGGAAGGCAACAATTCCTATTTCTATTTACAGAAACATTAATTGACAAACTTTTAAATCCTTTTGCACATGCAGAAAAATAGGCACATACTTACCATGGTGAACTACATGTAGGTATGGTTTTAAGAGAGTAGCATTTACAGGATTGAAAGCTTTAATCTAAATCACAGAATCACTGAGTGATTTGGTTTGGAAGGGATCTTAAAGGTCATCCAGTTCCAACCCCTGCCATGGACAGAGACACCTTCCACTAGACCAGGTTGCTCCGAGCCCCATCCAACTTGGCCTTGAACACTGCCAGGGATGAGGCAGCCACAGCTTCTCTGGACAACCTGTGCCAGGGCCTTATGGCCGTTGTCTTTATGCGAGCTTTTATCTACAGAACTTGTCTCTAAGCTATTTGTCTAAAGTAGCATATTGATAATGATGCACATAGAATCATAGAATCATAGAATTGTTAGGGTTGGAAAGGACCTTAAGATCAAGTTCCAACTGCTTTTATACAGTTTTATAAGTTTTTAATTATAAATGATCCAAAAGACGTGTATACATAAGACTATCTTTACACAATAAGATGTCAGAAGGTGTGGGGAGCATCCCTGAAGGCAGCATGTCAGTTATTTCCCAGTAGGGAATCTGGCCAGGATCCTTAGATTACCTTCCCCATCTCCTATGCTCACTGTGAAAGTGTCAGCTCTGAGGGATGCTGTGTGGATAGGAGGTAAGGTCATTGTTCAGTCTGAATAGTTCAGTTTTTCAAATGGAAAATATTTCATGTGCCACTATGAACCAGATACTGCCTTGCTCTTGAAAGCTGTCATGAAATAAATACATGTATGAGGTTATAAAAATGGGGTTTGTATAAACTGTCCTCTTTCAACAAACATCTCACTTCCTATAATTGTGTGTGGTTTTGTTTGAACTTATCGAATATGTGATTGTTCTCCTTCTCCTTCAGGGAGATAAGAAATCCATGCTCTGGATATGCAGAATGATGATGTTGTAATTGCTCTTCAAAAGGAGATCCACAGTAAACAAATTTTGTGAGCCTGTTGCCTCTGCGGCTTCTTTCAGTGAGCTGCAGCACTTCCAGAAAACAGCTGGGACTGTGAGGTGAGGAGAAATTCAGCTTAAGCACAAGTAGATAGTTTTTCTTTCTTCAGTCCCAGGAAAGTCCAAAATGCATAGGTCTGTGTAAGAACAACTCAAAAATACTCTTTTGTCTAAGCAGCGTGTTTTGCCTCAGAATAGGTTGGCTCTTTTGCCAGCCGTGCAATAAAGAAACAAAATTACATCTTTAAGGAAAAGCACCAGATAATGCCATATAAGAGTAACAGGGTTTTAGTGCACAAGGTTCATAAGACATTTATGGGTGGAATTACTCCTGCCAAAATCATGAATCTTGGACATACAAGTGGAAAAGGACAGGGCTAGTAATGCTCCTTACTCTGCCAAGGTTTTGACTCCTCTGATGCAGCATGTTTGGTAAGCATGAGGTTGAACATGGTGAATAGGCTCCTAAGGTCCCCCTATTCTCTCATATGAGCAGTGTAGGAGGTGCCAATTTTCATCCAGTGTGGCGTGCCAGATTTATTTCTGTGTTGTGAAGCAGCTAGGTTTGTGTTAGTCTGCAAGAGATTTCTGCTCACAGCTGCTTAATACTGAAGGAATTGAAGAAAGCAAAGCTCAAAAACTGTGTATGGTTCAAAGCATGGCTATAAACTGTGAGTAGCTAGAGCAAGTACACATACATGGCAGTACCTGGGAACCATGGCAGTAGAGTAAGAGCCTTCTGTATTGTCACAATGCTTTACTGAGAAGATGAATGATGAAACAGCCTCTGAGAGAAACTTCATATCGTCTCTGTTTTCTTGTCTTCCTCCTGATAAGTGTTGGTGCCATTGAATATATTACGTTTAAACTAAGATCTAACCTAGCAAAGTGTTTAAGCAAAGCTACACATAGCCCTAGAGTTAAGCATATACATCCGTATTTTGCATATGGATTACTTTACACTTTATTACTTGTGCTGTACTCTTGGTTACAAATCTTACCTATGTCTAGAACCTGCCAGCTAATATGAACAAGACCTTTAAAGGTCTCATATTCTGAGTGACTGTCACTGCCCCTGCACTCAGATCAAACCAACCCATTCAAAAAATATAAATCCAAGTTGATTTTTCTTGCTTTGAAAACAAAGGATCAATTGTTGAAATTGTCTATTTTCTAAGCGGTTTTGCAGACCATACATGGATTCATGTCCCTCGGCATAGTGTATCCTTTGTTTGGTTTGCTTTCAATATTTTTTTATGTAGGTGATTTTTTTTCTTCCCTGTGCTAAGAAAGGTAGTTTCATTTTTCATCACTTCTTTTCCAAAGAATAAAATGTTTGTCTTTACAAAGTTTGCATTGAATGATAATCTGTAGCCTTTTTCTGTTAATTCATTGGCAGGATACTGGGTGACTGCAACAGTGAAATACAAGCCTTGTCTCAGTGCAATCTGGGTTTTCTCTCTTTACGTTGGTTCAGTTACCTAAAGATCAACAAATATGAGTTTTGTAAACACTTTCAAAATGAGATCAACACCTGAGCACCCTCATCAAATTTGCGTTTGAAGTGTCTGGCCCATCAAAATCCTGCCAAAGTCAATGGGAGATGCAGGATCTCAGCAATTTAAAAACCAGGTTATTGCTTTTTAAGTGCTTGAAGATGAATAAGGGGGCTAAATATAAACACCTAGGTTGAAAATGATGGGGTTTAATTCCTTTGAGCCAAATTTTCATGTCACTGTCCCTGATAAAATGAGACTGGGATTTACAGCTGCTATTGTGCCACAAGCATATGAATACTATAATCTCTCTTTTCTATGAACACTGAAGTTTTGTAATGTTTGATAGCTTGCTGAGGCTCTCCCGGACTCAAAAAGTCCATAAAAGTTCCATTATTAATATTTCTCTTTCCAAAGGTACTTCTAGACACAAAATGCCTTCAAGTAAGTGCATTTTCCACTTGAGTCTCCTTGTATGAAGGAGCATACAGGTACAAATACCCATTCATAAAGAAATTCCATTGTACATGTAGAACCTCAGCTGTTGCATTTAAAATTTTCCTGAGAGTCCCTTTGTTTCTTGTTCTCAATTTCTTCAAACAGTTCATGTCTATTTTTGCAAAATGAGCTTGGACATTTTGTTCAGTGTGGCGGTCTTGTCCTACTTGTATGTCATTCTTAAGAAACAGTCAGTGGAAAGAATGCAAGCAAACTTTGCACAGTGACACAGGTTCAGTTCCAGGGATCCAACATGACAATATTTATGGCACTGTTTCACACTGATGTCCATACTTTTTTGCTATTCTCTAACATGCTCCAAGGAATTTCTGGATGCTTCCACCTATGTAAGAGAAAGCTACAGGTGTACATATTATGCAAAAGTACAGCCATGATCTGGTTACAGTACCGGGTTAGACCTGCTGCAGCCATATTCCCACATGTACTGGTTACATGCCAAAACGTTCTGTGAATTCTGCCATCTTCACAGTTGTTTAACTAAGTGAAAGTATTTATTTATACCCTTGAGAAATAGGGTTCAGTTTATTTAAGGCTTAACCAAGTGCTGCAGTAGCAAGAATGGACAGTACGTTGCGAAGCACAGAAACCACAATCACCAGGAAGACCTGTTTTATTTACTGATCCAAGCCACAGGAATTCTTTCCTCCTTTTCTTTCTATTCATGGAGGTACCATACCAGGAGGGCGAGTCTCTCCAGCTAAGGAAATGAACCTGCAGGGAACAGAACTAAATGCAAGTTAACAGGTTTCTGATTTTTGGCTGTTTTCAATGAGCTTCAGATGTGAGGTTGTGATCTATGTAAATTAAATATAACCCCTCAGTACCAGAAGATAAGTCCACTTGGGCCACTTAAGAACAAAAACAAGGGTAAAAAATGCACTGAGGGTCCATGCTACAGCACCAGATTAAGGTACCTATTTATGTAAGAAATTAATAGCAATAATAATAATAATTTTGCAAGTTTCGCTGTCTACCATGTGTTACTTGAAATTAGAAGAAGCAAAGATTCTAATTCAATGGTTTCTCTCTTTCACAGTGCTAGCTTGGAGCTGCCTTTTGCTACTCAAGTTTATTGCTTTCTTGGACCTTAAATTGGTTTCTTCTGAGTGAACCAAAGATTGTACTGACCTCAATGTCACTTGAATTAATGTATTCCTGTTTCACTCTTTATTTTTCTCTTGGAGCCACTTCTAGCTTAAATTGCCTTGTATTTCAGGGCTTGATGGCAAGGTCCCAGTCATGCAAAGAATTAGAAGTATGGGACGTTTCAAGTTTGCTTTCAATATTTTAAGACAGATAGGTTTGAACACAGCTATTCCTGAGGTTATAAAATAAAATAACTCTATCAGTGCTAACAGCCTTTATTATTATGTAAAGCCACTTGCTCGGTGATGTATTCTTCAGCAAAATTGAAGGGAGTGACAAGCCAAGCCATATAAAGAGCAGCTGGAGAACTCCTCAGGCACAAGTAATTCTGCTGCTCATTTTAATCTTCTTTCTTCTGATGAATGTTGCTTTCCCTTTGCAGAGACCACAGCCCTCCTGAGCCCAATTGCATGGCCACATAGGCTGCATACTTAATAACAGGTCTGTCAGCTGCTCATGAGTGATACATTGCAACAATCCAGTGCACAGTTTTGCTGGTTAGAGTCATGGTTCTCCTGGCATGGTTCTGAACTATCAGTACAAAAGCAAAATATTAGTGTCTAGCATCCAGAAATACTCTTCAGGGGGAACAAGCATCAGTATTAAAGCTCACTTTCTATGAGAATAACCGATGGACTGAATTTTCCTGGTTATGTGACTGTGCAATTTTCCCGCAAGACAAAGGCTAAAGGCACTATGCTAGCACAAACTGAGATTTTCTAACAAGTGGACTCTGATGTTTTGTATAATTCTTTTAATCCTGTAGTAGTATTCTGTGCACTCTCTTCTTTTTCAAAGTACATTGCTATTTCTTGTTTTCTTCAGAGCGATATCAAGGTTTTCTGATGTTATGGAGAAATATTTGTCTGCATGAACTCTCAGTCACATGTGTATATCCCAAGTAACCAAGAAAGTAGGGAAACTGGGAGTAAAGGGTGT
Organism: Neopsephotus bourkii; assembly: GCF_033783945.1. NCBI lineage: Eukaryota > Metazoa > Chordata > Aves > Psittaciformes > Psittacidae > Neopsephotus > Neopsephotus bourkii. The sequence continues at coordinate 1,109,049 of NW_026901264.1, read as the reverse complement.
ATAACACAGGGTGACCCTGATGGGGGGATAAATTAGCAGTCACTTGCTATGATGGAGAAGATCAGAGTTCTAAACAGACAATGAGCAATCTTCAGATAAGTTAGAGAAAAGAACAGTAGAAAGTAAGGGCAGACTTTTCAAGAGTGGCCAGCTTCCTCAGATCACAAGAAATCTTGAAGTTTGGGATTTTTTAAAGTCCTTTTCCACAATTTTCATCAGCAGGTGCAACGAGGTGGGAACTTCAGAAGGAAACTTCATTTCTGGATACTTTGTATTTCACTGTTGCCAAATGTAATGAGCAAAAAGAAACTGAGCCCCACAACTCACGTTTTAAGTAAGATTATCTTCCTTAAAAATTGCTTATATTAATATTTGACATAAATCAATTATGTGATGTCATGCTTCCTGATCATTAAACTTCCAAAAAGCACTGTATACATCCTCAGGAATGCAGAAATGCTATAATTCCACAGGTCTCTCATAGCTTTTTCAAGTTTACCTATCATGCAATCTTTCTGTGAAAGAAATTGATACGAGTAGAAACAGCTAAGGAAAAAAAACCTCAACACATATAAACTGAAGAATGGGAGAAGTTTTTGCTTTTTTTGTGTTTTCTGTGTGTATTCGGTTTGTATTTGTCCACTATTTGTTCAGGCCTCTCTCTTGTCTCTTGGAAGATAGTTTGCTTTTACCTGCTGTCTTGGTTTTCTGATGCTCCTTATGGAGACTGTTTCATGTGCTGGATACTTTTTATATTAACTGAGATGCCTGAATTTGCTCTCTGCTCTCAAATTCCACCACTTAAAAATGGCAAACCTCGTTTCCTCTGTTTTCCTGAAGCTGCTGTTTCCCCGGCAGCTGGGATGAAGAATCAACCCACCTCCAGTTTGATTCATAACATATTCCCCTGTGTGTTACTGTGTTCTTTCACCTAACATAAATGTAGAGTACAGACTCCAATGATTTGCTTCAAATTGTAACTCCTAAGTGGTTTTCCCTCTTAGAATATGCACGTCTTTAAGAGGCTTTTAAAGTAGAACGTGCAGAGGCACCCACTTTAATATTAATGATTTCCTTATTAGCTGCTTGTAAACATTAGGAAATGGTTTGAAAAGTTACCTTTTGCATGAAGCAATAGAAAATTATTTGCATCAGCTGTTCTGAACAGAAAATGCTGTAATGCTGATCATTTTCTATACCTTAGGACAATTGGCTATATCTGTGCTAATTTTAAGTCGGGTATTTTCCTCTGATTAGGGTCAGAAGGAAGTTGGAGGAAATTGCTCCCTTTAAATGTCCTGCTGTTTAAGGAGCTGGGTGGGTCCAATATCTACCCATCTAAGCTGTGAAGGAAAATCTCTGATGTAATTTGCAGCAAAACCTGAGCTTCATCTAAAAGTTGTGGCTCATCAAACTTGTGAGAGTGGTTTTCAGGAAAGTCTGATGTCTCAGTGCACATTACATCAGTATTGCAGATCTAGTACATTTGGTACTGCTGTGGCTTGAAATTGCTGACTTGTAATTTTTCTTCTGGATCAACTGAGTCACCAAGTTGAGTGTATTTGGAGTTGTTTTATTTCCACGTCAATTCTGCTTTCAAGTGGGTGCAGTGAAAGTGCATCACAACATTTCCTGCATTCTTTAGAAAAGTCATTGTTTTTAATTTTCTTTTTACTTTGTGCACAGCTGCAACCCCTGGAAAAAGAGAAATTCTCTTTATTCATATTTGACAAGCACTCAAGCCTAAATGTTAACAAACACCAGGGCAGTACATGGCTGCACTAAATATGATAAACGGAAGTAGCTGTGGGGACCTTCCCATCCATTCTTCTTGGATGAGGGATTTTGCATGGGATCAACATCCTGCAACTGAAAGACACCTGGTCTTGCTTCTTCTCCTTTCAGACCTGAGCTGTGTTATCACATGCTGTTACTTAAAGCCAGAGAAGAGGGTTTGCGTTTCACCCTACCCCATCATTTGTAGCAGAAGGGATGAGGAATAATGAAGTGAGGGCCTGAAAAAAGACCAAAAGAACACGAGGAATTATGCACTGCTGAAAGAGTTGCTCTCTTTATTGAGGCACTTGCAGATTCAAGCTGGTTGCATGCCCTGGCCAAGTCATCAGGTTACTAGGGCCTAGTACAACCTTTTCTCTTGGACAGCCGGAGTTGCAGCAGAGTGCAGCACACACTTGATGTGTGGTCTAGGCATGGTCTGGAGTGGCTTGGATTGCTAGAGCATATGAACATTTGTATGTGGGGTATAGAACTGAAGCCTGGAGGAATAACCACATCTAGGAAAGAATGGACTACAAGAGAGTGCTTGCAGATAATGAGATGTCTTGCAAGACTTAGGAAAATGTAAAGGAATGATGTATAACATTGGAAGGGCTACAGCAAAGAGAACAGGCTGCACTTATGAAAATCGCTACTGTTGAAGACACAGACAAAGCATGGCAGCTGTGTAGGAGGAGAAGGAATCACACTGGACATGGACTAGGAGCAGAGGAGAACAGAGAAACAACTAATTGCAGAGAAACACAGTAGATAATAGTCTGCCTGTAGAATCATAGAACAGTTAGGGTTGGAAAGGACCTTAAGATCATTTAGTTCCAACCTGCCTGCCATGGGCAGGAATGCCTCACACTAAACCATGTTGCCCAAGGCTCTGTCCAACCTGGCCTTGATCACTGACAGGGGTGGAGCATTTACCACTTCTTTGAGCAACCTGTTCAATCACCTCACTACCTGAACCTAGGACACCCTCACAGTAAAGAGCTTTTTCCTTATATCTAACCTCAAGCTCCCCATTACCCATTGTCCTATCACTATGGTCACTGATAAAGAGTCCCTCTCCAGTACCCTTGTAGGTCCCTTTCAGATACTGGAATGCTGCTATGAGGTCTCCACGCAGCCTTCTCTTCTCCAGGCTGAACAGCCCCAACTTTCTCAGGCTGTCTTCACACGGGAGGTGCTCCAGTCCCCTGAGCATCCTTGTGGCCCTCCTCTGGACTTGCTCCAGCATCTCCATGTCCTTCTTATGTTGAGGACACCAGAACTGCACACAACACTCTAAGTGGGGTCTCAAGAGAGCAGAGTAGAGGGGCAGGATCACCTCCTTCAACCTGCTGTTCATGCTTCTTTAATATACCACTGATCACTGAAGCCTTTTTAAGCAATTCTCTTGGTCTTGGTGTAAAGCATCTGTGCAAAGTATGCAAACAATACTTGGTCTTTTTTTTTGTGAAAATAACAAAACATGTAAGTCTAGTGGAAATCACAGAAATATTAGAGATTATTATTCAAGAGTAATTGCGGTCTCAGACATGAAATTAGTAAGAACAACTGTAGATAACAATGTGAGAGGAAAAAGACAGTACATTCACTTGGCAAAAGATGGGAACATATTTGTAAAGATGGTTTAAAAGCTTCTGGCATGCAGCAGACATAGGCTCAGAGCAAATATATTCCATACGCCACTGGAGCCTAACTTGCAGGTTAGCAAATGTCCTGCAGGCTTCAGTTGGAGTTTTAAGTTTGATCTTCCTCTTCATATTACCTGTGACTATACAGTTGTGACTTCATTGCTTTCAAGCATTTCCTGCCTTGCGTGATTTCAGCCTGGGCTCTCTTTGTTTTGGGGCTACTAGCAGATCCCCATGTCTTATGGTTTTTAGTAAAAGCTGTGGTCTTTTTATATAACAGACTCAAAGGCTGAGAGCCTGGTGAATGAAGGATATTCAGACAGAATAAACAGGCAAGCCTTCAGACTTTGCTTCCTTATATGAGTTTGAATTCTCATAGATCTAAAATCTGCCACTTATTTTTAATATTCTATATGGAAAATGCTTGGCTTAACCATGGTGGATAACACTAGAAAAAAAAAAAGAGGTTACATATGCACCATGTATTATATGTAACTAGTGGAAATCAGAGCTCTGTTGTGATGATTTTTCTCTTTGCTTTCATAGAGTCAGCTTCCTTGTATATTCCTCTGAAACAGCTGGTGCTGGCATTTGCCCTCTGCAGAACGGTGGCCTAGAGCTGCAATGCAGGCCGTGGAGACAGGGATGAGAGGTACTTGGAGAAGAGAGGGGTGGAGAGAGCTTATGGACCTAGAATGGTTTTCTGCCAATGTTTGGGTCAATCCACTTGCTGGAGTAAGACAAGATCCACCAAGAGGTAGAGGAGGGACTGCCATACTCCCGTTCTCTTGGTCATTTGGAACAATGACGTTCATTTTTCCTCCTTATTATCTTCTGTGTTTCTGTGCAGAATATTAGATAAGGTTTGAGTCATAATTATGTGGGAAAAAGTGCTATTGAAAATATTCCTTTTATGGGTGCTAGATGGCGCCGTGGATTAATGCTCAGGCCTTTTATCTGGGGGGTGTTCTGGGGCAAACCCGGATTGGTCAGGTAACAACTTGGCAATTAGTTTGTTTGTGGGAATTTAAGCCTCGATCAACGGAAGTATTCAGATTCTTAAATCCTCCTGAGTACCCAGCCTTTCCTGGACATCAGCAAGGACTCATAGCTGGAATCGTACCACTACAAAAGGGGCCATGGTACTCGGTGGACACCAGTGTCTTCTGCAACAGGAGCCACTTGCTGACCCCAATGGTGGGCTCTAAAGTGACAGGTGACTGAGATAACAGAAATTCAGCATGTTCATTAATATGCACAGGCAGAGAAAAGTACAGCTGCTGGTGCTGCACCTGAGGTTAGTCTCAGCCTATCAACCATGAAAGTCTCTTTAGAATGTTTACATTAAAAAAGCAAAAGTAAGAAACCAACAACCCATAACTTCTTTGGCAATACTGAGATGTATTTCTGTTTTTTCAGGCTATTTCTGTGGTGGTGTTGTTAAAGGATACTCGCCTGGAATCATCCAAACATTCTGCTGAATTATTAAAAAAAAAAAAAGTAAAGCACAATAGAATAAACTGGAAAGCTCATCTCTGCACAAATGTCAGCACACTGTTGGGCATGGGATTTGTATTCAAAGTCTTGCTCTTTCTTTTGTGAGAAGGAAGAGCCTTACTTAAAAACAAACGGTTTATAAACAATGCAGAGATGGGAAGACCACTTTATTGTGAAAAACTGAAAATTCAAAGAGTACCATGTGAGAACTTATACAACGGTCAGCAATGGGAGCAGCCACAGTTTGGAGGATGACCAGTGGGGACTGGGAACTGTTTAAAATGGGTTAAATATCCTGCTCAAGCAGATACAGTGAATGTTGCTCTGTGGAAGGGTATGAAGCAAATTCAGACATAACCAGCTTCAAACTCTCTAGCCCTTCATCATCTTCATCACTGGCCAGAGCTGTTAGCAGAAAGACAGCTCAATACTTGGCCTAGGAAGTGAGCCATGCTTTGGAGAGGCTGAAACACTGTGATGCCATCGCCAGCCTCAGCTGTGTAGATAGGCGACAGGCCTCCATATTCAGTTGAAGTGGCAGGCATGGGGTATACAGACCAGAGGTTTTTCTCTGTGAGTTCCATTTGTGATTAGAAGAACGCAAAGGGGATGAGGTAGGAGACCTGGGCACAGGCTGTGTCTCTGCTGAGGGTCCTTTCCCACCCTTTCTCCTCAGCCCATTCCAGTGCAGGCTCTGTGGCCCAGCAGCCACTGGACAACACTCTCCTCTACTGAGTGCTGCCCTGACACAAACAACTGCCTTCAAGCTTCTAAAGAAAAAAAAAAAAACAACAGAAAAATAGCATCTTACATAAAGCATCTGGAGAAGAAGCTTCAAAGGCTTGTTCCAGCAGAAAAAGTTGAGTATGTCTCTTTACTCATGGTGTGAGGGGCAGTGCTGAGGGGACAGGCATTTATTATGGGGCACATTCTTAAAGCTTTGCTTCTCCTTTCTATTTTTTTCCTGACATTTGCTGTTTTATACTCTCTGGCAAGCAGCAGAGCTCCACCGATGCTGACTTGCATAGCCCATAGAGATACTAAGGAAATATTTTTCTTAGCAACAAGCGGCACATGAAAACACCAAGAAAGGCTTCCCTTGCTCATATTTCACTTCAGCTTTTTCAGTCATCTGGTGCTGAGATAAGAGCTGAGTGGTGAAACTTGTTACTAGTGGGTATTTCACAAGGCAGCCTGGAAAAGGGGAATGTGTAAAAACTCTGTGCCCGTTGTTAGTGCAGGGGACTGAAATCACTGTGGTGTGGTGACCACCGTGCCACCTGTGTCAGTGCTGTTAGGTTGCTCCCATGCTGAGGTACTCTCAAGGGGTTCCTAGCTCACTGAGGTAAATGGTGTTGCCTTAACATGGTGGCCACGTCCAGGCTTGGAAATCCAGTGGATAAACAAAATGTTGCCATCTGGGGCAGCAGTCCTGGGGGTGCTTTCTGAGGCACCTCTTCCCACAGACCCCAGCACAGGTGAGGCTCTTGGACATTGATCTAATGAAAACGCAACAGTTAATGAGAGCTGAGGGGATATGAGTTGGACCCCTCACTGCTGTGAGGTTGGATAGGTGGGAACTCTACTACTGCCATTCTGAGGTAAATGGAGGAGAAATAATGGCAGCCTGTGCCCACAGGGCTCCCACAGGGGTTCCTGCTTGGAGTCAGTGGGCAGGTGGCCGCTACATGCCATGGTCTGGGGTCTGGGGAGCCCTGGCTGCAGTGGGTGCCCAGCACACGGGTACGTGCCATGGCCATTCCCTTTCCATTTATGCCTTTGAAACCTGAGGAGGAAAATGGGGATGGTGTTTTGTTCTAATATGGTAGTATTTTCTATTTTCTACCTGCTAGTGGGCCAGAGCTAAACTGTTAACATTATTTTAGCTAAAGTGCAGTTTTCTGGGATTGAATTATTAGTGACATGGGAGCAATGGCTGGTACTTGTGTCTACTTGTGAGTAACTCCCCCTTCTTTTCTGTCCCTGCTCAGCCATGCTGAAATAGTGTTCACAGATGGCGAAAGGCTTTGTCAACACCAGCAAATCACTACTTCTGCCTCCGCAAGGTCGGTGTTAGAAGGCAACATGTCTGAGACCACAGCTCTGCAACCAACGAGGAACATAAATTGTCAGGAAGCGTTTAGGAGTTGCCCAGTATTAGCAGGTAGAGCAAAAGCATTCTCATGGTAGAACCAACCTCTGAATTTAAGACCAGCCTTGCACCCACAGGGTGAATATTTTATGAGTAGCTTCAGTGGGGTTAGGATGAAGCCCAGGATGTTCTTACTCCTCCCTTGATGGGTTACTTACAAGAAGAATATCTGCAAAACTTGTTTGTTTGTCGTCAGTGTGTTTCCTGAATTTGTCCTTTAGTATCTTAGAAGTATTTATTCTTTGGAAAAACTCAGTATAACAAACTGAAAATCTTTTTCTGCAGTGGGACACATACTTCTGTAGTTGCTTAGAGATAGTTCACATACAGATAGAAGAAGATTTGTAAAACTGGTTTTAAAGCTGCATGGTAGGCAACTCAAGGAAGACATACATGTCCCAAGATAAGAAACTATCCTGCAGGCTTAAACTGGAGGTCAAAATCTTGCATTTTATGTGAATGAGTATCTGTGTTATAATATGATTCATGCAAACTCTGCTTAGTAGTTACGTGGTTTCTGTGTGTGGAGCTGGAGCTGTTTTGTTTGGGGTTTTTTGTGGTGTTTTTTTTTTTCAGTAAAACTGCAAATAGTCCCCAATTACAGTGATTCAGCAAACTTCAGAAGAATACTGAATTGTGAAGGATACAGTTTTAAAAATAATCTCTTGGGGTTTTTTTAGCTGAACTTGAACTTTTAATGGGTTTCAGATTTCCCAGTCACTCATTATAATTTATCCGGGAATTGTATTGCAGTGAACATCTTAACATGTAGGGACCAGATAGAAGACCTAAAGACTCTATTGTGTGAGGAAGGCCATGTTTTCTGTTTTATCCTTCACTTTTGAGATGAAAACAATGTGAGGAAATGGTGTGTTGATCAGTGTGTTGTACACATCTTGTTCTATAGAATCAGAGAGAGACAGGGCAATTGCCTTCAATCAATTCACATATTGTACTATGAGGCTGGTAAGGTTCATACCCTGCTCCATACATTGCTTAATGGCTTTTTATTATTTATTTTCTGAACTGTTACTGAAAGATTCTAAACATAAGTCAGCGTACATACAAAAGCATATATTTATTTTGCTACAGAAGTGGAAACATGCCTCTCCTTGCAGCTAATAATAGAACTGACATTGTTAAACAATTAAATTGGAAAATATTAATAATAGGTGCTTCATGCATATTAAACAAAACTTCAATAAGTGCTTTGTTTTATTGTTTAACTGTACGTATGAGTCATAAGGAAAGTGTTAATGTTCAGGATCGGATATGAATCATGTATTTGTGAACAATCTTCCAATGCCAGCACTGGAACCCCAAACACATTTATTCTTTGTAGTTAGTAAGCTCTGTGCTTGGAAACTGAAAGTGTAATCAAAGTGAGAGTTTATTTATTAACTAGCGGATACTGTGCATCTTATTTACACAGATTGATAATGGGAGGTGAAAAATAAGGAAAGAAGCTGGTAATGCATGGAGCTCTGTGTCCCTGGGGTACAAATCACAAAAGGAACCTGAGCAGCAGTAGCACTAGCCATTAAATGCTGCATTCTGTGATTTTAAAAGTCAATCCCATATTCATGAAGGAAATCCATATGGCACCTGATTTGTGAGGAGAGGTACCCCATTCTCTTAAAAGCTGACTTGAAGCATTTGTTGTTTTGACTACTTTAGCATTAGGGTGAGAGAATTCACTTCAAGGTAACAAACAAAACAAGTGAAATGCACAGGAGTAACTTGGGTGTTGTTATACATTGTATTGATTTGCATTACAGATAAAAATTTTAATTACGGAATGACAAGCTGTTTGTGCTGGCTGTATTTGGGTGTGCTCAGGAAATCAGGTTCTTTGTAGAAAGTACTCTCACCTGGTAATTATTTGCAGTCATTGGTAATAAGTGTGTTCTTAATTGCCTCCTCTCTGGAAAGGTAGAAGGTGAAAGGAAAGCTTAAGTTGTGTGTTCTGCAGGAGGGACAGACGTAGCTCATGCCCAGTATCACTGGCTAAGAAAAGCTTCTGAGTGTTAGCTGTGGTTTAGGGGAGACCTCTGGACACCTAGTTCAGCCTCTTATATTGCTTGAAAAAACTGTTTTTATTGTTTGTTTTCCCAACTGTGAAATGGATCTTGAAAAGCATTTGGTCAAGCTGCCTAGAATCCAATGAACAGTCCCGCGTTTACTCAGGTAGTTGCTATTGAATTTTAGTTGTGCTGTGAGTGTAAGATTTATGGAACTGCTTTGGGATATGATGCGTTGGTATTCTCAGAAAGTAAAAGTATACTTCTAACAGTAATAAAAATTTTAATGTTTCTATGTATCTGAGGCTAATGTAGAGTTACCATTCTAATCTTGCAAGATCATAAAAGTCTGAGTATTAACAACAATATTAAAAAGGAGTGAAAAGTAATTTAAATAATTTGGAAAGGCTTTGACTGACCCACATATGAAGGGAGAATTCCTGGCCCTATGCTCCTGCTACTGATCCTCACGGATAAGAGATTACATATATTTGCAAAGTGTGTCCATACACAAACTGTTCTTGAGAGCTTGAAGAACTGGTTTTGTCACGCACTGAAATATGACTTGTGCTCTCAGGTGACAGGATGCTTGGTGTCACAGTTGGCACACTCTTGGGCTTGTTTGGAGGCTACAGAAGTCACCTCCGTGTTGCCCTGTGGCATGGGGTTTGTCTTTGAAATTTTGTGGACAGAAGTGCGAGTTGTTTTAATTTTTGATTTTTAAAGGACATACTGGTTAGTGGGCTAATCAAAGAGAGTTAATTGAAGGAGATTTGGTGGTGCGTGACCAAGCAGAAATACATCTATAGTAGGAATTGGCAGTGATTTTTCATGTAAATTTCATCTCCAAGAAATTTCCTAGTCTGTCCAGTTCTTCAGATAGAAAATTGTCTTTCTACTGTGTTAACATTCACATGTTTAAATCCAGGCTGTTGCACAGGGCTTACAATAACAGAAATAAATATATAAAGAAAAAAGGCAGTTCTATTGGCTTTTCCTGTCTGTATTAATGTCCTGATTAAACAGGTCTTTCGAGTGGGGCCAGACCTGACTACCACTGCTACTTCCTTCTGTTGTAGAAACATAATTTGAGTTTTGATGAGGAATGCTTCCTCCTTCAGCCTGTGTTGATTTCTTTGTGTTTCTAAGTGGCATGCCTCATCTGCTTTGTTTAAGCAGAAGGAAGGAACTTCTAGTTTTGAAATGAAAGCAAATAAAACCTTTGCATATTGTGAATTTTGGCATTTTTAATTTTGCGACGCCCCATAGGTCTCATCTTCCTTGTGCAATTTCAGTTAGTGTACATATGCAGCCATACCAACCAATAGTCTGGTGTTGCTCTGTAGGAAAGTACTTTCTGGAGGCTGAAATAAAAATCGTACATCAGCAAGTTATAGAATTTAAACATCCTATTGCAGACACTTGGGTCAGTCTGTGTTGCTGTTCTGACGACATTTATTGCTTGGTACCAAATAGTGTCACTGAATGACAGTATCTGTGGATGTATCTATAGTTAGGTATCCAACTAAAACCTTGCAGAAGTCAGGAAGGTGTCTTTGAAGAGCACTTACATTGCAGCCTAGTGTGAGCTCAGACCTCTTTCTTGCTTTTATATCTAACGTGAGAACTACCCCAAATAAAAGAAACATCCCTGCAGTGCAGGGCTGTTTGAATTCCTCTTAATGCCTCTCCTTGTTATTGATGGTGAAGCATGCCTAGAAATACAGATGGAGCTGATGCACTATTGCTCTGTTGATGTTGTTGTTTAACTCTGTTAGCCTGGAGGAGTTTAAAGGTATCTTACAACCTTTCTTGTTATCTCTTCTGTGTAGTGCTCTGCAGTGCACATCCATAAATTGAGGTCAAGTAGTTTTCCTTATTTGTGGCTTTAGCAGTAAGTCAGATTCACTGAACGTTTTTCTCGTTAGAAGGTGAAGTTTGTCTGCCATTTCTTGTCTTTCTGACTCTTGCCTGCCTTCAGCAGGGTTAGCTTGCTGCTTTGTCAAGGTTGAGAACTTAAACTTTGCTTCCATTCCTTGTCTGCGGGTTAAATAATGACTGTGCTGAGACGATTAACAGAGAACAGTCAGTTTCCTTATTGCTGATGAAAGGGATGGAACACATATCCAAATCCCATTAGTGGAAATCTAGTCCTGGCTGAGCTATGTAAGATTTTCAGAACATGTGTAATAAAAATGAAAGAGGAAAAAAGAACTGATTTTATGAGCTCTTTCTGCACTATTGCAGTGTATTTAATAAATAAATAAATAGAAGTCCTTACTCTTTTGTCAGTACATGGTCAGTAATTGTTACTTAATATTTTGTAGTTTGAAGGCACATGGAGTATCTACATAACATCAGAGTTACACATCTTACCCTAACAGTCTACAGACTTACAACCAACATACCTGCAAACCACCACAACAGCCTCCAGGCTCTTGGTGATGGGACTGTGAATGGAGGCAAACTAAAAATGGTCCCCTCAGAGTTGTGCTTTTTGGATACTTGTGTTCAGTAGTGCCCAGCTGCATACAGGAGTTGTTGAGTGCCTGACTTTTATCAGACCCTGTGCTGTTCAGAGAACAGAAAGAGCTGCTCTTTTTTTGTCCTGTACCTGTTGAAAGATCTCATGTGAATAATCCGTTCAGTCCCAAAAGAGGGCTGAACTCTTGTGTTTCACAGTGGTTACCTAGGAGGAGGAGGAAGGATTATCCTGTTTTGCAAGGGCGTGTAATGGCAAGACAAGGGGGAATGGCTTTAAACTGAAAGAGGGGAGATGGAGATTGTATATCAGGAAGAAGTTATTCCCTGTGAGGGTAGTGAGAAGCTGTGGCTGCCCCATCCCTGTCAGTGTTCAAGGCCAGGTTGTACAGGGCTTGGAGCAACCTGGTCTAGTGGAAGGTGTCCCTGCCTGTGGCAGGGAGTTGGAACTGGATGAGCTTTAAGGTTCCTTCCAACCCAGACCAGTCTGGGATTCTTAAGGCTGCCACGGCCAATTTATATCAACTTCGTTGCTGTATGAAGACCTCAGGTTTGGGGCCTTATTAGAGATATATGCATTATTTCCCACTGAAATACAAACATCCCTGTTAAATTCAATTATTGGAATATATTTAATATTCAGTTTCAAAGCTGAATTAGTCTGAGAAAAAGGCCAGAATTAAGTAGAAATTAGCAGCAATTGAGAAGGTATTTGCTTGAGTTTAAGCTTTTATATGCTGTTCTCAGAATACAGTAAGGAAAAAAATCAGAGGCATTTATACTTTAGCCAAGTTAAAAGCTGTCCACAATGTGTTGATTACAATGTCCACTTTACTGAGCAAGTATTGACAATGGCTTGGTATATTAATTACTCCATATTCTACTTTTTCACAGGAACTTTGTTCTGATGATAACCTTTTATGAATCACATTAATCTGCTAAATAAATTTCGTCCTAGAAATAAGAGTAACTTTACAGTTACATGACTAAATTGTTCCTGTGTCCTAACATGACAGCTTTGATTTGTGTATTATAGACTGCCTGTTTCAGAAAGCATTTTACTCTGCAGGAAGAGATGCACAATAGAGGAAGATGATGCATCCAACCAAAAGTTGTGGTGCTCCCTGTCAAATTGGGAGTGTGGGGCTAAAGACAGACCAGGATGGAGACTCTTGTACAGCTCCTTTGGTCCATGAGGAGTCTTTCTCAACAGTGGGAGTTTTTCAGTCAGCCTCTAGACAGTGACAACATTAAGAAATACGATTAGGATGAAAGATGATCGTATGTTTTTATTCCCTTCCCCTCTCCAGTGCCCATTTTGTTAGCAACAACAGAAAAAATGAACTGGAATTCAGCCCAAGTATTTTAGATACTGGAATTAGCACAGTGGGTTCACAACATAGTTCCCTGCAGCTGAGAAAGTTGGGACCGTTCAGCCTGGAGAAGAGAAGGCTATGTGGAGACCTCATAGCAGCCTTCCAGTATCTGAAGGGGGCCTATAGGAATGCTGGGGATGGACTCTTCATTAGGGACTGTAGTGATAGGACAAGGGGTAATGGGTTAAAACTTAAACAGGGGAAGTTTAGATTGGATATAAGGAGGAAATTCTTTCCTGTTAGGGTGGTGAGGCACTGGAATGGGTTGCCCAAGGAGGTTGTGAATGCTCCATCACTGGCTGTGTTCAAGACCAGGTTGGACAAGGCCTTGGGTGATATGGTTTAGAGTGAGGTGTCCCTGCCCATGGCAGGGGGGTTGGAACATGCTGATCTTATGGTCCTTTCCAACCCTAACTATTCTACGATTCTATGATACCTTTCACTGGGCTATTGATAATCACTAGATTTTGTTTGCTTCTTCCAGTTCAGCAGCTTTGTGGTTTAGTGGCTGTTTGTATGGTATTACTAACACATATACCACTAGCCTGTCATTGTGGACAATTACTTAATATTCCTGTATGTTTATTATTAGTCCTTTACAGCCTGATTGTCAATTTTTATGTGGGTGAATGTGCTGTGCTGAACTGCAGAGAAAGGTACTGCTACTATGCGATGGCTCACAGAAACCTAAAGGCTTAGAATAGTTTAGAGGTAGATGTAAGAGGAAAGTGTCATATTTACGGTTATATGAGATTCTAGTGAACACCATAAAATCTGACCTAGGGCATCAGAACAGAAAGTGAGTTATTTTATATTTATTTTATTTAAGCTTGTTACACCTAGAACTGTAATATTTTGAAGTATGCTGCCTGCCTTCTGCTTTTATTGTCTTCAGACTTGCCCAGTGATAATGTTTTTTCAATTAAAATTAGAAGCACAAAAATGCTGATTACTTGAAATATACATTAAGAAAAAAAAAAGTATGAGTGTTTTGAGAGCAGTTTAAAATACATTTGGATGCAACCAGCACTGAAACATCTCTGGGTAAGGTTTATGATAAATTAAGAGATTCAAAACCTTTCCAGGTTAGGAGGTTCAGTTCTGAATTGGAGAGCTGGAAATGTCTGACAGTTGTTCTTGTTAGAGCTGGGGAACTGATATGCTCACAAAAACCTCAGGTGGTCAAATTCAGGACAACTGTATTGCCTTTGACTAAAATTAGGGCATTTTAATGATAGGCCTGCATTAGGGCCTTTTAATGATAAAATGCAGTTTTTGAATGGAAATTCCATTTGTGCGTTCCCAAAATTGAAAGGGATTTTTAACAAATACTCTGGTTTTGGCTCATTTCTATTAGAAGGACCCCTTACAAGATTTGTTGTCTTTAGGTCCTCTCTGGATGCACTGGTAAATGTTTACAGGCCATGCTTCTTCATACTGGTACTTGCAAATGCAATGGCAGGAGTTTTACTCTGCAAATACTATGTGTTCAGTTCCTCCTTCTGCAGGCTGGGTGGATGTTATTTGTCATGATTCTTCAGAAATTCGTGGGCAGCCTGGCACCTGTACATTTGAAAGGAACAGAGCAGCTGCCTCTACTTTTGTGGCTGTTCCATTCAGGTTATTTCCTCATTACACCAAGTGCTGGCTCAAACTTCCCATTGTGCTAAACAGAACATGTAATAATCCATTTAAAATATAACACGTTTATCACTTGGCTCAGATCAAAGGTGCACGGCTTCAAAGGCTTCAATTAAATTGTGATGATGTAGAACACTGGTTTTATCTATATGGGTTACAGACTCATGGTTGGGTGGTTTGGTTTGGGTTTTTTTTTTAAATTTATTGAGTTAAATATTGCAAAACTCTTGCAAGATCTTTCCCATTGTTGCTGTTGATCAGTGTTAAAATAAATCCAGATTTTCCTGTTAGATTCTTTCCTTTTTTTTCTAGCTAGAACATATTGTATATAAATTGTTCTATTTATCTATGTCATGGTATTACTCTTTCTTTGGTGTCTCAGTCTTCCATCTATCTCCCTTGTTTGCTGTTCAAGTTCTCTTAGCTTCTTTTCTCTGGCTTTACTAGTGCTGCTGTTTGTAAACCCTTTAGGAAGGTGCCACAGATGAGAAATATGTGTATTCCTAGGTCAATTTTGGATGTAGAATTCAGCCACACTTAAAAGTTTATAAACAATTTGGGTACCTGGATATCTGGATAATTGGATAGGAAACTGGAGCATTACCTTGAACTATGGCTTCCTCAAGGATCTGGGCTGAAATTCAACCTACTTTAATGGTTTGCAAGACTTCAGTCAGTGATTTTTAGAGGTGGTTAGGAAGAGTGTGAGCTGGACCAACATCCAATAACACTTAAAGAGTAGAAAAACTCTGAATAGAACCTTTTTTTTCATGATTTATGATTATATGATTTTTGTATAGCTCTTTAAATGCAACTAAAATTGCTTTGTTGAGGAAAGCAGATATAATGTTTCATAATACATCTTTATAAATTGTCTATGAAATATATTTAGAGAGATTAATGGTAAGGTAGTTAACTTGGGAAAAGGTAGATTAGCAGATAGCATTGAAATGCTGGGTAAAAGTAAGAAAAAGGAAGTGTAATGTGTGAAAAAGTCTTGGGCTGCAGTTAAAACAAGTCAAGTGCTAAACCATAAAGTAAAAATATAAGTAAGAGAAGTTAGGGTTGTGAAGGAAAGGGGGTAAGGCTGTGTGTAGCCAAACCTGACCACAGTGTAGCTTCTCTGAAGCCCGTGGAGTGGCCCCCAAGTAAGGCAGGTGTAGCTTTTATAACAGAAATGGTAGCAAGGCAGAAGAATTGGTTGCAGTGAGATCCAGGGCAAACTCCTTTGTTATAAATGATGCTACTTGATTGAAAAGAAAATGCTGAAGAATGTAATTTGTGGCATTTTGAGTCAGGAAAGCATGTGTGGCCACAGGCAATGGTTCTGGAACAAGTTGGAGGTATTTCTAGAAAGTAAGATTTCCACAACTTCACCTCTATAGTCTGATAAAAAATGATAATTTTTTTTGTTTGTTTTTATGGTCTGCAGTATAGAAATAGAGGGGAGGATAAAGTGAGGATGGAAATACACATTTCTGTAAATAAAATGACATTTTTCTACTTGATTGCATACTTTGTTTTTCTTCACGTCAGTGAAACTCTCATGAACATAAAGAGACAAGAACTCTTTCTTTTGATCTTCTTTCCTTATTAGTAGCCAGAACCATATGTTCTACTTGTCTATGATCAATAAACTATCATTTGATCCAGATTCCTTGTAAAGTGACATACTCATTTTGGTCTTGTGCATAAAAACTTAGAAGTCCAGTAGCACAAGCTGGCATGAGCAACCAGTCAAGTGAACAATGATGCTTAATTCAGTGGAAATGCTCGCATGCATTTTTTCTGTCAGATCACACACCTGAGATGATAAACTGTGTTTTATTGCAGTATGCCCTACACTTTGGCCAAAAGTGATGTGTTATTCAGAAAGCAGGAAAGCAGATACTGCGCAAGTAATTCACTATTTTAGTATAAAAGGGGGAAGCAAATTTATTATCATTTTCCTTACAACACATTTAAATTTGATAGAAGGGTCTTAAAAAGTGCAAAAGTGAGAGCCAGCTACCTACAGATTACTTTTTTTTTTTTTTCCCCTCAATCTTTTCATTCAGTGCAGCCAAGTCATCTCTTTTAGTAAACTGCTGAGTCAACACGTTTTAAACCACAACTGTTTCTTATTTCTATATAGTTAACTGATAAGGACCTGTTTAAGGGTTACACCCTTCCGTATTTACACTGTTAAGGCAAACATGGTTATAGGTACAATTACATTTAAAATTCACTGTGTATTATATGGTATCAGAGTATTCTATTAGCACATTTAATTTGTGTGTGTATGCAAATGTAGCGCTGGAAGCTGGAGAGTTGCATTCATGGTGATGGATATGGCATGCTGCTGCCAAGCAGCTTCCTTGCAGAACCTTCTCCCAGCCTTTCAGCTGACCTAATCCTTGATGCTCCTAGAAATAGACAAGTCCTTCAGTCCCCTTTGCTATTTCAAATTCTGGCAGCAGCAACAAGTTGCTGTTTATTGAAATTAAGAGAGCAATCATACCAGAAGTGGCACTCTGAGCCATAGGAAATAATTCCTTTTCCCCCTTTATGTAATAGTGTCCCCTTAATCTCTCTGTGGGAGTTTAGATGATTCTTAGATGGCTGTAGAGGAACAGTGAGGGGTGCTGAAAATTCCAGGTACAGTGTGAGCTCTGGTCAGTCATGGGGGAGTTCTGCTGAAGGAGCAAGCAGGAGCATCTGTAAAGTTTAAGAAAATTATTCTGTAAGTTTACATGATGGAATGAAAATGGTATTCCAATAGTTTATAAAACATTCTGCAGAGTTCAATAGGTTTTTAGGTAGAACCATCAACACAAATACATTTGGAGTAAGGTGATTTTTCTTAGATCAAAAATATAAACCATAATTCAATGACATATAAAAGGGTCTTTGAAAGCTCTATTTTGGATTCCTAAAATGTCCATGTCAAAGATGAAATATAGTTAGAAACTATATGTAACTATAGAACTCTAGTTAGAAACTGTATGTAACTATAGAACTATAGTTAGAAATGTTTTGGGTTTTTTCCAATGGATAAAAGACAGCAGGAGGCCTGAATTCCAATTTTCTATCTTCTCATTTTTTTCTGTCTGATTTCTTCTATCTTCTTACCATTAAGATAAACTAGAAATTATGAAGAAGTTCTTCCCTGTGAGGGTGCTGAGGTGCTGGCTCAGGTTGCCCAGAGAAGCTGTGGCTACCCCATCCCTGGCAGTGTTCAAGGCCAGGTTGGACGAGGCCTTGGGTGATATGGTTTAGAGTGAGGTGTCCCTGCCCATGGCAGGGGGGTTGGAACTCGATGATCTTAAGGTCCTTTCC
Organism: Neopsephotus bourkii; assembly: GCF_033783945.1. Classification (NCBI taxonomy): domain Eukaryota; kingdom Metazoa; phylum Chordata; class Aves; order Psittaciformes; family Psittacidae; genus Neopsephotus; species Neopsephotus bourkii. The sequence continues at coordinate 1,091,138 of NW_026901264.1, read as the reverse complement.
AACCCTAACTATTCTATGATTCTATGATTCTAAGTGTCCAGAGAGGTTTTCTTTTCTTTTCTATGTTCCTAAAGGGTGACCTTCTATGCTGGGGCAATGGAACTGATGGACGAGGTAGAGCAGTAGATGTCATCTACCTGGATTTGTGCAAAGCGTTTGACACTGTCCCACGTGAGATCCTTGTCTCTAAATTGGAGGGACATCAATTTGAAAGATGGACCACTCGGTGGATAAAGAACCGGCTGGATGGCTGCACACAAAGAGTCGTGGTCAATGGCTCAGTGGCCACCTAGAGACCAGTAACGAGTGGTGTCCCTCAGGGATCAGTGTTGGGACCGGTCCTGTTCAACATCTTTGTTGGTGACATGGACAGTGGGATTGAGTGCACCCTCAGCAAGTTTGCCGATGACACCAAGCTGTGTGGTTTGATTGATACGCTGGAGGGAAGGAATGCCATCCAGAGGGACCTTGACACGCTTGTGAGGTGGGCTGATAACAACCTCATGAAGTTTAACGATGCCAAGTGCAAGGTCCTACACCTGGGTCAGAGCAATCCCAGGCACAGCTACAGGTAGGGTAGAGAGGAGATTCAGAGCAGGCCTGCGGAGAAGGACTTGGGGGTGCTGGTCAATGAGAAAATGAACGTGAGCCGGCTTCAGTGTGCGCTCGCAGCCCAGAAAGCCAACCGTATCCTGGTCTGCATCAAAAGGAGTGTGAGCAGCAGGTCAAAGGAGGTGATCCTGCCCCTCTACGCTGCTCTCATCAGACCCCACTTGAAGCACTGTGTACAGTTCTGGTGTCTTCAACATAAAAAGGACATGGAACTGTTAGAACAATTCCAGAGGAGGGACACGAGGATGATCAGGGGACTGGAACACCTCCCATATGAAGGCAGGCTGAGAAAGTTGGGGCTGTTCAGCCTGGAGAAGAGAAGGCTGCATGGAGACCTCATAGCAGCCTTCCAGTATCTGAAGGGGGCCTTTAAGGATGGTGGGGAGAGACTCTTCATCAGGGGTTGTAGTGATAGGACAAGGGGTAATGGGTTAAAAGTTAAACAGGGGAAGATTAGATAGGTTATAAGGAAGAAATTCTCTACTGTTAGGATGGTGAGGCACTGGAATGGGTTGCCCAGGGAGGTTGTGAATGCTCTATCCCTGCTTCAAGGCCAAGTTGGGCAAAGCTTTGGGTGGCATGGTTTAGTGTGAGGTATCCCTGCCCATGGCAGGGGTGTTGGAACTAGATGATATTAAGGTCCTTTCCAACCCTAACTGTTCTTTGTAATATAAAGGAACAAACTGACTGGACTACAAATGGGATTACAAGTCCAAACTGGGATCTGAATGTTAGTTTAATGGTTTAGAGCTGCAACTAAGAAAAACGAGTAATGTTTAGTGGCAGTGTGTTGAAGGCTAAAACAATTTTGGCAAGAACAATGCTTTGAAAAACCAATGGGATAGATGATAAGAAAGGTCTGGGGAAGGATTTGGGCTTGAAAGAGTAGGAGGATTGTAATAAGGAGCCTAGTATCTGGGAACACTTGGATACAAAGGTGAAAGAGGAACTAGAAAATGGCACAAGAGGAATCAAGAAAGGGTATTGTGACTGCAAAAAGAATTGGAATTTTACCAGAGTGAGGCTTGTGTGTTCCTAATCAAAAAGAATGGGACATGGGTATGGAAGAGAGACAGAATGGAAACTGGGGTACAATGCCATTAAATGTGCTGATAAATTTTGCATTGAGCAATGCTCAGTAGTTATTCATTTGATTAAGGAGCATCAAGGTTTTGTTTTCATGTCCTCAGTAGTGGATGCATTTCTGCAGCAGGATCAAACCCAGCCTTCCACAAGCTGTGGCAGCAGAAGACTGAGGCAGGGACAGCCTTATTGCTGCTGGAACTGTGCTTATCTTTTTGTAACGAGAAGCCTCCCATTCAGTTGCAAATTACATCTCTTCAGAAACTTGCTTTGGCAAGAGAAGGTGATGCTTTGCGTGAATGCTTGATCTTGAAATGAGTGAAGGGGGACCTGTCCATTTAGTTAATAACTGCAGGGGATACTCCCAGCATTTCTGACTGCTGCTTGCAAATGCAGAATGATGCTCCAGTGAGCCTGATCTTTTGTTTGCCGCTTCTGAGCTGAATCATCAGCATTAAAAACCACAGTCAGTGCTCTACTCACGGTGCCTGTGGTATTTCTATAAGGGAAGTTACAGTCACACTGGGTGGAGGAACCTCCCTGTCTAGCTATGGGAATAGTGAATACAAGGAAATGCTTGCAGTTCTCATCATGATGGCATTTTTTGGCATTTCTCTGCTATTTTTTGCACTGATGCATTTCATTTGGCAGTTAGAATTTCATAATAAACACTTAGTAAGATGCAAACACTCTGTTCCAATGTTTTGGAACATTAATGGATTTTATTTTTCTTCTGTGCTGAATGTTTCTTTTTCTTGTGAAGGTAAAGCTGTATGTGAACTGCATACTGAGGGGGGCTGCTGCCACAACCTCTCCTGTGCAAGACTAGAGTCTGTGTTTTCCTTTTCCCTTTCTCTCAATGTTGTGTAATACGCATGTGATCCCCAAAGTGTTTCCTAAGATTCAGATGAGGAAAACCATTATTTATCCTGGTCAGCAGCCACATAGCACTAGAGAATGGACAGTGCTCTGCTTTACATTCTGCTACAATTGCCATCTCCTTTTTTCCCCATCCCAGCAATTTCAGCCAATGGTGTAAAATACTTGATGCCCACAGCCTCTGTTCGTGTTCTCTCTTTGATGAGACTTCTGGGATCTGTGAGGAATATTTTGTGGGACACGGTAAGTGTTCCCACGTATTGTGATGAAAAGTGCATATTACTCAAATTTCTGTGGGCTTCATTGTATTGGCCTAAACTTTGACCGTGTACCACTGTGACCTAGCTTCCTGGCAACTTCTGAATCAAGGCCCTTTCATCCCAGTTGTGTGATAGATCCTAAGCAGGAGCAAGGAGTAAATGTGCTTTCTTATTCATGAATTAAGCTTTAAATGAATTGAGCAACACTGGTATATTGTAAAAGACAAAGAAAGATTGAAAAGATCTTTTTAGAGGACCAGTGCTGAAGGTGTTTGGATTGAGACAGGATAACTTTGAGTAGTTATAGCTGGGCAGATCAGTTTGTTATTTCTTCAGACATTTAAGGCCTCCTTTCACTTATTAGTAAATCCTGGTCTGCTATCTTTACCTATCTAATTTTGAAGAAAAATAAAAATAATCCATGGCATAATTCTCCTTTCTTTAGTCTTTGTTGATGAAAGGAGTGCTTACATGCAACTTAAATAATGAAGGCATCCAAAGCACACTTTTAATATTCCTTCTTGTCTATACTTATTCTTTCATGAAAATGAATCTTGACTGAATATACTTTTCATTTCCTCTTCAAGATTTCGTTAATGCACAACCACAGTTCACTGAATTTTGCACAGAACAAAATGCAGCTCTATAATGCAATTAGTCTCTTTTGAATGTGGAATATAATTCCTCTTGCTTTCTCTGTCACAGACTCTGAGAACAGACAGTAAATTTGAATTTTAAATTATTTCCATGGAGCTTGAGAAGTCCTTAATTTCTCTTTCAGAAATAGTGAACAGCCTCCATTGCTCTGCTCTCTTCAGTTGGAGTTTTGGAGCATCTGTTGCTTAGAAAAACCTGATCTCTTTCAGAAGAAAGACATTTATCTAAGATAGAGTGGTATTCTGTAGTCCATGCATAAGCTGGAGAAAGCTTTGATAGTTGAGAGACCAGTGGAAGCAGAAGAACAAATGAACATTCCTAGTCATTCATGTGCCTGTTGCTGGTTGTAAGCACCGCATGTCACTGCATGGCTGGAACACCTTCAAACAGGGCTTCATTTCCAGCATTTTTTATAGTTCTTGGTTACTGCTCAGCTGATAAGAGCTGTTAAAATGTTAATCAACATTTGAGTTTAACCCAGCCTTTCTGTTCCATATAACTAATGTTCTCATCAGAGACTTACTGTCACATTTTCAATTGTTTTTAAGGTACATCTGTGTGCTTAATAATCAGGACTTCCTTCCCAACTGCCAGTGAACTTCCATGCTCTGGAATCATAGAACCATAGAATAGTTAGGGTTGCAAAGAAACTTAAGATCATCTACTTCCAACCTCCCAGCCGTGAGCAGGGACACCTCACACTAAACCATGTCACCCAAGCCGCTGTCCAACCTGGCCTTGAACACTGCCAGGGATGGAGTATTCACAGCTTCCCTGGGCAACCCATTCCAGTTCCTCACAATCCAAACAGGAAAGAACTTCTTCCTTATACCTAGCCTAAACTTCCCCTGTTTAAGATTTAACCCATTACCCCTTGTCCTATCACTACAACCCCTGATGAAGAGTCTCTCCCCACCATCCTTGTAGTTCCCCTTCAGATACTGGAAGGCTGCTGTGAGGTCTCCATGCAGCCTTCTCTTCTCCAGGCTGAACAGCCCCAACTTTCTCAGCCTGTCTTCATAATGGGAGGTGCTCCAGTCCCCTGGTCATCCTTGTGGCCCTCCTCTGGACTTGTTCTAACAGTTCCATGTCCTTTTTATGTTGAAGACACCAGAACTGTACACAGTGCTTCAAGTGGGGTCTGATGAGAGCAGAGTAGAGGGGCAGGATCACCTCCTTCGACCTGCTGGTCACACTCCTTTTGATGCAGCCCAGGATATGTTTGGCTTTCTGGGCAGCAAGCGCACACTGAAGCCGGCTCACGTTCATTTTCTCATTGACCAGCACCCCCAAGTCCTTCTCCACAGGGCTGCTCTGAATCTCTTCTCTGCCCAGCCTGTAGCTGTGCCTGGGATTGCTCTGACCCAAGTGTAGGACCTTGCACTTGGCTTGGTTAAACTTCATGAGGTTGGCATCAGCCCACCTCATTTTTAATTCGTGTTTGGTTTTAAATGTGTTTATTTAAACTGATGTAGAGAAGACATGTACTTAGGTGTTCAAGAAGGTTGTGGATATGTTACTGTTTCAGCACTAGCAAATGGGTACCTTTTAGAAATACAACACATACTATAGATACCTTTTAAAAATAAAGGTGGCACAGGTTGCTCAGAGAACAATGATGTGGCTTCCCCATCCCTGTCACTGTTGAAGGCCAAGTTGTATGGGGCTTGGAACAGTCTCGTCTAGTGGAAGGTATCCCTGCCTGTGCCAGTGGTTTGGAACTGGATGAGCTTTAAGATCCCTTTCACCTTCCAACCCATACCAGTCCTGATATGTAGTACACATCCCCCACTGACTGCTGCCCCCAGTTTGTAGGTATTGTATTTGTGTGGTTGTGGTCCTGTATGTGTGGGTGTATGATACTTCCATGGGGAAGGTGAATGAAGCAGACACAGGGGTATGGTTAGATGATCTCAACAGGGTCTCTTCCAACCTAAATGATGGTGAGACCTGGTGGCAGCAGGAGTTGCTGAAGTATATGCACAGCGCTACTGGGATACAAGCTGTTTCTGAAGTGGTACAGGGAGCTCTCCTTCTCGCCTTTTTCCAAGCTAAGATGGAAAACAACAGTTTGGAGAGCAAATGGCATCCCAACAACTAACCACCCTATCCTGTGCATTGGTCATGAGAGCTTGCAGCTGCCATGGCTGTGTCTGGATGGGGGTGGTAGGGTTGGGGATCTGCCCTGCATTTGAGGTCCCTGAAGGTCTGGAGGGGCTGGCTGCTGTGCTAGTGAGACAGGGCAGTTGTTTTTCTGTGACAGGACTGCCTGTGCTGACCCCTCTGCCTCCACTGCTCCACCTGACTTCTCTCCTCTCTGCATGCATTGGCACCTACACACTAAATTGTGAGGTTAGTGGGCTCATACAGGGAGCTTTGGGATTTACAGTTTAACTGCTGATGAGCTTTAATCAGAATGTTTTCTCCCCTGTCAAATATTTGCTGTTTTGTAACAAATAGTTAAATAGTGTGAGAATTCCTCATAGTTCAGTGTCTCAGCTGAGTTACTGATGTAATACCCTGGGGAGCCCTGGCTTTAAAATACACTGTTGCTGTCATTAGAGCCTTATATTCTCTGTACTTTCATGCTGTTTTCAATCCGTTGCCTTTCCTTTCAGCTCTTAATGCCACACAAAGCTTTCCCTTGAGAAAGTGACCGGAAGTGGGGTGTAGCTGACATGAGGACCTCTGGGAAGAAAAATGGAAACTGACTGCACAGCCTTAACTTCTTGATGAAATAGACATATTGTGGAAAGTGCATTTTTATTTTTTCCCAAGCAAACTTCCCCTGCTGTTGGTACTGCTGTAGCAAATCTATTTGCTAGTAGTAGAAAGAAGAAAATTTGGTTTGATTCATGCAGCCCTGACTCTCGCAGCTTCACAGGCCTTATTGTGGCTTTCGTTTTTGCCATGTAAAGACATAAACATACTAAGATTTGACTCTGTGAAAACATATGATGGTAATAAATCTATCAAATTCCTTATATTGACAGCAATAACTTTTCTAAGTGGACTTTGAAGGGACTGTTATTCTACCAGGAATTAATCCCACCCCCATCACCTTTACTTTTATTAAGCAAAGTATCTTTGCTTGCATGTACACTGCTCACTTGGTGGTAATCATACATACATACAGGGCAGGAATGTTTCCTGTGCAGTTTGTTTCAATAAACCATTGTGTATCAGAATAGATGCCTGCATTCTATTGCATAATTTAGTTTTCAGCAGTTTGTCCTAAGAAAAATAGATGAAATAGTGGAAATATCTAACTTCTCTGTATCAGGAAATCATATGTAAAAGTGTTGTTATTGCTGGTTTTGCCCAATCTGCTGTTAGTCCTGAATCGTTGTTAGTGACCTGATGAGACCGGATTTCATCCTGTCTACCTGCTGGGTGGAAATGCATGTCACAGCAGCAAAAGCATCTGCTTCCTCTAGTTCAAAGCTTTGGCAGTGGTGTGTTTGATTCTTAAATTGGTCTTAGAAGTTGTTTGGCAAGTGTGTGCTTAGTCATCCGTATTTTTATATTTAGTTCATATCAGCAGCAGCTGTTGGTTACATTCTACTGTTAAAAATGCATGGGTTTGTATTTTGTTATAGTTTTGAATGTCTCTGAGTTTGAATACTTACCACCCTGAACATCTGGGTGGCAATAGGAAGAGTGGCTGACACACCAGAAGGCTGTGCAGCCATTCAGTGAGACCTGGACAGGCTGGAGAGTTGGGCGGGGAGAAATTTGATGAAATTCAACAAGGGCAAGTGTAGAGTCTTGCATCTGGGGAAGAACAACCCCATGTATCAGTACAGGTTGGGGACTGACCTGCTGGACAGTAGTGAAGGGGAAAGGGACCTGGGGGTCCTGGTGGATAGGAGGATGAACATGAGCCAGCAATGTGGCTTTGTGGCCAAGAAGGCAAATGGCATCCTGGGGTGCATTAGAAAGGGGGTAGTTAGTAGGTCAAGAGAGGTTCTCTTCCCCCTCTATTCTGCCTTGGTGAGGCCGCATCTGGAATGTTGTGTCCAGTTCTGGGCCCCTCAGTTCAAGAAGGACAGGGACCTGCTGGAGAGAGTCCAGTGCAGAGCCACGAAGGTGATTAAGGGAGTGGAGCATCTCCCTTATGAGGAGAGGCTGAGGGAGCTGGGTCTCTTTAGCTTGGAGGAGACTGCGGGGTGACCTCATCAATGTTTACAAATATGTAAAGGCTGAGTGTCAGGATGATGGAGGTAGGCTTTACTCAGTGATATCCAGTGACAGGACAAGGGGCAATGGGTGTAAACTGGAGCATAGGAGGTTCCATGTAAACATCAGGAAAAACTTTTTTTACTGTGAGAGTGACAGAGCACTGGAACAGGTTGCCCAAGGGGGTTGTGGAGTCTCCCACATTGGAGATATTCAAGGCCCGCCTGGACAAGTTCCTGTGTGATGTACTCTAGGTTACCCTGCTCTTGCAGGGGGGTTGGACTAGAGGATCTTTTGAGGTCCCTTCCAACCCTTGGGATTCTGTGGTTCTGTGTGAAGAAGCTTTTAAGTCATGAAGCTGGAATGATTGATATATACTTCAATAACTCCCCTGCTTTCTCAAAGAAAAGAAAGTTTATGAATGGGTGAGTCATTGGTGCAGATGGTGATAGGAAAAATAATATCAAATTGAGAACAAATATTTGAAGTGACTTTCTTCCGTGTGCAAATATACCAGGTGCCTTTCAGCAGACCTGAAACCTGCCTGTGGCAGCCAGAAAGATGTGCAACCTGAAGGTTATTTGATTGATTGAGTGATATCTGGTGCATAAAGTGCTGTCTCAGTCTTGAAGTTTGAGCAGTGTGCAAGCAAAATACCTCATTATCCTTCTGCTCGTGTTGATGATATAGTCTCTGCTTTAATATCTTTATGTCTTTAGTATTTAAGCTCTACATTCTAGCTAATAAATAACCCTCCCTCTAGTAGTGTGTCTGTGACTAAGAAGCAGCTCTGTCCATTATGTCTATTTAAATTAGACTCTTGTATGCAAATCTTGCAAGAATGTTATTGGTAGAAGGCAAAGTTTTTCTACATTTCAAGAGAAGGTGATAAGGTTTTGAACAGCACAGATGAGCCAAGAAATATTTTCCTACTTAGAAAAAAGGAATGAATGCCACTGAGGTTTTACCTGAACTTAAAACATTTTATGTGAACTTGTCTTCAGCCAACATTTAGTAGGGAAAGAAGGATGTTCATTGCTTTGCCCAGCCAAAATGTACCAGTCGTTCCACAGAGCTTCAGAGTGGGGGTTTGACCTAATGCCAAATCCATTCTAGACTTTTACAGTACAGATTGATAAGTAGAACACGCACAACACTCCTTGGCATTTATATATATACCTGTGATCAGTAGTGAATGCACTAGGTATTTGGCCTGGCCACTTGGGAGTAAGTTTTGTCCTTCTATCCAAGTGAAATTTCATAACCTGGGCAGTGTTGGATGGAAGAGCAAATTTTACCAGGTACGTCTGAGAGGAGGAAGGATTCTAGAATTATGCCTAGTATAAATGGCTTTGAAACTACACATGGCTATAGAAATTTGTATGAATATTAAAGTATATCTGGCAAACAGAAAAATGCAAAATGGGTTGTGGTGGTTTGCTTGCAGATGGAGAACTCTTCAGGGTAAAGACTTTTTGTTTGTATAGAGCAAAACAGAACAGGAACCTTACTTCTCTGAAGATGTTGAGTGCTGTAGCAGTGCTGGTAAACATACCTGTAAACTTTATTTTGCATCTTCTATAGCTTTGTAATAAACAGTCTTTGTATTCCTGCTTAAACAGATATTCATGCTGTCAGGAACTAAAAGAATTCAAAGGACCCTGAAAATGTAATTTATTTTGCTCATCATGTAGTGGGAAGGTAAACACAAAAACATGAAGTTACAAAGTCTTTAAGTTGCAAAATCTTTAAGTTGCAAGCCAGCAATGCCTAGAAAGAGTCTTTTTCTTCTGGTTTCAAGGTTTATGTGAGTTGTTTTGCCTCCAGTGCTTAGTACACCAATAACGATTTATGGGTAACTTTCTTTTACAAAATATTATGTGATCATTCTGAAGAAAGACATGAAAGCTCACTAAGTCAGTAATGGAAAAGACTTGACTGATCACCTAGTCTAAATCGGTCACCTAAAGTACTCTTCTGTGGACATAGGTGAAATTAAGAATTCAGTGGGGGAGCTGCTTCTGAAATTTGGTTTTCTGTACCTGAGAATCACAGGGCAGTGATGTGGCTGGCATGACCGTCCACTGCAGAAATATTTGTGGTAGTTCAGAAGGTCTGATACCTTCTGTGGCAAGATTTTTTGCCTTTTCTTTTACGTTTCTAATCACCCCATTCCCCTGACCTACCCTCAAAAAAAAAAAAAAAAAAAAGTGATGGGATGAACCTACTGCATGTAGATAACTGACCTCTTTTTGATTCTGCTGTCATATCATTCACATGGTTAATCATGAGAAGTTTCATCTTGCTTTGAGGTATAATAAGGGCCATTGAACTCTAAAAACATAATGTCACAAAAAAAGAATGTGTTTGTGCTAATTCCTTTTCACTGTGATGCCAGCACTGTAAAATCTTCTGTGCATGTTGCACTGTTTTATGTTTTAGTTGAGAACACAAGATGCTGCTCATTAGGGAAATGGGAACATCAAACCAGCATTTTGAAATAATTTGGCTGAAAACATTCATGGAATGTATTATCTACATATAAATAACACTAGTAGCATTATTCATTCTGGCCTTATTTCTTAGTGAAAAATTAGCTCTTGAGCTCTGCAACTAGGCAGGACTGAAAGGCAAAAGGGTAGAAATGGCTAAGCTGCAGTAGAAAAGAAAATTAAAAAAATATATACTGTGAGAAATAGTAGCAGTTTACAGTGACCCTGAGTGTAACACTTATGAATTGGTAACTTACATGTAAATCTTCTGAAGCGTTTTATAATGGCTTATAACTAGGCACAGCTGCTAGTTCTGGGGTCCTGTCAGCTCTTGTGTTAACATGGCTCCGTTGTAACAGAATAGATTGTTGAAGGACAACACACCAGTTCTTCAGTAAAATCCTACAAACTGAGGTTTCTTCACAGATTTTGGTGGCTTTTGTGTTATTGGGATCCCTGGCTCTGAATAGGATTCAAAATAGAGGTCCTAAGTATCTTTTGACCATACTGCAAGGCTGGGGGAGAGATCCTGCTGCCCTTCTCTGAGATGAAAAGCATATCACCCTCTCTGACTTTGATAATTTGGAGCTGTCTGGGAAGACCCAGCAGGTCAGGTCTTTGGTATGCACTCCACAGAAAGAGGTACCTGATAGCTAGACCTGGTTGCTAAATCAGGTTTCTAAGAACTCTTCAGTATGTAAGATAAAAAAGTAGCAGGATGGGTATGGGAATCAGGAAAATATAATCAGTATGACATTCACAAATACAATTTATAAAACAAAGTCAATATATGAACTTCACTCTCTAACCCACACAAGACTTTGTTGTTTGTACATTAGGGCTATGATTTCTATATTGTTTTCCGTTACTTGAGTACCTTCTTTTTGTGACCTCTAAGATTTCCTTAAAGTTCTGCCTATAATGACCCCAGTAACCTGGTTTCATTTTGACATGTGGCTAGCCCTGTTTCAGTTTGTCACTTTTGATCTGACTAACTGGTAGTGACAATTGTCAGGGAGCAGCTGACAGCTTAGAAGAAATTAATCACCTTTTCTTACTATTCAGGTTATTTCCTGAATAGTATTTTCTTACTATTCAGGTATTCAAGTCCATTTCCATGAGTTGAAAAAATAGGGAAATACGGCAAATTACAGCTCTTTTAATTCTATTTGCTTTAGCTGAGCAAATTTTCAAGGAGTAACAGTGCTGAAACAGGCAGTCATCAAGAAGCAAAGTACCAAAAAGGGTATTTTTAAGTTATCCCACTGCTACATAACTTACAAGTTAATAAATGTTCCTGAGTTCAAAAGAGAGGAAGTTCATCATGGGCTCTGATGAAGTTTATCTCGCATCAGTAAGTTCAGAGAGGGAAGATAGATTGGACACTTTTAATTGTACAGTAATTTCCAAAACCAGTTATGGGGATGCAGATAATATGGACCCATGCCTAAGGACAGGCAGGGGGTTACTTTGAGCCAAGGTCTCTACAGGGCTGCAGTACAGACAGTATCTTTTTAGAGTTCCTTGTTTACTTTTTCAGTGCATCTACCTTCTTGATTCTTGTGGATGGGCTCCGAAAGGTAAAGCATGCATGACTGCACGCACAATTCTGTGACAAGTGTGAATGCAAAGCTTGTGAGTTAAATATTCAAAACTCTTGATTACTTCTGAAGTGGTTTGTTTAATTCACATGAACTAAGCACCATGCTAGAAACAAAACCTGGTGAAATTCAGTGCCCATTAAAGCCAGAGAAATTTTCCCATGCTTTTGCTGAAGGCCTTCACTTGCAAATCGTCTACCTTACTTGATTTATGGTGTATTTCTGATTTGCTCTTGGTTCTGAGTGTGGTACTCGGCAGGCCAAAAGGATTATATTCTAGCAGAGAAACAAAGCCTGTTTCAGCATCAGGAGAGAACCTGACTGAGACCAGTATTTTAAATGCAGTAGGAAATGTATAACTGTGCATTGCACCATTTTGCAATGCATCTGGAGATGCTGCAAGCAACCCCTTCTATTGCTTAAAAAAGACAACCTCGGAAAAATCTGATCTTTTGCAGTTTAAGCATTCAATAATGAAAGTTCTTTTGACAACAGATTTATTTTCCAAATGATTTTTTTTTTTTCCTTAGCAGGAAATACAGTTGATACAAAAGTCAGAATGATGTCAAAAAATGCGGAATGACTGCTAGTTAAGCCAGAGTTCAGAGATCTACTTAGGAAGACAGGCAAATAGTAGAGACCTGCTTGAGCTGGAGGCATTAGGGGATGAGTCTAGGAGTCTGATTTTTGGAACATAAACATGTAGAAATATATGGGGAAAAGGCGGTTCATTGTAAATATTCATGTTGGTGTGTAGTGCTGGAGGTGCTGGCAAGTCTTTGTAATTACACTGTACATCTCCAGCTTTCTCTTTGTATTTTTTTCAGAGCTGTATATTTTCCTGCTAAATGTGACATGATCAGCTAGTTGCTGTAATAAAGTGGAGCAGATTTGCTAAGGCAAAAGGATTAGTTAGGAATTAAAATGCATTTGTTTACTAGTAAATAACTGTCCCATGCAAAAATATGGACTTTAATAACTAGAGATGGATTTATTTAAAGCTGGAATCCCTGTTGTTCAACTTGCTGTTCTAGGGATGTAATGGTTAAAAAAAAAAAATTATATATTTTGAATGTATAGTGGAAAATTTGTTGACTTTTCATTATAAGGAGAGAAAATTGTCTAACTCTAATGGAACTCACTCTTTGCAGATCCTTGGGAATCTGTTTAAGTTTGAAAAAGATCTTTCTCAACCATGGATTTCAGCATGCTCTTAGCATTATAGCTAACATTTGCTTTGAGGCTTGTTTTAGCTTCTGTGATGTGAAATCACTGGACTGCATTTGTACAAGCACCTTCAGGAGCTGCTGTCTCCAAATCTGCATGTGTTGCCCATTTGTGTAGCAAAGGGACATTGATATGTTCAGGAGTTTAATGCTGATCTCCTTTCATATAGCATTGTGAAGCAGATGGATTTCAGACCAATTTATTTGGCATACTTTCCTACAGAATTCCTTACAGAACTGTACTTTCTGACCAGAAGCAATCCTTGCATTTTAAGCCAGAAAGAACTGTTAAGATGTGTCAGGTTTCTCACTGGCCTCCCCTTGCAGAGGGCTCTTCCCTTGTGAAGTATCACTGTTTCAGCCGGGGAGCGGGTGATGAAGCAGTATGGGCCAAGTACCAGGGCTCCCCTGCCTGTTCCATTAGGTAGCTACTGTGCTGGGCTGAACCAGAACAGAGGCTGTGCTCCATCTTCTGTGATCCTCTGCTCTGGGGGAGGATCAGGCCAAGGCCATGCTTCTAATACTGCGTGTGCCAGAACCTCTTCTGCAGGAGGATGAAGTTCTTTGAGCTGTGTGTCAGACAGCTGAACTTGTCCTACAGCTTTTTTCCTTGGGAGCAGAGACCAGCCCCCTCCTGGCTCCATGCTCCTTTCAGGTAGTTGTAGAGAGCGATAAGGTCGTCCCGTCCCCCCCCCGTCCCCCCCCGTCCCCCCCCCCCAGCCTTCTCCAGATTAAACATCTGCCAAATGCCTCAGCCATTTCTTATCACACTTGTGCTCCAGGCCCTTCACCAGCTCCATTGCCCTTCTCTGGACACACTCCAGTACCTCAGTGTCTCTCTTGTAATCAGGGGCCTGAAACTGAACGCAGGATTTGAGGTGTGGCCTCACCAGTCCCAATGGGTTTGATCAGGAGGATCTAAAATGGTTTAAAAGAGCATCACGATTTCAAAATAGCTTACTGGCTTCTCTCCTGCACAGCTTCAGCCTCCTGTAGTCTCCAGAGAAATCTTTTCTACCTGCAAAATATTTTAGGCCTGGTTTTCAAATTTCTTACACCTTCCTTTTGGCATTCCTAAAGCCATAAAGTATATTTCCCCTCTATCTCCTTCTGCACACAGAAATCAAGGGGCCAACCCTGCCAGTAGAGGTCAGGTAATGCCTGAACTAATACTGCCTAGCTGAAGGAGCAGCGGTATAACAAAACTGGCATGCCTAATCCTGTAACCAGTTTTTCACTGAAACAGACTTTGTTAAACCACCATATAAATGGACACTTAAACAGACTAAGTAGAAAATATTGAAATTCCTTCCTGCCTGTACTACAGGTGGCTAAACCCCACAGAACTCCCAGGTCTGAAGCTGCTCTAAGTTTTCTTTAAGAGCCAATAAAAAGAAAGACTATATCTAGGCTAATTCCCCATGTTGCACGGCTGTGGAAGACAAGAGATATATGTCAGTCATGTCACTGACCTAAAGGGCCTTTTGCTGAATGTTATTTTTTTTCATGTCTTCCCAGTAAAAAAACTGGTTTTTCTCCATCCCTCTCATTTTTAAGAGAGAATTTAAATTCTACAAACATGTCTCCCTTTCAAAATCAGTCTTGAAACTCAGACTACTTCCCTGTTTGATGTTTAGAAGTATTCCTAGGACATGCAGAAACCACATTCCGTGGCTGCCTCATCATCGGCTTGTGTTCCCTCCTGAACTAGGAGCTTTGCTGTGTACAGATGCAGCTCCATAACCTGCACTAGAGTCTCAGGTAGAATACAGATCTCCTGTGAGTTACACATTCCTGTGCAGAAGAACAATAAATCTTTAAACATCATTAACTTGAACGGATGTGTACACACGTATGAGTTTATACAGTATAACTGGTTATCAATCACCATCTCTCTTTGCTGGGCTGCTTTTTTCTATTTTTGTTTTTGGTTGTTTTTGGTTGTTGGGTTTTTTTTCCCCTTTTCTTTTTTTTTTTTTTTTCCCTCCTCTGTCTTCCCTTAGGAATTTCTTTTGAAGGTATTTTGATTAGTTATGTAATTAGCCACTTGTACAGTTAAAAAGCAAACTTTCAGGTCACATACTGTATGTTTACTCTTTGGCTTTAGGAGGGCTTCATTCAGAAGAAATCGCTATTGTTTCTTTGCCTTCCCATGGGAAAGCTTTAGTTTTGGAAGCCATTCAACAAATGTAAGGTATGCAAAGAACACTGTAAAGACAGTTAGTGAGTTTGCCAAATTTTTTTATAGTCAGTAGTTACCAATTTCTTTCTTCTGTCTAAAGTCAGGTTTTCCTTATGCATGGTGCCATGGGCTGAGAGTTCATTTCTTGATGACCGATGAAACTGATAAAATGCCAGTGTCCTCTCCTTCCAACCCTCCCTGCCTGACTGCAGCAGCTTTTGAGAAGGATAAAGTGCCTTACCTTAGCTGATTCAGAGTGATTACCATAACCAGTCTTGGGGAAAAAGGCAACATCCAGAAATACAGTGATATAACTGTCTGAGCTGTTTAATTTTTACACTCAAGTCTGTCATCTCTCTCTTAATTGAAATTAAATGATGTGTTTTTCAAGCATAGAGAAAGTTCGAAGTTAACTAATTCGCTAGAGAGCTGAAGGTGCTCACAAAGGGCTTAAAATTGTTTCTCATCAGGAAAATGCTCTTTAGATGGCTTGCTCCCAGTGATCAGTACATTCAGTACTTCAGGAATTATTTTCCTGAATCTCTGTGATGCTATAACGTCATAATGATCCCATCCCTTTTTGATCATAAATTTAATACTGTGTATTAAATACTCATATTTAATAAGTACTGTATTAATACTCGGCTACACCGAGTCCAAGATACGTTGAATTCATCACCATCCTAAAATAGACTCGAGATCTGATCTGAAATTGGTGGCTTCAAAAAGAGGATTTGGAAGTCCTAAAGATCTAGGGATGGATTGTTTTCACAGACCCAGTTCTTTACAGCTCTGCTCTCACAGAATGAGCAAGATAACTTGTGTTACAAAGTCAGAAACAGTAGTTTAAGGAAACCTGAAGATTATGCTGTCTATGTGCAACCTATGGCTAGCTGCTTAAAGCAGCACTCCTGTTCTTTTTGGTGCCTCTGAAATGGGGATATCATATTTGGCAAATAATTGTGTTCAATCTTTATCAAGTGATGTTTGTAGTGGTATGGGTTGACTATTCTCTACAAGAACTATAAAATACATAGTATGGTTTACAGCTAGGATAGCAATGGTTGCACACATAGTAGGTGTGACTTAGGGCAACATGCTCAGGGTGGGTAATAGACATCTGGTGTGCATTGACAATTTCACTGGAGCATGTGAGTAGCAGGTATCTGAATAGCTCTGAGAAAAGAGCTGTTGTATTAAACACACTTGTCAGTGTAAGGCCTGTCTGGTAATTGACTTGCACAGTCATAAGATCTTTTAATGGTGACTGAAGCATTAATCTACTTTGTGAAATATATGATTTCAGTTCAAGTGGATATGTAAACTCTCTGGTTTTCTCTGGTTCTAGGGTGAATTTCTCAATTATTTAATCTCATGTTGTTATAGTCATAAGGTTCTTTCTAATGAAAATTCTGAACATACCTCCTAAAGATGATTTTTGAACACTTAAACCATGGAGATATTCACTACTTCTCTGAACGTGGTAGATATTTTTTTAGACATTTGTTATGTTAGGTTCATGGGGAGAAGAGCTTGATTTTAGCTGACAAAAAGCAGAATCCCTTGCAAAATACAATGAATTATTATGCAGTTATATGAAATGAATGATTTGGTGCTGTCACCTTTTAGGTAAATCTCAATTTGTTAAATCCAAATGCTGTCTTCTATATGGCAGAAACTTCCAGTTGCTGTCTTTGGTAGAGTGAAAACTTCTCAGAATTATACTGCTATAGTATAAACTGTAGCATGAAAATGAATGTGGTGATTATATCTTCTGTTGTAAAGCATTCCGTCAAAGGCTACACCTTATTCCTTGCCTGTGGCTGTAGTTGCAATGTGAATAAAAGACCCCCTTAAATGTAACAGGTAACATTTCCTGACTGTGCCATGATGCTTTGGCTGTTAGAGGCTGTCATGAGGAAGCACTTGTGCTTGTCTATTTAAAGTCCTGAAGCTCTGCATAACTGTCATACATGTGATGGCCTTTCTATTGCTGGATCACAGCAACTGAACTTTAACAGACTATGTGGGACACCTTTGTTTGCTTGTTCATTCACATTTCTGTGCACTAAAAAATACCTCTCTGAGTACAACTGCACAAATTATCTGGAAGAAAATTTGTTCCTGGGTGACCACGGTTCATGTCTTCTGTATCTGGGACTCGAATACAGCATCTAGCCTGAGCTGTGAGTCATGTTCTCTTTGGCTTACTGTCACTATGAACACATGCTTTTCATGGCCTGTCATGCCATAGATCACTTTATTCTGTGCTTAAGATTAACAGCACTTTGCAGTTTGCATGGAAAATTTTCAGCAGTATTGAAAGCAGTGCTCTTGACTTATGCTACTCTGACCTGATTTAGCACAGAAAGAGATCTAATAGTTGCTGGTTTTCTCCTGGGGATGCCTGACCTCTGTGTCTGTTTTGTCTTGAAGCTTTGACTGTGTTGAGTGAAAGGCTTAATAGCATTTTGCTAGCAGGCTTGGAAAGAGCAAGAGTGGGTTAGTTTGGGGCAGCTGATCACCTGAGTTGGGTAAAGACTTCCCCATATGACTCAAGAAGAATGCTCCTGGCTAGGATGAGTGTTACCAGGGGGCTGGGTGACTTCCTTATCCAACACCTCTGCTGATTATGAGATTCTGCATTGCTCCTGGTCTGAATACTATAGTTGTACTGAAACACTTTTATGCCTTGTCTTTACCCCTAGGACAGAATGAACTGCAAGCCTAGGAGGAAAATAAAGCAAAAGTATAATGAAGGTGTGGGTGTTCGTATATATAAAGCAGGGACTCCATATCAAATAACCCTGAGGGAAAGCTAACCATTCCCAGGCAGAGGTGTGGTGGGAACTCAGCTAAAGGTTTGTACATAGCCTGCAGGAAGAAAAGATTCAGACTAAAATCTATTTTATTTAAATTCATTGCAGTCTTGCACCCTGCAGTGCTGTGGCAGGCTCCTGGCTCCACTTACCAGGACAAAGACCTGCTTCCAGGTTGACCCCAGTCGAACTGTCAGGGAAGGAGTGCTCCATGCAACAGAGCATAGCATCATGTCAGCATGTATGTGTCATCTTTTCAAGAATACCGAGTTGTGCTTGTTTCCTTACACTGGTCTTTCCTCAGCTTGTGTGTGTGTTTCAATGAGACCAGAGGAATCGCGTCTCCTTATGTTTAAAGTCCATACTCTGGGATTTGCTTGCAATATATTGATCTTCCCTATCAGAGCATGTGCCCAAAAAGGGAGGAATAGAAAATGAAGCTTTGCAATAGATTTCTGTGAATGTCTATTTTATGCATTGATTAAGACTATTCAGCTATTCTGAGGACATCCATACCCTGAGGAAAGGAGAACAGGCTGCCTTCTCTCACCCATTCCTATAGTTTCATAGAAAGCTTTGCTTTAATCATGTCTTAAATAAGTAAACAATATATCTGTGAAACACTCCAGATACTGAGAACCACATCATAATGCAGTAATTTAGGAGGTGGAGCAATAGCAGTTGTTTCTCCTGCTTCCTATTAAACTAATTGTTACCAGTCCTCACAGGATCTTAGTATCTTTAGGTGGGGCAGGGACAGAAGTATCTGAAAGGGCTTCTTTGGGTATTACATTTCCGTTTTTTCAAGTGTAGACACTGCTCACTCAGATCTGACCAGAGTTCTTTTAATCAGTATCTTATCACCAGGCCTCAAGTTAGTGACCAGTATGAAATACAGAAGGGTTTTATGAACGGAAAGAGCCACATAATGATTTAGTTGTTCAAGTTGAGAAATTACATGAAGCTGTTGAACTGGAATTGCAGTAATGCAGAACATGCAGAGTTTCCTGGTCTCATTAACACTGAGGTTCATTGTATTAGGATGCACAAAGCTTGGGTCAACAGTTTTTTATCTCTAACAGAGATTCAGTGATTTGTTTGTCTAACAAAAAATCATTTAAAAATTAAATACCAGTGGTTAGTGTTTAGGAAATGTTTTTCGGTAAATGAGAGGTCATGGTTCAACTCACGGGAATCAAGCAGAGAGAGGGGGAAATGAGTCTGATCTTCAGCACTTCAGGCGACCACCAACTAAGGGGGTATTTGGGGTTGAGGCACACTTGCTCCTTCCTTTTAAGTCTGTTTCATTGTCAATAATAAATTATCAAAGCAACTGTGGATTTTTAATAAAGAATATGTGCCTTTTTACAGTGATGCTGTATAAGAAGTTGCAAATTCTAACTTTATCCCATAACCTAAGCATTTAAAATAGATCCATATTGACATGAAAAAATGGGATTTCTTTTCTTCTCACTGTTCATCATTTTCATCCTTCCAGAACACTATAGAGCACCAGTTCCTAATCTGTTGTCCCCAGTGGAGTCATTATTGTTCTGAAGTTTAAAAAATACAACCAGTGAAAATTCATTTGGGGTTGGGGATTCAGTTGCTGCAGGACAGATGTAGAACACCTACTTTCATTTGCTGCTTGTAAAGTTGCAATGGCAAAAACCCCATAGGAAGTGAATGTATTTCACTGGGATGCAGGTCCCCTAAGTTTAGGATTTGATGGGTTAGAGGAGAGACTTGAAAGTGCATTTCCTCAGACCGGTGTCAGTGTTTTCATCACAAAATTGATAAATGCAGTAAGCAGTTCTTGTTCTTAATAGCTTTGCCAGTTAAACCCTTAATTTTCTTTGCCTTTCTACAATGGACTGAAAAGAACATCTTTTGTGGAATATGGCACTTGAAGCACAAACATTTTGGTCTTTGTTTTATCAGAAGAAAATAACAAATGTAAATTTTGCTTTGAATGAGACTGATTTTGTTTGTTTATTGGGTCATCAACCGTACCAAAATACCAACATTTCATGAAGCCCCATTCATATTAGTGTGGTGTAAAAATACAACACATTCCCACAATACCTTCTTGAAAGACCTTGATGCATTAGTTGAAACTTAAAGGAGTTAAGGAAGCTCCAAGCTTTTGTTTTAATCTATTCAAATGCTCCAGCATATATTTAAAATGTTGAAATTCCAATGCCTATAAATTGTGACACACAAGCGGATGTGCAGATTTGGTGCACCTAGTGAACTCCACTGCATTTGATGGTGCTCAGTGAAGAGAAAAAGAGCACAGTAATGGTGATACTATTTCAAATGCTCTCCTGAGCCAGAGAAACAAGAAAGATTTGAATTTCTCTTTTGCAGATGTTTCCACTAATTTTTTTGAGCACATGCAAACCCTTAACTTCAGCTCTGCCCTATGGTAAGGAATTCCCAAGCTCCAAACACTGTGAAGAAATATCTACTTTTGTTCACCTTAAATTTGTCACCTGCAAGTTTCATTTGTTGTTCTTAGTTCCTGCATTCCTACAGGGAGTGATGGTTTGCTGTTCACCTTTTCCATGCCAGTCATGATTTTAGAGATCTTAACCACATGTCCCTCATAACTGCCTGTTTTCCAGGCTGAAAATTCCTAAACCATTATGTTGTTCACTGTGAGGAAGCCATTCTGTACCCCTGATTGTGATTGCTACTTTAATTTTTCCATTCTACATTTTGCAAGATAGGGAAACCAAAACTGAAGAATTTGACCTGGGAGCACATCATGGACTGCTTAGAGGTGAATATTTTTCCCTAGTATCTGCCATCTGTTTGTTCTCTAGCTATACTGGTAGACTTCTAGTGCCTGAATTATAGCTGATGTTGTGGAATAAATTCACTACCATTTGGTGAGTTATTCAGTAGGTTATTCTTATTGTTTAGCCTAAATAGCCTTGTTCATCTCTGTTTCCTACTCCGGTTTCCTCTGCTAATAACCGACACACATGCACTTGGCCAGGCTACCTAAAAAAAGAACTAGTGCCACTGTGAGCTTTGGTGTTTGCTGTATGGAGATGTTTATCTACAGCTAAAAAAGTGCCTAAGCCTGTGGGACTAACCTATCATGTATCAAACACTATACTGCTTTCTTCACTTTCCCTTCATAAAACATCTCCTAAGCTATTCTATATGTGCATGTTCCCTAGAGCAGGCATCTTGCCTCCTTCTTTGAAAGCCCTGCAGCTGCAAAACAATCAAATAAAATGTAAACCAAAAGGATAATTAAGATGGGCTAATGCAATTCTGATATATGGTACTAAATAAATTAATGTTTTCTAACTAAAAGTGATGGCATGAGCACCATTTATGTCCTGTGTCCTTTGCCTGCCAGCACTCATATTAGTTTTTGCACTTGGAATCATAGAATCTCACAGAATGGTTTGGATTGGAAGAGAGCCTAAAGCTCATCCAGTTCTAACCCCCTGCCACAGGCAGGAACACCTTCCACTAGACTGGGTTGCTCCAAGCCCCTTTCAACCTGGCCTTTAACACAATGTGAGTAGAAGAACGATCAATCAGTATCACCTTGGTCATCTTGCTTGGGTTCATTACCAAAAGCTTCTTTCACTGTTGATGTGGATGATTGCCAATGGGAACTGGCATAAACCCTCCAGCTTGCTTTACATAACTCATTGAGTATTTGTACCATCTACCAAGATCTTGGCATCAATTTAGAGATTAAAGGATCTATTGTCCATGCAAATCTCATGGTGAAAAACTATTTCTTAATGATATCATATCTGGCAATTGCTCTTTCAAGCTATATGAGACTTACTTATTTGTTGCTCTTTAAGAAATGTGTCTTGCAAGCAGCTTCCCTGCTCTTACATATGAACTTAAAAATGTGCCTTGCAGAAACAATTCTGCTATATAATTGTATTCTATTAGTAACTCTGTTAAATTTACATCTCTTTGAGGGCAGACTTAGCCTAAAATGAAAAACAACATGAGATTCAAAGCTATGCATTCAGACAGCAAGAACATTTTCAGACCACAAGGAGGAGGGAGAGTGTTACATTAGCACACAGTTGCTCACTTGCTCCCTCCTCACCTCCATCTCTCTCTCCCCCTCTCTCCTCCTATAAACCCAGATTGTTCTCTGAAATGTAGTTATGGGATTTTGCTGCAGGCAGCTGGTTGAGTTACAAGTAAATTGCAGCTTTCTTCCATACCTGTCTTTCAGATGAGTTCACATATTAGAGTAGATTAAGATAAACAATGGAGGCTATTAATGAGAGACAGGAAGGATGGTGAGAGGAAATCACACATGAAAGCTTTGCTACCTCTTTTTTTCCCACCTTTATCCCTCTTATATTTTGTTGTGGCACAAAGAGCATAACACTAGGTAAGTGGTGAGAATCTTTACTTGATATCAAAAGCACAGTAGATAACTTATTAAAAGTACTCACCACAATGAATAATAATCTCCCCACGTAAAAGATTATTCATTTGACCAACTTACTAGTAGAGATCTCTATGAATTTGTATGCTTTTCAAATTAATGTATTTTGGAAGGAGACTTGTTTGGAATAATTGGGAGGGGTGGGACAGGGGGAGTAAAAAACGCTAGCCTGTTTCAGACACTAGTCTGAAGCATTCTTTAATATTTTTCACCATTTCTCTGAATAAACATCATGTGAATATTGGTATATTTAAGTTTCTTATAACAGTAACTTAGCCCCTCCCAAGGAAAAGAATTCCTTTGTTTTCATTCTTCATCATGTAGTTGAGTTAGTCTGAATTAAGAATTTAATGTAGGTAACA
The DNA here is from genome assembly GCF_033783945.1 of Neopsephotus bourkii. Classification (NCBI taxonomy): domain Eukaryota; kingdom Metazoa; phylum Chordata; class Aves; order Psittaciformes; family Psittacidae; genus Neopsephotus; species Neopsephotus bourkii. The sequence continues at coordinate 1,068,339 of NW_026901264.1, read as the reverse complement.
ATTTGAATTGATCTAGGAGTTGTCATTAAAATAGAATATGACACCTTGCACTGCTCTCCTCCAGTGTGAGAAAACAATGCATCTTGTGGTACATCTAAAAAGATATTTGAGATATTTAAGTCAACTGATTTATAGCAGCTTCCTACTTCATAGAATCATAGAATAGTTAGGGTTGAAAAGGACCTTAAGATCATCCAGTTCCAACCTCCCTGCCATGGACATGGACACCTTATCCTAGACCATGTTGCTCAAAGCTCTGTCCAGCCTGACCTTGAACGCTGCCAGGGATGGAGCATTTACTACTTCTTTGGGCCACCTGTGCCAGCACCTCACCACCCTCACAGTAAAGAACTTCTTCCTTGTATCTAACCTGAACTTCCCTGTTTAAGTTTAAACTCGTTACTCCTTGTCCTATCAATCCCAGTCCCTGAAGAAGAGTCCTTCTATGGCATCCTTGTAGTTCCCCTTCAGGTACTAGAAGGCTGCTCTCAGGTCTCCACGCAGCCTTCTCTTCTCCAGGCTGACTAGCCTCAACTTTCTCAACCTGTCTTTGTGTGGGAGGTGCTCCAACCCCTGGTCTTCCTTGTGGCCTCCTCTGGACTTACTCCAGCAGCTCCATGTCCTTCTTATGTTGAGGACACCAAAATATTGTTTTTCAACCATTACTGAATTCTCTCAATGTTTTTTTTAGGAGGGAAGTTATAGGAATTATTGATGATGACATGGGAAATCTCTGACAAACTGGGAACATTCCCTAACTCCCAGTATTTTGTAGTGGCCATAAGATATTCTTTCACCCTGCAGTTCCTTTACTAACTAATTGAGGTAATGAAAAATTACCTAGATGAGAAGTAGATAAGCAAATACTAATAATATACTGCAAATTAAGGCAGAATTCACTCTGAATTTGGAGTGAACAATGCAATCTGCTTTATTAAGAGAACACAACTGAAATCCTGTGGTGATGTTGCAGTGCACCTTACTGACACTCTCTTGACCAAACCTGCTTGCAGGACTGAATTGCAATGGACCCACTGGTAGCTTTTGCTTAATAAGCAAAAATGTTTGTGCTGGATTCTTGGCTTCAGAGTACTGCCTTGGAAAATGTGTTTGTCAGGGTGAAAATTGGGTGGCATCAAGCTGCTCAAGCTAATTATGATCATAAGGAGCTGAGGAAAGTGACACAGCTGTCACTGGCAAATAAGTTGTGTGCTCTGAGTTTGAGAGGTTTATCACTTCTCACTTAAAGGACTGCTTTGAATTTTGAAACATTCTGTGAAGGAGGAAAGTAAATGAATTAAATACCATAGCCTAAACCCAACCAAATTTAACATTCATCCAAATCATCCTACTGAGCTAAAAGTGCTAGTTGTTAAAAGAATTGCTGTATTATTTTAGTAGGTATCGTGTTAATGAAATTTCCAGAACCGAGACTTGACTGTGGCTAAAACTGATGCTATTTGTAGTTTCCCTGCTACCTATCTGGCCAGCATTTGCATTGCAGGGCATAACAGTAGGGTTCATGAACTTAGATTTGCATATGGACTCTTCTATGCTCATAATCCTGTCTAGTTTAGTTTCTTTTTCTCAAAGCAGCATGAAAGCATTGACAATGTGTCTGCTTACAAATGCCTGTGGGAGAGAGGAGGGGTGTCTAGCAAAATCAGCTGCAACTTCAGAATCCTGGCACAAGCCAGTGGCAAACTTCTCCCCAGTATCCAGGAAGAAGTACTTTGTCGCGTGGCAGGCTTCACTAAGTGGTCAGACCAGCTAGCTTTTGTCCAAAAAAGCCCATACATATTGAAACAGCCTCGTGCTTGCCTGTAGGGACCTGTTGAAATGAAACCTAGAGGTAATAGTTTCCAGTCATAAAGGAGCCTTACATTGAACTTCATTTTTCTATCCTGTGTTACGTTAGCTGAAGTTTATTCAAGCTGTTCTTTGGGCACCCAGAGGAAGAAGATCTACATAGCCAATATTTTACTGCAGCTATATCTTTTATTCATACTTTTTGTTGTAATGTTATTATTTATTAATAAAGTGGAAAAAACCCCGAAGCAATGATGTTTTGCTATTGTGAAGTCTTCTTGTCCTGGCTTAATGAACAAAAACCAAACAGACAGGAAAACCAACTTTAATACATTGATGTTAGCTTTTGAAAGATGAGGCTAATTTTGATATTTATGCTCCAAACACAAAAAATCAGAGAAGCTTCATTTTCAGCTATAAGAAAAAAAAAATAAATAAAAGGCGGGAGGGGGGAGGTGTGTGAGGTGGGGTTATGAAGTGCAAATGAAAAATATAACAAGTACTTTTACATCCAGCAAGGACAACAGTGATAGTCAGCTAGTTGTGACTAAAACCATGTGCATTGTGATAACAATTGGAGAGAATATGTAACGTAAGCTATAAAAGTAGCATTACACAAATATCCTTAAATTTATAATTGTTTTTGAATGATCATTTGCTCTTTGGGTTTCTCAGTTCTAAGTCTCAAAATTATGATTCCAAATATTGTATTGCTGTTTGTGGGTAGATTTGAATACTCTGAAAAGCATGCCTTTTACTTCAGGAGTTGGCAATCTAGAAGACCAAAAGTCATCTGAGAAGGGCATAGCAGAAAGAATTCACTCCCATTTTGAACAGTGAAACCAACTGCGTCCTGGGCTGCATAAAAGTGAACAGGTCCCCTCTACTCCACTCTGGAGAGATTTCCTCCCACTGCAACCTTATGTCCAGCTCTGGGGACAGCAATGCAAAAGGGACATGGAGCTGTTGGAGTGAGTCCAGAGGAGGCCACAGCGGTGCTGTGAGGGCTGGAGCAGCTCTGCTCTGGAGCCAGGCTGAGAGAGCTGGGCTGGTTCAGCCTGGAGAAGAAAAGGCTCCATAAGGGGAGACCTTAGAGCAGCTTCCAGTGCCTAAAGGGGCTACAAGAAGCCTGGAGAGGGGCTTTGGACAAGGGCCTCTAGGGACAGGACAAGGGGGAATGGCTGCCCCATCCTTTGCAGTGTTCAAGGCCAGGTTGGACAGGGCTTGGATCAACCAGGTCTAGTGGAAGGTGTCCCTGCCCGTGGCAGGGGGTTGGAGCTGGATGAGCTTTAAGGTTCCTTCCAAACCAAACCTTTCTGTGATTCTCTGATTCTGTGAGTAGCACACCAGTTACATTCCTTGCTGATAAATTACATGCAATTTATGTGATTGACAGTATATCTTAAAGAAAATGTAGATGCTTGTTTGTTTCTTCAGTGTAAATTTGGAGATAATAATGCCATTAATAAGAATTCAGCATTCTGAAGGTTTTTCTTCCTAAGATGAACATTTTATATATATCCCTTTTCCTCTCGGGCTAGTGAATGTCTTTTAAAGTTGTGTGATACAATGTGCTAGGTCGAGTTCACTCTCAGTACTTCTAGTAGCTCAGGCAGCCAGTAGTTCTTTCTGAGAAACACTCAGAGCGTAGAGCTAATGTCTCACCCTAATTTACAGTGGTGAAAAAGAAAATGATGACAAAGCTCAAAGAAGATGCTTATTAGAGACTTGCATAAAAATTTAATTTTCTGAGCCTAAGCTTGTAAACCTGTACAAAGACATGGTCTGGAGCAGGAATCAAAGCATAGAGATTGTTGGCTGGCTTTTCAAGATGAATGTCAACCACTTCTTTGCATTTCAGGCCTGTGATGCTCGGGGAAGAAAGCCATGCAGATGTGCTGTTAGGCATCTCTTGTGGCTGGTTGTCTGCAGTTGCATTTACCTGAAAGTGTTGCATAGCCAAAGTGTCCTCCTTACCTAAGGAAAACAACTTAGAAAAACCCTGTCACTGTTAACATCATTCCCATTCACTAGTGATTTATATTTTTATATATGCAGTGAATCCCATTTGGCTTTCTGGTTATTAGGAACATGGTAAAAAGTTTGAATCTGTGGTATATTTGTATTCCTTGGATAAGGAATATCTCCAATAGATCTTAAAAAAGACATAAAGCCTATTTTGGGTTCTCAGTCAGGAACTAAGTGGACCTTAAATGGAGTGTAGACCACAGGTTGGCATATAGTTATTAACTGTATACGTAGTAGTAACTAGTACTGATAGTATTTTCCACTCCAAGTACAATTTGAAATGCTAAAGGTAGTGATGACTATGGTACATTTACCTGAAGGTCATAGTGGGGTGTGTATGATATAATTACCTGCATGAAGGGCAGAAGGACCTGCATCGCAGGGGGCTTTCTACAAAATTCTGAACACCCAAAATATTCTTCAGTGATTTTATTGATAAGTGGTCTTTAAGCTCCCTTCCAACCCAAACCAGTCTATGATTCTATAATTTCACTATTAAAAAAATTCAAGCCCACAGATTCTATTGATCCAGTCATTTATTTAGACAACTGAACAACAGCATGCGAAGCACAAAGATACAAGCCAGTAATTAAAGGAAAAAGTCACACCCTTTTAAGGTTTTTTTAACTACAAACTCTTTCCTTAGTAAATGTAAGCAATGTAAAGAGTGAAAATGGTTGTCCCCTCCCTTGAAACTCCTCCCTACAGAGACGAAAGCACGAGTGTCTTACAAGGGCCTCTTCCTTCCCTGCATCTCTGGTTACTTGACAAAAGAGAAATTCATCCTGTTGGAGAGGATTTAGAAGTATAGCAAACCTTGTGGTGTTAGTCTGCATCAGGCTGAGATCACCTCGGGTATCGCTTCAGCACGAGGGACAGAGCTATGAATGTGGCTGGCCCATATGACATAAGCCAGTGCTATGTAGAAAAAGTAGACCACAGTGGCAAAGCTCTCTGAAACTGTTTTTGAGCTTCCCTCTTTCCAATGGAATGAGTCAGTAGTTACCATGAGGTTACTGCAAAACCCTATGAAATGTTTTTTGTTGCCAAGTCTCTGGCTCCAGTGTAGAATTCAGTTGTTTTTCAAAATGACAGTTCATGTTGCAGTGGAGCTGAGTATAAAATACCTGTTGGTCCTTGCTCTTATTTTACAAACCCTAAGCTGTTTCCATCACTCATGCATTGTGGTCCAAATCAGTGTGTGTTTTGGGTTGTCTAAAGGTATCCTATTTATACAATTTAGGATGCTTAGTGTCATGCATACTAATCTTAAAAAAAATCCATCAGATATTACCCAGTGGACTAGACAAACTCCTCAGGGCTGTTCTGGTCCATCAGGTAAATACATACTTTGGAACATGTACTACTGTAAAACATAAGTTATTTACCCAAGAGATGCTGTTCCAGTATACTAAGCTAATGTGTATCTAGGATTGGGGATTTTAATAGTTGATTTATAATTTTTTCAAACTGAGAAGGCTATAACAATTTTGAGAGACATGCCATGACCATTTATTGGAAAAGTATACACATTTTCAAAGGTAATGTGTGCCAAACTGCTAACTGGTGTGCTGTTAGTAATATGCATTTATATAGCACTGTAATGTGGTGTGTAGCAATCTCTGGAACGAGGTTCCTAATAAGCCCATATTTTACTGTACTTTTGCGTAATGCTGGCTTTGTTTTGCTGGTAATTGAACAGATGGGTTGTTGTTGGTCACTCCCAAGCACTTTAGGTAGTCAGACTAGTGCCAAGCCCCCATGTTAATTCCTCAGTGTTGCTGAAGTCCTTGTGAGAGATCAGAAACTATAGAACTGCATAGCGTGCATGATATAAATAGCATGTTTTCTGCACATAAACCACTCCATCTCTGCATCAGAGGTAGCTGTGTGTTCTTAACTCTGTAGTACTGAGAGACTTAAGAACTTGTCCAAGTTTAACCATCTGGTCCTGACATAGAGATGCAACAAGTTGTTTTCTCAAAGTAAAACTTTCTGGTTTTCTCTACAATTTTGTCTCACCCCTTCCTGTTTTTTAAACAATCATGCATGCAAGCAGGTAACAGACAGCTATCTGTTTTGTCACTGAGCAGAGGCTTTAAAAATCATTTTCTGAAGGCTCCTGAAGACCAATGCAATGGAATATGCCTTCTGAATTTTGGTGTCTTTTATCTGAACACTTTCAGTCTGTCTTTACATGCCAGATCTGTGCTGATGAACTCACTGAGGTACTTTCAAATGTGGCACCATAATAGTTTTTCCTGTTTTTGTTGTCATCTCAACTGCCATCCCTTCCTCTGATTTCTCAACAGAATGAATCCGAACTTAGCACTTTGGCATGCAGCTACATTTGAATGGATAAGCAGAAAGGGGAAGAGAGGTTGTTGTGAGTGTGCTGATGAAATTTCCCCATAGGAGTGATAACAGAATGGCTATATGAGGTTATATAGTGCTTAAGCCAGAAGACCATTAAAATGGGTTGAAAATTCCTCTGTTACATGGTTATCTTTATAACCTAGGCATATCTGTAGGTGGCGGAACATGGCTTTCATTCACATGCCAACCATAAACTACAAAAATGACAATACTAAGCTCATAAAACCCAATTGCTGTGTGCACGTGGGGCTCAGCTAAAGCTCAGCACATGGGTCTAGGATTATAGCCCCAGCAGGAAAAAAAAGTGTGATACTTGCAGAAAACCTGTAGCTGATGAGGGTGTTATGCTGCATGTTCAAGATGTCATTCCAAGCTGGTGATTTATGTTTTGCACGCTAACTGAGAGGTCTTTCTCATGTGTGTTAGTTTGAACCACAGTGCATTTTTTCATATGGGAGGAAACAACAAACTAATAGAGTGAAATTAACCAATCCAAATCATGGTAAATAAAAGTCTCTCTCTCTCTTTCTTTCAAGATTCAAGAGGCAGCTGGCACTTTCAGGCTTTGTTATATTGAGGAAAGAGAACAGCAAACTGCATGCAGTATAGAGTCAGTGTCATTGAAACTAATGGCATGAATGATCTCACACTATTGTAGTGCGACGGAGATTTACTGGGCTTCGTAGAGAACCCATATTATGGAGAAAAGCATCGATCTACTTCCACATTTTATTCACATGAGCGACAAACAAGTTATTCACTACTATGCAGTCACATTCAGTCCCTTAGTGTGTAAGTCACAATGCCTTCCTAGTCCCTCTCACTTTACAGCTGTGCAGAGCACCTAGCCAATAGCTACTTGTCTCCACTTTATAACCAACAGAAAAGGTTTATTATTAGCCCCTCTTACTTAACCAGTTTGCAGTTTGGACTTGTGTTTGCTGTACAATTTTAGCCACAACCTTCGATTCTTTCAATAATATATCCATTAATACAATGTCCTCTCTCTCCCTTATTTTTTCCTGCTAAGCATTAGGCAGGTAGAGGGAAAAGCTACGATTACATTGCCAGTTTCACTTTTTGGGTCAGATTCTGAAATTTCCATGGCCTAGGCATTCTGCTTCCAAAATCCCAGAGCCTGTTTCCTATACAGACAGACAGCATATAAAAACAGCAGGGCCAGGCTAAAATAAATGAAGATAGGAAAGGCAAGGAGAGATAATTCAGTGCAATGTGGGTGCTTTGTTTTTGGCTTTATTCTGGATTTATTAACTACTGCCACCTGCTAGAGTTAAAAGGTAAAGAAAAATCTATACCTTTGCTATCATAGTGGAGGTATCATAGTTGCTAAATACGACACACAAAAAAGATTGTAGAAAACACTGTACTCTAACATTATGTCACACCAAATCTATAGCTACTTGTTATCATACAGCTTATACTTACTCTTTGCTCTTCACTTTCTGGTAGATCATACTTGTTAGGGAGTACAAGCAGTTTTTTAAATGTTAGTGTTTCATAATGTTAAATGATTTGTCCCAAAGGAACTGGTGGCCCAGTCAGGAATGGAATGTCTTCTAAACTCTTGCTTTCATTCTTAAAGGCATTATCTTGAGCTTCTGTATCCCCTTGATACAAATTCTGAATGTAGTATGGAATAGATAGAAAAAGTATCTCAGTGTCCCCATTGCTCTAGGGTAACACTTTATATGCCACATTTCTGAGTTTGTCTTTTTAATGTATAGTTTTGGTTTGTTCTTACAACCCTCTTCTCAAAATGGCATCAAATAACTTCAAGATGTTGATTATAAGAATAAGAAAGTTTTTACTCTAGAGCTGGCTCTGTGCTGGGAGATGAGTGCCGTAATCTCAGCATAAAAAAGACAGGCTGTTTAATTTCTTACGCTTAAAAAAACCTATGAATTTGGCTGCTTTGTATTAAGGCAGCAGAATTTCATGATTTGGAAACCCTTGACATACATTGGGACGGCAAATGGAGATAGAGGAAAAGAATTTCCAGTCCCAGGAAATAAAGATTGATTACACAATGAACTTACCAAATCATTCAGTAAAGGAAATTAAATCAAAAGAATTCCTGGGAAGTTAGCTCTGAACACATGAAGTGCTTCATGCTTGCGCTTCCTAAGGGAAAGGAGGCTTTGTCCTTTTTGCTCTGCAGGAAGGCAATAGTGTTGGACCACAATAAGGTTAAGAATCTGATTTTCCAAAGGATGCCTTCATACCTTCTCTGATGGAGGCATAAATCATTGTCAGAGGAGCTGATTGGTGTATGGTATATCCTCAGTTTTCATGGACATGGCTTTTATGCTTAGGCCTGTACTTGAATATAACCTGGGATTCTGCCCACTTTGAAGGTTTGTCTATAAAATGCGAGGATTGTTTTTCCTTTTCCTGAGGCTAGATGTGTTAAACACAACCCAAGCTGATTTTTCAAAACAAAGGCAAACTGTACGCAGGCTTCTGGGAGGAGACACGTGGTACACAAACAGTTGCCTTCAGTTCCGCAACTGGTATCTGAATCCTAGTTTCCTTTGTTTTTTTATCTTGTCTTTGTCTCAGTTATTCTGTGCTGTTATATAGTAGTAATTCTAATCCAAATGTTACATGGAAATTGTAATCAGTTAACAGTTTACTCTTAATTACACAGTTACTTTTCTTCTTGTTCAGACATTTTCTGTGAATCTTTGTTTTCACATCTTCACACCTTGGAATTGCAGAAAAACAGGATTGGGAAAGACCTCGAAAGATCTTCTAATCCATCTCTCTTCCCAAGGCATTATACCGCCATAATTTCTGGCAGATGTTTGTCTCTTTTGCCTTTAAAATCTTCCAGTGAGGGTTGTTCCACCATTTTTCAAAGCATTGCGTTAACTCTGTAAGTTAAAATGAAAAGTCCTTGTGTGTCTGGTTTACTTTAAACCCAGTACTGCAAAGGATTGGTTGTAAATGTGCTGAGGGTTATGACTCAAATGGGACATAAATTGTCTGTAACCTTTGGGCATATAACTGAAATTAGTCTTTACAGGGAGGCTCTATGTTGGACTTTAATGAACTCTGCTGTCATGAATCTTTCACACCTTTTGCTATCCTTTTAAACATGATAGTTCTTGTCACTTGATTGCAGAAATTAGTTTAATTATAGATTGATGCCAAATGAAACTCAAATATGCATTCACAGAATTGAAATACAAATTCTTACCCACTGAACACAGATTCCTATTTGATAAATGCTTGCTTACAGGAACTGCCAATTTTATAATTCTAGTCTTACTGAGAAACTAGCATATTCTTAGCTTGTGTGTACTTTGTTTTCCATTAATGTGGAATTTGTCATTAGAGTTGTTCTGTTGCTATTGCGCTCATAAGATAGGTAGCATAAAGAAAACAGGTTTAGTATTTTAAGACCTGTGGGATGGACTGTCAATCTTCTGCAGCCAACATGTGATGCTTATGGTGTTGTGGGTCTTGGGTGTAAATTGAATATTCTGTTAATTTCTGAAAAAGGTAAAATTTGATTGATAGAATCAACCAGGTTGGAAATGACCTTTAAGATCATCAAATTCAACTATCAGCCTAGCACTGCCAAGGCCACCACTAAACCGTGCCACTAAGGACCTCATCTACATGGTTTGTGAACACTTCCAGGGACTGTGACTCCACCCCTGCCTCGGGTAGCCTCTTCCAATGCCTGAAAACCATCTCTGTGAAGGAACTGTTCCTAATCTCCAGTCTAAACCTCCCCTGGCACAGCTTGAGGCCATTTCCTTTTGTCCTATCACTTGTTCCTTGAGAGAACAGAGCAGCCACCTCCTGGCTCCATCCTCCTTTCAGGCAGTTGTAGAGAGCGATAAGGTCCTCCCTGAGCCTTCTCTTCTCCAGACTAAACCCCCCAGGTCCCTCAGCCATTCCCCACCACACTTGTGCTCCAGGCCCTTCACCAGCTCCATTGCCTTTCTCTGGCGCAGCTCCAGCACCTCAATGTCTCTCTTGTAGTGAGGGGCCCAGAACTGAACACAGGATTCAAGGTGCAGCAAAATTACAATACACACAAAGTGTATTACAACTACAGCAGATCAGAAATCAGTCACCCTTTAAACAGGAAGTTCCTGGGTTTTATTGATGCTGGGAAATTAAAGAAAATCCACATTCTGTGAAGCCCTCAAACTTGGTAAGGAAGATAACTAGAGTTTAGGTCTTTATTTACAACTTATGGTCATTCAAGGTTCCTTTAATGAAGTGCTCAAATGCTTAAGATTTGTACGTACTGTTAAAATTTTACAAAGGCATTTATTGGCTATCAGTTACAAAAAGTGAAAAAATGAGTAAAAACTTCATCCTGTGAACTGGCATAGTTGATTATTGGTTTTCTTTTGTAGGCTGCTACAGGTAGATGGTTCCAAATGTTCCATACTCATTTCTCTTACGTTTGCTTTCTTTTATGGGGTGTTTTCTGATTTACTGAAACTATATTCCTGCTTACTCATTTATTTTCAGAAACTGTTTATTCTTATTCTGTATTTGGAAATGATTGTACATGCTTGCCCCAGAGCTGCTTGTTGTTCAGTCTTGCTCACACTGCATTTATCTAAGCTGGGTGAAGAACAGAAAATCATAGTTAACAAGATAGGTTTACTCCAGTGTCTGCTAATCCTCAGCTGAGAGAGTCCAGGAGGTCACCTCAAATCCATACACAATTTTGCTTCTGTTCTGCCTCTGAGAGCTCTGGGTGTCTTTGTACTTCCTCAGCAGTAGATGAAAGGAGGAGGAGCAGTAAGAATATCACATGTGTATTACTCAGCATGGCAGTACACATGATACTTGTTTTCTCAGGCTGACACTTAGCAATCTCATGTTATAATACAGTGCAGGAGGGTTCTTTGGGTAGACAGTAACTAAGCAGCAGATCTGTCACTGCCTCTTGCATTTTATTTTTTTTTGGTTCATGAACAAAAACAGGCTCCTTTGGCTACATAGGGAAAATGGCCCCTCAAAGCGTGACTTTGCAGTCATCCTTCTCTCTTAATACAGTCCTGTGTTTAACACCGCTTCCAACTAACCTTCATAAAAATGTACTTATGTTTGTAGAGAAGTAGGAAGAGATTTTGTTAAGATATAAAATGCATCTGATGTGCTAAAAGAGTGAAAAACTCTACAAGCAAAGAGTGTTGACATATTTTATCTCACTTGTCAGAAGTGGCTTGTGAAATACAGTGAGATGAAATCCATGCTCTACATAGGGACAGTACAGGCATTTCTTGAACTTATTCTAGCTTCATTAGGCAGCCTTTAGACTTACAGAAGGTACTTGCCATGACAAATGTAAGTAGGTTCTTCCTCATCTTTCAACTTTTTTACTTTATATTTCTCTCAACCATCCAATTCCCCTGTTCTACCCTACTTTGATGGCCTCATTCTGTTGCCTTTCCACACCTGTAATGGTTATAAACTAACAGGGAAATGATGTGGTATCTTACAACATCCATGTTTTGTTGTTATTTCTGACATATTCCCTTAGAGAGTTAGGGAGTGTCTGCACACAGAGCATGATACCCTTTCCAAATACTATTGAAGGATGGAAAGCAGTCAACAGGATGGTGAGTTGAATGGACACAACAGAGAAACTAACTGTTAGGCACACAAGTGTGAAGCTGAAGTTCCACCAGTGCCAGTTAATGAATTTCTAATACAGGATGCCGAAGATATCCAGGGTGCCTTCAGGGAGTGTAGGTCCTAATATGCATCAGCAACTTCATGAAAGAAGATGCAGAAATATTTGTGTGTGGAATTGTTAAACCTGGTGGTACCGGTGGAGAAAGAGCTCCTTTACCTCCATCATTTAATTAAAAATGTTCTACTTGAGTAGTTCGTTCTACATAGGAAGCTTGTTCTGCATAGGCAGTTTTTGCTGTGGGCTTTAAGATGTAAAATATTGGCCTCAGTGCATGCGATAACATTGCATCAACAGCGAGCCTGTCCTCCAGTGTGCCCAGGCAGATCTTTCATTCAGGACAAGGGAAATGTGGTTTGTGTTAAAGATACAGTTCAACTTTCATAATAAAGCAAGTTGTGAATGATGAATGAAAGCACTCACTGAGCTGAAAGTACACGCACCGGATTGAGCAATGTTGATCTTTGTGCAACAATCAGCTGAGTAAGAGAAGCAGGGACTGCATTTTTCACTGTCTCCGGTTGACCTTCATTTTGTACTTTTTTTAGTTGCGCATTAACACATCCCATTGTTAGGCAAATGACTGCTGCAATTCTGCCTGTTACTTATGGTTCAAAACTGCATTAACAAAAGGGGAGACGGGGTCCTCTGACAAGATAACCAGTGGAGTCTGGCTATACAAATGATTATGCAATCAACATATGCAATTCTTCGTATTTTAATTTAGAGGGACAGATTCCACACTCCCTGGGTGACTCTGAGCCACTTCTCCCTCTTCCATCCCCCTTTAATTTTTTTAGGTTTTATTACAAAATTAAACACTGTCTTTTTAGTAGATTATTTACCATGAAGAAATATCTTGATTGGAATTGCAGCTGAATCAGATTTTAATTTACAAGGAGTGTTTGAAACAGATTTTCAAATGGCATAGCAACACAAAGGTAATTCACAGAGAGGTGTGTTTAAAGTAAGGGGCTAGTTTATAGGAAAATCCGGAATGTGGACTGGAACGTGCTCCAGAATTCCACCCTCTTGTCCTGGCTACACAAACAATGTGACCAAGGCCTGCCAAGAGTTGTCATGTTTAAATAGAGAGCGAGAAGGAAAGTGGCAAGAATTCCCTCTGCACCATAATCCCTGCAGCCTTGCTGTTTAGCACTTTGAAGAGAAAGGCAGATACAGGAAACAAGAATGAGAAGTAGCACACTCCATCTCTGCAATAAACACTGCCTAGGATTCCATCTAATCTGGTAGAATAAACATTTTCAAGGTTTTTCTCTTAACATTTGATCTCAGTGACTATAGCAGTTAATTTTATTATTTATTTTAGGTATCCCTCACTACTTTCCCACTGAATGCTGCAGTGTCAGCTTTGCACATCTTTCACTCTAAGACATAACCTGAAAACAAAATCATGGGGTCTTTACTCAGCCAAAATCCTATAAACTTTACCAGGATATTGGCTTTAGAAAAACTACTGGGTTTGGCATTGTAACTGCTGCCGAGCTGACAATTAGGGAAAGAGTTAAAGAGCTTATCACTAAGGTGATGACTGTTGCATAAGGGAGTCTTAGCCTATGTCGAGCTAAATTCCCCACAAGGCAGTTTGAATTGATGGGCTTTTATAACCACTCAGTCAGAAATGAATACATAATACCTTGGCACAAGAATCTCCATCCCACCCAGAGGCTGGCAGGTATTCCTCACTTCTGAGGTAACCAATTTTTTATGAACTGTCTGCCTCATTTCTTACTGAAATGAAGGGTATGGTTTTATGGTCCCCTTTCAAAGTGTTTGTAAGTCCATTGGCTTCCCTTTAGCATTACAAAACCCTGTTTGGGGGATGTAGCAGAAATTCTTTTTGTGGGCTGTGGCAGTGAACAGCTGAATTTTTAGAAAGTTTGATGTTTTCCTGTTCATGCTTTCCAGAGAGATGCACACCACACCACAACTACCCTTTGTCTTCCCCTATGGTAGGTTTGTGATCCACCATGTCCTTCACCAGACTTTCAACGTGTTCTGTATTAGTGTCAAGTTCCTTTACAGACAGGGGTGTACTGAAGGGTCAGAAGAGTTACATAGGCAGAAATTGTTAATACAGAGTCTCTTGTGAATCCGCAAGGAGCTTCAATTTTACGTAGGGAATGGTAGGTCTTTCTATCTTTATATGTCAGAAGAGTTACATAAGCAGAAATTGTTAATACAGAGTCTCTTGTGAATCCGCAAGGAGCTTCAATTTTACGTAGGGAATGGTAGGTCTTTCTATCTTTATATGTACATCAGTTGTGTGTGTCTTTAGCCTTGTCAGGGGCCTTGAGGTTGTTGCTTTCTTCTAAATATTCACCTTCCTACCACTACTTTTTAATGGAAATACAGGAAACTGAGTCTGTGATAGCTTTCACTCGACTTGTTGTTAGAACAGGTACTTTTGCCTTTGTATTTTCATCTATCTGATGGGCAAACTACTGGTCAGCTTCTCAAAAGCTATTGCCAGATTAAAGCAACTAATCCTGTAAATTACAAGGTGCTGAGTAAAAGGCAGTCAGTGTGCTGAGCACCACAGAGCTATTAATCTCCAGGCCAGGTTTTTCAAGGAGCTGAGCACTCAGCAGTTGTTGTCGACTTCCAGTTCAACTCCTGAAGGAAATGCCAGAATAATCAAAACTTCTGCTGGAGGCCTAGTGCTTCAGGAAATCTAGTCATCTGATTTGGAGATACATGTGGGCAATTCAGTTCATCTGAATATCTGGCCCCATAATGGCTGTATTTAACATTGGTACATCTTTCTTAGACAACTGACTATTCCAAAATGAAATATTTTGAAAGGCTCTGCTTTCATTTTATCCTGACAAACAATGTTTAAAATACAATCCTGAAACTATATTTCCTTTTCCTTTTGCTCTCTGGGAGACCAGTCTCTTATTTATGAGCTGAACAGGCAATTACAGCGTGCAGTTCCCCACCCAGTCCTACCACTATGCCTGCATCCTGACCTGGGGCGTAGGAAGTAGCTTGTTCTTTATGCCAGATCAGTCCTTGGCCTCTCCCCACAGCTATCAAGAAGCAGTTTTTCTCATGCAATACTGCCAACTAGTAACCAAATTGAAGCAATTAAATGGCTTTGCACATGGATTGTGTGGTAATGACTTTAGATTGTAAAGTGAAAGTCTCCAGAACCCATTAGCAGCATTTTGAAGTAGTTGATACCCCTCCAAAGATTTTAAAGTGTTTTCTTATGCAATTGGTTTTGTCTTAGTCTTTCCCTTTTCAGACCAAAGCACAGAACAGTGCTATATGGCCACTGCCATAAGCGTTTGAAAATCAGTTGCCATGCAGAACTCCCTCTCTCTCTCTAGTATATGTATATACAAATGCTGTTTCAAAGGAGCTGATTTTTTTTTTTCTTCCCAGTTTTGCCATTGTAATTGGAGCTAGCCAGATGAACCCATTATGTGGAACTGCAACCACCAGTAGACTTTCACTTGAATTAGCTTTAAAGCTGTTTGTATTTGGTTTGTTTTGGAAAAATATACATTCCAAGTGATCACCCTCTAGGAAGAGCTTTTGTTAGACCTGTCCTCAGTTGTGAAAGCACTTCATGCTTTCACAAAAATGATCTGAAAGAATGAACCATGAAAGCTGTGACGCTGAGAAAGGAGAACAAGTTATACTTGTTCTTAAAATCTCCCCCATCCTTCTCAGAACGTTGCATACTCAGGACTGTTGCATAACATATAGGAAGAGGTACATATGCTGCTGTATTACCTAGATACAATGGAATGAAAGGATCTCCTATCTTTCTTTTTTTTTCTGTCAATGTCTTGTATTCTAGCACACATTTTTTTAGTGAGAGATTTATAGGACTATATGAACTTGCCATTCTGCTGGCAAGAGTGTTTCTTCCTATATTTAATCTTCCTTAAACCTGCTGAAATTGTTCTATTAAGCATGCCTCTTTCATGAGTTTTGAGTGCAGAGAAAAGGGCAGCTGCTTTAACAGTTGTCTCTTCTGTTGCAGGCTCATCAGAAGGGCTATAAAAATATGGATGTCTTTTTCTGTATGCATGATTTTATAATCATGAATAAGCTTTGTGCTGTACTGATTCCTGAGGAAATGAAAATTGCCACCGTGGGGCTCAGTGTTGTCCAAAGAACCTGTGGTACATGCGCACACAGACACATGGCAGACCAGAGAGGTGCTGCAAATGCAGCTGTCTTTCTATATACAGAATGTGTCCTTTAGGTGGTGCCATTGTGTTTTTTTTTAAGACAAGACTGCACGCTCAAGAAAGGGGATGCCTATCAGAAAGGATGCGGTGCACAATGCGTCCTTATACACCAAGCAACTTGGAAACATCTGAGCATACAGAGGCATCCTCGTGTACAGGATGGAATGCTGCTCAGTGTCGACAATGGAGAAAGCAAAAGCTAAAAATATAAGGCAACTTGAAATAGCTAAGAATCCCCTTTTTGGAAAAGCTTTCTGAGACATGGTTCAGTTTTTATGTGCTAATGTCAGTGAGGAAGGACAAGTGAAGAAGTAGCGGGACATCTGTAGTTATTAGCAATGGATGGGATTGATGGAGGTTGATTGGAACTGCCAGGCAATGCTAAACCTATCAAAAAAATAAAGCCTCTGGATATGTCAACTGGGATCACGGGGCTCTTGGGTGATGATGAATCATGAGGAACTGTAGAAAACATGCACAGAGAAATGTCTTGGGTGGGTCTCAAAGCACAACTGAAATGTATTTTGGCCATGTTTCGATGCTAAGTAGGCAGGCAGTGTTTCTTCATGTCAGTGGAAGGGCTGGGAAAGGTAGCAGATAGAATGCCTGGTTTGGTGGCCCTGGCTGGCCACTTGTGCTTTGTTTAATACATATTCTAAACTGTCTGTTCTGCAGTTTGGGACAGTGTTGTCAGGTTTAAGGATTTCACATATTTTAGGTGCCTTGTGAATGTTGTGTTAATGGGATCACAGATGTACCATGCACTGCTGTTGTTTGCATATTGTTTAGATGATGTTTTCTTAAAAATCAAGGCACCCTCTGTCCCGTATTTTCTCACTACATACAGGTCAGAAAAGCACAAAAGTACTGTATGTCTGAAACATTTCCAGCAGCTTCCCTGGACCTGCTTCCAAAGCTCATTGAAATCTTGTTAACAGAACACTCTACCTCCCTCTGATACCTCACACTGCAAAACAGCTTTGAAGGCCTAGACTGAATAATGAAGGAAACAAGGGCATCTGGGGTCCATTATTTACCCCATTTCATAAGGCGCTTCTACAAAGTCTGCTGCCTGCCTTTTCAGATCCATGACAAAAATAAATACAAAGCCTGGAAAGAGAGAGCAAGTCAGAGTTGTCTGCTGCCCTCTCCACTGCCCCCCCTCCCCTTTTCTTCCTGTTTCACAGGCCACATTTGTTTCATCTCAGTTAAATGTAGTTCTCTTTCTGCCCAAGACACTTGTTCTTTCCCTTTCACAGCTTGTTTATTCTAAAGAACTTCTTTTTGCTTGGGAATACATCTCCAACACCTTTGGGTGTTTCTAAAGGATACTGGTGTGAAGCTATACAAAGATTTTTTTATTATTACTAATTTTTCCTCTTGTCGAACTGACAAGGATTTGAAGACTTGAATTGTGACTATGGCTGCATTAGGAAAACACATGTGAAATGTCAGTAAAGTGCTTCCCTGCTCAAGGTGCTAATTCACAAGGGGGGTATCCTAATGGATAAGGAGTCATCTGAAATGTTAACACCTCCAAAAGGCTGCTGCAAGTTGTGGAAATCTTACTAGACGTTAGAATTCCAGGGCATTTTTAAGAGGGCTGACCCGAAGTGCCTCGACATTGCTTGTGAAAATAAACCCTCTGCAAGGCTTCCTTTCCAGTGAAAACCTTTTGGAATGCTTAGTCAACACCAGAGCACTTTCTCTTGGCACTCAGCATGGCTAGTATAGGGCAAGTATCTGGGTGGCTACACAGTCACAGAGGCACTGTAAGTTGCAACCAATTTCACAAATTTCTTTTCTTTTCTTTTCTTTTTTGCTAGATGATAATTTAACCTTCTTTGTTGTCTGTATAAATGTTTGTACCTATGGCTTCAATTCACAGAAGGTTATTGAGGGGGGAGGATTACTTGTGAGCTAAACCCTACGTTGATTAAAGTTCTTTGCAAGAACTGTCACTGAAGCCCCACAGATTTTATTTGTTTTAATATGCCCAGATAGGACATCGCTTTTGAATTAGTTTAACTGACAGCTCCAAATTAAATTCATTTCTTAAGTAAATGACTGGCTATAGTCTGGAATGGACTTCCCTTTTGCAGCAATTTAAAAATTGCAATGATGTTATTAATGTGTCAAAAGAGGGCTAGACAAGATGGAAAGAATAGGACAGCTTTGCATAACTAGTTATTTAGTAAGCTCCTAAAATTAGCGCTAATAATAATGTATTGGTCCTAAATGGGAGTTCAGGTCTAAAAAGGAAGCCCAGACTGCACATTCTGAATTTTAGGGCTGCTACAGCTTCCACTGCTTTGTCAAAGCCATTCAAATCACTTTCAAAATGACAAGGTTTGTGTTTCAGTCTCCCTGCCTATTGTTCAAGGAGTAAATGATCTTGCGTTCTTTAGGTTGGGATCAACTTTAATGGACCTTATGTGCCTGAAACATCATCCAGAATTAATCTCTGAGGTGCAGAGGCTGTTGCTGATTTCTTTAAAGTGCACAAAGCTGCTTCCTGGTTATATTTATAAAACTAATGGGTGACTTTTTCCTCACAGAGAAAATGATAAATCTCAGTGTTCATCAGCATGTGTCTCATGGGCAGTTACCAACATGTGATCATATGCTTATCATCTAAATAAAAGACAGAAAAATCTCCCCAAAACAGTGGGAGTACCATTTATTTTCCTTCCATAATCATTTTAGGTTTAGCCAACAAAGTATCTCACAGGATATTTATCTGACAGCCCACACCACCAGCCTCTGCTGAACCATGATCATATTACATGTGCCAGTCCTTTCTGTTTAGCATTAAGGATTATGGTGGTTTGCCACTGAAGTAAATACCAGAGAAAATAATGAGCATTTAATAATAAAGGCAAATTGAAAATCAATCTTTAATTCTACCATCAGTTGCTGTGTCTTTATAACAGCAAGCCCCAAAGAGAGCCCCCAAAAAGGTGACACTTTCTGCTGAACCGTGCTTCACACTCTGATGCCTGTATTTCTTGCACAGACAAGAGAGGAGGATTTACCCAATGCCTGTTCTTAATCAAAAGCTTTTTGTTGCCTTTTTGCTACTGTTTTGGAGGTATGTGTGAAGATGATTCATGTGAGCAATGTGAGGTTGATTTGAGACACTGTTAATCCATTTTTTTCCACAGAATTTCGAAGAATGCTACAGGCTGCAGGGGCAAAAAATGAGCTCTCACAGGTTGACTTGGATGGGGTACAGAAACTCCAACATTTCATGTTCTGATTGCAGCCTGCTTTTGTGTTTGCAGGGAATATTGCCTCATTTTCACCATGCTTCTATGGAGTAAGAAAGGCATATGAAATCCAGTGGTTGTAGCATTACAAAGTGATTATAGAAAAAGCTCTGTGGAATTGTCAGGCATCATCCCTTAGATCAAAACCTGGACAGAACCATCAAGATGGTTGCAGTCTTGCTGTAATTACCTATTTCTTGCTGAACTGACTTTTCCACAAACCTCCTTGGGTACAGCGCTTGTTTGTTAGGCTGAAACTATGCAGGGGTGAGTACTACATACTACTATGTGCTTTGCACATGTTGTGTTATTGCTTGGTAACTGCAGTTGCTAGACTTTGAAACCAGTGGGTTAATTGACCCTGAAGGGAGCTAAGAATATGTGGTATACAGCCATCTCACAGTCTTGGATCTGTTAAGCCTACATGTGCTATGTTCTGTATTAGCTTGGATTTGCCTGCAGCTCATAGCCTTGGTTTTTTCCTCACTGAGTGGCTCCTCTCACATTAGTTCCCTACACTTTTGGTCCATTTAATCTCAGTTGCTGAAATAACTTGGTTTTTCTCACTGAATTTCAGGATGATCCTTGTTTCTTTCCTCATATTTGCTATTAAGCTTCTTGTCCTGTATTAATTTCTTCCTTTTTGCTCTATTCACTTCAAATTAACTTTGTAGTTTTGCAGTTTGAGGCTGCCTTTCCGAAAAAAGAGTAACAGGCTACTGACTAACGCTCTGTGAGTTGTAGCTTTCAGTTAGAATCATAGAATCTTAGAATAGCTTGGGTTGGAAAGGACCTTAATTCTCATCTAGTTCCAACCCCCTGCCACAGGCAGGGACACCTTCCACTAAACCAGGTTGCTCCAAGCCCTGTCCAACTTGGCCTTGAACACTGCCAGGGATGGGGCAGCCACAGCTTCTCTGGGCAACCTGTGCAGTGCTTCACCACCCTCAGTTGTTTCAGTAATTCATGCTGATTAACTATAGCATGTAAAATGAATGAAGAATAGGTGTAGCCCTAAAATGCTATGACAGTTATCTGTCTTGCTTTGAGGTATTCTGGTAGGAACAGCAGTACTCTTGAAATGAAAAGTTGTTGTTTAAGCATCACAGGGAGCAAGAGAGAAAACAGCTAAATTGCCTGGATTCATCCCAGAAGTGATGGCTCCTTCACATTTACCTCCATGGTTTTCTGTGCTCTTTCATCTAGAGAAACACTTGACAGCTTGCTTACAAATCACAGAACACACCAATACATGTGAGTGGATGCTGGAGGAAGAACTGTGGGAGAACTTGGCGGAGTGGGCAGGAGAAGAAAGGAAGAGTTTAGTCAGCTGTCATATTAGTAATACCCAGTGTACCCTGAAGTGTTGTAAATTCTCCTCCTTTCACAGCACACCTGAGTGGGTCCTGCTGTGGTGATGTGTTTAAATAAAGCTGCAGCAATGACACAAGCTCTTACTGGAGCTGTTTTTAACCGTTCTGTTGTCTTTTTCCTTGATGATGTGCTTGCCTTTAACGCAGCCTTTGTCTTTCGTAACTCCACGTACATTACCCCATCCTTACAGTTTCCTTATCCTCTTGCCCATGTCCTGTTATTCATCCCTTGTCTAGTATTTTCCACCTCCAAGTTGCATGTTTGCCTTGCAATTCCAATCATCCTGCATGGCCTTATTGTCTTTGTTTCCCCTTTTCCTTGCAGAGGCATATAGTGTGGTGCATTCATCATGTACTGTTTGCCCAGTGGTTCAGGCTTGCCAAGATAGTGCCTGATTATTGCAGACTTTGAGATACTGGAGGCAGGATTAGCTAGATGGCTGAATGATTAATGAGTCAGGCTCACAACCACATCTTGTTAAGACTGAGATAATCAAATCCATAAGGAAGTTGCTCAAATCCACTATTGTAGATAATTTTTCCTTCCTTAAATACCAGCCCCAAACTCACTCTCTGTTGCCAAAATATTTGTTACCTGGTCTCCTGTAGCTTCTTGGTCTTTAATGGCTTCTTGGTCACCATGGCTGTGAGTCTGTTTGAATTATTGAGGGTTTTTTTTTGCTCATCTTTAATACAGGAAGACCTACAATATCTTGGTCTAACTATGGTCATTTCTAGTACCCCTTCAGGTCTTTTCAGGTCTGATTTTTTGTCTTCCCTTTTGTTGTGGTCTCCCTCTCTTCTTTCCACTTTCCCTCTAGTTCCGGTCATGGCTCAGAGCTGCCTTGTCTCTTCTCTGTAAAATTTCTCTTTCTCTTAATATTGCCTTGGAACCAATACCTTTTCCAATTTTATCCTCCCATTTCATTACTCACCAGTAATGTCCACAGGCTGCTTTCTCCAAATTCCTGTGGTGTGATCTGTCTTTTATGCCGCAATAAACTATTGCTCATGTAAGTGGTTCTAGTAAATGTCATCTCCACAGCCTGCAGAATCCTGATGCAAAGAACTGATTTTGCAACCTGTGTGCACATAGGAAGTGACTGTGTACATTGTTTGCAGGTCCTGGCCTGTATCATTGTTAAATAACGGGCTAGCATAGCCTAGCTCTTGCCCATCAGCTAGGATTCCTGAGAGCATTTAGGAATGGTTTGAATTATCATGTGTGAAAATGCCCTTTAGTTCCAAGGTCTCCATCCTGGTTGTCTATGCTTCAGGTAATAATAGTCAAATGTGTGTGAAAGGAACCATAAATTCAACTGTTACCAGCATAAAGCTTTTCTCTTCCTCAGTATACTTGTATAAAGGTGGTGTGCACACTAAGGAGAGGATATAGGATAATTATGGACCAGAAATATAAGAGCACCAACTTGCACAGATCAGAGTCTTTGTGAATCTGTAGGGGTGATCATGTAGATGCTCGGCAGTGTGAGGACGATGGTGCAATGCAGCCCAATATCACCCTGTGAAAAAACACCTGTGTGTGCAAGCTGCAAAGTGTTATGCTAATTGTATTACAGCTAACAGCAGTTACCTGCAGCAAGCAGCAATCCTGTGTCCATAAGGAGTTTAAGCAGGTATGTGTAGTAAGCAGGTGTTTTCCTATAGGCACATCTCACATGCAAGCATGTGTTACTAGATGTACCGCAGATCTGACATTCTTCTTAGCGAACTTGGGAAAAGAATGAGGTGGAAAAGGGAGGGGAAGTAGAAACCAATCAAAGAAAGCAATACTTTTTATCAATCATATTTGATGCTATTCTTTCTCTCTCTTTCATCACTTTGATCTCTCAAATAAAACTGATACTTTGGCCATTTTCCAGATTCTTAACTTTGCAATCTGAGAGGGCTCTGGGTTAGCTGCTGAGGGTATGTGTTTGCAATTATGCATTTGAAAGTATTTTCCCCTCCACTGAGATAACATTCTTTTTGTGTTACCACACACTTCTGCTGTCTCGTTTTTCTTCTCCCATGGCACTGCAGGCTGAAAGGCCTCACTGCCTTCCCCCTCCTCCCCCGATCTTTGCAACTGATATCTGAATAAAATACTTTACTCTGCTGGTATTTAACCTGCTGAGCCTTTCACTTTCTAGCTGTGAAACACACAAAAAAGGGTATCTGCAGAAACATCCTGGCAGCTTCATTTCTTAATATGCCTCTAAGGCAAGGCAAGATTGAACAGGGGTGGGAAAATTTATCCTGATGTTAAGGATCTTCAGGGGTTTATTTATAGATTAGCATTCACTGAGAACAGCTTTACATTTAATTTTCCAACCACTATTTCTCTATACAAGGGAACAAAATTGAAAGCTCTTTATTGTTTATCTGTCTGTAGTTCAGTGCATCAAGTTTGTAGGAATAGTGATCTGTCTTTTATAGGATAGATACATTTATTTCTTTTAGCTCTTCATAGTAAAGCATATATGGAATGATGTCAATTATTAACATAAGAAGGTAGGCTCTTTCATATTCCCTGACAAATAGCCAAGTTTCTCGAGTTGAATAGCAAAATTCTGTGTGAGCCTATGAGCCCTTTGCACAACATGTTCTGCCACACTTGGTTTGTCTGACCTCGGACTTGCTCATCGGGCTCCAAGAAGGAAATACTTATTTCTTAAAATAAGTTCTTAATTCTTAAAAAACTCTTTAAGAGTTTTAACTCTTAAGAGTTTTTAACTCTTTAAGAGAATTAAAAAATTCTTAAAAAACTCTTACATTAAGTATCAACAGGAAACATTCTACACAATTTAAACCTTCTATATGGAGTACAGCATGTGTTAGGCTTAAAGTGATTGGGGTCAATCAGAATTCGAACACTGCTGTCTTAGTTCTCATTGAGTGTGTTTCAGTCTAAGTCTCTGACAGTGAAACATGTGGGGTCCAAACCCATGATAATCCTTCACTCCCCCTGACTTTGAAAGCTGGTTATATGCACCCTCTCTCTTTCGTACACATGTGCTTGCAGCCACGTGCACCCACACATGGGGTTTTAAAAGGAGAAGCTGCTGCAGTGAGAGACATGTTCTGTTTGTTTCTGTCTCACGAAAAGAAATCCTATAGGATGGTGCTCAGAGAGTGGAATACTTCTGGGTGCTTCACACTGAAACACCTGAGCATTCCCTGCTTAGGCTAAAGCTGAAACCTTTTGAAAAGCTGTAGTTTTTAATAGGAAGCAAGGAAGGGTTTTGCAGGCCTGCAGGTACATTGGACAAGATAGAGACTTCTCCATTCCTTCATTTCAGAAAGGGAGGTGGGGTGGGGTGGGTGAGTAAAGTACTGGGTAAAATAAAACTACTGGTACAAATGAAGTTCGCATTTAAATATCCCTGATGCTAATGTAAATGTATATCCGAAGTGAGGGCAGGATTCTGTAAAACTAAGATCTAATGTCAAAACCTTTTGCTAATGATTCCCAAGTTTGGTTTTTGATCATGAACAACTCATAATGTTTTTCAGAGATCCACATATACCCTTACATCAACTTTACACTGAGATGTTATAAAGGAAACATGAATCTTGATGGTTTAATGCAGGTCTGCAGACCAGCTTGGCACAGGATTGTTTATTCGATAGTCTTCATGACTTGGACTCAAAGCCAGTAATTTAAGGTGGAAAAATCAAAAAATAAAATCCTAGACAAATGGCAAAGTTAAGCCTGAAATCTTTGTAGGACATGGAAATGGCAGTTAAGTAAGGCATGAGCTTTTTCTTGGTCATCTCTCTTCTACTATTTTTATCCGAGTGGTGGCATAGAACCATAGAATAGTTAGGGTTGGAAAGGACCTTAAGATCATCTAGTTCCAACCCCCCTGCCATGGGCAGCGACACCTCACATTAAACCATGTCATCCAAGGCTCTGTCCAACCTCACCCTGAACCCTGCCAAGGATGGAGCATTCACAACTTCCCTGGGCAACCTATTCCAGTGCCTCACCACCCTCACAGTAAAGAATTTCTTCCTCATGTCCAATCTAAACTTCCCCTGTTTAAGTTTTAACCCATTACCCCTTGCCCTATCACTACAGTCCCTAGTGAAGAGTCCATCCCCAGCATCCCTGTAGGCCCCCTTCAGATACTGGAAGGCTGCTATGAGGTCTCCACACAGCCTTCTCCAGGCTGAACAGCCACAACGTTCTCAGCCTGCCTTCATGTGGGAGGTGCTCCAGTTCCCTGATCATCCTTGTGCCCCTCCTCTGGACTTGTTCCAACAGTTCTATGACCTTTTTATGTTGAGGACTCCAGAACTGTACACAGTACTCCACGTGAGGTCTCACAAGAGCAGAGTAGAGACATGCATCATTGTTACTAACACCTTACAATTCTTATCTAGCTGAGTGAGCTGAATCTCACCTTAGTCAAAAGGCAGTTCAGAGAACTAAGGGCAGGCTGACTGGGGCCTTCGTGCCTGATGTTTGAGTTGCAGAATGCATTCAGCAGCCACTAACACTCACAGGAATGTATCCTGTTTCTATTGAAGACCAGAGTTGCTCTTAACTGCCTTAAGAAAAGCAATAGTGCCTGAAAGGGAATGAACAGTGCTGAGTACTTGGCAGCATCTGATCTTCAAAGGTAAGCTTTTTGTGGAGGAGGATCTCTTGTCTTCCGTGTCACTCAATCTTGGGTGAAAAAGCAATATGAATGAATAAAGAGCTGTACAAGTACCAGCCATTTTGAACTCCTATTTCTCAGGGCTGGTTTAGTCACATTTGCTAGAAGGCCAAGACTTGCTTTGCTGTAAGTTGGTACAGTCAGAGGAGTTAAGCTGACTTACACGAGTGAAGGATCAGTCCTCCTGCACCAGCCTGCAGCCTATTTCCACTTGATCTGAGCACTGCTGCATTCATATTACAGTGTGCCCCATAGTACAGGACATTATGTTGGCTATCACTAAGCCTCCCCTCCCCCTGTTTCTGACTAACGGCTTTTCAGTGTGGGAGCAGAATCCTGATACGCGTGACACAAGCAGAGTATGTGGGAATTAGTTCCATTAAAGCCATGCCATATGGCTTGCAGGGTGCTCTGTGATATCACTATGCTGCTTGACAGTCTTTCCCTATGGATGGGATCAGTGCATATTCCCTGATTTGCACTCCTTAGCGTATCAAACAGGGACAGACTTTTAATTAAAAATGACATCATCAGACTGCTGCTAGCTCCTTGCAGGCAGTCCACATATTAATGCTGCTTGTTTCAGTTTTCAATGATCCTATTATGAATTGTAACCTCATTACACAAACCTTGCTATACAGTGGAATTTCAAATGGGGTTTTGTGGTTTTTAGAACTTAAACAGCTAGAGTAAGCACAAAGGCAGTTGCGGTCAGGCAGCTTCCTCTCTTACCACAGCAGTTGTGGAGATGCCATTCCAGTGACCACTGTTTCTACAGTGAGTCAGTTTCATTTTTAACAATCTGACTCAGTTCTCTTCAAAAGGGGCAGCCTGTTATTTCTGCATGATTTTTGTGTGCATGACTCTGTACAAAGGGGTGAGTGCCAACTTAAACCTTAGGGATCCAGCCTCTGGGAGCAGCCTCCTGGATTCTCCTGCTTGTGGGGAGATGTGCTCCTTGCACGCTGCAGGATTTGGACTGCTGGGTGTAAATCTGTTGTGCCAAACATGCCCCATGTTTCTAGCCATCAGAAAATGTGGTGTGAAGCACAGTGACTTCCACCTGTGAGCCAAGACTCTAGGTGAACGCTACTTCAGTCTTTGCCAAAAGCTCTTGCAAGGAAACTGAGGTTAAACAGTTGCCTTTCTGAAATGAAAGCATGAAATCAAAGTGCATAGATCCTTCAAAAAGTAAAAAAAAGGCGGGGGGGGGGGAGAAAGTTTAAATAGACAGTGGCAAGAAAGAGTCCAGTTGTTTCTGTGCATGGTGTGTTCTGAATCTGCAAACCTCTGCAAATACCTGCCAGTCACCTGCTAGAATCACTGGTGAAGTAAATAGGAGTTTATGGAAGCTTTACCATTCAGCTGCAAGCTCTTAAAGCTCATTCATGTAAATTTTACAAATAAGGAATGTAGCAGTTTTCAACCTTAATGAAATATAAGAATGTCTTTTTAGTTCCTTATGACTCAGAGTTTCATTTTGAAGTTTCTGACCTTGTCCTAAGGTTATGGAGTGGTCAAGCGAAGCAAAACAGGGGTTTTGAAATCAGGAAGCCTGGGTGCTGTTTCATTCAGAAAGAAAAATGAGAGAGAGAGAGGGAGGGAGGAGGAAGGAAAAAAAGCCCTATTCCTGTGTTTGATTGAAAAATAAAACTGCTGCTCTCAGTGAACCTTTGAAGTCCCCCAGCCCAGTAATTGTTTCACGACATTTGCAGCTTGAGGCAGCAAGAATGTTTGTGGTTGTTTTAAAGGCATCTGAGTGTGGATTCCATATGGTTTATTTTTGTTTTGTTTTGTGTTTTTTCTAAGTTTTGTTTTCTTCCCCTCTTGGAGCCTGAAGTTCTTGCACATTGCCTGAGACCTGGTCCCAGCCTACTCTATTTCTGCTTGAGCTGCCTGTGAGAGAACTGAGGGAATGCATTATGGCCCAAAGATTCAACCATGCTTAATTCAGAGAAAATCTGTAAATGCCTGTTGTGGCAATAGTTGATTTTAGCCATGCTTTATCAATACTATATTTGGACTGTGGCTCGCTAAACAGTGTACAGTTTTCTTTCCTGAACAAAAGACCTCTTTATATGGCCTATACTTGGAGCGTGATACTCCAGATGCTTACTATAGAGCATAGTGCTTGCTGTCATGCTTTCAATAGGTAGTTTGCAGTAGGCCTGATAGTAAGCCACTGGAATCAAATAAAGGGCCTGATTCACCACTGTGTTCCTCTGCTCTTAGAGTAGTGAAACCATTTTGTTCAGTGGAACAAGCTGAATCAGATCCAAAAATACTGAAAATATGTGCTATAGAAACCAAAGAAATCTAAAGTCAGTTTAAGACATATAAACTTGGAAGTGTCAAGCATACTTGCTACCCCCCCTTGCTTTCCCCCGGCAAAAGACTGCCCATTATACACAATATATTAGGTGACACTATATGCATTGGTTTTGTGTATTGATAGCGTCCTGTCCTGAGCTTCTTTATAAATGACTGCTTGCAAGTTGTCATTTTTGTACAAGACAAAATATAGGAGTAAGTTACAATCAGCCAAGCAGAGAGACTGTAGCTTGGTGGCAGTTGTCCATGATAACAGCGGAACTCATTCACTTACGATCAAGAGAAGTTATGCTGAAGATCAGCATTAACCTTTCAGTCTAGTGCAAACCCAGTTGTAGCAACAGAGGACTCGAACTCTGAACAACAGAGGGCTCTGTTCTGAAGAGGGAGTCAAATTAGAGGGCACTACAGTCCTCATCCAAAGTGGTCCTTTGCTTCTTTGAAGTGACTAAATGACTTTCAGCTCTTACAGTCTGACCTGTTTATCTGTGCAGTTGGAGTGTTCTCTCTGGGGTGATACCAGGCCATGCGAGTGTTAGTGCCCAGACTTTAGTGTGAGACACCTGCAGATGAAGGTTGTGTCCATGTTAGCATGTGGTGCAATGTCATAGGACCAGGCTGCAGGAGTTTGGCTTTGCACTGGTTATGGGTGGAGCCAGTTTTGTGGGTTGACTGTCCACTGTTGGTTGCCCTTCCAGTTTTGTCTGAAACGATGCAAGCCTTTGCTCTTAGTCTGATGTCTGACAGAAATTGAAATGTGGCAGATGCTCAGGGAGCTGCAGCAGCTCTGCTCTGGAGCTGGGCTGGTTTAGCCTGGAGAAGTGAAGGCTTCTTAAGGGGAGACCTTAGAGCAGCTTCCAGTGCCTAAAGGGGCTACAAGAAAGCTGAAGAGGGGCTTTGGACAAGGGTCTGTAGGGACAGGACAAGGGGGAATGGCTTTAACCTGACAGAGGGGAGACTGAGATGAGCTCTTAGGCAGAAGTTCTTCCCTGTGAGGGTGCTGAGGCACTGGCACAGGTTGCCCAGAGAAGCTGTGGCTGCCCCATCCCTGGCGGTGTTCAAGGCCAGGTTGGGTGGGGCCTGGTCTAGTGGAAGGTGTTCCTGCCCATGGCAGGGGGTTGGAACTGAAGGAGCTTTGAGGTGACTTCCAACCCAACTAGTCTGGGGTTCTGTGATTAGAAGGAGGAAGTTCCTTCAAAAGCATACTTTCTACTTAAACACTAATATACATATACGTTTGAAAAAACTGGTGTGAGTAGCTTTTACTAAAAAAGGTTTTTTTACTCTATGTTTTCCTCAATGGAATAATTTGGGTGAATAAACGAAGAGGGGGAAGGTGCCACAGAGCTTATATCTCCTAGGAAATAGCACAGCACTGGTAATTATTCCTCTTCTCCTGTGGTGTTAGATTATTGGAATGTCTTATGGCAAGGTTTGGGCCAACTTGTCCTCTAGATAATTCCTGAGTAAGCCAGACAGCTAAGCAGCACTGTGGGCTATTCCTAGTAGGCAACTGGAAGCGGCCAGCCTAATTTGGAGGGGAAAAAGGTTTAATGGTATGGGAGTAGCTAAACAGTGCTAGTGGATGTAAAAGGCAGGGAAGGAGTCCTGGTATTGTTTAGTGTGCAACTGTAGATGTAGCCTGAGTGACCTTAAGTACAGTAAGAATGATTGCCTAACATAATGAATATCAGATGAATACAGTAGTCAGATATGTGTTAACCAGAGAGAAGTGAACATGAAAGCTCCTCAAACCAAAATGTTGTAAAAGCAAATTAATTTTTAATATTATCAATTATCATTATCTTTTATTCATGGCTATCTGTTAGAGTGAACTCTGTTACTGTTTTATGCTTTCGTAACACGCATGCAGTGTATTACCTTCATTGTGGTTGTGCTGTCCTGTTTAGCAAGGCCTGGGAAATTTAATCACAAAATAGTGGAGGAGCCTCTTAGGGGAAATCAGATGATCCTCAGAATCAATAACAATGACTGGTATCAAATGACAAACCTCCACTGCAGTTGATGGTGCTTGGATGACTTTGGTGGTCAGTGAGCTGATTTCTAAGTGCAACCATGTCACCTTCAGGCCTGAACTGAAAAGAGAGGAGACTTATAAGAGACATCTTCCCCCACTGCCACCTCTTAGTTCTGTTTTTGCCAAAATTAAAATCTACCCTAGGTAAAGTATGACAGTGTTTCCAGTACCAAGAATGATCCTCTCTATCAATCCAACTCAGAAATCTCAATAAGAATCTCACCTCCCCTCTGAGTGGACAAATTGGCTACTGAGCATTAACTTAACTGCACAACTAGACAGAGAAGATGTCAAGAGATTTACCCAAGGTTACATGGGAAAATTCTGACAGCCTGGAAATACCCCTGGCTCTAAGAACAGGCTGGAACCTATAAAACTGAGCACAAGCAGTGGGGCCCTGTTATGAAAAGAGCTACACAGCTGGCTAAAAGCATAGCTCTGGAACCAAAGCCCATTGTGCTGTTGCACCTGATTGGGATGAATTTGCTGAGTAAGTGCTTAACAGCTCTAAGCCCTTCTATGCCACTTGAACAGGGAGTGTTTTTATTCTATGTCCTATCCGCATTAAGCACGTCATCCCTTCACACAGAACTAATTATTTAGTCAGCTAACCAGGGACTTATCTGTGGGAAAGTAAAATGCAAATTCATTGCCACTTTGGCTTGAGGTTCCATATTTTGGTAATCCATAATGTACGAGTGCTTAACAAGCATGAGGGTAGCTCTGCATCACATTGAGTACTGGAAAAGGGAGGGTAATGCCTTAATGTACTATGGATTAAGATAGAGCCAGGCAGATATAACTTCTATGTAATATGTGTGCGGTCCATGCACACTGAAGGCAGACTGATGGTGCACTAGGACCTTTTATAAATAAAGGTGTCACTCTGAAACCCAGTTGTGCTTCAATTTGCAGAAAAGAAATTGTACCTGTGTTGCTCAGATGATGAGTTTGTAAGATTGAAAGCTGTCTGGGTCAGATGTAAATACATATCTGACAAATAAAAAGAATGGTAGACATACTGATCCCAATCTAATTTCCACCTTTCTCTTAACTTGCAGAATTACAGGGTGATTAGTCTCTGTAATCCTAGAACAGAAGCTGTAGCTCTGGTGCATCTTTAAATGTACATGGTAGAGGTGAAATGGCAATTCACATGGGAATTAAGGAAAAACAATTAACATAAAAGTTCAGGGCTTTGGGGGAGTCTGTTGTACATGATGAGAACACTGGATATTTTGGAATGGTGGAGAATTATTATGAGTATCAATTCAGCAAGCTATTGTGAGATTAATATACTAGAAAGTGACATTCGTGGAAGCATTTATACACTAGTAATTGCATTGAAATTCCAATATAATACAGAATTTGTGATGTTTGCATCAGGGATTATATTTGGAGGTTTGAAAACAAACCAGCATGTTATTGAAATTTAAGAAACTTAGGTTTATAAGAAAGGAAAGAAAGAAAAAAAGAACAAAATATCAGTCTTATACATAGTATGTAAAAGTGCCCAGGAAGGCTGTCAGCATCAAAGAACTTACCAGTGGGGGTCAAAAATACTTGTCTGCAGTTTTTATTTGCAAACCCCAATTCACTGAAGCTCTCCAACCTGCCTTCTGAAACTAAGCCCAAATCTAGTCTACATATATACACCAATCACGCACTGATGAGGTGTGTATAAGGAGATAAAGTCCAAGCTGCGCCACTGGAGCATGTGGAACACAACAGCAGCTGAAAATAATTCCTGAGAAGTAGGAGTACATGGAGGGGCCATCCTGAGCTCAGCTTCTACCACACTACTAAACAGTGACCAAGGTAGCTCATTCAACAGAGATAGACAGGATAAGAAATTGATTAACATAGCCACAAATTATGATCTGAGCACAATTAATGGGACTAAATCATCAGCAGAAGGCAAGCACTGGAGTTGTAACTCAGATTATAACAATATTTGTCCCAATGGAAATAGAATATTTGTAATTTTATTATTTGCTGAATGTGGAATATGATAGGAAAGAATGAGCCCTATTTTAAGGGGTTTTATTCTACTAATGCCAATGGTACACTTGCTGTAAATTATAAATTGCACTAGCTGGATGGGTGTCCACAGGAGCTGAAGGGAATAGTGAGGTGCAGCCACTGGGCAAGCAAATGGCCAGTCTCAACCCATGGTAACACTGCTGAAGAGGCACTAATTCAGTGGGCTGGAGACTTCTGCTAATTATAGGGCAGCAGTCTCATAAATGCAAGTCTGACCTTACGTCCAAAAGAAAACCACACATCAGTCCTATTGAGAAGGAGTTAGGCAGTGGAACGATCTTTCAGCTATGATCACATCCTGAAGTCCTCTTCCTTCTTGCTTTTTTTATTCTCGAGATGTAATGTTACTTTTATGTTCTGTGTGGCTTGGAGTAAGGCAATTGATAGAGAGCAAAGCCTTAGAAAAAGAGCCCTTTAAGTTACATCCATTTTAGTTGGTGTGGTTTAATTACTCTGCTGTACTCTAGTATAATCTAACTACCCTGGAGAGTAGATCTGAAAAAGCTGCAGGGGCTCCATTGTGGTTGGGCAAGCTAGGAAATGTCTTATAAAAGGCACACTGTATCTGACAAGACTAGACTGTGTTGTTTGGTATTTTAAATTCCACTAATTTTTGCATGTCTTTGAATTAATTATTCTTTCAACTTCAAAGGGAAATAGAGGCCATTCTTACTTTTAACAGTTGTGTGCTAGAATAATTATCCTCTATTTCTCCAGTGACAAGACTGCTTCTTGAGGGTTTGAGATTATAAAAGGAAATGCAGCTAATTATAGTTTAATAGAAATGACAGCTTTGGCTCTTTATTTTCTCAGTAGCATTTGCTCAGGGTAGGTCGAAACCTGCAAGGTGCGAAGTTTCTAATTGATTCCATCCAAAATTGATGGGGAGCTGAAGACACCTCGCAGAATCTGTGTTTGGAAATCCTTCTTGCTGTTGTTTTGTCATGTGGGTATAAATGTGCATCTACAGAAATAGCTCCCAAAGAAGGCCTTTGATTAGAGTATTCTCTAATCTGATGAGTTTTGATTCTACACCTCAACGTGCTAGCTGCGTTTTCTCTCAAACTGTCCAGACAGGGTGTAAGCATTTTCTTCACTGTGGAAAAGTTCATTTCAGTTCCAGTCCACCTTTTCACAGTTCAAACCCAGTTCTACTGAATCACAGTATTTCACCCTTCAGAAACCAGGATGATGCATTTTTGTGAAATCTTTTGATGAGCGCTTAGGTTTAAGATTATTCTTTTGAATCTCATACAGCAATACATGCCTCAGTCTCTCTGCAGTCAGCATAGCAGCATTAATTTTTTTCCTCCAAATCCATGCATAAAATGCCCTTCTTCAGTTAGCATTTCAACATCAGTTTCTCCTAATCTTATGAGAAGGGCTCCAAAATTTAACCTTTAAAAACTTGATGGAAAACACCAGCAACTATGATTTAATTTTTTTCTCATCTGCATAGTAACAGAATGAGTAAGAAATCTCATAATTTCATCTTCTTTAAGTTTGCTGTGGCATTTCTGATAGTCATTCTCCAGTCCTCTATTCCAACTTGAAGGAAAATAGATTAAGGAAAATAAAAATCTAGCTAGTAATCTAAGGACGAGGCCTCGGGTAATATGGTTTAGAGCAAGGTGTCCCTGCCCATGGTAGGGGGGTTGGAACTTGATGATCTTAAGGTCCTTTCCAACCCTAACCTATGATTCTATGATTCTATGATGTATCTGCAAATCTTTGGAAATCAGGAGTGCTGAACATGTATATATGATGTAGACATGTTACTTCTTACCTAATCCCATTTTTAATCTATTATTTGAAATAATACAACTTCAATATTCAGGCATATACATTTTATCCCTTAAAGCTTTTTTATACAAGAAAGCTCATCCCCATCATTCCTCCATGAAGTATTTACAGGCTAGGGGTGGTCACTTGAGTTTCTCCTCCCCATTCCTCAGCCTTCTGCCATCTCTGGGACAGCCATACCTAATGTCCTTGACAGATGGGTTTTATCTTACCGCACCAACTGCATCCTGGGTTTCTGCATTGGAAAGCCCACTGGGCTTTCTGGGGACTCCCTTGTTTTGATGTAAAAGGCTTGTGAGGCAGGGTAGGAGGCAGCAGGTACTGGCTACCGTTTTCCTGACCTTGGTCAGTCTGTATGAGCAGGAGTCTGGGGCTTCCTGCCCCTGACAGCTGCACCCTGAACAGTAGCAAGAATGGTAGAGCCAGTGAAGTCCAGGGAAGGAAGTTTATGCAGCGTGGAAGTCATATCCTGAGGAAATTGAGTGGAATATGGGTGTATAACTATATAGATAAATATAAACTTTTCTTTTTAAGGAACTAAGAGTGTTAAGTAGAAGCAAGAATAGTTCTAAAGAGAGGGAAGATGCAAGCAGCAATTTCAGTAAGCCCCAGGGTCACACCTTCTGAAGACGAGATGGATATTGAATTGTGACAAAGCATGTTTTCTGTGAAGTTTTTCTTTTTTTTTCTTTTAATCTAATTTGCAGCCATGAAGTTAAGCATACTACTGGTCTGCATCAACACTGGGTTTAATCAGGGTTCTCTCTTTTCTTCCACCCCCCACTTTTGTTGTGTCTGTAATCTCTAATTAACCCCCAGACCTGCAGCTCAGTTCCACGTAGAACTCTGAACTTCATGAAGCATAGCTTGTCCTCGCCTCAATCAGCATTAGCTGCCTGAACTCTCTTATATCCTCCTTCCAAAGTACAACATGAAGTGATCTTCAGTGCCTCTTCCTACACACAGAGCACACACCTGCAGCTTGTGTTCTGCAGCCCAAAAATGTAGTTAATGGCATAACCATTTGCTGGCACAGGGTGTTATAGCATATGGGGTGAGATGATGTAGGAGCTCAAAAGGCCAAACCTGGATCTAGGCCAATCACAGGAAATATCAAACAGAAAATTACTGCATGTTTGTGGCATGTAAAGTTAAGGCATATGCATACATGAAAAAGAGTGTGATGGAGACTGGTGAAGCATGGGTTTGGACTGTGAAGGAAGGCATTGCCAGAAAATCTGTTTTGGCCATAATTATTGCAACTTTAATTTGCTGTTTCTTTCATTACTTGCACATTTTTGAGTGTGTTGCGTAAGTTCAGAAATTCTTGGAGGCTTCTGTGTGAAGAGTCCCCAAGAAATTCAAGCTTTTGTTAGTCAGGAGTCAGCATTAGGTGGGTTTGTGCACTCTGGCTTTTATCTTTAGCAGTTGTGACAGATAAAGAAGTTAAAATTACAGTCACATCTAGCTAGCAGTTGGAGTTTTATTCCTAATTTGAAGGAGTTTTTACTGTTACTCTGACAAGTTTAGAGAGGTTTTCATAATGCTTGACCTGGGCTGGTATCCTGTATGTTGTTGTTTCAGTATTGCCTTACTGTCACCAATAAGAATTTTAGCATTCTTTCTGAATAAGTAGGAGTAACAGTATGCTTTCGGAATCAATGAAAATTCCTCAGGGACAATACTGGGGGAATTATCTTTTAGTGAGAAGCTTTTAAGCCTGGTCTCATTTGAATCAGTGTAAATTGTGAGTAAATGTGTTGAAGCCACTAGTTTATTTGATGTAAAGCCATAAGGTATGGTCATCGTTTCTGAGTGGCTGTGTACATGCCAAAAGCCAGTATGATCTGAGTCTCTCCTGCGTTTGTTCAAGAGCATTTGAAACTGTAAAAGTTCTCAGAGAAAACTGCTGAATGAAAATAATTTGTGGAAGGAAATCTGCAGTTATAAATTACAGAGCAATTTTATTCCTCATGGTTCCTCTTCAATTAGAAACACTTTTGACTATTTGGGGTATTCATTTCCAAGGAAGCATTTTTCTCTGTCTGATGGATGGTTCTGAAATCTTAAAAGTGGAATATTACAAGTGGGTAGGCGTGGGAAGGCAGTGAAATGTTTTTTAAGTGTGGAGGAACTGAAAAGGTTTTCAATAATTTTCTATCATTCAGCAATGTTCTCTCTCTCTCAGGATGTCTAGGAATTAAATAAAGGAAATATTTGCATTTTAATGATATTTCTGTTTATTTAATGAAGTTGTTTTGCAGATCTGGCATACAGAAACAGCTCCCTTTAATCCTAATTATTTCTCCTAATGTTGCAATTACATCGTTATTGCTTCCATCTCCATCGGGATGCAGTAGGAAGGCTGGGGGGAATTTGTTCCATGGGAAAGAGAGGCAGTGAAATGGATTGTTCAGCTGCCCCCTCTGAACCAGCACAGCAAAGCAGTTTTACAACATGAGGTACAACTCTGCAAAGGGGAGGGCTGAGGAACACAGCTTCTACCAGAAAACGCTCTCCCTAGTTATTAAATAGTTTACATAGGTCTGCATATGAGAAGCCTTTTTCCAATCCTTCCACAAAGCCTTCTAGAATAGTAATTTTGATGTCAGGGATATTTATATTAAGAAGCCCACAAAGCCACAGTCTGCTTTCCATGTGCGTAACTTGCATGGGCCCATATAGAAAGTTTCCATTGAAAAAAGCAGCGAGGGTTGTATTTGCTGTTTGGGCTTTCATTTCTATTTATTGATTTTTCATTTCTTTTTCTGCTAGCTTTTTTCTTAAGATCCTTTTCCCATTCAGGAAATTATAGTAAAGAAGAGTGTGAGGATGAAGAGTAAAGGCAATATACAATTATGGGTGCTAAAGTATCTGCACAAATGTGTTTGTGCAGCATTTCATTTTTTTAAAAGTCAATTTGATTTTCTTAAATGGAGAGCTATTATACATATATACGGAATTTTGGCTTTTTTCAGTGCTTTTGTGAATTCTGTAGAATCAGAAGAACGGGCTGCCCAATCTCCTTAGTGGCTTAAGTTCTCTGAAACCTAATGATACATACATAACCTATCTGTTCATCTGTCATATTACATCAAATCACTATTCTTCATGATGATACCAGAGCTTCAAATTCAGTTATTAAGGCAACTGGTTTAATATTTTTCCCAACTTACTCTAAGGCACTGAAGAATTTCTGTTTACCTCTGTGAAAGTTTTCAGCTGATGGTATTTACCAAGTAGAAAAGATGCTTTTGAAAAGATCCTTTTTAGGAGGAAAGTGGAAAGATTAAAGATCTCAAGAAAGTCTGGATGAAAAGGGTAAGACTTATGAACCCTTTTACAAACTCTCCTGGTGTTTGACATGGGGATGAGGTTGGTACCGAGATATATCCACAGAAGTAGGTGAAGGATTCAGAAATAGGAAAACTGCAAAACTGAATGGATGGGCGTATAAACATTTTCCAAGATGTCAGTGTTTTACTTCAGAGAAGAAATTATAAGTTTTTAAAGGTTCACTGAAGATGTCTTAGGAAATATTTGTCAGTAGTTCTTATGTCTTTTGAATCAAATAGGACAATAGAAAAGGCTTTTTCAAATACACAGCGGATAAAACTAACACAAGAGGCAATATAGGCCCACTGTTGAACAAGGTGGGTGCCCTGGAGACAGAGGATTTAAAGAAGGCAGAGGTGCTGAATGCCTTCTTTGCCTCTGTCTTTACTCCTGCAGACTTTCTCCGGAGGCCCAAGATTCCTGTAGCCCCAGAAGGAGTCAGGATAAAGGAGGAGTTTGCTTTGGTAGATGAGGATTAGGTTAGGGATCAGTTAAGCAGTCTGAACATCTATAAATTGATGGGTCCAGATGGAACACACCCACGGGTGCTGAGGGAGCTGGTGGAGGTCATTGCTCGACCACTCTCCATCATCTTTGGTAAGTCATGGGAAACGGGAGAGGTGCCTGAGGATTGGAGGATGGCAAGTGTCACGCCAGTCTATAAGAAGGGCAAGAAGGAGGACCCGGGTAATTATAGACCGGTCAGCCTTACCTCCATCCCTGGAAAGGTGATGGAACAACTTATTCTTGACTCCATTTCTAGGCATATCAAGAATGAGGGGGTCATTAAGAGCAGCCAACATGGTTTTACCAAGGGGAAGTCATGTTTGACCAACCTTATAGCCTACTATAAGGAAGTAACGAGGTGGATGGATGATGGTAGAGCAGTAGATGTGGGTTTTCTTGATTTCAGTAAGGCATTTGATACTGTCTCCCACAGCATCCTCATAGATAAGCTAAGGAAGTGTGGGCTTGATGATCAGGTACTGAGGTGGATCAAGAACTGCTTGGAAGGAAGAAGGCAGAGAGTTGTGGTCAATGGGGCAGAATCTAGATGGAGGTCTGTGACTAGTGGAGAACCTCAGGGGTCAGTGCTGGGACCAGTGCTGTTTAATATTTTCATCAATGACCAGGATGAAGGAACTGAGTGTACTATCAGCAAGTTTGCTGATGACACTAAGCAGGGAGGAGTGGCTGACACACCAGAAGGCTGTGCTGCCATTCAGCAAGACCTGGACAGGCTGGAGAGTTGGGCGGGGAGAAACTTGATGAAATTCAACAAGGGCAAGTGTAGAGTCTTGCATCTCGGAAAGAACAACCCCATGTATCAGTAGAGGTTGGGGGTTGACCTGCTGGACAGTAGTGAAGGGGAAAGGGACCTGGGGGTCCTGGTGGATAGGAGGATGACCATGAGCCAGCAATGTGCCCTTGTGGCCAAGAAGGCAAATGGCATCCTAGGGTGTATTAGAAAGGGGGTAGTTAGTAGGTCAAGAGAGGTTCTCTTCCCCCTCTATTCTGCCTGGGTGAGGCCGCATCTGGAATGTTGTGTCCAGTTTTGGGCCACTCAGTTCAAGAAGGACAGAATTGCTTGAAAGAGTCCAGCGCAGAGCCACAAAGATGATTAAGGGAGTGGAACATCTCCCTTATGAGGAGAGGCTGAAGGAGCTGGGTCTCTGTAGTTTGGAGGAGACTGAGGGGTGACCTCATCAATGTTTACAAATATGTAAAGGCTGAGTGTCAGGATGATGGGGCTAGGTTTTTGTCAGTGATGTCCAGTGATAGGACAAGGGGCAATGGGTGTAAACTGGAGCATAGGAGGTTTCATGTGAACATCAGGAAAAACTTTTTTTACTGTGAGAGTGACAGAGCACTGGAACAGGTTGCCCAGGGGGGTTGTGGAGTCTCCCACATTGGAGATATTCAAGGCCCGCCTGGACAAGTTCCTGTGTGATGTACTCTAGGTTACCCTGCTCTTGCAGGGGGTTGGACTAGAGGATCTTTTGAGGTCCCTTCCAACCCTTGGGATTCTGTAATTCAGTAACCTCATAAATTAATAGTGTGAGGAGGGTGTTCCACAGAAAATGGAGTTGTGTTCAGGCGTTCTATGGAGAGTTCATTTCAAGAGCTGGAGAGCCTCGTTCACTGTCATATTTATCTTATTTTCCAAAAGGTAGCGGTGGGAAAAGCAGCATGGCACTGAGTGTCCAGGGAAAGATGTCCTCTGTGCTGCACATCACTGTGGTGCCTTGAACCAGTAAGTCCTGCTTCTGTCCCCCAGTGGAGAGCAGGGAGCCATGCTGTGCCATGGGCTTTAAAACAGGGAAACACCAGGAAGCCCCTGGTGGTGTAATTTGAATATCATCAGAGGCATGCGTGTTTGTTTTCATACTGATTTTGCTATTCACATACTAGGCCCAAGGATAAGTGAAGTAAACTTAAACAGGGGAAGTTTAGGTTAGGTATAAAGAAGAAGCTCTTCCCTGTGAGGATGGTGAGACGCTGGCACAGGTTTCCCAGAGAACCTGTGGCTGCCCCATCCCTGGCAGTGTTCAGGCCACCTGGTCTAGTGGAAGGTGTCCCTGCCCATAGCAGGGAGTTGGAACTGGATGAGCTTTAAGGTCCCTTCCAAACCTGTCTGTGATTCTATGAAGCAGGGACCCACAAAGGATTGTTAAACTGTTTTCCTGATGCTCAGCCAGGTGGCCAAAGCCATAGTCAGTGGAAAGACTCAGTGGTGCACAGCAGAGCCACACCAGGGAGGACAGAGGATTAGATCCACCTTTGCTGAAACAGAGTGCTGGTTTCACTTCTCTGATACCCACTTCCCAGCTATAGTATGCAGTGCTGTAAGTATCAGGAGCAAAGGCATATTCAATTATATTTGGACATTATATACAGCCTCAAGGTGCGGATGATGTCTCAATAGCCCAGAATCAGGAGATCCCTCAGGAAGGCAGAGGGAGCTTCTGGCGCAGCTTTCCTTCACTGTGGCATGGCTTGGGGAAACTGGGTTGTGTCAACCCCACAAAGTGGGAGATGATCCACATTCCCCCTTTGACTCATCTGGATCATCTGAGGGTGGTGGAGCCATCCACTCTGCCCATCCCCACCCTTCCCAGTTGAGTGCCTAGCATCTGTTTATTAAAACATCTTGGGATCTCTAATCATATGCAGACTAAAAGTCATGTAAGATTTAAAACCAGCAGTGAAAATCATCATAAACCCATTGTTAAGTGCCAAACACTCCTCAGACTTGAAGAGGTCTTATGCTTCACTTTCACTGACGTTGAAACCACAGCCCTTCTCACGTCAAGAGCGGCCA
This sequence comes from Neopsephotus bourkii, assembly GCF_033783945.1. NCBI lineage: Eukaryota > Metazoa > Chordata > Aves > Psittaciformes > Psittacidae > Neopsephotus > Neopsephotus bourkii. Next base: position 1,028,026 of record NW_026901264.1, on the reverse strand, counting down.
GCTTAGCGTTTAGGGCTCCATCTCCTATGGCCTGTAAGAGATGCAGGGAATTGGAAACTTGGAGACAAGTGCAGTTGTGTTCTCCTGGGAGTGAGCTTTGCTCACTTCTCCTGGTGTGGGACTTTTCAAATGTTTCAGGGTGAGCATAAGGGACTGGATCTGAGGGTTTCCCATCTATGCAGCTTTGCTGCCACCCAAGCTGACAGCTGCCAGCTTGGCTAAGAGTTTGGCATCTAGTAGTAGGAGAAACTTCTTGTTCCAGCTGGCACTTTCTTATCTTAACAGTCAGTGCTTTGTAAGTGTGGACAGCTGCAGTTTCAGAAATTGGCTCTATCTGTATCAATTGGATTTGTGAAGTCAGTGAAAGGGCATGAGGCAAATTCATGGGATTTCCTGTTAGTATTAGTTAATGGAATCTGCTGCAGAAAAGGAGATTCAGGCGATGGCACTTAAATGAGGCCTGTAGTTAGAAAGTCTACCAAGAAGAAAAATCATTGGTCAGTGAATGTGCGGGGCCTGATGGGCACCATTTCCAGAAATCTTAAATCATCTTGAAACAAAGGCAAGAAATAGCTAAAGTGTCTGTCTTCACACCCTGACTATCGCCTAGAGATCCATAGGGAGCAGGTGGTGTATGGAATGGGATGGTCAGCCTATGATGCAGCAACATTTCAGGTTTGAGAACATATGTGCAAGGAATGGCAGGAATGCAGAGCCTTGCCAGGGTTCAGCGCCTGCTCTGTCGGAACCTGCAGGCTCTCCTTCCACCTCCGCCACTGCTTTGCTGTGTAGCCCTGAGCAAGGCACATACCTTTTCCCTGTCTCAGTTTCCCAGCCTAGAAATGAATTTGATCACACTGAAAGGAGGAGCAACTCTATAAAGGTGCAGTGTAACAGCACAGGAAGAAAAGTATGCGCCGAACTTCCCCTCCCTGTTCTGCCCTGGTGGGATGGGGGCAGGAAGAAAGCACTCTGCTCTGGTTTGCTCCTCAAGTATTTCTGTGGGTACTAGGCAGGATTTCCCCAGGCTGTACCGGATGGGCTATAAGGGAAATCACTGATAATGCATTTAACCTAGCGGGGGTTTCCTAAGTTTCAAACTTAGCATAGTGTGTGCAGTTTCTATTCTTATTTACTTAGGTGAGCTTAAACTCCTGTAAACCCAGTACTGCAATACCAGGTGCTGTACATAGCAGCACAGATATTTTCCTGGTAATGAATGAATTTGCTATTTGTTTGGCTGTGAGTAAGAAAGTTGTTTCACCTCCCATGAGATAGGTGAAAATTTATAGGCAAGAGAGAGATTGCCTGTACTAGGAAAGTCTTGTGTGAATTCCACTGGGATATTTAAGGTGTCAGTTTTGCCTACCTTCCATTAAGGCTAAACCATAGCAGGGGTTCATCCTTCCTTTCCAGGACGGCAGACTGGATGTGCATCTGCATCTGCCCCCCTTAGCAACAGTTTGAGCTCTGAACAGCAGTGGCTGAAGTGCTGGTGGAGGTTCAGTTCTGGATCTGCCAGGGGGCGGAATGTGGCACACATGGAGACCCAGCACCAGAGGGGAGCAGGGTCTCCAGACTCTGGAGCTGGCATCTGTCAGAGCCCTAGCTTTAGAAATTAGGGCTGATGGCCAACACTTGGGAGGGAAGGGCTGGTGCTTTTACGTTTTATTCCCTGGTTCTGATGTAAGGATAAGATCCATTTTTGAACTAAAAGATTTGAAGCCCCTAAATGTTAGTAAGGGCCAAATGTCTCTTGTATCTGCAAGTGTGCTGCCAACAGTAATCATAGAGGGTTCTGAAATTTGAATAATGGAATTTTACTTCTTTCTATCACCTGATGAACTTTACAATACCAAAACTTCTTCTGAAACCACATTATATAGCATGTGATTTTGCCTGACTTCTTAATTCCTAACAGAACATCACAATTGCTTCTATAGGAAATCACAACACATGGTGGCTGCTTGAAAGGCAGGCAGTGTGGCTCCTGTGTACTGTGTCACCTGAACAATGTTGCTGATGCTTTTCTTAATGCAGTGGTGTGAACTTCTTATGCACCAATATTATAAAGGCCATTGTCTTTAAGGCAAGTCTGCCTTTTGGTCTTCACACAGCAACAGAAATGGGATTTCTTTTTTTTTATCACAGTGCTGAGAATTTTGAAGAATACTAATCAGCAAAGAAGTTTGCATATATTTTGTCTTTCAGGAACTGGATAGTTTCATAGGACCATATGCTCCTTGTGCACCAGGATGCTGTGTGCAAAGTTAGATTCTGCAAAAAGCAAGCTTAGAAAACTGCTGCACAAATTCCTGGGGCTAGTGAGAGATTATATAAACGGAGCAGCTGTAAAACTTGTGGGGTGTAGAACCCTGAGATTTCTGCTGTCTGCATGATTAAGATGTTTTTTATGGAGGATATGAGCCTTTCCTTTCAAAAACTACAAGGAAGGTGTCAGCACATACCTTTAAACTGAACTGAAACCTTTTAATCACAAACTGAAGCACAACATCTTATCAATATCAGCTGGACTTTCTCCATATGGGCAGCCTCCAACACATTTATATTTAGCCCTGGTAGCATACATGTGATTACCGTTTTCATTGCATTTCTTGCGATAATCTAATCATATATAGTATTTTTCTGACTGGCACCATCTGTACCATTGTCTGTACACAACCATTTTTCTCTCCAAGCTTTCTTTGGCATGATACCAAGTAGGAGGTTTCCCACTGTTTGGGCTTTCTAGGTTGCATTTGGAAGGAGTGAATATACTTTTCTTACACCACAGTAGTATTGAGGCTGCAGTACAGTGGGAAGGCTCACTAAAAAGAGCAGCCACTTGCTGTCAGATAGAGAGGTCTTTATTTGAGAATCATTAAGGCCAGAAGGCAGAAAGAGCAAACATTTGTGGCAGCAGGGAGAGGTAACGCCCAGTCTTTGTGTCTCTACCTCTGTGCTTTGAAAAAACTGACAGCTGCTTGTGTGAATATTACAAATTGAAACATGCAGCATAGGGAGAAGAGAATGTTTTTATAGCTACATCCCTGATGGGCAGGTGGATAAGAAGGGTTGCTTTATATGCCACATGTACTACATATGGCCCAGCACTGCAAAACGTATATTCTGAACATGCTTCAGTTTTGGGCAGGTTCTTTATGTTCTTTCTTTGAAGATGTGTTAATCTGTATTTAAAAGCATCCTAACCGTATAGCTTCCAATCAACAGGGGCTTCAGCACTTGTGGTTCCAGTCAGACTCAGGAGCTAATGACATGATTCAATTTTAGATCACTTCAGTTGCCCATAAACTGAAAGTTGAAAGCATGTGTAAGTGCTCTGTTGGCTCCAGAGCAGGATGCTCAGCACCCCTTACAATCAAGTCCCTCAAAAATTAGGATATTGTTGTTTTCTGTGGGAAGCAAGATGATGTTACAAGCTTACCCCAGACTATTTCTTCTACCCCAGGAGGCAGCTCCAAGGATTGTGTGGGATCCATCCTAGCATATAGTTGTCTACTTAGCCTACCTACTAAGCCTACATCAATTTGCATAATTCTTGTGCTCAAAGATTCCCCTTTAATGTATATGTTTTCTTTCCTATCTTGGTTGAAATTAAAAGAAACAAAAAAACAAACAAGAAAAGCGAGCAAGCAAATGGGACTGAATGAATTTGGAGGTAAAGCGAAAACAGACCTCAGTGATCCAGTTTCCAACTCTGTCTTTTGAACTAAAAATTGTGGCTGAAATTTTGTTTGTAACCCAATTTCATATCTGGGTAGATGTGGAGTGAACATCTTGTGTAGATTTAGCATCAAATCTAGAAGCTGCTTAAACAGAGGTTGTGCTCTCTATTACTACACAGTGTCTAATGGTGACAGCGACGCTGTGAGCCTCAACAGACCTGGCAGCCAGCCCAGTGACAAGCATCTGATGTTCTTTTATCCAGTAAATCTCTTTTTTGTATGATTTTTTCTTAACTATGATTAGGGAAGCTCCTTTTTGCTCTTTATTTCCTCTGTCTTAGTGCAGCCCTTGGCTGTCTCCTGAGCTAAAAGCTGCAGCTAAACAGACTATTTTTTCATGCTGAGTAGCATGTCTCAACGTTTTCCTCTCAGCCATCATGTAGGTCTAGTTGCATTGTTGATTCCCATTCCATGTCTGCTGGGATGTAAATTATTTCAATTCCCCCACACCCCGCCCTTCTGCTCTTGTACTTTCAAGGGGTTTAATCTGTGAAGGGGACTACTTCAAAGCTCTCACAAGAAACTCATTTCTTGATGGATAGAAGGGCCAATAAAGTGAAATTAGTGTTTTATCTCATTGTCTCTATAGGAATGAAGTATAATAATTTTTTCAGGCAAATACATGTTGGAGACAATTATTAAGATCCCTATCATGTCTTTAAGGACAAGCAGATTCTAAAATAAGCATTAGTAATGGGATTAAACATTATTGCAGTGCTTCGAATCTCAGCACTGCCAAAGTGCCTTGCACGTCTGAGTATATGAAACTTGCTCACTGGAGGAAAAAAGAAGCAAAAACCCAGTTCTGTAGTTCAGAGGACCTTTCTGGCTTGTGGCCCATCAAATAGCTGAGGCCTCAGTCTGCAACAAAGTCTTGGGTGCCTGAAGGAAGTGAAAATGAAGTGGAATTTAGTATCTGTGTCATCAGTGCAATCCAGAAAGTCTGCTGCCTAATGGGTTAGTGTCAGCATTTTTAGCAGCAAAGTTCCCAGAGAATACTGCTTCCAAGGATCAGTTGCTTAGCAGGGTAGAGTGGTTTGCTGTTTGAGGTCCTTTAGAATCCACAAACTGGGGGTCCTTGTCTCCATGTCTCTGAAGGATTGCCACAGCAGGATAGTCACTTAAATGTAAGAATCATGGAAAGTATGCCATCTGTAAAATATTTGATCCAAGAGTCCAAGTTTTGACCCTCAGTGCAGCAGCTTCCTAAGTCAACTTTGAAGGTGGATGGTTTCTCTTCTCCAAAAATTTCTTCTTTCTCTCTTTCAACCTGCCTGTGGCAGTTGTCTGTGCAGGTTCTTGCAAGTATCATTCCTCCAGCCTGCTGCTCAGTGCCATCCCTGCTTTAAGTCACAGAGGAATTTCAGCCTTTTTATGCCTACGTTCATTTTTACGTGGAAAAATGTTCAGCTTGGGCCTCATTAATTTTAGACTAATTAGCTGCTCAAACCCAAGAACCCTCCTGTGGAAAGACAAGAGGCTGTTGTGCTCTGGTAGTGCCTATTGCTTAGTACACAAATTTGAACCATCTGGCTAGTGGGATTAGCTTTGATTTATGGTAATATATCTTCAGCATAGCCAACACCTAGGGCTTTGACGTGAACTGAGTGAGGGAGGATTCTGCACTCTTGTTTTTCAGCTTACTATATATAGTTCTCTTTCTTTCTAATGAAGGTCAGTATCTCTGTCATCTTAAAAGCTGGCTTTTTACTTTAGTGTTGTTTTATTGTTGTTTTCAGTAAGAAATTTCCATGTTATCAATGAACAAACTGTCATCAACCTTCCTGGCATGCTGTAAAATATAAAACTCCTAGGCTGGACTTGTTCCTAAATAGTCTGGGACAAAATAAGTAGAAGCAGAAAAGGCAAGTTGGTTGCCCATACCAGACAACTCATCCCTGCTATGGTTTTCTTATTCAGCCAGACCTTCCTGCAGGACAGGAATAAATAAATGCTGGTAACCAGCCTGACCTGCTATCCAAATGTATTTAGTGATGTGTTTTTTCAAAAAGTGCAAAACAAACCTAAGCAGTAGCAATAAGCAAAGCTCTGATTTCATCACTCACATCAGTCAACAGAGCCCGCTACCATGTCTGTTACCTGGCTTGTTTAGAAGACAGGCAGGACCTAGGGAAAGAGCACAGACTGGACTGACTTGTTACAACATAACATTCATTCAGTGCTGTTCTGTGTAGCTCTTTGGAATGTAACATCAAAAAGGAGGGAAATGAATTTGGCAGGTAGGAGAAGTCAGTGCACGGTAGCAGCTGGAACAGTCCCACAATGCCACAAAGCCGGACCTCCCTGGCTTCACTTAGCTGAATCTCTCACTCCATTCTTGGGCTCTGTTCTCCCTCCAAGGTGGTATTTGTTTTGGTTTCTCCTTTTAGTGCTCCTTTCATAGCAGCCTGAGGACAACCAGGGGTGAGAGTCTCAATAGCAGGTTTAATTGCCAAACAAGGCTCCTTGGGAATCTGGCTCAAGAGCAGTAATAACAGAAATACTTAGCACTTGCAGTATGGAGCACTCTGCTTCTTCAAAGCATGGTGCAAAAGGTGAGTATGCCAAATGTTGTGGTGTTTCATCAGGATAACTATCTGCTTTCTGCAGGGGCTTCTTCCATTTTTGTACGTAGGGGATAGAGACAAAGTAGAATGAAAAGGATCAATTGTCTGTGCTGGGGGAAGTGGCAAAGGATAGGGTATTGCTTTGATTCATTAGTAGGTGAGAGAATGATATTTTGGCTTTAAACTCCACTCATAGTGAGTGTCATTGTTGCTGATGCTCTGGTGGTACTGCAAGACCAATCCTTATCTTGCTGGATATGTTCCCCTGTCCTGCTGGTATGCCTTTACCATGTATAGAAATGAGGGCTAACCCCCTCAAGTCTAGGCTGAGTGACTGACTGGGGGTACATGACTTAAACCGTTAGCAGCAGATCTCAGTGGGATTGTGTCATCAAGCAGTAACTGACTTGGTTTAACAAGCTGACATGTCACACATAGAACAGAGATTGTCAGGGCCACAAAGTGGGTTTCTTATGCTGTGTGTTGTACTTGCTAACAGCTGAGTACAATTTTCTTCCAGTCTCTTTCCTTAGCTTGGATACAAAACTTGAGTGAAACTATATGAGAGTTACAGGTCAAAATTTTTCTGGGAATATTTGTGATGTCAAATTGAGTAGTAGACAATACAAGAACCATATAAAGAATCCCTATTTTACATACTTTAAAAAGGCCAGGCAGCTTAAGATTCTTTTTGGGTAATCTGAAAAGCTGTTCTTCAAGAGAAGCCCAGAAATACCTTTTTGTTGGTTGGATGGTGATTATTCATGAAAGTAAAATAACTTCTCCTTTGGCATCTGGTTCTAAGCTAGACTGAAGGAGATATATCAGCAAAAGGATTGGTATAGTCAATTCCTTGAGTGGATAAACCACTAGTGGAGGCCAAGCTGTGACATTTGAGAATCACAGTTCAGAAGCTGTCCTGCCTCTGAGGCAGCACTGGGCAGTATTTTATCTGCTGTAATTTACAGATTGCTAATCCTGACTCCTGCTCAGTTTGAGTGAATGAATGGGGGAGGACTGGCAGAGCTCAGGGGGCTTTATGTGCTTATGAATTGTGGCAGGAAAAGATCCCTTCCCATAGGAACAGGAGAAGCATTCTGTTTCTCTTTGCTATTGTTGCAAGATAAGAGTTTGGGCTTATACCTACCTGTAGCAGAGTTGTTAGCACTGAAAAACTATGCCCACCTGCTGTGTGCCAACCAGTGTGAAATGGGTTCTGACAAACACGTTTTCACCAGCTGAAACCCACACCCACTGATCTGTGCTTGTTACCTGTCACGTTAGGAGGGCCAGTAGCTGAATCAAGAAGAGTTAAATTCTGCTATCTGTTCCACTTTAAAAATTACTACACACACCATTCCCTCTGCTGCTCAGTATTTGTTCACGTTTATAAGCCTCTGAAAAGAAGTTCCTGCCAGAAAATGCAATCAAGCAAGCAGTAGTTGGAACTTTCAGAAGGGGGATTGACAAAAAAAAAACCCAATCACTTCATCTTACTGTACACAATGTGGTGTTTTTTGAAAACATATCTGAAAGTGCATGAAAGAATGATAGGATAGATAGTTAAGCTAGATCATCTAGGTTGAGCTCATGTAACAAATACCATAACATTTCAGTCAGTCCTTGAGGATAACTGAATCACACCTTCTGAAAAACCTTCTTACTTGAGCTGAAGATGTCAGCATAGAGGGAATTCTGTGTTTCCTTTAGAAGCTTGTTTCATTAGTTGGCTGCTGTTTTTCAAAAAGGAAAACCATATAACTTATTTCTGCTTTGGCTTTATCTGGATTTAATTTTCAGATGTTCTGAAGAGCCTCTTTAGTATCCCGTTTCTTTTCGCTGTAAATGTAATTATACTGCCTAATCAAAACATCTATGATTTTTTTTTTTTCCCATGACAGTATTATGCAGATTGAACCCCTTCACCCCCCTCTCACCAAAGGACTTTTTCTAAAGCTTGCTGGAGTTTTGGGGACTTCCCACTGATATCAGTGGGTTTTGGATAAGGCCTCAAAAACGGCACAAATGGGGCTATCTGTGAATAAAGTCTGTAGAGTCAGGCCCCTGATAAAAGCAGCTGGCATCCTAATCTTTCGCTTTGGTATCACATCTAAGGGAGCTATTTCATCAATATATGCTGAACAGAACTGAAAAGATTTGGTCATGCCTTTGAACATACTGAGGATTTGGAGAGGACGAAGTGGGGGGAAAAATAGGGACAGCTGGAATTTGTTTTGTTGGTTTTTTTACTACAATTTAAGGATTTTGTTTGGTTTTTTTTTGGTTTTTTTTTTTTTTTTACTACTGTGAATGTAACGCTCATGAAAATGCTCACTATACACTGCAATCGTCTATGAATCAACAAAACAAGTACCAGCAGCACAAACTTCACCTTGCCTAAACAATGTACGTCTCAATTCTGACTTGAAAAGACCACCTGTAGGGGAAAAATGTTAGTTCGGTATCCAGGGGCCATTCATTCCTTTGCCACTTTGCTGAGCCTGCCAATTAGTGCCAACTTGTGGTGGCAGATTTTGTGATGTAGACACATGTTCTCTGGAAAAGGGGGCTGAGATACTCGACTCATTTCACAGGGGGCACAAAGAATTATTTGCTCTGTGGTATACAAATGAGAGTTGTCCAAAGCTTTCCTCTGTGTTAGCCTCTGTACGCTCACTGAGTGTAAATACAGGGGAAATTGGTGTTATTGCAAGGACAAATTAGCACCAGAACTGAGCTGTATTTTTTTAAATGTGCTGCTAATTGTGCCCAATTTGGGCTGGAGTACTCACTCCAGTGCAAAAGCACAAAACCAACTGAACACATTTTGGGGTGCCAAAGAGAGCTCTGCACTTTTCTGTTAGCAAATTATCCTTCTAGTTGCGTGATGCAGCAAGTGCCAATTGATCCCGCTAAGACCTTTCTCTAGAGTAATCAAATTAGCACTGCATGTTAGCAAATTAGGTTTCACTGACAATGGTTTATATTTGATGCAAGTTGGAGCATTATAACAAAGTATTTTCCAAGTTTTACTTTAAAATTTCTTATATGAGTGACAGTGATTCTGCCTGTGACGTTTAAAAAGAATGAGCTGCTGAAACGGAAGAAATGAGGCAAAATTGTTGTTTGTGGATCAGGAATTGCAGAAGTTTCTAAACTTTAAGGCAGAATTGAGCAAGCTGGAAGAAGTTTATTCTTGTGTTCCCAGTAGGTTCATTCTTCCCTTCGGTTCACAGTGGGACAAATACAAGCTACTGATTATACCTAGGAGATCACTGTGGCTGCATGACTACTGCACAGGGTAGGATCTGACTCAGTACAGCCATCGGGCACATCATGACATTTGCCTGTGCCAAAAAATTGTCTGCAGTCCTGTGTCCAGCTCTGGGGCCACCAGCACAAGAGGGATCTGGAGCTGTTGAATCGAGTCCAGAGGAGGCCATGGAGATGCTGCGAGGGCTGGAATAGCTCTGCTCTGGAGCCAGGCTGAGAGAGCTGGGCTGGTTCAGCCTGGAGAAGAGAAGGCTCTGGGAAGACCTTAGAACAGTTTCCAGTGCCTAAAGGGGCTACAAGAAACCTGGAGAGGGGTTTAGACAAGGGCCTGTGGGAATAAGAGAAGGCAGAATGGCTTTAACCTGATAGAGGAGAGATTGAAACAAGATCTGAGGCAGAAGTTCTTCCCTGTGAGGGTGCTGAGGCGCTGGCACAGGTTGCCCAGAGAAGCTGTGGCTGCCCCATCCCTGGCAGTGTTCAAGGCCAGGTTGGACAGGGCTTGGAGCAACCTGGTCTAGTAGAAGGTGTCCCTGCCCATGGCAGGGGGTTGGAAGTGGATGAGCTTTAAGGTCCCTTCCAACCCAAACCACTCATGATTGCATGAAAAGGTATGCCATTGACAGAATGGGGGATACACAATGTGCCACGCGCAGGAGCTAACAGGCTTGCTAAAAGGAGAGAGTTAAAAAATCATAGGCTAAATTTCTCTCTGGCAGGTATCCCCAAAAGTCATCAAAGTTTTATCAGGACTGTATTTCACCCACTGTGATTAATTAATTAATGCTTGTACCATCTAAACATTTAAATGTGAAGTGTTACTGAGACTTCTTCTTCCAAGAATGACATTTGTTCAAAGCTCTCAAAACTCGCCCAAAGCTGGATTATTCTTTGTTTTATGAGCCTGGTGTGAGGAGGCAGGGAAGCCCAACACAAAAGTGTGCCTATGTGTAAACACGATCACCTTCCTGCTTGTGGTTGGTGGCCTTCCAGAAGCACAAGGAGATACCCCAGCAAATTCTTTAGTTGTTGAAGGTAGTGGAGCTCCCCAGCCAGTTACAAACAAGGCTGTGCAGAGGCATTGGCTGTGTTGGGGGTACAAGGAATAGCTGGCTCCCTTGCTCAGAGACTTCAGGACATGGTAGCCTGAGTAATTATATTTCACTGCCATCAGGTGCAAGAATTTATTTGGGCACAAAATTTGGTAGTATCTATCTGTAAAATAGAGACTGAAGAGTCTGGGTTTTGTTCCTAATTTTGAGGTCTTGCCCAAGACCTCTTGTTTCCTGATTCAGTGCCTTCAAAAATGTGTGCATGGACAAGTTCCTGTGTGATGTACTCTAGGTTACCCTGCTCTTGCAGGGGGGTTGGACTAGATGATCTTTTGAGGTCCCTTCCAACCCTTGGGATTCTGTGATTCTGTAATATGTGATTTCTAGTAGTGCTATAAAAAAACCAAATCACTTGTAATGGGTTTCTGCAAATAACTTTATACCATTCACACTGTTGATTTTTTTGAAGATCATTATCTCTGAAGTATGCTTTTTTATTGCCTTGGATGCCAATACAGGAGTCAAGAAACAAGCTAGAGAGGTACTAAGGAGGGCAGGACCAAAGAAGCTGCACGGAAGCAGCAATCATAGCCTTGTTTATCAGCACCACAGTTGCATAAGATAGCTATTGCACACAGCAAGCCAGAGTGGCATCTGATTCAGGAAGTCCTGCCTTGCTCATTTCCAGAAATTGAGAGGAAAAAAACCTAATGACTTTCTGCATGCCCTGGCTTTTATACTCTGGCTAAGCATCCTCCAGTGGCAACTGCTGGGCATGTGATATAGCACTATTTCTAGCTTTGCTCTGACCCAGAGTGGTCATTATTTTCTTAGAAGATACTATCGCTATTCTCTTCTGATTACATCCCCAGGAACCCAGTTGCATATACATATATACACATATGTATATATATATATATACAAACATACTGTACAATTAAGGAAGACCACAAGCTTTGAGGAAAAGAATAAACACTTCAAGTTTGCTGAGCTGGATTTTGAATGAATAAACATTTTTATAGAAGAGCCTCTGAAGTAAATCCCCCTCCCTGAATTTTATTGCATGAGCCAAGAGAGTGAGCCCATTCTTTCTAACAATGCCCTTTCAGCTACTTTAATGCTAAAAATAAACCATGTTTGATAGCTATCCAAGCAAAGAAGGTGAAAACAGTAATTTCCAGCTTTTCTAAAGCTCTTAGGCTATATACATTTGACAAAACCCCAGCCACCAGCAGATGAAGTCAGATTGTTTTTTCCTTCTTTGAATGCCTCTAAACCCTCTTTCTCTTTTCTGAACTTGGGCAGTCAGAAATAGTGTGTCTAGTGAAAAATGAACTGAAAATCTCTGCTCAGTAATAAACCTGCAGAGCAACACAATGTTTTCAGTAAGGATGATGCTTATTGCTTATACTTACACAAGTTTATAGTTTGGCTAAATTTATTTTGCAGCTGCCAGAAGAGTGTCTAGCCTGGGACAATAACAAGAATTCTTTTCTTAGTGTTGCCAGTCTTATGTTCCCCTTTTGAGATAAGGCTGGGGGATGATAGCCTTTAGTCATCGATTTATAAATCAATTATAAATCACCTTGGAATCTGATTTTGCAGCATCAGTGACAGGGTTGAAATGGAAGTGAAAAAAAGAGTTGCTGGTGCTTTTCGGTTCTGTGAGATGAAGTGGGAAGTGTAAGCAATTAAACCAAATTCAATTTTGTTGTTGCTGGGAGTGTTTCTTTTGTCAGGCTTTGGAAAAAGGAATTCTTTCAAACGGAAATGAACTTATAATTCTGTTGGAAACAGAATTCTGAAAATGGAAGTACTGGCTGCCCTGCTTTCAACTGCTGTAGTGCTGTGAAAGAGTGAAATGTTCTGGTGTGTTTCACCTCATTACTCCCTTATGGGTGAGACTCCCCATGAGGCTTGTCTCCAATGACACACAGGGATCCTTGGAGTCCTGCACCATCTCCCCTGGTCAGGCATGGAGGTTGTTCTCTGTGAAGGAGGATGAAATCCTGTCCCAGAGCCTGATCCAAAGGAGGCTGCTGGCATAATGCACGACAGGAATATCTCCAGGGTCTGAAAGGTCAGTTTCTCTTTCTGAAGATAAACGTTACCGTTTTCTGGAGTGGGGAAAAAAAAAAATCCTTCTATTTTCCAGGCAGCTCTATTATAATGATTTTTATAATGAGAAACTTTTGCTAGTTTCTTTTATATACTTTGTTTTGCTGGTATCAATGATATTGATGCAGTGAAATATAAACCATACTAGTATAACAGATAGACATAGTAACTGTTTCTCTTGCTGACAGTCAAGTCTCCAGTTGTGCTAGACTAAGGCTTTTCCTGCCAGATGAGTGCTGGCTGCTGCACTCAATTTGAGGGTGATGATAAATAATTTGTGCTGACTAGGATGGAGACTATCACATTTATTTTTCCTTGTTATTGAGTAAGAACTTCAACCCAAGTCTCTGTGAGTAACTTCTGTGTATTTACTCTGCTACTAAGATACCTTTTTCCATATGCAGTGTCAGTAGCAGTTTCCATATGCAGTAGTCTGTAGTCAGTAGCCAACAGACTGATTTGTAAACTTGTTTCTCAGCTCAGAGAGATTATATAGGGTCTCATCAGAGGAAAGAAAATATACTGCAGCTTGGAATGAACACAAATATCACAGAATCACAGAATGGTTTGGATTGAAAGGACCGTAAAGCCTTTCCAGTTCCAGCCCCCTGCTATGGGCAGGGACACCTTCCCCTAGAACAGGTTGCTCAAATATGGGAAAAATACAGTTGCATGTGATTTGAATCAAACTGATTTGGGACTGACTTATTTTTTTATTATTAATTTCTTCAGATTCTACTGCCAAAAAACTCAAATCTCATATGGAAATTTTTTTCCTAGTCTTACATGGGAAAAGCTAGTAGGCTTGCCTTCATTTCAGTAGGCATCAGACGAGCCTTCTGCCATAGAATTAACTTTGTGAGGTTAGTTTTAACAAATTTACATACAAAAAGCTATTCTGAACCTGGTTTAAAGACATATCTTAAAGTGTCCCTTGTCATGGGAAAAGTATACCTGGGTGAAGAGATGCTCCAGAACCTGTGTGCAACCTCCTATTTGCCAGGGAGGCTTGCTCCTCAGGGGCAGGCTGAGTGCATACTCTCACCCTGTGACCAAAAAAAAAGCTTCACTAAAGAAAGCTTAAAAAGCCAGCGCCACTACCTGATGGTAAATGCAAACCCCAGTAATCTGGGGGGTAAATAGAAATAATGAGACTTTTGAGGATGTTTGGGAGAAGAATATCATGCCATAATCCAGTTTACATCAAGTGTTGAAGCAAAAAGCAAGAATCTTACTTATCACATGATCAGCTCCAAGCACTGCCAGGACTGATCAGTTGATCTATGTGTCTATCATGGCAGCATCCCTAGTCTATATTAAGTAATAGATGTTGTCAATCTGTTCATATATTTCAATTGCTTTCTGAAATGCTGGTAGCAAATCTGTTTGAATTCTTCCCTCCTACCCCCTGACCTAATTTAGTCTGCTTATTCAGTAAATGATCTCTAAAGTCTGAACACTATTTACATTATCAAGATTTACTTATGCTTTATTTTTTCCATTGTAACACTAAGCAGCTCTTACATCAATGTAGGTGTGTTTGAGAATTATGAGAGCCTTCAATTCTCATACCAAACTACACCCACACAAGTCAATTCCAGTTCCAATGACTAAAGGTCATGTGAATGGCAAAAAGTAAGAGGTAAGCACCTAATTTTGTATTAAGAGTAACTAACTGAATTTGCTGTTATGGTTTATTAGTGAGAGAACTAATGCCATCAGGAGTAAATCCTTCCCCTACCTTACATTTGTTGGCGTTAGTTCCTACTATTCCTGTTGTTTTTAGTGGCAATTCTAATGGAAAAGTAGAACATGATGTGCGTGAGAACGAACATGTGACAGAAGAGCATTCTCATTTGCCTTTAAACAGTGATAATGAACGGCAGTGGTGGGCTAGCTCCTTGCCAAAGGATAGGTATCCAACTACTTCCACACTTGTTAACTGCTAATAGCAAATGTTGATGTGGTGGGAATTGTCAGGTTTCCTGAGGCTGAGGGCCTCCTGTTTGTGGACTGTATTTTTCCCTGGATGACTTATTCATATTTCTCAGGTTTAACTGAATTCTCACATTAATTTAGTGGTTCTAGTTCTTAGCAATGCTCTCTATCTTCTTTCAACCAGAGATGCTCCAGAATAGTGGTCGCTCTTATTCGTTCTCCAATACCATACCTGGTTTTAACAGTGTTTAATCTGTGCTGCCCACCAAAGTGATTAATTAACCTCTAGGCTATGAAAACCGAAGTCACAAAGACTCCACAGACACTAAATGATGTAAGGGTGGTCTCACAGAAATGTTGCCACCCTTAGAGATTTTCACCAAAAAAAAAAAAAATCTCTGGACTGATATGTAATTTTCTGGATTCCAGCCACGTGTGGGCCTTTAGCCTTCAGTATTCAGCTCAACATCACCTTTTGCCAGTGTACAAAGTGGGAAGTCTAGTTAGAGTTGCTGGGGCTGACATGAAAACATCTTTCAGGAATTCGAGCAAAACCAGTGGCTATGGGAGATCACTTTATTTTAGTTTAGGAAAATACTACATGTTAAGGGATTTGGCTAGTCTTGAAGATTACTTTTACTAGAGTAAGTTTAAAAGAACGGGAAGAAAATCCCATATGTGGACATCCTTCTGTAATAAACCTCTCTCTTCTTGGAATCACCTCTTGACAAGACAGGATGTTAAATTCAGATAACGAAAAACTCAAACACTGGAGAAATTCTCTTCAGAATATTAACAGCCTTGTTTTCTTTGGTCTCTCTCTTCTGCTTTTGGCTGTATACTGAAGTATACAGCATACAGGTCAGAGGCCTTCAGAATGGTGTCACTGATCCTGTTTCTGCACCATCAGCAAAGTGATATCTGACACTACTTGTGAGTGGTGTTCAGTTTTCCTTTAAATCACAGCTCCCAGACTTCCAGTTTCTTTTCTCAAATAAGGTGAGACTTGTCATGAAGAGAGACTGTATGTAATTATCTGGACATTATGAAGCTTCTGTAGCTCATCCTTTTTATTTGTGACTGCTACAAATCTCAAAGGTGAGGGTTTGGTTTTTTCTGTCACAAGACTTTCAGCAGATTACGCTGTGTGTTTAGGGTAATTGTGAGCAGGCGAAGCTCATCCTACCAGATAGGCTGAGCTTGTTTGGCAAGGCATGTGGTTTTCTCAGTTTCTTGGCTGCCCTATCTGTCCATCCTTTTCAATTTGTGCTGTTGAGACTGAGAGTCACAGATATTGATGAGATTTTTGTTTAAATCCTTTTTTGATTCTGTTAAATATGAAAGGTTATCATACCATTCTGTCCATAGCATAGAGGCTAACCATTCAGATTGGCAACATCATGAAGGACAAAGGGCATCAGGGTAAACACAGGGATTGCAGAGACAAGCTTGGAAAGAAGGACAGAAAATGGGAAAGAGCTCTTCTCCTACCCAGAATCCGACTGGAGCACATTTTGTAGTGCATGTTGCAGACAATGATGATTTTAACAAAAGAGCGAACTGGAAGTGCAAGGTTCCATAAAGCCATATACATCACAGTGGGATCTGAAGTTAGCATTGTGTCTAAATTTGTACCAGTGTTTATTAATTAACCATCTGTGGGATATCTCTTTGCATTTCATGAATTTTGGTGCGTCTTCTGGTAGAAAGAAGCATTCAGATCCTGTCTGCAGTCATTAAAATGTGTATCTTCTGTGTATAACTGCTTCTTTTTATACATAAACAGCATCTTACTTGGAACAATTAGATGCAAAGCTCTGTACTAGTTTCCAGCATGGTTCTCAGATTCCTCTTATCTTTATCTACACTTCTTTGGTGGTCTTGTCTGTGCTAGTTGCATGGAAACTGATAGCTCCCCAACAGCTGCCAGATCCCTGGTCTGGGTCTGCCTGCATGTAGACAGCCCTGGTCTCAACTGGTGTGGTGCTACCAGTAATTACATATCTGTCCTAAGGCCCCAGTACTCCAGCGACATGAGGGTTAAGGTGTTTGGAAAGAAAATAAAATTTACTAAATATTTGGTTGAAAGCTGCCTTCAAGTAGCTAATCAGTAGCATTAATAGATAATGAATATTCTTACTAACACAAGGCCTGATAATGGGAAACCCAGTTCTTTCCACTTAAAAAAAAGAATAGGGAGTTGAGCTCTACAGCTTTCCTTATGTAGGACAGGAGGATAGAGGACCGCAGTGCTTCCTTCTGATCCATGTGTGCCTTTCGGTACCTTCCCCTTCGCAGACCTAACAGGTTTCACGTCTTAGACGGACCTTTGTCTGCCAGAAGCTGATGCCTTTGCACAGCTAGAGCGAAATGGGCTGTGCAGAACTGGAGTCCAACTCGGTGCTGGGAAGTGAGGGGAGTTTGCACATGGGCCAAAGGGATGTAAATAATAATATCTAAATAAATCTAAAAGCCACTGCTGCAGGCAGACTTCCATGTTGTATAAGACAGCAGATTTAAATAGCAAATATTTGCTATTTTCAGAGCCATTTCTGCATGAAGCTTCAGTTAAATGCAAACCAAATCTCAGATATGTTAGAATTGTACTGTATGGGTCGGGCTATTGCTTTCAATGAGCAGTGGTAAACTCCTGCTGTGGTTTAAAGCCCTGGTTTTGCTGTTTGGAATGATTAAAAAAATATCATGTTTGATATGCTTTTTAATCATGTGAATGCTTCTGTTTTAAATAATGAAAGAGAAAATTGCAAACAACAGATTAATTTTTTGTTTGATGCTCAGATGGGATGCTTTAGTCCCTAAAATTGACTGTTAGTGTAAATCACTGTCTCCACATCATTGCTAAGTTTGCTTTCAGATGGATTTATGTTAAGGTTTGGTTTTCTTTAATCTTATATTGGTTTATAATGGAGCCCACACCAGAGTCTTCTAGTGAACCAGGCAAATATAGCTGTCTTTTAGCTCATGCTTCAGCAGCTGCAACATACTGGCTCACAGCAGAGCAGCTTTGTGTCTTAGGTTTTTGGATTGAATCCAATTGGTCCCACTTTGCATATTTATTCATAGTAAAGCACCATTAGTTCAAGACCAATAAATTGAATGGTGTGAAGAAAACTGTATAAAGAAGTGCGGTCCTCTTGGCTCTCCTTAGACATAACTTGGGAAAGATTTGCCTGATACTTTGGTTCAGGAACTCTGTGAAGCCTCTGAATAACATGTATTATGTTTTGCTCATCCTCTTAATGAACATAATGAATTGAGATATTCCAGTGAGGCTGGTATAGGAACTCTTGAATTATACTCCTGTAGCCTCATATTTAGCCCACAAACTAAGTGGGAACCTGATTATCTCATAAAAAAATAAGTAGAAGAAACTAAAATTTATAAATGCTGGTAAAGAGCAAACGAATGTCTTCATCAGTGCTGTAGAACTGAAACTGACAATTTAAAATCTGCTGTATTTGTGTTTGCAAATGAGAATTGAAGATACACATACCACACTATAAACATGTTTCATTTTGCAAAAATCTTCATTCAAAACTACTGGTGGTCACCTGACCATTCACCTTAAAGAGTTTGATCTCAGTTGTCCAGGTTCCAATGCTGAGAAGCTGGTTGCAGCTAGTCTTACTGTGCTCCACAGTGTTCTGCATTGATGCTGGTTTGTGCTGTTAGGAGCCTTTTGTCATCGCACGTACCACTGCAAAAGACAATCCTTTGAAGCTCCTCATTGAAACAGTCTTGCCCATCTTTCTGCCTACTTCTTTGGATGGAGGGCACACAACAGGAATCTTAGAGAGAAGTTCATCTTTTAGTTGTTTTGTTTTTCTAGTGTTTCTGGCACCTTGCAAGTAATGAACTACCAGAAGCTGATGAAATTTTTGGGTTAAGAGAGTCATGACTAAAATGTCCCAGCAAGGACCATCATCATAATAATAATGCCTAGTCCTGGAGGGACATTAAGATATAGATTCATTTTAACCAGTATTTGCAACTAGATATCCAAAACCTGTTAGACCATGGTTCGTTGTCACTCTTCCTGAATGGCAGAAAACACTCACAAAAGAAGCCATCCCAGGAGCCAGCTTTATTCCATGGGGCTTCAGTGAGAGGTGCAAAGTATCTAAAAACTTACTCTGCCTGCTAATGCTCAAAAGCCTGATGGTTTTGTCACAAGCTGTGATGGCAGAGGCCCAGCTGTAGAACAACATTAAAACCCTTGCAGGTCAGAAGATGAAAGAAATGCTGTGAGAGTTACTGTGCAATTAAGCAGTCTGTCATCAGAAATTGATTTTGATGAAGTGGGACAGTGAATATGTGTGGGAGAAGGAAAGATTAAGTCAAAACTGAACCTCTACCTCAGACTGAGGTATAGCTCTAAAGTAAAGAAATACTGTGCTGACTAGTGGTGGTTTAATTTATGTGTGTATATAGGAAGAATTTGCTTCTATTTCCATTTGGAAAATAGACATTGGACTCTTAATGCACTTTCTGAGTGCTAAAATTAAATAAGTGGAGAGGACCAAGCTAGTAACAGTATAAGCAAATAGACCTCTATTATGTCAATCAAGTTGTGGCTATTTATTTGAGAGCTTATTTTGGCTAGTGTATTGTGCTTAATATATTGCGTTATGGAACAGTTTAACCGTGCTTCAGATTACTGTTCTGGAGTATGTGGTGAAACTAGTCATGCAAAATATCAGCCCAAGTGAGCTTCAGTTGTATCACAGAAGGTACCATACCACAGTGTGTTCAACTGGAATGCCTGCAGCATGGCCAAAGCTTCCTCTCACATACTGAGCTCCTGCAACCCAAGTGTGGTTTCTGCTATTGAAAAACACTAAAGCACTCTTCAACTGTATGGCTTACATCAGGTCCATCAGGGAAATCAGCTACTGCAGCAAAAAATAGCTCTGTGTAGGCAAAACTTTGTTTAGGGCTTTTGTCCATATGGAAAAATGAGCTCACTAAACAACTACTCGTACAGCAGCAAAGGTTTCTACAGTTAACCTTGTCTCAACCAGCTCCACAGGGAGGTTATAGCCATAAGGAAATGAACCTGTGGGTGCCTTCCAGCAGTTTGTTGGGTGAACAGATGACTGAAGCAGAGGATTTCCCACCCAGCCTCATTTAAAGCATGTGGGATATCAGTATCCATATGAGATGTATCATGATTAATCATTGTGGAGATTTGTCTCTGTGCAAGATGTTTCATTTAGCCCAGGACTGAAAAACAAAGGATATGTTGCGCTGCACTAATCAAAACCACAGACAATCTGCTGTTCATATGTGCCAATTGTTGCTGCAGTGTGATATAAATGCAGTTAAAGATGAGAAAAATAATTATAGGCAACCATTATGCAGAAACCTGATAGGAATACAGACTTTAGTGGGACACTTTAAAGTACATAAAAAGCTTTTCACCAACTTAACTCTGATTCTGAGTCATCTTTGTGCTTGATGTTGGCAAGTTCATCAAACCATAACACCTGAATTGAAAAACTGACAAGCAGAAGGCAAACTTATAGCCAAGGGGTGAAAAAGGTCAGTGAAAATTTTAAACTCCAGGTATTTTTGTCCTGTCATAGTGGTGAGACCTTCTTGTGGAAGGTGTCCCTGCCTGTGGCAGGGAGTTGGAACTGGATGAGCTTTAAGGTCCCTTCCAACCCAAACCAGTCTGGGATTCTGTGAAGACTAGGCACAAACACAAAAACTGACTTGAATCCCAGAGAACCACATTTATTTATAAGGGTAAACATGCTAAGTACGACTGTGCACATATTGCCACTCCAGTTAATTTGTGGAAGTTTCTAAGGAGGAGAAAAGTCTGAGAAATGCCACTGCAAAATATCTGTAGGAAAATGGCCACTTGTGTATGTTTAATGATGTCAGCTGTGGGTAGATTGTACCTGTGAATGTATCAGCAGTGGCAAACATCTGATCAGGTTTATTCAACCAGCGTTTCAAAATGTATTTTGTAATATTATCGGTTAATATTCAGGCTGTTGCTCAAATGAAGTTCATCTCATTACAGTGTGAATAGATACTTCTACAGTGTCTGTTACAGCAAGAATTGTACACTTTCTATTTTCCTCAGTTTCAATATGTTCTCGCTTCTTGACCCAAACAGTATGTGGGCTGTTGCCCTGGCATGTTGAAGACTTGCCACTGTGTCATTCTGCAAACACATATATACCCAGAGCTTGAATACTATGGGCAGGGCTGGTCCCTCTTCTGCAAAAGGAGCAAAACCAAACTCACACAAGGCCCAAAAAAGGGCAGAAGGAATGGGCAAGGGCGACCAAACTGCCTGAGATTCCTCAGTTCAGAAAATAAATCATAGAATCACAGAGTGGTTTGGGTTGGAAGGGACCTTAAAGCTCATCCAGTTCCAATCCTCTGCCATGGGCAGGGACACCTTCCACTAGAGCAGGCTGCTCCAAGCCCCATCCAACCTGGTCTTGAACATTGCCAGGGTTTAATGAGCAAGGTGGGTTCTGATAGATGTCTACAAATTGTGGGTGGGTACTGGTTGCCATCACTTGCAGGGCAAGAATTAGAGGCTGTCAAATGAAATTAGCAGGAACTGTGTCCAAACCAGAGAAAAAGAAAGTTCTGGTGTCCTCAACATAAAAAGGACATGGAACTGTTGGGACAAGTCCAGAGGAAGCCACAAGGATGATCAGGGGCTAGAGCACCTCCTGTATGATGACAGGCTGAGAAAGTTGGGGCTGTTCAGCCTGGAGAAGAGAAGCTGTGTGGAGACCTCAGATCAGCTTCCAGTATCTGAAGGGGGCCTACAAGGATGCTGGAGAGGCACTTTTCATCAGGGACTGTAGGACAGGACAAGGGCTGATGGGTTTAAACTTTAACAGAGGAAGTTCAGGTTAGACATAAAGAACTTCTTTACTGGTGAGGGTGGTGGGGTGCTGGCACAGGTAAATGCTCCATCCCTGTCAGTGTTCAAGGCCAGGCTGGACAGAGTCTTGGGTGACATGGTCGAGGGTGAGGCATCCCTGCCCATGGCAAGGGGGTTGAAACTAGATGACCTTAAGGTTCTTTCCAATCCTAACTATTCTATGATTCTATGAAAAGTAGACTTCCAGAAGTAGACTTCCTGCCAACAAATGCTTTGGATGCAAAAAACTGTCTGCATGGCTTTGAAGGGAGACAGGACAAATACCTGGAAGGGACAGCTTTAATGAGGGTTACTAAATGGTCACACCAAGTGCAGGAAATATTTGAGCTTAAAATAATTACAGGCTGGGAAAGTACTCAAAGCAAGTATCATATATGTTTGCCCCTGTTCTTAACTTACACATGAGGTCTGCTTATGGCCATTGTTGAGGACAGGATGCTGAACCAGATGGCCATTCTGCAGCTTATATGCCTATCTGATGTAGATAAAAGTTTGCCAAGATATTTTAATCCTTGGTATCTGAGACCTTGCTTTTTTTTCTAACTTGATCTGTCTTCCAGGTCCCTAATTTAGTGCTGATACTTCCAGACTTCTTCCAGGTCATCTTGCTGGTGCTATCTAGAGAATGAATACAGTGGATTTTAGTGTGATTGGAACAGGACTTTTGAAACAGAAATTCAGAGCGCATCGGTCTTTTCTCCATTGTTCAAAGTATTAGTGTGAAATGACTGCATTTTCCTTTGTTTGCATCTGTTATTTTGTGGCAGCAAAGTCCCAGCTATGCTGAAAGGAACTACAGACAGTCTGTAGTGGCCATTACCCATTCATTGCTTTGCTACTCATCCCTAAACATCTATTTTAAACTGTCTTTCTCTGAATGTACAAGGCTCAGTTTCCAAGCTAAATTTCTTGTAGTTATTGTGATCACAAATACTGACTACTCGTTTTGGCTGTTAGTTCTTCAGGGGCTTTTTAGACTTTCACAAAGGCCAGAGAACACCACTGTTTGGGAATATTACTGGCTAACATTTGATCCATGATATGTGTGATACAAGAACAGTGTCACATCTCTGTCACTGGTAGAATGCAAGTATGTAAAATACTTCCTTATTATAATGCTTAATAGTAAGTCTTGCTATTAAGTCATCAGCTAATTTCTGATTCTGTGAAAGAAGCACGTTTTGGGCAGAAATTTTCCAGGACTAAGTTTGTTACAAAGTAAATTGTTTGCTGAATAAAAAGCTTTTAAGAAGCCAGACAGCTGAAAGGCCTGAAATTCAACAGTTGCAGTTTGCATGGAAATTGTCTTTATTGTGGAGTTGTCTATAGGGTTTTTGTCCTGGCCTTCAGCTTCAGTTGTCTCCTTTGCACTGCTGCAGCTATCTTGCTTAGTCTTTGCCATTAGAAAACAATCAGAAAACCAGTGTTGCCAAGTACAAATGCATCATTTTTAAGGTTCAGCTATTTATTCCCTTATCTGATGAATTTTAGAGACAGCCTGCTGCGTGATACCTTTCAGATATTGCCAGCTCTGCCAAACATAATGAAAGGAGCATTTTGGTTAGACATTACTGCTGCTGCCATTATGAGTTCCACCATTGCCAGACCTTTGGGGCCAAACCAGCACAATTTTCTGCCTTCATATTTAAGAGGCTGACTGGCATAAAAAAGGAACCTTGCATTTGACTAGATAAACAGAGGAAATTGCACTATCTCTAGGACTTCCAGTGTTGTCTAAAAAGCACTGGGAGCAGAGCTGAGAAGCAGCTACAAACTAGTGTGTCACAGGATAGAAGAATTTCATCAGATTATGAGAGACCAAGAAGCAGAAGCCAACTCCATGTGAGAAACGAAGCACATCTGAGAAGCTGAAGAGAGGCGGAGGTGAGTACAGAGATGTACAGACCACTTCAAGAATGGGTCAGTGGAAGGTTGAAGGCCAACTGTTTGGCAGGTGAAAATCAGTAACATTTTTAGGTACTCTAATTCCCTGTTGAGCTGTTATGCTAGGACTTAGCTGAACATAGTTGAAATAACACCTGTCCTAAGCCATCTTACAGGCTTCTGGAGGGGCTTCTGAAGTTGATTAACTTTATTCTCCCACCTAATTAGCTTTTTCTGCATGTTCTGGTTTCACTCAGGGCTGGAAATGAGAGTTGTCAGGAAGTCTAGCTTTGTGCTGCTTGCCAGTGGAAACCTTTGTCTGGTGAGATGATGTTAAAAACGTATCCATATAAATTCAAGTGATGAGCCAAAGAACTCAAATTCCTCATTCATTTTGTGATGGCCCAGTGAAGCTTTACATGACATGACAACCTGGGAATGATGCCACAGAGTAAGACTATCAATCAACCTCAATTGTCACAAGCTGACTGTAAGGCAAACATCACTTCCAACGTTTGTGTCCCTGCTCTCAGACACCAAACTGTAGCTTTTAGACCTAAAGATAGCAGAGCATGTTTCAGTTGTGTGAGTTTTGGGGATAGCTTCATTCTCTTTTCCTACCTTCTTTCTGCAGCTGATTTCAGGGACTCAGTGTTTTTCAAGCTGGCAAGACATGCTTTTTCTTTATTGCCAAGCTGGTGAAACAGCTTCCAAGAGAAAAGACATGGGGGGTTGTTTTGGTTTTCAAAGCTTCCTCTACTGTTTAGTTTCTCCCTCTCTACACATCCTTTGCACTAGACAAACAAAATAATTGGATTCAAAAGAAAATGTGCTCAGAAGTAGGAGTCCTTTTTGCAGCATTTATAAGTGAAAGTGCAATCCAGGTGTTGGCAAATCATAACCTCATTGTTTTGGCAACGCTATTGCGTTTACTTTTTTTTTCCCACTTACACTAAACTTGTTTGCTCAGGTATTGGAATTCAGAGTTTTTCCTTCTTTGTAGAAATTCACACCCTTTCTGGCAAGGTTTGAACTGTTTTTATTGCTTACAATTATACCTACAGGTAAAATAAATACTTTCCCACGGATGCGCTGGAATCTGGTATGGTTGTAAGCTGAGGTAGCTGTAAGAGCTGAGTTGTACAACTAGTATTTCTGCTGCTCTGGCTTTTCCTTCTGACAGTTCTTAAAGACACAGGGCTTGAGGCTCTTCTTGCTCTTGAGTGATCAAAGCAATTCTTTTTAGAGGCTTCATCCATGCAAAGCTGGAGTGGATGAGTGAAGGACCACATGCACTGTAGAGAAAAGACATCTAAGGGAAACCTAACATGACTTTGCAACACAAATACTTTTTGTGGCCTTTAGCATGTAACTGATCAGATCCCAGTAGTGTGTGCACAAACATGACATTGAAAGAACATTTTTGGTGTCACAAAGAAAGGAGTAGAAAAGTTAGGAAATACCCTAATGGAAGTTGCCTGTGTAATTCATTATGATTCATTTTTTAATTATCTGCTCACATAGTATTTTTTCCGCAGAGTTCTCTACCTCTGTGCACAGGATGTTCAGAGCACTCTTAATGAGCAGCTATTCAGTAGTTTGTTTTATCTTCATTGTTCCATGTGTGGCCTAAGGCCTTATTTACTGCATGCTATTAAATCCTGTTCTGAGAGCTAAATCCATAAAAAGACTTTGGCCTGGTGACCTTGTGTGCTGAAGTATCTAACTTCTGGGCCCCCTGCTGTCTAGTGTTGAGAGGTAGAGTTTATGACCCAGGTGTGCTGTTGCAGCTAGTTTGCCACCAGAGCAGGGCTAGCTCTGCAGTGTGTGGTATGGATGTGTCATTCCCAGCCCACCCCTAGCTCAGGTAATGTCAGGAAGTACACACTACACTGTGGTATCAACCTACTGTCAGGCAGAATTCAAATAAGCATCTCCTTTCATTGCTGTTAAGTAATGTATGAAAGACACTTAGAAATACTTTCTACTTTCATAGGCTTTCAAAACACTAGAAATATCAAAAGTCTCGAAATAATTTCTACTTTCACAGTCAGTTAAGTCTAGGATTTGTGACTCATGCATCCTGTTTTCAGCAGTGCCACTGTTGAAAAGCATTGGAAAAGTATTTCACTAGTTGTGGCCCAATTTTCTGCTCTAGAGTGGGAATCACAACATGGACCAAACCATGTCACAGAAGTGTTCTCTGGAGCCGATGCTTAAAAGTCCTTTGCAGTCTTGGATATAAAATATTAGGGAAAGACAATGTATTGTTGCTTCATCCAAAACTGAAGGAACAAGTTCCAGAAATATCCCCTTGTCTCACTGCCTAAATGAGATTTACTCTCGGTGATTTATTTTTCCCACAAGAAAATGGGCTACTTCTAGTGCGCTTTAAACTGGGGTCTTCCAGAATCATCCCAGAAGTCCCACCACCACGTTTGAGAGAAGACATGGGAGATTTACCAAGAGGTAGTGAAGCATGCAGATTTATTCTCAAATCAGACTGTCAAGGTTATGTCTGTAGCTGAAGGCAATGAGCCATGGATGATTCTTCAGCCTGGAGAGCAAAGAACATGGCGTGGCTCATCCATATGGACACACTCACACTTCCTTCCCTTCCAAAAAACCAAGATTCCTTGGCCATGCTTCCTCATGGAAACAGTTGGTGACATTTGCTTTCTGTCAGATCATACTTAAGCAAATCCAGGAGAACAGTAAGAGCCAAACCCATTTTATGAGTAGGCCAACACTGATGTGGACAACCATAGACAAGGCTTGTGTATGTGCTCCAGTCCTACTTAGTTTATCATGTAGACATGTTCTGGGATGTGTAGGGTGCTCAGCTTTCTACAGACATGTATGTCACAGTGAGTGTGGGGAAATCTTTGTGGTCTGAAATGTTCAATTGTTTTACCTTTGGGTAGTTTAGAGGGCTCTATATACTATACATCAATATTCCATGTGATCAGAGCTGAGTAGAAATCCTGTGATTCAGTAGACTTGGGTAGAGTTGTGGGAATGTACCAATTCCAATGTTATATTCAGCAGAAATTTTGCAACATAAGAATGTAATTTCTGATAGGTGAATAAGGAAAAGGTTTCCTCTTTCCAGAATATTGATGGGGTTTATATTTCAGAGAGGGAGGAAGGGTCAAGCAGTAGCTCCTTGGACCTGTATGTCTTACAGTTTAGGATGACATCCCACTTGCCATATGATTCTTTCTCTGTTTTTCCATTGTTGTTTGGAGGGAGAGGTAACAGAGGTGGTCATTTTCTGTTTCTGGGGGTGGGAGGGAAACATCCAGATATTATTGTAGCTTCTCCTTAAAGGGCTTTTGATGATGGTTTCAAGGGCAGAGAAACAATTTGCTAATTATTTCTACCCTGCAGCCCTGCCAGTGTGACTTCATGCTCATTTTCAGCCAAATGCTACATTGATTTTCTGTATTGATTTGCTTGCATTTATATTTAAGCTGAATTCAAAAGTTTGTAAATGATACCTGAATTGCTCCTCCTGTGCTAACACATTGGAAATGTTCATTGTATTGACTGAGAATATGCTTCCAAGTGTATGCATTCACGTAGAAAGGCAAATAGACTGCAGTTGAGGTAACAAGACCAGATCTGTGAGAAGCAGGCTTGCTTGTCCAAAATGTGCACACATTTCTGTAAACACAACTTTTTTCCACCACTAAGGGCCTAATTGCTCTTTAATTCTTGGTGGGCCAGCATGTGGGACACTAGCTATATCGTGGGGAACAATCTATATCACTCTGTAAGGTTCAGACCTTGCATTAATGCAGGTTAGCCATTTATAATAACTCCATAATGGATCTCTACAGCAGGATAGTTTTTCTTTTAATCTAGCAAAGAAATAAAACCTGTCTAAAACTCTATCCTGAATGTATTTTCTGGGAAACAGGACACAGACCTGAATGAAGTTGTACTCGTGTCATTTCTTTCCAGATCGCCAGGGTTTTGCCTCTGAATCCTTCCTTCAGAAACTGGATTTCCGTGTCACTAGTCCATGTCCCCATTTAGCACACTGCTGGGGCAATCTGATTCGGGGACCTATAGTCAGTGCTCAGATACTTTCTTGATCTCAATCCAAACTCTTCTAAAGCTTCTTGGTTTCTATAAAGGTGATGATTCAGCCTGACTGGAGCCGTGTTGAAGGCTATGACACAACTTGGGTTAACTGTTGGCAG
Organism: Neopsephotus bourkii; assembly: GCF_033783945.1. Classification (NCBI taxonomy): domain Eukaryota; kingdom Metazoa; phylum Chordata; class Aves; order Psittaciformes; family Psittacidae; genus Neopsephotus; species Neopsephotus bourkii. The sequence continues at coordinate 1,000,306 of NW_026901264.1, read as the reverse complement.
AACAGACTTTCTTGTGAGATTTATAGTCCTTCCTGCTTCTAGCTGCGCTGCAAATAGAACAAGAACAGCCTTTCTCATAGTGTCTTGGCACTGCTCCTTCTAGAGGGAACCCAGAACAAACAGAATACAATGAAAAATACCAAAATTTCATGATTTTTTTTAAAGAAAAAAAAAAAAAAAGCCTTTGCTTGTGGTTGGGTTTGGTGGACTTGTGCTGTTACATACTTTATTCATGCCACTTCACCCACCATTACATTTTATGAAAGTGTATATAGTGAATACATCAACTTATAACTGTGGACTAGATATAATCCAAGTTGACTTGAAAAGGTAACGTCTTGGCACATCAAACTCTTAATGTTAGCATCTCTTTGCTTTTCATTTGCACTGTCACTTTCTGTACTTGAATCCAGCATTGAGTAACCTTTTGCTAGTGAGCTAAACCCTTAAAGACAGGCAGTCCCTGTACATCTGCCTGAGACATGTTAATTTCAGTGGACATTAAAGTGTCCTGTCAAAGACTGCAAAGGGGAAATAAGGAAGCAGAAAATCAAGGACTCTCAAAGTCTTCTGCCAGGTTTCAAAATCAGGATGCAAAAGTCATTGAAAGAAATAGATTATATATATTTTTAACAACTTCCTTAGCCTTCACATAAAACTCTGCATCCCATGCGTGGCTTTTCTCCAGTGGATTGTAACTTCATACTTTTATAATGTGGGCAAACAAAGAATTGAAAACTTGAGCTGCAAACTGGGGTGATGTGCAAAATAATATAAGACATACAAATAGGATTGCCTTAGCAATTCATTTTAATTTGTGTCTGTCACCCTTGCATTAAGATTAGCAAAAACAAGGAGCTAAACAGGTTCATCAAAATCACCAAAGTCCCAAAGTACTCGTTTAAAACTTGCTAACACTAAAAATACACTCTGCAGCCCTCCAGCTGATGGAAACCCACGTAAACAAGCAGACATTGTCTATTAATAAATGCAGATGTTTAAAAGCAGTGCTTATATTTACAACCTTGACCCCTGCATTTCCATTCACAGGCCACGTGGCTTCTTTCCTGACACTTTGCTAAATATGATTAAAAATAAAAAAATTTTTTAAAGCTTCTGCAACTCAGGCTGATCTCCAGCTCATTTTAATACCACCTGAGTTATATCTCTTCTCATTCTGCTAAGATTCTCTGGCTGCAGGTCCATAATCCATGAACTGTAAGGCTCCTTCTTTTGCTTCTGATAGGCAGCTGCGTATGATTTTCCTTACCACCAAGAGGAATAACAGTAAGTGACTGGATCATCTTTGGCTGACAAGAGGTTTTTTCTCCTCCTTTTCTTTTCCCCTTCACATGCGATTCTTTAACACCGAGTAAGAAAGTTAGAGGATGATCACGTAGGGGAAGCTGAAAAGTGATCAAAAGTCAAAATGAGGGATCAAGAAGTTTAATTGCCTCATTTCTGGAGCTGTTCAGCAGGGATGGTGCACATGAGCAAGGTCTGCAAGATCAGGATCACTGAATGAAAGTACCCATGCATTTCCTGCATAGCAAAGTACAAACCGGTTGCTTTTTAGTAAGAAACCCATCCTGTGCACTCTTCAAATAGAAGTTTGTCAGTCTCCTGTGTTTTATTTTAGAACTTTGCCTACCTTGGGAGGCCCCAGTGCTCCCTCTTCTTCCATTCCTTTTTTACCCCACCCCTAAAATAAGTAGAAATATTCACATATGAAATAAACCCCATTGAAATGACTTCATGAAGTAAATAAATCCTAAATAAGAGGAAATATTCTAATACGAATTGAAAGTAAGAATACAGATTTGTTGTTTTTATTGTATTTTTCCTTCAAAATACCCCTTTTCATTTCAGTATTTGTCAAAAGGACCACCCCAGACCACCACGAGAGCCGTTGGACGGCTGAGGCTGCTCAGCCTCGAGCCCATATGGGTATTTACCAGTGCACCCAAGTCACAACCTGCTGTGCCTCATGGCTTGCTTGAGATACAGTTTCCTGTATGAAACAACTGTTTCCTGTTCCTCTCCTTTCAGTTTAAATCCTGGACCTCAAGTAACTCTTACATGTCCTAGTTACTTAAAAGGTAACATCAATTTGCCATAAATTATAGGCTCCACATTTGCTTGATGTTACAAGTGGCCAACAAATGGACATGCTACAGAGAAACCAATATAAATGGACTGCTTTTGACTGTTATCACAAAATTAAATGTATTTGTTTTATTGGTTTTAAATTGTATGCAACAGAATTATGGTGAGAAGGTAACAATTAAGGGACACCCTAGTAACATGATCATAAAGACGACCCATGTTTTTGTGTTAAAGTAATAGGGGTAGAATTAAAGACTTATAGCTATGTTAATAGTAACATTCAGCTCTCCTTTGTAGCTGTTAATGGATTTCTTCTCCAGTGTGCCTCAGAGGAAATGAGTTTCCTTGCTTTAGTGAGATGAGAAGAGCCTCAGAAAGGCCGAGAATCTCTCTTTTCTCTTACTCAGATATAAATCAGCTAGATCAGCCTTCACGCCAGTGGAGTTTAAGGAAAGTTTAAATTGTTATTCATGAGATAGGAGGTTTCGCAGACAGTTACACAGCTGCTCTGGAGGGTCTTCATCATCTCATGGTACAAAACAGGGTGAAGAGCCTTTACAGCAGGTGGATGGCAGCCAGAGAAACCCTTAGTAAGACTCTTGGTATAAAGCAGAGGTTTCCAAACTGTAATATACATACCACTGATGATACACAAACCACTGCCAGATGGTAGATGGGGGCAACCTCTTCAGGCCTATGTAAAGTTGCTTATAAAGCTAAGGGGTAAGTATTTCCACACAGTTACTGGAAGTCATTCTGTGCCTTTGTGCAGACACCCTGTGGCACAAATCAGTTCCTGCCTGCAGTGGTTAACTCCAGTAACTGCCAGTGTGGAAGTGCTGAGCCAAGCTGTGAGTAGGTGTCTCTGCCCAAGCTGTGACCAGCTGGTAGCTGGTGAAGATGGTGAGGATGATGGGCCAGGTAGGTGAGCGAATGCTGTCGGTGGGGCGGGCTGGAGAGGAAGGTTCCTTGTGTGTGGTCATGGCATGGTCATGAAACTGGTTGCTGCAGGCTGGTTACCTGTGCTAATATCCATTCTTGTTGATGCCAGGGGCATTTGTTCAAACTGGGCTAGTAAATCCTCTGCACACCAAGTTAATAAGCCCTTAGCACAGAGGATTAACGTAAGTAGACAATGCACTAGAACAGTTGTTCATTAGATCCATAGGACATTGAGTATAGTATCTGACCTGAGTATGCTCTCAAGTGCAGATAAGTGCATGTCTGAAAGAGCTATAAAACTGCTTTGGCCTCTCATGCTTTTGTTGCTTAATGCAGCAGAATAAAGTAACTGAGGCAGACAGTAAGAGAGACCTGAGGCTTTGATCTAGATGCCTGGCTCTGCACTTCAATGTCAGTAAGGACACCATTCTGATGATGGGCATGATGTTCAGTGATGCCTGAGCTAGGACCCAGTGGAGCCAGACAGACACAGGGTGACCATGTCAGTACAGGGCAAAGACTGAGCTCATTAACCTAACCCTAAAGGGTGACGGTTAGCCTACGGGGCCTTTGACAGTGAGGCCTTTGCTTGGTGATCAGAAGGATTAGGGTGGACTTTCTCAGTCACCATTGATGCAAACAGTAGCTGGTTATCACTACACACTAGCTTTCCTCGGCCAGGGCCCTTCTGGGATGTTCTTCTCTGTTAATCCATGTAGTTCTCCTTCTCTTCTTAAATTTTGGGTAATGGTCAGCTCATTTTTAAATATTTTTCAATGGCAGCACAATATATTTCAAGAGGAAGCTACTTCAGACAGCTTTCTAGATACACCTCTGTACATTTTTAAGTAGCATTGCTCAGACTATTTGCTTTCCCCCACTTTTTTTCACTGTTCATGGCAGTGTATCAGTTTTCTGCTCTTGGACTAATTTACTGACAATTGATCATTGCAGTGGTGCTGCTCTTTCATTAGTGAAATGGCAACACAGTTCTAGTTAATCTTTCAGAAACTTGGATGTTCAGATATTTCAAAGGTGATGTTTTGCAGCACTGACAGGGAAGTGTAGTGACCTATTCTGAAATGCATTTGTCTCTGTTATAATACAGTGGCCTTATTTTGGCGTGTGATGCCTAAGGTGTGCATGACAAAATGTAGAGTGGAGTTGTGTGAATTATAATTTGCTCTTAACAAGTATTTCTTTACCAAAGATATTTCTGAACCTTTGGGGTTCATCAGGATAGTTGATTTGCATCTCCTTAGTAGACTGCACCTGAATGACACAGATCTCCCACAGCACTGGGCTTTCACCAAGTCTCTGGAAAGCTTACTGATACTAACTGGAATCACAGACTGGTTTGGGCTGAGAAAGACCCTAAAACTCATTCAGTTCCAGCCCTCTGCCACAGGCAGAGACACCTTCAACTAGACCAGGTTGCTCCAAGCCCTGTCCAACCTGGCCTTGAACACTGCCAGGGATGGGGCAGCCACAGCTTCTCTGGGCAACCTAGCTTTGAGCCTAAATCAAGAACCTTTGCTAATGTGCTGCTTCTTAGTGTAGATCACTTCTCATACCCCCATTTCTGCTGTATTATGTATTCCCAATAGTGAGTTAAGCAACATGACTAACATCTGTCACATGTGGTTTGTTCTCTCATTCATCCTCCAGGGAGTCTTTCCATTGACTTTAATGGGCTTTAGATCAGGCCCTGAATTAATCTGAAGACACTGGGATAAGTGTGGTTTTGGATTTTGTCGTGGTGTCATTGGGGTTTTTTCTTCATTTTTGTAAATGTCTGCTAACCTTGCCAAGAACCAGCAAGTGGTAAAGACAACTGGAAAAGAAAAAAAAAAAAAGGAAAAAAAATGTTTCTAGGATTGGGACTATTAGATGGGGAGATATTTTATAACTTCTGCAGCTTCAGCAGTTATTGCTGGTAATCTAGGACTGCCCTTTCCTCCTTTGCTGTCTGTCTCAGATGGCAGGGAAAGCAGACTTGTACTTCTGCCTGTACTTCTGTTATTCCCTCCCCACAGGAATAACAGTAACTGTATATCTTTCATAAAGGAAGAGAGTTTGTGGTTATGAATTTCTATTTGCTCATCTATGTCTTTCCATTAGCACACTGGTTGGGCTCATCTTCCTTAAATGACTTCTTTATATATCTAGTTTCTTTCTTTTACGTGCATTTCAGCTTCCTGTATGGGCATAACCTGTGCACATTTTATTTCAACAACATTTAGTGAAGCAAAAGGAACGGTTTAGAGGGATCCTTTGAAACGTTCATTTGGGTGAATGCAGGGAGGATGCTAACATTTGGCTCTCACTTGTATATAATGCAGCAGAGCAACTTGACTTTCTTTAAACTGAAGAGCCACCTCAACTTGTCAGAGGGGAGAATTGATCCCCATGCACAGCGTTACCATTATAGTTTTCTTCTGCAGCCAAATGAGAAAGTTAAGCTTTGGCTATCCCTTTATAAGTTATCATATTAGCCATGCAGTGGGATTGTGGATATATGTGAGTATGTATCTCTCTCTAGCTATATGCATACACTGATATTAGTAGTTTCGTAGGCTGGCTTTCAATGTCTTCAAGAGCATGTGTGCTCCTGTAGCACACAGCTAGGAGAATGCTTATTAGAAGACTTCTGCATGGAGAAGGCTCAGAGGATACTTTATAGTGGTCTTCCAGTGTCTAAACGGGCTAAAGAAATCTTTTTTTCTTGGACAGAGGATTTGACAAGGGCCTGTAGAGACAAGATAAGGGGGAGTGGCTTTAACCTGGCAGAAGGGAGATTGATGAGTTCTTAGGCAGAAGTTCTTCCCTGTAAGGGTGCTGAGGCCCTGGCACAGGTTGTTCAGAGAACCTGTGGCTGCCCCATCCCTGGCAGTGTTGCATGGGGCTTGGAGCAACCTGGTCTAGTAGAAGAAGTCCCTGACCGTGGCAGGGGGTTGGAACTGAATGAGCTTTAATGTTCTTTCCAACTCAAACCAATCTATGAATGTGGGTATCCTGAACTCTTCCAGAGTCATTGTTGGCAGCCTAAATTATCTTGAGATGTAATCCCCCAAATCCCACAGCAATTGGCAGTTTCCCTTCCAGTGATTTTAATACCATCAAATCATAGAATCGTAGAATAGTTAGGGTTGGAAAGGGCCTTAAGATCATCGAGTTCCAACCCCCCTGCCATGGCCAGGGATACCTTGCACTAAACTGTGTCACCCAAGGCTCTGTCCAGCCTGGCCTTGAACACTGTCAGGGATGGAGCATTCACAACTTTTCTGGGCAACCCATTCCAGTGCCTCACCACCCTTACAGTAAAGAATTTCTTCCTTATATCCGATCTAACTTCCCCTGTTTAAGTTTGAACCCATTACCCCTTGTCCTGTCACTACATTCCCTAATGAAGAGTTCATCCCCAGCATCCTTATAGGCCCCCTTCAGATACCGGAAGGTTGCTATGAGGTCTTCACACAGCCTTCTGTTCTCCAGAGAGAAGCGAGTGCCAGTTACTGATCAACCAGAGCTGGCTGTCAGTTTAAAAACAGCTGACATTTATGTTGAAGAACAAAAGCAATTCTTGCTACAGCTTCTGACTTGTTCACAGCTTTTGCAGAGTAGCCCTAGTCACAACTGTTAAATGCCAGGCTGTCAAGGAATCCTTAAAACACGGAAAAACACACATGTTTTTAACATGCTGTAGTGAACATTGTGAGAATTGTGGAATCAGGTCTTCGTTGTTAATCTTTGCATCACAGCCCATTAAATTTTACAGTTTATGATTTCTCATAGTGGCATGTTTCATCCGAGAAAGCTTCTGCCCACAGATAACTTGTGTACACTGAGGTGACAGAACTTCCAGGATCTGACCCTACCTACACATTGTATAGCTTAATAAAACTGGCATTGCACAATATGTGGCTTTTGACCCTGATGAAAGACTGAGAAATTAATGTAAATGTACAAGTATAAACTATTTGTGCTTCATAGAACAGTAACTTTGTTCAAAAGAGATCTTTATTTCATCATTGTAAAGAATTCTAAATCAGCAGGTACACACGAGAGAAGGAAAATAGGCAGCTGAAAGTCTGGCTAGCTGCAGGAGTAAGGTTGGAGTATTTCAGGCCCAGACATGAACAAACATAGCATAAATTATATATAGCCTCTCTCTCCATAGAGACCTGCTCAGTGCTCTGACCCCATTCTTCAAGCCTCTTCGTTGTGGGTTATGAATGGTGCTTGCAAAGACAAAAGCCTGAATTGGGTGAACGTGAATTGGGTCAACTCTGCCAAAGCCAAGAGGACTATTGTGGCTCACAGGAGATGGAGGTCCCTATAGAGGTCACTTGACAGCTGGAGTAACAATGGCTGAAAGTCCTTCAAGCTGGCAAGGCTTGAACACCTCCATCTGACCCATGTCCTGTGTCTGTGTTTACTCTGGTTCCCAGTGTGGTAGCCAATCCCTTGCATCATTTGCTAGTCCGTGGGAGCCTGTAGCATGTTTCTGGTTTGAAATACTACTTGCATTAGTGATATCATGTTTGCAGAGAGGAATGTTAGCTCTGATGCAACCTCTGGAGAGCTTTTGGTACCCAAGCTGATTGTATGGAAGATGTCCCTGTTGCATCCTAGTATGTTATTACCAGAGTTCCTCTTGCGGCCTGTGGAAGCAATCTTCCTACCCTCTGTTTCCTAAAGTTATTTTTTGTATTTACTTGGAATAATTCTCTCTAGCTTTACCTTAACACATTCACTGAATAAACAATATTGATAAATAAAATATACATCAACATAACTTATAAGCAAGGCCTGATTTCTGAAAGTAGGCTGTGTCAAAAGCTTGAGTTTTTGGAGAACTGCCTCCATGAGTAGTTGGTTTGTTCCAGTTTTAACTCTACCTAGAGTCTTCTGGAAGGGCTTTATTTTGCACAGTTCTTTGCTTTTGCATTAGTTTCTCTTTGGAAAAGGCAGCCTAACCTGGGGATCAGAGCCTGGGATGTGAAGCTGGGTGTCCCAGGCTCCTCCTGGTGCTGCTGAGCTGCTCTGCAGCCTCAAGGGCTTGTTTCATGTCTCTGCCTTGGTATTGCTGGTTTGGAGGTGGGAAGTGATAGTCCTTACATTTCAGCCTGACCCTTCTGAGCTCATGTCAGTATTCAGCAGTTAATATTTGTTAAGTGTTTGGCAGTTATGAAATCCCATATTCTCAGATGCATAGATTATAAAGCCATGAGAGACCATTGCTCATCAAAGCTGGCCTATCTATCAGAGGTAGGCCCAAATCTAGGCATTGGATCAAACATACCCAAACTCTGGGGAAGAAGCTCAGCTCACAATTCTAATCTGGATGGGAGCCTTATGGCTCAGTCCCATCTCTGTAAACACCAGACAGTAATACAGACAAACAATTTTGAATATAGGGAAAGCTTGGATCCAGAACCGAGCCTTGTTCCAAACCATCCCAAGCACTATAAATGGGCTTCCCATATCTCCAGTTATAAAACTCCCAACAGTTTTAGTGAAGCTTACATGTCTGCACAGGAGATTGTTCTCAGCAAGTTTACGCTAGGAAGCTGACAGAGAATTTGATCTTCAGGATGCTGGCAAAAACCTGGAGAAGCTTCATTACCTTTTGTGCTAGAGATTAGGATCTGATTTGCTGTGCATCTCTCCTGCTGTCTTTTTTTTATCTCCTGCTTTTAGTAAACAAGAAGGGAAGGAAAGAAAAGGAAGGAACTCATCATAGACTTTGGGTGATGCAAAGAGTTTAATTAGGAAATAATGTTAGATACTGTTTCCCTTCCTTTGCTGTTTTTTCCAGCAGGATGCATCCTTAGGAAATAGTAATAGAACTGAGGATTACAAAGCTTTTGTATGCATTGCAGCCAAGTGGCCACACAGGAAAGTGATACAGGGACAGGCGCTCGTGTAACGTGAGCGGAAGTTATTCAACATTCCTGGAGGAAGCATAGGACTAATTCTTAGCATCAAGACAAATATTCCTGTCAAGCTGAAAGGGAAGATAATGCCGGACACTGTTTTACATTGTCTCTCTTTGTGAAGTTTGCTGATTTTGTTCACTTGAGCCTCGCTTCAAAATAATAGCCTGGACTAAAATTAAGTACACATTTGGGCCTTAAAATGTCCCTGTGACACAAAGTCAGACAATAATGGGCATTTCCTACTCTTAACCTTTGTAGCAGGCAGAAGGAAAAGTGTTCAAAAGGGGCACTGCTATAAAGGTTAGCCTGAAACATTTGACCCTGAACTGTTTTTCTTCTTAAATTCTATATCCAGGAGAAGGGACGTGGAAGCCTGCAAAACACCAGTTTTCAGCTGCTGCATCTTGGATATCTTTCTGTTCTATTAAAAAGTGTCATGATGTTTCACTGCAGAATTGAAGCGTTTGCAAATGCTGATGTAATTAAGCCCTTGCCAGCTGGGCTTTGTGAGCCAGAGCCTGAAAACCAGAGATCATGATACAGGAAGCTCTCATCAGTTTGAATGGGTTCGGTCAAGAGCAGCTGATAGCCAGTGATCACAGATGGGAGTGGGAATGCCTGTGGTCTGGTCCATCTCTCTTCTGTGTGCTGTGCCAGGGTTGGAATGGTGGACCACAATTCCGAACCTCACTTTACCCCACTTCCTACTAACCTCCTGGAAATGATGGGACGTTGCTTTTAAAATGCATGCTTAAAAGCCCTAGAGTTGTACAGTGTGTTTCTGTAGGAATTAAAAGCCATGAGGAATCATTCTGTTCCTCTCCTTTGGGGATACGCATCAGGTAGATTTCACTGGTCTCTCGTGAAATTAATTGCTGAATAATGCTCTGGTTATGCTCTTATCAGTACATTCAGTGTTCAATACCTTTTGCATTTTCAAGTGTGGTTCCTGTCCTTTCTCAGTAAAATACTTTTGTTTTCCTCCTTTTGTTTGCAGAAAACGTGAATTTAAGGATGGTGTTAAACAAAATGCCTCAAATGCTGATTTCACCCCTGCCTTTTTTTGATGTGAAAACTATTATCTGCTTATGTTCTCCTTTTAGTCTTTCAACACTGAGTATCTTAGTTCCCTCACTAGTGTGAATAAACTGTATTCTAGTATCATATCCTTAACTCACCACTCTGCCCACAGCCTTTGAGTCCTTCAGAGGCTCTACCTTCCAACTAGTCTCTTACTTTTGAGACCCTGAATGTCTTAGAGGTATTCTTCTCTTTTGGCTTATCATAAAAGTGGTTCTTCCCACTCATTATCTTTAGTATTTTCATACTACTTCATCTGGAATGCAAATCTCCACCAGGAGCCCAAATCTGCCTTTGAACTTCCTAGTATTACACAAAGGGTGGTTAGAACTGATTTTGAGTGGAGAAGAGGGGTTTTGACTAACTGACATTTTTCATAGAACATGCTGTCAAATCTACACAGTTTCACCTTTTACAGTAAAACTTAGAAACCAAAGAATGAATTTGTCTAGGCCAAAATGAGAAACAAAACCACAAACCAACCAACAAGCAAATCCTTGAGGTTTGAAGGGGTTTCTTTCTTGCCCAAACCAACATTTCTTCTATTTGCTTTTATGGACATGTTTTTACTGTCCATATTTCTGCTTTGATTTTTGCCTCTTTGGAACATATGTTGCTAACACTTCAGCATGTAGCCAGTTCAAAAGCAAGTTCTTGACCACTGCTGCAGCTTTGCTGATTGTTCTGTTTTACCTTCTCAGTCACTGCACATGCCATGAATCAATGTATGTGAAAGCACTTTGGGATTCCTCAACTATACAAGGATCCACACAAGGGCAATGGGTTTAAACTTACACAGACAAAGTCCACATTAGATAAAAGGAAGAAGTTCTTCCCCATGAGGGTGCTGAGGCGCTGGCACAGGCTGCCCAGAGAAGCTGTGGCTGCCCCATCCCTGGCAGTATTCAAGGCCAGGTTGGACAGGGCTTGGAGCAACCTGGTCTAGTTGAAGGTGTCCCTGCCTGTGGGAGGGGGTTGGAACTCAATGAGCTTTAAGGTCCCTTCCAGCCAAAACCAGTCTGGGTTTCTATGATTCTAAAACCAAACTCTTCTCTTCCCTGTGATCCACTTTGAAATTTGCTTTTGCAACTATCTGGTGGGGTTTAAGTGATTTATGAAATACAAACCCTGATACCAAGTGGTGTCTATAGGACAGATTCTCTCATTCTTGGCAGCATGAAGGGAGAACTCAGCTCTGGAGCTGTCAGCAGTACAAGGCTGTTCCTTGACTCACTTCCCAAGATGGAATTCCTACCTCAGGTCCAGTGTTGTGGAGAGAACCCTCTGAAACAAGCAGCACCATTGAACACCAGTGGGAAGAAGGGGCTCTTGCAGGTGCAAGCTTTTTGGTTTCTGACTCTGTATGGGGCATTAGGATCTTGTTTTGCTTGAGACTCCAAAGACTCAAAGATTAGTACAGGGCTCCCAGAGATTAAATAAATTCAAAATGACATGCCCTGCATCCTCAGGGGTCATACTATTATGCACACCATTCTGCGCAGAACACTTGTTTATGATGAGATCTTTTATTGATGGCATCATTAGTATCTAAGGAGAGAGAGGGAAGATTGATTTGCTTTGTCAGAGCATCAAATATTTTTGTTAGGGTGCAAACACAAATTGTCATCCCTGCAGAGAACTGTAGGAAAAAATAAAAACTAAACTACTTAATACATTTTCTGCATAGGAAAAAAAAATGCTTGGAACCAGATCTACTCAAATGTGAGGCGAGTTTGTAGTTTGAAGCACAAATAACAAATGAAATCACAAACTCGGTTCCTTGCTGTCCTGGGTTCAGCAGTAGCAGTCATTTTTCTCCTTCTTAGTAGCTGGTGCCATGCTGTGGTTTTGACTTTCAGCCTGGGAACAGCGTTGATAACACTGATGGTTTTAGTTGCTGCTCAGTAACGTTTACTCTGACCAAGGACTTCGTGAGCCTCATGTTCTGCCAGGGAGTAGAGGAAGCCTGGAGGAAGCAGAGACAGGACACCTGACCCAAACTAGCCAAAGAGGTATTCCGTACCACAGCACATCATGCCCAGTATATAAACTGGGGGCAGTTAGGCAGAAAGGCTAGATCACTGCTCGGGTCAGGCTGGGTATTGGTTTGTGGGTGGTGAGCAGTTGCATTCTCTTCCCTTCTTATTTCCCTTCTCATTACTGTCATTGGTGGCAGCAGCAGTGATTTGTGTTATACCTTAGTTACTAAACTGTTCTTATCTCAACCCGTGGGAGTTAAATTCTTTCCGTTCTCTTCCCCATCCCTCGGGGGAGGGGTCATAAAGAAGGAGGGGGAGTGAGTGAGTGGCTGTGTGGTTCTGAATTACCAGCTGGGCTTAAACTACGACACTTAGTTTTATGGCAAAACTGTGTTCTAATATAATTTTAAATACAAAATCTGACTTTGTTTCAAACTTTTGTCATCTCATGACAAACACAGGCTCATTGGAGCAGCTGCTCATGGGTCTTGAGGTACTTCTGAATTTATCTTTGTATGGATGACAGGATGAGCGTTTTAAGAGGTACGTTGTGATAGTGGGGTTTTGTCCTACTATCAGTAGTTTGAATAATTTGGTTCTCATCTTAAGCTGTACATCAGAGCCAGTTTCCCTACTTCAGAATCTTCTTCTACCATTTCCAAGTAGTATGGATGTTAGATGAGGTGGGGAGAGGAGGATGTACATCTTCAATGCTGAGAGGATACTATCAAGCAGAAATGCTGTATATTTCCTCTCCAAATCTAGAATTTATTGACAATGATTTTTGTTGTAAAAACTGTAGGGTAAAGTGAGTCCCTAGTTTTGTTAAATAAGAGTTTGAAATCTGAATTTCTACATTTGATATTGGTTTCATCCAAAGAGAGAAAGCTTCAAGCAGGCCTATTATGTTTCACAGCTTTGTATTTGGCAATATGGCTCAAAAAGCTGGACGTTGCTCAAAGCAACTCTTCAGCTTTCTATCATCAGTTTTCTTCCTACGTTTTATGGCAATGAGCTGGTCTGCTCCTGGTATTTTTGTCACTCCTGTGTGCAGGATGGTTGTTTCAGTTAAACTCTATGCAAGATATATCCAAGGCATTCAGATATGAAAGCCCCAGTTGCTTTCTGCTAGGACTTGTTGCATTAACTGTCTTTAAGGAGAATCCTTTAACATCAGCTCTTGTTTCTCCCATCTGTGAAATGAGGAGGGCTCCCACTCTTTTGTAGTTCTGGAATTTGTGGATTTATGCATGATAAATTCCATGTAAACAATTAATTTAGTGTGAAGGAATGATTTACCTTGATGCGGAATATTATATTTTTCTTTAAAAAATAAAAGCACTACTTATTTAGGCATGTTGAGGCAATTGTTTGGGTTGTTAAAGAAAGTGTTGCCTTCAAAGCTGGGTTAATGGCCCTTGTGGCAACACAGACAAGATGGTGGAGAGGCGACAGGTGGTATATGTAAAGATTCAGAAAAATATACATCAAAACTGTGCTGAAAATGCATGGATTGGTGTTTTGTTTTATTCTGCCAATATTTCTTCCTGATTTAATTAGCATATCTGACTCGTACTGACTTGAATTATCTGTGAGCAGAAGCCATCACGTTACTTTCAGCACATCTAAGTCACATATATTTTGTACAGAGGTATGTTTTTTGGGGGATGGTGCTGTTGAGGGAAGTGAGCACATTCAGCAGGTTTTGCTTGTGATGAATTTTTCTGGTGGTTACCTTTACTTTGGTAGTGATTGCAGGTCTTCTATTCATTGGGAGATACTCCAAACCTGATGGAAGTTGACTTATAGAATCAGACTGGTTTGGATTAGAAAGGATCTTGAGATCAACCAGCTCCAAACCCCTGCCATGGGCAGGGACACCTTCCACTAGACCAGGTTGCTCTAAGCCCTGTCCAGCCTGGCCTTTAACACTGCCATGGATGGGGCAGCTACAGCTTCTCTGGGCAACCTCTGCCAGCGCCTCACCACCCTCACATTAAAGAGCTTCTTCCTAATGCCTAACCTGAACTTCCCCTGTTTCAGTTTGAACCTACCGCCCTTTGTGCTATTGCTGCAGTCCCTGATGAAGAGTCCTTCGAGTATTACTTGTTCTCTCTGTAAGTCAAATCTTGTAAATGAGTGATTTGTTCTACAATGGCCTTGACACCTCTTGGGCCAGTGAGAGGTGAGGCTATGTAGCACCACTCAAAATATGCTCAGCATATTGGATCATAATTTCTTTGTGAGTTGCCAGTTAAACCTCATCGTGGCAGTTTTTTCCTCAAACTTGATGTTAGACAGCATGTATCTTCTTATCTGCCTGTGAAGCAGTACCACGGAAGAGCGTTCAGGATCAATCTTGTACTTAATGAAAATAACCTGGCAATATTCACTTGCCAGATCATTCTCATATATTTCAAAACAAACCCAAGCAAAAACTCCCACCAATGAAACACTTTAGACTGAGTTTATCCCTGGGGAGATGCTGAAAAACAAACAACAAGTGGCTGTTGTTAATCACCTTGTGTAATATATTACTGGGAGGCTCTCAGGCACTGCAGTGAAGGGCTATGGATAGAATAGGATAGACTGACTTTGATATGAGGTTCATCAACAAACCCCAAACAAAGCTTATTCTATTACAAAGATAAAATTTTCTAAAACCTTTCTCAGGGAACTTTCTAAGTAGGTGTCTCAGTAGATAGTTGGTTTCATCTTTGCAGACACTTCCCTTCCCCAGGCTGCACTATTCTCTTCACTGAAGATGAGGCACAGTGAAAGAGATCATCAGGAAGAAACATAAGAGAAAAGACTGGGAGCTGCCATTCATGATTTCAACAGTGGTAACACCAGTCCACAATGTATGTGTTCACAAACCATATGGATGAGGCCATTAGGGACATGATTTAGTGGTAGACTTGGCAGTGCTGGGGTGAAGGTTGGATTTGATGATCTCAAAGGTCTTTTCCAACCTGGTTGTTTCTATGAAGAGCAAGAGGTAGATACTAGGAACAAGCACAAACTGAGCATCCATGGTTGTAAGCACATCAGTAGTATGATTATGTCCAAGAGTTAAACACTAACTAATAATTTGCAAAATCCACAATATTTTATGGCACATTCATTATTACTTATTAAATATAATAAACTAGCCTGGCTCTGTTTCCCTGCACCCTCCTCAAGGTTCAGTACAGACCACTGATCTTTTACTGAATTCCCCTTGGAGACAAGTCACCTGTTGACTGGCCCTTTTGTGTAAAAGACACTGACTTTTCCAGTTTCTGCCTGTATAACACAACCTTCTGCATTCATTCTCTTATTTATATCTCTACTCCAAAGCACTTTTGGTGAAGGAATTATGAAGCCTATATTAAAACTAGACCTGAGAAAGGAATCATAGAATTATAGAATGGTTTGGGTTGGAAAGAACCTTAAGATTGTAGATTTCCAATCCCCCTGTCATGGGCAAGGAATGATACATGCCATCTTACAAAGCTGTCTGTATGAGACTCTGGGGCACATTGATTTAGGATTCTACTTCTAAAGAACTTCTAACTGTTCTACTATAAGTACGTATGTTCTAATAGAAGTGCAATTGTCATGTGGGAAGTGCACTCCAATTAAGTGATGGATGCTCCACAAAAGAATGTTATTCTAACAGACTTTGGGCTAGTGTTTTCCAAAACGAAGTACTGTTTTAGATGTTACACATTCTTAAGATACCAGGCACTTTCTTCGGGAATTTTATGTTGATTCATTGTGAATATTACTCTGCCCCCCCCCCAGTTGTGGCTACCAAAACACTCCTGAACTTGAGATTCATTAGTGATAAGTTTTGGGAGGTGAAGTCCAGCAACGCCTTTTGAAATTTTGCTGTACATTGAAGGAGGCATGGCACAGCCCTGCCCTTGGTGAGAGGCATTCACAAGATTACATAAAGGCTTTCATCTTTAATTTCTCTAATTCTTGGATGCTCAAAGGTGGAAAAATAGGGAAAGGCAGGATCCTGTGGCAGATGACCATCTGCTAGATCACACATCTGCTATACACCAGGAAGCCCTTGCCTTGTTCTTTCTTGGTGCTGCACCGGGAGATAGATGGTAGTGCAAAGGGAGATGAAGAATTTTTCACTGCTTCTATTTGATCTGCTTCCTTTCTCACATCTCTGTGTGTGGGGTGAGGGGGAGGGGAAGGAGGGTGAGCAGGGGAGGTTGAAGGTGAGAATTTCCTTCATGCTTCAGCAGTGGTGCTAAATGTGAAGGAAACAATAGCTGGTGTGATTCCAGGCATTCACTTGGGCTGTTTGAGGAGTGAGTGCAGGCAGGCACTTCTCACAGGTAGCATTGCCAGTGGCTGGGTTACCTGTGGCATGGATGGGAACAGATAGAAAAACAGTATTTCATCCTCTGAGGTTTTTAGAAACCAGAATTTTATCCCTGGAGCAAGGGCTCATTTTCAAAATAAAGCTTATAATGACACTTTCTGTTCTTTTAAATGACAACCTTCATTTGATCTGGAAGTGTTGCAAGTGCATGCTGCTTTTAGGCACTCAAGAGTGATATGTTAAAAAAAAAGACTGAGTGTTGTCACAGGAAGAGATGTGCTCCACTGAAAAGGAGAAAAATGCAATCAGCGTGCTGGTAGTTGCACCAGAAACCACCTGAGCAACATGTTGCCTTCTCTCTTGACCACAGTAAGATAACTGCTTAGGAAAAATGCTAGGGGAGACATCCACTGAGCACTGCAGGCAAAGCATCCAGTGGTTCTTCACTAAAAATTATCACTGCCTTCCTCTACCTGACAGCAGGTGAAGGTTTTGATCAGCTGTTCTATTTTCCCATGCTTTTATTTTTCTCAGAACAACGAGCTTGAGTCTGAGGCGTGGGGTGTGATTTCTGTGGGGCAAAATTACACAAAACCACATTATGTTTTATGACATCTCAAAATAGTTGCAAGTTACTGCAATTTCCACTCTGCCTTATCTACTGAGGGAAAACTGTAATGGTGAAAGAAGTTTTATAAGTGCTATGACTAGACTACATGATTTCCTACGGTTTAGACATGAACACAAGAGTCTAGATATTGTCAAATCTTATTTGGGCTACCCAGGCAGTCTCTTGTCTGCAGAATGGGCTCAGGTGAGCTGCTGCTTGGGATTCCAAGAGTATCTGCCATCTGATAACAGCAATGTAAAATTAGTCTTTTCCTTACTGTATTTTGCTCCCTTTGGCTCCAGCTGGACTTGTGATTTACTGAAGATGAGAGCAAACTTCTACCCAAACTTTATGTGAACTCTTACATTTGGGTTCAGTTTAAAGGCAAGTCAGGCAAATGTTATTTAAGGCTTGATTGATTGTTCTAGACGCACATCAGAAATAAGGGGTGGAAAAAAGCTGTGCTGTGTTAAGAGGTGGCTGATGAGGAAAGGTCCAGCCTTTGTAGAGACTGCTTGTCACTGTTCACATCCCTTCATGTTAGCATCCTCACAGCCTCTTTATGTCCCAGTTCAACTACACCAACCAGCTTGGCGTTTCTGAGGTAGCAGCTTTTGGGAGGTTTTGTGGAGCATTTCCTCTATCATCTGAGATGTAAAAGTGACAATTTTGTGCAAGTTTTGTTCTAGTAATGCATGAAGCCCAGAGGTGTCAGAGTAGAAAAAGTTATTTCTCTTCTTCCCTCCCACCTTCTTCTACCTATAGAGTGACTTTGGATGTGGATCAGCAACCCTACCCTTTGTTTTTAGTGTGTTTATAAAGAACTTCTTTCTCTTTTCCTCTCTTCTCCCTAGTTCTTATTATCAATAGATTATGTGTGTTTGAGGAGCAAAAGGAGGCAGAAGAAAGGATGTGGGCAGAAGTGTGTGTGATGCAAAAAGCCATTTCTAAGATATCTGTCTCTTTGGGATGGGCTTGTGACGAAAAGGGGTAAAACAACACATGCAAAACCTTTGTTTTTATGGGAGATTTCTGTATGATTTGAGATTAATGGTTTGGCTCTGTTTGTGTTTGTGTACATGCACAGAGGGAGATCAGTCTAGCATGTTATGTAGCAGCGCAGGGACTGTGCCCAACCATGCTGCCCACTTGCATGAGGAAGGCAATGCTTCAGCACCTGCATCCCTTGGTCAGACCTACCCTGCAGACAGCGGGCTACAACATATATGGCTCTTGTTCAGATTTCGAGGCTCCAGCTCTCAGCTGGCTTGTACTCTAAGGGGAAAAGCAGCAAACACAGCTAACTCAAAGAAGATGCAGGAAATAAAGGAAATATATGTATTTTTTAAGGATATGGATGATGGGGGAGGAATTGCTGATATGACTGTGAACTCTTGGGATATATTTAGAACCTTGGAGTAAAACTCCAGTTCCACTGAAGTAAATAAAAATATTGTCATTGAATTCACTGGGACCTTTTTTTCTGTCCTCTGTCAAAGGAAAGTAAGCAAGAGTTGAAAATATATATGGGCAGCACTTTCACATCTGTGTCTCCAGGGAAGAAATTACATTGTACTTCCAGAATGCCTACGCACAGCCATGTATCTTTCTAAAGACACTGTCATGAACCCTGAAAACCCTGTCTTTTTTCTTCTTTTCTCAGCTTCCAGGTCAAGTCTTGGGTCAGGTCATAGGTGTTACCACTGGGGACGAGGAAGGAAACATGTCCTACTCACTCCATCCAAGAAGTTTGTTCTGGTCTGGGTTGTGTTTTCTGTAGGGCTGGTGTGATTTCGGTTGTTTTTTTGTTTGGTTTTGATATGAGTTATTTTTTCCCTTCTATTTTGAAAACAAAGTGCATGTAAGTCACATATACAGCCATCTTCAGATTTACTTGTGAGATTCACAGTATCACAGTATGCTAGAGAAGGGACCTCAAAAGATCATCTAGTCCAATCCCCCTGCTGGAGCAGGAACACCTAGATAAGGTTACACAGGAACGTGTCCAGGCGAGTTTTGAATGTCTCCAGAGAAGGAGACTCCACAACCTCCCTGGGCAGCCTGTTCCAGTGTTTCGTCACCCTCACTGAGAAGAAGTTTCTTCTCAAGTTTAAGTGGAACTTCTTGTGTTCCAGTTTGCATCCATTACCCCTTGTCCTATCATTGTTTGCCACTGAGAAGATCCTGGCTCCATCCTCGTGACACTCCCCCTTTATATATTTATATACACTAATAAGGTCACCCCTCAGTTTCCTCTTCTCCCCCAAACCTCTCTGCAGCAAGGGAAAGGCAAGAGTATTACAAGTGAGCAGAAAGCAATTTTGGGTTTTCCAAAGTACCTGAGTTCTTTGAATCTGTCTGAAGCAGGCCCTGGGGACTGGTGTCATCTCATACCAATATCAGATTGATTTTAGTATCAGTAATTTGAATGACTCTACTCCAGCTTTGTCTCCTGTGGTGTCTTCTCAGGAAATATTAACTGAAGTGACTTTGTAATTTTTCCATGGCTGCTCTCTCTGCAGGATGTGCCCTCTGCCAGATGGTTGACTTGAATGAATTCTCTTTACATAGTTAAGAATCACTTTCTTTTATTATTCATGACTTGTTTCTTCCATCTCTCATGTTTCTCAGTTTTCTCTCTGCTTCATAGATGGATAGTCATGCCAGACTGAGATGAGCCTGTTATTTCATCTTAGATTAGGAAGCCATGTTGGGGCAGAAAGCATGTCAGAAGGACCAAACGTATTTTCTCAGTTTCTGCTTATGCTGTGCCTGTCTTGCAAGAAGATGTAGAGAGCTGTTGTTTTTTAAGTACCCATGCTGTCATTTTTAGGCTGCATCTACATTTTTGGTGTGTCACAAGTACATGAATAAATAGGAAAATGAAAATAAACTGCCTGGAAAGTTAAAGCATCTGTGATTTTCCAGTTAAACAATTGAGCTGTGTAGAAGGGCACTCATTATATATGAAAATCGTGACTTGGTGTCCACCAAAATAGAGCACCTATGTGGCTTAGAGAGATCAATAACTGCATGTAAAGCTGGTCTGATGAAAAGATTATGCACTCGGTTGCACATGCAGTGCAACTGGGTACTAAAACTCAGGCTCTGAAGTATTTGTTAAAACCAAATCTAACTCCATTGATGTCAAATGTGCTGATTTTCTTTGGATAGGGATCTATTGCTGCAAGTTTACATTTGATATAAACATATGCAGTAATAAATCTTAGAAGCACATACTCAGATTGTTTATTTGATTTATTATTTCATTTAATGTAATGCTATTCCATTTTATTCTATTCTTGTATTTCTGGTTCCTCTGTAACAACCTTGTAAAAGTGATAGAGAGGCTCAGATCTTTGCCCAGCAAACAATATATATTATTTGCTACATGAAAGTGGTGCACAACTCTCTTAAATGTTCCCTAGCAGACTCCTATTGCATTCCACAATGTGCGTGCACTTGAACCACCTCCATTCATATCAGAGTCTTTTTATCCCAGCACACATTGAGCAAGCTGCTCTGAAGCTTAATTCTCCTGACCCTTCAGTGCAGTCGGATATTGTCACCTAATCCCCTTTTTTTCCTTCTGTCCCATGTGTGGTTTTGACTTCTTTCTCTTCTCAATTCCTTTTTCCTCTTCCCTTTTTCTTTCTTTCTTATTCTATAAGCCTCTCTCCAGGCTCCACATTCCAGAATTCATCCTTGCATTAGGGCTGCAATACAATGCTCTCCTAGTGTTAAAGGATTAGACATTAAGGAGACTGTGGCAACTCCAGCCTTACTATATGCACAAGGGGAACATAAGGGGATGGAGGAGTGCTTGCTAAAGAGTAAGGAGACTGGGAAACAAGGGGGGAAAATGGCATCTTAGCAAACTAGAGTGGACAACAAAGAGATTTGTGTGGGGAATAGTGGTTGTTTCTGCTCAGTTTAATAAAGTTTGCTCTGGAAGACAGTAAACCAGTTGGAAAGCAAAGCAGTGTTACACATTATACAGTGGTTGGTACATTGGTAAATGCAATTTTTTAACATCCATCTCTGGGAAGCTGCCAGTTTGAAGCAGCCACGTGGTGACATGCCATTCCAATACTTGTGATGGGAGTGTTGCCTGAAGTGCCAAAGTTAATCCATATCGCATAGATTTGTTTCATTGGTAATAGTAACTCTGACTCCCAGATTTCCAAAGTTCATGCTACTCCCAGAGGAGGAGTCTGATGTCTCAGCTCCCAGATATTTCCTGCAGGTTGGTTTTCATTTGTTTTTGTGTTCTTGAAGGGAGTGGTCTTTGTTAATCTCTCCTTCACTTTCATTTTTGAATTGGAAACAAGTATATTACTTCTCAGTGTGCACAGGTTCATAGCAGTGTAAAAAAATGCATTTTGAAGAAATTGAGGTGAATTCTTTCCTTTGCCACCACTTCACCCCCACAGAAGTAATTCTGTAAATGTAAGGCTATAATCATGCTCTGTTTAAATTAATTAAAAAGCTCCAGAAGCCATTTAAGAATGAAACCCTTGAAGCAGGGTGGGAGGTGGGGGGGAGGTGTTAAAGTCTGTTAAACAGCTCCAGTAATTGTCTGTTAGAATCTGTAGCCTGGCTCACAAAACCTTATAGAAGAGTTCTTGTTTTCCATCAAGGTTGTTTTGCTTACTTGTCGATAGGGTGGGAAAAGGAGATTGAAGAAACCAGTTTTGCATTTTGCGCTGGAGCTCGTGGTCATCCTAATCTATTACGGAAGTGAGTTCTACAGTCGTGGGCCAGCTGCCGGAGAAGTTTTGTCACCCAGACTCATGAGTCTCACCCTTGTGGCTGACAGTTTCATTGTTCTTGAGGAACGTAAGTGTCATGGAAGGTCATGGTTGCATTATTATTATGCAGCTACATTTGAATAAATGTACTTGGCTCGATAAAGAATGCTACAGGCCTACTTACCCTGCTGTACCCCACAGGCATGTGGTGAGGCTTAAAGATTGTAAAGTGCTTTGAGTTCCTTGGAAAAAAAAAGGCGCTATATGAATGCAACAGATTCCCATTTGTTCATACAGCATCTGGTCCCACATCACTGATGGTATGATATACAGGATCAGACCCAAAGTGCTCTACATGGGCTTGATTATTCACAAACAGAAATGGAGATATGGCCCCAACCCCAAGGTCTTTACAGAACTGACCTGGCAGCCTCCCAAACACAACAGTACCTCCTTCTGCAAGGTACTCAGCAGGTTTTGTTGTTTATCAGCTTGGAAGTTCTGAGGTAGAAATTCACCAAGCAATTAAGGATGGGGATTGAGGTTTGGACCAGACAGGGAAAAGAACACAGTCTGAGTATTGGGAAGATGAGCAAAATCAGAAGAAAGATTCAGATCTTGAAATGGAGGTTATTTTGAGCTCAAAGTGACATTTTACACTTTACGTCTGCATACTTGCATGCTTAGTGTGTTCTTATGGAAATGCATAAGGAGATTTTAGGGAGAACAGACTGAACAAAAACTGGAATGGTAGCAGTAAGACAGAAAGCATCATTTCAATAATGAACTAGACCAAGTGAACAATTCTGTTGGCTAAATTGTCACCCTGTATCAGCTGGCCTGTACTGAGAAAGGTTAGTGGATTCTGGTGATTTTTAATCTGTACATTTTTAATATCTATATTTTATTTTAGAAAAAGGAACTAAAACTCAGGCACAAGAAATACAGCCACACCATTTGCATGTGGAAATTCTTCTGTCAGCAGGGTGCAGTTTGCTGCCTACATGCATCAAGACCAGGCCATGACATTCTCCAGTGCATAGACAGACTTTGCAGTGGCTTTCAGGCTTTAATCTCCAAAGTTTTCCAGGACCAAAGTAAATGGAAAGTGGATAAAATGTGGAATTAACAGTAAAACAGAATATTACTCTGTTCAATTAAATGCAAGGCTTCTGTTTTCCATGTAAAGCCTCTGTTCTTCTTAGTTAATAAAGTATCTGCTGCATTGCAGGGGGTTGGAACTAGATAGGCTTTAAGGCCTCTTCCAACCCAGACCATTCTGGGATTCTGTGATAGTGTTCACAAAAGCTGTAAGAGCATAAAATATGTAATAATTAGCCCAAAATACTCAGAATGACACTATAATCTTCCCCACCTGTTCCCCAAAGTGTCAAAAGGAAACATGTCTCTTATTTCACTCTGAATAAGCTGTAGTATGTTTGTGGTTTGGGAGATGATGGCTTGATTCTCTGTTGGTTGAAACAGCTGGCTTCTGTGACGTTAACTGGGGCTGAGACAGAGAGATCCATGAACCTGCCTTGGTTTTAAATGCTTGGTCTTAGGGAGAGAGATCTTTGCTTGCTGCTGTTGAATATTCACCACTTGAACAGGCCAGGATGTTAGTCTGAATCTGTTTTAATATAACTTTGAAATGGCAAATATGGAAGAAAGATGCAGCTAATGAAAACTTCAGAAATAAGCAATAGAGGATTGAAAGGTTGAAGGGTTTTTAAGCAGAGCTTATGTGGCTATTTAGATATTCCTCACATGAGCTGTTCCAGATTACTACTGAAGAATGTAATAAACTTGTTGTGTATACATTCCTTTTTCTTGGTGCAAAAATCCATTACCCATTTCATTTCTTCATCTCCCATTTCTTCTCACTGCTGGGAACACCATAATCCTATATCCAACCGTGTTAAATTCTTCTACATCCTCCTCCCTGCCTTCCTTACATAACTCTCCTCTCTTCATTCTTCTTTACCTACATGCTGTCTTGAATCTGCTTCTTTTAAAATAATCCCCACCTTTGCAGACTGGTAATGGTGAGTTCAACTGCTAGTGCCATTTGTCTCAGGAGGAAGTAACCTGCTGGTGGTGTGGGAAGCATCCCAGAATGGAGAAACTGGAATCTCCTTAGGCCTCCCCTTTTCTGAGGCTGAAATGAAGCCCTGCTGGGATCAGTCGTGCCACAAAAAGAGCTGTAGGATTGCAAATCCAGTGTTAAAAAAAGCCAACAAGCTCTTAGCTCCCATCCCTGGCAGTGTTCAATGTCAGGCTAGACAGGGCTTAGAGCAACCTGATGTAGTGGAAGTTGTCCCTGCCCATGGCAGGGTGTTGGAACTGGAGGAGCTTTAAGGTTCCTTCCAACCCAAACCAGTCTGTGATTCCAGTTTATGACTTATTCTTTTTATGCTATCTCCCTAAAACAGAAAGGGGGAGGGCAGAAGAGAAAAAGATGAACCAGTTTGAGAACTGATCCCGAATGGTAATAAACTGACTCCAAAAACCTGAGAACAAGCTGGATCAGCCCTCTAACAGATGGAAGTCTTTACTGCTTTACTCTTAAGAAACACTGGTAAATCATTTGGCATTATTAAAGATGCCAACTACAGAAAGGATCTGTAAAAATACATGTTTCCAACTTTTCATCATCTAGGATTCTGTAGTTGTTAGTGGTCCATGAGTCACTGCTAATATTTAAATGTAATATATCCATTTGGATAGGTGCATAACAGAGTAACCTTCCAGGATGAAATAATTGCCACCCATAAGAAAAAACTGGTGGTTTCATGTGCTGACGTAGATAATTGAAACATCTCACTCACTTGAAGCAGATCTTTTAAGCTGTAATCACAGATACAACGTACAGTAGGTACATCAGGTCTGTCTCACCACTGTATTAGTCTGGCTTGCTTCAAGTGCAACTCAGTTGTTGGTGACATCAGCATAGAACTGAGCATTTTGCACATCAGTACAGCTCTTTATCACCTCATGTCCTGTACCACACAAGGAAGATGCACCCAGTTATGATTCTGATCTTGATTGTGGGATTTCAATAGATGTTTGTGGTACATTCAAAGCCTACACAGCATGGTAGTCAATGGAGAAGTTTTTCCACCGTCTTTGCCAAATGCTTTAACTGATACAGTGTAATTTTTCTTCAAGAGTGATATTTACTAAAGGTGATGGACTAGGATTTCTTAGTACAGTTAAGGTGCTTCCCAACATGTGACCCTTCTTGGTCAGCACCTGGAATTCAGGGTTGAGATAGGTTTTAGGACAGCTCTGAAAACAACCATTACCAAGACATTAGAAAACACAGTATTATTGTATCTCACTTTGTGATTTTTAGAAGTTAATAGGCAGGAAACATCATTTTATGTAAGAATTTCAGTCCAAGTCCTGGTAAGTAACATTTTACATACTTTTGGCAAGCACAGGAGGAGTAGGTTCCACAACACTTTGTATCTCCCACTTTCTTTCTATATGTTTGCCATCTGTACCTTCCATCAAAAGTGCTCCCAAGCCCATGGACAGAATGGCATTTCAGTGGCTTTTCTTGGTGCTAATGTTCAAAGTCACCAAGTAAATTATCAAACCTCAAGAGAAAAAATGTAGCTGAAAACCAAATGAGATGTCTAGAGAATCAGCAGTTGGTTCAACATTTCCCGTTTATGCACACAAAAATGACAGCTTAATACACTTTTCCCCAAAAGAGGCAAGAGGTTACTGTGTATAATCCCCCTAACCACTCAGCACTCTCGAAGCATAAACTCGGTAAAGCTTATATAAACAAACTGCAGAACCTCACATCTGCTGCAAACGTCTATGTGACAAAGTCATTTGGTTTAAGTGGAACAAAACCCATGAAGGTCAAAGCAGTGGCTCAGCCTGACCTGTCATTCTTCCAGATAATGTATGGGGCCTTTCTGTTTGTCCCATGTGCTTGAAGTCTACAGCATGAAAATGCAGTCCACATCCCTACCAAGTTAAGTAGTACTTAAAAAGAGAAACGTGGCATTTTATCTCTGAAATGAGAATGTATGGGGGAATAACTGGTTTGAGTAACTTCTAGGTTATGAGATTCCTGGCTGTTTCTTTTACTCTGAGCTGGAGTTGTCAGCAAGTTGTCTTATTGTTCCTTTGACTGTTTGACTTGAGAGGCTTCATCTAAAATGTAGTGCTGGTGTGTGTGCATAAGCCAGACAAATAAATATTAATCATCTCTCGATGGTGATAATGTGCCCCATAGGAATGGAGCGTAGACTTGCTTTGACACTTCTGCCTGGGTGTACATACGTACATGCATCACATTGCTGAGCTCTCCTTTGCTCACCTCAATTTGGGCACTCAGTTCCACTCATGCTGCTGTTACTTCTTGTGTAGTTCTTGAATAGAGTTCTTGAATAGAGTCCATTCTTTGGTCCTTTTATGTTTGGATGTTTTCCTCCTTAGAGACAGGTCTTTCAGATTTTGTCACTTTGCTTACTTATTTTTTTTATTCTTCTGCAGTTGTTTATGCATCTGGATTTAAAGGTTGTAAAGGGTGTAGTCCAGAACCCTGAATTAGACATTCCTGCTC
Source organism: Neopsephotus bourkii (assembly GCF_033783945.1). Lineage (NCBI taxonomy): Eukaryota > Metazoa > Chordata > Aves > Psittaciformes > Psittacidae > Neopsephotus > Neopsephotus bourkii. Next base: position 973,987 of record NW_026901264.1, on the reverse strand, counting down.
ATTATAAAAGGAATGAGGAAAGTGAGCTGCCTCAGATTGGGCCTCCTGGTAGTGAGTGCCCTGAGTAGAGAGACTCCTTTGCTGGTCAGTAGGAAATGACTTCAGTTCCACAGCTCCTTCTCCTGGGCTTAAGTATCTAACTGTGAGCTGCAATGAGGTATTTCCCTGAAACCTTTCCTGGAATAAGGTACTTATGTCATTTTCTTGGAAACTATCAGAGAGACCATTCCTTTCTTTTAAAGTATAGCCAAGAAAGTACTGCCAAACCCTTTCTCACAGTATTCACAACCCCAGAATATGAATAGCCCGTTCCCTGTTATCTTGGCTGGGTTTCAGGCCCATATGGCCCAAGTGCGCTGAGGATGCCCTAACCACTAAACCATATTTGGAGCAGGAACCACTTTTTATCCCTCCTGTTGAAGCTATTCTACTGTGTAGAAAAATCTAATGAATTTGCTGGACTAGAGGGGCTGAGAGAAGGCGTGCTAATGTTGAACTGGGGTCCTTGGTTGGCAACTAAAGAGAACCTGGGTTCTAGTCCCAGCATTCCTGCACTGATGATTGCTCCCGTAGTTTATAATAAACATCTGCTGGATCTGCCCTAATCCTGGACTGGAGACTCTATCTCCAGTTTTTGGCCTCATGGAATACTCTCAATAGGAAAGTGAAGAGTTTATCCCCTTCCTCCTGACACACAAAGCCTTGTAGGTAGCCCCCATGGTAAGAAAGGTTGTGAAAGAGCTTATCTTTTATGTGCTTTTGTGAATTTCTTTTCTTGTGCTTGGGAAGTTTGAGCCCTGAGATCTGTTTCTAGAGAAAGAGGCAACCTTGGATGTGGGACAGAGAGTCATAGAATCAACCAGGTTGGAAAAACTCTTTAGTCTAACCTTTGCCCCAGCACTGCCAATTCTTTAGTCTAATCTTCACCCCAGCACTGTCAATTCTTTAGTCTAACCTTCGCCCCAGCACTGCCAAGTCCACTACTAAACCATGTCACTAAGGGTCTTGTCTACAGCAGGGACAGTGATTCCACCATTTCCTTTTGCTTTCCAGTCACTGGGTTGCAGTGGCAAAGCATTTCTGACAGCATGCATCCACCCTTCATTTGCATATCCAGCAGACACTGGAGCATAGGGATTGTTTAGAGGCTTTGCTTCATGGACTTATCTAGGAATGGTGCTTATGCTCACTTTATGATGCTAAAATTGTCACTGGCATGGCAAGTCTGGGAATTATTTCTATCACTGTAGCACGTAACTCCTCCAATTACTCTTCTCTGCCTTTGTGATGAAGCTTCAAGTATTTCCATAAAAGGATTATGTATATAGTTTATAAATATGAACTAAAGATCAAATATAAAAAGTTTTAAGCATAGATAAAGGTGAACGAGCATAAAAAAGTCACAAGATTTTTCTGTTTTATTTTCTGAGAATATATGGGATATATAGGAACAATGTACCTTTCAGTAGTCAGAGCAGGGTGTTTGTATGTCATACTTGAATACATAGGAACACAGCTAGAAAATTCACTGGTGCACCCATTGCAAGATTAGTGTCTACAATACCCTTTTGCCATAAGAAGCAAAGTAGTAGTTCTTGTTCTCTGTTTTAAATCAAATTCAGGTTTTCAGACTATGCGAAAAGAAACAGATTTTTCCCAGTTGTTAGGAGAGATTATGATATGTATTTTCCATTATCTAGAGCATTCTGTGAGCCCACATTTATGAGTGGAGCTGGGAAGATTAGTCCCAGTGTAAGTGAAATCTCAGGAAGGAAGTGAACATGAAGATCCTCAGTTGACAGAACTTGAGTTTTAGATCTGTGTTAGTAGGTCTGCTATTAGCTACCAGCTTTCTATTTCTATATTTCTATTTCTATTTTAAGAAACAAAATAGTATGTTAGCTAATGATTGTTTTTAGAGAAAACCAAAGCTAGTCGATTATTAATACTGAACCAAGCAGCACTACCTTTTAACTTCTGTCAATGGGTTCATCCTTCAATGCATACTATTGGCATAGCTCAACAGTGGAGCTGTCCTGATGTCCATCAACTGAGGACCTGATTTATCACATTAAATCACATCTTTTAATGAATAGAGACAACAGCAATTCTTTTTTAGTTTGCCATGCAACTTGAACAGAGCTCTGATACAAGCACATGGTATTTCCAAAGAAAATGAAAAGGGGTGGCAGGGAACTACGCTCAGAGAGAGTAATCAAACTGGTTTGGTAAATAAAGTACATATCAGAAGTAAATTTTCTTCAAATTTGGTACTCAAAACACCTCCTGGAATAAGGAAAATTATATCTAGCTAACATAACAGAATAGGAAAGTATTTAAAAGTTGTTGAGTGTGGTGTATTACTAGTTTGGGGAGCCTTGATGGGTTTTAGTTACTTGGGCTTTGCATTTCTTTTGCTTTGGTAGGTAAAAGGTAGAATAGATCCCTTAGGATAGATTGCATTTACTCTGCTATTTTAGAGCAACTAAGTTATTCTGAATCTAATGGAAACTGGCAAAGTGAGCATGGGAAGAACCACCTGAAAGAGTAATAAGCTGGTAGATGAAGCTGGTAATTGACTTTTGCATAAAATTATTGATGTCTTTACTGGCACAGTGTTCTTGTATCCATCATGCAGGGGCTACTGAATAAGGCAGCATGCAAGACCTATCTACATGTTACACAAATGCCTCTGATTCATCAGGAGGGATGGCTTGGAGAGGGACATGAGTAGGGCTTCAGTCCCCAGCCACTGATTCTCTTCCCTTCCCAGGATTTTCAGCCTAATCTAGGAGGCAGCAGTTGAATGGCAGCAGGTAGCAGCCACTGTACACTTTGGGTACTCATGCCAGGATTAACTAGTAAGAGTTCTGGGAGCCTCTATGAAGAGCTGAATTGTTCCCTTAGCAACCTAATGATGCAGTCTTGGCTGTGCTTCCCAGCATCTATCAAGGATCACAGCCGTTCTGCTTTTCCTTCTTAAGCTTCTCCTGGTTGTCTCTCCAAGAGTACATTAATCCTTTCTGCTTCAGCATTTCAGTCTTGTCTGTGCAGTTACCTGCATCTTGAAGTTCTAAGTCCTCCACAGCACTGCTTTACACATTACAGGTAGCTAGTTTTTACTTTTGTCTATCAGTTTTTCTTACAGATGTAACATTTATTAGGACAAATGGGCCACACTTACCCCTGCTCCAGATTTTTCAGTCCAAATGTTCTGGTTTTATGTTCACTTATTCTTTGTTGGAGATGAAAGGCTTGGTTTGTTTTGTTGTTAACAAATATTAAAAATTATTTCAAAGCATTGATAAAAACACTGAAAAGATTTGGCCATTGGGGAATCCCCCTGAAATGCCATCAAGTCAATTTGATTCCTCATTGATAGATTAGGAAAAAAAGAAAAGACTATTCAACCCATTCTTAATGCTCTTATCACGTGCCTGAAAGTCACTGCATGGCACTATTTTTTAGCCATAGTGTTGTACTGTACAGAATTACTCGTAATCTCCATTGAGAATGCAGTCAGGTTTGTATGACATGCCATGTTAAATACATTGAATGACATGAATTCTTTTTCTTTCTTTATTTCCTTCTTAGTTGACTCATGCAACCACTGGATCACTATTTTCCCTGAGGCGGAGGTCAGCCTTAATGACCTGGTGCTGCCTGGGTCATCCTGCCTGCCCTTTGTGAATATATCACTCCAGTATTCCATGGGAATCTTCCTGATCTTCCAAGATACATAAAAAACATGCCAGAGACTTTCTTCAGGCAGGTCTTTAGGACTGTTTGGGGGCTAAACCTATGGGCAGCTAGGTTTAAAGTACTTATCAATAACTGATGCTCTTTACCATCCTCTGAATTACTAACAGACTGGGGAGAACTTTGTCATCCTCAAGGGAATAAGTACTTTATCGTTTTCTATTCCAGTATGGGATAGGAATATTTGCTCAACGTTTATCTGCATCACTAACAGTGTTATCTTCTTCAAAAAACCTTGAACCATTTGGAAACTTTGTCAGATTCTTAAATACTCCATAAATTATCTTCACATTAGTTATGCATCTCTCAAGTGTAGAAACGTCCCTGGTGCTTTTAGTTTCCCTTTTTCTCTGCTCTTCATTGCTTTTTACACGTATGTTCATTGATGTCTAGTCTGCTGTCTTTATTTCACTCCCTCTGAAGCAGCATTAGATACTTGCAAAACGAAAACTGTGTCTATAAATTTGTGTGGGGTGTCCTTGGTCCATTTGTCAAATGATGTCTTGAAAGAGCATTTGAAAGCTTTTGATCTGCAGCAGTTCCTGTGGATCACTGAAGAGAAAGACTGCCACATTGAATGTCTGTGGAAGGTGCGAAGGATATGAGAAAGGAAGGTAGCACTGTATCTTGCCTGTAAGAGAACCAGGGTTGCTCCAGCTTGGTGATTTTGGAGTAAGTTGCTTAGAGTTTGCTGAGAGAGTGAGACAGCTCCTGTTTCATTTATCTACTTCATTAAGTTTAGACTATATTTGTCTCTGTTTGCTTTTCTGCTTGTGCTTGGAGTGTGTCTATCTGTGCTCTGTTTCAGAGCCTAGAGTTTATTTGCCTAAGTTTGCTTTCCACTGCCTTTGGATTATGTTTGCACTGAGCTCTGTTTCATTCAGTCTGGACTTTATAGGCCTAAATTTGTTCTACAGCATTCAAATTATGTTTGTTTTGTTTTCCAGAGTCTGGGAATGTGGCTGCCTATGTCTTGCCACTGCCCAGCAGAGTGTCTCTGTTTCTGATGTGTTTGGCCTGAGTGTGCTCCTGCGCATGCCTGTTAGCATCTGCCTTGCCCTGGGCCTTGCTTCTGGGTTCAGCAAGTTTAGAGTTTAGGTAAGAGACAAACTGAGAGTAGCTTAAATTCTGCGTGGATTGTTAAGATCAGGAAAACCTATTTGCTGTTTCCCAAATACCAGCATGGAAATCCTACCATAATGCATTGTACCCTTCTAGACATGTTGAAATGCGTTTCAACACAGTCTCACTTTTCTCAACAGAAATCAATGATTAATGACAATGACTGGCTGGATGGCTGTATGCAGAGTTGTGGTCAATGGCTCAGTGTCCAGCTGGAGACCAGTAATGGGTGGTGTCCCTCAGGGATTGGTGTTGGGACTGGTCATGTTCAACATCTTTGTGGGTGACATGGACAGTGGGATTGAGTGCACCCTCAGCAAGTTTGCCGATGACACCAAGCTGTGTGGTTCAGTTGGTCTGGAGGGAAGGAATGCCACCCAGAGGGATCTTGACACACTTGTGAGGTGGGCTGATGCCAAGCTCATGCAGTTTAACCATGACAAGTGTAAGGTCCTACACCTGGGTCAGAGCAATCCCAGACACAGCTACAGGCTGGGCAGAGAAGAGATTCAGAGCAGTCCTGCAGAGAAGGACTTGGGGGTGTTGGTCAATGAAAAAATGAACATGATCCAGCTTCAGTGTGTGCTTGCAGCCCAGAAAGCCAACTGTATCCTGGGCTGCATCAAAAGGAGCATGACCAGGTTGAAAGAGGTGATCCTGCCCCTCTACTCTGCTCTTATGAGACCTCACTTGGAGTATTGTGTGCAGTTCTGGTGTCCTCAACATAAAATGGACATGGAACTGTTGGAACAAGTCCAGAGGAGGGGCACAAGGATGATCAGGGGACTGGAGCACCTCCCATATGAAGATAGGCTGAGAAAGTTGGGGCTGTTCAGCCTGGAGAAAGAGAAGGCTGCGTGGAGACCTCATGGCAGCCTTCCAGTATCTGAAGGGGGGCTATAAGGATGCTGGGAAGGGACTCTTCATTAGGGACTGTAGTGATAGGACAAGGGGTAATAGGTTAAAACTTAACCAGGGGAAGTTTAGATTGGATATAAGGAGGATATAAGTTCTTATATCCAATAAGGATATTGGGTATAAGTTCTTCCCTGTGGGGGTGGTGAGGCACTGGAATGGGTTTCCCAAGGAAGTTGTGAATGTTCCATCCCTGGCAGCGTTGAAGGCCAGGTTGGACAAAGCTTTGGGTGAGGTGGTTTAGTGTGAAGTGTACCTGCCCATGGCAGGGGGGTTGGAACTTGATGATCTTAAGGTCCTCTCCAACCCTAACTATTCTATGATTCTATTAAAGGTTATGATGGAGGGGTTTGGACAGAGGGATCAATAGACTGTGGTATATTGCACAGGGATCTGGACAGGCTGGTTTGATGTGCTGTGGCTGCTGGTATGAGGTTCAACAAGGTATAATGCCAGGTCCTGCACTTGGGCCACAACAACCCCATGCAACGCTCCTGGCTTGCGGCAGAGTGGCTGGGAAGCTGTTTGTGGAAAAGGACCTGAGGATGCTGGTTGATGGATCTGAACGTAAGCCAGCTTGTGCCCAGGCAGCCAAGAAGACCAATGGCATCATGGCTTGTATCAGCAATAGTGTGACCAACAGGGTCAGGGCAGTGATTGTTCGCCTGTACTGGGCACTGGTGGTGCCATAGCTCAAATCCTGTGTTCATTTCTGGGCCCCTCACTGAAAGAGAGACATTGAGGTGCTGGAGTGGGTCCAGAGAAGGGCAACAGAGCTGGGGAAGGGGCTAGGAGCACAAGTCTGATGAGGAGTAGATGAGGGACCTGGGTGGAGTGTTTAGTCTGGAGAAGGGAGACCTTAGAGCAGCTTCCAGTGCCTAAAGGGGCTACAAGAAACCTGGAGAGGGTTTCTTATAGCCCCTTCACAAGGGAAAAGGTTCTGTAGGGACAGGATGAGGGGGAATAGCTTTGACCTGCCAGAGGGGAGACTGAGATGAGCTCTTAGGCAGAAGTTCTTCCCTGTGAGGGTGCTGAGGTGCTGGCATGGGGTGCCCAGAGAAGCTGTGGCTGCCCCGTCCCTGGCAGTCTTCAAGGCCAGGTTGGACAGGGATTGGAGCAACCCGGTCTAGTGGAATGTGTCCCTGCCCATGGCAGGGAGTTGGAACTGGATGAGCTTTAAGGTCCCTTCCAACTCAAACCACTCTGGGATTCTATAATTCTTTATTCAGCAAAACCAGAACTAGAATAACCTCAAAGAATAACCTAAAACAAGGGGAGGATTGGATTGGATGAGGTGAATTAATATATGATTATATTATATATAATTATATAATATGTTAAAATCCTAAAAATATAATTAGTAGTTGATAGATCTGAAGCATTCTGAATCCCTAGGGATGTCTGCCGAGCAACTTTAGGTGGCTTGACTATGGAAAAAGGATGGAAAATAAGGAGCACTATATTTCACCCAGAGGGGAAAAAAAAAAATCTGGTTTAGGTTTTTAATGTATTATGTGGGATTAAAAGTTTTTCCTGTTACAGGGAACTGATCATTTCAGCGTAGGTCTTAAGTAAATTTATTGTTAGACATTATAAAAGTCCTATAAAAATAGGTGAATCCTCTTTAGAGAAAGTGGATGTGAATTCCTTCTGACTTCAAATGCCAGGTCAGCTAATAAATACCTGCTGTTTCTGGTTTTTCACAGCTACTTTCTGCAGGCAGAAAAGCACTAGTTTGAACAGAACTTGCACAAAGGGAAGTGGGAAAAATGAACAGCAGCAAATGAGACAAGCAGTAAGAAGATATTGTTTTCTCAAAAGTTTTCTTCTGTTCTGGAGTCCCTTGTGTACTTTTGCATTGCTGTCAGGAGCAGTCATCTGGAATCAAATTGGGAAGAGCTTGGAGAACATCTGGGTGGATCTGGCACACACATGCTTATGTCTCATCTTACCCAGGGACATGATGGGCAGGGAATCCCCTGTTGCAAGTTGAAAAGAGATACGACTATCCACATCTTTGGGCTTAGGAAATTCTACATTTCCTGCCCAAAACTTGGGATTCAGAATATTCAGGGTGTTATTTAAGAATTCAAGACCAGGTTAGACATAGCCTTGGGCGACATGGTCTAGTGTGAGGTATTCCTGCCCATGGCAGGGGGTTGGAACTGTATGATCTTAAGGTCCTTTCCAACCCAAACAAATCTGTGATTCTATGATTCTGTAATATTTTCTTCAAGCCTGTGAACAGTCCAGTTGACTTGGTTGCTCCACTAGTTATCTTCAGACTGTAGTAAAAGGAATCATTCCTGGACAAGAGAACACTCATGAACATCTAGTAACAAAACTATTACACTGGTGCTTAGCAATAATTAGCAATGCTTTACCTCAAGTCTGGTCTTAACAACCACCAAAGTGTGCTGCCACTGTATTTGCAACTTTTCTATATGGCCATCTATCAAATCCATTTTCAAATGTCCCAAAATTCAGGTTTCTGTGTACACTTTTATCTTCTTACAGTTAGTGAATTTCTTCCACTAATTTGGATTCTCTGTCCTCATAGCAGTGATTTTATTCAGGCTAGAGCAAGATTTTAAAGACTTACTGACTAAGTAGGCCCAATCGTTCATTGCTGAAGTGACACTTCCACTGACATTGATAAGTGACACTCCCATTGACATTTAAGTTAGTAAAGGACCACTGGAATACAGTCAGTGGGCAGACAACCTTTAGCTCATATTTTGTAATATTTTACCTTGGCATGAAGCTTTAGCTCAGGTTTGGTTGTTTGTTTTTTTTCCAGGACTGTAGCCAGCTGTAAAATAAAAATGATAGCAATGAGACTCTCCAAGAAATAACCAAAGAATGGACGAAATGTGGTGAGTACTATGGTGACACTCAGAGAAACATGCTGTGGTGTTTGAATCCATGTTGAAGCCAACAGGGAGTAGAAATAGCTGGGGCTTGGCATTCCATGTATCCATCTTCTAAATGAAGCTACTGTGCAGCTGTGGTTATAATCTAGAGATGCAGGCAATTTAGATGTGTTCTTAATGACGTTTGGTGAAATCCAGACCATTGCTAGCATAGCGAAGAGCCAACATTAGGTATTTCTACTGCATCTCTTCTGTGGTTAAACTGGTGGCACACACAGGTCTACATCTGTTGTACAACCCACATGATGCTACTGCAGGAGGCTGCTCCATCCCTGGCAGTGTTCAAGGCCAGGCTGGATGGGGCTTGGAGCAACCTGGTCTAGTGGAAGGTGTCCCTGCCTGTGGCAGGGAGTTGGAACTGGATGAGCTTTAAGGTCCCTTCCAACCCAAACCAGTCTGGGATTCTATGATTCAGTGGACACCATGAGCATAAACTCAATCCCTCACACTAGAGAGATTAGTCCCTTGCCTTGTAATTGGCGAAATACTGGCAAACTCTTACATATAAGGAACTGGGAATGGGCTTGCAAGGGAGAAAAAGGAATGTTTGTGAGAATATGCAATACTTATGCTTTGTGGTTTAGCAGTTTCTGAATGTCTTTTGGGGCAAAGTGCTTTACAAACACATATTAAGACATATTCCCTCACTGAGTGGCAAAGAAAGAGAGACAAGAATATTCTTAGAACCATTCTGCACAAGGGGATTAACAGAGAGATCAAGTGAACTACCCAGGAGCATGAAGAGTGGCTGAAAACATGGACAGAAGCTCCATTCTAATGCCTCAGCCATGGTATTCCTTCCTTTGTAGCTATGCTTTCTAATCAGACTCGGGAGTCTTTGAATGTTTGCTATTTGATTGAAAAATCATCTTGTTTCTGGTTTTCAAATAGAGAGCAAGTGCTGTCTAATGGTTTCTTTATGAGGAGGACATTCTCATTTTCCACATGCTGTCCAGCTCTGCTTGCTGTTATGAGAAGTTTAGAGAATGCTCTTAAAAAAAAAAAAAAAGAGGAGGCCAAAACTGATGATAAGTTAGACCCAATGCAGTGTATTGCGTTCCCTCAATGTTTGCAATGGCAAGGAAACAGTAAGTTACATGAGACTCTGTTATGGACCCGTGGCCAAAAGTCTGAAAGCTACCATTTGTTCTGTGGGAAGCTGAAGCTGGGAGACATGTACAAGAGCAGCTCCTGTAGACCAGCCAGGGGATCCATGTGCGACTTCCCTTCTCTCCCAACAGCCTTGGGATTAGCTGTTGAATGATTAATAGTTAGAAATTGTGGCTTCAGTATGCAAAATCTCTTGGCCTAAGCAGAAAACAGTGGCTAAACATCAAACAACTGAGCAGCTGGGTTAAGAGTATACACACAACACATACTTTAAATGTCAGTAACATACCATGTTCATGGAGTTGGGTACCCATTTGGTACCCGTGGTAGTTTAATCTTACTTTTTCTAGGCAAGATTGAGCAGGTATCTTGGCAGAATAGCTAGAATGGAATAGCATATGCACTTTGGGGATTTCACAGGATGAAAAAACTCTTGAATTGCTTGTTTCTATTTCTTTTGTTTCGTAATTTATTTTTATTACAACCTTTCTTTGTACTCTTAGACTTGAATAGCTATTGGTTGGGTTAGATGAACTAATGGTCTAGTAGGTCAGAGGATCAGAGACCTTCTGAAGGGGTAAGACCACCCACCCCTCTCCTTTCAGATCTCACAAATTTAGGAAAGATCTATTTCCTCAGGTTTTGGAAGGCTTTTTTTCACAATTCCCAAAGCCAGGAAGGTCCCCCTTAGATTGACACAGATTACGTTAAAAATCCATTGAAAAATCCTGCAAAACCTGAAACATTCAGATGCTTTTTCTGTTGCTAAATCTTATTGTGTGCTGAATATATTACTTTGAGTGTCTTAATATAAATAGACAAGAAAATGGTGAAAATACCCCTTACAACATGCAGGATATTCAGAGTGCTGTGCAAGCTAAACTCAAATCCTGAACAGTAAAATTCCCGCTGTTTAGATTGGAACAGATTCAGTGTAAAATTGCAGTCTAGACTCATCTCAAATAATATTAAGTACCTCATATGAGTTTAGTCACTCAACAGAATAAGACATACCTAGAGAGTTAATCTGTCTAGTCACATGGGGGTGCATATGTAGCTCTATACTAACTTCACAGAAAACCTCTTTCAGTGTCCATCAGAAGATATGAACCATAGGATTCTTAAAATTCTAGCCTTAGAAATATAGACGATTTATGGTTCACCCATGAAGGCAGGACTGAATCTCATGGGTTTCGACTCTCTTTTTACCTTACATGATGTTTGACATTCAAAAGAAAAGTTAAGTCTCTTAAATACTATTCTGTGCTTTACAGAACTATTAGCTACTGCAAGCACACAGCATTTTGATGGAAAATTATTTGCTTAGCCATAAAGAAGAGAGGAAGAAAAGCAGTGGCCTTGAGATAAGATGAAGGGAACCTGTGACAGAGTTTTAAGCTTTTTAATTTAGAGGGTCAGGCATGCTCACATATCATGAAATCTTCTACTTGCTTCCCTCCCTCAGAATGAATTCAAGTCCCATATATGCACCATTGAGAGGCTACAGGAGTCACAGCCACAAAGACATACATTTTCTCTGGCAAAGGTGCAGTCTAGCTGCTTTATTCTTACCCATGTACACTTGTTTTATTTATAAACCCAAAAATGCTTTTGTGTCCTTTGGACTTTGCCTAACTGCCTTAATGTTTGCAATTGCTGTTCATCAGTAAACTATGAGATACACTGGTACAGATTTTCTATAAAACTAGTTGAGGGACAAGGAGCTGTTGGAGCAAGTCCAGAGGAAGCCACAGAGATGCTGCAAGGGCTGGAGCAGCTCTGCTCTGGAGACAGGCTGAGAGAGCTGGGCTGGTTCAGCCTGGGAAATAGAAGGTTTCAGGAAGACCTTAGAGGAGCTCCCAGTGCCTAAAGGGGCTACAAGAAACCTGGAGAAGGGCTTTGGGCAAGGACCTGTAGGGACAGGACAAGGGGAATGGCTTTAACCTGACAGAGAGGAGACTGAGATGAGCTCTTAGGCAGAAGTTCTTCCCTGTGAGGGTGCTGAAGCACTGGCACAGGGTGCCCAGTGAAGCTGTGGCTGCCCCATCCCTGGCAGTCTTCAAGGCCAGGTTGGACAGGGCTTGAAGCAACCTGGTCTAGTGGAAGGTGTCCCTGCCCATGGCAGTGGTTGGAACTGGAAGAACCTTAAGGTCCCTTCTAACTAAACCATTTACAGGATCAATTTTAGATACAACAGAAATGCATATGAGGGAAGTCTGAGGCTACCTCACACTGTTCTCTCTCACCACTTTTGGCAAATAGCTGCCACTCTCTTCCTACTCTTTGTGTAGAGCTGAGTACAGCAGCACTGAGGGCCTTACTTTCCTTTCAGCAGAAATACTGAGCTCTGAGTGTGGAAAGGAAAAAAGTTGTTATCAAACCCAGGAATGATTGGAAATTCAGACTTCAGGAATAGGTAACTGGAAAAAGAAGTGGCGGAAGTTTCTTGAACTGAATAATAACACATAATAATAAACATAACCACTTGAAATAAATCAGTTGATTGTACTACTACTATAGTATTTTATACCTTTTCTAGTCAGACATTATTGCTCATAAACTAAAGAATATGATAATTTTTAAGAGCTGAGGTCATACCTAGAAATAAGTCCAAACATGACTAGACAGTGTAATTCGTTTCAAGGTTTTTGCTAGCCAGGAGCCTACATTTGTACTGAGGTGGAAAGGATTTTAGAGAAGATGGGGTGTTTCTAAAGCAACTGGGGTGCCAGTTTCAGAATGCTGCTGAAATTAAGTGTGAAATTCAGTCAACAGTCTTATTTCTTCCAAAAGAGTCTATCAGTCCATGAGTGGACTTTCCAGTGTAAAATGTTAGCAGGAGAATATGATTTTTTTAACTGTACTTTATGAATAAATTAAAAACCCTAGAGCTATCTGATGGCTTTTAAGTGAGGTAAGTTCTTCACAGCTAACATTTTGGTTCTGGAGGCCTTTTGCTGCACACTGCAGACAGCACCCCTCAGGCTTCCTAACCCCAAGCACCATTGGGTTGAGGTTTGGGTCATTTGTATGCCACTGAAAGGCTTCCATGATACACTACAGTGGTTTCCCTTAAGCACCATGTAGACCTCCTGTTTCCCTCTGACCTGGGTTTGGAACCAAACTGAACTGTGTGCATGCATATCCATGGGACTGGAGTTGATCCAGCACCAGGTCTAGAGCAATTGAAACTCTGGCTTGGCTTTTCCAATATGTTTTTATAATCATGTTTAATTATGTGCATGAGAAATAACCAATTCTCAAAGTGCATAGCTTTCTTCCCCCCAGAAAAGTACCATAATTATTTTGCTAATTAGATTTTGTAACCAATGCAACTATTGTTAACAGAAAAAGTACTAAACATAGAAAAATATTATTTCCTTCTCCAGTGTCTAGTATAACATAAGCATCGACTGTTGTGTACTTTGGTATTAATTTCCTCTGCTGCTTATAGTCCCTTCTCATGTTTCTCCATCATTTTAGGCCCCTAATAGGGATAGGATGAACCCATTGATGTCGGCACATGGAGGCCTGCTCGTAGCATGCCTTTGGTTTTAGTCTCCTAGCAGCAGCCATTCATGTTATGAGGGCTTTCTTTTTTGGGCATTGCCCACCCCTGAAAGTGACTTCAGGCATTTTTCACTGCCTGTTCTGCATGAATAGCCACAGGCCTCTTGCCAATTGTCCCCCCTTCTTAAAAGCCAGCCTCAGCCAAAGGCCTTTTCAAGTATGATCCCAGAGTGCCACACAGGCTTTCAGGGTATTGTTGTCGAGATGAGGGCCCTGCACTGGAAAGTGGGGTCAGAAGAGAAAGCACAATAAGGGGTGATGGAGGCTTCATGCAGTCCTCAGATGCTGGCCTGTTTATTAATTTACAAAACTAATGTCACTGTCTTTAGAGAAGAGATTAAGTGAAAAAGATGTCCTTTGAAGAGAACTGTTTTTGATGCATTACCAAAACATTGCTCGCCTTATTAAATTGATTTTATGGAAGCAAGTACGGCTAATAAAAGTTCAGAAACACCAATAAAGTATTGAAAGTCTGATTCAGTGTTTTCTTTTTTTCCTCATCAGCTCAGAAACAATCCATGTTAATGGCTTTTACAAGTTGTCCTCAGGCAAAAAAATCCTTAATTATAATGGGTGCAAATATCTGGTCTTCCTTATGCATGTCACACAAACCATTAGTCAAGACAATACAATAGTGTGAGCTTTTAATAAAACTCTTCCTCAAACTGAACAAAATATTTCAGTGGAATTTTTATATCTTTTGGTGTTTTGGGGGGTGGAACTAAAAGGTTAGGACTCCCTGAATCTTGAATATAATACATACATAAGTGGCTTGACTTTGAAGGCTTCAAAGCTGGGCTTGAATGTTGCTCCTGCAGCTACTGTTGATGAAGGTTGGTGGATCTAGGCAAGCAGTCCCTGCTTTACTCGTTCACATGGAATTAGATGTTTTCTAATAGTATATAAGGTTTGTGTTGCAGGCTTTGTTCTGAGAGCAAACTTGGGAATAAATGTGGTTACTTAACTTTCTTATTCTTTCTCATACCTCAAAAGAGGTCAAAAGAGAGGCTTATGGTAACCCTTTCTTCACAGCCATGTGCATGGTGGTTTGATTTTGCTGACCACTCACCACTTCAAACTGCAAACTCCTTTCCATTTCTTTCCTTCCTCCTAAAAAAAGACAGAGATGCTGCTGTCTTCTCCTCACATCAGATCACAAAGCAGTGTGCCACACCGAGTTAAATCATATTCTCTCATTTCCTTAAGAAACCAAACGAGGACAAGTGTCTTTATCTGCGTATGGCTTATCATTTCCTCAAGTGGTTATTGAAATGAGCTGTCTGAGATAAGCGATGACTACATCTAAATCTAAATGTATGCTGACTATATTTAAATCCTGAATGCCAATTTGTATTGATTATATTATCCATTACTCATTTTTTACATCTTACTTGAAATAGTTCCAGCCAACTGAGTGGAGGGCAGATCCTCTGATGATCTTCCACCATTTCTGATGATAGGCTCTCCAGAAAGCTACTTACTTATGTTGAAATGAGCCAATTGGATTTTTTAATTGCCAAGCAGGCTGTCAGATTCATAAGTCTTTCTCCTAGTCTAATTGGATTTCTAAAAATGACCTAGCTCCTCAAAATCTTGATGCCTTTGTTACTTATGTGAAACACTGGATTTTGAAAGGCAGAAGTTCTTGCCTGTGAGGGTGGTGAGGTGCTGCCACAGGCTGCCCAGAGAAGCTGTGGCTGCCCCATCCCTGGCAGTGCTCAAGGCCAGATTGGATGGGGCTTGGAGCAACCTCGTCTGGTGGAAGGTGTCCCTGCCCGTGGCAGGGAGTTGGAACTGGATGAGCTTTAAGGTCCCTTCTCACACATACCATCCTGGGATTCTGTGATGATTGTACCATTGTGAAAACTACTTAGGGTTGAATTTAGGGACTTTTGATGCTGTAAGTATGCAACTCTACAGCTAGAACTAAATACCTTGACTGTCATTAGACTTATATCTGCTGGATGCACAAGGAAGGCATTCCAGTCTGACCAGTGAGATACAGATACACGATTGTAAGTCAGTTTTAAACATGTGGCCATAAATGCGTGGTTGAATTTGAAGTGCTTTCAATAATGTAGATCAAAAGAGACTTTCGTAGTTGGACAGAATTTCAAAAGTACCAGACTTCAAGCATAAATCTGTCCGGCCTTCCTTTGTTTTTCATAACTTGTCTTGCCATGTTTGTTAATTATGGAAGGCATTTAGGACTTGCACTCTCTCATCCAGTTTCTTCTCTTTAGTGCTCCAGCAATGAAGTCAGCAGTTTTACAATCCACTGCCTTGAACCTTTAAAGTCATGTATGGCCAGCAAGTGGGTGTAAATTGTTAATGGTAACATTTCATGTCTACTCTGTACGCAGAGAATTGAAGATTGATCTGTGGAACAAAATCAGTTGTAATCTACCCACCTTCCCAGTAGCAGAAAATAATTCCAAGGATTGTTATCCCCTCTTTAAATGATAATACAGGACAAATAAGGTTATGATGAGGAAAGCTCTTACCTGTAAGCAAACACCAGAACATCACTCAGCATGATAAATATTGGTAACTTTTAATTATATGTTTTTCTAGTTTTCAACTGTGCTGCAGACAGTACAGATCACAGATTCATACAGCTTCAGTGCTAATCTCCATGCTTCTAACAGATACATGTTCTCAGACATTATTTGGTTATTAATGCATACATTTGAATCACAAAATTGTTCTTTTTCCTAAGCAGAACACTGCATTATCAATTTTGGTCTATATATTGGTAGCTACATATATATATATATATATATATATATACACATATATATAGAGAGAGAGAGATTGTCTACAAATTATTTTTGTTTGAGAAAGATTTTGTATGTTTTCAAACACAGAATTCAGTGAAGAATAAGGATAATAATAAATTATCCTTATTAGTAAATTGTTAATTAGTAAATTAGTAAATCCTTATTAATAAATTATTCTGTGGTATTATTTTTAATAAAATCAAATCATTTTGGACTTGCAAATATCTGTTGTGAAGATACCCCACACCTTAGTAAAAAGTGGTTGGGGGCTTTTGCATACGTTGTTCTCTGATTAAAATGGCCAATTTGAAAAAGGTTCCTTGAAATATATTTAAGAAGTCAGATCGTGAAGCCTCTTACCATGATTTTGCCTGGACAAGCCCTGTTTATTTTGGCTTTTAGTGGAGGAGAGGATTTATCCTCCATACAGAAACAACCACAGATAATAGGATGTCAATAGAAGTATTTCAATATCTACCTTTTAAAAATTAATCAAATTAAGCACAATAAAAAAAATGAGATGAAAATATGGCAAGTACTAGTAAGCTTCTCCTGAATTGTTTTAATTTTCCTTCTTTATGAACAGCAGTTAAGTGGTTAGAGTACCCAGGAAAGCTACTCTAGCACTGTCATGGCAGGGATAAGCATAGTCATGACCAGGTCAAGAAAATCCCCACTGTGGGGAGAGGTTTGAGGCTGGCCTCAAGGCACTAACGGATAAAAAAAAAAGGTGTCTGGTAAAGATAGGGGTATGAATAACAAGCTACATAGATTATCTGAAGTTCTCTGAATCTCACTGAGGTGGAGCTCAAGCAGCAATCATAAGAACAAGGCTTCACATGACATTTCAAACTTCTGCTTCTGGTACACTTAAAAATTAGACCAGAAGTGTAAGAATGAAATGCTTCCTCTAAAAAGAAAGTTAATGCAACATGCTTCATAGTTTTGAGTTACTTAACTTTAAGTGCAGTTTTGGACATTTTATGCTTATCTAAACCATTATCTGTTCTCTAAATGGTTTGGGCTTTTTTGAGCTACCTGGACTTTTTTTGGGGTTTTTTTTGGACTTACCTGAACTTTTTTGATCAGATCCCAAATCATGGGGTGAGCATTAAGTGGGGTTAGCAACGCAAATTTCCTCATCATATTTTGTTCTCTGGAGCTCTCTAACTTTCTTCACAGCTATTTATCATCTGAAGGAAAAAGGAAAGGAGAGATTAGGCAAGTCAAAACAAATTTTTAGGAAAAAAATAAGCAGATCTGCCTTCCTTAACTAGATACTGCTTTCTTTTTGCTCCACAATGTAGATAAGACTGTCTGAGAATATTAAGTTAAATTAAAAGTATTAAGTATTATGTAATTATGTATTAATTTAAGTATTAATGTAAGTATTAAGACTATTAACATAGTGATACCTGTGTACTTTAAACAAAGTGGTCAGCCTATGAGGACAAGACATTGGTGGTATTTCTCAATGGAAAGAATGTAGTGTTGCTGAGTTGGACTTTGGAGATCACATGAAATCTTTCTGCAACATTCTCCAAGGATGCTGCTTTGGTTAGTTTAAAGTTATGCTACTTTATCCTTGATGCAATGAGTGGGAAATCTCCTGGTAATGGGGAATGTCCAGATCACATCACAACACGTAGCCTTGTTGCAGATATGAAATAGTTGCTTCTCCACTTGTAATCTGGCACAGGATTGCAATGTCTAAACCACCTTGTAGCATTGTCTGTTTTGTCAGCATTTTTAGAAAGGCTCATCACTTTTGCATGTGACTTTTGGAAAAGCTCAGTTTCCCAATAAAGCTAAAGCAGTAGACGGCTTTTCAGAAGGAAATCTGGCTTTGTACCAGATGGAGCTCATGGATATAGACTCACCTGTAAAACCTGGCTCTCTTTCAGTTGCCTAAACGACACCTGTGCCATGTTTTTACCTCAACTGTAATGGCTGGAAGACTAAAAAAAAAAAACTTAATTCTGCTTTTCAGTCCTTTTACTGCGCGTCCCTACTTCTACTTATGGGAGTCATCTACGAAGTCCTGCCTTCATCCTTCTGTCTGTCTGATTCGCACTGAAGGAGCTCCTGAGCAGGGAGCTGCAGATAGGCTTAGGCAGAGTCTTGTTACTTCAGAATTCCTTATGCATGAATTGATTTCTCTTGTCACTGCTTGAAATTACCCCAGCAAGCTTCTTCACCTCAAAGAGACTTTGTTTTCCTGTTTTGCTTTTGCAGAGCAGTCTGGAATGTTCAGAAGATCCATGGAGACGGAATTGCTCTAAAGGAGGAAGGTATGGTTTCAATTAATATTCAGTTTTAGTGCTATCAAAATGTTTCATAAAAAATACACTCCTCATTTTGACAGGATTTGAATTTTAGAGCTCAGGTTTGGTTCTGACCAGAGAGAAAGAGATTCACCTGGGATGAAAACCTGTGGGAGTTTTTTTAAGAGACTAGATACTAATTTTGAAAAGGTTTGAAAAATGTTGGGCTTATTTTATTGCAAAACAAAACCAGTGATAGGGATTCAGAATTAGTGTAGAAGCAAATTTGTCATTCAAATGATAGAAACAAAAACCAAAGAGTCCATCTGATTACCTTGGTATTATTGCTGCCTTCCTAGTTCTTCCACTCTGGAAGTGTGACTGATCTGTAAAGCTTTAAACTGTAATAAAGAGGCAGGAATAGAATTTCTGTGTGGTCCCTGTGCCTGCAGAAGAGAAAAGCTCCCATCCAGTTAATCTGTTGAAGCTTAATGAATGTCCTGCTGACTTTCAGGGAGCTGGCTGCCTGACTACCTTCAGAGGCTTTAAAAATCTCCTACTTTTGTATGATTTTGTCAGGAAACCAGACTGAACAAGCCATTGCCATTCCTACAGGTTTCCACAAGACATTTGACTCCCTTTCCCTCCCTTTCTTCTTTTTATACCTCTCTGAAATGAAGAGATTTTGGCTAATTTTCCCCAGCTGCCACAGAGTCTCACAGGAAAATGACCTCGCAGAGTGACAACTTCCCTTACTCTTTGACTTCAGCTGATTCTTTTTTTCCTTCTGTGCTTTCACCACATCATCCACATCACTGTTTGGTGTCTTTCATGAGTCAGGAAATAAGCAGGAAAACATTTCCACCCTTTAGAAAAACACACACACACATACAAAAGGAACCAAACCAAATCAGTTTGGATTGGGTTTATTAATTTGCATTGCTGTTTCAGAGCAGTTAGTGTAGCAGAAAGTTACCATTACCCATTCCCACTATAGGGAGATACAAGCATTTGGATATCTTCCTTAAAAGCCTGTTTTCCATTATGCAATTAATTAATTGAGTAAATGACAGCAGGCTCAGCAAATTTGAGAATCAGACTTCTTTATTCTTCTGTTCTTTTAAATTTACTGTCCAGAGGGGGAAATGTTATTGCAGAAACTATGTTTCAAGTTTAGATTTCTGAAATATCCCTATGCAAAAAATCAACAAAACACTGTATAATTAATATCTGTGGCTTATGACATATGGAAATGAGATGCATATACCTCACAAGCTAATGGTTTATGAAGTACTGTGAGAAAAATAAGGACATACTGCAATGCATATTTTGTTGGCTTTGCTGGCTCCTGAGATAAATGATGGTTTATCATCTGTTTTATTCCTGTCAAAGGATTTGAAATCAATGGGCTATACAAGGATGTAATATCAAGAATGTACATCAGTCTTTGAAGCAGAAGGGCCTCCCAATTCTTCATGAAGGTACTTAAGGCAGCCAGCCAGCCCCTGCGTTTTCACTGGCAAAGGCAGGTTCTGGAGTTCTCCAACACAGGACCCAAGTTTCAGTTTGCTGTGCATCTCTTACCTTAGCCTTTCTGTAGTACCTTTGGTTAAGCATGACCTTCCTCATCCCGTGAGTGCTTCCTCAGTTATCATGATTAACTTATCAGTTACCTGATTAATAAGGCTTGGAGAATCCCAAGGATTTCTAGCCATAGTTTTTTAGTTTTTCTCCACTGATGTTCTTCACTGCCTTACACTTTCATAACTTTTTATGCATTGAGTTTATCCTGTCTTCTACCCTGGGTTTGAAGTATCTGAATGAGAAGGGAAAGATTGGGACTGCAAAGAGACTGCAGTCTTCCCTACACCAGCACATAAAATGTCTGCTATCTCTTTAAAGGCCGTGTTTACATCTGTTATGTCTAGACAAAGTACTGCACTCCTCTGCTGATGAAAGTGATAGTAATTCCACACAGTAGTAGCTCTGCATATTCTCCATCTTATCTTTTGAGTAAGTACCCCAAAATCTTGGTGTTTTCTGTAGCAGTTTGGGAAGTTTCCTTCAGGAAATGTTAATGAACATGTTCTTTTTGAGTGTTTTTGTGTTAGGTGAGTGCTGTGTTAAGACTATTGAAGGTGAGCAGGTTGTAGCTGGGGTTTGTTTCTCTAATATTCCCTAGCTGGTATCACCAAAGGTTTTTGTAATGCAGACCTTTGAATTGATTAATGTTAGAATTTGGGGATTGATTATGTGGTACAACCCCCAGCAATTTAGACAGCCTTGAATGCAAGCATCCTAGTTTGTGGTGGGGCTGTGTATTCTTCCTCCTGGAAGACACTAACCACAGTAATGGATGAGAAAAGCAGCTCTGTTATATAATTTACTCAGCTGGATCACAGTACTGATACAAGTTTATCAGCTGATTTAGGACTTCAGCACTGCTGCTCAGGTTCAGTGTATGGTCAGATGTGCTACCTCAGCTGCTGCTTGTCAAGCTTACTCTTCCTGCGTATCCCAGCCACATTATTCATTCCCTTAACCCCCAGCTGGAAGGAGATGTGGCCAAAAGATGTGGCAAACCTGAGGAAATGGAAGGGAAAAGGGATGGTGGCACAGTGGCTGTAAGTATGGAAAGGGTCACAAACTCTTAACTGGGATTAGGCACGGCCTGGAGAGTGTGTCCAGCTGTGCTCTTAGAGGTGCTCAGGTGTTTGCTGATCTCACTTGCTGGAGATCCCGCCTTAGCTGGACTTGTGCTTTTGGAAAAGTACTGCATGTTGTGAGGAAAGTGGTCATACTGTTAGTAACTTGGAAATAAGTGAGTAATAAAATGCATCAAAATTGTATGCAACATTCTTTCACTTGCATGTATACTGAATAGATTTGACTTTGTGAACATTCCCATTTATTCCAGTGGAAATTCTCTCAGAATAAGCTTTAGCTGAGATAAATAAAAATGATGGCATCTTTTCCTAAACAATTTCTGTTTGCATGAGCTGGATTTTTACAGCTAAAACCTTTGGAATTTAAGAAATCTGATAAATAGGTTTCCTGAGTCATTTTAGTCTTAATCACAGAAGTAAAGGAAAATGGTTCTAATGGTATAACGGTTTTATACTGATGCCCTGCTCCAAATGCTTGTTTTACACAGGGTGGAAACCACTGCTATTATAATAATGTTTATAATATGTATGATAGATATTATAATGATTTTATTGGAATTAGTATCTGTGAGTTGCTGCAACTCAGTTACCTTGCTTCATCTTTCCAGGAGAGCCACTCAATTTTCAACTTGCAGATTTTTTAAGGATCAGTCAATATAAAACAAGTGGTCTTAGTAAGTTGTTTAGCCTAGAAGGTGAATATTGTACCACTTGTGTTGACAGAATGAGAATGGGTTCTTTGGAGCTGCTATATACATATAGGTAAATCAACATCTCCCTATTAACTGAGGTGGATGCTTTGCATTTCAAACTGTGGAAATTCTAGGAGGAAAAGAGGAGATGAGCCAGAGAATGAGTACCATATTCCAACAGATAAGTGTTTCCTCACATGTATCTGTTTCAGGAAAAGATTTCTGCATCTGTTTAACTTTAAACATGTGCTCAGGTCTCACTGGATTTTAGCATGCACTGTTCAGGGATGTTTTCTTAAATAGGAGCAATATGTTGTCCCAGTGAAGTCAACTTGTTACTCCCCTAGTTTACATAAAGGTGATTTCAACAGTCATCTGTAAAGAAAGAGGAAGCTGAGGTCTTTAGAGCAACTCCTGCCTCCAAAATGGATTTTATTCTTTGCAGTCTTTCCAGTGCCCAAGCTTTTTCCTATCAAAATAAACACAGTGTAGCATAATGGGGCTGTAGGCTTCTTTTGTAGTCTATGGGAAAATAATGCATCTCTTATTATGGCATTTTTTGTCCTATCCCTTTTTTTCCTGCCTTTACCATCTGACCACTGTCTCTAAAGACCAAGTAGTTCTGGCTGCACAAACACAAGAGAAATTGCCTTATTAGGAAGGGGGAGGATAAAAGGTGTTAAGAGTGACTAGGTCATTGTCAGTCTCCTGTATTTAGACTCCTTTCAGCTTAGGTTTTGGTGACAAACTGCACAGCTGTAATGCCTTACATTTACCAGCCTGCATATATGAAGGATGTGTAATGTTAACTAAGCCCTTTCCTGTCCCATGTGGAAGACCACCCTGCCTGCAAGCTCTCCAGAGAAAAACGCAGTGCATCCTGATCAGAAACTGCCTTTGTTGGCAGGAATACAGTATGTTGCATTAACCAAACCAGCATTTTTTTAGACATTTTTGATGGTGGCTGCTTTTTATTTAAATATTCATTTTGCTTGTGTAAACGGATCTCATTTGGTCTTTACATCCTGACATCCCACAGCTGTCTGAAAGCCTTGTTATCATTTAGCAGTGGAAATTGTTTCAAGCCTTGTGTGAAACCTTCAGAACCTGATATGCTCAGGGCAGAAAAAAACTGGATTCTCCTCAACAGAGAGCAATTTCCTCTGGGATGACCTTTCTGGTGCTGAAAGTTCCCTAATCTTTCCTCCTAACTGACAGTGCATTTTTTCTACTGGGTAGGAGTTGATAGTAAGCAAAAGTCACTTCCAAAACTTGTTCTGCTTCTCTAAGATGTGTATTCCCCAGTTTGTGTACTGTGAGTTTATCAATACATGTCACTTGGTTTCTGAAAACGAAGTAGTACAGCTCCCAACACCTGCAATTACTGTAGATACAGTAAGAATCATACAGTGATTCTGAATACAGCTCTTTACTTACTCATTATGAACACAATTGTGGCTCCAAGGGAGCTGCTTCAAACACTCAAGGGCACAACCACGTTTAGAACCTGGCCCCAGGAAACTCGTACTGGCACCATCAGTATGGTCTGAGGACATAAAAACATACCTGAACACTATCCTTCTTGTTCCTCTGTGAAGCATGGCTATGAGGTTTCTTGCTTCAACGGTTCCTCTATATACATGTCAGCACAGCATAAAATACACTGTCTAGACTGTACTTGAGCTTGCAAGGTGCAAGATTTAAAACTAAGATGTAGAACTAACAACTTCTCTCTTTATCACCATTTCAGCAGTGTAATTTCACTCAAACAAACAAGGCAAATCCTGGTTTACCTCGGAATAACCTCAGAAACACTTGGCTCATCTCATGGGATTGGGTTGAATCATATACTAAGAAATTATAGCTTGAGTTAGTGTTTTCTGATGGGTGATTTACTGTTCAGGAAGGTCTAAACTGTAAGGCTGGTGGTGGCAATGAGCTGCTTCATTGCCATGTCCCAGTTTTCCCAAGCGTGAGATGGTTGTAATTACATTAATTTACCTGTCTTGGATCCTGTGAAGAGTAAATTGCAGGAAGGCTTCTAAAAGGGTATCAAATGTGTGGTTCTAGATGTGAAATCTCAAGGTTTAGACAGCTACATTTTGTAGGTCCCAGGAGAAGTGTGTAGCTTTTCCTGTCCACCTGTCAGTCCTTCATTCCTACCTGAAAAGCTTGACTTTGTTTCGTGCATCTCTCTGATATTTTGCCCACTGACTGCACTGAGAGGCAGCACTCTCACCTCTCTAATTCCCAAATTGTTCTGCAAGAATGGGAAATATTACTCTATTCCTTCTGCAGATGGAAAAAATGAGCAAAGAGGTGAAATGGCATAGTCTAATCATAGAGATAACCAGCATGGCGACTATGCATATAGGGAGACACTTGAGGCCTTTGGAACTGTTTGGAGTCACCATACATATTCAGTTAGGGGCTAAATGCTGCATTCCTGTGCATATAGAAGGGTCTGCTTTCCTGTGTATCTCCTTATAGTGTGATGTATGTACTCACAAAGCCAGGTGGAGATGTCATTATGGTAATAATGTTATGGAGCTTTATTAGATCATAATTTCCCCTCTAGTACTAATCCACTCAGATATCCATGAAAATAATACCCCAACTTTTCTTTCTTATTGTATGTCATCTCCCACTCTTCCTGTGAGACTTAGGCTGTAGTTGAGGCAGCTGGCATCCTCACTTCACTCTTCCATCAACTTATGTCTTCAGTGGGAATGGAAGGACCAAATTCTGCCAGTTTTCTTAGTTATCTTCTGGACTGTTAAGGTCTGGGGCTGGGGTTTTTTTTAGTGGTGGTGGTGGTTTTCAGAAAGGCTTATGGGTCATTTTCTTGCCTTTCTGTGTGCAAAGTATGAAAGATTTTTTTTTCCATTTTGAAAACAATCATATGTATTTCTTTAATCTACTTCTTGTGGTAATAACCTGTACCAATGAAGCCAAAGAAAGAGAGAGGCAGTGCTGGGAAGACTTTCATCCATTTACTGTATTTGGAAAATAAGAGGAATAAAGCTTTATTAGCATAGCACTGTTAGGTCCCACACTTTTACCCCCCAGAGGTCTTCCTGTTTCCTTGTGTTTTGATAAAATGGCTGATACACTTCTAAATTGCTGGGAAAGTTAGGAATAACATTAATTTAATGAGGAATTTAGATTAAAACTATGTTGTAGAGCTGGACTGCTGCTTTTTTAACTGCTTGGCATTCCTGATTCTGGGTCTTGGTTTCTGTAGCCATGCAGCATATGAATCAGAAAGAACCCACCCTGTGCTTTGGCATAACTCTTAAAGCACTGACAGTTCCTCTTTCTTCAGCAGTAATTAAACAAGTAAAAACTGGTTACTTTGGTTAGCAGATATAAATGTGGAAAATATTCACAAATACATATCACTGGGTGTGTGTGTCTAAGGAATCTGCATGAGCTGTGGTTGGACTCTCCTTTCCCACATACTTACAACAAAGGTGCTTTATCCAACAAAGAAATCTGGCCAAGGTCTTTTATTTCAGCTAATTCATGTTCTCGTTCTCTTTATGAGGCTTGAAGGTTTGCTGATAGTGCAATTCAGTGCAGTCCTTAATGACAGGAGGCACTGCTGGGGATAGAACTCAGCAAAAGGAAAAGTCAGTTAAAACGAAAATGATACTAGAACTAAGGCCCAGCCTGTCCTTCATTTTTTTGCACTGCTTTGCCTCTTTCATTTAGACTGGGCAAGCAGAGATCTTAGTTTGGAAGCAATTGTAATGCTGAAAAGGTACCTCTCATATTCATAAGTTCTCCAGTAAATAACCGGTATATCGGTATAAATGTGTTCATCATGGCACTGGAAAGGTTGTATACCCTGACTGCAGTGGCAGACTTATTTAAAAGCAGAACTAAAATGAATCTAGACAAGCCCTTAGTGACTGTTAAATAAGCACATCTTTTGGGAGGAAGCATGAACTAATGATAAAGCATTAGTGATGTTTCAAGAGCACTGTGCTTAATTATTACTTTCTTAGAGGCTCCACTTATGGCCATAGATGGAACAAAAGCACTCCCTTTGCCACTGGCCACTGGTCCAACTGTAAACCAGAAATAAGCCAGAGTTTTTAAATTCAGAAATCCTTCATGTGATGGTGCTTCATAGTCACCTTTGTTACCCACTCTACAGAACTTCCTTGGGTCAACTCCTGTCAGAAATAGTGCAGATATTTAGGAAAAAATATACTATCTTGAGTTTAACATTTCTACTGAAACACTTGATAAATTGACCCAAAAAACAGTAACATGAGCATAACCTGATATAAAGGAGGCAGGCTGAGACTCCTCATAGCATCATACCAATACTGAGATGAGGAGGAGACAGAGTAATACTTTGTAATCGAGACACAGACTCTCCTTTTTACTCTAGGTTTGTTTCCCTTTGAATTCCAGCTATACTATGACTGCTATTGACCTGCCCAGTGCATTTTCTGTTTCCTGTGATTATTTGCCTCTAAACCTTCTTTTGTTAAGTTGATGATGCTGTGTGCTGTATAATTCTCTATTTCCCAATGGGCCTTGTGGCTTTCTCTTTTCCCAATGTCTACTTTTCAAACCTACTGGTGCAGCTGGCAGCTTGTCCACACGCATGTTCTCAGGATCCTGCCCACCACTGGGCAGGGCAGAAGCAATGTGCAGGACGGAGAGGATGAAGAAGTTGCTCAGCACAGGAGCAGGAAAGGCTCTTCAGGCTTCTTATCCCATGATCAAAGAGTTTGTTGAGAGCAGTTGGAATTTGTTGAATTCAAGAGGCTTTAGACCTATTAGTCCTAGACCAAGTAGGGACAGCTATTTCATTTTAACAAAATAGCTTCAGTTTATTCCTGTAGGGTATTTTATTTTTCTGAAATTACCCAATTCATATTCACCTCCCGCAGGGTTCTCTTTTCTCACTGCTGTTTATTATACACAGGAAAGTTGCCTCTCCTCTAATTTGCCCCAGTGGTACAGCCCCACTGACTGAAGAGGAGAAATTCCTGCTTTATACCAAAATAAACAAAAGGAGAATTGCTGCCAGATTCTAACTTTGGTGAGCAGCTTGCTTCTCTTTGCCTGGAATCTTCCAGTGATACCACAACTGGGAGCTCTAGTCACACATCCAGATATAACAAATATTTCTGGGTTTGTATATTGCACTTTCCTGCTCCTCAGATTCAGGCTGGGAGGAAGACTGTGAAAGAAAATGTATGCATGAATATTTTAGCAATCTGCTGTGTTAGGAAGGAAAAAATGTAAAGACAAGATGACTGATTCATGATGTTTTGGGTGAAAATGTTGTGGCTTTTAAACATTGCCTCTGTGTGGTCAGGGTACTTACAGTAAATATATTTCACAGCAGATGTGGTCTCAAATGTACATGACTTAGAATTTTCCTGCACACAGTAATTGTGTCAGTTCTGGGAGCCCAAGGATCCCCAGGTTTCCAATAGACCATTTCTGTTGTGGCTGTCCTGCCCAAGGGGTGCCAGCAACGTGAACACAAGGGCTGGGGAGGCAGCTGACCCCTAAAAATCTCAAGCTTCAAATAGTCTATAAAACATAGATACCAGTGTTCTGGGCGCTGAATAATGCCTTTTGTTCCCAAAGCACATGTCTTTGCACTGGGAGGAGCGGGCACCATTAGAAGGGGTGGTCTCCCATCGACCCCAGAACATGCAAACTCAGCAGATGCAGAAGGGCCCATAGCACATGTTCTTTCCCAAACAGATAATAGAGACATTGGCTATGTTGTTATAGGGTGCAGAAATAGAATGGGGCTTCTGATTCCAGCTGAAAAGCTAGTGGCTGCCTGCTACAGCTCCCCCTGTGAAATCCCTGCAAGTAATTTGAATCAGATAGGCACATGTATTATGATTCCTGTCATTCACCTAATACCGTACATTGCTAGAATTAAAAGTAGTAAAGAAAAGGATTACTGTTGATGACTTGGATGTGACTATTCAGTTATAAAAAAGATGCTGAGTATAGAGAAAGATTTTGTGTACATTAGTATCAGTGGAGTGTTTAACCAAGAGTATATTACTTTTGGAACTGAAGCTGGAGTTGTACTTGAATAGGGGAAATAGGGATCTGAGCTAGTGTACATGAATGGGCAGCTCCAATAAGACCTGTTAAGGAGTCTATGTGGAACTACTGCTACAGATATAAGGCTCATTCTGCGCCTCTGTGCAGACGTTATTTAAATGTTGGTGATGAAACATGTGAAGGAATAAAGGAGTATTATTTCCTACTACTCAGAATATAAATACCACTTTTTCTCCCAGCAGGACTGAGACCGTTTACAGCAGTGCCTCAATTAGCATCTTCTTTTCGAGGCCCTGCCTAAGCTGCAGTAAGCTGTGTCATTGCTCTTGGTAACAGGAAAGCTGCAACATCTTGGGCTTTGGGTAAGCTAAAAATATTACCTATCTGAAACCATGAGCAAATATTTGCTTATTTGACAGCTGAAGCCTGTGGTGCTCCGACCTCATTGCTTTCAGCACTCAAACTGAGTTTACAGCTAGGCTGAGATACCAACATGTGTAACAGTCATGCCCTGCTGTCACTGTTTGAGTAGATAGTCTGGACACTTTGCATCATTCTGTGACAAGAATCAAGTTCAAACCTAGATATGAGCCTTTGCTGCTTAAGTCTCAAAGAGGCAAATTTGTGTTGCTGGGTCTCTCCAGAGCTATACAAATGACAGGATTTAATCACGTCAGGACATCATTTTGAGTAACTGAGTAATTGGCGTAACACTGGTCACAATATGTTGGCTGGTGAAGACCACAATAAACTGTGCACATCAGCTAATCATGATTAAACATTGATGAGGCCAGGCTAAAACTGCACTTAGCTGACATGTGCTGAATGCTATTTGTTCTTGTCTACACTGATTCACATTACATTCAATGCAGCACAATATAGATAAGCCCTTTGGGGAGAGCATAGCCCTAGTCAGGCTTCAGTGTTCCCTGACTGGCCAACAGCTGCTCCGAACAGCTTTATAAAGGGACCACTTACCCATCCTTTGATGGAGAGATAAGCCACTGTAATGTAATTACAACCAAGGAGATGGAAGAGGGGAAAGAAAAAAAATATGCCAATCATGAAAGGGGTACACGGAGAGCCTCAGATTCCTTCTAACCTAAACATTGTGGCAAGGAAAGAAGTCTTAATTAGGAAATGTGGAGGCATAGAACAGGAGCCCATCCTAAATGAATTGGGGTGTGATGAGCATAAAGAAAATGCTTTTTAAAAAGATCTTTGACTCCCACTGAGTGCTTGTTTCTTAGACTTCCTTGCCTAATAATGTCAGCATTTAAATGGCCCCAACTCCAAAATAACAAGGCTTTGAAGTTAACACCTCATTGAGGTATAGAGTTCATACGTTTGCTATTCCTATTATTTGGCTAGAAACCGTTTTCTGCATGGCTAGCTTAATAGGGCAACAGAATATTAAGTTGTATAGGGATTGAGAAAGCTATTCATACAAAGGAAAGAGCTACAGACTTCATGTATTTGAACAGAACCTGACAATTAAGAGAAAAGAGCAAAAGTCTGGGAAGCTCCCCGAATCCCATAATTGCATGAAATTTTTTCATACCTGTAATATTTCCAGTGGCCAGGCACAGACACAAGAGATACTAGGCTTGGACTGTGTTAAGGAGTTGTAGTTGTAATTAAGGGAGGAGAGGTGTGGTTTTTTTTCCCTTCTGCCAGGGTTTTAAAGCTTCAAGAAATATTCTGTTCTTTAGCAAGCCAAAATCAAGATTTTTGGGTTTTTTTTTTCATTGGAAAAGACAACAAAATGCTGAAAAATGATCTGGTGCTGGTTGAACCAGTTCCATAGGGGATAGGTGACCCAAGCTCAAGTCTACCTCCGTTGTGTTCCAGCATTACAGATGAATGCCTGAGTCACTGGGCTATCAGCTATTTTAGAATCTTTCAGCTTTGGACCCAACAGGACATCTTCAAACAATATCTTGTTGAATACATACACCAATAAAATAGCTTTTCATTCATCGGCATTTTTTGACACAATCATTGTCAGTTGTTTCTACTTTGGTAATATCTTGTGGCAGAATAATTAGCACTACCTTGGAACACTTATTCTAAGGCATAGTTATCTGTATCACAGAAAAGCCTAGAGCTTGCAGTTAAAGAGTTGGCTCTTTGGTGCTTACTGCCATGTGGTAGATATTTTCTTACCCTGAAAAATACCTGAATAATCTAAACAGTGTAGAGAGAGTAAATTTTCTCTAGAGAGAGTAAATGCTGTTATTAGGCCCATTTTCCCAGGTAGGGGACTCAGTGATACCATGACTTGACCAAGGCCATACAGGAAACTTTGCAGAGCTGGGATTAACCAAACTTGGCAGGGTGTCCCAGACTTTGACCACAAGTAAAGCCACCTGCCTCTAAGTATGCCTTACAGAGCAAAAAATTAGTTATTAGAAGGATTACAGAAGTTGAAATGTTTGTGGGGTTTTTTTTCCTATGGTATTCACAGTTTAGAAATTGCTGCCTGTAGAATTGTCTAAGTTTGAGATTCAAGAGATTTCTGTCACTCTTTCAGGAACTTAGTCTAAACTTATGCTTCAGTTTCTTTCTGAGGCTGCACCTCTACCCAGTGTAATTACTTCACATGTAGAACACTGTAAATATCTTTGTTACTGAGTCCAATGCTCATAGCCCTTCATCCCCTAGCAAAAGGCACCCAAGGTATTCAGCTACAAGCAGCTGGTATCCATGTTTAAATTAGACAATTATTACAAGTATGCAACCAGAAGAATCTTCTACAAAAATACCTTTTTTTGACTCTGTGAGCCCTCTTAGGGCTTCGAAAACAGATTGAAGGTGGTTTCATGTGTTTATATTAACTTACTGCTAAGAATGAATTACAGTTTCTGCAAAATCCACTGAAGTGTTAATAGCATCTGTTCATTTTATAGTAATTGATGGATTTAAAGATGGATGAATGGGGAAGCAAAACAGCCACATCACCCTGGTGGTCCCATGTCCAAATGACATGTTGTGCTTAACAGCAATAAATTTTTATCCAGCTTCTTTAAAGAAAAACCTCCCCTTTGCATGTGTAGACCATCATTTCTTAAGCACCATGTCTTTCTATGGGGTAAAATCACAATGAAAATAATTACTTTGGGGAACAAAAGGAGTCTGATTTCTCTTGTGTCATATGGTCGTTGCTTTGTGGTAGACAGGGTGGGCAGCCCAGGTGGCCCAATGCTTTGTTCCCTCCCTAATCCAGAAATGTATGTTCTCAAAATCCTCATTCACCTGCAGCCTGACTTATGAAGGCCTACATCTCTGTGCATTAGCTCCTCACTTCAATACATAGCACAGTAAGTTGATTTTTAACTTGGGAAGCAGGAGATGTATTTCAAAGAACAGTTGTATATAGCCTCCTGGTGCTGGCACATGTTTAGAGGAAGACTGAAGCTCCAATGGACTGGAAAAGAAACAGCATTTTATCAATGCAGGAGTAATCCCTCCACTCCAGAACAGATGAAGAGAGATTCAAGATAGGATTTTGAACATATCCGTGATGGGAATGCGAGCTCCTCAGCTCTCCATCAGGTCCTGTGAGAAATATATACCATCACATTGTGTCATGAGAAGGGAATGAGCAAATGGTGTCAGTGACAGCTGCCCTTGGTGCCCATTCCTTCCTGTCTGCTGCAGTTGTAATCACTAATGCTCCTGTGTGCAATGTAGCAACTTCTCTTTTGGTTGGGACAGGAAATTTGTAAAGTGACAGTGATGTGTTGGCACTGGAGACAGAACAAAATGCAGTAAAAATAGAATCCTTGGAGTTATACTGCAATATATGGTTTTGAATTGCTCCGATATGCCTGGGTTTGAACAAACAAAGGTGGGATAAATCTGTGTTTTACATTCTGTACATCCTATTACCTTTTCCAACAGCCAAGTGCTCCTTCCTTTTTTCAACCGTCATCTCATGCAGGTTCTGCTTTCCCCTGACCACAGACTGAGGCAATTTAACTCTCTGATCTTGCGGAAAACTGTATTTTGATGAATCAGCTTTCCACTGAGTCAGTGTACTGAGTGTCTCACTGTCCAGTCAGATGAACCCTAGAGCTCACAGTGACAGCAGAGAGCGAGGACTGGAGCAAAAGGGAAGTAAGGCGGGAGAAGAAAGGAGGGAGAACTGTCCCCTTTTCGCAGCAGAGATGCTTTAGATTAGCTCAGACACATCACCTTACTGGACTGTGAGAGTAAACTCTGCTCTGTTTTCTGTTATTGCTTGCTTTATGCTTTGTTTGGTTTGGGTTTTGGTAGTAAGAAATGTATCTGTATGTATCTGGGAGAGGGTTTTGGGCAAACATCCTGATCTGACATCTGTTCAATGCAGCTTGGATTGGGATTTCTAGACCCTTCCCTACCAAAAGCCTGGGTTTTAAATGCATCCCTGTCCAGCACAGCACATCAGCCAGTGGCTCCTTGGCTATTTGAAGAGCACTGAGATGCTCAGTTCAGCCCAGGTGCTGTGGAGGTCACCCTGCTTGTGGCTTCTTTCCACAGTGCCAGGTACTGCTCCCAGTCCCTTTGAGGAGTAGCTCTAGGTCACACAGAAAACTAGGGCAAAGCCAGGAATGACATTCTCCTTTCCTGTTTGACAATCTGATACCTGAATTATTATTTCAGTTCTTCCTGTTCCCCACTCCCACGTTCGTGTGTATCTTCTAAGCACCAGCAACGGAGGAAAATCAGCTGCAGAAATACAACTCTGGCAAAAAGGGGGAAAAAAAAGAGCAAAAAGTAGTCTTATAAGGGTTCACTCATGTTTAAGAATTAGTTTCCTTCTGTCGTGCTGTGGCCTCACTTGTCAGAACTGCTAGATGAATTTAAAATTACACTACGGTGCCCTTCAGTTCCCTTGTAAAGTGTTGTTCAGAACATTATTTTGTTCAGCAGAAGAATGGAAATGGGTTAAATAGTTCAGCACCCTTGTGGTCTGCTGGAAAGAAATAATGCCACATATTGTCTGTGTAAATATAATATTTGCCCCTTATTAGCCTATTTTGCTACTGTTGTAGGGAGCCTAAACTCCATTATAAATAGACAGAGTCTGATTTGTGTTATTTATGCCGGAGGATCAGGCCCTGCAATAATTTGCTTCTGAACTATTTAAGCTACAAATGTGGAAAGGTACCACCTAAATGGGTAACCCAAATATATGATTATAGTAGAGGAATCCTGTTAGTCTTCCTAACACAGAAGTTGTTTCTTTTGCCATGATTTGAAACATTTAGAAATAAAGCTGTTTTATTTCTTAAAGCTTCTCTAATAACAGCCTGTGGCTTGCTTTCCACCTTAAACCCATCTGAAGCAGCAAACTGATCGTCATATTTAATGTGCTTCAAGAATTTCTTCATCTGCCATAACAGCAACAACCACCACCAACAAATAATGAGAACCAAATACGCCAAAGCACTGCAGGGACCTTACATGCCGTGGGTTTTGTGAAGAGAATTAACATGAAAGAGGGTTCACTTCGGGGGTAGAGGTCAGGGCAGATAAACTCCTGTGTTCTGATACATTTCCTTAAAGTGGGAAGCACTTTAGAGAGTGAGGCTGTGGGAAGAAGCTGTCAGCAACGGGGTGGTCAGTGGTGTCAAGGGTGGTGGCCTATGTTTTTCTTCTGTTGCAGCCTTTCATTCTCCATCTGTCAAGCTCCATAATTTTTAAGGCAGGCAGTCGATTTTTAATACAAACCTTTAACTTCACAGGTCTGAAGTGCCCCTTTTATCTTGGAAATAGCAGTAAGTGCTCAGGAGGCTGTTTAAAGTCTCTGTCCCTGCTCAGGTCTCCTTGAAATGGCACCAGCTTGCCATCAGGGAAAAGATACATGCCATAGACTTCTGCTGCTGTTGAAAAGGTGGAAAAGGCCTGGAGACAGACATCCTGGTGGAACATGGCTAGATGCAGTGCAGACCTGCAGACACCCTGGCAATGGGATTTCCATAGCCTGACATGTCCTGCTGACCCTGCCCCACATGGTGTCATGGCCCTGTTGCTGACTTGTTTGACCAGTGCTGACTGCAGGATACTGCCCCGAGGACTGATGTCCCCAAGCAGGCATGTGGCTGAGCTTGGGCAAAAGGGCAGTATCTGCAGTCCTATGTCCATCTCTGGGGGCAGCAACACAAAAGGGAAGTGGAGCTGTTGAAGCGAGCCCAGGGGAGGCCATGGAGATGCTGCGAGAGCTGGAGCAGCTCTGCTCTGGAGCCAGGCTGAGAGAGCTGGGCTGGTTCAGCCTGGAGAAGAGAAGGCTCCTTAAGGGGAGACCTTAGAGCAGCTTCCAGTGCCTAAAGAGGCTACGAGAAACCTGGAGAGGGGCTTTGAAGAAGGGCCTGTACAGACAGGACAATGGGGAATGGCTTTAACCTGACAGAGGGGAGACTGAGATGAGCTCTTAGGCAGAAGTTCTTCCCTGTGAGGGTGCTGAGGCACTGGCACAGGGTGCCCAGAGAAGCTGTAGCTGCCCCATCCCTGGCAGTGTTCAAGGCCAAGCTGGACGGGGCTTGGAGTAACCTGCTCTAGTGGAAAGTGCCCCTGCCCATGGCAGGGGGTTGGAACTGGATGAGCTTTAAGGTCCTTTCCAACACAAACCAGTCTAGGATTCAATGATGAGTCCAGGCTTTCTTCATGCTACACTCCTTTCTAGCACTTAGCTAGAGCTGACATCTTATCATTGCTTGTGTTATATAATTTCAGCCTCCTGAAAAAGACTTGGCTCACCCTCAAAATACACAGGGTTTAAGTGTTTAAGTTAAGGCTTAACTGACTCAGGCACTGCATCTAGTTTCAGCCACTGTGTTGCTGTATTATTAAATGCTACAAAGTGGAGTTCCTCCACTCATCTTCAAGTGTTATCACAGCAGCAGTGGCAGTAACTGAAGGTTCAGATGAGTGAACAGGGTGAAATCCTAGTTCCAGTGAAAGTAGTGGGTATTTTTCAAGGGATTGCTTTGAGGTTTAGGTTTCATTGAAGCATCTCAGCTGAAGTTCTCCCAAGGATAAAGCTGCATATATTCCTTCATTCATTCCCAATACAAATACATCCCTTAAGCATCCAAAGTCTAGCACTGAAATACTAGCAGTAAATGGGCTTAAGTTAAGAAAGTGTGGTTTCTTATCTTGGAGATCTCATCTGGATGAAAATCCTCTTTTATATAAGTAACTAAGTATAAGGCGAATGATCTTATTTCTTTGTATCTCTTGACCCTGTTGCTAGTTTGACTTGTGAATTCTGCTGTTCTGTGGTTTACCAGCAAAATTACCTGTTCTCCCTTCTATACCTGCATGTGAATGAACTCGTGCATAACAACTGAAAATCCAGGTTGCTTTTGTATGTCTGTTTGCATAATTCAGTGCAAGAAGTGAAAAGACTGAACTCAAGATTGAGCAGGGTTAGCAACTTTGAGATCTGAGTGCAAATGTTTACAAAAGTGGAACAGAGAGGGGGTTCTGATCCACCATTTAGCTTAGCTTGTTATTGACATTTAAATGCAGATCAGTTGCAGCGTTTGGAGATGGATCAGAATTCCCCTGGAACTGGAAGTGTTTGGATGTCTGGGATTATTTCGAGCCTTGGGTCTAGAAAGGCATTGATGAGCATGCATGCAGCACACACAAGCTTCAAAAGCAGGAAGAGGAAGCTCGCTGCAAATAAGTGGCATTGCAGTACTAACGACTTCAGTCATCAGTATTGTCACACACAACTTGCTGCTGTCTTCTGCAGTGATGTTGGGGAGCAGAATCAGAAACACAAAAACAAACCCTAAGCATGTACTTCAGTGCTTTCTGCAGACTTTGAGGTCCTAAGCTCCCTAATCACTACCGTATGGCTCATAAAAGGAGCAATCTGATACCAAGTACCCAGAGAGGTTGTTATTCCTCCGCTCTATCCTATATCACTCCAAATGTTAGAACAATAAATACATTTACCTCTTGTTTAAGATCACTTGAAATAAGTTGTTTTAATTAAACCTCCTAGCAATCTATCTGCACTAAGTGATTCTCAGTGAAAATAGAAGGGATTATCATGAGGCAATACTGAGTGAATTATAAAAAGAACCAGAACTGGGTAAAATGCTGATTATTTGCCATCAAAATTCAGATGAAAATACTGGAGCTTGAGGTTGTGTGATGTTATTGCTCTCAAATATTTCCCCTTCTTTCAGCCCTTCCTTCCCTCCCCACTGCCCCAGAGTCAATGAAATAGTTATTCCCCTCAGGTTAAAGTTCAGCTTTGAATATCAGCTTTAAAAGCTGCCCAAGAAGAGAGCTTTCTTTACTCAAATGGGCATTATTTTCAGCATATAAACTTTTAAAATGGAAACATAGCAACTGTGTTGATGAACTATAGCCATTGAAAATTGTATCAAATCTGTTTTGAGTGCCTTAGTGATTGTAGCATAAAGAGTGTTTGGTGGGTTTGTTATGCTATTTTTACATTAACACTTGGAATATCTTATATGGATTCAAACTCAGCAATTATTCTTTTAAACCAAACTTTTTGCATTGCACTCAGCTTAGGAATCACACTGGTGGGTTTGTTGTCTCATTGCTAGCCTTATCACTTTCAGAACGGAGAACAGGCGCAGAAGGCTGTTTTATATCCTGTAGTATGTCTTGCTATGGTTAGGGCACTTAGGGGCCCTTCAGTATGTCTTTTAACTTTTCTACACTCGGTTTCCTTTCCAAGTTCCCTATTTATCCCTATGCTGGTACCTGACTTGACAAACTGGATGGAAAGCTCTGACAAGGTGTCAAACCTGGCACAGCATGGGTGAGCAAGTGCTCTGGATGTGCTGCTCCACTAATTTATTTGGATTTTTTACCTGCTGTTTTAGTACTGAGGCCTCTCCTGGGAAGAAACAGGCAAATGTGCTGGGTGGTGGTTTTATTGTGATGTGAACAAATGATCCTGAGGGGTTAGCTGAAAACTCTTGAACATACTAGCATGCAGTGGTGGTATCTAAAGGTAAATGCATCAACAGTGTGCTACCACCTCCTTTTATCTCACCCACTAGCGTGTCATGGGCAAGCAGGCAGGACAGGCTGCCACCTTGAGAGCTGATTGCTGCCCTTTGCATTTTATAACCAGCCTCCAAATAGGATCGAGAGGGATAATGC
Source organism: Neopsephotus bourkii (assembly GCF_033783945.1). Taxonomy (NCBI): domain Eukaryota; kingdom Metazoa; phylum Chordata; class Aves; order Psittaciformes; family Psittacidae; genus Neopsephotus; species Neopsephotus bourkii. The sequence continues at coordinate 936,978 of NW_026901264.1, read as the reverse complement.
AGACTAGATGTGGGAGCTGAGCTAAAGCTGCAGTGTGGCCTCGTTTTTAATTTATCCTATTAGCTAGGGGGTGAGGGTGGGGAATGTTGCAGTTAGGTAGAGTCTGACTGCCTTAGGCTTCAGCTTTCACTGAAGGGCAAGGAAAACGATGTTAGAGTATTAAATTATTATCCCTCATGTCCTTCCACTGGATGTGAATTGGTTAGTTTTGGCTTCAAATTTTAAAGATGTCTGAAGTGAGCAAGATGCAGTACCAACCCCAAATATTGATATTGTTTTGCTTGACCTAATACATGGCATTGCCAGTTGCCAGTCCTAGTGTGATCTCTTTTCCCATGCTTTCTGAGACTACAGATCTAAAGAAAAAATAATAAATGAGTGCCAGAGACTTCTTACTCTGTGGCACCTCTGAATATATGTGAGTGTGAAAAAAGAAGTGAGATGCCACTGCTCTGCTTCAGCATTTTCAGCAGGGACTTTATCTGCTCCTGGCCTCCCAACCCACTCAAATGGATCTTGGTTTCAGCAGAGGATACTGGCATTTCTGCCTTTTAAACACAAGTAGGAAATTGTTTTCCTGTACAATTGCAGGAAAAATTCAGTCTTTTCAGGTTAGGTACAGAGCTATATGTTACTAGAATGTACTGCAGCAGAAGAAGACCACTAGGGAGAGTCTGTCTAGCAAGTAACATTTATATTTTTGCTAACTGGAAAGAATCAAGCTTTTGTTTAGCTTGTAGAGATATGGTTTGATGTTTTTGAAGGAAAGGAATACCAGAAGGGCTGTTTTATCAGCAAGGTGAATTAACAAAGAAAAAATAAAAATTAAAAAATTTCTAAAAAAAAAAAAAAAAAAAAAGGAAAGGAAAGGAAAGACAAGACAAGAAAAGAAAAGCAGAGAAAAGAGAAAATCTAATGTTCCCTCCCACACATTTTCCAGCAAATCGCAGCGGTTTTTATTAGGATCAGTTTTGTTTTGCTGTTTTCCTTTCCTGTAAAGCCAACAAGTTAAAACAACAGGATTGAATTTTGGATTGTCAGGCCAGCTATGAGATAACACATCATGTACTCCCCTTTTATCTTTCTCTTTTCCTTCCTCCTTCTGCTTCCCAGCCTCCTCAAGGTGCTCTGCTCTGCCACTGTGCTGCTCAACGCATTGGCCTAAAAATCTTTGCAGGTGATTTATAGAACCCTGTGGTTATTGTATGGCTAATGATTCATGGAACTTCATTAAATACCAAATATGTGCCTGCTTACTGTCTGTGCACACTGCATATTAGAACCTTTGCACTCCCCCTTGCAAATTGCCCCCATTAAAGTCACAGACAAAAGGTCCTCTCAGTAGCTTACATATTTTCCCACATGTGAGAGAGCAATTGGAAACTTCCTCCTGATAACTAAAAACTTTTGAATTAGAATTTATGAGAAGGGTCTTTTGGTCTCATTGCCTAAGGGCTGAAACAGATCCCAGTGGGTACAAGCATTCCTTTGATGCATGGAGCTGCACAGGGTAACATTTTTTAACAGGATCAAAAAGCATAATGCAGGGACAATGTGCGGAGGCCCTTACTCTGACACAAGTAGTCAGAGTCTGTGTTTTTCCAGGGCTAAAAATGTAAAAGTATGTGTCCAGGGTAGCAGCAACATTTTATATTCTTTTTAATTGCAGTAAAGTCCTAGATAAAATACTGGCAGTCAGTGTTACAACTTCCTTTTCTTTAATGTTCCTCTAAAAATGCTTTGAAGCCACTTTTACCTTTGGGAAAGTATTGTATATGTGTTGGAGTAAAATATATCAAAAAGAAAATAAAGGGCCAGATCTTTAATTGGTAGAAATCAGCATGGTTCTCTTACAGGGGCTGGAATTTCTCAAGCTGTGGATATGGCTTAAAACTGTCATTTCTCACCATGTGCTAATATATTCCCACCTACTTACTCAGTAGGACTGTCCTGTTCTGAGTTTCCTATTGACCAAACATTTTTCAATAACACTTCTTTAAAAAGGCAGCAAAAGTCTTAAATGTGCTCCTGTCAAATCAGAAATATTTCCTTTGTTTTCAGCTGAACTACTCAAGAGCTTAAAAGGATGCACAGGCATATGGAATGGCTGAGCTGAAGTTTTGATAACTTGAATTTTCCCCACCTAATAGTAAAAGGAAATGTCTCAATACTCATTAAGGTGCCCTATGTATATACTCTTTCATGATATTTCACTTCACACTATGTATGTCTATATGCAAACAAGTATGAACAAAAGGAGCAGCTTCAAGTTATGGGGCAAAACCATCACAGGTGTCATTATAAGACTATTTTATAATATAAAAACTTTACATCAAACTTGCTGATTACATTATTGTAATAGAGATGCTTTTGAAACAGGTATTTTCTGTATTCACGCTAGCAATATTTGTAAAACCTGTCATGATAATCACGTCATACATATTAGCTGCAACAGATGTTTTCATCAAGCAAAAGAATGAGCTTTGATATTCTTAATCTACCCTTAATGCAGCACACTAACTTACCACTTGTTCCGCAGCTGATAAATTGAATTTCTCTCCATTTGCACCATTAGTAGGTCTCCTGAATGAGGAAGGAGATTTAACCCTGCGTTAGTCTGTGGTCATTTAAGAGCCAAATGAACTTTTCAAAGTAAATTTGGCTTGGTCTCACTCTTCTCCAGTAATATCCTGCTAGAGTGTTTGAACTTTAGGGGTGATCTTTAGAGAGCACAGTATATGGAATATAAAGAGCCCAGAGAAAGGGTTATCTAACAATAACATAAGTACCTCACATAAGTCAGAAAAGGTAATGGAATTGGTGGTGGACAATGAGAAACCTCTAAGGATGGCGGGTCTCCTGGTCTTTGCTTGTATGTTGCCAGTGGGATGATGTCTGTCTAATTTTGGTTTGACTGTTTTTGTGTTTATTATTAATATCTCTGACTAGGTAGTAATAGTTATATATCAGGTACAGACATCTTATATGCAATATCTGTGCTATGCCGTCAGACATCAGCTTACCCAGAAGGCCATGTTTCAATAACTGGGCCCTAACTCTCTCTCATTTTGGGTGTATTAAATTGTGACTCAAGCAGATTTGGGCTGCTAAATTGAGAAAAAAAGATCCCTTAGTTCTTTTCTTGGAGAAAGAATGGAAACCAATAATGGAGTAAGGTGGCTAACAGTAAGGGAGTGTAATTCACTCAATTCCCATTGAGTGTAATCTCAATGGGAATTTGAGATATGTTCCTCAACAAAGGCTTGGGCACACATTTGAAATGTGTTTTTTGAAAAACATTCTTTTCCTTCCAGCTGAGCAGCATATAAAGCATAGGCTTGATCGGAGTCCTGTTTTTAGAATTATAGAACTAACCAGGTTGGAAAAGACCTTTAAGATCATCAAGTCCAACGATTCCCCAGCACTGCCAAGGCCACCACTAAACCATGGCACTGAGGGCCTCATCCACATGGTTTGTGAACACTTCCAGGGACAGTGACTCCACCACTGCCCTGGGCAGCCTGTTCCAATGCCTGAACACCCTTTGGGGAAGAAATCGTTCCCAATATGCAGTCTATACCTCCCCTGGTGCAGCTTGAGGCCATTTCCTCTTGTTCTTTCTTGAACTGGAGTCTGGTTTTATCTGAACATGCACCCAGAAGACTGGAGGGTTATTTAAGCCCTGGTTAGGGAACATATTTAAGAATATGTCTAATTTTAAGCATGAGCTTAAATCAATGTGACTTAAGCAAATGCTTGAAGTCAGGTCTGTGGTTCAGGTGTTATCCTGAATGTAGTTCCTAATCCTTCAACAATAGCAAAGCCCAGAGGAAAGGGCAAGCTGTTTGGGTTCCATTCTTGGCTCTTTTGTTGGTCGTGTTAAAGTCTATAAAATAAGGATCATTATTCTTATCCCTCTTTGTGAGGCACTTTGAAAATTATCAGGGAAAAGCACTCTGAAAACTGTTATTATTGGCTATACTTCTTGAGACTGAAAAAAAAAAAATGTAGACAGACATTCTCAGTGGATTTCTGGTTCTTCCTCCTTTCACTCAGGCAGGAAATACCATAAGAATTGAAAGAAGGATGTGTACCCATGATCAGAAACAATCTCCTCTTTTGCACTGCTGCTGTATATAATTAGATATTGCTACACTGTTTGTTTTGGGAAATCCCCGCAGCATACGAGGCATGCTATGAGCAGACCTTACCTGCTTCAGATATCACAAGTGAGCTGGAAACTGTGCTGGGAGGTAATAGTACAATGGAGAGTGTGTGAGTGAGTGTGTTTGGGGAAGGAGGGAAAGCTGCATGTTCCGTGGCCCACATTATTAGTAGAGCTGCCCTGAAAATAGGGAAGAGACACAGGTTTGTGTAAGTTTAAAAGCTGCTAAAGGGGCAGCATATGAAGACAAACAACCCTGAAACCTACATAGCCTACAATGAGGAGTCACAGGACCAGGCTCCATGTTGCAGTGCTGCCTTACTGTTTGGCTGGAAAAGCTTGAGGCAGCAAAGAATCTATTATTGATAATTTAGAGTTCCCGCATTCTCCCTACCTTAAGTCAGAACTCATTCTCCAGCTTCCATGTGAAGGGCCTGGAGCCAAGGCCATGAGCCCGCCTATGTGTGTTGAGGACAGTTAATATTTACAATGCATCTTACTGGGAAAATTAGTATAAAGCTGTGTTCCAATGGTACATTTATCCCATGACCTAGTTTTATGAATAACGTGCTGAAACATGGCCTGCTTGATTTAAACCTTTGTCACCCATTCTGATGGATACAGTGCCTAGCTTAGACTTACGCAATACAAGCCAGGATTTGTGCAAAAATCTGATGTGTATTAGTGGAAGGTAAACACATGGTAATGCTTTTGTTAATACCAAGCACATACAAATATATTTATCAAATGGCCACATGTAATGTCCATAGTTCTTGGCAGAGATCCCTATGCTCTTACGCATTTTATTGCATTACATACAGTGTTTGCAGGGTTCCTTTAGACTGTGCAGGAGGCTCCAAAACTTGCCATGCTTCACACACTAAGTATCTGATTCCGAATAGTGTTGAACATCTATAATACCCTGTTGGGTTTTGTTGTTATTTTTATGACATTACTATGACTCTTGGCATTTCTCCAGATCAGCCCTCTCCTACGGAATTCCACTGCTGCTTGGCAGCTCTGAAGTAGGTATCAGCAAGCCAGGCAGTGAATACATTGAAAAGCTGCAGCACACGTACAAGAAATGGTTAGTGAAATATTTCAAAGGGAAAGAGAATGAAATGTATAGATTGGAAGGGCACTTTGACACACCAGCCACAGACAAAAGCAGGCAGCTCTGGAGAAGGCAGCAGTTGTTTCTAAAGTGTGGCTAAACACAATGCCAAAGAATTTTGCATCTGAAAACTACCAAGCTGGTTTAGGTTGGCAGAGCTTTCCTCATGATTTATACTCCCTTTTTCCATCAGCAGCAGCAATGAAGATTACTTGTATCATATACTGGGGAACCTCAGTCCTTGGAACATCAGCAATGCCCTGGGGGTATAGCTAGTAACTGGAGAAGGAGAAAAGAAAGTTTGAATTACTACAGCCAATCAACAACAATAATTTTTATTTTCAATTGCTCAAAAAAGACACAGTTGCTCTGGAGATAGCCAGTACTATTTTGAAAGTTGTTTCATAAGGCTTCTTTTGACTGTGGAGACACCTAAAGAAGCCCCTGGCCCTGACTCCAAAACAAGCCCTTTCACTGTGGAGGGATTGTAAGGATGTGTTTTTAGGCTGGTTGATGAGAAACTGAACAGGACCCAGCTGTGTGTGCTCACAGCCTAGAAACCACTCGTGAACTGGGCTTCATCAAAAGGAACGTGACCAGCAGGTCGGAGGAGGTGATCCTGCCCCTCTACTCTGCTCTCGTGGGACCCCACTTGCAGCACTGTGTGCAGTTCTGGTGTCCTCAACATAAGAAAGACATGGAGCTGTTGGAATAAGTCCAGAGGAGGCGACCAGAACGACCAGGGGCTGGAGCACTTCCCATATGAAGGCAGGCTGAGAAAGTTGGGGCTGCTCAGCCTGGAAGAGAGAAGGCTGCATGGAGACCTTCAGCCTTCCAGTATCCGAAAGGGGCCTACAAGGAACTGTAGTGACAGGGCAAGAGGCTATGGGTTTAAACTGAAACACGGAAGATTTAGATTAGGTATAAGGCAGAAGCTCTTCCCTGTGAGGGTGGTGAGGTGCTGGCACAGGTTGCCCAGAGAAGCTGTGGCTGCCCCATTCCTGGCAGCGTTCAAGGTCAGGCTGGATGGGGCTTGGAGCAACCTGGTCTAGTAAAAGGTGTCCCTGCCCATGGCAGGGGGTTGGAACTGAATGAGCTTTAAGGTGGCTTCCACCCCAAACCATTCTATGGTTCTGTGACTATGATTTTGGAACAGACTCAGAAGCAGTGTTCAATTAGCTCTGGTACTTTCGACTCCATCACAACCATCTCCCTATGAATTTTATGGCAAGTTTCTGAAGTTAAAATTCTCAAATCCAGCCCACGATTACTGGGAGATCTCCCAGTAATTGTCAGCAGGAGGAACACAGCAGTGGAGTATAGACACTCTTCAAGACATTTGCCTACGTATCTGCAGTGAAGCAGATGTCTTTTTGGTCTGAGGATGCTTTAAAATGTTTTATTTATTGTAAGCATTCCACTCTGGTTTCCTCTGTATTATAGTAAATGTCAGGATTCAAAGGACTGTCATTGGCTGACATAATGGTCATTGCCCTTACCAGAAAAAAAGCATGCCACAGGATCTTTCCCAACACTGTCGCTATACTGCTTTCATGTTGGCAAGTTTACATCCCTTGAGATCCAACAGCTTGATATTCTTCCTTCTGATGGATTTTATCCCCAATATTTTGTCCATTTTAAAGTCAGCCTGTAAACACTGATCTTAAGTTTCTAATAGACGGTAATGAAGTGGACATGCAGTGGGTGAAACAGGCTTGGAGTGGAGGCTGTTTCTCTCCTGTACCACTTGGTTTGAGGTCAAACGGGAGCTATGAGCTTGGGTCCTGAACTGGTCACAACTTGTCCCACTGCAGCTAGTACAATTTCTGTTAGCTGAGGTTTGATTTCTAACATTTCTGTTGTTATTTCACAAGGATTTCTACTACTTGGCAGAAGGTGTGTCAGTTGCCTTATCTAATCTTCCTTCTTGCTGATTCTTGTTTGCCTAAGCACCTCAGGAAATTACCATAACTAGGAAAATGTCTAACCAGTAATAGTATGTAATCATGACATTTGGGAAAGTTTAGATTTAAAATTTAAAATTAAGATTTCTGCTAAAATTACTTCTAAATCAAAACTTTATATCCAGGGTTTTTTCCCCTCTGAAGAGTATGAATAGATTCTCAGAAGTCTGAGTTACACTGTACATCAATGGGAGAATGAGGTTTCTATCCATCTTAACCCACTGCCTCTTGAGTGCCTCATCTTTCACATACAGTTGGGTAGACCTTCAGAGACCAGAAAGAAACTTGAGGGTTTAGGTGCTAGATAAGACTTACCAAGACTCCTGTCAGACCTGAATGCCTTTGAGACTGTTATGTCTCTGTGCTCAAGTCCAGTATCTTTTATAAGAGTGAATCCAAAGTTTCAAAACTGAAAGCAGAACTGTTCTTGGGCGTCTTCAGACTGTCTAAATGGCTCAGCTGGCTGTTACACAAATATAGTTATGGCTATATCAGTGTGACTACATTGAAACGGCACTTAAACCACTGGAAAGTCAGTGTCTCCATCTCTGTCATGTCCTCTACTAAAAAAAGGACAATTTGCAAATGCCTAAACAATTTGGAAACAAAATTTTAACTACAAGTTGGTGAGCTCCAGGCTCCTAAATCACATAGGCACTTTAAAAAGCACCTCTGCAATTGATGGTCCATCCACAACTTCTCTGGGCAACCTATTCTGGTTGCGAGGCCCTGGCAGAGGTTGCCCAGAGAAGCTGTGGCTGCCCCATCCCTGGCAGTGTTCAAGGCCAGGTCTGACAGGGCTTGGAGCAACCTGGTCTAGTGGAAGGTGTCCCTGCTCGTGGCAGGGGGTTGGAACTGGATGAGCTTTAAGGTCCCTTCCAGCCCAAACCAGTCCGGGATTCTGTGATTCTATGTATTAAGTAGTACTCAGAACTGGGAACTGTGATGACCTCTAATGGACTTTGTGATCTGTGTGATCATTGTGTAAGGAAAATGGTATGGAACTTACTTCCACGTCCAAGGGCAGGGTTCTTACGCTTTCCTACAGTTTAGCAGACTAAATGCTAGAAGTCTGAAGTAATTTTTTATAAAACTGACATTGCCAGGAACAGGAGTGGACATGAAATAACAGCACTTTTCTTTCAGGACTACACATAATATCTGATTGATTGTAGACCTGATACTACACCCAGGATGCCCAAGGTTTCATTGTGGTTTTTCCAGTTTGTTTGACAAGGCAAAATATATATTATGTTACCACATGAAAAAATGAAGGCTTTGATTATATGACCCATTTTCAGATGAATGATTCCATTTGGTCAGAATGGATCATTTCTGTTTGTAGGAGTTGTAGGACTGGCCTTTCCTTTGGAGGTTAATTCAGTTTTGCATTCATAGATAAATCCATCTACTTCTGGAGATGAATTGAGATTTTTAAGGTAATTGATAACTATTGCAACTTCCTAGTGTGACATGATGTTTTATTTGGATTTATTTCCTTCAGGGTGCTATGTGTCAGCCATACTAGGAGATGGAAGGAATAGGTTGTTCTTTCTTTGACTCATTCATTTTAGAACGTTTCTTTTGTTAAAAATGTGTCCAGTGGCCTTGGCCAGGGAGGGAATTTGATTTTGCTAGTGACAGGTTGTCAAGCCTCATGGTCTCTTCTGCTTGAATGAAGTTGAGAAAATGGATTGTCTCCTTGAGGCTGCTCCCTTCAGCACAGAGACCTCCTCCATGAAAACAAATCTCTGTCTTACAAATGAGTGCCCATCTGCTTTCTGTAGCAGACAGTGCAAAAAGCCACACTTGAGGTGCAAGGTGTTTACTTCTCCCATGTGGACGCTTAGTTAGTGTCACATTCCATATGACTCCCACGTTAAAAACCTCCTGTAGTCAGAAGGCCAAAATTAGCTTCTCCTTAAAAAGCCTGAAAAGGCAAAGGGGAGATTAAAAACTGTGTAGGTCACAATAACCCTCTCAAAATGAAGTGACTGATACCGAATGCTGAGAATGAACTTTCTTTGCCCATTTCCAGACAGAAAAAAAAAAAAAAAAGGAGAATAGGTCCCTCTGGGCTCTGGTCTTAAAAGGAGTATATGCAGTGGCTTTGACTCCAGGTTCAAGGACATCTATTTTGAACTCTCTCAATCACGTTGTATTAAAAAGAAAACCTTTATTAGATTTTATCACAAAATTGAATGAGTGGTGAAAGCCAACTCAGACATGTAAAACCTGTGGTGGGAAGGAATACTGTGGTGGCAAAAAGAGGGAGAAAGAGTAATATGCAAAAGAAATTCAGAATATTTTCAGAAAGCACATAAGAGCCTTCAGGTATAGCAAGATAGAGTACAGTTCACCATCATTCCATATGCTGATGTGGGGATGCGGTTGTCAGAGGGTGATAAACTATGTCCCCAAGCAGAAAAAATGCTAAGGAACTTCAGATGAGAGTACATTGACATTACCCAGGAAAGCTGTATAATTTCTGCCCCTTTGCTGGTGGTTAAATACCTGTTTAGAATAACCTAAAACTAAAAAGTTACTTTTAATAGAATTTTTATGCCAAGATAATGGTAGTAAAATCTAAATATATGTGCTCTATGAGTTCAGCTGTGCAACTACATTTTCTGTAAGAACCAAAAGCGGGGAAAGAAGGAGAGGAAGGAATTGGAGGGGAGTAAAACCAGCTTACAAGCAATAAATGGGAGAGGAAATGCATTTCAGACTGAGACATCTCATTTGGAAGATTTAATTTGTCTTTTTTTAAATAAAATGTAACTGAAGATCCAAGTAAAACTTTCCTACAAAATGAAAATATGAAGTGTTTTGTCTTGAAAATACGTGAGATGAAGAATCAAGACTTTCAAAATAAACCCAATATTTGAAAGAATATTCATCACAAAACCTTCATTCTTTTGGCTATGAAGATTCATGTATGATTAAAAAAGTATTTGAAAAGGTCATTAATTTCCTTTTACACAGATACTTTTCTCATGCCAGCATTCAATTGAACAGGATTCTGGAATGTAGGTGTCCAAATTTAAATATATATATACATAAATACACACACATCATTGTATTTCCTCTTCAACCTGATTTTCATGTAGTTTATAGCTTGGTGTAATAATTTGGATGCCAATAGGATTTTTATTTTTTTCTTTTTACTTTAACCAGAATGATGGTATTGATATTTCCATGCTCTCCATTAAATTACAATCTTATAGGAATATATTAATATATTCCCTTTCTCTGTGGGAAGAAAAAATATAGCTGAAGGTGCAAATTAGGTGTGTAGAGAGTCCTAAATCGTGAAATCATGTAAAACTCTGTGTAGTCTACTAGATGTGTGAGTTACTGCCTTCGCAGCTGGCATCTCTTCAAAGAATATGTGTGATTACAGGCAGTCCCTTGATACCTTGAATTGAAATGTTCATATTCTGCTGCTTTTTCAACAGCAATTGACACCAAAAAAGTCATCCTGCCCTTCACGAATCTCAAGAATTAACACAGTAATCCAGTCCCTGGCAGTGTTCAAGTCCAGGCTGAATGGGGCTTGAACAACCTGGTCTAAAGGAAGGTGTCCCTGCCCATGGCAGGGGGTTGGAACTGGATGAGCTTTAAGGTTCCTTCCAACCCTAGCCAGTCTGGGATTCTGTGATATTGGAATCCAGTAATACCTCACAAAAGAGGGTGGAAAACATCCCCAAATTCTCCCTGACAGATATGGGGGAGCATGATGGCAAACATTTTTGTGGAAACAAAGATATTTTTTAATTTGAATGTAAAATTGGATTGTCTGATTTTCACGTTTGCCTTTCCTCCTTCTCTTGTTAGATTAATTTTCAATGGAAAAATGTATCAGTTTTCCCTAATAAAGAGGCTTTTGAGCTTTGCCTCATGCTTGGGAAGCAGGCCTCTGAGGAATGTCAGGAGATGGAGCAGCAGCATTCTTCTGGCTGAGGGTCAGTGGGAAATCAGCAGTGCAGTACAACGCTTGACTTACTACACTCCTGGAATTCCGGCCAGTTAGATTAGATGTGAGACTCGGGGCTGAATCACTGACCACACATTGCCTTTTTCCCTAGGCTTTAAAGTCATGGCCAAGTCACTCTGATTATTTGATCTTTGGAGTTGTGTGTTCTCCTATCCAAATTCCTCTTACAGTTTCAGGTTCAAATGTCAGTATGAAGTCAACCCTGGTGTCTGTCCATGCTTTTCTGTCCTGTTTGCCACCTTCAGCCCTTTTTACCTAAGGTCATTCAATCTATTAAATAAAATCAATTTATTTGAAAAATGCTATTATTTAAATAAAGGCCAAATGAAGCCACCTTGTATAATTAAACCATTTTACACATATAGAACACACCAGCTGCGTTAGGGAGAAACTGTCATTTTAAATGTAAAACATACTCTCCTTCATCACAGAAATGTATTCTGCCTTTTTATTTTTCCTTTCCTCCCTCCAGTTTTTTTAAAGAAGAGATGCCGTTCCTTTCTCCATCTGAGTTAAATACCACAGTATCCTTTTCATCAGGCTTCTAAGCTAAATCTAATCAAGCTGTGTCACAGCTCTGTTAAGCAGGTTGCTCTTTCTTTGGCCTTGAATAATTGGAAGAATGTTGGCACTTGTGCCTGGGCCATGAGAACGTGACCTGAGTTGATATTTAATCTACTTCAGTGCTAGGCTGCACAAGGACTGGGGCCTAAGCCAGGCCTCGGGAGCAGTGTGTTAGCCATCAGCAGCACTCATTTTACCTTGAAATGGATTCCATTTGATGTATCATTACACCGCTCCAAGAGAATGCTTTAATGAGACAGATACATGCACTGGAAAGGATTAAATTGTTGTCCTTTAAGCTCTTTTTTCCTTCTATTTTATTTTATTTTTTTTTTTAGCCTTGCTGGCCTAATAGCTACAAGGTGCTGGGAAGTACCTGGGAAAGGCAAAAAGGTTACAGAGCCAGCCAAAAACAGCTAGAACTGAAGTTCCCTTGTCTTTGGATCTGCAAGCACTTGGCAGCAATTGCAAAACTCTGGCCTTCTCTTCTTTGCAAACTAGAATCAAGCACTGAAACTGTAGTTCCATTTTCACCTCTTCTCAGGGGAAGCTGGTACTATGAGGGAATCTTGGAGTTGGTTCATGTATTTGTTACTTTGAAGCAGCCCTCCCTGGGCACTAAAAAAACATTAATCATTACTTGGGATGTGGGAGAGGGAAGTTTTCATTCCTCTTCTCACAGGCATATATAAACTCCAGGAGCCCTCAGAAAAGAGGAAATTCCTTCCAGATCTAGGGGTTGCTCCTGCTGAGCAATCCCAAGTCACAATGTATTTCAATAGTTTGTTTAACACTTTCTCGCAGGTTTCAGGGAGAGCTTGTGACATAGGGAGTAGAAGAGAAAAATCAGATGTCAATTAGAAGCTTTTCTGGGAGAAGCATATATTGTCATTTTCTTGAGTCACAAGAAGGTCTTGAATGATTTGCTGAGGCCAAGGTGTTTGAAAATGCACTTGAATCAGGCCACACACATGAGCAACTGTTTGAACTTTGCCAGAGGTGAGGGGGGACCATATGATTGTCAAAGGAGGCCGAGGCAGCACTGAGTTTGCACAAAAGGAAGGTAATGTCAATGACCATTTATCTCTGACAGTGAGATGTACCCATGTGGACACGAGCTGCTGAAGGATCATCAGTTTCCATAACTTCACTTTTTTGTTGCAGGGGCTGTTCCCTGCTGTAGAAAAACATTTCAGGCCAAGAGGCAGCACCTCTCTACTTCAGTGCCCAGTCTAAGGGATGTGAACAGTGGGAGAATGGATCTTTGTTGTGGAGTGAAGCTGTGAGACACTAATCAGGTGTGTTACTGATTAACTCAGCCTCCTCTGGAATGTCAATGACTTCTTTTCTTCCAGGCTACAGTCTTAGGGGATGGAGAGTTTGTCCCTTTCACATGTACTCCCCAAGTCTAATTTCCACTTACATTGTTAGCAGAGGCCAGCACCTGCTTTGAAGTCATTCTAGCCCCTGAGATGCTGGATGCCTTTTACATTTTACAGTATGTGATTCTTCATAAAAACAAAGTACTGTTTCAAAATATGATGTTAGCTGAAATATTTTTCCCTCTTACTGAATAAATCATTCTGTGGTCTTGAGAACAATCTCCTCAAACCTTTCACGTCAGGCTAAGACTAATGCTAACCTTTGAAGACAGCTAGCAAAGCAGCCTTTTAAATTTGCGTTTGTATTCTGTGAAAGATCCTGGATGCATTAGCAAAGGTAATGTCAAAAGTCTTTTTATACATTTTTTTTTGTGTACAAAATCATTGGAGAGAAATGAAAAAACTTTCTGTAGAACAGGCAAGAGCACTCGTGGTTGTCCATTACCCCCAGTTTCTTCTCACTGTTTATTTTTGGCTATGAACCCTCCTGTGACTAGAAAGTCCATTCTTGGCTGGGAATGTTTTCTCACAAGTAGGACAGCAATGTCAGACTGACCTAAAGGAGGTTGTTCTCTCTTGCATTTCCCTGGATTATTTTTCTTTTCCTCTCATATGTGACTTGTTCCAAATGAAGTGATGCCACCAGACATGATCTTCTGCCACTGTTGAGCAACATCTTTCACATTGCTGTGTTGGTGGACAATCTGATTTTGTTGAAGTTCAGCTTCAAGCAGTCCCTTTACTTCATCTGACATCTGCTGACTACTGGGAAAGTCTGGATTTTTTTCCTGGAGTGTTCTGATATCCTAGATTTTTGAATAGGTGACCAGCTCACCTTTGCTACATCTCTGTCATTATTGCCTCCTTGCCTGATATAACCATGATCCATTTTTCCTAAATCTTGCATTATAAACCCACTGTAAAACTGGTATTTCTCATTGAAATCAAAAAGTTTGGGTCAAATTTTCAAGGATATAAACAAGCCAGAGAGCAGAATATTTGCAAGACAGAACATTCCTGAGGCTAGTTATGGTTACAAAAGCAAACAAACTCTCCCCCAAATGCTAGGCAAATGCTCACCTTTCTGACCTTTGTCAGATGGCCAGGTTTTTTCCACTGATTTCTAAAAGAAAGATGAGGAGTCCAGGACCAGAGCCTTCTGCTGCCTCATCTTGTGCCTAATCTTAGGCAAGACACCTCTTCCTCACTTTCAGATAAATAGCTAGGGGAACATTTATTCTCTACTTACATGGCATCCATGGCCAAATCAAAATCACTTGTTTATTATTTACATTTATTACATGCAAGTACTAAGAAACTCGGATTTGCCCTGTTAGCTGCTACTATGAGGCATTAATTAATAATTTTCTAACTAATGGCTGCTATGTAGAAATGTTGTGGTATCCTATCGGAATATGACGGCATGGTTTATCTGGTGGGTATTGAAGCTGGCAAACATGATGGTTGAACGATTCCCTCTTCAGAATTGTTTGCTGGATTCCCCTTGTTAGCCTTCTGTAGAAAAGTGGATCAGGGAAAAGTGAGTTATCACACAAAGTGCCAAAAGAACACCATCTGCTTGGCAGCAGCTGAGAGATCAGGTGACTTCATTGCTAAATCACTTACACAGCTAGAGAAGTGTAAGAAGAGCAATAATGAAAAGCAAAGCTAAGGAAAGCCAGGAGAACTGTAAAGCTGAGAGTGCAGAGGAAGGAAAGGCTGGGATCTTTGTGGTTATTCTACAAAGCAGTCAGCAAACTGAAAAGAAACAAAGGATATTATGGAAGTTCTTACTAATTATCTTCACTCGGGTCAGGAACAAACTCTGACATAGGCACTGCTGTGGGTTTCCCTCACTACACTGCAATTATGTATTTGGGGATAAGGGAATCCCAGACTTAGGCATTCATCTGCCTTTAAATATATGAGGTATGGCTATAAAACCATTTCATCCAACAAAGCTGAAAGAAAATGTGCTTTCTCAAACTTTAGTTTTCTCCCCAATCACAAAATGCTAATATTTTCAGCAAAACTGAAACTGAAGCACTTGCCTTCTACTGAGTTTGGGCACTTTGATTTCATTATGCTGTGAAATAGTACTTCAGCATAAATATTCATAGCCTTATGCTTAACTTTAAACAGCTGCTTAAGCTGCTTGAGTTCACAGGCCCAGTCTTCATACGTTTCGAAGAAATAACCAGACACATGCACAGAGCAAAAGCAGAGATTTCAGAAAGATTCAAAAAGGGAAAAAAACCCAAACCCAAACAAAAAAACCTTTCTGAGGCATTTTTTAAGAAGTCAGAAGCGTATCTCCACAGCTTTTGCTATTAGATGCTAAACTCAACAGTTAGATTTAGGGGAAACAGAAGGGTTTCCTTTGCTTTACACAGTACTGTCTCTTGACCTGCATTTGATTTTACAGTTACAGTTGCAGAGTGAATAGTAATGAACTGAAAACCTCCTGAAGCCATATGAGGAAAATCTGCATGGGAACTCACCCTGCAGCATTCACTGAATGTGGAAATGCAGATCAATGGGCTGAATACAGTGGACGATAGTATGAATCTACATTTTCTGCAGTGCTTGGAGCTGACATCCAAGCTCTAAGAACACATCGTGCTGACACTTAAATCATCATTTGTTATTTTATATAAATACAGTAAGCCTTTTTCTCTGGAAAAAAATATCAATTTTTCACTGTACAGTTCAGAGCTGCTCAATAATAATAATAATAATTTTGTTGCTAGAAATGGAAATAGCTGGCTAGTATTTAGAACTTGGGCCCAATGTTCTAAGCAGTTCTAGTAAACAGAGTCTATCAGAGATTCACTGAATTGGTAGCCACTGGATTTAAAAGGCAATTAAAATAATTTAAAGCATTTTCTCTCCTGATGACTATGCATGAATTTCAGCTTCAAGTTTGCAACACAGTTCATTAATGCCTGGTGGTGTTAATGAGCGATGATACTATCCCTGTCTTGTCCTAGTAGCAAGCTTATACACAGTGGAAAAATTTGCCTTTGAAACCTTTCTTCTGTTTCTCTTTCCCTCTCTCTTTTGTTGCTATCTTCTTTGCTCTTTCTCACTGTGATGCAGTTGTAAATATTTACTGTTGTTGGATAACCAGTGAGTTTCTTAATGTGGAAATACTCTTTTTTTTTAGTTGCAAATGCTCCTTTTATCATGCACAACATTGTTGCCTTTTTATTGTTACAGAGTCATTGCAATTAAGGAAGCAAAAGGCTTCTGAGGTCATCTAGGCATATTCATGCCAGTGCAGGAATGTTCTCTGCAGAATGCTTGATCACTATCTAGTTGTGAAAGGTCCATGGGATGGAATGTCTTTGGGTTGCTATTCTTCCCCAGTTCTTCCCTATTATGTATCTAGATTCTTAGAAAATTCTTTCCTACTGCATCTAGCTTAAAAAGCCTTTTGTGCTTTTTCTTTCTTCTCATTACATCTTTTATCATGGCCATGCCTTCCTTACAAGCACCTACAAACTCTGCCTCCTGAACAAACACGTCTGGGTCCACAAGAAGGCTTGGCTGAAATCACCTGAGTCTGGAAGAGTCACACTCAGAATACAGAGCCCTTCTGTGAAAGGGAGAGCTCATATCCCCTGAAGTCTCTGAGGCACAGCCTGCCCTGGCCAGACTTCGCTGGGCCCTCTGAGATCAGTCCAGATGTCCTCTGCACAACTGAGATTCATATTTAAACTTAATTGAGGCGAAAATAGTGTGAACAAAATCAGATCTGATCATGAGATGTGCACGGCATCCACAACTACCATTCATTTTAGTGAAGTTTTCAGTTTTGTATTTTTCTTGGCCTGATGGACAAAGGGCCAAAAGAAGGAAGTCGAGCTATGAATAACTAATGCCATTCTACCAGGTGCTGGGTGCCCTCTTTCACATTTCTGTAATGATCATACAACCCCAGACTGGTTTGGGTTGGAAGAGACCTCAAAGCTCATTCAGTTTCAACCCCCTGTCATGGGCAGGAACGCCTTCCACTAGACCAGGTTGCTCCAAGCCCCATCCAACCTGGCCTTGAACACTAATTTCAATCTCCCGTCTATCAGCTTAAAGCCATTTGCCCTTGTCCTGTTCTCCAAAACCATACCCAGGAGCATGCTGAAGGTATACAAGGAGAGGTAGCTACGTTCCAGTGCTTCAGCCACTCTCCTAGCCTGTTCCCTTTCCATATTTATACATAGCCAGAGAACCCTTAAATACATGCATACATGTAACGGTTCTATCATATGGAATGTTCTAGAAATTACTTACATTTAGAAAACCCAAGGAGACAAAAAAATCCCTACTCTTTGCAGGCTTATACACTGAATATGTTAATACTGTTCAGAGTTATCTCTGCCCCAGAGATCCTGCAGTCTAAATAAATGAGGCAAGGAAGAAATGAAGGAAAGGAGGCATTATCTTCCGTGTTTGGAGATGTAGGATATTGTGGGTGAGATGCAGAAAAGGATTTAGGAACCCCAAGGGGAAATTTGGGCACCTACATGTAAAATGTAATTCTCAGGATTCCAGACTAACAGCTACTAACCCCAGAAGTGCCTATATTCTAGAGGCACTGTGTCTAGAGACAGTTTTTATTTGAAAATCTTTTTTGACCTATAATCCTGTACTTCTGCACAGTACAACCACCTCACTCCTGGCAGCCCTGAGCAGCTCAAAGCCTGTTTCACAAAACACAAAAACTCAAAAAAGAGGAGTTTGTCTTCCTTTGCTCTTTAACAGCAGGGATCTCATACTGTAACATCTAACTCATCAAAGCCAGTAGGAGTGGTGACCACTGCTACCATCCAGCCACAGAAGATCCTCCCTGCTATGTCATGAGTGGTGTTTAAGATGGTTTCAGGAGGGAGTTGAAGTGGGAGCCCCAAACTCCACTTGTAAACAACAGAAAGACTAAACTATGGACTGGGGAAGCAGTTTAAGTTAGTGATGGCTCATGACCCAGGCACACATTAAATGAAATGGTGAACAGTATTATCAGGGTAGGATCTCAGCTTCTGATGGTTTTCCATCTCCGTGTACCACTGCTCATATGAGAAACATTCAATGAAGGCGATCCTCTCTTTGATGGGAAAATGGCGTTTCCAGTAGCAAAGATGACCAAGATGGGAAGGAGGTGACTGGATCTGTAGAAGGACAAAGAGGTGTGCACTTAAAGCAAGGCAATTCAAAGATGAATGTGTGTTTCTCTCCCTTTTCCTGCCAGTATGAGTGCACAAGCAGGATGCCAAGGAGGCTTTTTACTGCATTTTATTACCTAGCATGCAGACACTCAGAAGGGACACCAAGAATGTCAGCTCTCAGTGGCCAGAAGGGAGCCAGAAGTGTGAGACTGAATGCAAAGGGACTGTTTGCGAGGACTGGGTTAGCAGGAGGCTCGACAACCAAAGGCACGCAGCCCTGGGAAATTGATGACATGGGACATGCAGGGGCCCCATGACCATTGATCTCCGTACAGAAGAGGTCAGGGTTCAGTTTTTTCCTCTGCCTCAGGGGACTCAAGACTCATGTCCTACCTCCCATGACAGCTCTCTGGCCAATGAACAATGCACTGCTTTGGGTGAAGATGCTGTCTGTCCATTCTGTCCTAGCTGTGCCACTAAGCAGAAAGGGATTCAGGAAACCAGAAGAAGAGCAGAAGGGTGTTGGAGTGTGCTGCAGGAGTAGGGGAGAAATAGGGAGAAACACACTGGAGCTAGAGTAGGATGATGCAAATTCTTGTCAGTGTTGCTGCTGTATTTATGTGAAATTAAATCCTCCATGCCCTCTGCAGAGCCGTTCTTCTCCCCAGCTGTCTGAAGCTCTACCAGTTTGGCAGGAACAATGTGTGACTATTAATCACTGTCTCGTCTCCAGAGATGTTACCACCAGGAGCTTTCATTCTCCAGCGAAGTGGAAACCTTCAAAGCTATATTTAAGGAAAACATTTACGCATAGCAAAAAAAAGGGTGGGAGTTAACTGCATGAATGTGATACTTCTGTAAGCAGCTTATTAGCAAAGATTGCTTTTCTGTAGTAATTTCAGAATTAAAAAGGTTAATTTTCACCTTCACTCTATCAGTGTTAGGCACTCTAAGTTACCTGTACCAGGAGATAGTACCTGCTAAATTGGAGATTGTCTTATGATGAGCTTCTTCATACAGAAATGGCATGTGCAGTTTAATATATTTTCAAAACCTGTTCTTTCTCAAGACTAAAGAATTTGTATCACAGAACTTAAATTTCACTCCTTAATTTGGTCAAATTCTCAATGTCTTCACAGGAGTTGGCAGGTTGGATATTGATATCAGTGAGCTATTCATCAAACAGGTTAGTAAATAATATTTCACGGAATCTAAATGTTGGTAGTCTAAGACATTAGTGTAGCTTTAAAATACTACGTTAGTAGTAACATTTTAGCTGCAGTTGATGGAATGAACATTTACTTGTGAATTCAGGAAGACACTAGGATGCAGTCTTACCCACAGATATACCTGCAATCTATATCCTTGCTGACCTTCCTAACACAACATCTGACGTATTTGTAAGAGCCAGAGATCCTGTGGAGAGCAGTAAGGGCAAGCCCTTGCTGTAACTGAAAAATTCTAGCAACATATTGCATTTGTATTGAGGTTAATCCTGAAATGTGCAAAGAATGACACCAGCTCTAACATATTTTCAAATGTAAATATCAGTTTTATTATTATGTGTATGCATACATCTACATTTATTGTTATTCATACATTATATGTACGAAAATGAGTGTAAGCCTCATAGCTAAACTACACAGGCTATAACATAAATGCCTATAAACATGTAAGTGAACACAAACTTGCCTCCTGCAGACTAATGCACAGATGTTGCAACATCTCAGAATCACAGACTCACAGACTGGTTTGGGTTGGAAGGGACCTTAAACTCATCTAGTTCCATCTAGAACTCATCTAGTTCCAAACCCCTGACACGAGCAGGGACACCTTACACTACACCATGTCGCCCATGACCTGTATAACCTGGCCTTGAACGCTGACGGGGATGGAGCATTTACCACTTCTCTGGGCAACCTGTGCCAGTGCCTCACTACCCTCACAGGGAAGAACTTCTTCCTTATGTCTAACCTGAACTTTCCCTGTTTAAATTTAAACCCATCACCCCTTGTCCTATCACTACAGTCCCTTGTGAAGAGTCCTCTCCAGCATCTTTTACTTTTACTTGGGGTACTTTTGCTTTCTTTGCTTTACTTGTGGTGCTGCTTCACCAGGAGATTTACTTCCAAACTCGATGCCCACTGTGCGTGCCTCATTTGAGAAGTTCTGCTCTTACAAACTGCTTGGCTTTGCGTTATAGCCTTCTCTGTTAAACCATCCACTATGCACTTTAAGGGCCCAGCTCCAAAGGGCTTTGCTGAGGAGCATCACCTATCCTCCTGACAGGCCTCTGCCTGGGGACTGCTGGGGCAGAGGAAGACCTTTCCCTGTCTCTCCTCCAACACCCACCACCACAGCAGCCCACAGCTGCGTGGAAACTCCTGAGCAACCACTGGATCAGGACAAAGGGGTTTTAGTCCCTTCGGCAGTATCAGGTTGGAGGCTCTTGAGCCCCTACTACCCGTGTCAGGACAGTGCTCAGGACATGCTCAGGACCCGTTAAATATCTGAAGCCTTCACACATGTATTTCTTGTTGTGTTGCCATAGTATAGGGCAGACTCTAACCCCTCAGCAGTTTGTAGGTTAGCTAATTCTGGGCAAACTCTCAACAGCAACGCAGGAGGCAGCCCTTGATCTGTTCTAATTTAAATCCTTTCTCTCAAGTATGGCTTTCTTGAAAGTGCTTTTTTACAAAACATCTAAATGTTGTTTTGGGTTTTTTTTTCCTCTTATCTTGTTTAGGAAAATGGGAAAGTTTCTACAAAAAAAAAAAAAAAAGAAACAAAACACATAAAACAGCCTGAGGTGAATACATGGAAAATATTTGGCCAAACAATCACAGTTTAATGAAGTAAAAAGTCCAAAAATCTTGGAGAGAAAATTTTAGGTAAACATGATTGCAATTACTAGTTCCACCTTTGATGTATTTCTTGACAGTCTTTTTCTCTCACACATTAAAATAAAGGAATTAAACAAAATATTTAAATGAACTGAACCCAGCACTTCATTCTAAACTCTGGCTCAGATTTAGTTGTGTGAAACATTTGTCACTAAACATTAGGATTTCACAGTATCTTCTTGCCTTAGGGCATTATTCAGGAGGCTTTTAGGCTTTATCTTTCTTATTGACAGTAAAGTTTACTAGGCTGTGGGGTAGCAAGCAGATTAGGAAAATCCTGAACTCTTCCACCAAAGCTGGACGAGGAAGCAGGGCCTGTCCACTCTATTCCCAAGACTTCAAACACACTAGATTCTCCTCCCATCATTTTTGCATAATCCATTGGAATCTGATAAACAAAAGACTCTCAGAAATCAGTTGGCATTTAATTTGAGTAGTAGGTAATCAGTGAAAGAGAGTATCCTGGAGAGAAGGTAATTTGTCTTGAGCTGACAATTTGAGATGGATGTGCCAGGGTTATCTGCAGTGTCAGTTCAGACACAGATGAACTGAACTCCATTTCTCTTACTGGAAGTCTAAATCAACAGACCACAGAGGTAATGAGGTATTTAACAGATTCTCTTTTCTCCTCACTAGAGATCTCACGTCTTTTCTCACAGAGACAGAGCTTGAGAGGAAAAGGAAAAGAAAAAAAGGAAAAAAACAAAGGGAAAAGGAAATAGATGTAAAGGTAAATTTGCTTAGTAAATTAACTATTAAAAGCAGCATCAATCTAATCTAATGGTACATTTCCCCCTCAACTGGAGTAGGTGGATGGAGTCAGACCATACCGCTCTACTGTCTCCTGCTCTGCTTCCAAGCCGTGGTTCATAGACCACTGGAAGAGAACAGAGTGCTTGCTGGAGTCCTTGGAGAGATGCTGAGCCTTTCCTTTATAAACTATTACCTTTCAGGCATTGCCTAAAATAAAATTGGCCAAATCGCAGTTTCTCTTTTGGGGTAGATGCCTTGTTATTTTAAGACTAAGCACAGCCCAGATGAATTCTGGTCACTTTGAATGGGATCCAATGCCATCCAATTTGAGTATAAATATATTCTCAGATGTTACTGGTGAAAAATTAAATAAAACACTCATTTTAAGAAACTGAATGCCCAGAGAAACAGAAAATCTTTGAGACCAAATTACTAATTATGTTTCTTTAGAAAATATGTGAAATTCATTTAGAAAAATTGACTGGTTTGGGGTTTTTTTCTTCAACTTGCAGTAAATAATGGCCCATACTGGAGAGGACATTTGAATAATGTGACACTCTTCTTTGTTTATATAGAGTACAGGTCTAAATCAAGATTGGTACTATTGTCTCAAAAAGCTTCTAGCTAAAGGTAATGGGTCTAGAAAAAGAAAAAAAAAAAAGAAAAGAAGATTTAAACTCTGTTCAGGGAACCACTAAAACATGCTGTTAACTTTAGAACTTTAAAGCCAATAGCACTGAAACATTTGCTTAATATAATGTACATAGTTATACATCCATCCGGAATACAAGCACTGAATAACCAAAGAAATAAAAGAACATAGGGTGGCAGAAAGGAAGAATATTGTTAAAGAATGTTCTTTAACCATCATGGGTTTAATTACTTCTGTAAAATATGCAAGTATTTCCAAGAATCTGTCATTCATTTTTGCCTGCCTCTTTGCTCCAGCAACGAGATACGTATGAATATTCCTATCGATAATTGGAGACTCTGTCCTGCAGCAGTCTGTTTTCTTTCAGGAAAGCGGTATTCAGTTTCAAAGTGGATGAAATGTATGCTCCAAAGAATGCAAACATTTGTTTAGCTCCTTGTTCAGACACAGATTTTTGCATTTATAGTCTAAAATAAAAAGAAGAAACTCATGTTTTCCTTATGAGTCACAAATCATTCCATTTTGCTATGAATCTCAGCGAGTTTTTGTACATTGCAGACAAACATTTCAAAGCAAGACCTCTCATTTTCAGTGGTGGTTTAAATATGGCCAACACTTTTAAAATCAAAGGTTCTCTTAAGAAATTATTTATTTTTATCAGTGCAACAGTTTGCCATTACAATGAATTTGAAAACCAATTTTTGCTATCCATCTTTGAAATAAAATACTTTTGGAACTCTTGTTGTCAACACATGTTGTTGGGGAAGAGGATTTTCTAAACAGAGCTGTATTTGACCTCTTACATTTTTCCCCATCACAATTCCTAGGATTTCTCACCCTGCTGGGTGGAAAGAGGCACATTCTCCAGCAGACAGGTTTTGTGTGCCAACATCTAGGGAAATTTCTGTTCCTTGGAAAATTGGTCCCAGCGCATTAAGATGGAATGGCCAGCCTAGGACAGAGTTTCCCTGACTGTGGGCTATAATCCCCCCAGGTCCAAAGAGAGTTCAGAGGGAGTTCTGAGGTGTTAGAAACAACAGTGCTGCTCAGCAGCTGCTGACTTTTCCCTGGCTGGAAGAGTGAGGCTGTGGTTTCACGAGATTAAGTCTTCAGCACCAATTCTGGCTTCTGGAATTCCTTTTCCAGCCTTTCCCTCTTGCTTGTTTCATCTTTCCCTCCTGCAGTGCATGGGCCCCTCAGTTCTCCTGGCCTGTGTTGGTTTGTGGCTCTGCTGTGAAATGGATCAGGAATTTGATCCAATTTGGAGGAAGACACACAAAAAAACCTGAGTGTTACTCTGCCAGGCTATTTGTAAGCTGGAATTATTCCCTGCTCCAGTTCATCGCACAGATGCATCCATAGCTGTACTGGTGTAGCAGAGGGAGTAGTATGTTGCAACCCATGAGCAACAGATGAGGAGTAGTGCCACTGGAGGGTTGTGCCAGCAAAACCACAGCCACAGGAGGAGCTTTAATTATGGGTGGCAAGAGGTTACTCTCTCTCGGGAATGAGAAATTGCTTTTCAGTGCCTTAATTGCTGGCAGCAGCTCAGTTCCTCCAGAGAAGGGGAGCAAGCATTTATCCCTAAAGCCAAAATTACAGCTGAGTCTTACTCTCCTCCTGCTCTGTGGGGCATGGAATGGCTGCTGACTCAGGGGACTGCATGAAAACAGATGTTTCCAAAAGGGTTCACCTTCTCCAAATGTTTAGAAACACTGGCTTTGGAATCTCTGGGATTTTTTGTCTCTGGGTGCTTATGACAAATCAGTATTTGAAGCAGGTTTACTGATCTCAGGGGAACATTGATCTCTGCAGGATGGTCACACTCTTGTGTCACCTACCACTGACTCAAATAACTTCATGTTGGAGTACATAAAGCAAAACTTGGATTCAGGGAAGACACTTCACAATCAGAAACAGCTGATGCTCGTCTTAACAGTTTCAGTAAAAAGGGGGTTGGTCTGAATTGCCAAGAAGTGGTATAAATAACTTCAACATATTGTTGCGACGCACTGGCTGAGCTTCACCAAGTCCAACCATTCCCCAGCACTGCCAAGGCCACCACTAAACCATGGCACTGAAGGCCTCATCTACATAGTTTGTGAATACTTTCAGGGATGGTGACTCCACCACTGCCCTGGGCAGCCTGTTCCAATGCCTGAACACCCTCTGGGGAAGAAACTGTTCCTAACACCCAGTCTAAACCTCTCCTGGTGCAGCTTGAGGCCGTTTCCTCTTGTCCTGTCACTTGTTGCTTGGGAGCAGAGACCAGCCCCCTCCTGGCTCCATCCTCCTTTCAGGCAGCTGTAGAGAGTGATAAGGTTTCCCCTGAGCCTTCTCTTCTCCAGACTAAACCTGCCCAGGTCCCTCAGCTGTTCCCCATCACACTTGTGCTCCAGGCCCTTCATCAGCTCTGTTGCCCTTCTCTGGACCTGCTCCAGCACCTCAGTGTCTCTCCTGTAGTGAAGAGCCCAGAACTGAACACAGCATTCCAGTATAAAGACTGAAGAGAATCACAAAACCGTTAGATGTCAACAGTGTGAGGATCAAAGATGAGCTCTTCAAATGCAGGTACCATCTTTTAATATCCAAATAGCAAACAAAGGACGGACTACAATGGAGAAAAACAGCTACGTAAAAGTGATAAGAAAGTTAAAAATAAGTTTCATTAAGCACCAGTGACTTTTGAAGTACACATGGGAATTGGCCCTTTGGACAGAATGGTGACTGTCTGAACAAGTTTTTCTACAGTTACTTATTCCATTCATAACATTTTATCTTTCTGGCTACTAGAACCAAACTTTTCAAGAGAGTATCTGGCCCATAACTGAACACAGGATTTGAGGTGCAGCCTCACCAGTGCAGAGCATGGTCTTCTCTTGCAATGTTTTAGGTGTTGGTGTCAGAGACATATAAAAGCAAATGTTACATGGTCCCAGCTCAACTTGCTCAACTATACCTGCCCCATTTGAAGCTAGCAGACAGATTCATTCTCTAGGTGAACTTGGCTTCTTTGGTACTCATGGAAAAAACCTCACAGAAATATAGTTTCAGCAGGGGGAAAAAGCTAGATAAAGTTAGATTTCAGCTGTGACTGTCACTGTTCTATTTTTGCTGATTGAATTCCAGCACATGTTTTAGAACATGGCAGATAGTCAAGTTTTATTTCATTGTAATAGGGAGGGAAATGAGAAAAAGTTCAGCCCATTAGACAAAGGGCTGCCTATTCAAAATATCAAAGCTACCTGAGAACTTCTCTGAAATCAGTTGAATTTATTGCCTAAGTGTGCTGAGTTCATACATTCCTAATACATATATAAATCCCTTTGGAAAATAGCATTTAGCTTCCTACATCATTTATATGCCTTTGACAATTTACCAGGAGTCTGTAAAGAGTTGAGACCAGAGTTGAGAAGTCCACGACACTGAGCATCAGACTGGTTTTAAACTGAGATGTTAAACAAAATCTAAACACCAACTTTATCATCCCCATGAAGCCAGGATAAAGGTAGACAGCCATCTCCAAGGTAATTTTGCCCTACTGCCTTGTTCAGACTCTGAGCGAGGTCACGATTTCCATTTCATGTGGAACCTTTTGTCTGTGGAAGAACCCTATTTCTGCCATGAACGTAGGTCAGGGACACCTCACACTCTTTTCATGCCACATTTCTACAAAATCGAGTTTTCCCTGTGATCTCCACAAAAGTAGGTATTCAAGGCTCAGATTTTAATATTGTCCATAAAAATAAATAAATGAAGATAAGAAATTTGCAGAGTTTGAATCCTGATCTGGATTCCAGTTTCCAAAAAAAAGAAAAACAACTCACAAATTTGCTGTGCTTAAACCCAAGGCTCAAGTTGAAAATCCAGGTTCACAAACCCCACTATTATGTATGATCCTTCTGAACCTGCAAACATTGGGATGGACTCACACAACTCAATAGACAGCCTTTATCCTCCACCATTAATCACTATAAAAATTATTGCTGTTACCAAAACGTGTCAACAACATGAGTCACATCATTGAAGTGATGCTGATGTTGGTTTCTTTCTCTTTGAAGAAACTGATAGATACTTGCTTGCCATAGTATGAATGGTGTGAACTTTTTAAGACCTTATCCCATAGAGTGACTGTCTAGACTGTCTAGAATAAGGAGGTAGGCTTACGAAATTAGTATTTAAAAAGAATTAACAGATGTTTGGTTTCCTCTCATTTTAGAGCTTTTCCATGAATGTGAACCAGCATGGCATGGTTTTTCATACAAAACTGAGGGGCAATAGCTCTCTTTCAACTGTGAATGAAAGCTGAAAGTCTTAGAAAAGCCTGTAGGTTTTTCATATTTGCTGTTCTTTTCTACTGACATATTTCCATCTACACATGGAACAGGAATTACCTGTATTAGCAGCTGGACATGCAGATGGTCCCTGTCACAAAGAGGTTACAAGCTAAGCCCAAGCTGAAAAGTGTTTTTGTATAAACAAAAAAGCTGTTCCAGGCAATCAGTGCAAGGTAAAGTTACAGTTTCTTCTTTACAAGCTTACTGGTGAGCGTCATTATCTGAAGAAAGATAACTGAGTGACTTTACAGATATTTCTGTTGAAAACATATAGACAAAAGTGCTTGGTTGCAAGTTTGCTTTATTGGTGAGGGATGCAAGTGTCCCTGAAGAATTGGTGGAAGAAGCTGACATTTTGGCAGAGCTCATAGGGATGGAGGTTGATGGGATAAGGTATCATAAGATTTGAGGGATAGTTGAAGATGCTGCTGAATGTGCAGACCTGATGAAAAAAGGAATGGAGTTGCAAAAGAAAGTACACAACACTGTTTAAGCAAGTTGAGTTTACGTTTATAGCTAGGTGATGAGTTTACATTGATATCTACATTATTCATGAGGTAAACCACAGAAGTGTGCTGTAAGTTTTGTCTGGGAAATGTATTTCCACAATATCTCTGTATTTGGAAACCAGTCCTTAAAATAAGCGAAGAGGATAGGGAATTTTAAGGAGAGAAAAGAGAGCACAGAAACAAAAAGGGTCATAAAGGTGTGAATTCCAGTGCCAGAAGAGAAAACATCACCAAATTTAAAAGTCAGATACAGTAAGGTGAGCCAAGAGGATAAGCAGGAGGCAGGACCAGAGTGATAAAAGATGAAAGTAGGAGAGTCCTGTTGCAGGCAGCTTGTATATGGGGCATGGGAATTGTGCTCTCTGGGGAGATGCAAAACTGTCCTCTGCTCCAAGCAGCCCAAGCAGTGGAGTTGTTCAGAAACAGCATTTTAATTGGTGTGTCTTTTATAGTGATGCAGTGAGATCTGCTCTTGCCCACCCAGCTTCATCTTTAAAGAAAAGAACAAAAAAAGAGACTAGGACCTTGCTGACAGATATTAGGGCAGTGTGGGACACATTGTTATCCAAAATTCTTTGCCTCACCTCAGAGAATTATATTTATTTTATGGGTCACAAACAAGGCATTTCTTTTGAATGTAAACCTTGGGCACATTCATCTTTGCCTCCTTTGCACAGCCTGAGCAGGAGGTTAGCTGTTAGGGATCTGAGCTGTTCCAATTTATACATACCAGGGACTTAAAATCCCTTTGTGTTCAGCTCCTACTGTACTGTATTTCAGTCCACTGCAGGCAAACAATCCCATTGTCTCCCATATGTTTCAAACAACAAACATAAACCAGGTGATTAAACTCCATAAACAAACAGGGTTTTCCCGGCAACAAATCAACACCTCTCCATGTCTGGTATTTGTGGAATTTGATAAGCCACCCACTTTGCTCCCTCCCCATTCTTGTTATGTCTGTCCTCAGCCTTCTTCATCTTTTATCCCCACCCTATTTCACCCAGTCTCCAAAAGCAGGCATTCATTGTTAATTAACTGCTGAAACAGTGCAAGCAGCTTGGTTCATGGGATTGAAATGGGAATGGAGCTTTAGGTCGGAGTTTAAACTGATTTGAAAGGCCTAAAAGGCATTGTTTCTCACTCACAAGGAGTGAGGGAGGCAGAAAGAAGGAACATATAAGACAGAAGGACAGTCAGGGAATGTAACTGGAAAACCTCAAGCCAGTAAATTAAGACACATGTCTTAGTTTGAATGATGGGGGGGTGGGGGGGTGGAAAGGTGGTGTTGGTTTTTGGTTTTGTTTTATTCTGTTTTGTTTTTTTAATCAAAGATTCTGGTGTTTCTGGTACTTATGTGCTCCCAGATGTATATACTTGCCTTGTATAGTGATGCTGGGCCAGATACCAGTCTTGGTCAGAGTGGTATAAATCTGGAATTATTCAGGATTAGGAAAGACTGCCTGCATACAAGATTTACACTGGCATAACAAATTAACTCCCTCTTATTGTGCTGGCTTATCAATAGTACTTAAAATTGCAAGAATGGCCAACATAAATAAATTGTTATAAATTACTCCCCATTCACTTTCAGTTGGTATTTGCTAAATATCTTGCACAGTAGCAGTAGATGAATAAATGACTGCATTCGTTCCACATACAGAGGTTTCCATCTCACTGTGCTGTCTTATATTACAGACTGTGTTTTCTGTTACTGACAAAGTGAAGCTGTTAATGCATGTTCTGATTCCATCTCTATCAGTAATAAGCTGAGTTTTGGTTAACTGAAATAGTCCTGTTATTTGATTATCCCTGCTAAAAATGCCCAATGGCTCAGAGTCTGACATGAAGTTCTCCTCACTTATTTTAGATGCAGATTCCAGTAAGAAACATTCTCGAGACCTGGGGGGTTGATGTTTCTATTCTGATTGCTGAGGTTATAGCTGCATCCACGGTAACAACAGTCATCCAATATTCCTGTTGTATTCTGCCTAATTAAAATATGGTCTGTAGTTTTCTCCAGAAATTCATGCTGTATTCAGCTTATTTATGTCTAATGTAATATTAATAACTATTCCATAGAGTATCCTGCAGTGTTGCAAATACTTTTAGTCTGTTTTGATCAGAAGTGAAAGCATTTCATTCTATAAAGACATTAGGAGCTCTACTGCTGTCAAATTCAGCAGTTAAATGAAGCAGAAACTTAGTTCAAAGGCCAACTCCTGGAAGCGTTTTCCTTTCCAACATTTCAAGAAGCAATACTCCCCTTTTGGGACTGTCCAGGAGAACATGCTTATAAACTAAATGGCATGCCTTCTCAATAATGACAAATATTCCATGTCTAGCAAAAAAAAAAAAAAAAAACAAAAAACCAAAAAACAACAGTGTGTGAATTCAGCAAGCCAAAAGGGAGAAAATTATTCAAAGGGCTGTTGCTGCAGTCTGTCATGGGGGATGGATGGGACTTGGTAAATCCAATTCTCTCCTGTAAGCGACATCTACATGATGAAATGCAGGGATTCCCTTCCCATTGTCCTGCAGCTTGCCCTGAGGCCAGGTACGTTAGTCCTACAAACTCACGGATACACCTAATTGTTAAGACATGGAGCAAGAGCAGCTCAAAGAGGTGCCTCATGTCTCTTAGTGGCATGGATTAGGGGCGGCCTTGTCAGTCCTGCTGTGAAGG
The DNA here is from genome assembly GCF_033783945.1 of Neopsephotus bourkii. Taxonomy (NCBI): domain Eukaryota; kingdom Metazoa; phylum Chordata; class Aves; order Psittaciformes; family Psittacidae; genus Neopsephotus; species Neopsephotus bourkii. The sequence goes on along the minus strand of NW_026901264.1, from coordinate 906,790 downwards.
TTGGAGTAGATCTTTAAGGTCTTTTCCAACCTGGTTGATTCTGTGATTCTATGATTCTCTGCAGATGGCTGTTGTGGGGCAGAATCTCTTCCCATAGGGGCATGGCTTCCTCCACACCATATTCCTTGCTTTTCCTTTTCACAGAATCCCACAGAATCCCAAGGGTTGGAAGGGACCACCCAGAGATCATCTAGTCCAGCTCCCAGCTTCCTTCCTCTTCAGCTTCCTTATTCTCTTGTATAGGTGTAGAGTATAATACTTGTGAGGACCTGGGCACTATCGTAATTGTAACTAGTAATTACCAGCACAGCAGGGAAAAGGCAAGGGATCAGGATTCCTGGCTCCTGATCCCTCCGAGTCTTGGGTGTTCCGCAGTTCTTCTTCAGATGTGTTAATAAGGAGCGAGATGTTGAACTTGAAGGACCCAGATCTAAATATTTTGACCCACAAGCACAGATAGAGCAGATAGTTTAAGGGATTTATCTGGCATCTTCTCTCAGGTGGGGAGCGGGCACAGCCATGATGTACCCTGAAGGTGCCGTGCGGTTAAATCTGCCCCCGGCTGCCTCCCAGATTCCCAGCTGCTCCAACTGCAGCTCTTTTCCTGTCTGCGAGGGTGCAGGGCTTATCAGCACCATCTGAAATGTCCTCTGTGTAACCAAGATCTTTGCACCAATCATGGGGGTGGTTTTAATCACTCTGAACAGGAAATAGCATGCTAGATTTAAATACTGTGTATAATTATCATGGGAAATATAATTAGCAAGCGTAATTAAATGGGTTTGACTGCATATCAGACTGTTTCTCAATTTTTCACTCAATCCAGCTGTTTCTCACAAGCTCTTTACTTTGAATACTGGTGGTCTGCGACAGAACCTCTGCACAGAATGAAGGAAGAATTACTTCTTTAAAAGCTATTCATTTAATCTAACTAGGCCAATTTATTTAAATGCAATCATGACTTTTTCCAATACAACCTCCTTTACTTATTACTTCAGATGCTTCATTTTGGAATGCCTAGATTCATCAAAAAATATTCCAGTTTGAAGGTTTTCTAAAACCCCAAGTATATAAAGTCACTGATGGCATGGACTGGCTGTTTAGTATGTGTTTGTTTCATGTGTTATACAACAGAGGCCTGATTCCTGATTGGATTCTCTTAAGTGCTATCAGTATATACAAATGTGGTTCTGGGCAACGTGATCTAGCTGATGATGTCAACGCACACTGCTGCGGGGTTGGACTAGGTGACCTTTGAAGGTCCCTTCCAACCAAAACCATTATGTGATTCTATGATTCTAAATGAACGATGCTGATAAAATAATATAATTACTAAGCACAATGCTAGGCTATGATGATTCTTTTCTTTCCTGCTCAGAAAGGAAGCATTCTGAATTGCTGGAGAAAATTTTCTGTCTTCCCTTCAATAAAGACCATAATATTGCAATAGTGTTGCAAGGATCTGTTGATATTTTTACTTGTAAATGGTTCTTCTTCACTTGTCCCAGTGCCTGATCTTTGTATTAATTCATGTAAGATGACAGTTTGCTGTCAGTGAAAGAGGCAAACCCATCCTCTCCCCTTCCTGAGCAGGACACTATGTTAATGCTGAGGTGGGTGCTCATATGACACCTTGGCAAGCTGATTCAATTCCCTATGAGAGCAAAATCCTAAGCTGCTTCAATTTATCACTTTTTCTTTTCTCCTGGGTTGCCTGAGTGGGCTGAATTAGCTCACAGAGAGATCAGGCTAGAACGAGTATCAGAAACAGGGACATGAAGCAGATGGGCCCATGCATTGGCTGGGCTGGGGGTACCACCCATTCCCTCTCAGCAACAGCATGCACCTAAGTCAGCCCAGCAGCCTCACCTGACTCTACTTATCACTGGAGTCATGTGGTAAAGGAAAAGCGTATCTGAAGATCATGGTACAGCATCTCCACAGTCAGGAATGCTCAAGATGTTCCCATACAGTAAAGCTAGCGTGCTTTACTGAATGACACTAATTCTTAAAAGGAAAGAAAATCTATGACTGGTCAGTTTTTTCTTGGACTATGCTCACAGCCCTTTTTCTGACATACACATATGTGATTTCGTTACATAGGCATAAGTAATGGCAGAAAATGCATTTTAAAGTTCTCCATTCAAACAGCCACACTGTAAGTGCTTGCAGCACACAAAAAGTGCCCCATGACTTACCTGTTGAATCACATCTCTACCAATGAGTAGATAATTCTATTTGGTCCACAGGAAAGAAGTTCTGGTGAAATATTTTGTTCTGTAATTGTGTCCAATGAGGAATTCAAGAAAGGTCCTCTATTCCTAAGAACATTCAGTGACCAGGGAAAGTAAATAGCATGATAAATTATCAGTTCAGGATGCGTAACTGCAAATAAAATGTTATACTAACTATAATTGTAAGACATGATCATGTTATCATAAACGGTGCATGCATGAGCTATCAGATCACACAGCTGTATAAATTTGATTTGTATCAGGCTTGAGCACTGCATCATAGAATCCTAGAATAGTTAGGGTTGGAAAGGACCTTAAGATCATCAAGTTCCAACCCCCTTGCCATGGGCAGGGACACCTCACACTAAACCATATCACCCAAGGCCTCGTCCAACTTGGCCTTGAGCGCTGCCAGGGATGGAGCATTCACAACCTCCCTGGCAACCTATTCCAGTGCCTCACCACCCTAACAGGAAAGAATTTCTTCCGTATATCCAACCTAAACTTCCCCTGTTTAAGTTTTAACCCATTACTCCTTGTCCTATCACTACAGTCCCTAATCACTTTCATGTTAAGTTTGTTAGACACCAGGCTATGCAGTTTATGCTAACAGTATGCTAGTTGTGAAAGGGCAAGCAAGACTCAATCTAAATTAAATCATAGAATCTCAGAGTGGTTTGGGTTGGAAGGCACCTTAAAGCTCATTCATTTCCAACCCCTGCCACAGGCAGAGACCACAAAATGGTGTGGACAGACAATACCTGGTTCAGTGAGAACCCTGACAGTGAAAACTTACCCTCTCAACAGATAGTTGAACAACTGAGACCATAAGAATGATCTGCATTTTTTGTCACAAGCTGTGACATGTTTGATCTGGTAGTAGCACCTCCAACCCCAGATTTACTACAATGGGAAGCCACAGCCTGGGTATACTGGGGAGGTCTCCAAATCCTGTGTAGCAGGAGCCAACTGCATCATTTTTACAGGGAAAAAGTGGTTAAAGTGGCAAACAGCTTCCTTGTGCTCACTGGAGGATCCAGAACTCCATTCTTATAAACTATCTTCATCAAACCAACAGGCTGTGCTGTATTCTTTGAACTTTAACAAACACTATATATTTTATGTCTTACTGAATATGATATAAAGAAACCTGAGAACATATGGCTGATATAATTGCTTAATACCAAAGTGCTTAAAGAAGCCAATTTTAAACATGATGGAAAAGCAGACATTTAATTTATAGTCATAGTGAAAGGATTTAGCTCTCTTATTTCTCATGACAAAACCTACAAACCTTTTCTCATGCCAAGTGTAGGGGAAAGATTTGACTCCAAATAGCAGTAAATTCAGTACAAAGTTTCTTCTAAATCAGAGATATCAGACAGCTTTTTCAAAATGTGGCTGAGTTCAGTCAGCATTTCCCGCAGTCAAGGGACAGAAGCTGGTCACAGCACTTCATGGATAATGAGCTGAAGAGGACATGAGTGATGCCACTTCCAGCCAAAGATGCCTGCCTGACCTGTTAACCACAGTGGAGCAAATGGCAGGCGATATAATTAGGGGCCCTCTAATTTGCCTGGTGTCAAAAATTCCAAACCCCAAATTCCATGGTTTCTTCTCTAAGCACACAGTAGAACTAGTCAAAACAGTTATAAATACATTTTCCCTGTATCTGCACATTCCATAAATAGTACAAATATAATTTTACAGCAATAGCTGAGACTTGAATAGCGGGATTATCTGCTTGGATTCAGGTGGTTGTATAGTTTAGCTTCTACTGTTAGAGTCTGAGTTTGGAAAGGACTATGGAATATAAATCATTTCTTACTTTTACAACAACACCATGTGCAACAGGGTGCTAACCTCTTTATGGACAAGCTGGCATGTGCTTAGCAGCAAAAAACCACTCACTCTGCTTCCACTGAAATCAGAGATCATGTGGTCCATGCCTTGGAGGAAAGGGTTACAGGACCCTCTTTCATATACTTTTAAAGGGACTTTTTTTTTTTTTCTGGTAGTTTTTTTTGTCTTCATTTCTTGAGAAATGAATTCATTATTATACTGTTTGTGTTACTCCTTTGTAAGTAGCTGTACCAGGTTAGGGCTTTTTAGGTATTGAGAAACCAGAGCAATTAATTCGGCATCAGATTGTGTCATAGAATTATAGAATCATGGAATAGTTTGGGTTAGAAGGGACCTTCAAAGGTCATCTAGTCTAACCTCCCTGCAGTGACCAGGGGCGTCCCCCGTGTGATTTCATAAGCACATGCTGAGCCGGAGACAGTAAATACTGGGTGCCCAAAGAGTGAGCATATGCCACATTGTTGCCAGATCTTCCTGAAGAAATAAAGGGGAGACAGTAAGGGCAGAGGGAGAAGCAGATCCTTTATTTCCTTTGGGAAATCCTGTAAATCCAAGTGCTTCCAAGGCTGTGGAGAACCAGCATGTTTCAGTGACCAAAGGGAATCAAAGCAAACATCTGTCCATTCACTGGCCAGGTGTTGACTCCAAGGTAGTAGCTTGTGGAGAAGGACAGTGGCTGGATATGCACGAGCTTGTCCATTATGGCTGGATGTTTGCCCATTGTAGACATTTTCTTTTGTATCAGGATGTGATATTGTTAGCTAACTTGATCAGTTTTCATATGTACAACTTCATGATTACCCTCTGAAGACAGCAATCCCACTTCTGTTCACTTTGTTAGGAGCTGGATAGACTTTCTTCTGGTGATTTATAACATCCATTTTATCTCTCTTCTGTCAACCCCCAGTTAATGCTAAATTGACGTTACATAGAAGAGGACAAAATCTGTTGTGTGAGAGAAACTCTGCTTTTTCAGTGACCTGTGATGACACTACAAGTCCAGATGCTTGGAGACTGGGTTTGGGTTTGTGTCCAAGGGTTGAATTGATGACATCCATTTCTAAGGTGTTTTGGAATTCCTTAGTATCAAAGGCAAGTTCCGTTTTAAAGAGGACAGTGGACCATAGGTGAAGCTTGCTGGAACAGAGAACTGGTATGAAAACCAGGGCAGTTTTAGTCCTGCAGAGCACAGGTAGGGGAATGTGCTGCTGGTAGTGGGTTGCCTCTATCCAAGCAATAGCCATCGCCCCAGGCAGCTTATCCTGCCCAAGGCATTCATTGCAGTTTTGTGTTCTACTAGATATGTTGTAGAATCATAGAATGGTTTGGCTTAGAAGGGACCTTAAAGGGGAATTTAGGCAAGAAAATAAGATCCATTGAGTTTGCTTTTTGCTAGAGGGAGGGCAAATATATCCCACCCAGAAGCACAATGTCTGTATGGGCTCTTAAAACCATGGTCATGGATTTGATTTCCCTCCGAAAGGACTGACACAGATAGCCTGGGAGGGGTTATATATGTGTACACACATATATATATCACATATAATAATATAATATGACTTGTGTTATACATACATATAATATATATGTGTATATATATTATTTTTTGTATATATAACATATATAACCCCCTCCCAGATTATCTCTGTCTTTTGGGTGGGAAATAATATTATCTATATACTGTAATATATAGCATTCACGACTAAAATGTATGTTACATTATATGTGACATATTTTAGTCGTGAATGCTTCATCCCTGATAGCGTTCAAGGGCAGGCTGGACGGGGCTTGGAGCAATCTGGTCTAGTAGAAGGTGTCCCTGCCAATGGCAGAGGGCTGAAACTGGATGAACTTAAAGGTCCTTACCAACCCAAACCCTTCTATGATTGTATGATTAATATATAAATATATTTATATATATATAATACAAGGTGCATTTCAGTGTGGAGCCCAGAGCCTCCTGGTGAGCAACGGCGAGAGAGGGAGGGCTAGGCTGCAGCCTCCCGGGCAGCAGCGAGCCTCAGGCGGGGCTCCCGCGGGGGTTTTCATGGTTACGGGGTGCAGAAGACCGGGGCCAGGGCCAGCCGTGATCTGCGGTCCCCGGTATTCCAGTGCACTCCCCCGGCGGGCCTCCACCAGCAGCCGAGCTGGAGGTGCGGGGAGCCACTGGAGGGGAGTTGCAGTGAAGGACGTGTGGGACAGCGCCGGGATACGCCAGGGCATACGGCAGGGAATACCGCCGGAATACTGCCGGGATAGGCCGGGACAGAGCCGGGCCGGCAGAGAGCCCGCCCGCTCATTGGCGAGTGCCGGCGGGCGGCTCAGCCAATGGGGTGGCGTGTCTATTCATGAAAGCCGGGGCGATCCGTGCCCCTATCCCCGCTGCGGCTGGGCGGGGGGCCCCGGGAGCCGCGTTGGTCTCTGTGCTGAAGATCAACCTATGCCTTCTGCAGCGGGTGCTGCCATGAAGTCATCTTTCCGTGCTGATTTAAATCATCTGTTTTCAGCTCTCTGACAAATTAATTGAGCTTTCCTCCCACTCAGGGGCCTGCTGACTTCTGAAGCAGATTGTGTCTCTATGCTGTCTCCCAGACAAGCACAATTTAATTTGCTAGGCTTTAAATGAACTGTATGTTTCCAGAAAAGCAATGAAAGAAGCACTTGTTCTGGTAATAGCACTTCAGCTTTTACAAATATGGCACAAGGGTTGAAGCTTATAAAATGTGGATTTTCCTGCAACTGATAACCACATCCAAAATGTGTTAGACCCTGAGATGCACAGCACTGATAATGTTGCAGGCTCTGAGTTGCTTTCTTTCAAATATATTAAAAGAATTCTCCTTAAGTAACTGTGAGAGAACTGAGCTCTCTCCGTTCTCAGGGATGGGACAGTGCTGAGCCTGTGCCCATTTGCTGTGCTGATAAAATATCTCCTGGTTACGGATGTGTTCCAGTTCAATTTCATTTCATAGAGCTAAGCAGGAGTTGCAAAGTTCATCTAGAGTACAAATCCCCCAACCCCCAAGTCCTGCTCTGCACCCAGGGTTGTGGTTTAGGCTCACGAATGGCATGGCTTGTTCCAGCATTCTCTTCATCTGTTATTGAGGACTTCTAAAACTTAGAATCACAGAATGGTTTGGGTTGGAAGGGACCTTAAAACTCATCTGGTTCCAACTCCCTGCCATGGGCAAGGACATCTTCCTTTAGACCGGGTTGCTCCAAGCCCCATCCAACCTGGCCTTGAACACTGCCAGGGAACAACTTCTTCCTAATATCTAACCTATATAACTTATATTTAATTTATATCCTTACAACTTTCAAACATAATTAAACAATTTCTGCTTTCAGGTACCCGAATGTTGATGCCTGTGATTGTCTCCTGGGTAGATCCAGTATTTGACAAGTGGCTCAATGCAGTAAGAAGGCAGCTGTGCCCAGCCTGAAGACCAGTGAAGGAGCACAGAAGGTGCTGGCTGCCTGCTGTGCTCAGCTGTATACCCTCCATTTTTCAGTTATACCTGTTAATTTTCCCTATTTAGAAAAGCACCAAAGCACATCATTAACTCTGTGGACTTATGCCCTTGTTCACTGGGGTAGATTTAAGCACATTCTCAAATTTAAGTACATGTTTACGTGGTCTGCTGAACACTTACTGAAGGAATCTGCTGGTTTGTGGCCCAGCTGAGTATTTCTTCCATTTTTTCACCTCCCTCCTCCATTCTAAAATCCAAATGATTTGTAAATATGAATTAATTTATCTTTGAAAGTCTTCTGGGAAATCAGGGTGTTATTGTTGGTCCTTCATTTACATGAAATGCAAGAGATAACAAAAGAATTTTAGGAGGCTATTGAGAATCAAACCCAAGTTCTGTCCCATGCAGCAGGGACAGGACCTCAACCAGCTCTAACTGACTGGGGAACTTTTATCATGGGCTGACCCTCAACTGCTTCTACTTCCTTATCCTCTAATTTATAGGTGCTACTTTGAAAAGTCAAGCAGAGAGCACTGAGTTAATCAAGTCAACCAAAAGTCTGTGTTTCACTGAAGGGTTAGAGAAGAACTAAACCATAGATACTAAAATTGTAATAATAGGTAGCTGAAATTTCAACATAAAACCTCAGAGCCAAACACTTCCAAATGCCGGAGAAATATGGAAGTGAATCCAGACTCATACATTATGATTTGGCCAGACCCCCCCAGTTCTGGCTGCATCTGGACCTTTCAGTCAACATCTTCATTGCACTTAAGTTTTTAATCTGTTGGCAGAGCTGAGCTTTGCAGCTTGCACCTATTTTTAATTCAATTACATTCCCATTCCAAGGACTGTCACTTGGAAGAATTCCTCCTTTGATTTCTAACTGCAGAAAAGTCAGCTAAAAAAGACTCTCAGCAAAGTTCTAGTGAAGTATCACTAGTGAATGAATTTAGAGCTGTTCCATGTTACTTCTACACTGTCCAAGATCTGAGCACAGCCACAGTTTTTCAACCTGCACCTACCCTCAGGGTTGCTGCTGCTCTCTAGAAAACAGGAAAAAATGGCAGGGTAGCACTGTAGTCGAATGACACGTTTTAGGCTGCTGAGTGGTTTGCAATCTGCTCACGTGTATTCAGTGCCTTTGCTTAAGCTTTTTTGCATTTACTCTGCAAGCTTAAAGAGGTCTGTCCAAAACAGAGCTCAAGATTGGAATCTGCAGCTGTTCAAACTTTTTACTATCCAGCCACAATAGTTACTAAGGCACGTTGAAAACTTTCCATGCTGTGAGTGTACTATTAACACTTCAGGCTTGTGAAACAGCATGAAAAACAGTTGCTGTTTCAGGTATTTTTGGGAATATCATGGAAAGGGATCTGGACCATCCATTCCCATACAGTATTTCCATTTTATGCAATGTGATGAAACAAAAGTGCACTGGGTACATGTAACGAATTTTGTATGTGCATGTAATGGATTTTCAGACTCTCACTCTATGGTAACAAATACCAGAGAAAAGAGATTTTGTGTCTTTTTCAGTCAAAACTCCCCAAATTCTCCTTCCAGACCTTTACAGTCTTACTTGAAGAAGCACAAGGTGTAAAGGAAAGGCCATCAAGTTGCTTCGCAGTTCTGGGATGATGATGGGGAGTCATTCTTGTGCCCTAGATTAAGGTTGCTGCTGAGTGATCTTGAAGGTTTAAATGTTCATCTCCATAATGTTTTATGTTGATATCAAGTTATAATGTGGGGGAAAGTATACTGAAACAGGGAATACTTGCTTGGGTTGGTCTACAGTAATCTTTAAGTCCTTAAGCAGATTTCATTTGCTAATGTTTAAGAATGCTTTTCAGTTTACTTGTAAAAGACCTGTGATTTTTGTTCTCTGTTCATACAAATTACATATATTATGTAACTACATTTTATGCACAACCGATAAAACATACCATGCAATTCTCCTTGACCACAGAAGTATAGTTCAGTGTCAACTTTTAATACAGTGAAAAGTATAGGTATGCAATAAATATACAGGTAGCCACTACATATGACCCAAATGTCATCCAACAGTATCAACTCAGAACAGAACATGAAACACAAGGGAGTTGACCTATCCTATTTATATGAGTGAGTGATAAAGGATGCTTTTTATTTTTCTTTGTGAAAAACTTCTGCTCATCTCAGTCTCCCCTCTGTCAGGTTAAAGCTATTCCCCCTTGTCCTGTCCCTACAGGTCCTTGTGCAAAGCCCCTCTCCAGGTTTCTTGTGGCCCCTTTAGACGCTGGAAGCTGCTCTAAGCTCTGCCCTGAGCTTTCTCTAGGCTGAACCAGCCCAGCCCTCTCAGGCTGTCTCCAGAGCAGAGTTGCTCCAGGTCTCGCAGTATCCCTGTGGCCTCCTCTGGACTCGCTCCAGCAGCAACATATCTCACGTGTGTTGTTGCATCCCAAACTAAGAAGTCAGAAAACGTAAAGTTTTTGTCAGAACTTTTATTCTTGCCTGGCTTCTAACAGTGTATCTGTTTGTCTTCCTGCAATTCTAGGATCTACCTGAACTTGCCACTTCTTTTCCCCCTCCCAGTAGGTAATTAGATTTGATGTGTCTCCCTGGCTGAGATTGATAGCAGAACCATGGGATATTGTGTCAGGATCAACTTTCAGGTAGAAGCAAGAGAGGAGTAGGCTGGCAACCTGATTGCCTGTGCAGTACCATATGGCCTAGGGAGGTAGGAAGGAAAACCTGTGAAGATGACTCCAAACTGTCTTCTTCCTTGGCACAAAGCAAGAAGAGAAATCTGTGCTGGACAAAGCACAAGAGCAGATATCTGGGCGTGGAGCCATGCCATCTGAAGAGCACAACAACAAAGTCCTTGATGATACCAAGGTATTTTACAACAATAATTACTTTGAACTGTGAACCATGCTTCACAATATCTGTGCAGTTGTAAGGGAGTGAGGAAGGAAGCATATTTTGTAGCTATAAAAGAAGTGCTTTCTGTCATGCTTGTACATGTTGTCAATGCAGAATTTGGTCCCATTATATTAGAGAGCATACGGAACCAACTATTACAGTTCTTTTCTTCTATCTGCATGTGCCTTTAGCTTTCCAAAACACCAGAAGAAAAACAGACCCAATCTCTTTTACCTTTATCTTTATGAAATAGTCCCCACAACTTCAGTTATTCGTGAGTGAGGCAAGTATCCTACATTCCTGGCAAAAAAAAAAAAAAAAAAAAAAAAAAAGAGGAATTGAAAGTACTTGGGATTATTCCTTCTGACATCGGTATATCTCTAGCAAAATTTCACATGTATAACCTAAACTGAGCAAAGTTTTAGGATGCCAGTCAGATAACAAGGAAAACTTGTCCTGGCTTTGAAGCTGAATTTCTCTTCATCTGTGTTCATTCCCCTTTAAATTTGGTTTGCTTGCAAATGGGGCATGTTCAGGAAGGCAAAGTGTTGATTAGCAGCCAACACTTATTTAATAATGGAACAAAATTAGTTTTACAGTGAAGGAGAATTCACTTTAGGAAGAAACGGAATAACTTATGAAGGTTACATCAACCAAACAGGAAATGGAAACAGTCCCATGTGCTTTAAGGTACTTTTGATTGCACTGCCAAGGGTGTAAATTGCCGAACAGCTTTTGCTGGCCTGACCTGTTGTTTGCTTTCCGCTTCTTCTAACTGCTCCTAAGTGTCCAGTCCTGCCTGGACATTCCCTTTCCATCTGAATCAAGCCCCTGAGCTGCCTTACTGTGCCTTCAGGGCAAACATGGCTGTGGGAGAATTGCTAGCAGCTGCATTGCTAGCAGCGGCTTAGTCATTACTGCCACCAAGAACCACTGTCTGAGAGAGCCGGAAAATTATTTGCAATGTGTGTTCACAAACAATTGCCAGACAGATTCTGTCTTCACAAAGCATTTGTGAAACAATTTTGAGCAGGAAATAAATTCAAGTAGATGCTCTTTTGAGCAAGGAAGGTATAGGCACAGGTTTCAGAATTGTCTAATATGACTAATCATAATGCCGTAAGATTAAATAAAGGCAGTGCAACTATGAGATGTAGCAGGATGGGTTGTTGGTTTTTTTTGTTTGTTTCTTCTGATGATGGATTATGTCAGTTAAACATTTTAGGAAGCAGAAGTCACTTCTCTATAAGAACGTACCAGCAGTGCTCACAGCTAAACCACAGATAGTTGATGTTTGAATGTGTACTGATGCCAGCCTTGAATGAATTACTTCCAAAAGCAGCACCATGGAAATGTTTCTGAAGAAAATAAGAACTGAGACAACAAGAGTGTCCTTTCTTGTTGTTGCAATTTCCAAATGTTTGGCAGACTCTTCTCTGACCACTCTATTTCATTTCCATGCACCTCTGTACTTCCTAGTTCCTGCCAAAAGCAGAAACAGAAGTAATAAAATACCACAAGGAAAGCTATTCTTGTAATATTTCCGGTGCTACTGGATGCAGCACCAACAGGAAATCTCATGAGAAAGATTGTTCCTTCACAGTTTCCAGGCCCACTTTGGAAACCCAAGTGACTTGGTTGAAATAAACAACAAATAAGCATCAGCCAACTTGAGTGAATGAAACTCCTTCTTCCAGCATCTCTGATCCAGTCCTCAAGGATGATGGTCCCAAGGTGCATAAGCCATGGTCATCAAAGAGAAGACACAGAGAATCCTTCATGGTCAGCTCAAAATTGTCTGAACATGCCCTGCATTTCCTTTCAGTTTTCAAGTATGAAACTGGGAGACATGCAGCCTTCTCTCCTAAAAGGCACCCACCTCAGCTGAGAGTCCACCATGCTTCAGGATTTCAGCCTCGCTACCTTCGCGCATGTGTTTGATGATGATGCTTTGCAGCAAGGAGGCAGACCCACTCCCACTTCAGCCTGCATATATGTGCTCCAGGAGGATTCCCAAGGGGCTGAGATGGTGGAGAGGGAAAAGGCCTCAGAAAAAAGCAGGAAAGCTACCAAGCTCAGAGCTGATGCAGGAGCAGCCTGCAGAAACTATCACAGCATAAACAATAAAACCCTAGTTACTAGTCTCATGAGCATTCCTATGATTCTCATCTTTCCAGCTATTCCTCCCATCCCCTGTTGCTTTTGCGTGTTACGTACTGTAACAAGGATGGGGAAGGAGCTGTACCTGAAATGTTAGGTTTCAGGTCATAATTCAGTCAGTTTGACCATGCACATAGGATTTGTATTACCATTGCTAAACTCAGGAATTACCATCTATGGATCAGTCCTCAGCCTACAGAAAGGGGACCTTTCCTTTGACTTCTCAGGGTAGTGAATCAGGTCCACAGTGATCTGCAGATCTTAGGACTTCCCTGAAATGGTTTGCAGAAGCTCTGCTTGCTGATGGACACACATGCTGTCATAGATGATGACTCAGATGTAAACACTTCCTGAAGTGTCACTCTCTAGAACAAATACTTTCCCTCTTGGTAACTGATACAATATTTCTGGCTCTCCAGCTACAATACCAGATTGCATTTGTAATGTCACTTTGGCAGTTCAAAAACATTGTCATAGTCATCTGCTTCAACACCAAGTATCTAGTCCAACTCCCTGTTTTACGACATGCAGCCTGGATGAATGTTTCTAGTGATCTTTGATACTTCGGACATTTGGAGCTGGAATGTAACCACTCAAACCTGTTGGGTTTGTCACTTTTGGATTTTCTACATAAGGCTCTGTTAATACAAATGGACCGGTTTATAATATTCATCAGATAGTAGAAGAAATTCCTCTGATGTCTGTAGAATGCAGCAAGCAGACTCCTTGATTATTAACATACTGATTGTGTACTCTTATTTCAGATGTTAGCTCAGCACTGGGGAAAGAGAGCTGGGGAAATAAAAAATTCAAGACGCATGACATGTTTGGGATTTGGTCTGTGAAACTGGAAAACATATTTACACGGTTAGATCGTGTTTTTATGTCATTCTTTCCTTTTATGTCATTTTTGGAGAAGCCACTGAATTTTCAGTTCTTACCCAAATCAAGCCACACCTCAAAACACTGGAGCAATCATTGTAGGAGAGAGAGTGGAAGCAACATGTCCCCATCCTTTCTTAATCCTTTCCTTGATGTACGCATTAATGTTGGCACAGTGACTGCCTGATGCATCTCATCCCTCCTGCAGCACTTCCTTAAACTCAGCTTTTACAGACAAGCTTAACTTCCAGCTCAGGGGCCAGGACACTCAAACATTCCTCCAGTGTGCTTTCCCAGCCTCAGCTCCCATTTGTGGTTGCCAGATACAGCAACCTCTCCCACCACGTGCAGTCAAAGCAGATCTTGGTTGCCAGCCCTCACTAAAAGCTGCAGAGTAAGGAATCCTTCATTGTTTGATGGTGCAAGAAAATAGTCCTTTGCATATCAGCCACAGCACTCAACATACTTCATATTCTCTGGTCAGCAATTACCTTAAAGGGGGGGTATCAGTTCCTGCATCCCGTCACCAGTTACTTGCCTATTTACAATACTTTCATGTATTAATAAGGCCTTTTTGATGACTTAGTCATAGAAAATACAACAGATACTATTTGCATTACTCAGTGGTTTATTCCCTTGGGTGTTAAAGTCTTCTTTTTATTTACTGTTTGTTACTTCTGTGAAGGAACTTTCACTTTTGGTTAGTTTCAGAGCCCACCCTGGATGCCCCCTTGATGGGCTGAAGTATATTAGATATGACATTGACTAGCATTAATATGGAAATTAATATCCCAACAGAACTTGTGCTGTTTCCCAACAATGAGTCATTGTCCTTTTTCTCTTTTTAGCCAGCAGCAGATTCAGAAGCTGTGAGACAGTTTCCTGCAGATAAGAGATATATCGAAGGGAAACCTGGCAAAAAGATGATGGTCAAGCTACAAGATATCATTTCCTTTAAAGCCCCTACATACTAATTAACCATTCCAAGCATATTTTCAACAGCATTTAGGGATTTCCTCATCAAAATTAACTTCCTCCCATGTTATCTTCATTTCTGACATCCAGTGGCACAGTCTGATATAAGACTCGGGGTTAAAAATTCCTAGTGTTGGGCTGTGTGTGTATATATATGCACAAGCATGCGCACACACAGTCACCTGACTGAAGCTCTGCCAGTATTACTTTGGAATTTTAATGCCTGATCCAAAGTCCTCTGTAGTCAGAAAGAGATTTTCTGTTAACTTCAATAGTAGCAGGATCGAGCCTCTATCCTTCTGCATCCAGATTTTTTCATTTATGTCTTATGACTTGTTTATAACAAACTACAGATGGGCTTGAGTCATAAAGTTTGGAGTATTCAGCTTAGAGGTTTTGCTTTGGGCCCATCCCTTTAATGTACTGGTTATTCCAGACCTGCCTTTTAAAAGGAAAATGTTGTCAGAATGAAAGTGTATGTGCAATAAACAAACTTCTCATTTCCTTTCCCTTCAGTTTTCTTCCACTTTTGAAGCTGATTTCTTAACTGGACAATTAGTTTTGCCACTGACATTGAATGCAAACTTGTCATACCTGATTTGCAATCTTTTCTGTTTCAAGTGCTACCAATTATTTTCTAACTAGATGCTCCTGCGGGATCAGCTGTCACTAAGAGCAAATTTAAACACAATGGGTTACTTCCTATTTCCAAAAGGATCTGAAGATTGTCGAAGCTTGACAGGCAGCTCCAGTTTGAAGATGAAACAGATAAGTTAGGTTTCCCTGTTAGGTGCTTTTGAACACAAGTAGATAAAGAAAGTATTGTTTCTAAAGAGAGCATGCCATTTATAGTGCAAATTCAGCTTTATAAGAACAAACTGCAGTTGCTTTAAACACACAGTCAAATACATTTGCACTGCAGAGGCAATAAAATACTTAGGAGTCTTTGCAAATATTTCTACAGATCCTGCACTCCAAATTTGGCTTTTTTTTTTTTTTTCTCCCCTCTTTTTAAATGAGAGACTGAGTAAACTATTAAGAAAGACAGTAGATGGTAATGTAACTGCTGGGTAGATCAAATGAGTGACGTGCTGATTTTATAACCAAATTCAATGACAGTCAGAAGTTAAAATGATGTAGCTTTCTTTTTGAAGACGCTTTATATACCGTATGCCTTGGTAATTGTGTGTGCTGCACGTGAGGGTGGAGTGCAGATCATTTCAGGCATATCATAAGTGAGAAGTGGTGCAACTTTTATGTCTAAGGTAGCAGTAGCTTAATTTTGTGGAGTGCCACTTTTGTTTCAGTGTGGAAATGTGCCACTGAAGCATGCCTTTGTCCAAAGATATGTGAGAGTATTATTGAATGTGCACTTTAAAAAGATTTTTAAAGGGATTATGTTGGGAGATTACACTAGGCTAATAGTCCCAAGGTCTGGAATATTCCAGCTGTCCACACTAGATTAATGGTCCCAAGGTCTGGAGTGTTGCAGCTGTCCAAAGGAGAGACTTACTGTGTATACTGGAAACACTCCTTACTTAGTTCCATCTTTTTCTGTTGGCAGAGTCAGTCTTGGCAGTTTGGTTGGCGGTGGATGTGGAAACAAAGATACCGTTAGGTGCTAGGATGTTTGGCTGGGTCTGTTGTGTGCCTTCACCCACTACAAAGAGCTTAAAGAGTTCCTCCTTTTCAACACAAGGCAAAACCCTTAGTTATTCAGGTGAGTGATCAAACACCCAGTGACTTCAAAAATTAGTTAATGTGTCGGCTTTTGGTATAAGTGTCTTGCTGAATGAAAGAGTTGATATGGGGCATAGGAGGTGCTGGGTGTTTAGGTCCATGTGTAGAAACTGGCGGAAAGAGTACTTTTCCTCCCTCTAAAATGTGAAACAATCATAAGAGAAAATAAGCAAGGAGGTTGTGACCCCTTGGGTTTGTCATTTGTTGTCAATGTGAGATTTTAAGCTTTAATAATTTGAAAATTTTCAATGAAGACCATCATCAAGGAAGATAAAACTTCATTCGGAATCATTACAGTTGGGAAAACACCAAGCAATGGTAAATATCCTTAAAAAGAAGTATTGTACAGCTTGAGTGTAGCTGCCCCGTGTTGATTGATTGTCCCCAGAGTGGATTGAAAGGAGGAATTTTGGCCACAAAGGCAATTCATGCTATCTACCAATTGAGAGAAGCAATGATATTTCCACTTTCAAAATCATAGGGCTCCATTGCCACTCTCACAATCACGAAATTAGAATCAGGTGTTAATTAGCACTTGTGTTTGGCAAGATCAGTTTGTTTTGGTCAACATTTGTTTTGGTCAAACTTCTGATTATTTTGGCTCTGGAACCTGGTTTACATTGATTTAATCATTAGAATACTCTCTTCTAAGGCTTTCAAATGATGCAATTAAGTGCAAGTACCACATCTCCTGCACAGCAACAGTTATGACAAATCCATTAGACAGCAGTAAGTGCAATTTTTTACCATTTAACAGGGTATAATTCTGTAGGAGAGCATATGCCGAATATTAAAATGATGGTATTTTTGCTTGCTCATTTCCATACTTGTACATTGTAATTGTTGCATATCTTTGTATCATGCTAGGTCTTTTCTGAATTTCTAAATGAAAAATACAGCATTTGTTGTATGTGTACATGACAGTCCATGTCCAATTTGTAACTTTTACAAAGAAATCATAATCTTCTGATTGCATCCGGAAAGTAAACAGAGTCTGTGGCACAAATGTAATACAACAGCATGTTGGCTTCTACAAGAATTACTCACCCATTTTTAAGACATTGATTCCTAAATAAGTTATTTAAGTTATTTTCTTATATAAGCTGTTCATCTACTTAACTGTGTATATTCTACTTTATAACAGCTTTGTGGCAGCTCAAGGATTTCAGGCAACATGGTTACACAGTTTTGTCACCTGCACTATCGTGCCATCTGGAACAATTTGCTAACAATGTCAAACTGCACATTTTAGTTAACTTTTTCTGTTTCTGATGATCAGGATGAGGTAAATAAGTAACTATAAATAAGCAATGATGCTTTATCTGCACTTAAAAAAGCTTCCTCCTGCTGGATATGGTTGCGGGGAATAATTGGGTGTAGTCAAGGTTTTGTTCTGAGTCGGCTCAAACAGCTAATACAGCAGTGAAATTAATAATGCTTTTATTTCTGAAGCTAGGCTGGATCATACATTGCTCATTGTTACACTTCACTGACACTTTCGACTCAGTCAGGAAGGGCTTTTGTAGTCTTTCTTACCTTAAGTAGTACCTTCCTCTACAAGCATCTGCAGGACTTCTAATAGACCTACTGTCCCACTGGAGCTAAAGTGTCAGGATCCAGCACTCTGTACTTTTTAATAATTTCATTCCCATATAACTGAAGAAAAACACCCTGACAAAGGAAGTAAACTCTCTAAAGAAGGCTAAACCTTTTTCCTCCTCTTCTCCTTGCATACTTTTACAATGGTGATTTTTATCAGAGGAGTCATCTGCCAGGTTTTATGAATCGGTGCTTATGTTGTGGATCTATTAGGGGTTTGTACTTCTCTCCACAATGAAGTTGGAGGGAGTAACAAGGAAGCAGCTGCTTAGATCAAGTGGTAGTGTCTGTCCACTCCTAAGCCTGTAGCCAGAATAAACAGTGTGTCTTTACAGTCAATCTAGCAAATGACGTTACAAAAATGGGATGTTTGCACTAATGACTTAATCAAATACATCTGGAACCTTTTTCCCCAAAGAAATGAAACTGATGTAATAACACAACACAGTCTTCTCATTATGTAAATCACAAGGCAGAAAGCTGAGGACATTATTTAAAGAAAACTGAGGAAAACTGAAAATTTGCTCAAGTAATTTCCCGGTCTTACCCCATACAAGATCTTGCAGATGGCAGGAAGGAAGAGGAAAAGCAGCAAGCCCTCTAGCTTCCAATTCTCTTCTCAGAATAAGATTTTACACCACTGAGAACCTGGAGTTTTCTTCTCTCATTTCTGGTTAAGTGGCATCTGCATTCCTCATAGCCATAGGCTGCAGTGTGCATAATATTGCCTTAATCCACTGGCTTAAACACAGGTCAATGTAAAACTTACAACAACATTTTCACACATTTACAGACATTCATATCAATACACAGGATAGAGGCTCAAGTATTACTGTAGTTGAAGGCTGTGAGATGTAGGTATGTTTTGCACCTTTGAATCCTACAACCTTCATTTCATAGCAAGATGCTAAGACTAAATGAAAATTTTCTCCCTGGCTATGTGCAGATTCACTTGCATAAAGAGAATGTTTGTGTACTGAAAGGCACCATCACCTGCAGATGCATGGTACTTCTTTTGTAAACCTTATTGCTAGGCTTGGCTGATAGGGTACTTTAATCTTTTCACCTCTGATGAGCTTGATCAACAGGGTCAGTGTTTCCACTCATGTAGATCTTGATGCTTGAATATTTGTGTGGATTGCTATGAAAGTGTCAGTCAAGGAGGGCATTGGGGCTTTCAGGTATACAGCAGAGGCTTTCAGGTTGGCTATAACGTAGACTAGGTTAGCAATCATAAAGAAATAAGGTTCTGCTTAAGACAGCAAAGTCCTTCTTCCCATGGATGCAAAATCCTTTCTTGGTATTGATGGGATCTGGGTTCAAGCAAGAACTTATTATTTCTGAAATATGGAATCCATTTGTTCTTGGAACACATGTCCTTTTTATGCCCTGGTTCATGAGCTTGTTGCAAAGCTACAAATTTGCTATAAAATTCCTTTTAAGGTGCAGTGCTGCTAGAAATTTGTAGAATAATAGGGATTCTTTCATCCTTTGTATTTAAACATGCAATTTGCTTTAACAGGATCTGATCAACCATTAAATCTCACTCTGTTTTATGTGTTTAACAAAAAACATACTTGCACAAGTAAAATAGACTGCATGCAAGACTACAATATACCTATTTATGTTCAACATATAACAAGGTCTCACAGAGCTACTTTCGTCCTGAGGGGTTTAACAGCTCTGTTGCAAAACCATCAGTGGAAGGTCAAACTTTTTGGAAGGAAAGCTGCAGTGCAGCACACTGCTAGCATAATGTGTTTGTTAGGCCATTTGGTTGGTAGTCCCAAAGTGGGGGTTCAGCTCCTACAAGAGGGAAGCTCCATCACAGTACTTCAGTCAAAATGTATCTGGATGATCATAGAATCACAGAATTACAGACTGGTTGGGGTTGAAAAGGACTTTAAGACCACCTAGATCTAACTTCTGCCATGGTCAGGGACACCTCACACTAGACTGTGATCCACTCCAGCCATTGTCTATCCAAGAATACCAGCATTCTGTGACAGGATCTGCTTTTGTTAGATAATGCCTTGTGGAAGAGTCAGTTCAAGGGGTCTCAGTCTTTGCTGAAATGCTTATGAGGTATGAATCTTTGCCATGAGGGGAGTTTCAAAGTCCAGAAGGTTCTAAAGTCCAGGAGAGGATGCTAGCTTTTCAGAAACATTTGCAGACCAGGCTGGGGGGGGCTTGGAGCAACCTGGTCTAGTGGAAGGTGTCCCTGCCTGTGGCAGGGGGTTAGAACTGGATGAGCTTTGAGGTCCTTTCCAACTCAAACCATTCTAAGATTCTATGAGTCTGTAAAGTTGAATGTCTCTAATGTTACTAACATAACATGGAGAAGAAAAAAGTTCTTAGTGTTCAAGGTTTCTCTGAAAAACATGCAATAGAATTTAATATTGGCTGACCCTTTCTTAAAATTTATTATTAGCCAGAGAATTACAAGGTTTGCCTTTTTTTTCCATGAAGAGGAAAATGCAATTTTTCATGTAGTCCTGTTTGCTTACCTAAGCAGCGAATAAGCAAGAAGGGAGACTATTTTGGCTTGTGGTTCAAAGGCCTTTTCAAAAACCAACTCAGCTAACCAGTCTGTACATATGGATTGGAGGCCCTCTGGTTTCAGTTGTCAGATCCTGTGAAGTTATTTACAGAGTACCAGGAGGACATCATAAACATAAACATTAGTGGAAAAAACAAGAAATGAATTGAAAGAGATACTTTAAAGACATTTTCAGACTTGGAACCAAGAACTGATAATTTTTTTGATATCTTGGCCTTTGTATTTCTCTAGGAATTCTGTTTTCCTTGATGCCATTCATATTTTGAAGATTCTTCTAATGCAGTAAATTTGTTGTATCAAGCTGAAGATGAAAATTTAAAATACTTAATAAAACTTAAGAGCCACATTTTGATAACCTTTCCATCCTTTTGAGTAGTGGATGTTATTTACTAAAGGTTTCTTTCTTTCAAGGAAAAGCAGGGCTTAATTATTTTTTGTCTTTGAAATATTTTGTGGCAATGAACACCCCAACCTTTCCTATCAGTTCAATGGGCATAGAATCATAGAATGACAGAATGGTTTGGGTTGGAAAGGACCTTAAGATCATCTAGTTCCAAACCTGCCATGGGCAGGACTGCAACTCACTGGTCATTGCAGTTTTTAAGATAATAATAGTTAAAACCCCCAAACTCTTGGGTTTTTACATATATATATATATTTAATGCTAAGGATTACATCTGTATAACTAGTTTTAACAGAATACTTTACCATGATTATCATGAAAAATAGCACATAGTACATTTGGCTTGTTCTTTTACAAATCCCAAATCTTTTGGCTGAATGACCCCAAGACCTCTAAAACATTCTGTGTTCTGTCTAATTGAGTGCACTGATGTCTGCTGGAAAACAGATGTGATCAACTGCTGGCATCTGTGAAGCTGAAAGAAAATGTAGCATGGTTTTGTCAGGAAAACTTTATCAGTAATTCTACCTCTTTCCAAGGCATAGATGTATTCCATAAATAAAGGAGTTGCCATTTGATGAGAAGGAGGAAATTCTATCTTAGTCAGTGACAAGGAAAGTGAAATGTGGTCACCCAGAATTCCTGCAATTCAAAGCCAGCTCATGCCCACTTTAATTATGGTGATGTATGTTCCCGTTCAACTTTAATAGAGCTGCTTGTACGACTAACAGATCTCAATTGCAAGGGTCACATTTGCTTTGCTTTTTTTGTCTATAGTTTAGAGTTAGAAATCCTGCAGAAAGGACAATAACCTTTTGAGAAAGCCATCTGTTCTCCTGAGTGCCTCCCCAGGAAAGATTAGCACAAATCCAGGGTGGTCAGTTTGGGTATGTCACCAAAAGTTGGGAGAAAAATTCCTTAATACCAATGTAGCATTAAGAAGCAGGCATTATTTGTTACTGTCACAGATAGACTCCCAGATAGCAGCTGAGTGCCAGGGGCAATAGACTGGCCTCATAGTGTCTTAAGAAGCTGTGGGGCAAAGCAAAACCAAAGCACAGTGTGTTTTTGGAGAGGACTGGATTAGTGTTAAGACTGGATGGCAGAAACCTTCATATACCCTCAAGGAAACCAGTGACAGCAAATGGATCAGTCAAGGAGGTCACTGTAACAATTGTTACATTTGCGTGTCATTCTAGCTTTAATTTCACCACAGGTTTTTCAATCCCCAGGAATATTAGAAATTAAAAACTTCACATAGCAAGGGAAGGTGTTTTCATGAACACAGATCTACAAAAGCCTGGGAAGTAGGCTCATGATTGAGGAACTTGTCAGTGGTCACTGCAGTATTGGTGAGGATGGAGATTGCACATGCTAGTGATTTTGATTAGTGGAGGATTTGGTACTGTCAAGAAGTTTAAAGAGTTTTGATTTTGTTCCAAGCTCTTTAGACTCTAGATGGATTGAGATAGTCTGAGGCTTTGGCAGTCAGTGATGGGCTTGCACTTGGACCTCATTTCCCCTTTATCTGTAAATGGTAAAGTCACCCACACATCTATCTTTTGTGTTGACGTCTCCTTGGAAAACTGTTTTAACCAATTGCTCTTTATCTTTGGGCAGGGTGAGGTGTGTCTTGGAGAGCTCAGCCCCACAGCAGTGAGATGGAGGCCATGCTGGTGACTCCTGCTGACCCTGGGAACCACAATGCTGCATCTGTTCCAGGAAGCATTTCAGCCCATTAAGAGGGCTGGCACACCTTGACATCCCAGATGTCCATAAAACTGTTAAGGTAGGTAACATTTTCAGGCATTATTTACTTATGAGGCTTAAGGCATGTCTTACTTTTATGTGAAAATTGGACTCCTCATGCCAGCATGTGACTCTGGGAGCTGTGATAATAATCAGGGACCTATAATACATGTGTTTTGATCTTGTTACTTTTTAATACAAAAGTCTTGTAGATATGTATTATACAGGCATACAATGTTTCACTGCAGATTTGTAATTACTTTTATTCCTAGTAATAATGTCAATAATCAAATTGAAATCAAAGACCAGTAAAAATTTTATTTTGGACTATCATTCTTGGCCATCTCCAAGCTCATTTGGGAGAAATTAAAAATTGTTATGATAAATCAATGAACTAATACTGTATCTTTTCAGAGGACACAGGCTCTTAGTTTCTATGCAAAATGCTTCTGCAGCTGGCATTTGCTTATGAAGCTAAATCCATATCTCAGGGCAGACCAGAGGGAATGTGTCTATTCTGGTTCCTGAGGAAAAAAGCAGACAAGAGCTATTTCTAGTGGCCCTGCAGGTCCAGTGTGGCTGGCTGAGAACTTTGAATCAAAGTCTGCCCTTTCAAAACCAAACCCAGTGATATGAATTTTGAACAGGGCTCACAGACTTAAACCCATAAAGGAGGAAATTGAGACACTTTGTGATGAAACAAGTGCTTCTCTGCCTCTTGGAATGAGAATTATCTTCAAGAAATGTGAAAAGAAGTAAATAAGAAGCTAACTCAGTAGAATGAATCTATATATTAGAGGACACTAGGAAAAAGTGTCCTGGCTTCTTTTCTTCAAAACATTTTGATAGACTTCTAGTAAACTAGGAAACACAAAGAAAAAAGCTGTCAGCATAGGCCAGCAAACAAACAATAAATGCTGTCAGATGTGTGGAATGCTCACTCTCTTACTTTTATTTACAAGTTTATACAATAAAACATCCAGCCATTGTATGTGACTATGATATGGGAAAGGAGGGAATGAGGGAAGGTGTAGAAGAAGGTTGAAGACTTTTAAACCTGGATACTTAATTCTAGGTCTCTAAAATCTATATTTCTTACACAATTATTTTGAGAGGTGCTTCTACATCTCAGAACTTCCCCCCCACCAAATCATTTAAGGGTTGAATTATCTTCTTAAGACGATGTGATCCAATGTTCTTTATTCAGTGAAGGGAAGCACCTATAAACCATTTCTTTTTTGAATGACTCTGTTTCTGGGTTCTTGTTTCCCCTAAATAAGATCTGAAATGCTTTCTCATGAACATCAGAGGATGTAGGAGTAGAGGGCATGCTGTGTTTTCTAAAAGACAGTCAAAAAATAAGCAGTGATACATCTTAATGTTAAAAATGAAAGCATTTCAAAAACATATCCAGTCTGCAAAGAGGAAGAAACTGGTAGATATTTCATTTTCTATCAAACTCTAGCCATTCATAAATTGTTGAACAATGGAAACTGCATGCAGTGGTAGCGCCTGGACTTCGAGTGAACCATAACATTCCATAAACTTGCAGAGCTAGGCATAAAGCGCTACTACTGGGAGGCTGCATCTGCAAGTATCTGCTCACTTAAACCCCAGGAGAAATTTTCATGGAGCTTATAGTGATTTATCATGGGAAGCATAGGCTTTTTCATAGACATTGTTCTCAGTGACAGTGTAAAGAAAGAGAGCACTAAATCTCTTCTCATCATAACTAATGATTAAGTCAGCAGCTTTTTGGCAAATACAGAATGCCCTTCTACAAAAACCAAAGTATTCTATTGTGATGTATTACATTTAAAACCCCCATAAGTATCCCATAAGGCTATTGCAATATTTTTAACTAGATCTTCCCTCTTTGTCACCATATTGAAATAAATGGAATGTGTCAGACTGAGTAATGCTCTTTCAATAAGTTTTTAGGAGCTCGCTTAGAAGTTTGGCAAAATATAAAGAAACGAGGAAAACTTTCTCAGGATCCTCTATGGCCTGAATGAAAGATCGGTCCATTAAGGAGAAAAGCTTATGCTGATGCTGACACTAATAAATGGGACAGGGAAAGATATTTCTGCCTAGTTTGGGCTACCTTGCTCCAAGTCTGCTGCCTCAAGTTGCCCTGCGAAATAAATCAGCCAGCTGAAGATGATTCATTACATTGCAAAGTTCCCATCAATATAATGGGGAAATCAATTTTGTGTGAGTGTTCAAATGTGAACTCAACCTCAGCTATCAGGAGTGACAGGGACAGCAGCTGCTGAAAAACTAACTCCCCTGCACCCACTGTTCAGTTCTGGATTTGAACTGTGGTACTACGAATGCCTCTTCTTTCAGAGCGCATTACTGTTACTCAGTCTGGATGCTGAACTTGCTTTAGCATCATACGTTATTTGGAAGAAAATACCATGATTTTGGTCAGCTGTCCCTTCTGCAGTGCTTTGATTTCAGATGCAATCTCAGCCCTGTTGAAGCCAGCCATCACCAGGGCCAGGATTTTATTCTCTCTTTTGACCCTTGAGGCAAGTTTTTAGAAGGTGGACCTTCAGAGCTACATCTAGCTTGGATTTTAATGTTCTCTTATAGGGAGTATAAACACATTTTCTTTTAGAAATACATTCCCTAAATATTCCCTAAAATATTTTACACATCAAACCACTTTAAAAAATAACTCCTTAGTGCTCCCCAGATGGAAAAACCTGCAATAGAATGGCAATGGGAAAGAACTGTGTTTAATCATTAACCAATGATCATGGCAAGACTGGAGGTCTCCATTGGTCCTCATGTTACAAGTGCTGTATTTTAACACCATCCATCTTTCATTCTTTAGGAAATAAATAGATTAAGGAGAACCCATTTTCAAGAGGTTCTTCTTTTGTGACACTTGATCTTACAATGTGTTCTTATATTAGCTATTTGAAACATTTCTGAAATGTTTGGAAATCTTGCCCTGTAAGACCTTTTTTATATCTGTGTAACATAGCCTTTCTGAGTAGCACATCTGGAATCCTACCCACAGTTCACAGAATTTATAGTTGGGTAAAGTGGGCCCTCCTCAGACTTAAGAATCTTCCATTTTTCCTCCCCCTTCCATCTCCCTTTGCCTCACAAAGGTCCTAGTCAAGAGT
Source organism: Neopsephotus bourkii (assembly GCF_033783945.1). Taxonomy (NCBI): domain Eukaryota; kingdom Metazoa; phylum Chordata; class Aves; order Psittaciformes; family Psittacidae; genus Neopsephotus; species Neopsephotus bourkii. Next base: position 881,108 of record NW_026901264.1, on the reverse strand, counting down.
GGGATTAGAAGGAAATCCCATTAAAGCCTAATAGTGCTGCTTCTTTCCAGAGGGAGTCACTACAAAGTAATTTATTTATCCAGCATGCAACTGCAGGTACTCATTTGTCAAAGGCCTGTGCATGCTGGTGCTGTGGCCTTCATTATCCCAGGAACAAGGGACCCAAAAAGTCTATTCCTGCTACCAGGCTAGCCTTGTTTATTCCTTCCTTACTCCAACATCACATACAAGTCCACAGGAGGTAGGTGGCTGTGCTTATAGCTGGAATTTGGACAGTATGTATAAGGCATAAAAAGCCGCAATTCTGCTGCCTTCCCGTATTAGCACCAGTAAGAGGCTCTGGGCAGAGTACAGCTATCAGCTGTTTTCATCTCCTGAGCCATAGGCAGCTCTAATTTTCAAACATGCTTTCCTTATACACCCCTCTCCCCCACTTTTCTTTATTGCTATGTCTTTCCCATCAAGGGAATTCACCCTCAAGTTCAGATGACATACACTTAGGAGATGCTGTGAAGAATCAGCCCTTTGTGAGCATGTGAAGGATGCTTTCCTTGACCTGTCAGGGAACATATTTTGCTTGATGAGAAAGAATGCTGTCCCAAATTCCTCCCTACTGCAAGCAGGCTGCTAGAAGTGGATTTACATTAGGGATGACCATGGCCTACTCCGGCTGGCAGAAGGTCTCCTGAGCAGATGACACTGTTTACAATGTATTGGCTGCTTTTACTGCTCTATTAAGTGATGGTAGGTGTTTCTACCAAACAATGCAAATAGAAAATAATTTGTTTGTGAGGGCCTAATCCTGAAGCTCTTATTTGGTGTTTACAAAAGTTAAATTCAGCATTTATTCAGCTAACCTCCACTTGAGTTCACAAGGAGTTAGCCATGGTGAGGACAAGAAGAGGACTGTGGAAGTGTACTGTTTGTTTTTGGCCATAGCACAAAGATGCTTTACATTAAAAACACATACTGAAGAAAATAGAGGTGCACACAATTACTGCCTATATGCATGTGGCACTATATGTGTGCACACGAACACAATTGCACACTAATCTAATCAATACATTCATTTCTGATTAGAACATAATTACACATCCCAGGAGGATGGAACAGAAAAGTCCCATTAACCCCTCATGCCCTTTTCAGCTTTCCTCTGCCTTTCCATCTAACAGACCTCTGTGTCACTCCACTCATTAGCAGTTACTGTCTATGACATTGTTACATAAATAAGGATGTCGACCTGTCAGAATGGGTCACCCAATTCAAGGGTGATGATAAATATCTGTCCCTATGAATTAGGCTAAAGACACCAGAGTACAGGACAGCTACTGTTGATTATTGGATAGTTAATGTATAGAGGACAAAAGGTGCTGAGGCCCGGTCACTTTTTGGATCATTAATATGGATTTAGGCCTACTGTTAATAAAAAAAGAAGCATGCACACACACAAAACTAGGTTAGCAAGAACATGCAACTTTGATTTGGGACAGGATGCATAGAGAGTGGGGAGAGTCACAGTATGGAAGGCGTGGCTTTTGCATCAACTCGATGCTTTTCATAAGCAAAATATCTGGGGGTCAGGCTGAAAACAGATTGTGCTCCCCCATGCTTGCAAACGCATGTAATAGGAAGTAAAAGGCACAGTGGATGCCTTTAACTAGCAGAAATGACTCCAGGAAGGGGAATATGCAGAAAAGCAGTATTCAATTCAGGAGCAGCTTGAGAGCTGCTGCTGAGGCTCCTCACATGGTTTGCACTGAAAACCATCTGTTATTGCCAAGACTCTTAGGAAACCCTGCTTTATTTTCAAAACACCTTCTTTTACTTACATAGGGAAAGGACTGGAGGGTATCACTAACCCCAATTCATTCATTTAGTGATTGCTATCGTTCCGCACTAGTGACAGGTTTTTCCTTGCAGGTAGAACCAAAGTGTGATGCAACACATAGCTTTGATTTTAATAGCTGATGTTGTAAAAATATCAAGGCAGTTTGTAGACAGAAGCTCTTGCCGTTCTAAATAAGATCGAATTAAGACCCTTTTCCACAAGACTCAATGCTGTAACTTGCTGAAAATGTTAACTGCTGGGCAGGAAGATCTCTTAGGATTTCTTTATCTACAAGTCTAATCACAGCACCTACAACTTTCCTGGAATTCAGTGTCCCACAGGATCAGACTGTCATACCAGTGTCAAGAATTTATTACAATGACTTGCTCTGAAGGGCAGATCCAGTCTGGAAGGGAGCTAAATGTCCTGTAAAGCAGTCAGTGTAAGTACACCATGTCTTTGTAGAGTCAGGCCCTTCAGTTAGTTTTACTAACTATTGAATTATTATTATTGAGTTCTATGATTCTAGCTTTGCTGCTGAGTTGCAAGAGACGTGGCTGTAGCACTTTCCTACAGCAAGGTTCTGCCAGATGATGATACCAGCTCCTGCCAATTCAGTAGTGCAAGGTAGCTGTACTTCACGCCGTGTTTCCCTCTAATTTGCTCTACCCTCGGGGAGCAACTGTTGCAAGGAGTATCCCTGTTTTACTGGCACACCAAACTATGGAAATTTCTGCTAGCTATTGTAGTCAGAAGTCTCAATCTCACTGGTGGTGCCAATGACCAAGTCTGCTCAAGTTTGCTGAGACAACACACCAGTCCTGAATTGCTGATTTGAGTCAAGACAGTGAGTACCTGGCTTACTGGAGAGCATTCACAGGTTCAGCTATGCAAAGCTGCAAAAAGAAATTGCAGGCTGATCAGAAATAGTGATACCTACAGCTACTGAATTTCTTTTGCTGGAATAAGACTTTGTTCCAGCCCTTTGGAAAAGTGTATTTGTGTTGAGTCAGTGTTGGCACACAGGAAATGTGAGCAAATGAAGTTGTCTTTTGAGCTCAGTGGGGTCTTCCTTTTCATTTGGCAAAGATATAGCTCGCTAAAAGGTATGAGGGAGGGAAGTAGCAGGAAGAAACAAGACAGAATATTGTCTCATAAAAGGAACACTAAAAACATGGAAGAAAGGCAGAGTCTGCTCCCTGGGTAAAGCACCTACTTGCATCTTCAGTTCAAACTTTGGAGTGTGGAGCTGTCATTTCCCCATCCCAGAGGCCTTTGGATTTCAGTGGTAGAGGAAATGGAAGTTTTCAAACCCTCTGTGGTGAGAGATTGTCTAATGTACTGCAGTCACACATGCCATTTTATTTAACTGCAGTAGATTCTACTACTTTGTGATTATTATTCGTAAGATTCATACTCCTTCATTAAATCAATTTTTAGAATGAATTTTCCAGAAGAGATTTGTCTGTATATGAACCTGCAGGTGTGTTTCTGCTGGAATATATAACATTTTCTCTGCAGACTGAAGCCTTTGGGTTCTGAAAGTTGTAAAAACCAGAAAGAGTCAGCCTTTTTACCTTTTTGTATCATTATGACAATTAAAATTTGAAGATGCTTTTATCTGGGATTTCCCAATGTGTTTTTTAATATGTGTTGAAGATGTGATGATATAGGAAAGACAAGGTTATTGCATATTTGGAAGTGCACAATGTAGTAAGGTGGCTGTTTCTTAAAGGCACAGGGTTCTGAATGATATCATCAGATATTCTTAGATACCAACACCTATTCCATTATAATAACAGATTTGATAGTCTATGGGAAATATGTAAAAGCCATAATTCAGAAAAATACAGTTATTCCCTACGTATTTCACAGGACCAGCGTGACTTTATTAGCCTGATGCCTATCAGAAACCAGGGGAAGCCACGTCAAAATATAAGTTAAAAAATGAAACTATACTTCTTTTGCTTTTAAGGCTGATTGTAAAAAGCCCTTGTGCATACATACACACACTACATTTATAAAAATAACTCCTAACACCCTCTAAAAAGTCTAATCATAATATCTCAAATATGTGGCCAATATAGATGGGATTATTTTGCAGCAGTGGGTTAAGCATATTGCTGGCAAAGAACTCCAGGACACACTGATATAAATTCACAGAAATAGGGCTTGCTAATGTAGTAAGTGACGACAGCTGCTGTGGCTGCTGAACTAAAAAGGAGCTCTGTCCAAGAATAATGAGCATTTCCCATTGCACTGCAGAAGCACATGCTTTGCACATGGGAGTTTGGGTCATAACTCAGTCAGCCCTATGTAGTATCCATCCCTTCGTTTAGTACATGGTAACATTTAGATGCATTAATTAGAGGTCTGAAGTTCATTGTGTGCACAGTCAGTGTAGAATTCCAGCAAGCATCCCCTGGTATCCAGGTCCATAGTGCAGCTGTGGGGCAGGAGCAGCCCCTGGCCATGCCTGTCTCACCCCAGACTGCACGAGGCAGGAGCACTCTTGCCCTAAACTGCCAGGGCAAGGAATCCATTTGGCTTCTTGCTGCAGTCCCCTAACAATCTGCCTATTTGTGCTGGTGGTTTTTGTGCTGTGACTACCTTTCCAACAGGAACTGGACTGAGATCACTGGCTTATTCCAGTCTAGCCACTGAAAGGCTGCCTGTTTATTAAAACCATGCTCTGTGTGAAATGCATCTTTGTCTATGAAATGGCATGGCCATTACATAAGGAGTTTGTGATTTATAGTCATGAGATAGTGTGTTTGCAGTAGGCAAAGCAGTAGGCCTTCTGGGATCAGGATTTGTTAGCCCAAGGCTGTCCATCTCCAGGTACTTTCACGCTTGCTTGCTTGCTTTGTTGAAACACAATAATTGATGGGACTTAGCTTCTTGAAGAGTGAAAGGCACTATTTCTACTGCTGTTCAAATCCAAACCAGCAGCTACAGGATAAAAAGCATCAGAAGCCTCTGAAGCACCTGTCAGAGTGATGTGGAAATCTACCTGGGTTACCTCTAGAGCTCAGGCATTGGTAGCAGTCTAACTGTGGTAACATGGAGCACCATGGGCATAAATTTACCCAACTGAAAAGCGCTTGAGGCTGTGATTCCACAAACATTTCTCTCTGTGGCAACTTTTGCCTCTAGCAGGTCGTGCTGCCACTTCCACAGGCTGTTTGAGGCAGCACCTACACTGCCTTCTTTGTCCTGCTTGGAGGGCTGGCAGAAGCGTGGGAGCAAGCAGCAGCAAGTCATGGTGGGCATCCTTGGCCTGGAGAAATGTGTGTGTAACCACAACCCGAAGGGCAGAATGAATAAGTTTATGTGGAAGCCTGTGACTAAGTCATTATGGAAAAGAGGCTTTAGGCTCTTTTCAAAAGGTTACCAATTGCTAGTAGGGACTAGATGTCTTAAAGAAAAGGCAAGAGGCAGTTTAGTCTACTCCTTCACATGTGTAGCATCATGTATAAAAGAAATCACCAGCACAGCTGCTGTTAGCTGGAAGAAGTGATGTAATTGATAGCCATAAAGATTCCTCTGCCTCTCTGAAAGGGTTCCTGGTGTTCATCTAATCAATGGCAAGTACAATAGCTGTTGATCTGTGCCAGGAGCCTTCCTCTTCTGTTACCAGGACTAAGCCCATTTCTTGGATGCTAAGGTAGCATTTCATAAATGTTGAAGCTGAAGCAAAACATGAAAAGGTGTCTGTTACAGGGAGTGAGGAAAGAGGTTCGTTGTGCTTGTTGTATCAGCTTAACAGAATATTCTGGTGGTGAAACCTTCCTCACTCATTTGATTGGTCTAGTGGAAGGTGTCACTGCCTGTAGTGGGCAGTTGAAACTGAATGAGCTTTAAGGTCCCTTCCAACCCAAACCAGCCTGTGATTCTATGATTATATGACTGTGCGTTGTCAAAGGTTGTGCGCAATGTATGAGAACAGCAAACAAAGACAAAGTCTTGTGAGTAAATTACCCACCATTAATTATGCAACAGCTCCATATCAGTGAAGTTACAAAGATTAGTATACATTGGCATGCATGTTACCAGTGTGATATCAGCTGATGTTGTTAAGGTGTGATGCAGTAAATTCATCACAGAATCCTAGAATGGTTTGGATTGGAAGGGACCTTAAAGCTCATCCAGTCCCAACCCCCTGCTGTGGGCAGGGACACCTTCCACTAGACCAGGTTGCTCCAAGCCCTCTCCAGCCTGGCCTTGAACACTGCCAGGGATGGGGCAGCCACAGCTTCTCTGGGCAACCTGTGCCAGCGCCTCACCACCCTCACAGAGGAGAACTTTTGCCTAAAACCTCATCTCAATCTTCCCTCTGTCAGGTTAAAGCCATTCCCCCTTGTCCTCTCCCTGTACGGCCCTTGTCCAAATCCCTTCTCCAGGTTTCTTGTAGCCCCTTCAGGCACTGGAAGCTGCTCTAAGCTCTGCCCAGAGCCTTCTCTTCTCCAGGGTGAGCAATGCCTCCAGCCAAGTGGGCCACATGCTGTGAGCTCATCAGCTGTCATGTGCTAAATCAATGCTGCATGGAGAGCCTTTATAGTGTGAGCTGGGGGCACTGTTGGTAAGTGCCATGCTTGCAACTGAATCTGTCTTAAACTCGGTACTAGTGGACACTGTATGTGCGTACTCCAGTAGCAGTCTTGCTATCAACCTCTTCTGCTGCTGTGGCAATTTTCCATCATTTTTCCAAAACTGCATGTGATAATATAATTAACGACTACTTTTCTGGTGGAAGCAAACAAGTGCTGCAAGGTGGATTTCTGACTGTATAGGGCAAGTGTGCAGTCAGGAAACAGAAGGACATGATATTCCCCAGCATCAGGCAATCCTCATTTTTTGCTGGGGCTATGGGAAGTGCAATGTGAAAGGGGTAAAGACCAAGTGAGAAGAAAGGGAAGCAGCAGGCATGTCCTGAAGCTGTGGTGAATACAGGGTGAGGACAGAATGACTGATTCTCACTGTAGAAAATGTGTGTGATAGAAGCAAAGCACATCGGCAACTAGAAAGTAAGCAAAACCAAAATCCGAGAAATGACCCTTTTCCAGGCTATAGAGCCAAGTTCAGATTCTTTCAGGAACTGATTCCATTTACATCAATGAGAGGAGAAAATTCCTGCTCACAGTGAAATAAGTGATTTCCATTGCTGAATTACGGGTTTATGCACTCTAACATATGGCCCCTGACCCCCTGACCCCACCAGAAACACAGTTGCACACCTTCTGTCATAGCTGGCTTGCTGTGTTGGATTGCCAGGATTTCCAGGTTTGGGATAGAAACTTTCTGCTCTATGACCCCACCTTTTTTTCAGCCCTTCTGGTATGTACAGAAGGACATCCCTTCCCTGCATGCATAGCACACCATGAGTGAAATTCTCAGTAATTTAACAAAGAACAGATCAGCCCCTTAGAATCATAGAATGGGTTGGAAGGGACCTTCAAAGGACTTGGGTTTCTCTGTGTTAGGTTTCATGCATATAGCATCAAGCTTTTGGCAGCAGGTAGGATATGCAGGCTTGCATTCATTACGTACATGGGCTCGTATCCTCTTGTATGAACTTGGTTAAACAGCAGCATTTTAGATTTAGCTTTACTGTCTGTAACACTTTGAACTCAGCTCTTTCACAAGAGTGGTGTACAGCTCCATCCATTAACATCTTTCTGAACTCCTGCAGGAATTCTTGAAACAAGACATTTTAAAATTAGTGAAGAATCACAGCGCAGTTATTAAATAATAGCATAATGAATTCAAACGTTTTTAATATTTGCTCCAATTGTTCTATACTTTCTCTGTAGAGTGAGATATGTACACATGCACATACACACATGCACAGATTTAGAATCATAGAATAGTTAGGGTTGGAAAGGACCTTAAGATCATCCAGTCCCAACCCCCCTGCCATGGGCAGGGACACCTCACACTAAACCATGTCACCCAAGGCTCTGTCCAACCTGGCCTTGAACACCACCAGGGATGGAGCACTCACAACTTTTCTGGGCAACCTATTCCAGTGCCTCACCACCCTCACAGTAAAGAATTTCTTCCTTAAATCCAATCTAAACTTCCCCTGGTTAAGTTTTAACCCATTACCCCTTGTCCTATCACTACATTCCCTAATGAAGAGTCCCTCCCCAGCATCCCTATAGCCCCGCTTCAGATACTGGAAGGCTGCTATGAGGTCTCCATGCAGCCTTCTCTTTCTCCAGGCTGAACAGCCCCAACTTTCTCAGCCGATCTTCATCTGGGAGGTGCTCCAGTCCCCTGATCATCCTCGTGGCCCTCCTCTGGACTTGTTCCAACAGTTCCATGTCCTTTTTATGTTGAGGACACCAGAACTGCACACAGTATTCCAGTTCCTCAGCCTTCTCCAAATCCTGTGTAGCTAGTTCACCCGAGAGCTTCCTGAGGGGGCCTACGTTCTCTCTAGTCTGTTTTTTATTTGCTATGTACCCATAGAATCCCTTCCTGTTATCCTTAATATCCCTAGCCAAGTTTAATTCTAACTGAGCCTTAGCTTTCCTAACCTGGTCCCTAGCTTCCTGGACAACATCCCTGTACTCTTCCCAGGCCGCCTGTCCTTGCTTCCACCTTCTGTCCTTGCCTCTTTTTTCATTTGAATTTTCCTCAGCAGCTCCTTATCCATCCAAGGAGGTCTCCTGGCCCTCCTGCTGCACTTCCTTCTGGTTAGCATGCAACACTCCTGAGCTTGTAGCAGGTGATCCTTGAATATCAACCAACAGTCTTGGGCCCCCCTGTCCTCTAGGGCTATGTCCCATGGAACCTTACTAAGCAGGTTCCTGAAGAGGCCAAAGTCTGCTCTCTTGAAGTCCATGGCAGTGAGCTTGCTGTATGCTGTTCTCACTGTCCTGAGGATCTCAAACTCAACCATCTTATGATCGCTACAAGCAAGGCTGCCCTGGAGGGTCACATTTCCAGCCAGCCCTTCCCTGTTGGTGAGCACGAGGTCAAGCATGGCACCTCTCCTTGTTGGCTCCCCTATTACTTGCAGAAGGAAGTTGTCTTCCACACAATCAAGGAACCTCCTGGATTGCTGTGCTGGGCCGTACTGTCCCTCCAGCAGATATCAGGGTGGTTGTAAAGACAGACTAAGAGACTTGGGCTTGTTCAGCCTGGAGATAAGAAAGTGCCAGGGAGACCTTAGAGCAGCTTCCAGTGCCTGAAGGGGATACAAGGAAGCTGGAGAGGGACTTCGGAAAAGGGTCTGAAGGGACAGGACAAGGGGGAACGGCTTTAACCTGACAGAGGGGAGATTGAGATGAGCTCTTAGGCAGAAGTTCTTCCCTGTGAAGGTGGTGAGGCACTGGCACAGGTTGCCCAGAGAAGCTGTGGCTGCCCCATTGCTGGCAGTGTTCAAGGCCAGGCTGGATGGGGCTTGGAGCAACCTGATCTTGTGGAAGGTGTCCCTGCCCATGGCAGGGTTGTGGCACTGAATGAACTTTAAGGTTCTTTTCAATCCAAATCAGTCTGGGATTCTATGATGATTCTATATATATGTGTGTGAATATATTTACACATAGGTGTATGTGTTCCATATATATATATGTATGTTTGCCTAGAATGCATATAAAATGACGGCATGTCTGTGCATTGTTCTCTGAGCTGTTTTGGAGTTTATCAGTGATATGTCATTACTGAAGATTTATTTGTATTACAGAAGTGCCTACAGAACCTATCTAAAGCTACTATCCAGTTGTGTTGACCAGTCTTCTTATGGTCCCTACTTTGATGTAAATATTTTAGAGAGGAGGTGAAGAGAAAGAAAGATGTACAAACTACAAAGCTGTACAAACTACAAAGTGGTTTAGCTAGAAATAAATTTTAATGTCCTGACTAATACCTTCTGATTCTCCCTGGCTTCATGTCTTGCAGTGTGATGAATCATGTATCAGTAACAGAATTTGTCTGAATTAACATTATCACAGATTGCTCTGATGCTCAGCCGTGTGGGGCTCCAAGCGTTTGATGGCAGCCTTCAGAAAATCCTGCTCTCCTGGATTTCAGAGTCCTCACACTGACTTTACTCTGCTTGTGCTGTAATTAGATCCATCTGTGAACAGGCCTTGCCCTCAGCCCTCAGTCCAAGGTCCCTCTGAAGTTCCAAAGATGTGAATTGCAGTTTATTCCCAATATTCCTCATTTTCACATGCTTGTTACCATCCAGGTTCCAGAAGAAGCTTCAAATGGAAGTGCCAGAATCTTATTAGGGCAAGATGTTGTCTTTTTACTCCCTGAGGAGGTCTGGTGAGATTGTAAAGACAGCAGCAGTCTCCTGCAGAAGGCTGAGAGGTGAAGGAAGCAGACAAGATGGAAAAGTTAATAGGAAGAAGGGAAAGTATAAAAGAGGTACAGTGCATGGGAACTCTAAAGTGACCTTTAAATGATTATTTTTATTGCATTTATACTTTTCATCGCTTCTTGATGATTCTCAATGGAAGCTTGAAAGAGTTCACAGCTTGGTTTTTTTTAATATATTTCTTGTTGTTATTCTGTATCTCAGTATTTTTGTGCACACAAAATTATTGCCAACACATCTAAATTAGAGTGATTTTGATACATTAATATACAATCCCTCTCCTACGGACACCCAAAACCTTATTAGCTTCTGGGGGACACACTTCACTTGATGCACTCATTTTCAATAGCTCTAGTTTCTGTCCATAAAAAATACTCAGAGTGGCAAAGCACTTGCTGGCAGGCAGGCTCTTAAAATATCAGGAAGATAGAGAAGAGGGAAGGGGGGAGAGAGTGGAATTTTACAGGCAATACTTGCATGTGCTAAATAGAAACGGAGGGGGGGAGAGGATTTATTTCCCTGCCTCAATTCCCTTTGCAGGTCACCTTTAAAGGAAAATATTTTTTTAATGCGCATGTATTAAACGTGCTCATGTTCAGTTATGATTGTTGTTTAATGAATAGGATATTCATTACATTTAAGTACATTGAGCTCAGTGAAACAGCTGGAAAAATATGTTAAACGTTCATTATACACAAGTGAAGAAACAAGTGTGTATGTGTATGCGTTTATGTGTGTGTGCACATGTTTATTGAACACCATTATCTAAGAGAGGGCCCTCACAAGGGCATATATGCATGATGGATTTAAAATAACAGAGTAAGAGGTGAAAATAAATCCAAACATCAAACAGAAACAGACTAGAAGAGAAAATAGGAACAAACTGAGAGGAAGTTATGCTAAAATCTGGCTATATGCCATACTAGTTATTCACATTTCCAGATTAAGAGAAACCAATTTTGTTATTTCTTCTTTTGCTCTTTAATTGAAACCAGATACACCTCAACTCAAGGAGATGTTTAAACATGTGCTTAACTTTAAGCATATAAGTAACCCTAGTGAAGTTGGTTCACTGAGCATTCAGAAAAGCCACAATTAATAAAGACAGGTGTAGTTAAAAACATCAACAAGTTCTAGGTTAGTACAGAGGGCACAATAACTACTGCATTTATATATATTTTATTATGTAGGTGAAGAAGAGGAAGCTTGTAGCAATACGTGTGAGTAAGAAGCTTAAAATTGCAGAAGAATAGGGGAAATTTGAGAACAGGCAGATCTGTATTCACCAGGCTCAGGTTTTAATAGATTAAGCAGAAAACCTGAACAATACTAATCTTTTTCACTAGCTGAAGATAGTAGAACAATCAGGCAAAAGGGATAGAACGGGCTTTATTTCAGAAAAAAAATCATATTGTGTAATGAGTACAGGGATCATTAAATGTTTTCCTTTCCAATAATAACTTTAATAAAGTTTCAACAGCAGCTTATTAAACACAAACTACTGAAATCAGAGTTAAGATATTCATAGTCTGTATAACTTTTATAGAATCCCAGACTGGTTTCGGTTGGAAGGGACCTTAAAGCTCATCCAGCTCCAGCCCCCTTCCATGAGCAGGGACACCTTCCACTAGACCAGGTTGCTCCAAGCCCCGTCCAACCTGGCCTTGAACACTACCAAGGATGGGGCAGCAGCAGCTTCTGTGGGCAACCTGTGCCGGCACCTCACTACCCTCACAGGGAAGAACTTCTTAAGATCTAACCTGAACTTTCCCTGTTTAAGTTTAAACCATCACCCCTTTTATTTGTTTGTTTGTTTAAAATATTCATATATCTGTACCCAGGAATTCTAAAGGAGCTCAGTGGTTTTCTGGAGTAGCAGTGCAATAGGTTTCAACCAGGCCTAAGCTTCCACAAACATTAAGTGGCAGCTACCAAAAGAAGATAATTTACTTGGGTTTTTTTGTGTGTTTTTCTCAACTGCACCATCACTTTTTCATAGTAACAATCATAATATGTAGATTACTGATATTCCTTCACTTGCAAACTTCAGTGAGGCTGAAGGTATTTACATTTGGTCAGACATTCAGGGGCTAAAATATTTTTCTCCTTTGTGTTAAAAGGGAGATTGAGCCAAAAGCTGATGGTATCTTCTTTGGTCCTTCCCAAATCTGATAATCTAAACAAGGAATAGATGACGTTTCTCAATTCCTTGCTCACTTCCTTAAATGAAACAGGATTGATTTATAAGCTGCTGAAATGCTTAAGTGTTGTATGGAGACATCAGAAGAATGGGGATCAGACTGTGTAGGTAGAGAGCTATAAAACGTGCTTATTACTGGTTTAGTTGTGTGAATTCAGGGTTCTGAATAGGTTGCTGTTTTCCTCTGGAGAAAGAAAGAAAAACAAATACATTATTACAAGGAGATAAATGTAAAGGTGGATCAGCAGAGAAAATAAATCTTAATATTAATTTAGAGGCATCTTTATCGATTGTGTGAATTTAGGTTCAAAAGAGAATGTTTAGAAAATTAGAGCTTTCCTTTTTATCTGCATTGCCTGACTGGCTATAGGTTGCCAGATACATTCAATGGCTCTTTAAAGAGCTGTCTGTGGATTTAGACAGCTCACAGCATGTCGGTCCTTAATTTTTCTCAGAATCTACTGTCTGTCAGAAATTCATAGGAGTTAAAAAACCCCCAAGTAACCCAGACATTCAGTGGAAGAATTATAGTTGGCTGCTTGAGCCTCTAATTGCTCAGTGTCCTTGGCAAGAACAAACACAGAGCCATATCATTCGATATCTTGAGCCCTAACCTGCAATAATCCATGCTCCTTAATCCTTCATGGAGCTGTTGATATGTCATCATAATTTATTTTAAAATGGTATTCTTTAGAACCTCATTCCTAATCATTCATATTAATGGTAGCATTAGAGTGAATTAGGGCATTATTTGCCTCATATGTGACACTGAAGGACTTGCAAGTAAGTGTGTGTCAGAGAAGACAGCATTAAATGTGAATGGCACAGACAATATGAAAAATGGAAGAGACCAATATTAAACTTTTAATAGAAATAAATGGCAGCAAAACTTTCCCACAGGCAATAGTACTGCGGTATTTTTAGCTAGTTGAGGCCAATGTATGTTAAGAATAGCATTCACTGCAGTGGGAAAATACACAATTTCTATCACAGGGCAGTCAGAATAACAGCATACTGATGATACAATGGTATAAAATATGTAATTATCTAGCATGCAAAAGAATAAATCATATAAACTATTTACAGTAGGAATTGTGAAAGGACAATGACACATTGTCGTCTTCTTTGTGTAGCAAGGGTAAAGTTTGGCTTATAAAATTGCAAAATCTAATTCATAGTGTTTATGTGATGCTTCCTGCAAGAAGACTCTGCTATGATTTTTTTTTCTTTCTAATAAATTAGGTCAGATATTAGCTTGGTTAAAATGACAGAACTGGATAAAATTAGAAAGATGTTAGCTTGAATAACATCTTATGTTTCTTCATGTTGTATCATTAGTGTAAAATTATACAGAATAGTCCTCCTTTCCCATGCAGCTGCAGCTAACAGCAATTTCACTTCCAGAACCATCACTGGATTGGAACTCATAGGGTGTAAAATTCATAACCCTACCAGAAGTGAAGCCAGGCAGTTTCAGAGCTATGCATGGAGTGATTATTCTCATTACAGAACTACTAGTCCATAATATTAATAATTATTAATAATGCAGAGAACAAAGGCTTTGTATGTCCTCATCTCTCATCACATGCAAAGCTAGTTTTAATTGATAAGCCCCGTCTGTTCCGTGTGCTCTTATTGTATCACTAGAAGTTGTAAAAATAGGGTGAAATCAATATTTGTTATCTGTCCTCCTTGGTAGCAAAGAAAGACCTAAGCTTCAGGATTAGTGGGCAGATATGAAGAGGATTTATTTGTGATACAAATCTGTATTAATTGATTTTTCTTGATGTGGATTAATTGCAGTTCTTTATTAGGAATAATATCACAAATAAACTATAGACAAGTATAGATTGCTAAGCCTAGATTTCAACTGAATGAGGCTAATCAATATCTAAGTCTGTAATTTAAAGCAATTCATTAAAGCCTAAGGAAAAGCTATGTGAGAAATGTCTCATCTGGAGCCTTACAGGAGTTTTTCCCTAAATGGAATAAATACATTTGTAATATATAATTATTGCAGATTAAGCTTGCTCAAATGCTTTTTACTTGCCATCTATTTTGCTGAGGGTGAGGAGAAACACCTCTGTTGTGGTACCAACATCCTGATGGGCAAGAGCCCTCCTCTGTGTTCGTCATCAGGCTTTCAACCCAGGAGGACAGCTGTCATGTGGTGCAACACCTCAAGTAGCTCTTCACCATTTTGGGACTGAGGGTGTTCATCTTCTCATTGTAATGTGACGTCAGCCACTCACTGTGGTTTCTGGTTGCCTACACTAAACAAGAGAAGTCTACTTCAGTTTTGGCCAACATGTTTAAGCACAAATGACAGCCATAGAGCACAGCCTACAAACTACTGCTCTGCCAACAGGTAAGGAGGAGTGTTTCCCATGGGAACACCAGTCTCTGGCCCCAGCATGAGAGGATGGGGAAGGGAATTCTTCCTCGAGGGAAGGATTGCCCAACTAGGACCCCTCCTGGCTACGCCTTCTGCTGGGAACTTGCAAGCTGCCTTTGGGTGCCAGTTCTTCACTATCACCCCTGTACCTTTGTGTTGGCTTTGGGAGTGCTCAGCACACAACTGGGACTCTTGGAACTACTTGTGCCTAAAACATAGACTCACATAGGACTAATTTTCATCAGTATTGTATAATAGATACATTTTGTGTCTTGCAGGTCATTAAGAACTTCCCTTGTCTATTTTATATGTAATTAGACAGTAGATCACATATGACTTGAGGTTGAAGTTAGCCAACTGTTACGAAAAATACCAGGATATCTTAGTGCGTGTGTTAATTTACATTTTTCATGTACAGCCATACAACGTGTGTAGTGATGTCTGTATTACCATGGCTTTAGACAGAGGTTGGGTATCTATAACAACTTTCAAGCTGTTCAGACTCTGATTGGGCTCATAACTCTTGCTCTCAGTTCAGCCAAATATACAGTTCAGGTTCTGTTCTTAAGCATTCATTTGAAGTTAAATACATGAGCAAGCCTCATTAAAATTGCTACTAATAACCAGCCTTCAGGAAATTATTTTAGTGACCTTTAGTGAGTGTGTATTATGCAAAATGAATTCCAGGGTTCTGTGACTTAAGAGCTTTCATAATATAAACTGTATCATAAAAGAAGGAAAGTGGCTGTAGCACTTAATTAATACGATTGCTATAATACTTGGAACAGATCCTAGGTTTAGAAGCACTAAATGTAAAACCTATGACAGATAAAGCACCTAAGTCAGTGTAACAACAATAAACAAAAAGATTCATTTCAAAATAATATTATAATGAGTGTATTCTGAAAATACTCTTACATATTCGCATATGATCATCCTGGACACATGCGTGGATAAGACAGAAACACTCTTCAAGCATGTACCAGTAGTTCTGTCTAGTTCAAATTGTAGCACTTACCAAATTCCTGAACTTTGAAGTTGCTAAGGAGATCTGTTTGCCTTAGTAGTTTCATGAATGTTGCACTTAGAATGTTTCCTTTGTTTTGCTTGAGAATTTTGGGTTTAGAGTTAGAAATTCCAAATTTCTATATATTTCTATATTTCTATAAGTCCCAGACTTCAGTGTGGCTACAGCAGGGATAAACGCAAACCGTTTCTGCTGGAAAACTGACCACAACTGTCTTTACAGTGGAATAAGCCAGGCAAAACATTCTGTCAGCTCTCCAGTGTGCATTTACTGTTCACCAATGCTGGTACCACTCTAAGCTTTGTCCTTTTTTTCCTCTTGCCTAGGCTAGTATCTGCCCTCTGGGTACCACCTTGACTTCCAGTGCTGCAGCCTCCATGTTACTCCTGTGGAGATAATAGACTTGACTCTCACTGTGAAGATACCATAGGCTGTTAACTCACATGCAGCAAAGGTAACCTAACCAGGTATTCAACCTGGTTAAATGACTTGACTTTGACTTCTGATTCTGACAAAAGTAGTTTGTCCTTGCTCTTGTATTGTTTTGACAGCTGAATTATCTAAACCTGACCTAGCTAACTACCTCTTCCAGGCAACACTTAGCATGATCTGGGACTGATTTTCTGAGTATTAGTAGTCCCTTTACACTATTCTATGGGAAATATTTATACTAAGTATATGTAATTGCTATAGAAATAATGGCCTACAGAGGACAGACATTTATTGCTTTTTCTCATTCATTTATATTTCTTAGACCCTTTCTCAATCCCATGCTGCTTCCATAGCATCACCATAAATCAAAGCCTAAATCTGAACATGTGTGGAAATAGTAAGGCATAAATGCATCCAGGATAGACTGCTCTTGCATTTGACAGCTAACAAAGCCAAGGGAATAAACATCATAATAAGTCTGTGTGCCCTGTATTTGGCTTAGATTATCTGGAGGCCATCTGAATAAACTCAGGTGAAACAGGAAGCCCGGGGATTAGATCTTTCACGTTCCTTTGACTCTCATTTTCCAATTGTTTTAATTTTTCAGTGACGCCATCACTTGTTCATTGATGTTCCATTTTGGCCTTGATTGTGACAGATTCACCCAGAGAAGTCAGAAGCCAAGAACAAATTTGGCCTAAATTACGAATGGGCTTTCCTTGAGGCATTCTTATATATAAGGTCCTGTAGTAAGATGCAGACAGTGCTGAGGTTTTGTAGAAGTGATCTTAAGACAGGGTGCTTCAAGTTCATCAGGCTTCTTTAGCAGATAGACATAGTATAAATGCACATGCACACACCCCCTAAATCAAGCATACCAACAATAATTATATTACTGTGAAAATGCACTAAAAGTTGACTGTATTTTTTTCTTTATTTCCAAAATAGAAAACTATCCCTGATGACTACAGAGGGAGAGATTTTGCTCATTTTCTAGTCTCTGATAATAGCCTGGTAGTGCAAAGGAAACATAGTACCACAAAAAAGGTGACATGGTGTAGCAACATAGCAAGTTTAGCTTCCTTTCCTCTCCTATTCTCTCCTTTTCTCTCCATTCCCCTCCCCTCCCCTCTCCCCTGACCAAAACTCCTTATTATTTGGGAACAAGAGAGGGAGTTGGGATGAGCATTTAAGAAGGCTGGGCTTTCTCAATCTTACATGCGTCCTGTCCATTTTAAGTATGGGACTGGTTGTCAAGGAAAGCAAACCTATATCCACCCATCTATTTTTCTTGTGCAAAAGATTTCCATTGCACAGTTTGGCACTCAGCATTATCATCATAGTTTAGAGAGGAAAGGCTGTTCTGGAATGGTCAAACAGAGAAAGTAATCCATGTATTTGCATTTTTGTGCTACTAGCGACGCTGCATTCAGAAGATATCTGGTCAGAGGAGGGATTTGCAGGGTAACTGCATTTTTGTAGGTTTCATTTGAAACAGAAACAAAACAGAAAAAGCAGAAGCAAACCACAATTTTAAAAATAGGATGCTTTAAGATGCCTCCTGAAAGTCACAGGCTGTCCTTATATCCTTCAATTTTTGGAATTCTTCAAGAGTGAGAACAGAGTTGGTTGTCAACAGAGTGCTGTTCACAGAAACGGGGCAGGGAAATGAAAGAAGGCTAGCTATTGTTTGTTGATGTGGTGTAGGCTGCAAGAATGCCTTGGGAATGCAGTGCCTGCATGGCAGGCAGAGAGAAAGGGCTTTGTGCAGAGACACTGAGGCAGAATATCAATCATATAAATAACTCTTATCTCATTTTATCTTGATCATTGCTATCACACTCCTTCAACTGCAGTCCATAAGGATCCTTAGTTATCATTTGCTGGAAAGTAGAATCCTAGAATGGTTTGGGTTGGAAGGGTCCTTAAAGCTCATCCAGTCCCAACCCCTGCCATGGGCAGGGACACCTTCCACTAGACCAGGTTGCTCCAAGCCACATCCAACCTGGCCTTGAACACTGCCAGGGATGGGGCAGCCACAGCTTCTCTGGGCAACCTGTGCCAGTGCCTCAGCACCCTCACAGGGAAGAACTTCTGCCTAAATAGCCCTTCTGTCAACTGGTGCCTAATGAAAACTGTCCAAATAGTGCATGCAGGGGTGCTGACCTACCATGAAGTGGGAAACAGTGCATCATACCTCCATGCCTTCTGCTTTGTACCACTTTCTGACATAGTCTTGATCATACTTTATGAGTAGGTAACATACAACCACCCTGCTCTGCTGCCACTTAGAAGCAGCATTGTTTTTCCTAAAATACAGATGTCTTTATCATTTGCTGTAAGAACATACATGGCTTGAAATATTCATAATGGAAAAAGGAAAATATTGGCTAATGGAAAGCTCCACACTAATGCAAATGTAAAAAACATGTTTTATCTCACAATGGTTAACATTGTGTCTGGGTTCAATGATGTAAGAGCACTGTTATGAAATTCTTCAAAGTCCTGCACAAAATAGAGGCAACATGCCTGAAAAGGGTGCATTAGTGATTAAAATAATCTTACTCTTTAAGCAAATTAACGTTCCAAACAGAAGCTTGCAGGGCTGAGAATAACATACCTGTTAGGACCTGAATTCAATTGACCTCCTCTGAAGTCTCGCTTCTCACAGCTCAGTGTTACTTTGTGATGCTTAAGGCAGATCCGCCACTGAGGTAACACATCCCTGGTTTGCTTCCAGGAATGGGAGGAGATCACATACTGAGAAGACCCACCCTGCTGGGAGGGGTTGAGCCTAAGCCATGTGCTGTGGAGCAGTCATAAGGGATCTGCTTCACTAGAGTCATAGAATCATAGAATCAACATGGTTGGAAAAATCCTTTAAGACCAAGTCCAACCATTCCCCAGCACTGCCAAGGCCACCACTAAACCATGGCATTGAGGGCCTCATCTGCATGGTTTGTGAACATGTCCAGGTTATACCCACCCAGTCTTCTGCCAAATTAATTTTAACCCTGTGTGGTTTGGGGGGGGCAGTGGACCATCTAGCTGAATGGCAGTGATAGTCATGAGAGGGAAGACAGAATGGACAGGAGAAAGAGGCCGTGAGCAGCTTGGAGAAAGCGGGGTAGCTTGTGCTTCAGCTCCATCTCAAGCCAGCACCCACCTCTGAACCTCAGTACCTGCTCCAGCACCTGGTAGCCTCAGCTTGTCGTCCTGATTCCCATCTGTCTCCTTTGTGGCATCATTTATCCACCATACCTTCTACACTGTTTTTCACACTGTATCTCATCTTTGAGAAGGCCTTCTTAAATGATCCTTAGGAATGTGGATTTCAGGACAAATCCTATTCTTTCACCACAGTTCATTCAGTTTACTGAATAAACCATGGGCCATATCAAAACTTCTGTTTGTTTAAATCAATGGAGCTCCCATCAGTTCCGTAAGGCCACACTGACTTGTACCAGCTGAGGATTTATTTCATCCCCTCAGATTTCTTCTTTGTTTTTATAGCAACTGTAGCTGTACAGCACTTAATAACAGCACGTTATTATGGTAGAGTTTCTATGAGTCACTTCAGGAATTCAAAGTGCACATAACCAATTGTACTTACTGCTCAAATGCTTTGCTGAAAATCATATTGATTGTATAAGCAAATCTCATTTCCGTGCAAAAATGTTGTTTATTTGGCCAAAAGTGGCAATTTCCAAAGTGACCAGAACACAGGAGCCTACAGGGTAATGTACCCTTGTGAACAGCTCATAACTAAAGAAAGATGTATTGCTTCACAAGATTTGGAAATATGTTTTTCAGACTAACCCATGAAAAATATTCAGTTTCATTCTAGAGAATAAAAATCTTCTGAGAAAAATTTTACATCTGTTCTATTTTGGTTACAAAACAAATAATTTCTCTTTTTTTATTTTTCCCCATTAAAACACAGTTCAGAATATTTTAATATGAAATCCTGCAAGATCTTACAGCAAATATGCTGTTTCAGTTCCTTGGGGAAGGGGAGAGGGCTGTTTCTTTTGCATCTGACTCGTGGTGTGAAGGTGTAAAGAGGAAAATTTCTTCTAACAACAATAGTTTAGTCAAAAACTATTTTAAAAAGAAACATGATTTGACAGAGATAGTGGCCAACTCCTGATTTAGATGTTTTAGCGTTTATTAGCACTGTACAAAGCAAACACTCCAGTTGGGGTTCCAAACTACAACAACCAAAACTCTCTGATGACTAACACTTCCTGGCTGCACTTCATGCTGGCTCAGAAAGAACAAGACTACTTTTTGTCTAAGCCTGTAATAATGTTATATAAAAGGTTGTGAAAAAGGTTGTGTAGGTCCATCCACAACCATCCATCTTTTGCATATATGCTTGTGGTGGTTTTTGCTGGTGCCTTTGGGGAGAGTTAATCTAATGGTTAATTAAATCATGCAGCTTTAGTCAAAGCATACTTCTTTAGCTGACCATTTTCCATGCAGGGATTTGCTGCAGTCCCTAAAGAAGGATGAATAATGTTTCCTATTTTGACCACAGAGTGATCTGGTTAAGCATAGTGTCAGTGGACATTGCTACTGGCTTCCAGGGAGAAAAACCACCCGTGGTACACTCTGTCCCTGCCACATGTGGCAGGTGGGGGTCCTGCTGGTGGGCAGAGCACGTGATGGAGAGATGGGATGCCCTGATACTGGATCAAGCTGTGTCTCTGGGCCACTTAGGTAGTCATTAATAAAAATGAAGGTGACAATATCCATATGTCTTTAAGGTCCCTTCCATTCTATGATTCTGTGTTATGAAAGTCATTTTTGTGTATTTAGGAGGGTCTTTGATCCTCAAATGAAACTGTCAGATGATGACAAATCAAAAATAACAGCTCAAAGTAGATGCAGGACAACTATATCTGATTTTCTGTAGGATGCTGCACCCACCAACCCATAGATTCAGAAGCATCCTATAAACTCCTCAATGAACAAAGACTGAGGAAGATCTACATGAAAATCAATTTTTTGCTCAGAAGATATTCTGTCTTCCCATTCCTGCTTCCTCCTTCCACCAGAATGGATCTTTCCTTAATCCCTACTAGCACTCACCCACATCCCGTGTTCCTTCCTTGCTCTTCATTAAGCTCTATATATTTCCAGCTGACACCGAGTGAAGATGTAATACTCCCAGCTGCGCTGCCAGCAGCACCCTGCTGGCCTCAGCTGCTGTTATGGTCCAGCTCCCCCAGTTTCTTTTCTACACTGGTGGAAGGCTGGAAATGATGGTAGGCTCCATCTACACCAGCTATACCCAGAGCTCAGGAGAAGGCTGGAAGCAAGGGCTGGAAGGAGTGGACTAGGTCAGAATTTCTACCACCTCTGAATTGGTCTCAATATCCTATGATGAAATACCTTCCCTCCTCCTTGCCACAGCACCCTCCCATGGATGCTCACAACCCGGTATTCTATGGAGAGTTGTACTTGGTAAGAAACCATCTGTCGTGGTTTAACCAATGCCAGACAGCTTTCACTCACTCACTCCCCCCCTTTCTTGCCCTCCCCCTACTCTCGGAGGGGCGGAGAGGAGAATCAGAAAGAATGCAACTCCCACGGGTTGAGATAAGAACAGTTTAGTAACTAAGGTATAACACAAATCACTACTGCTACCACCAATAATAGTAATGATAAAGGAGATAACAAGGGAACAGAATACAACACCTCAGCACCAGCCGACCGATAACTCGCCCCCCAGCCTGACCAAGCACCGACCGATACCTCCTTCAACCCTGCAGTCCACCCTAGCCCCTTCCGGGTCCCTCCCAGTTACATCCTGGGCATGACGTGCTGTGGTATGGAATACCTCTTTGGTCAGTTTGGGTCAGGTGTCCTGTCTCTGCTTCCTCCTGGCTCCCCTCCTCCCTGGCAGAGCATGAGGCCCACAAAGTCCTTGGCCAAACCAAAACATCATTGTTTATCAGCTCTGTTCCCAGCCCAAAAGTCAAAACACAGCACTGCACCAGCTACCAAGAAAGAGAAACATGACTGCTACTGCTGAACCCAGGACATTATCCACCCCTTATTCCATACCATTCACATCATGCTCATTTTCAATATACATTTTCAATATACCATCACTCTGATCTCAGTGCACTTCTATCTTAGTGCATGGACCAGTCCCTATAAAGCTGTTGAGTCCATCTGGTCCATGATGCCAGGCTCCATCTCTTGTAACAGTCTTTCAGAGCATGAGAGGCTGTGTGAAGTGTTCACACTTGTGAATAACCTGGGCAGTAGTGTCCATTGATAAGTCCACCCCTCGACCATGAGTCCATCTCTGTGTTGCATCTCTGCTCTGATAGCCTTAAGGGTCATGGGCCCACCAGGCTCAAAATAATTCACTGTCCTTCCATCTCCAATGCTTCCAAAGCACTGGAGGGGCCCAGTGGACTACTTGCCCATACTGTCCCACATGCCCTGCCACTCATGGCTGTCCACCCTTGGGGAAAATCTCTTGGTCCCCCCATATTGTTGTCTAACCCCAGACAAGACCCAAACCTGACTCTGCTTAACTTTTGAGATCAGACAAAATGGTGGTGGGTAAAACACACTCTGTGTGTGTGCCAACATGCTGATCCCCATCACAATCAGCAGGCAGGTCCCAAGGGTACCCAAAGGCCATTCAAAACCTTCAGAACTCTCAAACGATGCTGCTGTACTTGTCACTGGGGCTGGTGTAGCTGCTGTGCTTGCCGGCTCTCCCACCACCAGCTTCTCTTTTCCTGAGTCCAGCTCTTCCTCCTCTGCCTTGCTGGGAAATGCTGCGGGGTCTCCTGCGTCCTCCTGGGGCTCGGCGGGCGGCTTCCGGGGAATGCTCTCGGCCGTCGCGGGGCTGGGCTCGGCCGCGGGGCTCGGCTCCTCCGCCGCCTTCTCCCGCTGCTCGGCAGCCGCCTCCTTCCGCTCCTCGACCGCCCCGACCTCCTCCACCGGCAGCCGCTCCCTGCCGGCCTCCGGCCCCGCTCCCGCTCGGTCCCCGGGGCCGCTCTCCCGGCCCCCTTCAGCAGCCGCCGGCTCCCGGGGCCGCCCCCCCTCGGCTCCCCAGAGCCTCACGCAGACGGAGGCGAGGGCGAGGGCCAGGACGGTGAGGAGCAGCCGGAGGGCCAGGTACCAGTCCACGGCCACGTCCGTCCCGCCCTGCTGCTGGAGCCCGCCCGTATTACAAGTCATTGCCATAAAGTACAGTGAGACAGGAACCTTAGCCCAAGCCCCACACTTGATAAACACTAACACAGCAAATACCGGCTCTAAGTAAGTTACAACATTCTGAAGCTGTGAGATCAAGAGGAACAACTCTGAGAGCCAATAAATCAGCATTGTGACGGTCACATCTGTCGTTATCTCAACCCCTCGTGCCCCACGTTGGGCGCCAAAAAGAACTGTCGTGGTTTAACCCATGCCAGACAGCTTTCACTCACTCCCCCCCCTTCTTGCCCTCCCCCTACTGTCGGAGGGATGGAGAGGAGAATCAGAAAGAATGCAACTCCCACGGGTTGAGATAAGAACAGTTTAGTAACTAAGGTATAACACAAATCACTGCTGCTACCACCAATAATAGTAATGATAAAGGAAATAACAAGGGAACAGAATACAACACCTCAGCACCAGCCAACCGGTAACTTGCCCCCCAGCCCGACCAAGCACCGACCGATCCCTCCTCCAACCCTGCAGTCCATTCTCTAGCCCCTTCCGGGTCACTCCCCAGTTACCTCCTGGGCATGACGTGCTGTGGTATGGAATACCTCTTTGGTCAGTTTGGGTCAGGTGTCCTGTCTCTGCTTCCTCCCGGCTTCCCCTTCTCCCTGGCAGAGCATGAGACTCAGAAAGTCCTTGGCCAAACCAAAACATCATTGTTTATCAGCTCTGTTCCCAGCCCGAAAGTCAAAACACAGCCCTGCACCAGCTACCAAGAAAGAGAAACATGACTGCTACTGCTGAACACAGGACACCATCTATTCAGAATTATTCAGCTTCCAGTGGGTATCCTTATAATGACCAGATTTTTAGATGGGTTCAGCATTTTATGTGTATTTGCCAGATACTCTCTTGAAAAGTTTGGTTCTAGTAGCCAGAAAGATAAAATGTTATGAATGGAATAAATAACTGTAGAAAAACTTGTTCAGACTGTCACCATTCTGTCCAAAGGGCCAATTCCCATGTGTACTTCAAAAGTCACTGGTGCTTAATGAAACTTATTTTTAACTTTCTTATCACTTTTACGTAGCTGTTTTTCTCCATTGTAGTCCGTCCTTTGTTTGCTATTTGGATATTAAAAGATGGTACCTGCATTTGAAGAGCTCATCTTTGATCCTCACACTGTTGACATCTAACGGTTTTGTGATTCTCTTCAGTCTTTATACTGGAATGCTGTGTTCAGTTCTGGGCTCTTCACTACAGGAGAGACACTGAGGTGCTGGAGCAGGTCCAGAGAAGGGCAACAGAGCTGATGAAGGGCCTGGAGCACAAGTGTGATGGGGAACAGCTGAGGGACCTGGGCAGGTTTAGTCTGGAGAAGAGAAGGCTCAGGTGAAACCTTATCACTCTCTACAGCTGCCTGAAAGGAGGATGGAGCCAGGAGGGGGCTGGTCTCTGCTCCCAAGCAACAAGTGACAGGACAAGAGGAAACGGCCTCAAGCTGCACCAGGAGAGGTTTCGACAGAATACTAGGAACAGTTCCTTCCCCAAAGGGTGTTCAGGCATTGGAACAGGCTGCCCAGGGCAGTGGTGGAGTCACCGTCCCTGGAAGTGTTCACAAACTGTGTAGATGAGGCCCTCAGTGCCATGGTTTAGTGGTGGCCTTGGCAGTGCTGGGGAATGGTTGGACTTGATGATCTTAAAGGTCTTTTCCAGCCTAGGTGATTCTATGATTCTATGTTTCAGCTAACTGAAAGTTTCTGTAGGCTCCCTTCCTGATTCTCCCTCAGTTTTCCTTCTCTTCTTGGGTTGGACTTTTGGTTAGATGGATTATTCTCAAATCAGAAACTTAGCAGAGTGGTATTAACTGAGCAGGCATTGAATTCCTGCTTTCAGAACCTGCATGGCTCTGGCATGGCTGCACTCCTGGGAGGAGGGGAGGAACACTCCTACCCTCAGCTGGGAACTGAGGCAGGGATTCAGCCTCATGGGACCTGACAGCACTGCCTCTAAACCGCAGATCCCCTCGGCCAGGGAAGCCTTCTGACATACATTTTGGGACTACCTTAATCCTTTGTCACCCCAGAATATGCTCAGGATGCTCTAGCAGCGGGTTATGCTACATTTTAGGTACAGCTGTGTGGTGTGTGCCCGTTCCTTGATACAAAGAAGTTGCTATAAAATGACTGCTCTGTTCTAAAACATCGCTGGCAAATCCTCGTGAACATGGGAAAGAAAGAAGAGTGTTGAGAGCTCTGTGTATCATTGAAATATTTAAATATTATGTATGGTGATGCCTATAATTCAGCATTTTCTGTGGTAAACACAGCAGAAATGACTGTAGCATAATGTTATTCCGTATTCTAAGCCAGATTTTTGCGGTTTGTTTTATTTATATCACATGAGGATGGGAGAAATAATTTTAGGAAGGCTCTTACCATGTATTTTCAAGTTGCCAAAATATCTTTAAGAAATCAATGGCTGGGGACTCTTTTGTGTGGCTAAAGATTTATTTTTAACCTCTTGGTATGCCAAAATCAGGAACAATTGTTAATCTGTCCTGAAACTGCTGATAAAACCTGCTAGCAACAGATGGTGTAAATAAAAAGCCAGAAGTGGCCATTTTTAATATTCAGTAGATTAAAAAAAACTTAGTTCTTTAATCTTATCTAACCTCTTGTGACCGAGGGTCTAAGATATTGACTTAAAGACAATATCAATAGCTTTGATTTGAACCTGGATCAACCATAGAGTTGGATATTCTGAGATACTGTGTGCCTCTAAATGATGCCTCATATTCCTCATCTCCACTGACCTCAGTGATGCAGGTTCTGTATGGCTGAACTCCAGGGGTTCTTATTCAGGTCTGAACTTGTAGGGTAGTTAAGAACCAACTCCTGTCAATGCCTAGGGATGGAAAAGTATTACATTACTAGATACTATCTCAGCCTTGCTGTATTTATACAGCTCAGTTACAGAATCAGGAAGTATTGCCAAGCTTCGTTTGGCTACCGCTGGCACAAGCACACAGACACACAGAGAGAACAGAACAAAAACCCCCCAGGCTGCAAGCCTGCTTTATTTTGTGATCAGTTAAGGATAGGAGTCGTGCAGTCTGTGGTGACACTGTGCTTCCAGTGAGACTTGGTTTAGCCCCGTGTGCCACTGACTGTCAGCAGCAGGAACACAGAAATTCACAGCTTCCCGTGAAAGGTGGATCCAAAGCACAGACCCAACCTCACCTCACCCCTGGGAATGGCAGTATCTGAGTTTCAGGTGTGGGATTGCTTGTTATTTTCAGTAACATTTCTGCAGCCCAGGTTTATTGGTGGGAAGCAAGGCAGGAGGGACTCAAAACCCCACCAGCAGCTCATCTGTAAGGGTAGTGCCGGTGAGAAGTAGCCTGAGGTTTTCACTCAAATCATTTCCAGATCAGGTGTTCTGTCACTTTGTACTTGCCAAGCAAATGCAGCAGAAGTGGACAGATTACAAACTTAGCATGCACAACTCTGGGACAGACAAAATCTTTTGCAAACCAAGGGCTGCAATTTGAGAAGCTGTTACTTTCTGTATTTTTTAATCCCTTTATTGATGCTGGTCATACAGACACCCATATCCTGGCAGGCCAGCAGCTCCTCATCCACAGATCCCCATTCTGGTCCCAGCTTCCCTCCTGCAGTTGTGCTGCTCTCCTCAGGCATGGCCCCTCCAGCCCTTTCCGCCTCCGTGTCCGCACACAGCAACCACTGATTACGGTCAGGCGGTCCCCTGACAATACAGCATATGGGAAAGCTCTTCTAGGGTGAGCAGCAGCCTGTCCAGAGCTTAGCCAGAGAGGAAAGGCCAAAGCGCCATGGGAGAGCATGGGGAGGATGTTGAAGTTTCCTGATGAAGGGAAAATGAGTTGTCCCCTATGGGCTTTTCTTTGGAGGCTGTAAGAGTGATGTTTCTGAATTTGAGGAATGAAAGAAAAGGGATTAAAAAAATCTCAGTGTTAAAAACTAGCCAGTTAGAAAGATATAACTTTAATTTAGTACATTATCCAGCAATGGCACGTATGCTGTGAAATGGGGGATGCTGGGAGGCACTAGGAAAAATACATTTCAGTATCAAATCATCTCAGACAGCAAAATACAGCCCAACACAGTGAGACAAACACCTGAGGAATGAGGGCACAACTAAATAACCACTGATGTGTCTTATCAGCCTGAGCTGTTGCTGACAGTGGTGGCCCCAGCATCCCTGTCTTAGCGAGTTCATTTCAAACCTACCTGGATGCGTTCCTGTGTAACCTGCTCTCAGTAGCCCTTTATGGTCGTACTGGATGATTTCCAGCATCCCTTCCAACCCCGATGGTTCTGTGATTCCTCCTGTGGGGAGCCTGGTGGGATCTGATCCAGTGGTGAACAGGGATCACTCTGATGACAATATTACTCTTGGGGAGAGCACTGGTCTACCAAATGGTAGTTAACACAAGAATGTGTGGAGGGAATTTATGGAGAGGAAGCGAGATGTAAGAGGACTATGCATTTTGTTGGCATTGGGAGTTTCTGCTTGAATGAAGGATCCATATAACCATGGCCTGGGAAGGCTCATCTAATGGTCTGAGTAGCAGCAAAGTATTCTTCATTTCTACTTGGGGACGAGAGCTGGATTCCAATCTTAGCTTTGGGTAAGTCTGGCCTGGTCTGAAAACTGGGTTGTGAAGTGATTATTTGGGTTTCTGGTAACTTCATTTATAACAGAAAATATTCCAGGTTGGACAGAGCCTTGGGTGACATGGTCTAGTAAAAGGTATCCCTGCCTTTGGCAGGGGATTGGAACTGGATAATCTTAATGTCCTTTCCAACCAGTCTGTGATTCTATGATTCTGTGATTCTATGAAATGTCTGCCTGTGAAAGCAGCTTTCTGCCAGGCTTTCAGATGCACTCCCAAATGTTCTGTACTATAAAATATTCCAGTAATTCCAGATACCCAGGGTGCATGCTGCCAGGCAGGACATAAGGTGTTGAAGGATGTTGGACACTGAGAATATAAACCAGAAGTCTCCTGCACACAGAAACCCACATTTGCGTGTGTAAAAGAAGCTTATTCTTGCTCAGGTAGTATTTTGCCAGCATCAGCATGCAGAAATACTGGGTCAGTTGTTAAAATGGTGCATCTGAACCAGGACAACAACCATAACTTGCAAATTCTACTTGATGGGTTCTGTACAAGTGTGAGAACTGGAACACATAGTGGCAGCCACTTCAAATCCTGACATGGAGGTAGGGAAGCGAACTACATTGAAAAATATCTTTCTCCATCATTCCTAAGTTCTCCAAGGTCTAAGGCAGCTTGGGTTCTATTGCACACCTTTCTATAGTAATAAAGTGTTTTAATGGGATTTCATATATGTGGAATGACAGTCCCATTTCCCCTTCTGGGCAAGATGTTTATCCATTCTTTTTCACACATTCAAATTGTGTACTTAGAGAATATTTATTAGAGAATCGCGACACAGTACACCATAACTGTAGAATACAGATGGGTTTATTCATATTTTGCAGTTTATAAGAGGAGTTTCATGCACAACTCCTAGCCCATGGCAGAGACAAGTGCAACCACAACACCACTATGAATACAACTGATGCTACAGTAAGTAAATGTGCTCTGTTGGCAAGAAAAAAGACAATTGTTTCTTGCTGCTGTAAAATATTCAGGAAATATACTTGGCAATTGAGAATAATGTCCTTTGCAGGATGTTTGTTTATTTTTTGCAGTAATATGTATTCCTGTAAGTATTAATAAGCCTATTTCCAACTGACAAAAAAAAATTACCTCTTTAGTTTTTATCAGTGAAATATGGTCATTCTCCTTGGAATTAAAGCTGGCGAGAGGGGTCAAGGACAGCAGAAAGAGCTTTTTCAAATACATGGCAGGTAAAACTAACACCAGAGGCAATGTAGGCCCGCTGATGAACGGGACGGGTGCCCTGGTGACAGAAGATACAGAGATGGCAGAGTTACTGAATGACTTCTTTGTCTCTGCCTACTCTGCTGGAGGCAGTCCTGAAGAGCCCTGTACCGCTGAGACCTCGGATGAAGATAGGTCAACGGAGCGGTCTGCCTTAGTCGATGAGGAATGGGTTAAAGACCAGTTGAGCAATCTGGATATCCATAAATCCATGGGTCCAGATGGGATGCACCCGCGGGTGCTGAGGGAACTGGCGGAGGTCATTGCTAGACCGCTCTCCATCATCTTTACCAAGTCTTGGGAAACGGGAGAGGTGCCTGAGGACTGGAGGAAAGCAAATGTCACTCCTGTCTTCAAAAAGGGCAAGAAGGAGGACCCGGGTAACTATAGACCGGTTAGCCTCACCTCCATCCCTGGGAAAGTGATGGAACACCTTATCCTTGGTGCCATCTTAAGGCATATCAAGGATAAGAGGGTTATGAGGGGCAGTCAACATGGCTTCACCAAGGGGAAGTCATGCTTGACCAATCTCGTAGCCTTTTATGAGGAAATAACACGGTGGATGGATGATGGTAGAGCGGTGGATGTGGTCTACCTTGACTTCAGCAAAGCGTTTGACACGGTCTCCCACAGTATCCTCGCAGCTAAATTGAGGAAGTGTGGTCTGGATGATCGGGTAGTGAGGTGGACTGTGAACTGGCTGAAGGAGAGAAGCCAGAGAGTTGTAGTCTATGGGGCGGAGTCTAGTTGGAGGCCTGTATCTAGTGGAGTGCCTCAAGGGTTGGTACTGGGACCAGTATTATTTAATATATTCATCAACGATTTAGATGAGGGAATTGAGTGTACTATCAGCAAGTTTGCTGATGACACTAAGCTGGGAGGGGTGGCCGACACGCCAGAAGGCTGTGCTGCCATCCAGAGAGACCTGGACAGGCTGGAGAGCTGGGCGGGGAATAACTTGATGAAATATAACAAGGGAAAGTGTAGAGTCCTGCATCTGGGCAGGAACAACCCCAGGTTCCAGTATAGGCTGGGGAACGACCTGTTAGAGAGCAGTGTAGGGGAGAGGGACCTGGGGGTCCTGGTGGACGACAGGGTGACCATGAGCCGACACTGTGCCCTTGTGGCCAAGAAGGCCAATGGCATCCTGGGGTGTATTAGAAGGGGGGTGGTTAGTAGGTCGAGAGAGGTCCTCCTTCCCCTCTACTCTGCCCTGGTGAGACCTCATCTGGAATATTGTGTCCAGTTCTGGGCCCCTCAGTTTAAAAAGGACAGGGACCTGCTGGAGAGAGTCCAGCGCAGGGCAACTAAGATGATTAAGGGAGTGGAGCATCTCCCTTATGAGGAAAGACTGAGGGAGCTGGGTCTCTATAGTTTGGAGAAGAGGAGATTAAGGGGTGACCTTATTAGTGTATATAAATATATAAAGGGGGAGTGTCACGAGGATGGAGCCAGGCTCTTCTCAGTGGCAAACAATGAAAGGACAAGGGGTAATGGGTACAAATTGGAGCACAAGAGGTTCCACTTAAACCTGAGAAGAAACTTCTTCTCAGTGAGGGTGACGGAACACTGGAACAGGCTGCCCAGGGGGGTTGTGGAATCTCCTTCTTTGGAGACATTCAAAACCCGCCTGGACACGTTCCTGTGTAACCTTATCTAGGCGTTCCTGCTCCGGCAGGGGGATTGGACTAGATGATCTTTTGAGGTCCCTTCCAATCTCTAACATACTGTGATACTGTGATACTGTGATCTAACAATTTGCTTCTCTGACATAGCCTCCACTTGCTATAATAAGGAATAAACCAAGAGTGTATCTCAAGAAATATATGGTTAGAAATAATGCTTTTATGTTTTCCATATTTTGTTATTTTTGCCTCAAATCACAGCTCAGTTCAGCATGATCTGACATGGCTTAAGTACTGAAACCCCCACTCCTGCAAAACAGTGTTTATTATAGAAACCACAAACTTAAGCTAACCTAGAGCAGCTTTTCCAGCAGTGATATAATTACAGTAGTTATTGTTGCAATAAGCCAGATGTTCCTGAGCCGGAATGAAAGTGCTTCCCCCCGCATTACATTTGTTACTTTGCCTCTTTTCAAGTTTCATATCAGCTGTTCAGAAAGCTCTTTTTTGGTTGAGTGTCACTTACAGATTCTTGCTGCGTGAGTCTTTTAGCGTAAAAAAATGAAATACTGGCAGGATCCAAATTTTCATTGCTTTCATTAAAACCTCAAACATGACAGTTATCAATGTCACTAATTCTTGCCCTGGTTTAATGACATTGTTTTGTCCTTTAAGATACTTCTATTTGGCTAAAAAAACCTACTTTGAAAAACCTACTTATGCTTGAGTTTGAATGAGTACATTGTTCTGTATGAAAACAAATGTTCCACTCCTAGAAGATCAATGAGTTTGCCACAGACTTCAGTAAAGTCATCATTTTACCCCAGCATTTTAAGCAACTCAGTTGTTAGGCACCATTGATAGCTTTGGAGAACAGCATCTTTTAACAACCATATCAGCTATGGTTGCAACTGTGAACCACGGCCAACCATTCAACCTGGACCCCAAATATCTATCATTACTTAAACATTACACAACTTGTAATTTTAACAGTGCCTTAGTCAACACATGTCTAATATTTTTCAGCCCAATCAAGTCCTAACTCTAAAATAACATTGTCAACAAAGGAATGGGCTGTGTTTAAACTACTAGGACCTTATACATGAAAGTTGTTGTATATAATTTACATGTGCAAAAAAACTGTCTAGAAACAAGGAATATGAAAAGTCAAGAAGTTAGAAGGTGGCTTTGTTGTCATGTAATAATACAGTAAAGAAGCATATACTTGGCTTTGGGTTTGGTTTACATACATGTAAGTTCTCATGAAAACAGGGTAACAATAAGAATGAAATATCAACCCTCTGAAAAAGTCATGGCAATCTGGAAGAAACCTTTGCCAAGTTCAGTTACACACACTGCTTATTTTTCTAATGGTAAACTCTTAGCCAACCCATCCTTGTGGTAACTGCCATGTAACAGGGAGACAAACCAAGGAGGAATTCACCCACCCCTTGAGCTACTAAATTTACACTTTGTAAAATATAAGTGTTTCTTATAGAAAGAATGTACATGACTCTGAAACACAGTCCAATTTCTCACTGATGTGGTAGGAGATGCAGACACTGTTGGCCCGATATTACAGAAATCTTTGAAAATGGGCCATCAAAATAGCTGAGGAAACCTAAGAGGCACCCACACGTTTGGAAGCAGATTATAAGACAGCTCGGTTGCTCTGCCACCACCAGCTCCCTGCTCTCAAAAGGCACAGTATCAGTTTCATGTATTTTTTCTTTCCTAATGGGAATGTGTTAGAGCTGAAATAAATAAATAAATAGCAAGGACCCATGTCCAGGAAGCCTCAACATCTTTCCTATCACAGAAGCTGGGAGGCCCCTGTGCTTCCTCCCCTTGGCCATGACATGGCCGGTGAATATTTTCACCACCCACACTTCATTCATTCTTCCCTCTCCTCACCCACTCAGCGTTACAGCTGCGCAAAGTATCTGTTACAAACCCTGGAGCCATCTGAAACCTACCTTTGTAATTCTGTTATGTGCTTCACACACAGCTGGGGTTGGTTGGGCTACTGGTAAATTGGTTTGTGAGACCATCGACCCAAGCTTCATGCAAATTTGGGCCCAGGTGAAGGTGAATGATTTATTGATTTATGGGTTGCAGTTTGAAAATCGCTGGGAGAGTTTCAGATCACTGTGTCAGGCTTCGCTGTGGAGATCTCTGTCACAGTAATGGAAATTAAGGAATAGTGGATAATACACTGCAAAAGGGAATAATAACAGCAGTCAGATCCCAAATGTGCTCCATGTCTGCAAACAGTTCCTGGCCTAAAGGACCTGGGGGGAAAGAAAAAAAAAAAAAAAGGAAAAAAATAAAGTTCTTTTTAACTCTTTAACACTTTCTTGTTTCAAAGTGTAACTAACTCATAAAGTTTTCATTACATTCTTTCATTTAACACATATGCATGCCACTAGCATTTCAATTAGACAGGTGCTCGTGCCAGGAGTTGCCATAATGATGCTCTCAGACAGAAAGCAGAGGGAAACCCAGACAACAACATTCAGATTCAAAGCTCCATTTTCTGTAATCAAAATGAGAAGTTTATTTAGATGGTGATAAAAGTCTGAATTTGCAGAGTTTGGATTTGGATCCTTTTGGCCAGCCCCGTTAGCAAAATTAAGCAGAATATTGCTAAATGGAGACTAAGTTACGCTAGCCTGAGTGACGTCTTCCTCCGTCAATTTTCACAACTGTCACAATTTGCTCTAAAAATGCTGATGAAATTATAGGTAAACAAGTTTTTTAAAAAGAGTGATTTAGAAAAAGGGATTCAGTAGAAAAGGCTCTGTGGCTTCTTAGTATCCAAAAAAGGTAATTACCATTCTAATTTTTACAGGAAGCCCAGACTGTTTAAGGCAGAAGTACCAAACATGACCCTTAACATCTTAACTCATAAGAACTTAATGGGTTTCAGTTTGTAGTATGACAACTTTTTATCTGCAAAACAATATTTTTTTTATTGTGATCAAATCCATGCACAAGATTATAAACACCTCACCAGATCCCGCTTCCTGGTGATACCAAAACAAGTGAAAGCCAGACGGATGCGTTTTAGTGTGTGGCAAAAGTTGCTTTGTCATTAGGTGACTTCAGTTATTGTTTGAAATCCTGTAATGTGCCTATTTACCAACATGCCTTCAAGACAAGTGGGGAAAAGGTTTTAAAAGTTTATATAAATCCTGAAAATGGCTTGAGGTGGAGTTGTCTTGGACTCCAGGGGCGTGAGATTATGGGGAGCAAAGGTGGATGCATGCAGTATAAGTAACCGTATTTGAGCTTGTTACCATGGTGGGAAGCACAGGTGGGTTGCAATTCACGGTCTTCTAAATGCCTAAGATGGATAGGTAAGATGAAGAATCACAACCTACAGGGTCTGGTTCTTCCTATCAGCTATGAGGGGGAATGCAAGTGACCAGCTGATGTGTGGTCTGTCTCCCTCCATGTTAGGGGAGGTGAGCTCCATTCCTGATGTCAGCACCCTCTGTAGAGCAGGATTTGGTGAAACAGGAGGAGAGCCACCTTGAAGATGCAGCGCTGTAGAGGTCAGTGCTTTAAGCTGTTCTGCTTCCTTAATCATTAAGTAGTATGTAAAGGTCTGGCATGGAAACATTAACAGTAAGCAAGACTAGGAGAGGTACTCAGTGAAGAAAAGAGTCACAAAAGTGACATAGAAGCAGTCTAGGATTGCAACATTGGAACCTCAGAGTGTGTTTACAACAGGCTTTAATCACCACCTTTGCTGTGCCCATTTCATGAACTATTTGCCAAATCTCACATTATAAACACCT
Source organism: Neopsephotus bourkii (assembly GCF_033783945.1). Lineage (NCBI taxonomy): Eukaryota > Metazoa > Chordata > Aves > Psittaciformes > Psittacidae > Neopsephotus > Neopsephotus bourkii. The sequence goes on along the minus strand of NW_026901264.1, from coordinate 846,337 downwards.
TCTTTTTAAATGGATGGATAACAAAAAGGTAGACAAAAGGAGAAAAACAAATTCAATATTTAAAAGATTTGCTCAACACACAGTCCTTCCTTTCCACGATATTTTTTTTGTTAAACCATGAGAAATACGTTACAAGTCTCATCTAACAATAATCCTACCCAAAAGATACAGGCAATTAGCAACAAATGCTCAAGCAAATGTATCTATTCCAGAAAGAGGTGTCATAAAAAATGTTAGAAGAAATTTACTACCTCTGCAGGCAGTGATAGCATTTCCATTGCCTCCAGCTGGAGGAGGATGTGGTTCCTAGGAAGTTCACTGCAGAGATGATTATCTTTATATCAGCAAGTCTAGGAGTGAGGGCTCCATACCCTTCTACATGAATGCTAAAGGGAATAAAGTGCCATAAATCCCCCTTTCCGTAATGATAAGGACTCTGGCCCCAGTTGAAATATATAGCACTAAAGTAGTTACATAAGTTTGGAAATACTAACAACATCTCTGCGTATCCACATCTGCAGTACTACCACAGGTAATCTTCCAAGGCTCTTCTTACAACTGTGGCTTAAATAAGCAGCCCAGGGCCTGCTTCAGTGTTTGTTATCAGATCGATCAAATATTTCACCTAATATTTATTTACTAAAGAAAGTCTCAGGCTCTTTGTTTTGGCTGTAAATAGAACTTACCAAATTCACTGTTGATAATCTTCAAGTAAAGACTGAATTATCTGAGAATTTTCAAATCACTTATTTAGCCTGTGACTTTCAATTCATACAAAAACAGACCCATAAGGACTTCCTTAACTTGGCTTTGGTTTGGCCTAATGAATAACCAGTCTTTCAAAACTCTCTAACGGTTAAAGGTAGTGGCAAGGCATCATTTTAAGATTATAGGTGAGCAAATTTGTTGATTCTTCTTTCTCTCTTGTGTGTTTTACTCACAATTTTTTTACTTCTGACAGTTACAATTGTGCATGGGACTGAAGATACGGCTGTTCACTTTTAAACCACTAATAACTCAAGCATCCTGACTCACATAATGGGAGGATTCCTTGTTTGTGTTCCCAAGGTCTTTCCAGCAAACCTGTGACTGAAAGCCCTCTCCTGAAACTCCTCCCAAAGCTGTGCACCAAGGTGCCTACAGACTGCCTCCCTTTCCTCCCAGTCTGTTCCTGTGCTCCATCTCTGCTGCTCAATCTACTCCCTCTCTTCTCCACATGCATCCCTGCCCAAAACAAACTCAACCAGGCTCCCCACCCAGACTTTTTACATTCCTGAGCAACCTTAAGTTTGCCTTTGTTTTGGGCAGAAACGTGTGCTGAACTGTCTCCTGGAGCTCAGAAGGGCGGTGGTTACACCTACCATTTTCAACAAGGCTTAACCCAAACTGTAACAAAACTCTCAGTCAGGATGTAACCACTTCACAACTCTGTGGGGGTGTGTGTATGTGGTATGCAGAAAGGAATTTGAAGAAGAAATGGCCATCTTTCCCCAAATATCCAGCTGAACAGGAGCCACCAGCAGGACCAGGTCATAGGCAGTTCAGTTCATCTGAGAGCTGCATGTAGGAAAAATATTTAATTCATAGCATTTTGTTTCTGTTGGGAGTAGAGATGCTGGTACCTTTCTGGTTTCTGCTTCAGACATTAGGGTACATGGCAGATGTAGAGGCAGCCCCAGCTTTTCCATCGTGAGCCGACATCACCTGAATGCCAATTTGGGAGCCACGGAGAGCATACTATGTGTAAGGTCTGGGCATTTAACGGTCTTCCAGGCTGGAACAGCCTCCACTGGGTGCAGAACAGCCTCAGGAGTCTGCCCATTTCCAAGCTCACAAGCCAGCCACTGTCAGCAAGCCTCTGCCTTCCTGCGACCATAGGGTTCAGAATGCTTGAGTCACCTGTGGGGGTGCTCTCTCTACTGGTGCTTTGCCACTTGCTTGTTGAACTTGCGCATGTCACATCTGTCAGTCCCAAATAGTGCTAATGTTGATGTTCCTAGTAAGACAGTGTTTTATATCCTGAGGAGGCTCATTCATAAGGTGGTCAATTGTCACTTGGCAGGAGGACTTCTCTGAAGCAGCGTAGTGGCCATTGGCAATGAGTAATGGGTAGAAGGCATTCTGTAACCTGGCATCTTTTTGAAGACAGAGTTTATATTAAGGTAGGCTATCACACACAACCAACCTTAATCCCTTTTAAATTACGTTTATAGCATATCAAGGTCAGAATTATAAATCCTGAAACAAATCACCAGGTATAATTAAAAGGAATAGTGCCAGTTGTATTTTCCAGTCGTTTCAGTACTTGAAATGTGGTGTCTGTACTCAATGGACTTCTCACGAATGAGTAAGATGGTATCTTTGTGAGCTGATAGTAACCTGTTTGTTACAGTTCTTTTGTTTTTATCACTAGCTTGAAATACATACCATTATTAAGCATTGTATAATGGATAACAACCTAGTTATTTACCCTTTGTAGATAAATTCACTTTGCTTTTTTTTCATGCTCTTTCTGTGGTCAATTTCTAGCAGACATTCCAGTTCACTAATGAAACTTTCACAGGAATAGAGGGTTTTCTCTACATGTCACAGAATATTTAAAAAAACAGAATGTCTTTAATCTGTATCACATAACTTTGCAACGTAAAACCCATTCTGAGAGATAAAGTATTTCCATCAAGTAAAGACAACAAAACAAAATGCGGTACAAAAGTAACACATAATCTTCCTCTTAAAGAGGTAACATCTTCCTATTTAATTGAACATTGAATTAAATTTAGAATTTTATTTTTTAAATAACCAAGTTACAATAAAATCCAGAAGTTTAATGACAAGAAAAAAGTTGTGGGTTTAGTATAGCTCACTAGAATATATGTATTGTAACAGTACAGGCAATTACTGCAATTATCAGCCTGCAGTGCTTAACTAGCAAAAATGCTGTAAAGTTAAAGCATTGGCTTTGTGGCAGAACATGCACAAAGCACAGTAAATAGTAATACATGTACAGAAATGTTTAATTCTTTCAATTTCAGAGGTTTGTCAAATCCAGCATATAACCTTGGGGTGGAAAAATGATAAAGAAACTTAGCGGATAGAGAACATTTTTCTGAGAGGATCACAAATCATATTAATAAATTGGTATACTTTTTTTTTTTTTTTTTCTACTGAAGGTGCAGGGGAAAAATAATAGAGAGTTTGCTTTTTACCTCATTATTTGGTGGTCCTTCCTTGAAACTTTCCAAACCAAAGCCATTTCTCACATCTGGTTGGAACACAGATCTTTAAGACTTTCAAGTAATTCAAATCAGATGTAAAAATCTAAGCTATATGAAATTCAAGAACAATATAGTTACAGGGTTAGAAAAGTCTGCAATATGGCACCTCTTTTAATCAATAACAGCCTCGGTTCCACTTGGTCTGTAAATACAAGACTATAATTAAGAATGATCTACAGCATTAATTATTTCAATACCCAGTGTAGCTAATTACCAGATTAGTGACACTTTACATCTATAATATTAGTAATGATTTCTTATCCCTGTACTCTAGATGAAGTCCACAGCAATATGGTCTGTATTAGATTGTATTTCCAACAGAAAATATGGAAGATCACTAATATCAATAAATATTTCCTTATCTCAGCCATTTGTAACTGCTTGTATTGACTTCTGTTACGTTCCAGCAGTTGTGCTTATAACCCAAATGCTAGTCATTAATTTCCATTAACTAAGTCACAACTCTACCTAATTTAAATTATTTCCAATAACTGTTCAATTAATGCCTGTTATCTGCATTTAATTTCCATTGATTCCAAAAGCTACTGTTGAGGTTAATTGCTGCTGTAAAACCATAGGTGTCATTGGGGGTCTAATCCCAGCGGGCAGCCACAGAGCCTGAATTCTCTCCTCCTGTCAAGCAGTAGGGAGCAGTGCTACACAATCTGCCATGCAAATCAATGTTAAAAATGCAATCAGCTGAAGCTGACCAGAAAACAGTCTTTACCTCATCCATAAGTGAGTGCTCTTCTGGAATACCATTTCAGTTGGACAGAAAATATTCTAAAGGTTTCTTCTGGCTTAGCCTGTGAAAATTAATGTGAGCTACCACAGACTGTCCAAAGTAATGCAGTATTGTGGCTTGGTCCACTTCAGTTAAAAAATGTCTTCTGATAAAGTTCTAGACCAAGAGGAAAATCTGTGCAGCCTCTTTAATGTTTCTTTTCCTTATTATAATTTTGTCCATCCAAATACTCTGGCTGACCAAGGGAAAAAAAAACCGACAACCTTCTCTGTAGGAACGTTTCAGATATTTTTGGATATTCTGAGTTCTTAGCAACACTTAAAACTAATTGGGATTAGATCACCATGCTAAGATATCATTAGGTATTTTACAGTTGCAGTCAGACTCTCCAAACCTGCCAATTCTTGAAGACAAAACATCTGCATAGACTCATGTTCCTTTTAAAGAGAAAAGCCAAGGAATCACCTTGCTGAAAATTAAATGTTACTACGTTTTTGGAATGCCATTTTGCATTGCAATTTTTTCCCTATATTTTCCATGTTATTTCAAATTGAGATCTAGATTAAAAAGCTTGCTTTTATTCAAACGAATAATGTTGATTGGCCAACAATTATTTGTTGGTCACGCTTTGTAATAGTTTTCTGGATTGTTTTAGAGCTTTCATTGGGAGTGGAAATAAAAACCATAAGACATTCACTGAGAAGGAAAAGTCTGAAACTCACTGGGCTTTGATTAGGACATTTTGTCATTAGCTTCTCTTTCTGACTGTGCCCAATGTTTTATCCATAAGGGTCCTCCAAGCTAGTCCTGTACAAAAGCTTCCACACATCCCACATTGCAGTATGGTCAAACCTAATATCCAGTATGAAATGACAGTGGGATATGGATTTCCTCAAGTTTTATTATAGCCTGCTGTTCTGTAGCACTTCTGCATTCACACAGCAAATATAATACATGGTCATTATCTACATTTGGGGCTGGAGAGGCATAAATTATCAGTAGACCTAAGATTCCCAAAATTACAAGACCATTGGGTAGCTATCATTCCATCTGCATTGCCCAATGCACTCTACAGAAGGTTCAGCTCTGCCCTGGCTTAGAGCACATCACTGCAGCCACATCTCAAAGTGACAAAGTCTTGGGTAATAGTTACTAACTTTGCACCTGAAACAAAAGTGATATCTGTAAGAACCAAACTCAGATGCTGCATGTTGTGGGCTACAGGTTAAGAGGCAAGAGCTGAGCCTTCTGGCAACCCTGACATGCAAGCCTGCATAACAAGGAGCCAATGCGCACACACCCTGTAGAGGACTGATGCTATCAAGAGCTGATGCAAAGAACTCTACAAAGGAAACCATTTGCAGTGAACAAAAAGAAGGAATTTTATTTGCCTTAGAGAACTTATCTCCCGAAATCTTATCTATTAATTATTTACACGGACATCAACGGTGATAGATATTATCAATACTTCCTTTTGATTGCTTCCCTTTCATGACAACATTACCTCTGCCTGGTCAGGCCTGAGCCTTTCCAGCTAGTCCTCACTCAAGATCTACACATCCTTCATATACAGCAGAGAAGATTTCAGTCTTTCGTTTTCCTGATGGTACAGATAAGTTTGACCTTATACACAAAAGGCTGGGGAAGAGCATATTAGAGAAGTGATAAAAAATGAAATGAAAAATATGATAGATTAAAGGGAAGTCAGTTTGATGTCACAATTACCACTTGCTCCAGTTGGTGAAATTCATCCTGTGTCTGACATGGCATAGAAAAGCCACGTTTGTAAGATCTCAAGGATTCAACATGCATAGCATTCCTATTAGTATTTGCAGGTCTCAAGTCCATTTTCCCAAATAATTTAACTTTGAAATCACAGCCGATGTTTTGTTACACAGCACCAGATGGGTCATAAATGTTTTTCTTTTACTTCCCTTTTCAGAATTCCTCAGGTCCTCTGGATATTCAGATTGCCCCTATAAAATAATCATTTTGCTCCGCAACCTCCAGAGGTTTTATCCTCAACAGTTAGACCCTCAGTTATAAAATCTGCAGCTTTTCATGCTCTGCAACCTGGAAGTAAAAGCTGAGGATTAGTTAAGTACTGTGGCTGGCTTAGGAACAGTTGCCAGTTCTTGCAATGCCACAGCTTATGTTGTTTTCCTTTCAGACTACAATCACCCTGGAAGCCCTGCCCAGTGGGGCAGATGCTCTCAGGAGATAAGCAGCAGCATGAAAAGTTTAGAAACTTATGCCGTTGTACAACAAACTTGACATCTATAGGTTTGTAACACACCCAGCAGAGTTAAAGTAATCAGCCACTGCAGTCCATGCACCCCTTCCAACACTTTCCAGTGGTATTCCAGACAGCCCCAATTTGCTGTAACTAAAGATGCTCCGTCTACATGTTTTTGAGTTTTGTGGATGCAGACATTCACTCAGCCCTGGACAATAACCTCAGATGACAGTGGCATCTCCCAGCTGGATTCCTCCAGCAAGGAAACTCCTGGTGTAGAGCTCTTGCAGGAATTTGGTCATACATGTGGTATCTCACTACTGAGCTTTATCAAGCCTCAGGTGCCTTTGAGTGTGTGCCTTCAAAAGTGGGATATTTTAAAGCTGGGGGAAAAGGTTGTATTTATTGTGTTTAAGTACTTTTTGAACTAGGCATTAGCTGACTGACGGTTTTCAGGGTTTAGTTTTAGTTTAAAGAAACAGTACTTGAATTTGACTTCTGTACCAACTTCTGTTCCTAAATCTGTTTCCTAACCTAGCCCTTAGTGACTAAGGCATCTGAATGGGTGGCAGGGACTTAAAACAACCACCTTTGGTAATTCTCTAAATTCCTAAATTAAAAGCCCTCCTCTGAGATACATAAATGGTTTGCCTGTTTCACATAGACCAGGAAATCAGGACCAAAGTCCAAGAAAAAAATGACATATCGAAACATCAGCTGAAACATAAGGTTCCAGGTGTTTCAAATGCCACTAAAGCACAATGATTATTGCTAACATAAATAAAGCAAAATCTTAATCCAGCTTTATCAAGGAGTTTCTAATCATAGTTCTCTGTTCTTCCAGTAGTTTTATGAGAAAACACATTTTTCAGAAGCAAGGAGAAGGATGGTATATTAGTCACCACTTTCTCTTGTACTGTAAAAGCACCCAAACACCTCCAAATGCTTCTAAAAAACTGAATTTGGTCAGTTCATACAAAGTAGGAAAAAAGCTGTCAAGCCATCGTCTAAAGTATGTCCTTGTTAAGTGGCTTGACTTGTGGTGGGTTTTTTGATTGGACAATGTCACTTCCTTGTGAACACTACAGATGATAACAGTTGCAACAACTTTATGGTTGCTAAACCAAAGGAATGGCTGGAATTTTTTAAATCTTTACAGCTTCAATACTGGGCTCTGGCTGACGTTTTGTACTTTAAAAGCTATCTTTAAGCAACTAAATAGGTGGCAAAGCACTCTAGAGTCTGGCAAGACAGAGTAAAAAGAAATCAAAGCCTGGAAATGCCGAGCCACTGCACTTAAGCTACACTCCGTGACTGTGGTGACTGGTTCAGGTTGCTTCATTTGCAGACTTGTGGCTCCCTTCATTCCAGTGACAAAAAATGCCAATAGCACGCCTAAATTAAACCCAGCATCTTGTCCATTCTATTTAGGGCAGCTTTTCCTCTGGCCCACCACATCTTTGAGCACAATGCCAGTTCTCTCATGCCATCTGTGCGAACTTCCCTCCACTCTTTCAAAAATGCCTTTTTTCCACTGCTGGGATCCTCCACTCAAGGAGAAAACTTTCAGGGTTTGCTCAGTGAGTAATTATTTTGTTAGCCAAGTGATCACACACAGTTCCTCTTTCATATATTTCTTGTTTCTCACCACGAAGTTACTGAGAGAACCCTAATTCTAGCTTTTTACAATACAGTGTGGTAAGCAGGGGAGGAAAAACACTGAAGTTTTACACTCATGTGTTACTGCAATTCCTTAGCATTCCAAGGACTCATTACTAATGACTAAAGGAAAATATTTTAAGGACACCAAAGAGAATGTCTGAAGCAGGACATGGCACAGGGAAACCTGAGCTACCTGGAAGTGAGTTCACTCTTACTGTAGCAGTGGAACCACAGAGCCGGGACTGTTGAGGTCCAGTAGTGTGCTGCCTGGCTAAAGATGTTCTGCTTTTGGGATCCAGTGGGATCTCTTCATGGCAGTTAATGAATGGTGTTTTAAATCACAGTAAATTTCACCAGGACTTGTGCTTCTACACCTTTTAGGAGATTTTAAACTCTTGCCTGTAGCTGTTTATCCAACAACTCTGTAGAGTCTGTAATATTCCAGTAGCTATCAGGAACTCTTTGGAACTGGCAGGGGGATAAGTTAACAGGGTGCAAAGATTTGAAAATTGAAAAATTACACTTTTGCTGGACCTGCAGAGGGATTTAGGATTATATGTTTCTATTTGAGAAATGGGGATGACTGAGCACTGACAAAGGTTGCCCAGAGAGGTTGTGGATTCTCCATCCTTGGAGATACTCATGAGCTGTCTAGACACATCCTGGGTAACCTGCTGTAGGTGGCCCTGCCTGAGCAGGGAGGTTGGACAAAATGAACTCCAGAGGTCTCATCCAGCCTCATCTTTTCTGTGAATCTGTGAGAAATACCAGAATTCGAATATTTATTTAAAAAGGATGTGCCCCTGGTAGTTCCAGAGCTAAAAGTCAAGTTTCTGTATAGTCAGGTAGTGACTATAGACGAGGTACTTGGGTTACGGAGTGATGAGCACAACAGGACTGAATTGAAATGAAGCAAAAAAGAGAGGTTCCAGTAGCTCTGTCACCATTTGTTCAACATAAATTGTTTTTTTGGGGTCCTATGCTAATCATCTTTCCCCTACTATGCGCTACGTGGTAGATTCACTGTTAAAGTGTATGGAAGGCTGGGTGAACAGCTGGAACACACTGTTGCTATTTCCCCTTTGTAAAATACAATCTATTGACCTTAGTAAGTGTATTTCACTGTTTTCCTATTGCAAGCTTCCTACATAGAATCATAGAATAGTTAGGGATGTAAAGGACCTTAAGATCATCTAGTTATGTTTGAATGGTAAGGTAGCTTATAGAGAAAAATATCTCCTATAATTGCTCTGCAAACTATATTGTTCTTTAATATGAAGACAACAACGAAGTCATGTTCATAAACTTACTGTTGCCAATCCAAATAATTACAAAACCATAAGAAAACGAATGCACACAATAACCAAAAGTATAAACTCACCATTACTAAATAGCACTTCATAACTGTGGCTCCAAATTATTACTGCTTCACCAACACAGCCACAATATCCAGCTTCATAAAATCCTCCACTCTACAAATTAAGTGAATTGGATAATTAAGAAAGCCAATGTTTAGTGCACAAAGTTCAACCACCAGTTTCACTACAGCACTAAAGCATGGGAATGAACCCACATTTTAAAACCTGGTAACATTTCCACTCCCTGGTGTGCATGATCTATACCTCCTTGCTCTCTATCCATTTGAAGCTCTGTGTGTTGAGAACATAGGAGCTGGGCATCTGCTTTGCTCTCTACAACAGCCTCAGATGCTCTGCCAAAAACTTCATGTCTTCAGGGCTGGGACTTTGGCTTCCTACCTATCTGCAAGACACTTTATTGCTAACAATAAATAGAAAACTACAGATTAACAGTAGAAATCTTAGTGAATAAAAAAGAAACAAAACCATGGAACATGGAGGTCTTGTGCTAGGACCTGCCTGGCAGGGCTTGTTACAGAGAGGGGCCAGGACAGCAGCGGATGTTCACAGCAGATCTTTGCTATGGCATCTCCTGTGCTGCAGGGAGAGGAGCAGGCCTGGAAGGAGCAGCAGCTGTGCTTGTCTCCGAAGGTCTGGCAGAGGGTAGATAACCAGACTTACAGGCCTGACCCCACCGAGGTCACCCGTGCCCCCCAGCCCTCTCTGCTAGCCTAGAGAAAGGAGGCAAAGAACAGGAATGCAACGAGAATATGGGGGGGTAGGGGGGGGGTGTAGTGGTACAGCTTCCCATTTTTGCAGCAGGTTGCATGTGAGTGTTTGTACCTCTCTGAGATTTAAGCAGTGCTCATGCATCCTTGTGGCTGGGCAGGCTGGGGATGAAGTGCTCTCCTAGTAGAAAACAGAGGTGAGGGAGGAGGAGAGAGGATAATCCTTTTTAATTCCATTCTTCCAAGCCTTCCATCATCTTTCTGTTGTCACCCTCTTGGACTGTTCCAAATTTTAATTCATGAACATACCTTGACAGCCAACAGTGCTCTGGGCCTCTGAGGATTGCCATTAGCTGTCCTTTCCTCTGAGCAGCTCTGTCACTGCCACCCCTGTAACTGAAGATAGATCCTCCCTTTCCTCCGTGTTTTCTTTCCATGTGCCAAGAGATACCTGTTATAACTCCTAAAATATGTTGGCTGTACAGCATTCCCTGATTACCTTCATGTTGTTGTATTAACTCTATAAATAGGACAAAAACACACCTATATAGATGATGTAAGAGAATTACATGTGTATGTTTTGCTCTGAACAGCATCTCCAGAAAGAACAGCTGCTGATACTTTGCTGTTTTCATTTTCCTTGTAACGTTTCCTCATTTCCCAACACAAGGGTTTTTGCACTGTATGCTGATGGCCAGGTGTTATTATCATTCAACCCACATGCCCCAGCCCAGGAACAGTCCTGCTTCTGGCAAAATTCAATCTTTTCTCATCTCTCAACCCATGTTCATCTTTGTATTGGTTTTTAATTAATCTATGGTTAGCTGAACTTCCTGCCATAAATCAATGATTTCCTTTCAATTCCTGTTAAAGATTTTTCCTTTTCCTAGATTTATAGTGTTGCTCAGGAGCTGCTAACAGCACACTTTTCTCTCATTATCAAATCAGAGAGGAATGGACTCAATGAAGCAAAAAACATAAACCCAGCACTGAGGACCTTCAGGCCTAAAAGCTTTTCTATCTGCCCCAGACATGCTGAAAATAAAAACATGGGGTTTTGCCACTTCGAAAGCTAAAGGCCAGATACTCTCTCGGTGTAAAGCACCACAGCTCAGTTTTGGGATGCAAGCAAGATGTCCTGATTTACACTGATTATTTATTACTTATTTTACATCCTGATTTATTACTATATATTTGGCACTAAGTATTTCTAAATGCAAGTTTTCCATAACTTTTTATTTTGGCAAGGAGTATATTGAGTTCTTCAGGGGATGCTCTCATTGTGGATGCCTCTTTGTGCCTTCCTGAGCCACTGTGCCCAGCGTCTCTTACCACCATTATTGAATACAGTTCTAAGCATCATGGGGTTAAATTTATAAGCCACTTTCAAACAGAAAACAGTCTTTAAAATCCCCAAATTTCCTAATTGTGTTTATTTTAAAAAGGTGAACAAACAACACAAAAGAGAGTGATGAGCATACCTATTTGTTGTCTTAAGAGGAAACTCACTACTTAGTCAAGGAAGGAAATCAAGCTATAATACTTTTTAAGGTGGTTTATCAGGGTGACCATGGGCACTGCAAGATCTGTGAACTGCATACACCAGAACTGGGCCCAGTTATGGCATCCTTTATGGCTTAAGCCCATGCTCACTGTACATGTGTATTACATTAAATTTTTTCCTTCTCCTTTTCTCTGGTTACCCTTCTGTGCATTTTGGTCTCTATTTTCAGAAAATTGAATGCACAGTTCTTACAATTATGCATGTAATCAATTAGTTATTTAGGTATACAACTACTGTGACCAGGTATGCAAATCTCCAAGCAGCTTTTGCCATTTTTCAATAATTTAGCCCTTTGTCATTTATACATCCACTTCTGTTCAAAACACTAAGTTCATGGAAATTTACCTCATTTGAAACACATGTGTAGATACATATGAATTGCCCAAAAGTATCACAAAGAGAAAGGATAACCTTGTTGTCAAGTCAGGAGAGCGTGAAATCTGGTTTCCATTCTGAGATCTGCCACACATTTCCTATGTAACCTTGGGCAAGTCATGAACTGTAATGTATCTCAGAGTAGCTGACCTACATGTAAAGCAGACAGAGCCATCCTTGCTTCACAGGGTTATTGAGATGATTCATATGTTAGAAGTAAGTGGAAGGTGCTAGATGAGTATAAGCTATCAGTAATGGTATTGCATATAGTCACAGTAATAAACATGATAGATATTAGATGATAGATGATCTGTACTAAATCATAAAACTGTGAGTAAAGGGGCAAAAATGGCCATTGAGAAGGAAGAAAAGGGAACGGCAAACAAATTCAAGCAGGGGGATGAATAAGAACCAAACAGGAATGGTGTGCATGAGCAGGCATGTGAATAATTAACCTCTATATGGCAATTTTTACTGTCCAGCCTGGTCTTGTCCTTTTACTAAGGGCCATGGTGTCAGAAACATTTGAGAAGAACTGAGCTGGTTAATATGGCACCATCCACCTCACAGTCTGTCTGATGGGCATGAACTATTCTTCATTTTTTCAGGATAATCCTAACAGCATCCTGCATGCAAGGTATTGGCCAAAAGCTCGTGGAGCTTCTGACAAATAAACTTTTTTAGATACCTTTAAAGGTGATGGTCATCCTGTGAGTCTGGGGACAGCAGAGCCTCCTACTTCATTGCACTCACCTTCAATGCTGTTCTGGTCCTTCAAAGCAGCATCCTGCATGGAAAAAGCACATTGATTCCCACTAACAGCTTGCAAATGAGGAAGCTGTGATGAGCCACAGTGAGCTGCTGCAGCATGCCGGCCTCCTGAGTCCCCTGGAATTCATCCCTGTTTGAATCAGAGCATGTTTTTTGGAAACAGATATCATCCTGATTTAAAATATTCCAGTGAGGGAAAATATACTATAAATTTTGGGACATTATTTCAATGGCTAATAAAACTCAATTAAAATTCAGTGATGATCAGAATGGAGCTTCACAGAGGTCCTTATCACCTACAGAGGAGCCAAGATATACTATTTTTATATGCGAATTGCACCTGTATGATGTTAAGAATTTTTAATTACTGACTGTAATACAAAAACATTGACTAAAAACCCGGCCAGCAGATTGATTAGAAGAATTACTATTCCCTTCCACATCTTGTGTTTTTTAAACCTATTAGATATAATCTGAAAAATGGAGATAACAGACATGTGCTGTGGAAGTGGTTCCACAACACTTTAGCTGGTCTTTATTAGTCTATCTGAGCAAAGTCAGTGGAAAAAAACAGGCGCTTCTATGACATGATTCACTGGCTATTAGGCGCATACCTACCTTAGATTTAGATGAATGAATCATATTTGTAGTATGTGTGGCAGTTAAGAAAATTTGGGCTGTGGCCCTAGCTCTTAGCAACCAAGAGAAGGCCAGATGAAACAGTTCTACCTGATGGGAAATGATCCGCAAGACAGCCGGGTGGAGGGAGTCAATCTTCAGCTCAGATCCATGGTGTTTCAGTGCAATCGCTGGTGGCTGCGGTGCTGCAGGGAAGCGTGCTGAAGCCATGTCACCACTAGCAAGTACTGACTCCTGAAAGAAGCAGATTCGTCCAGCAAAAATGTTGGAGCCACGGTCCCAGCCTCCATGCTTCCAGTGCTTTAGGGATTTTACTTTGACCAGAAGTAGTCTAGTGCCACTGGTATGTAATTTAGGTTCACTCCTGGAGTTGGAATGGACCTCAAGTGGTTTGAATGGATCTGAAAGGAATCAAGTCCATGTGCTCTCCAATTTGAATGAAAGCACAGCAAGAGGAACAACCAGGAGATTCACTGCAGAGGCAAACTCCAGGTGCACACTAGATTAGTGCAGAGACATCCCTTTGTGACAATAACTGTGTGGAGTTGTGTGCAACACTTGAGACTAGATTAGTGGTCGTTATCTTCTCCATCACAGACCATAAGATGCTAGATGTTACATGTCCCCAGAGCCAAAGCAGGTAGTCTGCTGCTTTTTCTGTCTTGATATGTGTGATTGCTGACTCCTGGCAAGTACAGGTAGTAAGTTCAGCACTAACAGTATCACAGTATCACAGTATGTTAGAGATTGGAAGGGACCTCAAAAGATCATCTAGTCCAATCCCCCTGCCGGAGCAGGAACGCCTAGATAAGGTTACACAGGAACGTGTCCAGGCGGGTTTTGAATGTCTCCAAAGAAGGAGATTCCACAACCTCCCTGGGCAGCCTGTTCCAGTGTTCCGTCACCCTCACTGAGAAGAAGTTTCTTCTCAGGTTTAAGTGGAACCTCTTGTGCTCCAATTTGTACCCATTACCCCTTGTCCTTTCATTGTTTGCCACTGAGAAGAGCCTGGCTCCATCCTCGTGACACTCCCCCTTTATATATTTATATACACTAATAAGGTCACCCCTCAATCTCCTCTTCTCCAAACTATAGAGACCCAGCTCCCTCAGTCTTTCCTCATAAGGGAGATGCTCCACTCCCTTAATCATCTTAGTTGCCCTGCGCTGGACTCTCTCCAGCAGGTCCCTGTCCTTTTTAAACTGAGGGGCCCAGAACTGGACACAATATTCCAGATGAGGTCTCACCAGGGCAGAGTAGAGGGGAAGGAGGACCTCTCTCGACCTACTAACCACCCCCCTTCTAATACACCCCAGGATGCCATTGGCCTTCTTGGCCACAAGGGCACAGTGTCGGCTCATGGTCACCCTGTCGTCCACCAGGACCCCCAGGTCCCTCTCCCCTACACTGCTCTCTAACAGGTCGTTCCCCAGCCTATACTGGAACCTGGGGTTGTTCCTGCCCAGATGCAGGACTCTACACTTTCCCTTGTTATATTTCATCAAGTTATTCCCCGCCCAGCTCTCCAGCCTGTCCAGGTCCCTCTGGATGGCTCCAGCGCTTACTGGCTTTCGATCAAAGTGCCCAGTTTGCTACTCTAACACCCAGTGCCTCTAGTGAGGTGTCTGCCTTGATTTCAAGCTATGGTTTAGAAACTGCATTCTGAGCAAGCATTTAATTGTCTGTGTTTCACTCTATCCTGAATCCCTGATCAAGTTTACAGATCAGATTGGTTTGGTCAAAACCATATGTTCAGCAAATCTAGGCACTGCAGTCCTTTCTTCATTCATAATACAACATAAATACCTACTTCCCTCTCTGCTTGTGCCTTTGCGACTTTACAAGCTTTAACAGCATGTGTCACTTTACACTTTGATCTTGAACAGAATTTCTTCCAGCACTAATGGAGGTAAAACTGGGGGAATAAAGTTCCTTAAACTGCAAGTTCTTTAAACGAGAGTCTGCCTTTCATTTTTCTGTAAGTGTTGTACTCTATAGAGCTAATAATAATAAATAATACAGAGTTACACAGGTGGAAACTTAAAAAAGAAGAGGTCAGATGAGAAACACAGCTTTCATCAGTGTCTGGGGTCATCACTGGAATGCTAAGAGATCTTTTCATTTGTAGAAGACTCAGTAATTGCAGGAAGAATATTGTCTGCCCCCTTCTTCACTCTCCAAAGGAATTACCTAATAGTTTCCAATTGAGATGGCTTTCAAAAGAATTTGGTTTTGATTCAGTCATCTTCTCAGAATAAGGAAAAGTATTTTAAGTTGTAACTTTCAGTAGCTGTCTAATGCCAGGTGAAATTCACACCATTCCTCTACTAACATATGCTTCTTAAATTTTCTCTCCCTTTGATATACATCTAATAAAATAAATAGGTGAAAATAATAATCTGCTGTACTTCTAACCCAAGATCCAAAAAGTTCCTTAAGAAACTGGATTTAGTTTCCAGACATGGAAGCTGAGGCAGAGGGAGCTCTTGGGCTTTGGCTGGGTTCACACAAGCCAGCAACTGACCTGGGATTAAAACCCAGGTACGCTGTTCAATTTCTGCATACCATCCTCTAACCAATACTACCACCCAATTACTCTCTCTTCAGCTACACCTGATTTCTAGCAGTGCTGGGAAAGTGTTATTTTTGTGCAAGGTTCCAAAACAAAGCAAGTTGTCTTCCTTAAACCTGTTGAATTTTGAAATGCTGCATTATTTTGCTTTTAGGGATGAGAAAATGCTTATTCCATCTGTCAGCTTCTATCACAGAAATGATACTCTGATAAATCTCAGTGCTTAGGATGTCTGCTGTCAAAAGATGAGGTCATTGAAAAGATGAAAAATGTGGTTTGAAATGGAAAAAGTGCTCAGTTATTTATCTGACAAATAACAACTGAGGGAGACGTTCTTCCTCTGATGAAGCTTTTTAAATGTGAGTTGTTGAGAGTGGCTTGCTGGTGTAGGCATGCAAAAGCCATATTCAGAGTAGTTGTGTGACCTAAGTAGGAAGGGGCTGTTCCTTTTAACAAGGCAAAGCCCAGCTCCAAAGAAGTGATAACAGAGATGACATTGATGACAGGGATGCACGCAGAAGCCACAGAGATTCCTTTTTGTCTCCAGGCCCATCACAAGGACCAGGATTCTTTCACACACAGAAAGAAACAATTGCTGGGCACTTGAAGGAAGTTCAGTTGAGTCCCAGATAGTGTAAAAATGTAAACTAAGAACCTTTTTGTTCATACAGAATAAAAATATACTGGTTGCAAGTCTCCATGTATGTGGATATCAAGTTTTGGGGATTTTTAAAACAGAAACAGGGAAAATCTTTCTCTGCTTCCTCACACAAAATGCCTTGGGAACTTGCTGCAGATCCCAACTGTCAAGTTATAACCTTTTTTTGTTCGGTCTAAAATACATCTATATTTTTGTCCTTCCCAATTAGATAATCTTTATATTTTATTCACCTCAGGTCTAGCTGCATCACTTTGACCTCTCTGTGAGGCCTGGGTAAATCCTGAAGATGGTGGGCCACAATTCTTAAGAAGGAAACTTCAAGTTCTTTCCGCTTCACTTCCCCTTCACATGTCTGAGGCAGTTAACGTTGCTGCCCCATAGTCTGCATGGCAGGAGCTGTGTGCTAGCTGTGGCACCTATTGTCTGCATTTTCCTCTCGTTAGTCTCCTTGACCTTTTATTGTCTTAATCCTGCAGTGTCAGGTCAGACTTAGTGTAGGTCTCCCTTCACTACGGACCCCTTTCCTTTTGTGGATCACTAAGCAGGACAATTGCTCTATCCATCTTTTCAGGGTCTATTGTCAAGCCCCCCCTGAGCTGAGAAAGGTTTGATTCACTGGGAAACCATTTTGGTCAAAGGGAAACCTGACTATGTGTCCTTTTAGGAACTCTGTCTTAATCACTGACTTTTTTATCTGGGATATGAAGAGGATTCAGGAGATCAAAAGGTTTGGGAGTACATGGGTTTGACCACATTTTTCCTGGAAATAATGGGAAACCACTGAAAAATGAGCTCCGTTACAATGGGCAAACAAGAAGGAAAGCCACATAGTGTTCCCAGAGCATTTTGAATCATCAGACCTTCAATAGCTTCCATAGAGAAGGGAAAAAGTAAACAGAAGATGTAAATGGAATGTAATAATTAATGGACCTAAAGAAACAGACTAATTTGATTTGCACATAATTGGAGCCATTAAAAAAAAAAAAGTAAAAAGAAATCGATGGAGCAGATGGAGAAGGCTGAAGACTGAAAGTTCAGTGTGGCTGAGTACACCATGGACGCGTGTGGTTACTCAGAACTAGTAGCTCACCTCACCTTTACAATTGAATTTGCATTCAACAGCCCCATGCATTTTCCAGGAACCTTACAGAGATCTTGCTGGAGCACCACAGTGGAACTATGTTGGATTTGAAGGCCCTGACTTTGTCAGTATTCAGCCAGATTCTTGCTAATGCCTTGAAGACTTCTTCCTGCATTGAAACCCTGACCATTATTTACTATTACAAGACCTTATGTAAGATAATCATGAAACCTGAATTGACGAACTTCCAAGGAAGTTAACCAGCAGCAACCATTCCCATCCTGGCAATTTCTTGAAACAGAGATGTAGATGCTTCTTCAGGTGCACAAATTTCAAATCATTTGGTTCCGGGGCCTAACAAAAACCAGGAATAATGATAATGTCTTTTTTTTCTTGTAATCTAACTAGAAACCTTTACCTACTGATATGTCAGAATGCTTTTTTAAATGAACGAACATTTCAGTCTTCCTTCAACTAGCCATTACCTCTGCACAGTCAGCTCAAGCCTTTGCAAAAGCAGAGTTGAATATTGCTGTGTAAGGATAAAAGAGAGGAAAGGGACTAGTCTTGGGGTGGGAGGAAAGAAAAGGGAGGAATTTGGACCTAAAGTCTTGGAGAGCTGTACTTGTATTCCTGCTATCAATAAGATGAAAAGAAAAAAAAAATGTAAGCAGAAGCCAGTGCCTCAACTTCTTCCTTTGACCTAGTCAGGATCACAAGGGAGCCAGGCTGTTTTGCCTTCCTCCAGCAACCTACTTTTCCTAGGTGTTATCTGACCCTTTCCTTACTCTAATGCTTTTAACATTGATAATTAAGGATTCTGCTTTGGAAAGTACCCCAGTTTAGGCAGTAAACTTCAGTACATCTTTACTTGAGCTGAAGAGTCAACTGGACATAGTGAGCACCTCTGCCCTGGTTTTTGGATGAGGAGCTACACTGGCTTCAAACAAGGTAAAACTTTCAGATTAATCATTTCTTCTCCAGTAAGAAAGGAAAAAAAGACTATTTTAAAAATAGAAAACTCAGATTAAAAGAGACAGTCTTTCCAGCCATGAAGAGTAAAAAGTGACACCATCCACATCTTTGATGTTTCGGGTAGCTAAGTGTAGAACTGAATGAAATGTGAACCATTCCTGTTTCCTCCAGTGAAATTGTTAAGCCTGATGTTTCTTAGTTGGGAAACAGACATAATTCTTGTGATATTTATTTTAAGTATGATAAGGAGAATAATTTTTTGCTTTACTGTCATATATTGTCACTGAACAATTGTTGAAGGAACAAAATACCTACAGTAACTTCTGTGCACCTTAATTTGCTCCTGCCGTTTGACTTCCCAGTGTCAACCCATCACTTAATGTCAGCAGCATTACTTTCTTGTAGACAATACCAAGTCCAAGTGGCCGGGATATTAAACATGCTTGCAATTATATGTAAGAGGAAGGGAAAAAGTGATCCAAGCATTTCCTGTACTGTAGAAACACCTGAATATTGTTTCAGCTGAATTGTGTCTGACTTGTTGACAAAGTTCCCCTCCAAAACAGTCCTTAGTCCTGATCCTTAATGGAATACCGTTTTTTTGTTAATGATTCTGAGTTTTACGTACCCTTTCAGCTTGATTAAGAGAGCTTTTCTGGATAGATCTAAGGATGTAACAACCCCAGATTCTGAGCATGCAGCAATGCCAACAGCTTTCACCTGCTGTACTACAGAAGTTACTTTCTCACTTTCTCATGGTTCTAAGGGAGGCTTGATCCTGAGCTTGCAACTGTGGTGCATCTTGAATGGTTAAAAACTGTGGTCAAGACACTCCCCAGAGGAAATACCTTTAAGAGAGAATAAGGAATTATTTTCCATTTCCCTGGTGCCTAACAATAAAGCTGTTGATAGAGGTTTCCCTCTGGATCCCTGTTGGTTGTTTGCCACCCACCTCTAATGTTACTCTTGCAGCTGACCTGTTGGCAGATTCCTAATGTGAGGATTCCTAACATGTTCTGGGCAAAACCATAGAATCAAAGAATCGTAGAATGATTAATAGAAAGGACCTCAAAATCATCTAATTTGAACCCCCTGCCATGGGCAGGGACACCTTCCACTAGACCAAGTTGCTCAAGCCCTGTCCAGCCTTGCCTTCAACCCTGCCAGGCATGGGGCGGCCACAGCTTCTCTTGGCAACCTGTGCCAGGGCCTCACCATTCTCACATTAAAGAACTCCTTCCTTATATCTAACCTAAAATTCCCCTGTTTAACAAACCCATTACCCCTTGTCCTATCACTACAGTCCCTGATGAAGAGTCCCTCTCCAGCATCCTTGTAGGTCCCCTTCAGATACTGGAAGGCTGCTATGAGGTCTCCACGCAGCCTTCTCTTCTCCAGATTCAACAGCCCCAACTTTCTCAGCCTGTCTTCATATGGGAGGTGCTCCAGCCCCCTGATCATCCTCGTGGCTTCCCTGGACTTTCTCCAGCAGTTCCATGGCCTTCATATGTTGAGGACACCAGAACTTCACAAAGTGCTGCAAGTGGGGTTTCACAGGAGAAGAGTAAACTGTTTCAAATCCTAGCCTGCATTAAATAGCAGACCCCAGGTAAATTATGTGTACATCTTCTAATTGTCCTACATGTGTCACATTTCCTGCATTTTGTGGGAGATCCCATATTGCTCACTATCCTATGAGTTTCACAGCATATCGAATAGAGAATTAGACAGAATTTAACTTAGCACTATTCATTTGTCCCATATAATTTGGAAGGTCTCATACTTCCTTCTCTGTAAGCAGATTGGTGAGGGCAGGACCTCCCAGCAAAGTAATGGTAAAAGGAGTAGGGTCACCTCTTCCGTTAACACATCTGGATCTGGAAGGCAATGATTTACTATCCCCACCCCAAGCTCCTATTGAACAATCCCATTCTTCACAAAGGACTAGTAGCCCTGCTGCATATTTAACTGGAATGTTAATATGGCCAGTTGCATAGTTGAAGATGTAAGAACTATCATATAATTGAGTTGCTTCCAGAGGGAAAGAAACAGAAAGAAGCTCCAAAAAGGTATTTGAAAATCAGACTTTACCTCCAAATAATACTGTTTGCAGAACTTTCAATGTCTGGTGGAACATAAATTATTAATTATTCTTTCTTGTAAGCATGTACATTTTCTGTCTTCTGTTAAATCTTTTCTCCGATCTATTGGGTCATGCTAATAGCTTCCATAATAAAATGTAGTACATACAGGTGACCAAAATGACTGTGTATTCTGAGGAATTAGCTGCAGTTAGTAACTAACTGTTGATGCTGCATTCAACGTTGCATTTTTCTAGTCTTGAGACATGGAGTAAGTGCGAAGCTGTATTAACTCTTTTGTAATAGCTGGACCAGTAGCTGGTTAAAGTCAAAGGAAAGATTCCTGTTAACTTCAGCTGTCTGTGAATGAAGCTCTTGATATATATAGAAAGCCCCTGAAAGCAAAGTTTTATTTTTTAATGTATTGTCTCATTTGTTGAATAGCATGGCTTACTGCCCAGTGTTATGGCAGTGCACAATGACTATTCTTCCCACTCATTCTCCTTCTCTTTCCTCATTAATCAGTGATGGGTCAAATTTAAATGTTTTGGAAGTTCTCTCTGGTTTTGATGTGATGGTACATAAAAATACCTACCAAGTAGTTATTAGGGTGCTTGGTGTGGCTGCATTTGTCCTGGGGAAACCTCCCCCTCCTCTCTGAGAGCAGCAGCACATTTTGTGGGAAGGCTGGCAGATCTACAAGGTCTTCTTTGAGGCAGGCTCCACTCCCTCTGCCCGAGTGGTACATCCATCATTTTTTGGTTTTCCTTTCCAAAATGCTTTTCACAAAAGTCACTTCCTTGTTTCACATTACTCCATGCTTTGTGAATTCAGACTGAAACATGCTGTGAAACAGATCCGTATCTGGTGTAAATCAGCATCATCCTGTTGCTGCTCTCAGCAGCAGAATGATGCTGATTTTTGGAGATACAAATTCTGTACCCATGGAGAGAAAATCTTGCCCATGGACTTTCTGCACCAAGGGACAGTTTTGGTGGAATAAAAAAGGATTCATGTGTTTTGGGAAGAGATGTTAGCAGGAACAGCAAATGGAAAATACCAACTACATGAGGAGGTGTTTCACTTCACGGGTATTAACATCTCTGTTCTGCCTAATACGATAATTCTGGATGATTTTTTTTTTCTTTTTTTTTTGCTGTGACAACCCTCATATTGTTCACTTCTGGGTACTAGAAACTGGTGCCAAGCAAAAACAGGACCAGGCTGCTAACTGTAGAAGAGAGCTCAATTAGTACCATAAACTAACCCTATATAAATGTCTCTTTTGCACTCCCATTCCTTACATAACTCACCACCCCAAGCACCTTTTGAAAAAGTGGCTCAAAGTTTATTCAAGGATGCATTTGGTTAGATTTACAGTATTTGCCACTTGTTGGCCAAAAGTGACATAAGGGATTTCAATGTGCTGCTTTTAACGTGGTGACACTGCCTTTAATTTAGCATAAGTGATTATATATGTTTGACTATCAAATCACTGTATGTAGCTTTTGTGGTTGGGGGCTTGTTTTATCTAAGAATTCTGCTGAACCTCTTCCAAACCAGAGCTCTCATGTGTATAATTATATTGTATTTTCATTATATAAACTTTATTTTTAAGACTGAAAACATATGAAATGATTATGGAAATGTGCATTCTATAAAACACCACCATGTATTTGTGGAAAGAGAAGCTTATAACAGAAACCAAATGTTGTCATTAATATATAGGTATAAGATTCATCCATGGGACCCATAAAACTAACGATGGAAGAGAGAGATCTGCAAAAGCGTACAATTGCTCTTTAGATTGAAAGATATTTGTAGCACCCTTTTATATGCATTAAATAGCACCTAATTCATACTCTGTGGAAGCAGATGTCATAGCCTGCTGTTGAACAGTACTTGTAGATCCAAGTTAGATGCTTCCAAAATACCTTTCAAAGTGACACTTCAAAAAGATAATAATAATAACTTCATTAATATGTCTGATTGGTGCAAATACAGCTCTGTTAGAGACCTGTTTTGTTGTGAGACAACTATTTTGGTGGTTTGCCCTAAAACTGTACGCTGGGATGATCTCCTTAGATTAATTTCATTGTCTTCTGTCACAACCCAATGAGGACCTAATTCCATTTTGAATAGGTGCCACCCAGACCAACATTTTAAAAGATCTGCAAGAGAATATTGTTTAAGGTAGAATCAAATGTTATATCCAACAGCAAGATCTGGCTGGAAGGGATAAACTGTGCAAGTTCCAAGGAAGCTGTCATCACCATCATGTCTACAGTCTGTATTCATTCATAGTTTTTTGTATTAACAAGGCTGTCAAGCATTGTGCCTATGTTATAAATGGGGAACTGAATCACCATGTAAATTAAGCAATTTACCAAGAACAGATTAAGCATGTCCACATAATTTAGCATTTGAATCCAATTCTCCTTTTGCACCTTTACTCTATTTTCCCTAAGTAATAAGCTGTCCTTTATTTCAAATATCTTTGGTAGCTCCCTATGTAATCCAAGAATTTTTTCCTCTCTGCCTCATTAAGTTCTGCTTGATTAATAGTGACTCTTTAAACAAAATCCACAAATGAAATAAAGACTCTAAAGGGGATGCCATGAAAGCAAACCATTGCTTATATATATATGTATACGCACATACAAACATAGCACAGAGAGCAAGAGAGATGCACACATTCATACACAGAGCAAACTAGTGGATATATCCATCACCCAAACAATCTACGAATCATCTAAGATAAATGCTAACTCTTTCAAGGCAATCCTATACAATAGATCAATAAACAACATCTTCAATTTGCAGCTGGGAATTCAGACCCAGTCATTTGCAAGCTAAAAAATAGGTCAAGGAATAATGATGATCATTTGCCTTATCACCAAGTAGTGTGTGTGACCATTGTCACCTGTAAACTACTGACAAGCCCACTTACGTGGGCTGATTCTTCTGTAGGGGTGAGAGCACACAAGTCCTTAATGTTACAGTGTTGTAAACCTGAGCGGAAAATCAAGGCCAGAGTTTAAAAAATCCCTCTATGCATAACTTAGAAGTTAAGATATAACAAACTTTCAAAAAGACAACAAATGCAGAAAAATACCTGAGTCATTCCTCATCACCAGAGAAGTCACCTTAAGATAGTTTTGTGGGTTTATGTAGCAAATTCCTGCACAGCATTCTCAAAGTCCACAGCCTGATTCACTCTAAGGTGAAGTGCTCTGGGGCAGCCTGGAAGCTGATGAATCTCTGTTGAGCAGTATGTATGTTTTCATAATCTTCACTTTAAGGTATGCCATTCAACATCTAAGTTTATGACCACTGAATAAGGAGATGGAAGCAGATGGAATGTGATTTTGGCATTTGGAAACACTCTGTGATTAATCTCTTAAGTGTGTTTATGTTTGAGGGACTTTGCATGCAGGCTGTCTCCTCAATGGCATGTTAAAACTCTGTGCTCCAAAGAGAAGAGTGCAAGAGGCAAGGTGGTGGAGAAGAGGAATCCAAAAGGACGGAAAAGCTGCAAAACACATTTCTTTAGAAGCACTGAAAAGGAATTTAAAAGGTTTGAAGAGCCTTTCTCATTTAAAGGAAGAATAATAAACTCTGATAATTTATCCAGACTCACCACATATAATGAAACGTTTAGGGGTCTGGAGTTGCAAAACAAGAGATGATGGTTTCCACTATCTCCACAATGAATTTAATTTGCCAGTACATCATGGGCTCAAACACTGACATCTCTCAAAATGTTTGCAGATGATTTTTGTAGATTTTCAAAGCTCTACTAATTTCACCCTTTACTCATTCCACATCTCCATGTACGTCCTGTCACTGGTGTCTTTTACAATTTGTCTTTTGCAGTCTTAGCACTGGTTTTTGGTATAAGGGAGGAGTTTGCAAGCATACTGTGTTTTAGCATGGCATTTAGGCTTGGCTTCCGTTGTGTGTGCCTTTCCACTGAAGACTATTGCTTCATATTAGGTATTCTGCAGACCCAGTACTGAGTTTCTTACCATTTCTGGAGAGCAGAGAGAGTAGAGCTAGAAACGTAATAACTGGTTTGAAGTCAACACAGAATTATCCTCAGCTTTTCTCCCAAACTTATGTAAACAAATTCCCCACTCCCAAAATAACTTGCAAACTGTCTTTCCTCCTCATCATACTTATATATTCCTCTGCACTTCCTGATCTTGGCAGGGATATTTCAGAAATAGCTATTACAATGGTGTTTCCACTCTGAAAGAGGAAACACTGGATGGGAGGAGTTATGAAAGGAGCAGAGGAAGCAAAGCTGTTTTCATACCATCTCAAGCTGCATTTTTATAGCAGAGGTGGAAATGTGTCCGGGTGAAGCATGCCACTGAGCCATAGGAGCCCCATCACTGCACAGCACAAGGCCAAAAGTGAATATGCATAAACCAGAGTGTGTGTGGCTCCTTGCATCATTCAGCACAGCTGATGCTGACAGGCAGCTCTAAAGTGTTGAACAAACTGAATGAATCAAGGTCAGGCCAGAGTCAGCAGCAAGCTTCCCTCCCTCCACGATTCACTGATACATGAAAGGTACTGACTGGATGGCTCTTCTGTGCAGCTTTGTGCAGAGCAGTCATACAGTAGAAGCTGCTCTGTGACATGTTTGCTAGCAATCCAAGATTTTAATTCTGAACTTTACCATGAAACCAATAGCTATATTTTCTGTCTCTAGCATGCCTGAGTACTTGGCCAGGGCTATGGGAATGAAATGTCAAAGCAGGCTGTCTATGAACTGAGATAGCTTTCATGCGTCTCCACCTGCTGGCTGGCGTTTCACTAATTGCAACAGACCCCAGAGATGACAGTATGTTTCCCAAGGTAACGAGCTTCCATGGAAAATCAGCTCTGTTCCACAAGAAGATAAGCAAATAAGCCTGATAGGAAAGATTATTTTCTAGCTTGATAAAGAACAACATCCTACATAGCAGCTGACAGGTAGAAGGCCACTGAGATTTTTCAGTTCAAGCTTTTAAACTTCTGAAGCCTCAGTTGAGAAGACAAGCAGTAAGAAAGATAGAATCATAGAATCATAGAATAGTTAGGGTTGGAAAGGACCTTAAGATCATCTACTTCCAACCCCTTGCCATCGGCAGGGACACCTCACACTAAACCATGTCACCTAAGGCTCTGTCCAGCCTGGCCTTGAACACCACCAGGGATGAAGAATTCACAACTTTCCCACTGTCCATGTCAGCAATGAAGATGTTGAACAAGACTGGTCTCTACTTATTACTGGTCTCCAGCTGGACATTGAGCCATTAACCACAACTCTCTGCATGCGGACATCCAGCCAGTTCTTTATCCACTGAGTGGTCCATCTATCAAATTGATGTCTCTCCAATTCAGAGACAAGGATGTCGTGTGGGACAGTGTCAAACGCTTTACACAAGTCCAGGTAGATGACATCAACTGCTCTACCCCTGTCCATCAGTTCTGTAGCCCCATCATAGAAGGCCACCAAATTGGTCAGGCAGGATTTCCCCTTAGTGAAGCCATGCTGGCTGTCACCAAGCACCTTGTTATTTTTCATGTGCCTAGCATGCCTTCCAGGAGAATGTGCTCCAAGATTTTGCCAGGCACAGAGGTGAGACTGACTGCTCTGTAATTCCCCGGGTCATCCATTTTCCCCTTCTTGAAAATGGGGATTATATTTCCCTTTTTCCAGTCATCGGGAACTTCACCTGACTGCCATGATTTTTCAAATATGATGGACAGTGGCTTAGCAACTTTATTCGTCAGCTCCTTCAGGACCCATGGATGGATTTCATCAGGTTCCATGGACCTGTGCATGTTCAGGTTCTTAGGATGGTCTTGAACCAGATCCTCTCTTACAGTGGGCCTAAAGTCTTCATTCTCACAGTCCCTGCATCTGCCTTCCAAGACTTGGGTCGTGTGGTCAGAGTCTTTGCCAGTGAAGGCTGAGGCAAATTAGTCATTAAGAACCCCAGCCTTCTCCAAATCCAGGGTAGCCAGTTCTCCCAATAGCTTCTGGAGAGGGCCCACATTGTCCCTAGTCTGTCTTTTATTTGCAGTGTACCTATAGAATCCCTTCCTGTTATCCTTAACTTCCCTAGCAAAGTTTAATTCTAAGTGGGCCTTAGCTTTCCTAACCTGGTCCTTAGCTTCCTGGTCAACATTCCTGTATTCTTCCCAGGCTGCCTGTCCTTGCTTCCACCAAGATTTTTGGAAAGGAATTCAGAAATTGTGGAAACACTGGAGTTTTATTTCACTACCAAAACCAGATGCTAAGAATGTTAACGTGCTCTCATTGACACAGTGAAAGAGGGAAATTGTTTATTAATATGTGGAAGCATGAGCATTCTGGGGCCCACAGCTTAGTTTCTGTGTGGTTGGAAAAGCAGTTACTTAGCAAATGCAGGCAAGCAGCTGTTTCAAATGGAAAGGAATAGAAATGATTAACGACTTCTATGCTTTAAAGAAATGAACCCACAGGATTTCTTTCTTCTAATGTGCTGTCCCACTTGGCCATTTCTCTCATATGCCCTGGGACTTTATTTGGAAGTTTTCAATGGTCTGTCATGAGCTACTCTTTAGAAACTTACTGGACCAGATCTGGAGCCAGACAGATGCCAGCTGTGGATGTGATCCACTTGTACATACATTTACAGACTCCGAGCACAGATTATCAGCTCTTGATATTCCACAAACTTTGTACTGCAACAGCAATAGTATATCTTGCTCTCAGACACTGAAGGGATAAGCACAGTAGTAAATACTATTTAGAGTAGGATCAGTGTTATCTTTTTTCTTTTGTAGCTGCATTTTATTCAGGCAATATTATACAATGTAGAAGGCTTGGGGCACTCTGAGGAACTGAAACAATATGAGGAACAAACCCTTCCTCTGTTAGCCATGTTAGATATCAATACAGATTATCGGTATTTTATCAGCTTCTGCACTTCCAGCAATGGCTTGTTTTATCCTGCCCAAAATCCTAATTCTATCATCTGTTTCTCACGTATGCTTTCATTTAGGATTTTAGGTTTTCCGTGCATAGCATTGAAAGGTGGGAAAGGTTAAAAAGAGGATGAGGAAGAGAAAGAGGGATATGGAGAAAAGAAGAAAGAAGGCTATATAAAATACAGGTAACGTTTTCTCTGAACTGCTCACAGCGAATCATCCAGCCAGTTTTATTAAAGTAGTATTTACCAGGGACAGTAAATTCTCCTCTGACTTAACTTCACAAAATTAATTTAAATTTACTTCTATTCAAAAGGGTACATAATTTGATTCACTGAAGGTTCTTTTACTGCATTTCTGATGATGTGAACTCAAAACCATCAAGTAATTTTGAAGAGTTTAAGGCATCCTGAATGTGTCTAATACTTTAGCTAAGCACAGGCATCCAGCTAAAGAGAGTTCTCCTAGATTACTTCAAGACACAGTAGGACTGGAAGATGATATTTCGTTTTCTACAAGTATATCGCTCTCAAGTCATCATTTCAACACAGGAAGTTATCTGTGACCTGGGACCACAATGTGCACTTGGACACAATTAGCCTGCTGTCTGATGATATTTAAGAATCAACCACATAAGGCTTTCTTACAACGTTGTCAAAAAAGTTCAGCTGATTATTTTGACTAAGCCTATTTAAAAATACCTGAATAAACTGATGCAAAATGAAAGCAACTTTTGCACATTTGAACTGCATCCTTCCTTTATATCCCTTATTTCCAGTGTAGGAATAAAGACCAACTCACATGAATAGTGTTTCTATATCTCTCTGTAGATCTGTGTCAGGTACTCAGGTGAATTAGTACTGATGCCATTCAAAGCTCAAAGCACGAGGATGAACATTATATGTCAGGGCACGAAACCACACATGGAGGTATAAATTCAGCTCTATGTTCAGCCCACTTTACTGAAAGCAGAAGTTGGTCCAATAGCCTGAATCTTCTCTCACAGGCTATTTTTGAAACTGATATAACTAAGGCAGGAAGTGTGAGTGTGTGTGTCTGTCTGTGCTGGTCAACACCATATGAAGGCCAGATCTATTTTATGAAGTTGATTTTTATCCCTTTCTTTGTTGGGTTTGTTTGTTTGTTTGTTTGTTTGGTGGTTTTTGTTTGTTTTGGTTTGTTTTTTTTTTTAATATATTGCACAATACTTCCTGAAAGCTTCTCCATGGTAATCCTGTAGGGTATGGTAACAAGTACTGAGGTTTTATTTGTACCTGGATCGTCTAGCTGACATGCAGTCTTTCAGGCCAGTGCATCACATAAGTATTTAGCATATGCTCTCATTTGACACTGTCTCAGTTAACATAGTATTTTACCGTCATATTATAAATTCTTTTAAAATAGTGTTCAGTTGGAGGTCTCTATGTAGTACAATGAAGGTTTCTATGTACTACCATATTTCTGCTCTGCTGTCCATCCATGAAAATGCATATTTAAAAAAAATCTATTTTTTTTCCCCAAAGCATGTTAATGCTGAGCAGAATATCAGGAAGTTGAACAGCCATGTGCATTATCTGCAAATAGATCACATGTCTGCTGGTGTTCTCAGGCCCTTCACTGGTAGAGTTGCACTACCAGCGATGAAATACTCATTTTGATCACTTCATTATGAATACCCTTCTTAGTGTTTCTGTTTTGGCAAGAGAATTATTGCCTGCAAATCGAGTCACCGAGTCACCGAGTATAACAAACTTACTATGGAAAATAAAAGTCAGTGGGAAACTGATTATCTGAGAGGCAATTCAGAAGTGTCTGGGGAGCTGTACATTAGCCTGGTAGCGACTACATCTTGTTGAATGAAAGACTATGAAAATTAAGCAAGGGAATCAGCATGATATAACAATTTCTGTAGAAAAGAAACAGTATAAAGCTGTCCAATAGTTTGCGCATTGCTCTGAGTGTTAAAAGACACCTGATAAGATAGGCAGCCATGTATATCTCTGCAAAGTGACTGGAAAGCCAGTATAAAGGGCTAGCTATGAGGTGACTGTTACAGTGAAACCCCACATGGTGCTACAGCAGCCCCTGCCTCACTTGGGCCACTGAGGTGTCAAAGGCAGCATAACACCCTTTCCCAGGTTAGTGACGCCTTGGTTCTGGCGCAGATCCTTATCCCTCTTCTTTCTATTCTGTAAGCCGAGGCTTGTAAGCACAAGGAAGAGAAGTAAGCTTTAGCCTAGCAGCACAAATACTGAAGCAACTTACTTCTGGCTGGAACAAGGAGGAACTGTGGAAGGAATTGCAGGTCTCTGAGTCATACTTCCTCCTTGGAGTTTCCTTTGGAGTAATGCAGCTCTGCACCATGCCTTAGGCTGACTCTAGAGTTAAGCTCGGCCATCTTCTTATCCAAAAAGTGATGAGGGCAAGATAGTTAGGCAGTGGATTATCATAGCCTCAAATCTCCCGATTGCAGCTCTAAATATAGCCAAACAAGTAAAAATCTGTTTCTGGACACAGTACAACTATTTAGCTCCTAACCCTTCAAACAACATACATTTAAAAAAGCAAAACCAAAAACCAAAATACCCCAAACAGTTGTCTCCTAACCGAGAATCTCTATGTGGAACCATGTTAAGCACATTCTGATCTCCAGCCAGAAAGTGAAAAATTCCCAACTGTCACACCTATCCAGGGTGTGACTAGAGACTATCAACTAGTTTATATTTGCACTTTGATATATAGCACATGCTTAACATCATATGGCGTACCCTTGGAAAAAAAATAGCAACAAGTTTCAACATGGAGATTGTGTTAGATTAGGAGGCCAGAATAAGTAAGTGCCAATGAATTGTAGAATGACTTGAGGTAGCATATAAGATCTCATCTTAAAAAATAACGTGAAGACAGTGCACTGTAGATGAAATACATAATGAAAAAACATTCCAAACTTCTCATTTAAGAAAAGATTACAAATAAAATAGGCTCGGGCATGCCAAGTGTAAAATCTTTGATATGGAAATACAGTAATGGTTAAATGAAATGGGCTGAAAATGTATTTATCAACAGTCTGTAATGCCTAGCTGGATCGTCCCATGAGAAAAGCAAGTAAGGAGTAGTAGGAGAATATGCAGACACCATTCAAAAGTTTACATACCTCCTGCTATCATATTTTAAGACATAGTCCTTCACCATAACTAGAGATTTGGAGAAGTTACAAAGCTGCTATGAAAGCACTCCTCAAATGATTATGGAAACATGCCCTGAAACCCAGATTTTCAGGAGTCATCTTGTATGTTCAGGCTGAGAAATACTAAAGGGACCTGGTCCCTAGACTGTGAAAAGGAACCCCCGTAAACATCATGGATTGATATTACCAAACACTGTTACTCATTTTTGGAAACCTCAGCCCAAGCTGAGGGTACTCCATGAAGTATGTATTCATGAAAATTCTGCTGTGAGAAAGACCACCAGATCGTGCTCTGTGTGACACTGCCCAACTTCAATGAGTTCCGCACATCCAACTGAATGCAGAATTTGGGCTGTTTCCATTACCTCAATTCATTTCTCTTTTTATTCACACTAGCCTTCTATTACATTATTGCCAATGGGCATATAAGTCATGACTGTGCCCTACATATGAATCACAAATGCAAGTACCATGGAAATTAAACTTCTTGACCTGCTCACATTTTTCTCATTGATGTCAGTCTGAATAGGCATTTTTGACTGGAACACATTTTTAATTTTGAGACCTGGCAAGACAACCACAATGTTTTCTGTAAGGAAGTTCATTGAAGAATTCTTTGTTGTGCTTCCCAAATTACTTTCCTAAAGAAAGAGTGTCAGCAAATAGCATTACAGAAGGCCCAGATCATATTTCCACTGTGTTCAAATGCAGGAAACAGAAAAACCAGTTACTGTGCTCGTGTTCACCTGGCAAATACACAGTCTGAACTATATCAGCCTGAGCAAGTTGCAAAGTTACCATTAATTTGACACAGAGCTGAAAATGGAAGATAGTTTTCATTCAGTTGAAGATATTTTCATTACTGAGGACTTCACAGTGGCAATCTGGATTCAGGGTTATCGTGCAATCCGTGGGGCAGCAGCGTGCTTTAGGAACTCAGGGAATGTGGGAGAGGTGAACTGAGATGAAGGCCCCTAACCCCAACCCTGCACTCGGAGCCCAGGCCTGAGCACTGAATCGATCTTCTGAGAACCACAGCTCTGATCTCTTCCATGCTACCTGCTTACTGCTATAGATCAGGGTGTGCTTGTGACTGGCAAAAGGCTAGGAAATTTGCAAGGGATCCAGGGCCAATATAAGATTTCCATTTGAAATAATGAAATGTTTTGCTCAGTGTTTTGTATAGATGTTTGTTTTGAAATCTACGGTTTCCCATCTCACTACTGATGACTTGTTTAAAATAATAAAACCAGAAAGCTTTACAAGATGAATGATGCTTGGGGAAGGGATCAAAACCTCACTTGTGTTTCTAGAGGCTCTTTCAATGCTTGGAAACCTGGTTCTTGGACCCATCAAACACAGAGGACACTTTTTTTCACATTCTCAAACAGGAGGCTTCAAAAAGAGAGATGTCCATGTCATCTATTATGTTGTTAATCTTCATTTCAGTTCACAATATGGTTCTTAAAGCTGCAGAGTTTCAGGTAAATAAATATTCTAGAACTAGAAAATAAGTATCTATTCAAATTATATATCCATGTATTTGAAGGAAGATTTTGTTTCAGACATGTGGCTTTCGGGGAAAAATTATTGTTTGATATACTGTTCTGTAATTTGTTATTTAGGCCTTTCCTAGAACTTTCAATCTGGCAAAGATGCAGCAAATAATGTTATGGCTGGGAAGATGGCACAGATGTTGATTTGTGGGAGTTCCAGATGGACTCAAGGACTCACATAAAGTCACATTTTATAGCTAAGCTGCTGGAAAAGGAAATTTTGATTACCAAATCATTACAAGTAACTCCACAGTTAAGATTATAAGAAGAACAGGGTATTTACTTTGAGCCAATGTTTCAAACCTCCTCAAACCCACAAGTAGAGCTGATTGACTACAAAATGAATCTATCAAAGCCTGGAACACAAATTTAAGATTGTTGGGTAAAGATGTAGGAACAGTACTTTTGAAACCTCATGATATTCTTCTGACATTTTTGTTTTTTTTCCTGCAGAGAAAGGGAGAAAGAAACTTTGAAACTAGTTACATTACCTCACTGCTTTTCTGGAGATAGAATATGAAATTGTAGATGAACTTAAAGCCAGCACCATTTTACCACTGATTTTGAAAGAACCAAGCTTGACAGAATGTAGAGAAAGGCCAAAGCAAGCATCTTGGATTCAGGTCTGTAAGGCTTGAAGATGCCACTGCAGGGTGTCCCTTTAAAAAAAGACTCAAGTCACCTTGCCCTGTGTACCCTGTATTTCTGGTTTGGGGTTTTATTTTCCAGCAGATAGTAGGAGTCAACAAGCAGCACCATTTCTGCTTGTATAGGTGCAACTATAGAATGCAGAGGAAACTAATCAAGAAAGGCTAAAGGTGACAAAAGTAACTTAGCCAAGGTATTTGCTACATAAGTAAGTTTTTGAGACTTATTTCCAAAAAATGAAGCTATAACTGTCAGTTGTTTTGACCTAAAAGAATGGGCTATTTCTGGATGCATTTGCAATGCTTGGTATGGATAGCTCTGAGTCTCAGATACATAATGCTATTACAAAAATAACTAACTGAGAATGTGTATTTGTTTAGTTAATTGTAATAACTTCAATCAGGATAATGGATCTAATTTTAGCTTTGTGTAAGCCAGTTCATACTCATTGACTGGTCTGTTCTTTCTAAGCACATTGCTTGTGACAATATTGGTTCACAAGCAGGATGCCAACATGCACATGGTGATTGTTTGTTCTGTTTTTTTTTTTCCTGTGAAATGTGCAGGTGAGGATGCCTTACTGCCTGGACAATAACTGACTTAAAATGTATTTTAAAAATACCTGATGCCTATCAATTTGTGAGATATACAAGAATATAATACAACTAAACAAGTTCAGGAAGAGTGCCTTCATTACTAAAAGGTATGTTAACATGTGCTGAGTCACCTTCACAGAGGCATCCTCCTATGCCTTATCTCACTCTCACAATGCCTTTATCTTACTGGCACAAAACCATATTTTATTTTCCTGGAGAAAATTGTGTCAAAGTGTACAATAACAATAGAGCACTCAATGAGGCCAAGCAGAATTATTACTTTGATGACAAGAAACAGTGATTTTGAAGACCCTTCCTGTGACTGCTGAGCACTTTCTCTCAAGTTCTGAGCATCCTCATACTCAGTTTTCATATTGTAAGATGTACTTCGCACCTCACAGTTCCATCCTTCAGTAATATATGAATCTCTTCTGCTTAGTTCAGAAGGATCACCGAAATGTTTAATTAGAGGGTGCTACCATTTTCCAGAATGCTGTCTGGTATGCTGAAAGAATACAGCAACTAATCTTTGTGAGTAAATTACTGTTATGTTTAACAGAAGATTTATCACATGGTTTCCAATAGCATCCCAGTTTGGTGCTTCATCAAACTTACTGTTTCTTTTTTTATTAAATAATTCAATAGCATTTCCTCTCCAGCCAGTGTTCATCAACCTACAAGTCCCACAGAAACATCAGAAGTCTTTAATGCTCTCGGTTTTCGGAGTAAATGAAACCTTTTTTCGGTGTGGTTGCCTTTGTAATGACAGTCTTCTTATTTGTTGGATACTTATGTAACGTAAGATGAAAAGACATTTTATAGCCTTCTGGCAAGAGGACTTAAATTTAACAGCATACCTGTGGCTGCCCTAAGCCAGGGAGGGTGTCATTTTCAGGCCATGGGAAAACTGCAGTTTTGCATCCTTTGCTTCTTCTGACTTGCTGGTATTCAGTATTTCCATAGAGTTGTTTTTCATTAAAGCGCCATCATCATCATGCACAAAAAGAAAAAATTAACTAATTGATTCTGATGAAAGAACAAGAGACCAAGGTGTAAGTGATAACTGTCCCCCATCAGCATTTCCCCAAAGAATGTGGTGGTTTAACTTATTTCATGTTTTCATGCCTGGCTAGGCTCTCACATTGCACACACTCAGTTGGCTCTCTATGCAAACGCTGTATGATTACCTCTGGCAGCAGAGCCAAACAGATCCAGTGCACAACTAGAGGTACGAATCTTCAGCCTCCAGTTAGCTTTATGGGCCATATCCTGCCAACCATCTACAGGCAGGCAGACTCCCACTGAATTTAAAGGGTGTTTTACAAAACAATCAGTGGCCCTTCACACTTACTCCCTCTCAATATGCAAAAAACACAAAAAGATAATGATCTGGGTTTTAATCTCACCCATACTGGGCTGACAGAAGGATAATCCCATTGACTTTAGCTGATTTATTTCATCAGTCAAAAGACTTTCACAGGCTTTAGGCTAGGCCCTTAAACAAATGTAAACTTGATCAGAACCAAGCCCAATCGCATTCATGCCCATTCTTGCTTTGAATATTTGTCTTCCATAGCAGGTTTCCATCTGGAACCCTATTGACCTCAGCACAAAGTTTTGGTATTTGAAATTAAGTTGACAACTATTTTCAAAGAAGGTAATTACTCTCCATTATAAATGCAGAATGCTTTTAATCCTTAGAAGCAAGCTTGGAGGTAGCTTCCTACTCATCCCCATTGATTACCAACAAACAAACAAACAGATATGTCACTGCTCCAGTCCCCACAGTAATGCAGCTCCTAAAGACACGCCTGAGCTGGTCTTCTCTGATATTGCTGTCTGCAGCATGGAGCATAGTGTGACCAGCAAAACCACCCAGGCCCCTGGGTAAATACCTGGGCTACTAGCCTGTCCTGAGCACTGGGCTGCTGCAGTCATGCTGCTGTCAAATGCTTGTGCTAGCTAGTTGGGAGGCAGGTCTGGGGAGCTGGCTATGTGAGCTGCCATCACCACAAGGTAGATAAAGACAGGGTTCATCAAGGTGGTTGCATCCAATTCCAGCTACATCCCAGGGCTTTCAGAACCAGTGGAAGAGCCAAATGGGGTAAGCAGAGCAAGGTTTTTGCTCTTCTCACCCCAGCCACTGGAGGTAAGGGATGTGGCAGCCGGCAGAGCATCAACAGGACAGCTTAGGTGATGGGTATATCAGGCCCTCAGCTACGATCCTGCCTGGAAAAATAACTGGTTTCACAAAAGCCCTATGAGATCTGTAATAACCCCAGGTGGCCGAGCCCCCAGTTTCATGGCTCAGGGAGGTGTGCAGTTAATTGGTATATTGCATCTACTAGGGATCAGAAAGACTAATGCTAATACTACCACATCAGACATGCTGCTTCTTTGCTTCTCAGCAAAGACTCCTTTGCTTCTTCAGCGTTTGGGTTGCTTGAACCTCTCTTAGCACCAGCAGTTACCCGCAATACTAGAGATGGCAGTGATATCAGATCAGAAAATGACTCATTATTGAACTTGCCCTGTCAAGCAAGATAAATACAATTTAGTTGTTAGCTAATCTGTTTTTGTTTGTGTTCTTAATTCATCCAAGACACTGATTACATTGCAGTCTGTCATGCTAGCATTAAGTATATGTTGTTACAATGCTCTTTGCTTTGTAAAGTGAACATTTATGAATACAATAGCTGTATTTGTCTGTCAATATTAGATCACTGCTGACATACTGTGCATCAGCATTCTGTGTCATAACATGTAGAAGAATATTTTGGGTTCTCAGGATTCAAATGTGGGAAGGCAGTATTTAATTTAACAGCATTTAAGCAACTAGAAGTCTCACCTAAGATACACTTCTGCCATCTGTCATCTTCTTCTGCCAGCTGTTCCTTCTTCCATTTCTGTGACCTAAGTTTTGTGGCTTGATATTGTGTTGAATCAGGTTTGGACTTTAGCCTAAGAAGGAAGGCTGACAGGGGATGTTTTAAGAGGCCTTGAAGGATGCTTTTGCACCTCCATGCTGGTATTTTATCAATGCAAGCAGCTCCTGGGCGTGCTCAGCACCTTCTGAGTTCTCCTCCTGAAAGAATTCAGGCTTTGCATTTGAGTTACTTGTTCCCATTGTACTTCCTCTCAGTTTTTAGTTTTGTTTAGCACTTAGGTAGCCTTTGGGAAGGCTATTTATGTAAATTTAAAACTTTCATGATAAAGAAAGTGGTTTGCAATTAGAAAAAGAGGAAACCATTGATCTTGATAATAGAGACTTTCTAACTTGCATGGTTGGCAAATCCATTACCAATTGCTGAACTTTGCAAAACAGTAAATAGGCAAAGGTGCATGGTAAAAAGGAGGTGAAAAGCATCACAGAACATGCTATTTGAACTCTATTTGAATTTAATGCCAAGTAAATTGGCATACCAGATATGGAATTTATCAACTGTCACATTTTAGGAAGTCTTTACAGACTCAAGCAAAAGATCTTGCTACAATCACTTCATGATCAAGTCTTTTTCTGAAAATCAGAGAGAGATAACTGATTATTTTGTGCAGGCTGAGAAAAAAATGTGGTTTTGCAAAGTTCCATCATACATACAACAGGACTTCAATACTTAAGATTTCTGATTGTTTTCCTAAACCTGACCACAATACTGTGCAGGCAAACTGAAACAAAAAATATTAGCAACAAATTTATGATACTTTGGAACCCAGTCAGCTGTGGGCATCTTTCAGGAGAGGCATGAACACACACTTACTGTCCATCACTATGTTTGCCTCCCACAGAGTCCTTTAGGTCTTTTGTTCTATTTACACTGATCATAAGATATTCTTGCAGAGCCCACTGGTTAATCCTGCTACGTTAAACAAGCTGCTAAGTGATGTGGGAAACCATTGCAAAGATACTTGGCTGAGACTGATACACTACACTATGTCTATAACCTCCTTGCATCTGATAGCACTATCGTTTGGTATGGGCTGTGTGGGAGCCTGTAGCTTCTACCAGTCTGACTTGATGCTTCATACCACATTTCTCATGCAGATGATTCTGTCTCCCAGATTTAACACATAGTCAATATAAGATTCAGAGGACAGGATGAAAATGAGTGAAGTAACCTCTATTCTCCCTCTGGAGTACATAATGCTTCATTGTACTGCTTGTCATTTTACGTTTTGAGACAATAGTTTATTTTTCTCATCTATAGCATATTATCATCACTATCCTTACTATTATTACATGATATCATTTAAACTAGTCCAAAATTGCATACCTGTATGCAATTCCATCTCTTTCTTGATCAGCTGAGCCAAACAGATAACGATGCCATGAGTAAAGCTGGGGCCTCAAGCTGGTTGGGCTCCATCAGCTTGGAAGCGAAGGCAGCAGGGAGGGTTTCTCAAGAACATGTTTGTGAATAAGAGCATGTTAGCTATGTTAATTTCTCTCACCAGAGGAGAGAAGATACAGCCTGAGTTGAGGATCTGGCTTTCCTTGTAAGAAGATGCACTGGAACATACCAGACCTGTGTCTGACTGGCTTTTCCAGCCAGCTCCACTGGATTGAGGACTGGAAGTGTGATGACTGTGTGGATTCCTGAGAGCTCCAGGGAAATGAATCCAACATAGAGGATGGTAACTCTGTGATATAAATGACACCAACACATATTTTCACATACATTTTTGCTTCCATTGAAATTGTTTCAACTGTGGAAGCATCAGCAAGGAATTATATGACCTTAGTTCCCCTGACATTGGAACAGTAGGGGAAATCAATGCAAGACCTTTTATAATGGTTGGAGTTGATGGTCTTAAAGGTCTTTTCCAACCTAAATGATTCTATGGTTCTATAAAATCACACCAGCAGAGCCATGGTCAGGAGATAACAAAGGAAAAACACACCAAAGTCCCTGTTCTTTGGCACTTACAAACTTAATTAAAGGGTGACTTAATCAAGTTGGTGATTAATCATAAACTTTTTATCAATGGAGAATGATAGATTTTCCTGCCAAAGCCTCCAGCTCATGTTTTGCTATCACTCTGGCTTCAGCAAGTGCTTGCACTCAATCCTTCCACACTTGCCCAACATGCGTCTGAAACAGATTTGTGGGAGCCCGTGGAATTATACCAGGATAAAATTAGCCCTGGGACATAATCACAAGGCATTAGGATCCTTCCTCAAACTCCTGATACCTTCAGAGAGTCAAATAAATGGATCTGAATGCATATTCCTATTGGGTGATAAGAAATTTTTATGGCACAAGTAGTGTGTTGCTTTGTAGATAAACTGCGTGCTCCTTAAGGGCATTACATTTATAATCCCTCAGGCAAGGGTGTGCATTATCCTTATTTCCAACAGTACAGGGTGCCAAGAAAGACATCAGGAAGGAAAGCCATACCTCATCCTGCTGGATAATGCTGTTACTAAAACAGGAGGGAAATGGAGGGGTGCTAGTTTGCCACAGCTAGCAGGGATAAAAAGGCTAAGAGTTTACATACTCAGATTCCTCTGAAAGGAAACTAACAGCCTAGGAACAGAATTCCTTATAGAATTCCTCACACCACTGCAACAAACCCACCACAAACCTAAGACAGTCTGCACGTGAACATAAAGTCAGAACTTTACAGAAAATAAAGCCTTGGTGGTAGGGAAATACCTCCAACTTCAAGTATATGCTGTTCTAAGAGGGTCTCTTTGTAATAAACTCCCATACTGTAGCGCTAAACCTTAATGGTCTGTGAAAGTTATTATGGGATGTTTTTAGCACTGTTTCATTCTGATAGGAGTTTATGATGTATATTACAGGAGAATACTGTTAAGATAATCACATTTATACCAAATCTTTTAATATAATAGCTTGAAATATTTTGAGCAAGGCACAACTTGACTTTTCATAGATAGAGAAAGACAAAACTTTTAATGATGTTATTTTCCTATTGCTTCCCAAGTCCATCTGTTAGAGATGCTAAAGATCAAGGGCAATCATTTCTTTTATCTACATGCTGAACAGTGGAAAAGATACTTGCCTTCCCAGGTTCTAATTCTGTACTTTTTTTATTTCCAGGGACAGTCTCTTCAGGCAGTATCAATATGCCATTTTCTTTTTCAAGACATGCCTGGTGTAAGTCATGTCTGAAATAGAATTCCTTATTTCTGCTACTGATGACAGCTTAAATTATGAAAAGGAATTTTATAGTTTTGTTTAGGTTTTTCATGTTAACATTATTTTCCTTCCTGCATTTCATTCAGTTTTGGTAGCAGAAGAAGCCTTATTAGAGTCACTTTTTCCTTCTATTCATTAAAACTAATTCTACTGTTTGCCTTTGATGAGCAGTTAGAAGAAAAGGGAAAAAAAAAATACAGGTAGTAAATTCTCTGAAACTCATCAACTGCATACACTTAAAGAAAAACTGAATGTGCATCTTAAAGTTGTCCAGAGTGGCCCTTTAAGCTCGAAAAGGGGCAGATTCTTTTAAACTTTCCCAGAGAATAGCAGTGACCTTGGAGATCAGATAACCCATGGTATACAGGAGTTCAAATATGTCATCAAGACTTTATTTGATGTTCCTTGGCCTACTTGCTCTGAGCAGGCTAATTGCACCACTCCCCCAAAACCCTCACAACAGGACTGTACAACCAGAACCAATGTCAGCAAAGCAGAGGTACATGGGAGGTACAAGGATAAATGAGATACTGTGTAGAAAGCTGTGTTTTAGCTGAGTGACTCAAATCTGATGGGTATGATATATTAAAACTAATGGAAACATTTGATTAAAAGTACACTAGATCTTTGAACAGAGTCTTATTACAAAGACGTCACAGGCAGGCAGCCAAGTGCTTAGCTACAGCACAAATGACCATGATAGAAACCCACAGGCCCCAGTCGTCCTCCTTCCACAGAAAGCTTGCCAGAAGGATACCTGGACTCCTCAAACTTCTGCTGCTTCTAAATGTTTGCACTGAGAGACCAAGACCTGTTATTACCGCCCTTAAAAATAGTCATCTTCTCCCCCAAGCCCATGACTTCCTGGTGCATGTCCAAGAAGCCTTAACCTTCCCAAGGGATCCCCTTTCTTTGTGTCAGGTTCTCTGAAAAGCCTTCAACCTGTATGGTTTTATGAGTTTGCCAGTACAGTGTGGTCCTCCTGCTTGTAGCAAAAATTTCACAGATGGCCAAAGAGAACTGGTGAAGCCTCAGTCTCTCTGTGGCTGGCTTCAGTGAGGCTGAGAGGCCATCAGTGATGCTGGTGTGCCTACAGGATCTTCTGCATCCCACCATAAGGGGTAAGCATTTCACAGCACCCTGCCTCTTCTCACTTGCTTTGCAGCCAGCTTGATTTTGGCAATGTATTTGCTTTGTTTTTCCCCTACCCTTACTTATCACTGAAAGCCCGTAAGCTAAGAAGAGCATTCCAGTCAGCATGAGAACTGCTCCCTTCGATTCTTTCTCTAACGGGCTGTAGCTTGTGAAACCAAACTGGGATTGCATGTACAAAAACCCACTTCAGTGTATCTCCATTGATTTTCAGTATTAACTAAGACTTTTACTTACATTTTTACAACACAGAAATACTTTTTAAAGTTGTTGAGGAACTAGCAGTTGGTGTCAACAAACTGCATTTGTTTTATGCCAGCATAAGCCACTTCAGGGAATCAAACTAGGAGAATCATATAATCACAGAATCATAGAATCACAGAATAGTTAGGGTTGGAAAGGACCTTATGATCATCCAGTTCTAACCCCCTGCCATGGGCAGGGACACCTTACGCTACACCATGTCACCCAAAACTCCGTCCAACCTAGCCCTGAACACTGCCAGTGATGGAGCATTTATCACTTCTCTGGGCAACCTGTTCCAGTGCCTCACTACCCTTACAGGGAAGAACTTCTTCCTTGTATCTATCCTGAACTTACCCTCTTTAACAAGACTAATCACTTTCAGCAACAGCTACTGTCTAGACTAGTTTAGCTTTAACTTTAAACTGTACCCTTAGGCTCCAGTTCAGCAATATATTTGAACATATTTAATTTTTAAGCATATGAGTAATTCCAGTGTACTTACTTATTTAAATGTAGGTATGCTTAAGTCTTTTCCTGAATCAGCTTCTAAACTGTTCACAATCTGGCCTCATTTCCACTGATGCAAATCATTGTGCTACATTATTTGATTACTCCAGAAGTCAGAAAAATATTCTTGGTATTCCTTGAGAAAGTTTTCCTGGTTTTATACTAGCATTTTGCTGAGATTTAGCTTCTTTAACCAGCCTGAATTCAAAGCCAAAGCTGGGATTTCATGAAATACTTTAGTTGTGAACAAAATATGCTCAAACTATGCATAGGTTTTAAGACGAGAGATAATGTGGAGGCATAGCTTTATCATGCATTTCAAGCAGAAACTGAGCTATTCCCCTTTTCTAGATCTTCCCTTTCCTGGCATGGTGTTCTGGGAAATACCTGTGCGTTTCAAGAAACACTCACACTATGATACCCAGGCATGTGACACCAGCTTGTGCCTGGTGGAGACTTCTGTGTGTATTTTGGGTTGGAAAGGAGCATTAAGATTTATGTTGTCTTTTCTTCAGGTGTTTGAAGTGTTGGATCTGCATGCCACACCATTCTGACAGTTGAGTTTCTCTGTCAGATGAGCTCACCTAACTTTACTGTGTTCACCCAGAAATCGTCTTCCGAGTACGGAATCCCATGACAGCATCCTCTGAAATTTTAGCTGCATGAGAAAGACTTTTCAGACATAGTTAAACAAATTGAGGTTTTACACTTGTTGACTGAGCCTTACCATTTCCTGAATGACTGGGGATCCTATCGACAGGTAACAGCAGACTACACACTTGGGTAAAGCCACTTCGGTCCCAAGCTGGGAATCAAGAAGTGGAAAAGGAAGAAGTGAATTGAGAATGAATGACATCATATTTTCAATTTTGACTGTTCTTGTTCTTAACTCTAAAAGTGGACGCTGATATTGCTACAAGCCCTAGGCTCTTCATAGGCCAAGGTAATGTTAAGACCACAGAAAATGGGAAACAAAGCATCTCTGATGCAGCTGTTAATCAAAACTGACATTCCTGTTTCCTTTTGACATTTTTACTTTAATTCATCTGAAATGCAATACACATTCAGAAAGATGATTTATCCTTTTCCTTTTTCGATTTCCCTAAGAAGCAACCAGTTCAAGCAGTTTAAGATTGTAAATCTGACCAATTTAGAAAAGGATGTGAACACAAATGAAACTCAGCCAACAAAATAAATTCAATTGAGTTAAATAAGAGGCTATTAGCATACCTTACATTTTCTTCTGTCACTAACTGTAGCTCCTGTGGAGAGTGAGTCAGGTTAGAATTAACCAGAGGGGACAAAACAGCTACTGCTGATGTTGTGCACTATTCCAGACACAGCAAAAAGAATGTAGAATAAATAGTATACAAAGGCGTAACTCTAGGATTATGCATTTCCCTAAAGATATGCTATTCATTTTTAATCAAATTGAGATGCTCTGCACCTAAGTAAAAACATACTACTTGCCACAACCAGTTCAAATTAGGTATAAATATGTCTGAAAAGTTCATAAGACTATAACCTTGTCTTTCAAGGTTTTTAGTTCTTCACTTCCTCTGCTGATTTATAGAAACAAGTAGATGAGACTCCCCAGAGCTTGTCACACTGCATCAGTATTTATATTTTTGCCCATCTAGTACAACTGCTCCAGATTCAAAATGGTATCACCCTGGATCCACTCATTTGGCACAAACATAAAAGTGCATACACACATAGGGCAAAAGGGAATAGAAAACCCAGGCAATATAAGTTTATTTGATTGTAGTCATTAGTGCTATACATTACAGGTTCAATCCTGCTCCCTTTGATGTTGATGGTAATACTCCCATTGAATTCATGTGCTCTGAAGAAAATGCCTGACTTTTGCAAATTTATCATTTTGTCATCTATGCTTCAGGTAAAAATCATAATCCAGTGGTTTAGACTTGGTTTTGAGCCAAATGATTTTTATGAAAGGTTCAAAGAATGCATACTTGTCCTTCAGGGACGTGCCAATCCACTTGACAACCAAGCAGTAAAACAGTTGCAGTTTTCAAAATTGTCTGAGGGATGCAAACATCTTACAGGTGACTACAGCAATCTCAGCTTCTACGGTCTCACTGCAGCAAACAGCAAGGCCTCTTATTGCGGTCATGATGGTGCCTGTTTGCTTAGGAAGAGCTGGGAAAGTCGTTTGCAGAACACCAGAAGCAAAGGATCATTCATGCTACTGAACAGCAGCTCTTTCAGTGAAGCACCCTAAATCCTAATCATTTACATTATCCAGTCCACCAGTTTTAAGTGAAGCAGGTTTCTTTCTCTCCTCCTCTTCTCTCAGCCCCTTGTAGAGAAACTTGCATAGTGAGATATTTTAGGTAGTAAGAGGCATATTATTCTGGTCATCATGATTGTTCAACCAAATGTATTCTCAACAGCAATATTCAAGGAGTTCTAAAATGAGGCAGATGAGCCTCCTAAAAACGTG
Source organism: Neopsephotus bourkii (assembly GCF_033783945.1). Lineage (NCBI taxonomy): Eukaryota > Metazoa > Chordata > Aves > Psittaciformes > Psittacidae > Neopsephotus > Neopsephotus bourkii. The sequence goes on along the minus strand of NW_026901264.1, from coordinate 802,125 downwards.
ACTTCATGTTAAGTCAACAAGAAGAATGAGAGAACATGGAAACAATTTAGGTGGGTGTCAGATGTCAAGAGGACATTGATTTTGAAAGCCTCTCTCTCTGTCGCAAGGTAACATACCAAGAAATGGTACCCTGAAGAAAGCAAGGAGATCACAGGGTAGCCAAGCACCTGATTTACTGAAGGAATGACCCCTAGAACTGCCACTGGCTTAAACTAGACTGAAGAAGCACTGAGCACCCCCAAAAATCTGGCCCCAGAGGTTATTTGTACTGCTTGACCTTGGGAGCATGGTGCAAAGATGCAGTGAGCAGATTTACCATTTTGAGACAGTTGGAGAAAGAGTGGAGAAGACAGTGGATTAAAACCAGTGTGTGGCTGGATAAACTCAGATCTTGGTTTGGGAGACCTGAAGAACAGGTGGTGGAGATGTTGACCAAAAATGTGCTCAATTCTTATTTGTATTTGGACCATAGAGTCCCAAAATATGCTTCTATCATCACAGATTTTGCTACAAAGAAAAGAGTACAGGGACACATGTTGATCTCTGGAGCCAGTGTGTTTAGCCAGGAAGTGAATCTGCCCCATGGAGCTATCCCACCAGCCCAGCCTAACTGACAGCCTGGATCATGACTAGTAATGCTAGCAGAGGGAGATAAATGAAATGGAAGAAGACGGCACTCAAGACATTACTGAAATAGCTTTTCTCCAGTGTATGTTATACATACTGATTTACTGGTACAGGATTTATACAAGGTACTCCACAAAATTTGCTTAGAGCTTTGACACTAAGGAATAGTGTAGGGATCCTTCCAGCAAACTCTCTATTCGCTGACCCCATTGATGGCTGCTGACTTCAGTGGGAGCAGAACTGAACCTATAAGTCATCATAAAACATCTCCCTATGTTGTTTGGTTTACAGCACAGGTGAAAAGAAAGATGAAAAATAGTACCATGCTTCAAAAACTACTTTCTATAGCTAATTCAGTGATGAACTTCTAACGGTATTTATAATGTGCCTTTAACTCGCCTTGCAATACTATGAAGAGGAAGTGTCAGTTTGGGAAATGGAAGAAATGTTCCTTTTCTACCTAGTAAATCAAATTTAAATGCTCTATGTGGCTAAGATGTGTTTTTTCATAGATCACAAATCTGTGTCAAACACCAGCATCTACGTTGCTCATTTTCATGCTTTACGTATTACCAAACCATACTGTCAACAAAGGCTTCTGGGTTAACAGTGCATAGCAAAACAGAAACTGTAGCTGTTGGTTTTAAAATCAAAATATTTTCCACTGAAACATTTTCACTTTGAGAATTTTGGTGCATAAAGACATTGGCTGTTCACCTTGATACCATCTGCCAGGTTTCCTTTGGTGCCTCCCCTTCTACCAGCTTGTTTCTAGCATGGCTGAACATGAGGATTCCCTTGATGAAGAAAGAAACAAAACCAGCCCTTGTTTCCTTCAATTTTATTCCCCTGTCCTTAGCCTACTTACCTCCCTTTTCCACTTTCTTACCTCCACTATCAAGGCTCACCATGGTCTAATGTCCATCAGGTCAGGAAGGTGGCTGCAGTCTGCCCCTGCCTGTCCTGTCCCACAGGGATAGCTTGTCAACCCAGGACACCCCAGCCAGCCTGCCCTGGCTCTGCAACAGGCATATCCCCTCTTCATACCTCCCAGGCTCACACCTCTGCCCCTCTAATTATGTTCCCCACCCCCCCGAAATCTTTCCTGAGCTCTGCTCCTTCACCTCCCTCCCTGCACAGGCAAAATGGCAGCGGCACACAGGCCCCACATGGCAACCACCATTTTGCCTGCTGTCATGGTCAGCACTGAATAGAAAGCAGGGCACTGCTCCACAGTCCTGACACTCCTCTACACAGATCCATTTCTCCAGCAGCACTGTAAAGCTGTTCATCTATCATCAGTCATTCACCCAAGGAAGGAAGCCTGGGACCTCTCCAGACACATCCAGGCCCAAGGGGAAAACATGATGGAGGCCACACCACCAGTGAGTTCTCCTCAGCTAGGCTCTCATGTCCTCAATACTTCTGCCCTGCCAGGGCACCTCACGCCTAATGGACACTGCTCCTCTCATCCCCAGTCCATCGTGCAAGATCATAGAATCATTTGGGTTGGAAAAGACCTTTAAGATCATCAATTCCAACCATTCCCAGGCGCTGCCAAGACCCCCACTAAACCATGTCACTAAGGGACTCATCTACACTGTTTGTGAGCACTTTGAGACAGGGACTCCACCACTGCCCCAGGCAGCCTATTCCAATGCCTGAACACTGTTTGGGGAGGAGATCTTTCCTAATACCCACTCTAAACCTCTCCTGGTGCAGCTTGAGGCAATTTTCTTTTGTCACTTGTTACTTGGGAGCAGAGACCAGCCCCCTCCTGGCTCCATGCTCCTTTCAGGTAGCTGTAGAGAGGAGCAATAAGGGCTCCCCTGAGCCTTCTCTTCTCCAGACTAAACCCCTCACGTCCCTCAACCGCTCCCCATCACACTAGTGCTCCAGGCCCTTCACCAGCTCCATTGCCCTTCCCTGGACCCACTCCAGCACCTCAATGTCTCTCTTGTAGTGAGGAGCCCAGAAATGAACACAGGATTCGAGATACAGCCTCATCAGTGCCCTGTACAGGGGAACAATCACTGCCCTGGTCCCACTGGCCACACTGGTGCTAACAGAGGCCAGGATGCCATTGGTTTTCCCGGCTGCCTGGGCACACGGAGGCTCGTGCTCGCTCATCGTTGCGCGGCTCTTCGTAACATTACGGCTGCTGGGCGCAGGCGGCACGCGAGGAATGCGCGCTCCCGCGGTGAGTGCCGCGCGCGCCCGGTGGTGCGGGATGACGTCATGAAAAGAAGCCGGTCGCGGGCGCCGCGGGGAGCGGAGCGGAGGGCGAGCAGGAAGGAAGCGCTGTCGGAAGCCTCCGGGGCCAGAGCGGCGGCGGCGGCTGCTGCAGCTCGGCCCCGGGAGCGCGCCGGCACCGGAGCAGGAGGCGGCACGCTCGTTCAGCACTCACCCGTGGGCGGGTGGGCGGGCGGGGAGCAGGGCATGCACCCCGAGTGCTGAGCCGGTAACGGGCGGCTCAGGCAGGGGACCCAGCGGACCGGGCAGGTGCGGGGCCCCCATCGCGGCAAGCTCGTGGCCGGCCCAAGGGCCGCGGTGGTTGTGGCCAGAGCCCCTGTGTGTCTCTGGGACCGAGCGAGCCCTGCGCCGAGATCTGCCCGGTCCGCCTGGTAACAGCCCGGCGCCGCCATTGGCTCCTGCGAAAGGCCGCTTCCTGCGGCCGCGCCGCCCCTGCTGTCCGCCGGGGGCTCCCCGGGCCAGCGCCGCTCCCCGCCGCCGGCACCGCCCGCTGCTGCCCAGCGCGACGCCGGGGGTCTTTATGAATGAAACGCCGGGCTCCTGCTGGAGGGGACCCGCGGCCGAGCGCACCCCAACCGGGAGGGCGAGGGTACTCTGTGGGGCTGGGAGAAGGGATTCCGAGCTCCTGGTCTGCCCGGGCACCTCGGCAACGTGGCCGAGAGCACACGCTGGGAGACAAAACGCTGTCATCATGCAGTGGAGTGGGACTGGCACCCCTGAACCAGCTGCTCCCCAGAGAGATGGTGGGGGTCAATTTGGGAAAGTTCATTAAACAAGATCCCTGGTCTGGCCAAATGCCAGGACTGCAGGGTTGTGGCATGTTTCTTCATTAAAAATTAAAACCTCCCTGGCCAACTGAAGTTGTGAGGACAGCAGTGTGTGTCCTTGTGCGTCAAGCAGAAGGAGACAGGCAGGGGATGGAGAAACCGTCCAGATTTGCATGAGGACAACCAAGATCCTCCAGCCTGTGATGTCCTCCTGACAGAGGAAGCCAAAATGGAGACAAAGGATCAAGTGAGCTGGTAAACTAGGAGAGATGAGCACATACCTCACACAAAGAAATTACGCAGGCACACAACTGTGATCCCTTTGGTATTGCTTTCGCCACAGGTCATGCAGGAGAGGTGCTGGAAGTGTTCAAGGCCAGATTGGATGGGGCTTGGAGCAACTTGGTCTAGTGGAAGGTGTCCCTGCCCATGGCGGGGAGCTGGAACAGGATGAGCTTTAAGGTCCCTTCCAACCCAAACCGTTCTGTGACTCTATGATGACTCCAGGGCATGTCCACCATGGCATGTCACAGCCTCCCCCATCCAGGAGACATTTCTGATGCTGCTTTGAGTGCCCACATGATGCTGAAGCACAGAGGCCAAGGTGAAGCCAAGTGCTTGGGTCTGGAGGGGCAGGCTGGCAGTGCATACCCCAGGCTGTGGCCTTCCACCTCAGTGTAGGACAAGTTGTTTCATGCCTTGGTGCGTTGACTTCAGCTCCAGTATCCCCCAGCAGGCCCCTGTTAGACCCTTGGAAAGTAACGAGTTCAGAAGAGACTCATTGTTTCACTGGAAACAAGGCAAAGTGTTTCCAGGTATGGGCAGCTCCCGCGGGGAACAGGATTTATTTAAGGCGGGGTGCTGCTCTTGCATGTCACGCGTGGACACGCTGTTGGATGAGGAGGCCCCAGCAGGCTCTGGTGGCTGCTGGCACCTCTCTCCCTCTTTCTCTCCCTGGTTCATCTCCCTTCAGGGGCCACAGGAAGCTCTGACCACCATTTTGTTGCTCTGCTGGGATGTTTTCTCTGAGCAGTGGTAGGGGCTGGGTGCTGTGCGTGGCCTACTGGGATCAGCTGGTGCCCCATCCCCTGCCACCTCTGTGCATATGCCTTCTGCAGGATAAAACCTTTACAGTTAAAAAAAAAAAAGACTTTAAAAAAATAAGGAAGATAAGAAAAAGCACCATTTCGATGGGGAGGGGGGAGACCCCAATAATTCCTTTACAATTCTGGCATGCAGCAAAACCATCCAGGCTGGGAAAAATTAGGGGCTGAGGAAATGGGAGCAAGCTTTTTCCCTTGAGATGAACTGCTAAGCCTGGGAGTTGAGGTTAGGAGCGTGCAGGTATGTGTCAGTGACAGTAATAAATATAATAAGGGACAGGGTGCTGCCCAGCTCCCCCTGCCTGGTGCCCCCAGTAATATCCTAAGCAGGTCTCCTTGTATCCACATCCCTGCGTGCCTGTGTGTGGCCTGGCCCCATTCATCATCTGGCTCCCGCTGCAGAACCTGCTCCGTTTTTAAAGTTATGCATGATACACTGAAGAGACAATTCGGGTTTCCCCCACCTCTCCCTCGCCCTTGAAGCGAGCAAGCCCTCGCCTCATTTGCATCGAACCCTGCTCGCTATAAGCGAAGCAAAGGGGGAGGACTTGAAGCCCATGGGATGGCTTTAGGGCTCTGCCCCTTGCTTTTGGCTCTCTCTCTTTCTCATTCTCTCCCGTGCTTTGATCTCTGCTTAACAACAGTAACGTCACGGGGACCATACTGGAGTTTTGTTGGAAGTTAGAAAGTTTTGCAGCCTCCAGAGGGCTGTAGCGGCAGTAGCAGAAGCAGCATCCAAGGGAACTCCTGGAAGGGGAAGAGAAGAGCGAGCGAGGAGCGCCTGCCTCAGCCCTGCTGCAGAGAGCTGACTCGGGACGACGGAGGCGGCCATGGAACATCAGCTGCTGTGCTGCGAGGTGGAGACCATCCGACGAGCCTACCACGATGCCAACCTCCTCAATGACAGGGTGCTGCAGACGATGCTGAAGGCGGAGGAGACTTGCTCGCCCTCCGTCTCCTACTTCAAGTGCGTGCAGAAAGAAATCTTGCCATATATGAGGAAAATAGTTGCCACTTGGATGTTGGAGGTTTGTATCTTGCGGGGATTTCCCTTTGCAAGCTTCGGGGCCCAGATGAATTAAACAGGAGAGTTGCTCCCCCATCTCCTTGCCTTTACCCCCATAACCATTAGTGTTCCGTCCATCCCGTGTCCGTCCTTCCACCCCCCTTCCACCCCCCCCCCCCCCCGATTAGTTCCCCGGCTTCGGAGCGGCCGCTATTGCCGGTTCTTTATCCCTGCCGCAGAGGGGCGGCGGACGTCTCCCCCAGTTCCACGCTACACCGGGCCGGGAGTCGGGGGTGCCCCAGGACCTTTTCCAGCCGTCGGGGAGAGGCAGTCCCGGCGTGGGGGATCGCCGGGAGCGGCCGTGCCGGCGCCACCCCCGGCTCTGGTGCCCCCGGGGGAACTTTTGCCAGCTTGTTTTATTGGGGGGATATATTTTATATTGAATTAATATCCTTGTACACGTATGCAAGCAGCTGTCCGTGCCAGTATTATGCGCCATCTTTGTTCTTTTATTTGCAAAGCTAAAGTGTTTATTAATCGAAAAAAAAACCCAACCCTCACCCCGAATAAAGTCCCGGGGGAGACCGAGCCACGGGTGGGAGCTGAGGGAGACAGCGGGGACAGGGGACCCCGCTGGGGCTGCGGGCACCGGGACCGGCCGGAGGGGCTCCGGCGGTGCTTTGGGGGGAGCTGCAGGGTGAAAGTTTCTTTGTTCAGCACGAAGAGCGGCTGTGAAGCTGCAGTCACCCCTCAAAGACACGCTTATGCCGCAGCGTCCGGGCTGTAGGGTCGCCGGGGAAAAGCGACTTGGAAATGACCCTGTTCTATGGTGCGAGGCACCCGGGGGGTGTCCCTTCGGGAGCCCTAGGAGTTGGGCTACATTTTCGTGCCTTTTCGGAAGCTCTGCGAGCCCGGGATCTATTTTTAATTATTTTTTGAAAGCGCAGCACCCTGCCTTTGAGCTGGGAAACGTCGCGCCTGGCTGTGCTGCAGGGCGAGGGAGGGAGGCGGTGGGTTTCACTTCGGGGGGGCTTCGTGGAGCCCCCAGCAGCACCCCGTCCCCGGGGCTCGGTAAAGGAGCGCCGCCGCTTCATTTTCATCTTTTTTCGAGAGCTCGAATTATTTTTTAAATATTTTTAAATATTTTTTGAAAAGATGACGTCTGGGGAAATGAGGCTGGACGCCACCTTTGTGTCTCGACCGGAGAGGGTGGAAATCGACAGCACAACGGCAAAGCAGATGACAAAAATAAAAGCGAAATAAGTCAATCCTGGGGAGCAAGGCCCGGCTCAAAACCACATTCCCAGGAGCGGAGGGTCGCGTTTTCCCCTGCTTTTTCTTCCTTTTTTCAAACTCGGCTCTAGGGGCTGGAGAGATGGGGACAGACCTTCCCCTCTGCGACACCCCCCTCCCTTTCTTAATACCACGAATCGCCTGCGGATTTCTAACGCTGCATTTCTCCCCAGTTGGTCACTCGTGACTTTCATTTTCTTTGGTGCTTCTGTTTTTCCCTCTTCTTTACCCGTTTGTCCCCAGCTGCATTTCCCCCCTAGTCTCCTTCAACCTTGCCCTGCAAAGCCTTGGGGGGTGAGGGGAGGGGAAGCCTGCTTCACCTCTATTAAATTATTCCTAAACGATTTCTCACCTTCCAGGTTTGTGAGGAGCAGAAGTGCGAAGAGGAAGTTTTCCCCTTGGCTATGAATTATTTGGACAGATTTTTGTCGTTTGAACCCCTCAAGAAAAGTCGGCTGCAATTGCTCGGAGCTACCTGCATGTTTGTGGCTTCAAAAATGAAGGAAACTATTCCTCTGACTGCGGAAAAACTGTGCATTTATACAGATAACTCCATCAGGCCGGACGAATTACTGGTAATTTCACGTTTAATCACGTTTAATCATCTCAGGAAAGAAAAAAAAAAAAAAAGGGAAATAATAAAAACACGTAAAAAAACCCAACTCGAACTCGCCGATTGGGAACCCCCTGCCCCCGGAGAGGGTGGTCTCCCTGCAACGGGGCTGCCGCCGGTGGGCGGGAGCCGCTCCCCGGGCCCTCGGAAGCTGTAGGCCCGTAAGGGGAAGGGGGCCAGGCCCGGGATGTGGATGAGGCCCAGGATCGGGATGGGGATCGGAAGGGACCCAGCGCTCCCCAGCCGCGGCCCCCGCACGGCCTCGGCTGGGCGGAGCGCGGGCGCCCCCTGGCGGTCCCGCTGTGGCGCAGCGGCAGGAGCGTTCCGGTGCTCTCCCCCCAGCGCCTGCGCCCCCTGCCCGAGCAGGGGCTCCCCACAATGGGTTCCCCTCAGTCCCGCCGTAGTTCTGTCGCTTCCCCAACCATTCCGCTGTCTCCCAGCCGTCGGGGAAGGGGGCTCGGCCGAGAGCCGGGACCCAGCCGCGAGTAATGATCGGCCGGGTGCATGTGAGCAGAGCTAACCACGTTTTCTTCTCCTTCCTTCTTCCCCCCCCCCCTCATCCCTCCTTCTTTTCTTTGCAGCAAATGGAGCTGCTTCTGGTGAATAAGCTGAAATGGAATCTGGCTGCAATGACCCCCCACGATTTCATTGAACATTTCCTTACTAAAATGCCTCTCGCAGAGGACACCAAGCAGATCATCCGTAAACATGCTCAGACTTTTGTGGCTCTGTGCGCTACAGGTATGAGCCCTGCAAGTTAAGCAAACCATGTTGCTTTCCCCAACATGCACCCTACCCCCTGGTTTGTACAGCTTCCAGTAGCTGTGACCTAAAGTGAGCTGTGGGGAGGTAGTTTAAGCCCCGGTTATTGCCCTTTGCTTGTAGAACGTGGATTATGTTGCAGAGGTAAGTTTGCTTTCGAGAAGATACTTTGCTTCTGAGCACAGTGCATGTTGCTATTGAGGCATCCCTCAAGGGAAGTCCCCCCCACCCTTTGTGGCTTAGCTGTGGAGTTGTGGCGATTCCTTCACCTCTGTGTGTGGGAGCTGCAGGGGGAATCCCTCCCTGCATAGGTTTATTCTTAAGACAAAGTTTTAAAAGCAGAGGGAGATTTTAGGCTTGTGGATAGCTCTACATGGGGGGGTTAAAACTTCCCTCTTCAAGCTGCCTCTTGGCCCTCCTGTCCTCCGTGGTGGCTGGTGGGTTGGAGGAAGGCCATGCAACACTAAGGCTTTGCTGGCACAGCACTGAGCCACTGCATGCTGCACTGAAGCCATGTGCAGGCCTCCAGAGATAGCTGAGTAGGGAGGTATCCACACTTGAAAACCTTGGTGGGACGTGTATGATGGCATGGCTTAATGTCGTGTAGTTTTATTTTCCAGAGGTGGATTTGGTATATAAAATGATGGAAGAAAGATTGCAGGCACTCAGAAGAAAAGTTTTTATTGCACAGAATTGGCTCTACTGCAACACCTAAAGATAGAACGATTGAGTTATAAAAGAGAAATACATAAACACTGGCATTGCTTTTCATCTTGGGGCTAACACCAGCCCAGCGGGCAGTCTGTAAGTTAAGATTGCTTGAAATAATACTTGGTGTTGGGAGCACCACAGCCTTCAGAGAGCTTCACACTAACAGCACTGGCATTTTGGGAATATCAGACCTAACTCTCTGTGCCAGATCCCACCCAGGATTCCTCTGCTGTTAGCTAAAAGGAGCAGCTACCCGGACTCCCCTTTGGCTATGGGGATGTTTAACCTAGGTTGTTCTGCTGGCAATGACAGGGATGAAAACACGAGTAGTTCAAAGGTTGGCGACTTGCTAAGAGTCCAGTACTTTGATCTACTGTCGGCGTTGTTATGTTTCTTTTAGGAAGCACATCCAGAGCCTTTATTAACATTGCTACACACCACAGCTGGAGAAGGATCAGTAAATGAGAACCATGTTCTGGGATTTTTACTTAGCTTTTTAAACAGCCCCACAGTGCTGAGCTCACCAGAACTGGGGCCCTCTTCAGTTCCCTATGGAAGCTGGGATATTGCCTGGGGAAAAAGCACTCAGGAAGGCTGCCACTAGGCTCTGTGTTTTTACTAGCCTTTCCTGGATGTCAGGATTTTCTTGCACCTTTTGCTTTCCTCATGGCTTTGTTGTTGGCTAGTGAAGATCAGATGTGGCTTAAGTAGCACCTGGACTTTGCTTTGCCTGTTACTGGGTTGTGTTGTACTTCCCCTGGCCAAAATGAACCTAGATAGACTGCAAACTGCCTGGATGCTGTGGGGCCTGATCCAAAGTCCACTAGAAACACACTCACTTAAGTGGCCTCAGGGGCAAGTACAGTATATACTTTGCATGAAGTTCAGCCTGTGTCCTCTGCTGTAAATGAGAGGGTCTCCTAAAAACAGCTGGCAAAATAATGCTTGCTTAGAAAATGAAAGTCGGCTTCACAAGGTGAAGGCTATGGAAGTGTTGCTAGATGTGCGTATATGTGTTTACTCCAGAAGAGAAGGTTATGCTGCAAGGTGAAGTTAAAGGGGAATTCCTTCTAAGCTCCCTCTTCAGTTGTCTGGCTGGTAGAAGTGGATTTGTTTAATTTGGTTTAGTTGTGGGGAAAAAAAAAAAAGAAAAAAGAAAAAAATTCCATTTTCACCAAAGGATGTCTTTGTGCTGTGGTAGGTTCGGGCAAAAAAGCAAAGGGAAGAAGAAGAAAAAAAATTACCAGGGGTTGTTTGAAGTTAACACATAATTGAGCTTAATGAATGGGGCTTTGGCATGGCCGAGCAAGGCAGGGAGAGCTCAAAAGGAAGCAGGCCTCTTTTGGCCCAAGTTAAGACCAGTGTTGAGGGAGAACTGCAGCTCTATACAAGCATAACAATGAATGGCAACAAATATTGGAGCTTCAGCATTTCATTATGTTCCTCTGGTTATCAAAACATACTAGGTTCCTTTTATACTACTATTATTGCTGTTATTATTGTTGTTGCTTTCCTCCTCTGGGATGGAGAAAGAAAGATCCCCCCATTGAAACGAAAGTGTTACAATTCCCCTATTCTCTGGCCTTAATAAAATTGGAAGTCTCAAGGTATGTGACCAGTTGGAACCTGTTGCATCTTGCAGCAAGTGATTTATGTTCGCAGTTTTGATTTGCCTCAATGAAAAGATTTTCATTCATAGCCCCCAGCTCTCCAGACGGATGGAATTGCTGCTCCATTTAAAAAGGAAAAGGGGTGACTCGCCTTGTTAGGAATTTTTTTTAAAGCGCTGCAGTGCCTATATGCCTGCTTTGTCCTCCCTTCAGGGTGGCTGGCATTCTTCTCTCTCCTGCCCCTCCTCTCTCTCTCCCTCTCTCTCTTTTTAACAACGCTGAAGTTGTTTATTCTTTTTGGATGAAGTCTCAGATAGGCTACTGGGGATGTGTGCTTCAATTGATGGGGCCCCCTACCCCATTGTGGCTGTGTCAGGTCTAATTCATCTCACCGAAGCCCCCTTGTTCCTGAGCGCTCAATAGCGCAAGATGAGGCGATGAAGGCTGACAATGATGCCACACTCTTCACTTGGGGGCATCCAATTACAGGCGAGAGGGGCCCCCTGATTAATATGCTGAAATTAGTGGCCTCTGCCACAAATAATTCCTTGTTGAGTTGCAACAAAAAGGCAGTCCATGCTGCTTGTCTGGAGTGGTTATAGGGAAAGACACAAACTGGTCATTTAAACTTCATTATCACTTTTCCACCTTGGAAAGGATGAGGGTGTGACTATGAATTCATGTTCTTGTTTACTGCTCCATTTAAAAGAAGGATGAAAATATTAATCCCAAACAGGATCCTGTCAGGACAGACTTATTAAACTGACACATTTTGGTCATGTTCTGTTTGTGGAGTTCACTAAGTAAGTGTCGTGAACACTCTGCAACCCTACTACCCACATGAGCAGCCCAGGCTTAGCAGAATTCATGCTTGCCTACTGAAATCCCTTACATCTGAGGCCTGCCTGCAACTCTGTACTGTATTTCAGTGAGGGACTGGCTTTGCAATGTGTGTAGTGTCAGCAAGCAGTCTGGACTAAGATTTTTGGGAGTGACGGAGGGTTGCTAGAAGATGGGTCTATTTAATATCCACCCGGCAATGGACAGATTAGGAAAGGGGGATAAATTCATTTCAAGCACAAGTGAGGCTATTTCAGATCAAGTTTGCTTTTCTGCTGGCAGGCCATCTCATAACTGAACTGGCGACAGTTCATTATACCAGTTTAATTTTGAAAGTTTGCAGCGTGCGGGGTGAAATGCCCCTTTGAAAGTAGGTATTGGTCAGGGCTACAATGGAGTTGTCAGAGGTATCTGAATAGTTTCAGAAAGGGGTCTTTCACAGAGTCCCAAAATCTGTAGTTTCACTGGTAAAACATGTACACAAAAGTTACTTTATCATAATAAAAGGAGATGGATGATTTAATACTTAAAACTGTTCCGCGGAGTCCTCTGAGCTGTCTGTTCCTTTGATTTCATTTAAAGGTTTGACAGACAGTTTATATTTTTTCAATCCAGAGGAAGCTGTATCATGATAAAAGATGAAGGAATGTGTCTCAGGTTCTGGTGTGCAACGTACAATGTGGCATTTCCTTTTCATCCTCAAAATCAGATGTTTACTTGTGCCACTTGCTTCCTTTGTTTCTGATTCTCCTCCAAGGTGTACACTGCCCTGGATCAAATGCACTCATGTTCATTAGAAAGAGTCTTGGCATTAAAACGTGAATTATTCTTACTAAAAAATAAAAACCTAACCAACACCAAACTAACAAAGCAAAACAAAAACCCAAATGAAAAACATGCTAAATGGCAGAGATAGCCCCTTAAGGAATCATGGGAGTGGCTTTGTGGAGAGACCTACAGCAATGCAGTCTGGAAGGGGGCCCAGCTTCTTGTCAGCATGGTGTCACATCAGAATGTTACTGATTGTCCGCCAATTCTTGGGACCCCCATCACTTAGATATGCCACATTTACATTAAATCCCTGTTGCCAGGATGGATGGCAGCCACTGACAAGAGACTAGCTTGAGACAAAGCATTTTGAAGATGAAACCTTATTTAAATATGGATTATCTGCCTCCTGACAGGGTTAAGCAGTCTTTCTCTTCCTTTTTTGTGGATGTTGTTCATTAAAGCTATATTCCTTTGACTGTCAGTGCAAAGGTTTCTGTTTTAAAAGGCCTGAGCGCTTACTAGAGTTCACCTAAGATCCCATCACACACAAATGCAAACAAGTTTTCTTGGATGTCTAGTGCCACTGACCATAGTGGCGTTATTCACATGAGCAAAGTATTTTAACATTTGAAGAACCAGGGGGCCTGCTTATGATAAAAGTCCCTTGGAGTGAAGAATGGCCTCCCAGGCTCAGTGCTAGGAAGGGCTATTTGCTGAAGTACAGTTGCTCTTGTGGATAAGTGTTTACAGGTTTGGACCTGTAACAGTTTAGAGCGGGAGGCACCTTTCCTTACGTTCTTGGATACAATACTTGGCAGCTGAAGCCCTGCTGGTATCAGGGTGTATGTGTATGGGCAGGCTTCTAAAGCAATCACTTCAGTCTTTTTCTTTTTTTTTTTTTGTTTCTTTCCTTTCTTCATACAGATATTAAATTTATTTCAAACCCACCTTCCATGATTGCAGCTGGCAGTGTGGTAGCAGCTGTGCAAGGCCTGCATCTGGGGAATGCTAACACTTTCCTCTCCTATCAATGCCTCACACACTTCCTATCACAAGTTATCAAATGTGATCCGGTAAGTAATTCTTCCTCTCAGTTGCCTTAGTTTAAGAATGAATATAGTAGCTGATCTGACATAAATCTTTATCAAAGTCAAGATTATTGAACATGTTCTCTCGTGTCCATCCTAGTTATTTAGCTGTCATTTATAGCCATTAATAATCTGTGATTATGCTGCTGCAGTTCACTGATAGGAATGCCACATCCACTTCAGATGTCTGTAAGAGAGGTGTAAAGGACTAAGCAAAGAAAAAACTGTGTATGCATTTAGGACATTGCAGAGGCTGGGTTTGGTTGCAGGTAATTAAACCAGGAGTCTGTGTAAAACAAAACTTCGAAAGCAAGACCAGGAGAAATAGTGAGACCTCGAGGTATCTCTGACCTTATCTTGGACAACTCTGGAGGCCTTTTATTGTGCCAAGTGGTGTGAAAAAGCCCTTCTTGAAAGAGTTCTAATGATCTAATTTGGTTTATTACGTGCTAGACCTGCACAGTAGCTGGCATTGAATTCTTTTTTCGAAACAAATGCTTGTCCCACGACTTTCTGACAAGGTAGATGGTCCTCACAGGACTCTCATTTTGCCCCGCAGCTTCCAGGAGATGCACATCAGTAACTAGTGAGCAATAAACCTTTCATGAGTGAATGGGCCAGGAAGGGAGCCTACAAGGAAGACCTAAAGTCAATGATCCATGTCATAGTGGTGTGTGAAGTTGGGGCAGAGTTGAGCTTTGTTTTGTAACAATGCAGAAGACCAATAAATAGATGCTTTAAAAAGGTTCTTGTGAGGTCTCCCAAGCACTGGACGATGAGACAAAATAAAGACAAATCTGTGGTTAGCAGCAGAATCTTTGAGATGCTCTTCAGTTATTTTACAAGCTAATAATCTAAATGCATAGAGAACTGTACTAGTCCAGACACTGCAAAATCAGGCTTATATAACTGGACTCTGTTGACAGGATTGAGTGATTTCTGGAAAGATGAATAATAATTAATGACTCACAAAAGAATATTTAACTTTTGATAGAAAGTATGAAACAGTTGCTGACAAACATGATTTCTCAGCATATTATTTTGATCACCTTAACAGTGCCTTGGTACTGAGGGTGTTATTTTTGCCATTTATCTTACTGCAGCTAAGTAATATGGATGCAGCGCTGAAATGTTAAATACTATAAGAACTGCAAATGCTACTATAAAACATTGCTCTGTTTGGTATTGTATGTGTAATGCATAATGCTTCCAGCTAGTCTGTAGATATTTCAGTGTATGGTTGGCTACTATCCAGCACCAGATATCTAAAGCAGGTACTGAGGAAAAATGCTAGGCTTGCTATCTGTCCCGACAGTATCAATTCAAATAACTTTATTTAATCATTCGTGATACAGAGCATTGAAGTAGATTCACATCTTGGAGAAAACCAGCATGTCCTTATGTGACTTAACTTAGTTGATGACAGAGCTCTTTTAAAAGAAAACAAAGTATTTTTAGCAAGAAATGAGAACTTATTATTATTTTTTTCATTGTCCACTCATTGCAAGGCCACAATCTGTATAACCTGAACTTAAAGTTAACAGCATGAAAAGGAAGTAACTCCCCTCCATCTTTCATTGCTAAATGTGTTAACAGCAGCTGGAGTTAGAAGTGTTTTTATAGATTGCTACAGAAAATAAGCATCATTAAAAGATATGTATGTATCACTGTGCTTGTAACTGAATAAGGGAGCAGCTTCTTTAACTACCATGGCTTTGAATAGAGAAATCTGCTTGGTTTCATACAGAGCATGAGTCGCCTGAATAGAGAATTTTCCGTAAGATGTGCCTTTGTAATCCATGGTATCAAATGCTATTCCCATTATCTTACTTCAGTAGCATGTAGATGAAGTTCTTTACTCCATTGTGATGGTTCTCCTTGTGCAAACGAAGAGGCTTCATATTGAATTGTCTTGAAATATTAAAAGCATGCATTATGAGATGGCTAACATTCTCTCTGGTTATGTGTTAGCTAGAGCAGCTGGTCTGTTGGATTTCATGTTGTGAAATTACACTTTTTTTTACCTTTAGTTTCAAAGACAGCAGAATCTAAAGTAAAATGAGTATCACCTGACTGGAATTCCTTTATGGATCATGTTTATGTTGGTAGGAGTCCAGTTTCCCATTTTGCCTTTGATCAGGGGTAATTAGAAGTCAGATAATCACAATTAGAAGTCTTGGGCTGTCTTCCATCATTCTATTCTTGACCCCATCATCCAAAGAGATTAAATTTTACCTGACATTCATTTCCAGGCCAGAAATTTGCTGAACTAGATTAGATTGGGTTTCCATGCTGTCTGTTAGTACACTGAAATTCATCTCCTGCCTGCCTCTACTCAGAGGCACGTTCAGCTATGCGTGTTTCCAGAGCAGGTCAGGGAGTAACAAAGGATTCCCAAGCAGCTCCTTTTTTGTTGTTTGTTTCCTTTACTATCTGGCCCTGGAGTCTGATCATGGCTTGTGTGTGTGTGTTAAAGGTATTTGACCACATCAGTTAAGCTAGTAAGTCTCCTTATTTTTCACAGAGGAGCTTAATTAATCCAGGAAGGGTTTATGACCTTGAACAAACTGTGGGCATTGAGAATTTGGGTAGCGAAGTAGAAAAGTTGTTGGGAGAAGTTATCAGAGTAATGCACAAGGTTTGGATTTGCTTTCCAGTGTTCAGAAGTACTGAGAATGCAAAAAAGCTTTGGTGAGGCTGTTCACAGGGAATTTTATATTTTTCTGCTATTTTTGCTAGCTCTAATACATTCCTGTAGTCAAACTATTCATCATAGAAGGGTTAGGGTTTGAAAGGACTGTAAGATATCTAGTCATCTGAATGAGAAATGAACAGAAATGCCTAAAACATAAAATACTGCTTATTCAACTGTACCTTAAAACATAGTCTCTTCATGATAAATTGTAGAGATTATGTTTTAAAATAATACGTTTCCAACATGCTGTACTCTGAGAATCTCACAGAAAAAACCCAAAAAAGTTGGTAAAAAAATACCTTTAAGTTACACAGTCTTGAGTAACTATCCAAGACTGGAATCCAGAGGGAGAATAATTTTTAGAAATGCATTTGAATGGTTTTAGTTTTCAGAGCTCAAACATGATACATACAAATGGTTAAGATTAAAAAAAAACAAACCCAACCAAACACAAAACCCCCACCAAACAATCCATGCCCCCTTCCCCTCCAAAAAAAAAAAAGCCTACAAGCGTAGGTGTTGCTCTGAAAATATAAATTGGCTTTCGATTTGGAATGCTGAACATGTCACCTTGTTAAAACAGAAATACCCTCCAAAGTGCCTCGATGTATAAACCCCAGAATACCTAAACTTCCTGTACTATTTGATCCATCTAATTCCAAGTGTGACTGAGGTATGTGGTACAGGACATGCAAGGAGGAGCTTTACAGTCAGCATTGATCTGTCATACCTTGAGACGGGGTGAAAGGACGTCATAGAGGTCTTATTGTGAAGGCCAGAGGTACGTAGGAGCCAAAGGCATGATGACTTTAGAATATGAGGCGTTTCTTTTTGTCATTTGAAATGCTGTGTGTCTCTGTCAAGAGGAAATATTACACTAGGGTTTAAACCAGAAAAGGTCATAGGTTATGTGTTTTCAGTGAGCTGTAACTGATGGTCTGATCTGCTTAGAGGTAGGATTAACCTCCCTGTCTCAGAAGGGACTTGCAGAGAATTGTTCGCTTGGGTTTCTAATCTTATTTTACCCCAAACGCCATGTGCCCTTATTGGTGGCAGGGGAGATTTTTGTGGTAGTGGAATCAGTGAAAAGCTGGTAGATCACACAAGAAGCCTCTGAATGAAGGCAGAATTGAAACTGGGAAATAAAGAAAACAGCAGGCAGGTCACCCTCTCAGGAAAACAACATTCATTCTCAGTCATGCACATCCTAACACTTTTGATGGCAATTTATCATGGAAGACTGGGTTCACTGCAAGGGCTAACACAAGTCATAGGTTAAAGCAGAAAAGGCAATCCTGAAAGGAAACTTCAAAGTCCTTAATACACAGAGCTAAATTTGTTGAGAAAAAGCTTAGGATGTTTGTTACAAAGATAGGAGTAAACAGCACGCTGAAGGCATTCTGGCAAAACATCTTGTGATTGTTTTGCCTATTTAAGGCACCATTTCCATGTCATTGCAATGGACGTACACGGCTCTGAAGAATGCAACCAGAACTTGCAGAAGGTTGTGATAGGTTGAGCTAACAGACCTTCTCCAATTGTAACTGCTGTGGATTGATAAGTAGAATTGGGTATAAATACGGTATTATTTAATGCCTCAGGGAAGTTACTTTTTCCCACCTTAGTGCTTGTCCTGGTGCTTTATGCTTTTAATTCACACTGATGAGTGGCGAGGGCCTTGGACCCTCCCG
The DNA here is from genome assembly GCF_033783945.1 of Neopsephotus bourkii. Classification (NCBI taxonomy): domain Eukaryota; kingdom Metazoa; phylum Chordata; class Aves; order Psittaciformes; family Psittacidae; genus Neopsephotus; species Neopsephotus bourkii. The sequence continues at coordinate 784,295 of NW_026901264.1, read as the reverse complement.
AACACTTGTTAAGACTGTGGGTATATTCTGTTCAGAGAAAGTGCTTGTGAAGTAAGGTAAGGAGATCTCACCCTGGCTGAGATTTCAAGGTGAATGCAGTAGCAAACTGAAAGCTTGGCAGCACTTTGTAATGCATGGTTAGGAAGGTGTGTTTAGTGATGCTTCTGATAAATCTCCCCAGTTTGGGGTCAAATAGTCAAGGAAGTTTTTTTGTTCAGATGCTTCCTGAGTTAGCGATCAGGTTGCTAACTTGAGCTGCCCACTGCTGGACACAGCAGCAGCTGGCAGGCAACTTTGGTGGGCATGTGTATCTGAATAAATGTATATCTTAGCACTTCTAGGTAAGAACTTTGTATTATCAGAACTCAGCTTGGAAAATACACTTTTTATGACCATCACTTCTAGTAGACTGTACTGCAGAAATGTTTCTGTGGCCCAGCTCTGGCTCCAACTCAGCTTCATGTCTTTGCAGTGCTACTCATTTAATTTTGATTGATTCACACTGCTGTCCAGTCAGACTGTTCCCCTTTTTTGAAAAGGTATAAAAGCCAGTGAGGTAAAAAATACTATGAATGGGCCTTTACAGGACTGCTGTGTTAGCAGTGCAGGCACAGTCCTGACTGGGTTAGTTACTACATGTGTCACTAGTGGAGCATGAAAAACATTCAGCTGTAGACCAGTGGTTGAGACTAACAACAGAAGGGCAGAGGACCGTGTATGGAGATGCTCACCTAGGCCATTAAATAAGAGAGGGCAAGAGTCAGCTGATGAAGATCCAGGCTAGTATCCTGCAGAAAACGGGTTAGCTTATCCAGTCCTTTTGCTAATCTTGTTCTTCCCAGACTCCTTTCAGTCTGCTGCCCTCCCAGATAACTTGGTTGTGTTTCTCTTGCTTTTTGAAGAAACAGTATTTGTTCTGTGATCTTACTGTTTTTCTAAAGGACTCTGGATCTTTTTCTGCTTCCATTTAATCTTCTGTAGGATTGTTTACGAGCCTGCCAAGAACAGATTGAGTCCCTCCTTGAATCCAGTCTACGTCAGGCACAGCAGCACAGCGTATCTTCAGAAACAAAGACTGTAGAGGATGAAGCAGATCTTTCCTGCACACCTACTGATGTGCGAGATGTGAACATTTAAGAGGACTTCTAAAGGGTTTGCTTGGCCAGGAAAAGCAGACAAAGAAAGGGCATCTGAGAAGGAATCAGCATCAGGATCTCCCCCCCCAGAAACCCTTTTCTCCAGGACATTTTTATACCAGAAGGGAAAACCAGTCTTGTTATATTTTTTCTTGCTCTGTCTCCCTTCCGTCTGTGACTTCAAACAAACAAATAAACAAAAAATACCCCAAAAACTGTCTAAAAAGAAAAAAAGAAAAAAATAGTATTTGCATTACCCACAGGGGTTTGTGCTACAAAAATAGAGGATTTTATACAATAATAATCAAGTAGTTTTTATATTAAAGTGTTCTTGTCTGTATGTTGTAAAAATAGGCATTAACACACAAAATGTCTCCAGGGGAGGTATTAGATTTGATTTCTTACATATAAAACAAACCAGCCAACCATTTTTAAAGTAGAAGAGGGTTGTTTGTTTTTTTTTTCTTCTCTGATAGTAAATGAAATACTTTTTTTTTTCTCCTTTAAAAAACATAGCTTTAATGCAGTTCTAGGCTTTTCTGTATCTTGCTTGCTTATGCATTTAGTCACTTTATAATTCATTTGTAAATGTTTATTTCCTTAGGTTGTTTTTTTTTATAATCCTCTTCACCTTATAAATGGTTAACATAACCCATCAGTTAGTATATGTTAGTATGCAGCATTATTTTTTATGTTAATCTTTTTTTTTTTTTTAGTGCCTGTGGATTGCCTGTGCATAAGGCATTTGTAGGGTTCCAGCTTAGCATTGTTGGAAAAGGCCAATGTACTACTCATACAGTACTCTATTATAAAGAGAAACCGAAATAGTGACATAATATATTCTATTTTTGTAATCTTCCTATTTTTGTAGTTACCTGTGTAAAAATGCTGGTCTGACCCCACAGATATTCAGCCTAATGATGGTCAGGTTCAATCCACAGTTCAGTCTTTTATTTTGTTGTTTGTTTGTAATATTCTAAACCCATTCCATTCAAAGCACTTTCAGTCCATTAGATATAGGAAATTCTTTTATTGTGTGGGAAATATTTTTTTTTCTTTTTTAATGGAATGGTTTGGAAATATATAAGTGCTTGTTCGCAAACTTGGAATTGCAAAGCAAGTGCATTTAACTATGGTGTTAGAGGAGAGGTGATATTTTTTTTCCGAAGGTTGTGTTCCAGTAAGAGAAACTGCATTCACAAATTGCCAGGAGATATCTTCCTATCCTTTTCTATAGAAAAGTTGAAGTTTAGAATCCTTTGGTGCCAACTCATCTTTATAAAATTAGGGGGCCTTAAAGGTTCACATATAGGACACATAGTTTTAAGGACTGTCACTAGATGTTTTACAGCTGAAGGTTTTTAAACACTAAAATATATAATTTATAGGTAAGGCTAAAAAAAAGAATATTTATTGCAGAGGATGTTCATTAAGGCCAGTATGATTTGTAAATTAATGCAATCGCCCCTTTTTGTTTTTGAAAGAATCTTTCTCCCCTTGACCTTGCAGTTTTAACAGAGCTTATTAAAGAAGAAAGGACATGCTTCAAAGGGCAAACCCAAAACAAAGCAGTCTGCTCCGCCCCTTCCTATCCATGTTCAAAAGCAGTCTAACCACGCAACAAAACGCCATAGTCAAGAGATACAAGAATTGGAGTACTTGAAAGAAGGTTTTTATTCCAGTATATGCGCCCCTTTTGCTTTTATTTAGCTACAAATAGAAAATTTGCACATCTTGGCTATGTATCATTTTATTATTATTTTAGAAAGTAGCTGAAGGGATGTGGACATAGCTGTTGAAGTTAATGCTCGAGGAGAATGTGATGGTGAAATGTATGTGAGAAAACTGCCGCTAAGGTGTTGATTGTAAAAAAAAAAAACAAAAAAACCAACAAAATGACAAAAAAAAAAAAAAAGAAAAAAAGAAAAAACCCACCCTTAAACATTAAAAGAAAAAAAAAAAAGAAAAGGAGTGGATGCTCCATTTTTACTGAGCTGCTATGGATAAATTCCCAGCATGGTTTGAAAAAAAAAATTAACATTGCTTTTCTGTATCTTTGTCATTGTGTTTTGCTGCTATTTTGTGGATCAGTTTGTTTTTGTTTTTTTTTTTTTTTTGTTATACAATGTCATATACTGCCATGTTATAGGTTTTAATTTTCTCATAGAAAATTATATTATTGACATCACTCTTTTTTGGTAGATTTTTTTTTATGTGATCAGTTTTTACTTAATGTGATTACTGCTCTATTCCAAAAAAAGGTTCCTGTTTCACAATACCTCATACTTCAGTTAACCATGTCTAGACCAGGTTTTAATGTTTGTACACAGTGCCTCATAGTTCTACTGCAGATGGAAATGCATCAAATGGGTCTCGCGATTTGCAACTAGGTTGCGTTAACTTAAAACCAGCAGACATTTCAGAACATCAAGTAATATCATGTTGTTGTAATGCATTTTATAAAGCTGGATTCTTTTTGTCTGATCTGGGTTTTATTAATAGTGTTTGAAGCTGTGTTATTAGCCACATTGATATATATGAAAGGTGCGTTCTAATGTAACTCTTGCATACCACCTGATGTGGTTTCCCAGCGGTTGGAACCGCATCATTTGGTATGACAGGCTATCTTCTGGAACTCTTAAGTATTGTGTGTTTAATCTGTTATGATATACTATTTTTTTTTTAATTATAGCATCATGCTAATTTAAAAAGCGTGTAAATCTCATAAATAAGCCAGCTAACAGAGTTGTATGCTGAAGAATAATCTAGCTGTTGCCTGTATGCTGCTAAACCAAAACAGAATTAGAACTCATTCTGAGGCAAATGCAGTTAAAATACTACATAGTGCATAAATAAAGCATTGCAATGCTACTAGCAGTCGCAGGACCCAGGAGGACTGGATACATTCTGTCCAAATTTCAGGAACATTTCTAACTGCTTACCTCATGAAACACTTCTGTTTGTGGCATCTCCGTGTCTGAACCAAACATAATTATTGAGTTAGTGCTTGTTGGTTATATGTTACACTGAGTGGCAGTGTGTACTGCAAACTTCTTTAATAAAATACTGTATGTACTAAAAGGCCAAATCCAGATTAAGTGGGTTCATGCGCCAACAGAGATGCTTTATTTGTCACATTATTATAACAATCTGTAGTAAGCAAGCAATTCAGATTTGTACATTTTTATATTGTACTTATTGGCATCACTGGTCTGAAATGCACATTTTCACCAACAGACCTGTAACAGACAAGTTTCCAGCAAAAAACCCTAAAATCTAGAAATAAAATTGGTAAAGCCCAATGTCTGCTTCTTTTTTATTTTTATTATTTTATTTTACTTTTACATTGCCTTCATGAATGCTGAAAGGCAGTAACCACCTAATGCAGTGAGTAAGCCACATGATATTTTCTGGTTTTGACTATGCTTTAATAGTTGCAATGCTGAAGACTTTTTGCTGTTATTTTAGGAAACCACAAGGGTTTTTGGCTACTTTGACTACCTGTCACAGTGATGTGTGTTTTTAAAGCAGCAAAGTAGTTTTTGCTGAAGACTTTATTTTAAACATAAAGTAAAATACCACTTGGTGGTTCTTGTCACTAAAAGCTAAAATAGAGTAGGTGTAGGATAATACAGAATACTTATTTGTATTTATTTATCAGCGTAAGGTTTTGTGTCTTAGATACCTTTATAGAAGATTGCAGGAGTGAGGTTAACCTGCCTTTTCTATCCCTTCTCATGCACAGCTTTTGTATCTTGCTATTTTATCACTAAGATAACAAGGAATAAGCCTGAAAATGTAAAACCCCACTAAAAATACATAAAGAAGAAATGGACCTACAAGGGCAGAAATTATGTATAAAATAGAATCAACCAGGTTGGAAAGACCTTTAAGATCATCAAGTCCAATCATTCCCCCAGCACTGCCAAGTCCACCACTAAGCCATGGCACTGAGGGCCTCGTCTACACAATGAAAAATAACCCATCTCTATTCACATTCCAAAACATCTCTGAAAACTGGGGACGCGCATTATCAATTATTACTAAAGCAGGACACAGCAGAAACAGCTTATTCTTAGTAGAGATGGTCAGGCTTCTGACCTATGGATTTGACTATTTACCCTGTATTTCTGCTTTAAAAAAAAAAAAAAAATCTATGTAAAGCATCAAATGTTGTGCGTCCTAAGAAAAATTAGTAATCTAGTATCTGCCTCCTGAGTTTCCCACTGACTAAACTTCACATTCTTTGCAGTAAGTACAGAAAAGGAAATGAAAAATGAAACTCTGGAGCTAACACCTAATGTTAATCGCAGTCCAGTGCAAAGTAAGTCTCGGCGCAGTTACCAATAGATGAGAAACCACCTGCATCAGAAGAATCCTGGCTGAGCTTTTATTAGACTGACACTTCCCAGTCATTTCTGACATAAACGTGAAACATGCGGCCTGCTGTGAAATCAGATTGGCTAAGTAAAGTAATATCAGTATGTAGTGGGAGCTGCTTTTTTCCATTCAGAAGGGGTAAGGTGCTTCATTATGGGCAAATTATACTGGTAGGCCACTGAGGAAGATATCTGTATAGCACTGAAAGATGATCTGAACTAGATTCAAAGTAATTTTAAATACAGATCACGCCAAAACTTGAACTGGACCCTGTCAAAACCAACTAATTTTTTCCACACAGATCCTTCTATTAGTTTTCTGCAAAATTTCAGCCTATTTCAAAGAAGACAGAAAAAGGCTCACTTTTGTATCACTGATGGCTAACTCTTCTGACTTTATATACTTGAAAATTGAGGGTTTTGTCTATTTAGGACAAAAACTATTTTGCTGATAAAAACCAATATGATTCAGTGAGAAATTTAAACCTGCATTTTGTTGAACATATTAAATGGGTCTTCCCTTTCTTATCCATTTTATAAACTCCATTAAAGCAACTGAAGTATTCTGTGAGTTCAGAAGGTTTAAGCCCACAGTCAGCTCTGTTACTTATATTTTCTGTGTCCCAAACATAATCTCTAAATCCAATTACTAAATTTGAATGTTGAGTGAACCATGCCCGTATTACATTGCGAAGGGCAGGAAGGCAAGAATGCAGCAAAAAAACCAATTTACTATAGCCTGTAAAAAAATATGCATGTTCAGCTAGGCTATATTATAGCTTATTAAAGGGAAAACTACTGTCTTTTCTTATATCAGATTGAGACGTGTGCACAGAAAAACCTTAAAAAGTCCTCCCCAAAACCTCCTCAATTCCATTGATGAATTCCAACAATCCTGGACCTTTCTGAGCACTTCACATATTCTTTATTAAAGATCTGTTAAATGTAGAAACTTGGAACCCACTTACATTCAAGTGTATCTGACATATTAAGTGATAGAAAACTCTAGAAGATAGAGGAGAAAGTGAAGCTTTGAGCTATTATTTCAAAGAAGTCATAAGAATGACCCGGGCATGTGGGTTAGATACTCTGATAAAAATTCCTGGCAACGTCACTGAAAAGCTACAATGGGACAAAAGCAGTAAAGCTGCAAATGATGACATTTTAATGAATTCCCGCCACCATCATTTTATGGGAAATGTATCTTTTTAGACAAACATGGTATTTTTACGATCCCACAAATGTAACTGATAATAGCAATTGTATTATTGGCACGGCAAACATGGATTCCCATATGGCTTTTGACTGAGTTCCACCTGATATTCCAATCAAATGATAAGAAAGGGGCTGCAAATTAGTCAACTGGATTGCACTCATAATGTGAGACTTGCTAGACTTCTCATTTTGCTCTTTAAGGCCAAGAAGCACAAATTTAGGAGCAAGGCACAAGTGACCCTTTTGTTTCGTTAATGTGATAGCCATTTAAGAGGGAAAATGGACATAGGTTCTTGATGATCCTGTCAGCATCTGCAGAACCTTACTTAGATCTGTCATACTTAATGCCTGCATGAAGACCATATATTAAAATGTCTCATATTTCAGGGAAGTCACTGAGGATTCACAGCCATCTTTTTCTTGAGGACTCACATCTAAAGAGGGAATTACTAGCAGAAAAACTGTGCTTACAGAAAAGCAGGAATAAGGCACAAGGGCAGCATATCTTCACTCTGCAGGGGCCCTGTTGATGTAGGACAACCATTCACAGTGTATGGCAAACAGATCTGCTCCTGGGGTACATACCACCACTTCTACTAAACTCCTGAAGATGTTTTTAATGTGGTCTTCAAAGCATCCATTCCTTCACAGAACAGCCCCAGGCTTTTAGGGAGCAGTCACTACCAAACACAGACAAAGGTTAAAGCAGCTTTTTACTTGTCTCAAATTGCCTCTCTGGACACACAAGGATATGTTTAGTAGCTGCCAGATATCTTCCCTCTAACACAGAATAAAAAAAAAAATAAAATAAAAATCCATCTGTGTGGTTTTCATCTCTCACTTTAATTACAGCTTATGTTACTTTTCTTATTTACAATAGTATCATTGAAGAACTACAACAATTAGTGTTTATTTCAGATTAAAATAAAACCCCCATGTAGTGATCCATCTCAAAAGCAGAATACCAGTCTGTCCTCTCCCATGCTAGTGGCCAGTCACAGTACAATCTTCCCTGCCAACATGCCCGTCAAGGGTTGAAGCCTATCTGAAAGCCAAAGACTGCCTAGTTAACTGAGACCTTGACTGTATCTGCTCAGCTCTGGCTAATGTGGCATGAACTGGGAAACAAGCAAAGTAAGAACCTCATTAGGCAACTGTTGCTAAATTCACACTCCATAACACATTTGGGGTGGGTGAACACAGGGCAATAGGAACCTCCTCCCCACCAGTAACTGGCCTTGGATATGGAAAGAGAGAACGGCCTGGGACTGCCTGTAAATACATAAAGCAGTAATTGGTTAAAAGGGTGCTACCCTCAGGGTTGGAGAGAGCTCTGGGTACAGATCTCTAATATAATCATAGAATCACAGAATCAGATGGGTCAGAAAAGACATTTAAGATCATCAAATCCAACTGTTCCCCCAGCACTGCCAAGGCCACCACTAAACCATGTCACTAATCAAAGCAACACCATATGCACACGACAGGACCTGACATGCCAACTAGTTGAAGCAAGAGTCCTCTTTTCCTGGGTTCATGGGATGAAAGTCTAGGGCTTTGACTTGTTCATTTAGTGTGTGGATTACAGAATGTAAATTGGTATCCACTCACCATTTCCAATGCGCTAAATTAACCAATTTTAGATTATATGTTGCCAAGTGGTGTGGTTTTCTTACTCCATCCATCCCACCTGAGCACAGTTACACTTGTCTTAATCCACCACCCTATATTCCGTTAAAAGCCTGGTCTCCTATGAGAGCTAACATGCAACCCACCATAAGGATGTTATCTGTAAGATAAGCATCAGTCTTCAAGGAGCTGGGTTGAGATGGGCAACTTTTTAAAAAGGATGGCTAAACTACCACTACAGCATTACAACAATGGACCTGAGCCAGCACCGAACAAATAACCCAGTGTCCCAAGTCACTACTTCTGATGGCAAACTGTCTGAAACGGACAATTGAGCTTTTTGATGTTTTATTTCTCCTTTTATTAGATTTTATCGCAACAGTTTGAATACAGAGTATTATTTTTTTAAGAGCTTTTTGCTCTTGGAACACCTGCAGGCCATAGTTCTTTACATTTGGCTGCTTTAAATATGAAAACAAGATCTTCAGGAAATGTATACAGCCATGCTCTTTTTATATGCACAAGAATAACATCATCCCAAGACTTCCAGAAGGCATCAGCAATTATTTACTCAAAAGTAAACATTATTTCTTGCAAACATACACATTTATTTCATAGTTTTGACTCAATAGCTGTTTCTGTCATTCACTATGACCACTTTGTTACTTTGAGACAATAAATCTACCAGCTACATATTAGTTCAGGTTTCCCTTTTTATGGAGACCCTTGGACTGCAAAGGATCAGAAAGGTTCCTTTCTTATGGACCTTTCCAATGTAAGTGAAAGCCTTCACCTTTCTGCACTTGTGCATGACAGTACTCAACAGAGGTGCAAAGTCAAACAAGTATATGCAAAGCCTCATGTCTGTGGAAACACAAGGGTGCTCTCATCCTCAAAACAGCCTTCTAATCTACCTAAATACAGACCTCCTTGTAAACCTGCTTAAACTGCCTTCAGGGATCTCCTTCCACTTGTCCTGTGTTTCTGCTGAAGGAGAATTTCAGGCAAAACACAAGCCAAAGCTCCTTGAAGAGTGTTCTCCACATTTTTCACCTAACACAATTTGTTTCTTTCTCAGGACTTTGAGAAATTAAGATGCTACTGGATTTTTGTGAACTTGTCCTCATTTCACTGCATAAGAGAACTTAAGAGCAAGACATACAACATCATGAGCCAGATCCTCATCTCAACATGTGGTTCTAACAAGGCACCTATGGTGAAGCAGATTTATGAACTCCTAAACTATGCTCAAATCATTCTCCATTTTATTCAGGTGTTCTAGATATGACACATAAAATGGTGCCCAAAGTCCATGCAGTTTTAGGTTTACAGTGCACTTGACTAACTGCACCATGACCAAGGTTTCCTCAAGAAGCAAATACACTGAAGATGTAACCTTCAGCTCTGTTCAAAAGTGACATTCTATTCTACCAGTTCTTAGTTTCAACTAATAATTTGCAGTTTTACTTGGATTTCAGAAACTGTCAAGTGCTTATTAACAATAACCTCTGTATGTGTGAAAGGCAAAAGGGGTCTCGAAACTTCAATGTCTGCACATACATTGAAAATAAAAAAAAAATAAAAAGCTGGTTTAGAGAACAATGTAGGCATGTGTTTTTAAGCTACTGTTCATGCAGTCTGGTCAGGACTGTGTGACACAGTATAGTGTTTTGTCATCTAAGGAATGTCTTTGATCAAGAGTTTATGCAAGAAGGAAAAAAAAAGCCTAATCCGTTCCCACAGTCCAGTAAACATGAGCTGGACAAACAGTGGACAATAGAAGTAAAGCTTGCTGCTGGAACAATAGCTGCAACTAAAAAAATTAAAGGATTGCTGACTCATAGTTCCTACTATCAAGAAAGATACCATGCGGCGTTGTTCAGAATCCTGAAGATGCTAAACGTTAAGAACTGTAATTACTATTATGTTGAGATAAAGCAGCAAAATATGCTGTTAAACAATTAAAAAAAAATAATGGAAGAAAGTAACAAATACTGATGTTGATTCCATCTAGTGCAGAGCTGGGATGAGAACTGAATTATCAATGTTTCTGCCTAAGCATTTTGCTAAAATAAACACTAATTTTATTATAAACAAACATGAATTAAATCCATTCAATTAGTGTGCCATTATTTCAGATGCCACCCATTCAAATTCAGCATGACTATAATCAATCATTCTAACTTTTTTTAAGGCAAAAGCTATATCCTGTTTCTTATTCAGAAATCTGTAGGCAATTTTGCCATGCCAAAACCAGGTACACAGAATACCGTATTACTGGTCAATTACATGTGGATACAGAATATAACTAAAAAGAACTATTAATAATACTAGAACAAGTTTGTCGATGACACCAAGCTGTGTGGTTCGGTTGACCCGCTGGAGGGAAGGAATGCCATCCAGAGGGACCTTGACACACTTGTGAGATGGCTGATGCCAACCTCATGAAGTTTAACCATGCCAAGTGCAAGGTCCTACACCTGGGTCGGAGCAATCCCAGGCACAGCTACAGGCTGGGCAGAGAAGAGATTCAGAGCAGCCCTGTGGAGAAGGACTTGGGGGTGCTGGTCGATGAGAAAATGAACATGAGCCGGCTTCCATGTGCGCTTGCAGCCCAGAAAGCCAACCGTATCCTGGGCTGCATCAAAAGGAGCATGACCAGCAGGTTGAAGGAGGTGATCCTGCCCCTTTATTCTGCTCTCGTGAGACCTCACTTGGAGTACTGTGTGCAGTTCTGGTGTCCTCAACATAAAAAGGACATGGATCTGTTGGAACAAGTCCAGAGGAGGGCCACGAGAATGATCAGGGGACTGGAGCACCTCCCATATGAAGATCGGCTGAGAAAGTTGGGGCTGTTCAGCCTGGAGAAGAGAAGGCTGCGTGGAGACCTCATAGCAGCCTTCCAGTATCTGAAGGGGGCATATAGGGATGCTGGGGATGGACTCTTCATTAGGGACTGTAGTAGTAGGACAAGGGATAATGGGTTAAAACTTAAACAGGGGAAGTTTAGATTGGATATAAGGAGGAAATTCTTTCCTGTTAGGGTAGTGAGGCACTGCAATAGGTTGTCCAGGGAGGTTGTGAATGCTTCATCCCTGGCAATGTTCAAGGCTAGGCTGGACGAGGCCTTGGGTAATATGAGCAAGGTGTCCCTGCCCATGGCAGGGGGGTTGGAACTTGATGACCTTAAGGTCCTTTCCAACCCTAACTATTCTATGATTCTGTGATTCTATAATTAAAAAATTGCATAGCAAGTCACTTGAGAATCAACTGGCACTTACTATAGCTGATTTTATTTTACCTTTGAAGGGGGACTTATTACTCTGCCTTAATAAAGATTTCCAAAGTCTCCTATGTTGGCTATGTTTTGGATAATCTTAGTGACCACGATTCCTTCTACATAGTATTACATCATTTGGTAGAGCTATCTGTGTTTTCAGAAGTTGCAAAGTACTTTGAATCTCAGGATGAAAAATGCTGCAAGTATGTAATGATTACACTTGGGGAATAAACACTCCTGTGATTAATGTAGGAATATTCACAGTGTGATGACAAAGAGAGATTCAAGTTCGCTACAAGTGAACTAACTGGATATTTAACGGCATTGTATATTAGCTATATCCGTACGTTGGCTAATAGTATCCCTATTAACATAGGGATACTCTTTCTGCTGCATTAAGGTAAGTTTAATCTTAGCACAGGCATTACCCCACTGCATAGCGTAGTCTAGACAATCCCAAAGAATCCAAGAGCTCCAAGATCTCTTCTTGTCTCTGCTACAGAAACCATTACTTTTCAAGTCCGAGTGTATGGATTTATATACTTAGAAGACTGCTTTCAAAATGGAGCACAAAGCTTTGTTACTATTAACAGCAACAGGGAGCAAGCTGCTTCTACAACTCCAAACACTGCGACACACTGAAACATTTCAGTACCAGATTGATCTACCTGGCCTTTATATGCTGTACTAGACACCAAAATACGCAACTAGAAAATTGCTGAACTCATTTCACATCTCTCAGACCTCCATTTTCTCTGGTGATATATACATTCGTGTGGTAATGTGTACTGTCATAACTTTAGCCATTTAAAAAAAACAACTGTGGCAGACTCAAATGAGAATCATGGTTACTTGCCAAAATATGAAAGCTGGTTTTTTTAAGCTGTAATTAGATAGAATCCATTACCATAACAAGCTGCAAAGGGCAGTACTCAAAAGGCACTAACATTCATACTGAGTAGTACCAAGAATATAAACAACTGCAGAAATATTAAAACTTCTGTTTCAAACCAAAGCCTTTCTCTGTAAGATGAGGATAAGATATAGCATCACACACACATTGCTCTGCCTGCCTGATCAAGCTTTGTTATAACCTTCTCTGGAGTGTCCTGTACAAAATCCCATCAGAAATCAACATTCTAATCCAGAAACACTTCAAATAATTCTAATATACCAGCAGATTTCAAACTATATCCCTCAGATCATTAGGCACACCAACATCAGCACTTTGTCAATAAACAGCTAGTGCTTCCCACTGCTATCATTGAAGAAACTGTTTAAGAAAGCAATTACCCAGAGGAGTCTTACCGTTATCTTGCCCACACCTTTAGCTCCAGAAAATTACATTCCTTAGTATCATCAGCATTCCCTTTCCGCATGCAACACTGCTGAGTAACTACAGGACATTATAAAAAAACCCAAACACAAATGTTCAAACAAGCCACCCACTTTCATTTGAGAGCAAAACTAGAAAAGAATATAAGATTACTAAATCAGATCTTGAAACAGAAGGCTGCATCTAATAAATACACATTGGCAGACTTCTGACAGATGGATCTCCCGCTGTTCCAATATAAGAAGTTGTATTTACAAAGAACAAACAAGCATTCATAGATACATCATAGAGCTCAAACTCTCTCTTCCATCTCCTGAAAAAACCTACATAAATTTTTGGAACAAATCTACTGAAAAATTGAACCTCCTAATTTTATCTCAACAGAATCTGTTTAAAAATAATCAATAAAAATGTGCTACCTTTCTAGAACTTCTAAGTACACAGACCAAAACATGTACTATACTAGCCAAAAAATAATCCTGCTTACCCAGCATATTTAAACCAATCTATATTTTTCTTTCTCTAAATGGCATTTATCCATAAAGCTAGCAATATGAGTATGAGTTGGCACAGGTTCTATGTGCATACTAGCACACATATTTCATACCTCAACAGCAATTCTTCAGGGCTGCAATGACTTCACTATCCCAGTAGTAATCAGTTTTGTACCTATCTTTTAATACAATTCTGTATTTCCCACTTTCAGATGAGAGAATTACAATCATGAAGAAACAAAACAAGCTAGAACACAGCCCAGGCAAGAAATGTTCAACATTTCAAACATTCCTCCCTATCTACTAAGCAGTATCTAGAAGTGGTAAACACAGTGACAGATATTTAAGTCTTAGCAACTTTCAGAACATTTTAACTGTTCTTAACAGATCATGTACTTCTGCACAATTCCTAACCTGTTTGATGACTTAGCACAAAGCAACAATCCCTATATCCTACTTTATTAATAACCAATATTATAATCTACAAGATTGCACTGTTTCCCTTTTCTACCCAGTCTTTAAATCAATACTTAAGCTGCACAGTTGAGCATTCAAACCAGGAAGTCTGAATGACTGTGGTCCACAGAAGCTTTATTCAGCCTCTCTGTGCACAGATCTTCTGACAGGGTCTTTAATTACTTAAGTAATTAAAGATTCCAGCCAGAGTCCCCAACACTCAAGACAATAGGATGGATAAGCAGGGCGTGGAACTACCAAAGCCATTTGTAAGAATTTGTTTCATTTGTTACAGATTTTAGAAAGATGTTGACATAAAAGGACAGAAATGATATCATAAGCTTCTGTCTCACAAAACTGAATACTGGGGTTTGAAATTTTGATGGATTTTTTTATTTCCCCATTAGCATTCTAGCTGGCTTAAGCACATCCCTTTCACAGGTGTTTGCTAACTCTACTGTTCCTCATTTTCTAGGTGAGTGGTCTGAGAAACACAGGCAAAAAATGCCAACATGCAAAAAAGCTCAGTACTTGGCTACTCTTGATACTGGCAAGAAGCACATTCTGAAGTATTTAACTACTCAAAATGCAAAATTACTTGGAATGAGCCACAGTAGACATTTCACATTGGTTAAGTCTGGACATAACCTGGGCTTTAACTCCTTAGCTGTCAATAAGGTATAAAAATACCCCTCCAGTATGCTACGAAGACTCCACTGCTACAGCCTGGACACCACAGAAAACCCCACAATTGGTTGCAGAAGTGTTTTAAAAATTAGCACCAAAGAAGTACACAACTACATACCAAACATAAATTTTAACCATACCTCCTTTAATAAACACCTTCAGGCCCATACAAGACATGAAACACAAGATACTCAGGAAATAGACTTGTCGAAGAAGAGACTCCATCAGTATGGACACACATACGGAGCCAAATTAAAGACCTCATAGGCAACCCTAAACATGGCTCATCCCAGGTTGAAATCCTGGTTGCTACAATCTTTATAGTTAAATATGTGTATCTAAATATATATTTAGATAATAATTTATTCTCATAATTTGCTATAAATAAAATTAAATGAGAGATTTTCCATCAAACCCATTTTCAAAGGAACTGTCATTGACTGGTTATTAAGAAAAATCACTAAGGAAATGGCTTACTTACATACTTAGGCAACACACAAAAAAGAACAGATTGTTTTGACATAAGTTGACACAAATGCACACAACTCCCTTCTTACATTCATCAGAATTGTCTTTGGAGTCCAAAATCAAAAACTTTTAGCAGAATGCATGTGCTTTACATCCCAGAT
This sequence comes from Neopsephotus bourkii, assembly GCF_033783945.1. Classification (NCBI taxonomy): domain Eukaryota; kingdom Metazoa; phylum Chordata; class Aves; order Psittaciformes; family Psittacidae; genus Neopsephotus; species Neopsephotus bourkii. The sequence goes on along the minus strand of NW_026901264.1, from coordinate 769,054 downwards.
GTGACTATACAGTGACAATATAAAATTTCAAGTTATTTTCTTGTATAATAAAAAAGCTGTAAAAGTAAACCAGAGCTGAAGTCTAGATGGCACATAGCAGTGCTAGTCAAGGATACAGCTATATTAAAACATTTCCTTCACCTGAGATACTTTACCCTGCATACAGCTTCTGACAGCCATGGGACTCAAATCTTTCTTTACACTGTGTAGACTTAGCCAGCATAAGTAACAACTGATGAAAGGTCTTCTAGAACTCATCATATCTTGCAAATGGTATGCAAAGACATTCAGCAACCTAAAGTATCTTTCAAGCAAAATAATTGACTGTGCTTCTCTTTAACATAGTTGAATAAATTTAGCTGACAGCATCTTTTTTTTTTTTTTAAGAAGACTAACAAGTACATATTCAAGACTTGAAAATAAGAATCTATTCCTTGATAAAAGGTACTGATATATATAGAAAATCAGTATCAACTCTTCTGTAGTTGTGTTTCTCTCACTGATCATTTATATTGCTTGCTGTTTGGGTTTTGGGGGGTTTGGTAGGGTTTTTTCATGTTCTGAGCTGCAGCTACTTTATGAGCAGGTATCTTAATCTTTCTCCTTCCCATTCTGACTTCCTTTGTCATTCTATCCTTTACTCACAATGATTCCTACTGCAAAGTTTACAGGCAACTGATTATATTTTACTTCACCTACAATATCTACACATTGTGTAAACTGCATGATCTGCATACACAGATTTTTAAGTAACATACACTCTTTAAATAAGGAAACATCGCAAATGTGTACATTTTCCTTTTGAGGAATTAAATCTTTCAGTGCAAGGCTAGTTAAATCAGATATTTCTATTTAACAGTGTTTCAGTGCTCTCAAGTAAAACTTGGAGATAATAAATGTTAAGTGACATATAAGAAGTACCCTGGCAAGTTTAATGGTTTTCCCTTTCCCCTTTAATACTTAGCACTCCTTTGCTATTGTGATTTTAAACAAAAATAAGTAAGAGTAGATAAACACTTCTCCAGTTAGCTGTTCTTTTAACGTTTCTTCTTTGGTCATCCATGTTTACCTTCATCTGTTATATTCAAAATGTTAGGGTAGAGCTTTCAGTGCTGATTCTAAAATCAGACTGAACATTTAGCATTGTACAAACCTAAAAAAGAATACACAAAAGTGTTTTAAAGAGTCTCTTTTCCAAGAAGAATGTTCAACAAAATTCCCAGTTTCTCCATTTCTCTTCTTCTGGTCCCACTTGTAATTCATTGTCAAATAATACTTACAACTTTTCCCTTTAAAACACATTTTTCTTTTATTTTGCATTTGCTATCAGTTTGGGAATTTTCAACTATCAAGTATGTTCACTTAATTCACTTCAAGTGTTTTACTATGACAGCAAAAGGAGAACAAGAACTGCTCTGTGCTAATAGTGTGGTTTTCAGCAGGCTTAGAGACTAAAAATTTCCAGAAATAAATACCACTGTTCTAAAACAACAACTTAATCCTACAAACCTGTTTAAATTTTCCTCTGATTTTTTCCAGATCTTCTTGCAGCTTATCGTAAGTAGGGTCTTCATATGGGAATTTCTGAATCATCCTTATTAAGGAATCCAGAGCCCTTATCTTTTTGCTATAAAAGATCAAAACACAAAATACAATGAGCCTACTGCAGAAAATCTTCCAATCTATCAATTTGAAAATTATATCAATACTTATATATAATTCAGTGTGTAGAACTCAGCCCTCCATCCTCTTTACTTCAAATTCCATCCTTCCCTACTTCAAATTCTCCCATTTAGCTCACTGAGAGTGTGTATTTGATAGATATTTAAGCCATAATCAGAAATTCAGCTGTAGCACAACTGACAGTCAAAGCTTCCCTTTTAACTTAACTGCTAAAAGTTGAGAAATATTGAAGAATCTTCAGAAATACTGATTAGATGACAGAGCAAACTAAGGAAACCAATAAAAAAGCTCACCAGAACACATCAAAACAGCTGGCATATGGTGGCAATTCTGTCAGATAAATTAATCAACAGAGGATAGGAAAAAAATACAAAGACAAGAATGAAAGTAATACAAAAATGTAGGCTGAAAGGGACAGCTGAAGCCATCTTGTCCGCCTTCTACAGAAGCTGGCCCAAATTCAAAGCTAGATAAGGCTGCTCAGGGCTACCTCCAAGCAGATTCTGAAAAGCTACAAACATGGGGCTTCTAGAGTCTCTTCGTACAACTTGTCCCAGTGCTCAGCTGCTTGCATTAGAAAGGGCCTTCTCCTTATGCCCCATGAGAACTTGTTCCAAATGATGAAAGTTGCCTATTTTCCTGTATAATTCCGTAAGGAACGTGCCTCCACCTTACCTAGAATTTCCCCTTCTGTGGTACCACTAGGTACCTCCCTTATCTTCTTTTCTGCAGGCTGACGAAACCAAGGTCCCTTATCCTCTTTTCAGTACCACATGCTCCAGCATATTACACCACCCTAGGGCCCTCTGCTCACCCTTCTTCTAGTTTTTCAGCATTTCTTTTGTACTGAGCAAGAAGCAAAGCTGGACACCATAATTTGAAACAGTATTAAAGAACAGTAAATCTTTTTCTTCAGCCTTACCTGTTCTTTTCATCTCTGCGTTTCTGGAGCAGACACTGCCATGTCAGTGCAAACCCAAGGTAGTAGCCAGTCTGAATGCCAGGAGGGAAAATATACATATGTGGTATAAACAGTATATATATATACAGTATATATAGTCAAACAGAAATAAAGCACTACATTGTATCCCTTTCTTCAGGAAACAAATCACTGGATACACTGGATTCCTGTTTCTATGCTAGGAAGTTCAATAAATTAGGGTGAAATAAATGAAGGCTACCTGTGTTACAGACACTGAAAACTTCTTGTAAGGATCTGTTCAGTAACAAAGGATAATAAATGATAAAATTGGTAGTGTTCAATAATCCCTTATCCATATTATTAATCAATTATTATCAATAATAAATGATAAAATTGGTAGTGTTCAGGGCCAGGCTGGATGGGGCTCGGAGCAACCTGGTCTAGTGGAAGGTGTCCCTGCCTATAGCACGGGGCTGGAACTGGATGAGCGTGAAGATCCCTTCCAACCCAAACCAGTCTGTGATTCTGTGAAACCTGGACATACAAGACAAGTTAAGGTCATTCACCAGCACTCTCCAGTCCTTTCATTTCTAGGAAGGCTTACCGATTCAGTGTGTGTGCCAACACACAGGACAGACTCCCGTGTTCTAAACAATAACAGTGCCTCAACCAATCAACTCTCCCACTATCAGAAATAACAAAAAGTGTAACAGAGACACCAGAACTGCCCCTTGATGGCTCTCCATTCAACATTCCATGTTTTTCTCTAATGCTGAGCCACAGGAGACAGTACCGGAGTGCCTTCAGCCACAGTTTTGGGTTACAGAAATAATTGTATAGTCCATTCTAACTTTTTTCTGAGCAAGCTTATTTGAATTTGTTTCTTCTTTATCCTCCCTCTCAAAACAAAATATAATTAAAATTCCATCTAGAAAATAAGTTCAGAAAACATAAACTCACCCATTTAACTGTTCAGATCAAAACACCACCTTCAGACTAGCTTTATGGGGCCTCTTAGACACAAAGCAGTGTGACATAGCAGGTGTTAGTATACCAAAATATGGAACTTTGTCTAACAGTTTCTGCAGTACAGTAATTTTCTAATGACAAAAACATTGTGATTCTCACTGTGATTCTGAAGTATTTTCCCATTTACCTCAGACCCCATCTTGGCACCATGGAGTGATCCGTATCTCCTTCCCTCAACAACTCCAACATGACTGCCTTCAGCATACCCCTCCTGATACCCTTCACCATGAAACCTGTGAAGACAGAAGGACAACTTTTCTTATCAGCCACTTTCATAGCAAAGTCACAGTGCATACAAGCAACTCCCAGGAATAACACCATGCAAAAAAAAAAAAAAAAAAAAAAAAACTAAAAGAAAAAAAACAAAACCACCTCCAAAATGCAACTACCCATATTCAGACACATAATATTGGTTTAAATTAAGATTCAGTTACACATTCTGTGTTCTTTCCAAACATGTTTATAACAATTTGCCAAGAACAATAAACTCCACAGTGCAGATCAACACTTTCAACAAAATAACACTGCAAACTACAAGCTCTCAATTCTGGTTCAAGTTTCCACATGGTGGAAGAGCCCAGATTGTGCACGTCGATCACTCAGCAACAGCAAAGAGGAGAATTTTGGCTTAGGAATGCAGGTAGTGGGGACGTGGTGGCACTGAAATGCCACACACCTGTGGTGAGCTCAGCTTCTATCCCTTGGCACTGAACAGGCTCCACATGCAGATGCAGAACCAGGAGGGTGGTTGGACTTGATGATCATGAAGGTCTTTTCCAACCCAGTTGATTCTATGATTTTAATTTCCCCCACTCTTCTCCTTCCTCACCCCCTCCCTGGACTCATTATGGAATCACAGAATCAACCAGGTTGGAAAAGAACTTTAAGATCACTAAGCCCAACTGTTCCCCAGAACTGCCAAGGCCACCACTAAACCATGTCACTGAGGGCTTTGTCTACACGGTTTATGCACACTTCCAGGGATGGTGACTCCACCACTGCCCTGGGCAGCCTGTTCCAATGCCTGTACACCCTCTGGGGAAAAAACTGTTCCTAATCACCAGTCTAAGCCTCCCCTGGCACAGTTAAAGGCCACTTTCTCTTGTCACTTGTTCCTGGGAGAAGAGAGCAGCCACCTCCTAGCTCCATGCTCCTTTCAGCTAATTGTAGAGAGTTATAAAGGCGCTCCTGAGCCTTCTCCAGACTGAACCCCCCAGGTCCCTCAGCCGTTCCCCATCACACTAGTGCTCCAGGCCCTTCACCAGCTCCACTGCCCTTCTCTGGAACCGCTCCAGCACCTCAATGTCTCTCTTGCAGTGAGGAGCCCAGAACCGAACACAGGATTCGAGGTGCAGCCTCACCAGTGCCGACCTAAAGCCCTGATTCCACTCCTTTTAACGCCTTTCAACCCCCATTTTTCTCTTCTCAACTCCTATCGCCGGCTGCGGACGTCCAGGCCTAACCTCGGGGGTCCCCTCCCTTTCTCCCGCTCAGCCGACCATTACCCACAGCAGCTCCGCCGGCCCCACAACGTCCCTGGGCCCCAGCCAGGGCACCCCGACCCACCGCACCTCTCCTCGGCCATCACGATCTCCTCAAACATATCATGGCCCAGCGCTGCAGCCGCCATTACACCGCCACTACACCGCCACCAACCACAGCCTCTGGGCATGCCGGGAAACGACGGCGAGCCGGAGAGGCGACGGCTACTCCAATGCGCAGGCGCACAAACCACCCCCCGCCCCCCCACCGCCGCCTAGCTCGGCGAAGACAGGGGGTGTGGCCTGAACATGCCCTGACCACGCCTCCTTGCGTCTGGCCCCGCCCCAGTGAACGGCGGCGCGGCGTCAGGGGGCGCCCGAGCGCCACCGCAGAGTCGGGGAAGGAGCCGCTGGTGGTGCTGGAGGGGATGCTCTTCCATCTACCCCTCCGGCTCCGGCACAAGCCAGTGTGGCGTTGTTCGGAGGTGGTTCTGAGCTTCAACTCGTGTGTTTTTGATGTATATACCCCAAAACGCATATATTTTTGATGTAAATACCTGAATCAAAATTCAGCGTGCTTTCCAGACGGCTTTGTTACACGTATTTGGTGTTACAGAGCCACACTGGTAACAGGAAGCGTTTATACTCATTTATAAGCACATATTTTCACATTAACTCACTGTTGTATTACATCCTTTAGTGAAAATGTGGGTTTAGGCGCACAGAAGCCAATCCCAGTAGGGGTACAGCAGGTCTGTTACCCTCCAAACCAAGCACAGAAGAGGATTTGAAAGCACAGCTTTAAAATCCAGAGGAGGGTCTAAAGGGAAAAACTACATTAGAGTGAAAGTAAAGTTATGCTGCTAAAGGTTTAGATAACTAGATACAACAATCACAGAATTCCAGACTAATTTGGATTGAAGTCCATCCAGTTCCAATCACCTGCCACGGGCAGGGAAGCCTTCCACTAGACCAGGTTGCTCCAAGCCCCATCCAACCTGGCCTTGAACACTGCCAGGGATGGGGCAGCCGCAGCTTCTCTGGGCAACCTGTGCAGTGCCTCACCACCCTCACAATAAAGAACTTCTTCCTTATATCTAACCTGAACTTCCCCTGTTTCAGTTTAAACCCATTACCCCTTGTCCTATCAATCCCAGTCCATTAAAAGTGCTCCACCACAGCAGGCTGTCCTGATTTATCTTGAGTGACTGTAGTGAGCTGGCCAATGTGTTTTCTGCAGTAAAGTGTAGCTATCACTGTATCTCACATAAAAACACTGAAGATTCTTTAGGTGTGAATACCAACCTGCTTTACAACCACACAATCACAAAGATATACTGTTCAATGAGGTCAATGGGAATATCAGGTGTCTCAAAGGTTTCCTCTAAGCTAATAGCTACAGCTTAAATCTTGCTTTGGATGTTAATGCAAAAAAAAAAAAAAAAGGAGTTCTTTGATCTCAGTAGACCATGGGATTGATGGAAAATACTGAAAATATGCCTTATGCTTCCCAAAAGGGGGGTTGGTTTCCATAACATTTTGGGGGAAAGAAAGTATAGCTTTTTCATTTATTGTTCTGTCAGGGTAGAAAAGAGTGTTCCCAAATTTTCCACGAACATCGTTTCAGTGCTTTCAGCAGAGGTGAAGTTGATATTATGAATAAAGGATTTATAGCTTTTTACACTTCTCCAATGTGGAAATGCAGATGCCCAGAATCTCCTTTCCTACAGTCTTCCCACTATTCTAACACCTTGTATTTCCACATCATAGCTTCTAACTGAGACTTCACAAGGGGACAGTTGACACCTGATCTTTAAAAACCTTTTAAGGCTGTAAAAATGTACTGTTGCAAATGAAAGCACTGCAATTGTCCTGCTGGCTTTGAGAAATGATGATCAGCTGGGAGGTATATGGTGAAAGCTGGAGGTGGTGTTTACATTCCCACAGAGCCAAAGGCAGTGGTGTGTCGAGGTTTTGCACACCAAGTTCCTGACCAAGTCAGGTGCCTGAAGATAGGGAAAGCATTTTCCAGTAATCCTTCCATCTCAAGCTGTGACCTTTCCAGACTTTATAAGCAAAGCAGCCAGGTTTCATCAGAACTTGGATGAGAAATCTCCAAGGAAAACTAAAGTGTTCCAGGAAGCGGTATGGGCAATTTAGCTCCTGGCATCTTCCCTCTGTCTGAATAAATATTGAACCAACCTCTAACTGTGCTGTTGCAGTAAGAAATATACTTCTGGGAGAAGATGGAAATCCAGAGTTGTCAGCAAACAGTCACTGGAGAGCTCAAGATGCTGTTTAAAAATGTAAGGTCACTCATCTTGGCGCTCCTGAGCAATATTTATGAACAATGATGTTACATCTACTGAAAAGATCTCTCGTTAAATTAAACAGTTTACCCTCTATTTGCTGTGTTTCCCATCAAAACAGTTTGGTTTCTCTTTAGCAGAAAATTAAACATAAATCTTTGTTAACCAAATATTAAAAGTACATATTTATTTTGTTTTCTGATTTTTACTTCTTAAAAAAAAAAAAGAAGTCTTGAAAGGTATCTAATATTCAAAGACAATATAGTGTCTGATCAAAACTGGGAATGAAAACCAGAAACTAGAATGTCCCAGGCCTGAAAACTTCAGGAATTAACCAACTTGCATGTGGCTGGTTGGCTGCATGCAAAGAGTTGTGGTCAATGGCTCAGTGTCCGGCTGGAGACCAGTAACGAGTGGTGTCCTCAGGGATCTGTGTTGGGACCTATCTTGTTCAACATCTTCATCGCTGACATGGACAGTGGGATTGAGTGCGCCCTCAGTAAGTTTGCCAATGACACCAAGCTGTGTGGTTCGGTTGATACGCTGGAGGGAAGGAATGCCATCCAGAGGGACCTTGACATGCTTGTGAGCTGGGCTGATGCCAACCTCATGAAGTTTAACCATGACAAGTGCAAGGTCCTACACCTGGGTCAGAGCAATCCCAGGCGCAGCTACTGGTTGGGCAGAGAAGAGATTCAGAGCAGCCCTGCAGAGAAGGACTTGGGGGTGCTGGTCGATAAGAAACTGAACATGAGCCGGCAGTGTGTGCTCACAGCTCAGAAAGCCAACCATATCCTGGGCTGCCTCAAAAGGAGCGTGACCAGCTGGTCGAAGGAGGTGATCCTGTCCTTCTGCTCTGCTCTCGTGAGACCTCACTTGGAGTACTGTGTGCAGTTCTGGTGTCCTCAACATAAAAAGGACATAGAACTGTAGAAACAAGTCCAGAGGAGGGCCACGAGGATGATCAGGGGACTGGAGCACCTCCTGTATGAAGATCGGCTGAGAAAGTTGGGGCTGTTCAGCCTGGAGAAAGAGAAGATTCGTGGAGACCTCATAGGAGCCTTCCAGTATCTGGGGGGGCCTATAAGAATGCTGGGGAAGGACTCTTCATTAGGGAATGTAGTGATAGGACAAGGGGTAATGGGTTAAACAGGGGAAGTTTAGGCTGAATATAAGGAGGAAATTCTTCCCTGTAAGGGTGGAGAGGCACTGGAATGGGTTGCCCAGGAAGCTGTGAATGCTCCATCCCTGGTGGTGTTCAAGGCCAGGCTGGACAGAGCCTTGGGTGACATGGTTTAGAGCGAGGTGTCCCTGCCCATGGTAGGGGGGTTGGAACTTGATAATCTTAAGCTCCTTTCCACCCCCAACTATTCTATGATTCTATGATTCTGACTTGAAAATCAGAACTACATCTCCCAGTACATGAGGAGCAGGAATGTGTGGCAGTGGCTCAGCTGAAAGGAGACTGGGAAACACCACAGGAGGTGTTTCCCAGCCAAGATATCTGCAATTCCTGTGACTCACAGAATTTCAAACAGAAACCAACATCTTTTTCAGGCAAAAAAACCCCACCAGTTTTCTCCCTGGCTGAGTGTGGTTCCCATTTGTAAAAGGAAGCAGCTTTCCATGTACAGGATTTTTTGCATTTTGCAGGTGAATTTTGCACAGCTGAAGAGAAATCAGAGAAAACACCCCTGGTAGGGATTTTTTTCCATCTCCCCAAGGAATAACCTCCTGTGAGCAGCTGGGGCTTAGTGCTATTTTCTGTGTCAGGCACCTTGAAGGCTGTGTGAATGGCATGGCAGGGTTTAATTACATAAATGGAATATGAAAGGGATATTGTATAGAATAGATGCAAATCCACAGTTGAGGATGTCTACAGGCAGCGTGTACCTGCCTCAATCTACAAGTACCTGAAAGGGGGTTGTAGTGAAGTGGGTGTTGGTCACTTCTCTGAAGTGACAAGTGACAGGATGAGAGGAAACTGCCTCAAGCTGTGCCAGGAGAGGTTTAGACTGGATATTAGGAAAAAGTCCTTCACCAAAAGGGTGGTCAAGCATTGGAACAGGTTGCCCGGGGAAGTGGTGAAGTCAGAATCCCAGGAGGTATTTAAAAGACGTGTAGATGTGGTGCTTTGGGTCATGGGTTTTTTTTGTGGTGGACTTGCCAGTGTTAGGTTGACAGTTGAACTAATGATCTTAAGGGTCTTTTCCAACCTAAATGATTCTATGAATCTATTCTATGATTGAATTAGGAAGAACAGAAGGACAGACACACTTAAAGCTGAACTCATTTGTTATATCAAGAGAATAAATGATTAGAACTAGATGGAGTGACCTTCACATATTGCAAGGTCAAAAATTAACAAGCTGTTTCCAAAACCCTCCTGGAACAGAGATACTTTTCTTAGACTTGCTGTATCACATGGAGCTCATCAGTAACTGGCAGCAGACAGACAAGCTTGAATTCCAGCCTTGGCCTTCACTGCCTAGCTTTGGGAAAACTCGTTTGTCTCCTGTTCTTGTCTGTTGTGGCTCAACTATGCCACCTTCACAGGGACTCCACATGGAATGGAGCCAGATGTCACAGTTTCCTAAAGCTCCTTCAAGCCTCTAGACTAAACGAGCGACAAGAGACTCAGCTGGTTTCTGTGTTGAAAATGATTTTCTTTTTATTGCAAATGTACACGACACTACTGATGATGCACAGAAATTTAAAAGGCTATTGTTTGCTAAAATTGCATTACAAAACTCCACAAAATCTGTTACAACTAAAAAATCCACCTTCAGGAGTATATAAATAGAATTTTGAGCATAAATAATAGTAACAAAATAAACAGATGTATGTATTCAATAAATTAATTATAAATATTGCATTGGCAATGAAGTGCTAGGTCAGATGAACACCAGTATTTCCAGTTGAGCTTGGTTTTCTTTTTATAGAAATCTCTATTATAAATGAACCTTTGGAAACAAGTAGAATCCCTGAACCCTTGTTTCACATTGCTTTTTGTTTTTTTCTTCGGTTATTCCTTTGTCAAGTTGTTTCAACAGAAGAACAGAACTGAAGACATCAGACATCCACGTTAGGTACTCCTAATTTCTTCTTGCAAGAAGAGCGGCCTGGCTGATGCGGTTCTGTGGCACTGAAGTCACTAAACTTGTCTCATCACTGATTCCCAAGGATGCAGAATCAAGCCTGGAAGGGACTTGAAAGAATTGCTAATGGATAAAGGTTAAACACAAAACCTATTTTGCAATTGATTTGACCTATACATCCTACATTTTCAGTCTTTCTCTCCATTTGCTAATGACATACATGCTTATATACAACAGGACCTTAATTAAACATTCTAATTTGAATGGCTCATTCCCTATCTGATGAACATAAATGCTAGTTCTGTGCACTATTCCAGACACACAATGAATTCTCACTAATGTTAATGAGAACTCTTTGCTGGATGGTGCTGATGCCACGATGAACATAAATTAGCCTATAAAAGAAATCAAAGATCCAGTTTTCCAACGTACCCTTTAGCAATAAGGGAAAGAAGAATCTTTTTCCCTTTCTTCCCTTATTTCCTAAGGGAAGAAAAAGCACAATATACAAGAAAAATTGTTTTCAATGGTATGCTTTCAATAGAAAGTTTTCCCAGCATATTCTCAGCAGCTTCTCAAGAAACAGCATTAAGTCTAGTTCATGCAACTGCATTTGCTAGATTTTCTTTAATCCTGTTTTGTTCCATATGTTTGTCTTTAAGGCCTCCAAAGATGAAAAGATTTTCTCCTATGAGCTATAAAAATAAGAGGTGAACACATGTAGTAATGAAGTTGATGGGAGAAAAGCTCTAGCTATTTTGTCGTCACCACAGTAATGGAGGGACTTTGACGAAGCTGCTGAGCTTTTCTTATTTTATCCTTCTTTTCCAGATAAAACTATGGCTAGGCAATTCTTTAGACTATGGAATAGCCTCTGGGCACTCATCTCTTGCAGGTACCACACATTGCAAGGAAAAGGCTGTCTCCATACTGAAATATACAAAAAAGTTGGACATATCACTACAGGAAAATCTAAAACCCCTGTGTTATTTCTTTAAAAACGTGTTTGTGTGTGATCAGAGTCATTTCTGAAAGCTGGGGCTCTTCACTGGTAACAGTTTGGAGGTGATACCAAAGGGGTCCATGCTGTCTGTTTCCAGAGGTGAAGAATACACTTCTGGTTCAAAGGCCTGACGGTAGTCACCATATTCACCAAAGTCTGTTGATTCCACAGGCACAGTGTTGATCATAGGTAAAAAGTGAGACAGTGGAAGGAAATCTTTCCCTTTGAACTGCTGTCTTTGCTTAGCACTACTCAAAGACACTGATATTCCATATTTTTTTGATCTATATACATTGTAGCCGTCTGGACGAATCTCCTCTTCAAAGGAACAGTCCTCTGTGGAATACCTGAGCTGAACAGCAAGGAGTAATGAGAGTTATAAATGCACTCACCAGACTCATTGCATTCAACCACAGCATAAACCTTTGATGCAACCAGCCCTTCTCCCTCTGCTTTCAGTGAGGGTGTCCTTCTGGCCTGTCATGCGTACCCCAATTTAGGGCACCTTGCAGACCCCACTGCCAGATCCATGCTGGTGAGCTGTTCACTGCCTCTCTGCCTGCCTGCTGCAAGGATGCAGGTGAGACCCATTTCACTGGTGATGGGCCACAGCCGCCAAGATGAAGTGCCCTGAGGTGGTCAGGCAGTTGGACTACATGACAGCTGTAGGTCCCTTCCAACTGAAATTATTCCACTCTACTGTACTCAAGCTTCCTACATTGCACACGACATGCATTTTGAATTACAAGGCCATTAAAATACCTAATCCCACACTCCTGCAGTTAATACATGTTCATCACACTAAATAAGCTTTGAATCTGGGTGTGGACTTCTTCACAGCTATGACACTTATCCTGCCCTGAGCGCAGAGAAAAAGTCTCAGCACTCATTTAGATAAAATGTCCTTAGTGGCTGACAGTACTTAAATGCAGTCATGAGACCTAACCCAACAATCCTCAGGTATAAACCTCCAGGCTCTGTTAAGGCCTGTGTAAGGGCTTCAGGATCAGGTCTGTAGAAAGGCAGTGCTGTCAAAGACAGCACTTATACAAGCAAACATGTCCAATCAGTACAAATTTGAAGGGTAAGATTCAGATTCAGTCTGTGTGTAACTAAAACCGTAATTGCCTTTCTTTCTATTCAGCATTTATTGAAATTACAGAAGACCAGTTAATGCAGTGTTATATTCTCATTACACCTTAGAACTATCAAATAAATCCAAGTTGTTAAGATTTTATATAGAAGAAGACATTTTCTTAGGTATGAATTTGTAGAATTACACTTGTGACGTTCTGTACAGATAGTACCTTAGGATTTTGTGTCAGAGCTTTCCAGATCCTTACACAAGCATTGTGTTTCTTACAACTCTGGTGCTATTCCAGGCTCAGCCACCACAGGTGATTGAACCTGTGCTCAGTCAATAAAAGTCAATTGCTGATTGTGTCTCAGTCTGCAGTGATAAAAGTGTCCTTACATGAATGCTCTGCCTGTCTGCATAGAGAACATACTTGTTGCTCTTCAGTCCTTCTCAAACACCCTCAATAATATGTAGTGCAATTGAGTGCATGCATTTGGTTATCTTTTAAAAACAGTTTTCAAATGTGTCAAATAATTTAAAAAAGGCATTTTCTCAAAATAAAATGATGAATACTTATCCTTCTACACCCGCTGTATCTCAGAAAAATGTGTGTATCTGATACAAATCTATGAATTGTTGGTTGAATAATTAGCTGTCTTTATGACAGCTCAGTCTCCCTAGCGAGGATGATGAAATAAAGAAGCTTCTTGAGCAAGTGCACTTTTCAAATAGCAGTTATTGATTGTGTTCCCCATGACTCAAATGTATCATTCACTTTTCATATCACTGGAATCGACTCTAGCATTATTTTTTAAAACAATTACCAAATGCACTTTAACTATTTCCACATTATGGTTTTGGTTGTTTGTTGTTTTGGTTTTATTTTTTTTTTTTTTACAGGAGGGGTTTACAGCATGTCAGTATCTCCAGATTTCCCTCTAAACTACTAGTTGCAGTACAACACACATTGAAAAAAAACAACTCTAGTCATCATTTTTCCAGTGTTATAAAAGCGGCGTGTTGCAGGAGTGAATAAGGTTGCCCAGTTTGGTCACCAAATGGAATATTTGCCTTGGTAGCAGAGAGGTGACAGCATGTGTCCACAACATATAAACGTGATGGCATGGTTACATGCCATTGTATTTTGAGGAAAAAAAGAAAAAAAACCCAAACCAAACCAAAACCCCTGCGATTAATACCCTGCACCAACAAACACAGTCCCAGTCAAGGCATATATGTCTTCAAAACAGTGTTAGACAAATGCTGGTTTTAAATTCTGGGACTCTTGAAGTCCAGATGGCCGCTCCGATGGGAGCAGGTTCCAGGCTCTGCTTTGTTTTCATTGATCATTTTGCTTTGGATATACATTAAAACATTAAGCTAATGATTGACCTGACATATAATCGGAACCTCTGCACCTCATCACTGTATTGATTGATTCTAGCCCAGAAAAGCAAGAAAATTCAGGGAGAAAGGCTTAGTTCTATGCTATATATGCATTCAAAACCATCACTATATCAGTACCACTTATTAAAGATGCTGGGAGTTTTGAGAATGTGCCAGAGAAATCAAAGCAGAATCAAACTGTATCTTTACTATAGCACAATAAGAAGCCATTGCTCTGTGAAAATCAGGCTTCCATAAAGCATTTAAACACAGACTGAACCTGAATCTTAGCCTTCAAATCCTAGAGCTGGCAACTCCTCGTGGCTTAAAAACCAGGAAACAAAAAAGTTTATATCGCTGATGAGGACTAGCTAATGTGTTGACATACCCAGGGGAAAAGAGTGACCTAACATCAGTGGATCGCTCAGCTCTTCAACCTCTCGGAGTCCCTCAGGTGTGCTGCTATCACAGGGGAGGAGAGTCCTTTCCCTCGACATCCCGTTTCTGCTTGGTATTACCTAAGAGATGGCAACTCCATCTTCTGGGATGTGTGAGCCTGACAGCCAGTTGGCTGCATCTCATTTCCACATGAGTAATCTTGGGGTTTTCCTTTTGGTTTTCGTTTTGCAGAATGACTGACCTGAACTATGAGAAGTTATTCAAATTCTGTGGTGTGACTTAGTCTACTCCTTCAACAGGAACGCAGTCACTTTTTGGGATATAAATGCAGTTTTGCCCTGGTCTGTATTTTCAGTCTATTTTGGCAGGAAGCATGCAGTACAGACTTTGCTTTCTAACTGATATTTCCTTGCTGCCTTCTAACAATCCTCATGGCGCTATCAGTGACAAGAACCACCGGTCCCATAGAAAAAAGGGAAGGGGGGGACGACGACCTGTAAGCTTTGTTAACCCGTTTTACTAACCGCACAATAAGAAAACCACGCCAGCCGTTTGGTCACGCCTGCCGTTTCAAGCGCGGCGACCTGGATAGAAATCTCCCTCGGGGAAGGCGAACCCGGGACAGAGCCGTCGGGAGCCGGGGAACGAGTCCGGGGTGGGAATCGCAGCTCACCTGCCCGTGCAGCCGCCCCGCCTCGTCCATGCAGAGGTAACGGGAGCTTCGCACTCCTTTGATGGCCACGGTACGCACGGCCACTGCGCGGATCTCCAGCAGACCTGCGGGGCAGAGGGAAGAGAGGCTTCAGCTCCGCCGCCCCGTCCCGTCCCGCTCCGTCCCGCTCCGGTGCCACCGCTACCGGTACTCACTCTGAGGGCTCTGGCTACCGGCGGCATCTACCCGGCCGTCGCCTCCGATCCGCAGGAAGCAGCTGAAGAGCCCGTGCTTGCTGGCGGTGTAGAGGTGCCGCAGCCGGATCGGCTCCCCCCAACCGTAGTTAACGTGCGGGCCGGCGTCGGGCAGCGGTAGCGGCACCGCGGTGGCGGCGGCGGCGGCTAGACCCAGCAGCGCCAGGGCGGCGGTGCGCGGCCCCATGTCGCGGCTGGGGAGTGCGAAGAAGCGCGAAGCGGCAGGGAGCGGAGCGGCAGGAAGCGTCGCTACCTTGCCGTGCCTGCGACTCGGGGATGAAGCGTAGGTGAAGCCAGCCCCCCGGCCTTTTATAGCTCTCCGTTATCAGCCCGATCGATTCGGCTGCATCCAGCTCCGATACAGAACCCATTTCACAGAGGGAATTGGTCGGATAGGTCACTCCCCCCGAAAACATTGATCGGATGACATCATTTCGCAGGGGACACCCTGAAGTCGCTCCTTCCTCATTCGCACCTTCAAGATTTCCACCCACTTCGAGCCCCCGGCAGCGCCTCTCTGTGCTGTCCCGGCTGCCACGAGGGGACGGGGTGGGATAGGACGGGACGGGATGGAATGGGACCAGGGACACTGTCGGTCCCGCAGCCCCAGGGAAGCGGAACGGGGATGTGCGTGTGTAAATCGAAACCCGTGTGTAAATCCAGACCCATGTGTAAATCCGACGCTGGGAGGGGGGAGTCTGTTCTCGCCCTTCTCTTGCCTTAGCTCCTTGCCCTCCTTTGTTTCCCTTTTTAGAAATTCGCCTTCAGGAAATGAGTTTTAAACCTCGGGTCACCTCCCAGGGCAGGGGCTGTGAATGCGCGGCACCACCGGTCCTCGTTACCGGCAGCCGGTGGGGCACTCGGCAAGGCCTGGTATGGTACGGCCCTTGCACGGCTCCTCTGGGAGGGCAGGCACTGCTTCCCGGGCTTTATCGACGACCGGTCATCCCCGGCTGTGTCACTAGATGGAGCCTGGTACCTAGGCTGCGGGGCTGGCCTGGACCCGGAGGAGCTGCTGCCCGGGGGCTCTGCACCTCTTTGAAAGGGCTGCCCAGGGCAGTGGTGGAGTCACCGCCCCTGGAAGTGTTCACAAACCGTGTAGACAAGGCCCTCATTGACATGGGTTAGTGGTGGCCTTGGCAGTGCAGGGGAATGGTTGGGCTCGGTGAGCTTAAAGATCTTTTCCAACCTGGTTGATTCTGTGATTCCATAATCCTATGACTCCTGCTCCTGTACAGAAAGATTAGGGAGGGGGGAAGTGTGTAGGAAAGCTGCATTGCTGTCAGGCAGCATCAATTGATCTATCTGATATTTTTTACTGGTCTGCAAGTAGACTTTTTCCATACAGGTTCCTCTCCAGGATGTCACTCAATGATGGAAAAAAGCAGGTAACACACATTTTGGCTTGTTCCATGCTTTTTGCACCTCAGAGGGATTGCTGCTGACTTTCCTGCTGCGATCCAAACTGAGCATTAAAGAGATTTTATCAGATCTCAATAAATAATAATTTCATAAAAAAAAGAAATCCCTCCTCCACAGTACATATTAAATACCCTATTGCCCCCAGCAACAATTCTGAATCAGCAGTTTCAGTCAGTTTCCACAGACTGTTCTTATATTTTGCTACCTATTACTTCCATCCTTTTGTGGGTACACATACATCTCCTTCCTGTAAACACTCACAGAAATAATTTTTCTTTCTGAGCAATCTTAGCTCAGTGAGGCTGTGACAAGGTCACCCCAAAATAAAGAGTCCTGGAGGCTGATGGCCTGCTTTTGTATAAATGCTTACATTTACCATGTGGAGCTTATGGTGCTGAATTTAATGACATCAATCAACCAGAGCTGGAATGATCAGGGTCTTGTATCACAAGATGCATCCTGGAGAGAGGCATTGTATGTCACCAGCCGTTTCAAAAGCAAATACTGATTTTTATTTCCTCTCTGAGGTTTTGATGGTCAGCTTGAGACACCTAAAAAGGAGCCTTCTCTGCATGATTGTAATTAATAAAGGTCAGGAGCACTTCACTTTTGGGTGTCTCATGCTGCATCCTCCAAACCAGGCTCTGGTTTGGGAAACTCTGGCCTTTCAAACATTGCAGAAGCTCACAATATTAAAAACCCAGTAAATAATACGAAGGCATCCAAGACCCTATTTTTTTTCTCCTGTGCAGAATTCTGCAGTCTTATTACATGGCTGCTACAAAGGCAGTTCACTGCCCTGCAACCGTGGGCCCCACAGCAGTTGTGCATGTAACTCATCCTGGCTACATATGCATTCTTCAAGATATTGAGCACCCACCACACACAGAGGTTATGCTCTGAAATAAATCTGAAAGGTCTTTTTAGCTCCTTTTGTGGTGCATCTCACTGAATAGATGCTATTTTATGATTGATCTTTGTGCTGTACTATACTGTGAATAATATTCACCATCATACATATTCATTTTTTCTATGATTTTATGATTTTGTTTCACAAGAAGACATATATGTTTCCATCAGTAAGGAACTGATGCTTGCAACTTGTTTATTCATTTGGGCAGCATTATTATTCCTTTGTGAAGGTAAAATAGAGGCAGAAAAAGCAAATCATTTGCACGAAGTGATATTTAAAATCAATGAGAAAGCTGGGTATATGAGAGAATTTCCTGACAATTGATGGAGAGATATCAAAAGTTGCATTCATTGTTGCTATTGCTGATATTACATGGACTAATGTTTAAAGGTTCATATAAAATCAAAGCAAAATGAAAATTAAGCACTTACTTAACTAATTTTTTGGAATAACCTATCTTGTTATAGGAAGTTTTCAATCGAAATCACTTGTCCAATTTCCTTTGCAGTTAGTGACAGAGGTAAATACCTCCAAGTACTTAATCTGGACTGGATAGTACCAATCCTATCTCAAAAGAGCTGTTTAAGAGATATGGGTTAAATAATCCCTGGAAGTATGCATTTCTTTAACTGGCTCTGGGAACAAAAGCCTAGATGATTAATTCAGATTAAGTACCTTTTCCTTATCTAGAGATAAATAAGTTAATGAATCTCACTGTTTTCAAGATGTAAGAGTTTTGACATATGATTTTCATTTTAGTTCCTTTCTGTGTCAGTGAACTTTCTCATTTATTTAATCTTTTTATCAAAGTTCAATAGAAAGACACATGTCTTGGCATGTTCCTACAAATGTATTTGCAGAACAAATATATATAGGGTAAATCACACCATCGTTTCCAGAGCTGGACCTGCTCCCTCTATAAACAAAGCCTGCAACAAGGAAACCTGGTAGCATAGGACTTCTTGCTTTTGTGAGGATGGGAAGGGGGGGAGAAGGTTTATAGAACAAAAATACCTCCTGACTAAACAGTACACAACTGGAAAAGCATTTTCACCTGTTGTAATGAATCATTTATTTTCACTGCACTTTTCAATGTCCCAGTGTCATTTCTTCAGAACAGGAACATCAACTTTCTGTTACACTGAGCTGGATGTGTTTTGGATAAACATAACTACCTATATTTAAAAGTCAAACATCCAGAGATCCTGGAACATGCCCAAAAGATAACAGAGGGCTTGTGCCTCACTGGGCAATAACATCCTGGGAACCAGCAGAAATGAAAGTAAGGAAGTTGCCACAAAAAGGATCAGAAATAAGGCATGAAGCCACCCATAAGGAGAAGATGGTCATATGTTACCTTGTGGTGGAGATCAAAGACAAAATTACATAGGTAAGTCACTCAAAGCTGAATGAGGGTTAAAATGTGATGAACTGGATGTGCTCAGGATGAAGCAACATCTGCTCAGTAATAGAATAACTTCAGAATATCATGGTGAAAACTTTCTACTATATAAGTCACTGCAGAAAGAGGAAAATAGCACAGAAACTTTAAAGATATTCTGTATCTTTGGGATGTCCTTCAGATTTAGGAGTACATATAACATGATAGTGATCCAGTAGTGCTTTTGAGGAGAGACTTGTGTTTCCTGCTCTTCTCTGAAGTCAGAAGTGACAGAATTACAGAGGCTGTAAATACCCTGAGGGAAGCAAGGCCCCAAGCAGAGCTGGAGATGCAGTCCTTTAGTTTCTGATTTCTGCTTTAGTTCCTGCATGTCATCCCAGAAGTGACAGCAGAAAGAAAGCCTTTATTTTCCCTGTGGCAGAGGGCCAGCAGAACTGTCCAATCCTTTCTTTTGCTTCTGCTAAGGAAGAGTATGTCAGGCAGATGAGGGAAGGCAGAAGTGAAGACATAGTACACTGTGATATGCAGTTATTTGAGCACAAGGTTGTTCTATAAAGAGCCTTATCAGCACAGCACTAGTTAAAAAAACCTGCCTAAGAAGGAGAGGTTACTCCACCATATGTCAAGGACTGCTCTGTTTCCCAGCTGCTTCTGCAATCCAAGAGGCATAAAGGTGACAATATTTCTCCCTGGGCTGTGAATGAGTGCAGAATTGAGATTCCACAGCTCCCGCTGCGTGCACCCACTGACAGGATGTCATACAACAGAACAAGCATTCACAGAGGCTCTCCACAGCTATCGCAAGTGTAATAGTCCTCAGTGAATTTGTAGGATCCAAATACATTGGATACTTGAAGATTTTTTAAATGATCAACTTCCGGAGAGGTTGATCCTCTTCTCAATCTGCTCTGCTAAAGAAGGTCAATGTGCTTGAGAGAGCGTTGCTATTGTAGTTTGTAGTTGCATGTGTAATTACTAGTTCTTTCCAATGAACAGACAACTAATTTCAAATATCTCTCACCATTCTGTTGTCTAATGCTTTCTTAACTATTGCTATCAGTTCATGCATTCCCAAGAGCAATACTTAGCCTGGAATTGACTTGCAGCTTTCATGGTCAAATGATACGTTATGATTAAGTCTACTCTAAAGCTCACAAAAGTCCTGTCAGTTTCAAAAGGCCTAAATGCATTTTTTCCTCACTGGAAGTTATTTCATTCTTCAGACATACTTGATTCACACCATCTTTTCTGTGTGCTAGGAAATCCTTTATCATCCTGGTATAGAAGAAGCTTATTTATTTTCTGGGAAGGTATTTGGTACAATAGGTCTGCAGCACCTTGTTTATACTAAACCAACAGAAGCTGGTTTTTTCCCATTACTTTCTGAGCAAAACTGCATCCTGCAGCAGAAATTAATAATTGCAAGTTTCTTTGCCAGTAGCTTTCATTTTCATTTCAAGTTTGACCTAGGGAGTAATGCCCCTGGACTTTGTTTCTGCAATGTGCTCGTGAAAACCATGAGGAAAGCTTTTTCAGGCAAGAGTAATTCTAGATCACCAGCTTCTCAATCAAAAGTGGTATCCATGGAGCATTTAGCACTACTCTTTTCTTGTCAGTCATTAAATAATGTTGCTTTTATGACAAGTTCCAACTCCACTAGAAATATTTTGGCTTTAACAGAGAATGGGCCAGTAGAAGAAGAAGATATACCACAAAAAGAAGGAAATAGAAACCAAACGTAACCCTGGAGCAATTTCGCTGAATTATATCTGGGATGAATTTGCTCCATAAAGGTCTAACTTCATGTTGGTGGTATAAAACCGTGTTCTTGGTTAGCAAGCTCACAAGGTGGTGATTTTTTTTGGAAGTCAGAAGGACATGATTATAACTCTGCTTAAATGCAGATGTTTTGTCAAAGCACCTATGAAAATAAACCTCTTTTGTTTCATAATTTTTACCACAGAGTCTCTTAGTCATAAAGATGTTAATAAATTATATCCCTCATAGTATCTGGTATGCTTATGGCCATCTAAAAGGTATTTTAGCTAGAATCAGTCAGGCTTGGTTAAGAACTTATGGGACAACTGCTGTGGCTTACTGATGTTGAGGATCAGACTGCCCTATAGTTGTCCCTAATAGCCCATAAAGGTAAGATGCCTTTGGGATGTTCATCTGAGCCTTTACAACACAGAATTTACACACTGCAGCTCTGTCAGGAGGGTGATCCCATACAACTGAGTGATAGTGGAGCAGACATATATATGTATAAGCAGTTGTACTAACAAAGAGCCTGATTTTCTCATAGCTGCTGTCACCTCAAAGTACTTATTGTGCTTGCCTTTGTGCTTTCTTGAGGGAGGTTCTGAACTGCCTCAGAGCAAGAGACCTCCATTCTTTTTTTGCTTTTAAACAAAGTGTGATAAAAGGTGTGGGAGATTTCTAGTCCAGATATGGTTTGATAAAGCTGGCACTGCTTTTTATGTATGAGAATCCTATGTTTGCCAATATATATGTAAGATCTGCAGATACTTGGCACAGCAAGTCCCTTGGAGGACAGAGGAGGAGAAGTGCCTGGCTTCAAACTGTCCCTATATGGGTTAGCTCCAGATTACTCAGTCCTGCTAAAACCGTAGGATGTGAAAGGTAAGAATTATAGGTGTCTAGGGAACTTCTGCTTATATTCCACTGTAGTTGTGTTGTTTGGTTTTAGTGTTTGTTTTGGGTTTTTTGTTTGTTTGTTTGTTTGTTGTTTTGTTGGTGGTGTTGTTTTTTTTTTTTTAAATCTGTGCTTCAAACACTTAACCAAGTTCAGAAAAAAGGAGTCTAATGTATGTGCTGAGCAATTACAATTTGCTGTGTTGTGGAGTAAAAGGGGTAGAAAGGGAGTTGAGGAAGCCAACTAAGACTCACACTTTTCTTTCTCCCTATTATTTCATACTACACTCTGCTGCTTATCCTTACTAGGAACAGCAAGTCTCCAGCAGATCTGTATAAACTGTTAGAGAGAGGTAAATGGCTAGTAAACGCAGGTGAACGTTGTGTCAAAGTGTCAGTTCAGTCCACAAGCGCTTATTCACCTACTGTCATCACTTTTGATTATTATGATATTGCAGGAAGGACTCTTACTGAAATGATGAAGCCCTTTATGAAACACTTCAGAACAAACATGAACTTGAAAAAGTGCAAAGTTTCATCATGGCATCATTTAAGGTTGTTAAGAATATTTTGCTGACAGCCTCACATATCCTAAGCTTCTGGAAAGCAAAAGTCTACCTTCCACTCCAGCCCATATTCAGTGTCTAAAACCATGGAGAAATGTCTTAGAATAAATGAAATTATTGTGCAACAACTCCAAGATCTGTTTAGTAGATGGGTTACTTCACCTGGATTTTAGAAAGTGTCATGGTATCTTGCCTCCCTCTTCAAGACAGCCAGACTCAATGCTTAATATAAGTGACAGTCATGTAGAAAGGTTTCACAGTGGCTTTGCTCAAGAGGCAAGAAATTAAGGTTATTAATAACTGTTCTTCCTCTTGGAGGTCATAGGAAATAATTTTCTGCTGAAAGAAGCCTATACCACGGCTGTGGAGTAGCTGCAGTTGGGAAACTCAGTAACTTACTCTGATGGTCCATACTGAAGCTTTTTAACTAGTCACATCTGCTACCACAAAACATGGCTGTGAGACATTTGGGGTCAAGAATTGAAGGGCAAAGGTTACTGAAGCATCCTGCCACTGCAGCTAAAAGTGATCTTTACTTGACAAAGCAGAAGTAATATGGGATCTAAAAGAATGATATTCGGATAGCTAGTCCATCCAAAACATTTCATTTGGATTGATCCTAATCAGCCATAATTTCCTAGTTTAATGTCCAATTAAAAGGCCATCTGAAAGTAAGCAGAACAAATCAGCCTAGAAAGAGCCTGGATGGTCTTTAGAACATAATTCAAGTTTACTTAGGTTTTGAACATCTGACTAGTGAGAAAATGAGTCGGTAATGGATGTCTTACTCCAAAAGTAATTCAGATTCATTAAATAACTGGTTTCAGCATAAGATAAAATCTGAAGCATCGCTGAAAATTGAAATGAAACACCTGCAATTAAAACAAGGGATTTATCTATCTAAAGATGACAGCAAATATGAAATGGAATGTAAAGTCCCCCACTATCTGGCTATTGACTATGTACATAGCTTGATGTAAGAAGTAGAATAAAGCTCAGTATTTCCTTTATGTGTATTTACAACTGTAATTGGACATATAACCATCAGTTTACCATCTTTAAACCACAAATTTTATTATGTTAAATGCTTTTATGATTCTATGCTAAATGAAGATTTTATGTTAAATCTTCAAATTATTTGATTTTCCTAACATGAAATATTACATGAAATATTGCAGGCCAGAAATGAGAGCCACATTCCTGTCTCTCTTGCTGTAGCCTCACCCTGCAGAAGAGCTGCCATTGCTGGGCAAGAGACACCTGTTTTTCCTTTCCCTTAACTAAGAGGTCACATATTGCCATCAGTATGATTTGGGTTCAGTTAGGCAGATGTGTCTCTGTGTAACATTATAGAAGGAACTAGCCAACATAAATGAAATAAAAAGCTACAGAACTGTAAATGGACCCTATACAAATCCTTCTCATTTATTGCTCCAGAGGCAATAGCAGTATCCCATTCTCAAGAGACAGTAGTCCCCAGATTTACTGTATCCTCAAACACACACATAGACAACAATGGCAACCTTTTGCACCATCATCACTGGCAAAGAGCAGTGACACAAAAACCCTCACACTAACTGCCTGACTTGTTTTCCTTTAGTGCTACATTTTAACTCTTATTTTCCTGAGAAAGGTAGTGACAGACATATCAACTATAGCTTTTGCTGGTAATTTATAATCCTAGCTCCTTCTGAACTGTCATTAGGAGATGGTCATATTTTCCAGTTATGATGGCTAGTCATGACTGTGCTCTGAAACAGATCTTATTATTTGGTTGGTGTGGTGGTTCATCATGGGTGGTTTGTATTTCAGGCTGACCATGCAGTACTTCTAATAAGAAGTTATTGTTCAGAAAAATATTTTTAATAATTGGTTAAGGAAAGGAACTGGGACCCAATTCTGCCTTCCATAGCAAAATTCATTTACTTCAGTGGCAAAAGTCAGACATTTGGCAAGTATTCTTGGTAGTAAATTATTAGAGTATCAGTTAATATTCATCATTTAGGCCTGTTAAGTCCTCATAAGAATGAAGGCTCCATTTTGCCTCATATTATATGTGCGTGCACAAATAAGCAACAATGACACATTCTCCCTAGCATAATGCTGCAGGATGAGTGGATTTTGTAGTTTCCCCATCCTGTACATTTATTCCTTGAGAGTTTGGCTCATGTTACAGATGAGAACATGCATGTCTACAGTTTTTCCAATTTTAGGTCAATGAGCCACAGAGCAAAGAACATTGAGTTGGCAGGTCCCTCTCATTCATGTGAATAAAATGAAAGGAAGCTCAGTTCTTGGCTCCAGTTTTCTGTCACTCCATTGTCATTCAACAAAACGGACCAAAGAGAAAAGCAATCAATCCAACTCCCGAAGCCTCAGTCTTCAGCTGCCATCAGCTTTGCACTCCCTCCACTGATCTTATCTGTTGCAGAGTGATTGAAAGTAATTTGTTTTGGTTGAATGTAATTTGTTTTGGAGAGTAATTAGATTATCTCTTGGGGGGCTTCCTACCTGGTGACCCAGTGTTTCTCCTTGCCTTGCTGCTTGTTAACATCAATTACTATAGACACACTCTTCAAAGGCAGGCTTGCACTGCCCAGGGCTGGGCAACCTATTAAGGAATATGCTTCTCATCCCTACTAGGACATAATAAACCTTCTAATGTCAAACAGTTATTTGTGGGTCAGATACATATGATCCTCGTGGGGCTTAAGCCATCTGGTTGCCATCCAATGTGAAATACTTAGTAATTATGAAATGAGCTAGATCTTTCTATAACTGTATATTGATGTGAATATAACAGTCTCAAGCAAACAGCTACATAATATTTGTGAGCAATTGTCAGTACTGGACACATATTCCACACTTGCAGAGGTACAAAATACATCTCTGCCAGGGGAAAGTGCAGAGGGGTTCAGAAGTTCATGCTTTGACTCTTGTACTCAGAATCAACTCTTTTTAATTGAGACAATGAATATGATTATGTATATGACACAGCACTGATAGGCATCATGATAACACCAGTATCTATTTTTTTCTGTAATCATGTGAGCTCTAAATGAGTCACTACCAGACGGTGATATTTAGTGTTGGGGATTGCATCATTACTACTATGCCATCCTACAGAACATCATGGAATAAACAAGAACCACAATGATCCACCTTTAGAACCACATCTCTTTTTTTTCAGACATAGCAAATCTGAACAATAAATTGCCCTAGTTATCCATTAATTTTCCCTTGTTACAGCTCTTTGTGCTGCTCAGGCAGTAGAAAGGGGCTATAGAGGGAGCAGAAACTACCTGTAAAGATAAGGTTTGTTTGGTGGGCCTTTCCTGGTTGTGTAGAGGTGGCAGTGTCATCAAAAGTTGCAGGCTGGCCCTGAGGATGCAGGATGAGTTGGGATTGTCCACGGGGAAGCTGTGGGAGAAACATAGAAGAATAGGTTGAGTTGGAAAGGACCTTAAGATCATCTAGTTCCAGTTCCCTGCCACTGGCAGGGACACCACACACTAGACCAAGTCACCCAAAGCTCTCTGCAACCTGACCTTGAACACTGCCAGGGATGGAACATTCACCACTTCTCTGGGCTGCCTGTTCCAATGCCTCACTGCCCTCACAGGGAAGAACTTCTTCCTTATATCTCACCTGAACTTCCTCTGTCTAAGTTACCCCTTGTCTTATCACTACAGTCCTAATGGAGAGTCCCTCTCAAGCATCCTTTTAGGCCCCCTTCAGACACCGGAGCATGGTAAAAATGTCCTTGTTCTACAGCTGTTCATGGCTACCTGATCCATAAGGAGAGGAATATAAGTCAACACAGCCCAAGGAAGTCCTGATGGAAGGGAATCATCACACAGCCCAAGGAAGTCCTGATGGAAGGGAATCATCACCAGTGTTTGCAGTCATCAGACCACACCCTGTTAGGTGATAGTGGCTCTCAGGATTTGAAGGTGTTCTACAAGTCCTTTAAACCTCTGTCCTGAAGAGCTGCTAAATTCTGACATCTGAAGAAAGTAACTGCCTTTTTCTTTCTTTTTTTTTTTTTTGTTTGTTTCATTTGTCTTGTGTGAGTAATTAGGTCATTACATCTGAAAGTGATTGTTTTATGCATGCCAAGAGTGAATAATGAAGACCTTTGATGAATCCAGCAACCAGCATGTAAATGTGGGGAAGGAATGCAGAGGCAAATCAATGACCTTTCTGAAACAGAATTTCTCCCTGTGTCACCATTTTTATCCGCATTAAAGTCAGTTAAGGCCTTTATTTTTTCCTGTTGGGTATATTATAGTTGATTCTTCAATGCTTCCTTTTCCTAATAAAATCCACATTGTCTGAAGTGTTTGCAATTTTGTTCAAATAGGCTACTGTGGGCCTGTTTATGAGTCAGCCAGCAGCTGCTTTTATGGAGTTAAACATTTCTTCCCATAGTTTTCAAGGAGTGCTTAGAATATAAATATTTTACCAGCTTGTGTTTATATAATTTTGATATTAATGCAGAGTTATGGATGGTCTTTAGCCACCTCCCCAGCCTCTAAAACTGAAGTTAAATGAAAGTGAAAAAATAAACTATATCACTCATGATAGTGTTAGTTAAAAAAATAAGACAAGGGCCTGCAGGGACAGAACAAGGGGGAACGGCTTTAACCTGACAGAGGGGAGATTCAGATGAGATCTTAGGCAGAAGTTCTTCCCTGTGAGGGTGCTGAGGCGCTGGCACAGGTTGCCCAGAGAAGCTGTGGCTGCCCCATCCCTGGCAGTGTTCAAGGCCAGATTAGACACAAGGACTTGGAGCAACCTGGTCTAGTGGAAGGTGTCCCTGCCCATGGCAAGAGAATGGCACTGGATGAGCTTTAGGGTCCTCCAACTCAAACCAGTCTGGGATTCTATGACTGAACAAGCAATGGAAAATAAATAACCTTTTGTTTCTCAGGACTGATTCTCACAGGAAAGGGTGGATCAACTGCTTCCACTTAGCTGGTCATGTGAGTGAGTATGGAATGTTACTGCACAGCCTGATGAGAGCAGATAGACTGTGTCACTCACATAAATCAAACTGAATAAAGTAAAGAAAGTAGAAATATCATAAAAAGGCTGGCAATGATTTTGCTTTGCAGGTCTTTTCCTTGAGCCCAGGGTGGGAGGAGAGGTGTTTATGCCTATCAGCATCTTTGCCCTCGTGCACTGATGCCATTGCAAGGCTGCTTGGTCGAGGGAAGATGGCCTGACCCATTGTAGCCAGGGACGCTGTAATCCTGTCTCAGGTCTGTTGGCTTCCAATGGGAAATAAAATTCAGTCCTTCAGCAGTACAGCTGCCTTCATGGTAAGGGAGAGGAGAATTCTTATCTGACCTGTGTACTGCAGGTGTACTGCAAGTATCTCTGTACACTACCTTCTGTTAACAGGCTATGGTGATTTAAGAAAATGGGTTCAAACCACTGGTTTACTTCTTGTTTTGGTTTGCAGTATGTCAGTGAAAAAAGAGTCTGTTTACAGTAGCGTTTTAGCAAAGTCAGAATCAATAGTTTTAAGGAAAACTGATTTCCCTCCTTGCTGAGCTTCAGTTTGGTTTTTGGAGAAAGTCATATCAGAGCGTGTGAACTGAATTCTCTCTGGATTAAACTAAACCTGTATATGTGCCCAGGGAAGCCTCCTGACATGCTGTTAACTGCTAAGGGCTGTTCAGTCTGTGGGACCAGCTTAGGTCTTGCCTGAAAAAACCCACTTTAACTTTGCCCAATGTTAATGCTGAATCCACAGCACCTAGGGATAATTATGAGACAATTCATGATACTTCTACTATCTTTTGTTTCCTTGAATAAACACTATTTTTTTTTTCCCCTGTTCATGACAGACGACAGGTCCAGCAATTCCAAATCTTAACATCTTACAATCTCTACTGTCACAGAGTCATAGAATGGTTTGAGTTGGAAGGGACCTTAAAGATCATCTGGCCCCAAGCCACTGACACATAATTCCAGATCTTGACATGACATCTGAGTAACTCTGTTACTGATTTCAATGTTTCATTTTACACTTAAATGCTTTGACTCTGACCTTCATATCCCAACTCACTGCTCTGCCAGCTTAGGCTAATGAGGTTATAAGTGTGAATCAAACTGTGGTGAATTCTTGCACCTGAGCTTTTGTATCAGTCAGTTGGCCTTCTATTGGTGCAGGCTCATCTCTGTTTACAAGGTGATTTCCAGGTCTTTGTTCTGAGGTTTCTGAAGTGTAGGTCTGAGGAAATTATTTACTTGTGGGAAAGCTACCAAGGTAGCTATGCAAAGCAGGCTTTTAGATTGAAAAAAAACCCAAACAAACAAAACACCAAAACACCAAAAACCAACCCAAAGCCCAAACAAACCATCAAAATGTGTTGGATCCAAAGGGATGAAGTCTGTGGTAAAATACTCTTGGGAAAATTGCAGTTTTCCCAGCCAGCAAACTGCAAATTGCACAGTCATAATCAGGAAATGAAGCAGGTCACATATCTCAGGAATATTGTGGGTAGATGCTCCTGTTTGAGCTCACTTACAGTTTTGAGATTTCCTCTGGGACTATAGAAGACAGAATCAGAGATTAAAGAATGAACCTTCCACCTGGAATTCAATACAGCAAGTAGGAGCTAATTCCAAGCTTTATTTCTCATCCCTGGGATCACAGGACAAGATACTTCCCTAATGGTTTTGTGAAACCTCATTCAGGTTTTGTTAAGACTCATGTGGGTCTTACATCTCCTGTCTACAGAAAATGTCTGCCTCTTGATTCTCTGCTGCAGTAATGTAAGAAAGGAAAAAATGGATAAAGTGGCAAAGAAGTAGCCATTCATATGATTTTATCTATGAAATTATAAACCATTACAAATGTAATTGCTAAATAATTTTCTGTAAACACAATGGATAAATAAATGTTGTTTATTTGGATGGTTGATGAGGAATGATTTAGAAACAGAGCTCTGAGTCTTTTTTAAATGCACAGGTTACTCACCCAAGGCACAGAAATGCCAGGGTATGAAGTAGGGAGCCAGTTGCCCAGAAGGGTAATAAATACCATGCATGTGCACACCCTCAACGCAGAAAGCTCAACAATTTTTCTCTTTGAAACAGGTACCAGCCACAATCCTAGACTCACAGAATCATAGAATAGTTTGGGTTAGAAGGGACTTTGAAGACCATCTAGTTCAACCACCCTGCAATGAGCAGGGGCATCTTCAACTAGATCAGGTTGCCCAGAACCACATCTAGCCTAGCCTAGAATGTCTCCAGAGATGTACATCACCTCTCTGGGCAGCCTGTGCTAGTATTTTACCACCATTACTGTAAAGAATTTCTTCTTCACATCCAACCTGAATTTTAGAAAGTGTCTGCTGGGAACTGTTTGTGTAAGCAATCACAGGTTATGTAATGAATAAAAGTAATCAACTCTTTGTAGACAGTTTAACAAAGTCCCATTTGTCACTGTCATGGCACATTCAACCATCCTCAGCAAAGAAGTGAGAATTCTTAAGCTCCAGAAAACAAAATAACCAAATTAAAGAATACCAAATGCACCTGTGAAGGCTTTATCATCGCATGTTTCCGCTTATCTTGAGATCTGAACACTGGCCTTTTTCCAACATTTCCAGTTTATGACTATGGATTTTGTCTATTGTATCCCTTGATGGCTTCACTGGGTCTGCCTTTTCCCACTTGCTGCTGCTGTATAATCCTACTCAATCCCCCATATGAACAACAGGGCTGTGAGGGATTCTAGGGACACGAGCAACTCCTGGTAGAAGAGAATTAACTGCCAGCACCCTCTTTCTTTGACTGACACAACAATCCTGTACTAGCTGGTTCATTAAAGGGATGTTGCAAGATAGTGATTACAGGGAGAGATTCCCTTTGAAATACATAAAGGTGGTGGTCAGGTAATGGTTTTGGATGTTATTCCTTTTGATGTCTACAGGCTTTACACTTGCACATCTGGAAGCCTGCACACCTAGCTATAAACAGGCATCACAGCTATGTTTCACAGCTGGCTTTACAAAAGATCAGCAGGATGCACATCACTTACAAATGCCACTCTTTTCTTTTCCTTTAGTTCGCTTGAAATTGTATGTTGTTAACTAGTTACTTGCTTTGGTGATTCTTTTATTCATTTTCTTTTTACTCACCTTCAAAGAATAAGCAATCTGGCCCCACAGGCTTTGCTGTGTTGCCATAGGAATAGCTGGGGCCAGGGACCAGCATTTGTTCTTGGAAGCTGGTTCAAGACCTGCTGCAGAGCGTGTGAAAGCTTTGCTATGGTGCCAAGTGCTCCCAGACCACCATGAAAGAGCTGAGGATATCACGTCAATCAAAGGAGATGTGGTGGGGTCAGTCTGGACATAAGTCTTATTAATGTCAGTCTCTCTAGCTTCATATTTAATTATCTTTTACTTCCAGATTCAGAGACAGTCTGTTTAAGGAACGACCATATTCCATTATCATTCAAAAACCGCTTTATGGAAACGTTGTCTATGGAAAGCTTCTCAGTGTCGGAGCTCAAAAGCATGTTCTTATCTAGACATAGGAGTAACCATCATTACTTTTTAAAAGACTCTGCTAAAAAATGCCACTGTATTTGAGATACTTTTTGCTTTAGACAGTTGGCCATGTCTTCCCAGGGTAGTGCTGTGTGGGGCATGCTGCCTGGTGCCAGCTACTTGATTAACGATTAAGCAGGTCTGGAGCTTTAGGATTGTTCTTTTAATAGTAAGAGGTTGCTCATTAGGGCAAAAGAAAGACGGAGACTTTCCAAATTCACAGTTTCTCTGCTTTCCAATTTGATCCCATGTTGAGCTATTTGAGTTAGGGGTTGGATAAATCCAGAACCATGGTGTTTAACATCCTTTAATTATTTTGTTACCTGGAAGAGTATGTCTGGACAGATTTGAAAGGACATAAGCAAATGTTCTTGTGGCTGAAATGAGTCAGATTGAAGATGAATTTATTCTAAGACAATGCCAGTTTGTAGTGGTTGGCTACAGATATCTACAGTACAGCAACATAAAAAGGACTATACAGTCATTCTTCCATCTCTGGCAATAATTCATTGGAGAGACTTTACAAAATGAAGGTTAAAATCTGGATCATTGTGCTTAATGCCTTTTAATGGCAGTAACATTTGATTTGATGACTCTATTTTTAGGGAATAGGAGCTCCAAAATTCTTACCCCACGGCAACCAGGGAAAGGAGACTCGTCCAAACCCACACAGTTGAGGTGTGACTTTCTTTGGTAGAATCTTTATGGTATCTTGCCCACTCTTTTGTCTCTGTTCTTGTGACTGCTAATAATTTTTCATTATGATTTTAAACAAGGTACCCAGTGTTAAGTTTTTTCCTGATTTCTACTTTTATTGGTCTTCCCTTGAGACCTTTTGAAAGCAGGCACCATGTTGGTTATCTTTCCTTCTTCTGAGACTAAGGCTGATAAAAGCAGTAAGTTTCATATCCCAGTTAGCAATTCAATGAGTCCATATCTGAGTTCATTGAAACTCCAATACCCTTTGGTCAAGAGCACTGTGGTTCATTACCCTGTTGTGTTTGCCCCAGGAGAAAAATAGAAAAAAAATACAAGGGATGGACATTTACACAATTAAAACAGTATTTATAAAGAAATTTTTGACCAAACTGAGAAAATGTGTAGCAGAAATTCATCAGCTAATTTCTCTGTGGTACTCAGTTTGGTCTAAACTTTCCATCTAAATAATGATTTCACTACATCAATGACTACCCATTGCATTTTTTAATTTAAAGAAACACAGAAAGGAAGGAATTTAAGGTAGGAATTTTCCATGTTATTATTTAATTTCTAAAAGTGAAGAATAAGAAAGTGCTGTCTCTTTGACAAGACAGATTTTCAACCAGACAATTCCTATCAAGTCCATCGGTCCTCCCTACCCTTCTCCTCCTCAGAAGCACATTCCTGCAAAGCTTTAGTTGAAACGGCTTTGTTATTTTCAGCGTGCCCTGCCAGATTGCAGCCCATGCCATCACACAGCATTCCTCCTACTTTCTTTGGGCTGCTACATTTTGGAGCTGACGTTTAGCAAAACTGCATTAATGCTTTCCTAAGACAAGAGTTCTTGTTGAACGCAGTTAGCTGAAGTTGCAAGTCTGAGGCACAGGCATGAGTAGGGCATGCAGGCATGAATTTCCAAAAGGAGTCCCCACTTCCTTAGAATCATAGAAGCAGCTGGGTTGGAAAAGACCTTTAAGATCACCAAGTTCAACTGCTCCTCAGCACTGCCAAGGCCACCCTTCAACCATGGCACTGAGGGCCTCATCCACAGGGTTTGTGAATACTTTCAGGGATGGTGACTCCACCACTGCCCTGAGCAGCCTGTTCCAATGCCTAACCACCCTCTGGGGAAGACACTGTTCCTAATCTCCAGTCAAAACCTCCTCTGGCACAGATTGAGGCCATTTCCTCTTGTCCTGTCACTTGTTGCTTGGGAGCAGAGACCAGCCACCTCCTGGCTCCACCCTCCTTTCAGGTAGTTGTAGAGAGTGGTAAGATCCCCCCTGAGCTGTCTCTTCTCCAGACTGAACTTCTCCAGGTCTCTCAACCGTTTCCCATCACACTAGTGCTCCAGGCCCTTCACCAGCTCCGTTGCCTTTCTCTGGACCTGCTCCAGCACCTCGATGTCTCTCTTGTAGTGAGGGGCCCAGAACTGAACACAGCTGTGGAGCTTGCCTTGAGCTTGGGTTACACCTCTGAGACAGTAAAATAGAAGAAGATCAAACTTCCTTGGAGAACAGGAACCACAATTTACTTTGGCATTTCAGGGAAAGGCATGTGGGGAAGACTTTTCCAAACCCTATAAAGACACTCCTCATGTATTCATGAGAGGCTGAGCACAGTTTTTTTGGACTGAAAGAGTGTATTTCCCTTCCAGCATCTGATTTAGGACTTGACTTCACTGAAGTAAATATAAATCTTCCTACTCACTTCAGGAGACTTGAACCAGGGATGCAATACAAAGTACACTGCAACTTATAAAGTATACCTGCTACTTAGTCAGTGCTGATACGTCTTTGTATCAGCAGCAAATGCTTTTTTAAAGCAATCGCAGTAAAAGTTTTCCACAGAAAACCTTCCACTCTGCCAAAGGGGACAGCTTTTGCTAATTGAGGCTTACAGGTGTTAGCTGGCTAAGTGAACTAAATAGTAACTGTTTGTGTTCTATAGCCAGTGTCTGTCATTGCCCTGTTAAGTAGCCAGAAACAAATCATGTGTGAAACTCAGCATCCCTCTCCCTCTCTTTCTCTCCTGTGATTGATATTTGCTTACGCAGCCCAAGTCCTTAATTTAATTACATTAATATGCTTATTTTACAAATTACCTTGTAATCTCATTAACAGAGTGAAAAAAAAGGAACATTTATACCCCAAGCTATTATTTGTTGCATATAATTTTCTTACTGACACTGTTGTGGCTCTCTATTTTTTGAAAACTATATTAGACCTTCTGCTTATTTCCATGAATTAGAAGTAGATTTTTTTTACAGAAAGTAGATGGGAAAGACACAAAAATATCCTGAAGCTGTGTGTCCTTACGTAGACTTCTAAAGTAGCTTGATTTTTTAAGTGCTTGTGTCAAATATACAAAGAATTAACATCAATTTTAGGGGAATAGTTGAGTGGATTCTCCCCTAGTGTCACTGTTTTGAAATATACACTGCAGTTGAATTTCAGAATTATCCACAAAAGGTGAAAAATTATTAGGTGTTAATAGCTAACAGAGGTTATGTTTTTAAGCATGTATATATATGTTTATGCTTATAGACACATTCATATAGCTGTGGCTGTTGTATTTTTTGTGACCCTTCAGGGCAGTGTATAAAGAATGTGCCCTGGTTTTGCCTTAATAGGCATTGATAATTGTCAGTTCATGCCCTCTTTCCTTTTACCAGGAATATAGCCTTCAGTGCATTCCCACTACCAACATAAAGAAATATTTTTATTAATGGCTACATGTAAAAGCAATTCTGTTGAAACAGCAGGTTGTCCAGATGAGGGTCCAACTGTGTCCCTGGAAATCAGCAGACATCTGTAAAGCTGCAGAATGAAGAGGACAGAATGTTTGGTGCTCCCATGGATAGAATCAGAACAAATTGGCAAAGAGATGCATATTTGCTTTCCTGCTTTTCTAAATTAACTTCTGGAAAGTATAAAAAGTGAACACATGCAAATTTACACTGCATCATGCCAAGACATGAAATAAAATGGTGTTTTATGGATAGAATACCTATTCTAAAATTAACATTTTGCATCTATGTGTCTCTATGCATTTAAATGAGAAATATAAATAACAATAATTGATTCATTAATTGAAAACAAGTGACCGCCTTGGATGTGACTAGTGTTACTAGAATAAGAATTTGTGGAAGACCATATATTTCTGAACTCTGAGGTCAAAGACCTTCAGTTTATCTTCCCGTGTAATTTTTTTATTTTTCCATTTTCAGATCTGATTTCAGTCATGTTTCTGCATTTAAATAATTTAAAATACAGTCACTCTTCAACACAAAGCTATGTGTAGATAATGCCATCTATAGAGATATCTTTCTGCCCAAAATATCCTTTGGTTATTCCACCAAGGCATACCTTCTTTGCATGGCATAAGACTATTATAGTTATATTTATAACTTATATAGTTCTATAAATACCTAAGTGCTTTTTCTTGACCATCCTAAGCAGGCTAAAAAACTGCCTGCTGAAATGCCTACACTATAATTGCCAAAACAGATACTATCCAGTGAATCATAACTGATAAGATATCAGGGAGCATAAAGGACCTGGTTTTTATGTTTTTGTGGCTGGCAAACAGACACCTGATAGTGTAATTCTGCTAATTATGGTTGGTGGCTAATACACCTTGCTCTTCAGACAAGTGCCCGTGTTGAACTCTTCACCGCTGTAGTTAGGCCGTTGCTCATGGAAGCCGGCTTGATACCTCTTCAAACCTCAGATGTTGGCGGAGAAACTACAAAGGACCGAAGGAAAGGAAATATGTGAGTCAAAGTAAAATACAGGCAAGTGAGAAGCCCTGTGTTAACCTGAAGAAGAGCTTGAAATTAACACAGAAGATGAAAAGAAAGGGTAGATACTGACCAGAGCAATAAGAAAGAATTTTAAACAAAAAGAGGGTAGATGCAGACTAGATATAAGGAAACATCATACTGTTTTATGATGGGGGTGGTGAAACTCTGGAGCAGGTTGCCCAGAGATGTGATAGATGCCCCATCCCTAGAAACATTAAAGGTGAGGTTGGATGGGGCTCTGAGCAACCTACTCTGGTTGAAGACATGCCTGCTCATTGCAGGGGGTTTGGACAAGATGACCTCTAAAGGTCCCTTCCAACCCAAACCATTCTATGATTCTGTGAAAATAAACTCACCCTGACAAGAGTGTAGCAGGTAATCCATGCATGTTAACATCTCT
Source organism: Neopsephotus bourkii (assembly GCF_033783945.1). Lineage (NCBI taxonomy): Eukaryota > Metazoa > Chordata > Aves > Psittaciformes > Psittacidae > Neopsephotus > Neopsephotus bourkii. Next base: position 733,328 of record NW_026901264.1, on the reverse strand, counting down.
GAGTCACGAGGTTGGATATGGGTATGAGTTGCTCCCATGCTGGTAGAGTTTGCATCACTACTGTTCTGACCACACCAGCCACAGCGGGCAGGTCCAGGTACCTGCTTAGTTAAAGGCTGATTGTTTTTGTCTTTAACATGATTCATAAGGTCTCCAGAATAAAATCCAACAAAAGATCTCAAGGGAAGTGTTCAAGGTCCTGAAAGTGAGCCAGGTCAGGTTGGATGGGGCTTTGAGCAACCTGCTCTAGTGGAAGGTGTCCCTGCCTCTGGCAGGGGGTTGGAACTGAGTGAGATTTAAGGTCTCTTCCAACCCAAGCCATTCTGTGATTCTGTGAAAGAGAAAGCGTACAAAAGGTAAGAGAGAAAGGGGGGGCAATTGGAGGTAATGCAACTAAGCAATGTAAGAAAAACTGAGTAAGAAAAACTGAAATTCATAGCAGGAGTATGAGGGAAAAAGATACCAAAACAAGAAGAAAAGATGTCAAAATGAGACAGCATGGAAGCAGGAAGGGTGCTGGGTTGAATGGAGGATGTTTCTGGGCAGAAGCAGCCTGCTGCGTGTGAGGGAGGAGCTGGGCATGGGCAGGGCTGCTGTGGAAAGGCAGTGGCAGAAACCCAGCCCCAGCAAAGGAAGGTCAAAACCGAGGAAGAAAGCAGTCAAGTAATTTTCCTTAGGGCCTGTGGAGAAGCTGTACTAAATTGCAGGCAGGATTATGACTGTTGGCAGGTTGGACCTGTCTAGCCGTGCAGGCACGGCTGCTCCTGGAGCAAGCATTGAAGGAGACCCAAGGTCATCGCACTACAGTAACATCCTGACTGCAAAGCTAGTGCCCAGGGAAATCATTCTGCTTATCTCCAACCTCATTTAAAGGAAAGACATAGACAAAAAGACACTCTGGCTCCAGAGCGAGACCACACAAGTGAGATAGCAAACAAACTGCCTGGGTTAATGTGTAACTGCTCATGGATGAGACCCTGCTCACAGCAGCATCAGGGTTTCTTGAAATGGGATTCAGCATGGAAGGTGAACAATGGGGAACTGTAACCCAGCCTTTTCCCACCAGATAATACAGAGACACTCTGCTGGTTAACGTTACCCAGGGAGGAGAGGAGAGGGATTCCAAGGCCCGGCATAGTGGTGGCCCTCACCCTGGATGGTGGCAGTGGAGGTGCTAAGGCTCTTGCTAGAGTTTCCTGGCTGGCGACAAGGCTGGGAAGGGGCTTGCAGTTGGGAAATGGCTGTGCTGTGTTTCAGTGTTGATGGTGGGCATGGGGGGGCACTGGAGCAGCCTTGCCTTGGCAATGAAGGAGCACTTTGAAGGTGACCCATCCCACCACACAGTTCAGCCATAAGCTGTTGTGAGCCAGCCTAGGGCAACATCTACCACAGATATGGATCAGAGCAGGGACACAGTTACCATCTGTTCAAGTGAAAGACATTATAAAAGAGGTTTATCCAACAAAAGATCCAAAATGTTCCTCGTGGCTGAGCTCCCAAGATTGCTGAGCAGTCAGAGGTGCAAGGCTGGACATTTCTTCTAAACCTCCCTAACAAAATCCCCACAAGGTTGAGGTCTCTCTCATCTCTAATGGATGCACATCCCGCAGGTGGTACTCTCTTTCTTCTCACAAGCACCCTTAAGCTCAATGACATTAAACAGCTGGATTGGCCCCAGCTAGCATTACAAACGCTTCTTTTGTAGGCACTTGGAAGCAAACAGATGTAGCTGTGGAAGTAACGAAAAGGTATGTAAATGGTTGTTCCCCAGAAACCCCAGAGTTTTACCAAGTGGCTTTGACACTTGCCAAATACCTTTAAGCTGATAAAGATCTGATTTGTACTTCAGAGGTAACCTGATTAGCAACCAATTTGAACCTGAAATATGGTAATTGGTACAAACATCACTAAATCACTTTCTTTAACCTGTATGAAGTAGTGTGAGTGAACGATAGTGAAGGTCAACACAGCCTGGGGAGTCATAGAGAACTTCTGTATCTGCCTACAATAAAATAATATGATTTGTAATAAAATGTAATTGCATATGCACACACAGAATGACACTAGAAGGTACCCAAGGTCAATCCAGCACTCAGAATTTAAGAAAAACTAAACTAATCCTGCCCATGCAACTAAAGTCTGGTCATGCAGCACATTTTTTCTCAGGAGTCCTGACCCATTCAGAGCCCAGGATGGATGGTGCTCACTGAATGATCACCCATTCCTTGTTTTATTTTGCTCACCCACAAGCTGTATGGCCTACTAATCCCCCTATTAATATATTAATGGTTGTATTCTGAATACTGTTTAATGCAGCTTGGAGACAGGGAAGTAGAGCACAGAGTTATTAATGTCACAAAGGTGCAGTAATGTGAACTGCCCAGGTTGAAACCTTCCCAGCATGTTATTTCATAGTGCTTGTCTTTACCCATCATTTATAGCCACAACACAACTGCAGCTGAGATGAGTTTCAAGCTCACCAGCTTCTCCACACTTCATGGTGTCATGTCAGGCATTCAGAAGAGGAGGGCTGGACCACTTGTTGCATGACATTACAGGTTTCCTGGTGACAGAGGTGACACTGACATCTGATTCTCCAGCATGGCACTGAACTGTTCTCTCCTCAAAAGCCTTCCATTCACTATACAGTTCCTGCCTCTGTAACAAAGCATACAGGGACTCTATTAGCAACTGTCATCTTCATTTCATTCACTTGCTTCACTTCCAGCACAGAACCATTCAGGTTGCAGGCCCATTGGCAGCAGGAGACTTCACTAAGGAATGGCTCTCAAAATTCAGCTTGTCTTCAGCATGGGCAAGATACATCTTCTAATATCATGCTCAAAAGAGGTTGCATCATATTTGGACATGCTACAAGAAGTTAAAAAAAGCATCCTTGGTTTTCAGAAATATTTGTTTAGATTTTAGAAATTCTAAAGTATAAATAGTCTTGAAAATAAAAACCACCCCAACCAATCAGTTCTATAGACAGCGCTGACCAGCTTCTTCTCAGTGTATCATGACACTATACAAGAAATTGTCATTGTTTTATATTAGATAATTGTCTGCTTTAAGTGACTGGGAGAGACATTTCTTGGCATGATATTAAGTTTTTTTTTTAAGTAATTAACTTTTAAAACAAACAGTTTAAATATTTCTTATTTGAAGACTGTAAATCACAGCTAGTGTGCACTAAACTGAGATTGTGCTGTGCCTCCTTTTTGCATGTTGTATTTCCTGAAAGCAGCTTGATACTGCAATTTTGCACTATCCCATCTATGTTTTGATTACTGAGTAGAAAAACCGAGGTAATTTTGTTTAGGGTTTTGGTGGTGTTTTTTTTAGCTTCAGACTAAAGGTTTTCTGCGTTAAAAATCTGTTCCTGTCTGTGCTTGGCAAGGATTACTTTGTGCCATATAAAGGGAGCTACATGGTTTCAGGGAATTCCTTTTAACTTTCTTGCTGAAGTGCCTGCTAGTCTTTATCAAAAGACTCCTCTCCGCTTAACAGACTCTCTTTAATTGGCCACTTGCATGCTCAGTTAACATACTGCGATGGAAACCAAGTGGTAAAGTGTGAACAACCGAATCTGGCACTATAAACACAGTGACCGCTCTGAAACCTGGGGCTATCTATACAAGGCACTGTTTTGTCATGCTGATTTTTATTAGCACAGATTAGACACAGACAACTTGGTAGATGTCACAGATGAGTCAGAAAATGTTAAGCACGGACCATTTCAAACCTGCGAGTCTGTAAAGGAGTGATGGGGCTTGGAGCCTTCATCTGTCCTTCCCCTGGAAAGCAGGGGCCTGATGGGGGGACATGCTGGCACTACTCTTCCATTTATCCTGCAGGACAGGCTGGACCACCCCAGAATGGGGATAAATGTGCCTGTCTTACAGAAGGGGTTAATCCATCCAACAAGGTTTTTGGTTGTTCTGTGCAGAGAAATGTTTGGTAGAGGCTTGCAGTAGCACTGGGCATACCTGGAACATGACAATGCTGCCCGGAATGTTACAACAAGTGATGTATCAGAGCCTTTCTTGTGGGGTTAAAATGCATTTCTTTTACTACTTCCAAAGGCAAGGTAAGGAAAGTTGGCTGAGCAATGAAACAAAAAATGGGTGATGCTAGAGGAGGAATGTTTCTCTACCACATGTGCAGCACCAGTGCTCTGGGTGCTAGGAACCTGCCAAGCTACTACTCTGAAATCTCACCTTTCTAAGAGCCAAGTCTTAGGACTTGTCTTCAATCTCATAATTATAATCTAATATCTCCCAAAGGCTGAAATATGTTTTCGTCCCTGGCCATAATTTTTTGTTACTATTATGGAAGACCTAGCAGTAATAAATTTACCTTTGCTCTTTTTTACAAGCATTGTAAACAATAAAAATTAATTATGAAAAAATATTATATATGTCTGCATGCCTATTTATTCTGCCTCTATTCTTAGAAGCATTAAACATGCTGCAGCTATTCTTGTCCAGTCAAAAAAACCCCATCTGTGCTTGCTACATATTTATAGAATTCAGAGAGAAATTGCTCTTACTTGGAGTGATGGCACTGGGCATTCTCATCTCATCTGTTGCATCCCCCTTTCTAGGAACAGGAAAAAGAATATCACTCAGTGGAAAATGGAGAAGTGTGTTTTTTGGGGTGTGGCTTTCTGTTTTGCGTGGCTCTTACTTAGCTGAACAAACTTCCTTTGCCATCCAGGTGTGCCAGATTAAACCTGAGTATTGTAATTCCCGGTATGTATCCTTCCCTAATCCTTGGAAGGGGGTTAAAACTGCAAATACAGAGGTTCAGCATAGTGTGCACGTGTGTCTACAAGTGCATATGCATGAGTATTTGTAAATAAGAGTTGTGCAAAAAAGTCTTGGCATAAATTGTGCTATACAGCACTTGATCTTTCTATACACATGTATGAGTATAATCACTAACTGTTAAAAGAGACAGTATCTCAAATCAAAGGGGTAATACTACAAATTCTTCGTCAGTGTAGTACTTCACAGGGCAAGCAAGCAACACTCAACAAACCAGGAAAAAGGCAATCAGGTTTCATCTGTAATGTTTACATCCAAAAAGCTCCAAAGCCTGTTTGTGTTTTGGATCCTTAACACTAGATGCTGCACCAAAAGCTGCCCTTGTTAATAACTACACAGATAATACATGTAAGAATACTAGTGTGGGGCAGATGCAGGCGTGCATATCTGTTACTGAGCTCAGGAAGCTGGGTTTTCCTGGACTATTTCCAACTTTGGCAGGGGGAACTTTAGCTGAGTAAGAAATCCAGGCTGTCATTCGTGAAGTAGCTGGCATAGGCACAAAGACTCCCTGCTCTTTGGGAAAGTAAAATAGCAACTTTTTGTCTTCCACTGCAGGATGCATTCTCTTCTAAAGAGTTAAAATCAATGCCAGGGTGCCATACCTTGTAAACGTTTACCATTTATTATGCATTTAAATGTGCACAGCACATACACCACAGTCTTGAACAGCACCTGTATAAAACTACAGACAGATTCTGGTAAATAGTGAAAGCTCATCCCATGTAACATTGTTATCAAGTTTTCATCACAATACTTCAAAGTTACAATAGCTACCTCTGAATGTATTTTGTGTGAGGCCATCAGTTGTGGATTTAATGGAGTGAAAAGTGATGAAGAACCATTCCCAGAGAAAAATCTTAGTGATCTGCTTTTGCTATCTGAAATCTGGAACAACATCATTGGTTGTTAGAGGTAGTGGTGATAATTACACAATGATTACTCACATACAGAAAACATAGGATGTACAGAAATCCCCCCCAGATTACAGGGAAACAATATAACAAATCCTTAGGCATGACATTTCCTATGCACTTTCTCTTAACTTGGCTTCCTTTTCTTAATTGTTCTTTCTGCTTTGACAGCAGCTGCCTTAAGATCTGGTCCTGGTCTGCTCTGGTCTTACTGAACTTTGATGAGTTGATTTTGTCTCCAAGGTCATGTATAAGTAGGGCATACAGGCAAGTTTATACCATTACAAAGGAATGAAAACTTTTGTGTAGGAATGTAAAGAGAAAACAAAAAAAGCTGAATTCAGATTTTCATGTAGTCAGAAATAACTAGCTAAGATTGAAAGATCATCTGTAAACATCCTCTAAGTCATCATACATGGTTAGTTCTGGTTTCCACTTAACATACTGATTCCCAGAAGATGAGGCATCTTTTAAAAAAAAGGAAGAAAGAAAGAAAAAAGGACAAATGAATCCTTTTAGTGATTCCCCCCAAGTCAAATCTTTCTTTTCCTTCATCACATTAGCGACATGAGTTACACTTGCAAAATATATAAAGAAAAATATAAGGTTACTTGATGACGATATGGTACTGCAGCCTGACAGCTGTCTGCAAATATTTTCACCATGATTATCCTTACTAAAAGTAAACCACTGGGTAAAGATAGCTCAAACGTGACAAGGCTCAAATAGGATGCAACCAACTCTATCCTGAATAGTTCTGGCTACATATGGAAAAAAAAAGAGATTTGGGATTACGATTGTCCCCCCGGGCCCTCCTCCAGAACTGTAAGACCAAGCAGAAAAGCATGTACCTTCCTTCCATGCAGATTTTGTCAGGAGACTGGCTTGGGGAATTAGTGAGGTAGAAATTAATCAACTTTGTCAGGGAATGAGACAGAAAAAAGCAGCATATTTCTCCTTCCAAGTACTGCACCAAAAAGAATAAATAGCACAAAAGAACCTCAACTCCTTGCAATCAATCTAATCTCTCTGTGGAGCTTGTGGTTTTTACCAACCAGCAAAAGCTTTTTGACTTTTAAAAACTGAGAAGTATTAAAGAGTTTCAGAAACTTTGCAAAATGAATATAGTCTCCAAATATGAAAGGGGATTTGATTTGATTTGAACACAATGCAATTGGTTCACAGTGGCAAGTTGCACAGTGCGCTCAGGGAGGGAGGGACAGACACATTTTGTTTTAGCTTAATGCCAAGCAATCATATGCAGTATGTGCTTCCATTGAAGGCCTCAAAAGGTTGTATGCTCCCGTTGATCTAAATAATAAACCCCAACCCCAATCCTGATGAGTTTCTATAGAGAGGCTTCTGCCTCTCTACTGCCTGGCAGCTCTAAGATGGACTGCAGGAAAGTTCAAAGTTCGGCACTGGCAGATCTAAAAACAGATTTGGGGGGTAGTCCTTCAGCACCAAGGTAAACCAATCCCGATCCTGTTCCGATCCTGTTCCAATGAATTAGCAACTCTGCACAAAGGAGGTCAGGCATTGTGTGTGGCTGTATGCTGGCATCCCACCCACGTATCCCTCCATTCCTTCTCAGAGGCAAAGAGCTTCTTTGGGAATCATGGGGGTGGTTGGAGAACATGCTGAGGGGAACAAAGCCACCATAACAAACAAACAAACAAACACGTGTACAGTGGTAGACTCCATACAGCACACGAAAAGTGCAAAACGTTGTACTAAAGGAATTGAATTCCACCTGGTTTAGGACACGGAGTAGCAGCACACCTGTGATAACTTAGAAACAAATTAAATAAACCACAAAGCAGAAACCTTCTACTGTTGCACCATGAAATGAAATACCTTGGGTCGGGGGGTTGATTTTTTTCAGAAAGTAAAAAAAAAACAAACACCCACAAATAAGAATCAGAATTATAAATAACTTTTGTGGCAATATATACAGATTTAAATAATTAACTTAAATATCTTACACCTACTCTTGCATAAAACTCTCCAGTAAAAGTGCACCATGTTTCATTTCCCCAAACATGTCTTGCATCTTTGCCTGTGCTGAGGTAGGTCTGAAGGGAGATGTCTCAGATTCTGGGTAGAAAATGTGTCACTGTCATTGTGGGAGATACTTTATTGCCTTTCTTTGTTCTTCCATTTTTGCTCAAGGCTATATACATCCCGGGATAAATCCTGGATTCATAAGCATTGTAGTTGTTTGGCAGGAGAATCTCTTTGAATTTGCACTCATCATTGAAATGGGTCTGAAATTAAAAGGACAGAATGAGAGGGAAGGAATTTTAAACATCAGGTGTGGAAATACTCTTGCTACCAGGTGTAGAAGGTGTGATGAGAGGAAACGTGCAGCTGACTCCCCCCACTTAGTAACCTTTTGAAGTGGTCACCCAAATGAAGCTTCAAACAGGACTCAAGATGCAGAGGATGATTTAGGATGCTGTGTCCAGGCTGAACATGTCAGCCTAAAGGTGGGAAGGACACTCTTAGCTCTTGAGGGAGAGGGGAACATTTAAACAGTTCTGCAAAGGGAATAGGCCCAGTTCTGCTGCCCTGCTCGTTTAATTGTTCAGTGGTTGTCCTACCAGCAATAAATTGCCTGAGAGGCTTCATAAAAATCTGGCTGCTAGCATTTCCTTATGTTGCTTGAGGAGAAAGAAGCATTTTAAAGACATTCAGCATGCACAGTATTTTCTGTTTCTTCAGTTTTAAAATCTAAGGAAGGGTTTGGATAACTTATGCTATCCAAAGGGAAAACAGAGCTGACAAAAGGCACTCTTTCAGTGAAGAGGTTTCATCTGTAAATACAAAGAGGGACAGGATAAACAAATGTGTTATCTGAGAGTAACAAATGAACTCATCTCTTACTAGTGAGATAAGTACTAGTAAGCAAAAGCCTAGGATTTTCTAAGGGAAGTCTCAACCTGCCAAGATGAATGTTGCACTGGGAATTATTTTATACAGGACACTGAAGCAGCAGATTTCCCAAGGAATGATGCAAAGGGGACTTCTGAACTTTGGTGACTGATTCTGCCTGACTTTTATAAACATTAAAATCCTATGTAACAGGACTGATGTCCCAGAAGGTAATTCTGGATGCTTCATGTCTTCATGTGAAAATGCCCTAGGTAACTTTGACATGGCTTGGCTCTTCCTCAGCCCAAGTTTTTTGAAAGCATCATTGAGAAACATGAATTAGAAAAGCCATGGGTAAGGAAGGAACATGGGTTTGAAATTATGCAGGTCAGTAACTTTTACAGAGGTGACCTCAAAAGCAGGAGGTCAGCTCAACATGGGCAAAGATATGCACTGCTGTTGTCCACCTCAAGTGTATTTTAAAAAAAGCCTCTGTCATTTCCACAGATTCAGGATCAAAAGGATCTGTATTGTATCCTAATAGATCTGCCTTCTTATAGAAGTCCAAACCCTGAGAATGTGGAACTGTCATGGGAACAGACTCTCCAATCAAGAGCACTAACAAAGAGGGATCAATAGGTATGCGATAAGAACTGATTCATCACATCACAGAGGATCATTTGTGGGGGCCTCACTGATCCCGAGTTTAAGTGCCCTCTGGGAGATGGAATGGGCAATTGCCATACGTGCTTGAAGCTGTTTGTACTTAAATGTAAGAAAGAGATGGACGGAGGCTAGCTTGAAGTCTTGCCACAGAAATTGACTACTCTGTTGGTCTACGTAGTAGGAAAGAAGGGTACCATGGTTGAGTGATTACAGTTTTTATGAGGGACCAAGGAAAAAGCATAATGTAAAAGAGTGGGTTTCACTTCAAAATCTCATTAAGCAGCATACCTGGGCAGCAGACCTCCTATTAGCAAGGCAACAAGGGCTGCTTTGTGTTTCCTGACCCAGGAGGGGCAATGATGGGGCTTGGGCAGCTTTTAGCACCATTCACACCTCCCACCCCAGCTGATTATGGTCCCCTCCCCCAGACACATACTCGGTGGCTACTTACAGATCCATAGAGTTTCCCTTTGCTATTCATGGCCACGAAGAGTCCACTTCTAACACCAAATATGCTCACCACTCCTCTTTCCACGGGGGAGATTTCCAGCAGACCTACAGAGGAGACACAGGAATCAGGGAGACAAAGGGCTGTGTCCAGGAGTGCGTGGTGCCAATGCTGCCCTCACCTAGAAGCTCTCATTCCCGGCTTGGTATGGATCCCCGTGCCCAAGCACCGCTGTGGGTGGCTGCAGAACCCCAGCCTCATGCTCAACGTGCTGCACCATGCCCCATGCTGGGACCTCTCTCCCTTTAGCCAAGTATCTATTTTTGCTTTGCCCCCAGGCATCCTCCTGTGTAGATGAGATTAAAATAAGCCAGAGTTTGTGTTTGGGGCTAACAAAACGTTTGTCATCATGCAGTTTATATCCCCCCTCCCGGATCTTATTGTTTCAGTTGGAGCCATGGGGCCACGGAGCTAAGTCCCTAGCAGATGCTTTTCAAGTCTGGGGGAGAGCTGTGCTCTCCCCGGCCCCTTCTCAGACTGGGCGGCCCACGATGCTGCGGACCCTCCAGATGCTGAGCTAACCCCGACACCTGCCGATGGCAAGCACGGCGCCGAGCAGCCCCCGAGCGGCTCCTCTGGAGCCCCCGATGGGCTCCTCCGCCGCCCCGCTGCCCCTGGCACTTGCCGCCCTTGGGGCAGCCGAGGAGGGCAGCCCGGAGGTGCCGTGGACGGGCGAGATTGTTAGGGTACTTAGAGATCAGCCATGCACCCACACTTTTAGCCAAACACCGCACTACGAGGCAGGTGAGCCGCTCTGCTCCCGCGGAACCTCCCTCGAGGGCGGTTCCGATGGAGTGGAGCGCCTCACCTTCCCCGCCACGGGGGTCGTTACCGGCTTACTGTATCTATTCTCGCTGTGGATCCCGTCGATACGGCCGTCGGGCAGGACCTGGATGTGAAAACCGATGCCCACGTTGCAGTAGAGGCGCCGCAAACGTTTGATACCCAAGAGGTAGTCGCCGTCGCGGGCGGCGTCGCGGCGCTCGGCCGGGAGGCGTGCGACGGAGCGGGCGAAGAGAGCAGCGTCCCAACGGCGCTGGCGGGGCCCGGCGGGGAGGTGACTTGGGAGCGACCGGCCGCGGACGGCTCCTGGCCATAGCAAGCCCAGGAGCAGTGCCGGCAGCAGTGCCGCGGGGAGAGGCATCCCGGTTTAGGGGCTCCGGAAAGACGCTCACCCCCCAGCTCCCACTTTATACTGAGATCAAAAGTTGGAGGAGGAAGGGGGGAAAGAGAGAAAAAAAGGGAAACCAACCAACAAAACAAAACAAAACAAAACACCCAAAACAGAACACACACACACACACACACACACACACAAAAGGGGGGGGGGGGGGGGGGGGAGCTGGATGAAAAAGCGAGGCCGGAGGGGAAGAAGAGAGAGTCCCGCGCTCAGTCCCCGGAGGATTTGCTGTTTCTCTGTGCTGGCTGCATGGAGAGGAAATCCCAGAAGCAAGAGCTTCTGAACTTGATCTCAACTCCAGGAGTCTTGTCTGAAGTGCTGATCTTCTTCTAATAGCTGCTCAGCCATAGCGCTTCAGCCCTAGCCACGATATTTATATATCCATGTGCGTTGGTACCTATTACATCACCACCTACTGCTGTCTGCTGTAGCCCTCGGGTTTAGCTGAAAGTCAAATTATCACCCCTAGATGCTTAACAGCTCCGAAGCGTCTTGGAGAGAGAGGGTGAGCAGCACTGGTGCTAAACGAGAGGGACAGCACAAACTTTTTGAAAAGGTTGTATATTGCGTTCATCACAGCGGCTTTCTTTCTTTCTTTCTTTCTTTCTTTCTTTCTTTCTTTCTTTCTTTCTTTCTTTCTTTCTTTCTTTCTGCCCTCTTCCTTCCTTCTTTTTTTCTTTTCTTTCTTACTTTCTTTCCTCCCTTCCTCCCTTCTTTCCTTCTCTCTCCCTCTCCTTTCTTCTTTTCTCTTTCTTCCTCTTTTTCTCTACAAATGCCAACGCAGGACACAAAAATCAAAAAATGCCCAGCACACTCCCCCTCCCAACACAATGTATGACTTTATGGAAATCTGTGGATTTTGGCTTTTGCTGTATCCAAGCGACATGGTTTACAGTTTGCTGGATGCAGAAAAATTCCCTTCATTAAAAGCCAAAATAGTTGTCGCATGGGAGGTTTAAGAAGTGAAAAAATGAAAGAGGGAAAAAAACTCCCCACCAAAACAAAGGAAACAAACAAGGCTTTATTAAAGAGGGAAATGTTTAAAGAGGCAGCATGTGCTCAAAAGTAGTAATAAAGTTCTTGATTCTAAATATCCTTTTAAGAAATGCAAAAGCACAGCATTGCTTTGGAGCACCAACATGTTGAGCTGCCTCTTAGTCACTGAACTTGTAGGGGCTATAGTGCCCCTTTATTCACACACTTTGGAGGTGTCCTGTTCATGCAAGTATTGATTATTTTCTACATGTATTTATGTGGTGCAATTCCTTACATGTTGCTGTTGTGCCTAAGTGATGCAGTTGTTCCTAGGTAATTACTTCATTTGGTTTAAGTTCATGAAAATAAAGCCCATTGTTTAAAAGTAGAAGTTTTGACTATGCTGGTCTAGAATTACTTAGTTTAGAGCTAAGTAATATCACCCCCTTCAGCTTAAGCCTCGGCCTTCAACAGGTTTTCAGAACCAACAGGTGAGGAGATATTAGGACAATTTTGGAAGGTCCTGAATTAATACAAAAATGTGCATGGGGAGGGGGGAAGTGGTTTGTGACTCAAATCCTTTATAGCCTAAAGACAGCTTAGTCTTTCACACCAGTAAAGCTCTCCTGCTGTTCCAGCAAAGGATGTGAGAGAAAAGAGAATCGCTCCAAGCCAGATGACAGCTCACCTAGGTGCGAAAATCTCTGACCTTTTCTAAACCTAAGCAAACTTAGATGATGTGCTTTTATTTCTTCTTGTGAGTTGCATATACACAGTGTGTGTGTGTCTTTTCAGCCACAGCTCTCAGGATGGACAAAGAGACTGCTGCTGCCTTATGGGTGATTGCAGTCTGGTGCTACAGAGGTGCAAGTCTCTTTTTTTGTAGTTTTGTCTCAATGTCAAATAAGTCAAATCCTGTGTGTGTTTAAAGAGAGCAGAGTTGAGATTTTTCTCTGTGGAGGTTTACAGGCTGGTAAACCCACTGCTGTCAAAAATCCAGACATCTACTATTTTTCTATCCAAACCCCTCTTCCACCTGGAAATGCAGATGGATTAGTTCTGGATGAAAGGGCTATGCATCAGGCAAAGGTGCATAGGTTTGGAAACTGCTCTGCAAAGTCTTTGCTCAACACCTTCTTCTTCCTTAGGGGTCATAGAACAGTGTGGTTCCACCTCACCTCAAAACCTGCATTATTTGCTCTTAGCAAATAGCAGTGGATGAATTTGAGATTAAGTTTATTTACCTTCTGAAGGATAAGCCCAAGAGCAGTACTTCTGCCAAAATCCCTACCCAGCAGCTTCCCTCCTGCAGCAGAAGCAGTCTAACACCCTCAGCTGATGGGTCAGGGCCAGGTCTGCTTGGCCTTACTGCCACTGACAGTGATTATCCCTGACCCAAAAAACCATGAACTCTGAGGCCTTAGCCCTGTGAATGTGAAAGCATATTAAAGCTTGAAGATAGGGATGTGCAGTGCCCAGAGAGGTTCAATACCTTCAGCCCTTTGGGACATATGGAAATGGGTCCTAAAATGCCCTGTTAGGCTCTGAAATCACGTTTGCTAAAGCACATCCTAAATGATTACACTGAATGTCCAGGACACCAAATCATATTGTCATATCACCGAATAATAAGGGATGCTTCTGCAAGTTCACTTTGACTTGTTACAAAATTAAACGGCACTTTTCCCATAAAGGCTTCAAGCTAACCTTTCTGAGAGGGAAAACTACAAATTTCCAGCTAAGAAGGAAACTATGAGGCTTGGTTTTGCTTTCAAATTGCATATATGTGTGTGAGTTTGTGTACAGTCTGCCTGTAAAACACTAGTCTCAATGCTTCTAAGCCACGGAGTTCCCCCTATACCTGATGTCATACACTCTTTCACAGCAATAATTTAAACATTAAAACAGGTAAAACATCTTCATGTTTGTATTGCCTCTGTTTCCTGAGAAGCGTATATGGATATCACAGTTCAGACAGCCCTGCTTTCTAAATTTCTCTAGGCTTAAAATAGAAAAAACAAGAAAGGATGGGCAGAATTCAGGTCCCCACCCAGGCTCAAGCCCCATATCATGTATTCTGAAAGGAAAAGGAGAAAATAAGGAGGAATCTGGAATATCTTTACAATATTTATAGAAATGATGCTGCAATTGCACTGACATAGCAGTCATCTGAACTTGGTTGTGTCTCTGTATCTCTAAAGGGGTCTATGTCCACCACTTAAAAATCATTTTATATATTTATTAACTCCAGTAAATAGACAGAAATGACCCTGAAAGATATTGCTCATGACCTTTTCTGCTGTAGGCAAATACTGTACTGAGACCCTTTGATCTCGAAGGATGGGGAGTATACTAGAAGGGGCATGGAGAAGTATATTGTTAGGAAAAAAATCCCTTTCACTATGTTTGAATGCTATAAGGACACAGTAAAAAAGCAACCTCACACCCCATCTCTCCCTCTGCGTATGCCCCTTTTAATTATGATTATTTTAGAAGACAATTACCCCATGATTTGCAGAAGGGACTCGCCTGAGGAAGCTTTCTCACGTTCACGTCTGGCTGCCTCTCTGTGTGAGCAGGGGCATGGTCCTGGGAGAGGAGGAGGCTGGAATGTGGCACAGTGCTGGGGGCCCAAGCCCTGGATGGCCAGGATCGCTGGAAGACCTTCACCATCCAGGCCTCTGCTGCCTGCATAACACACATACCCCCACACAAAGCTAGGGAGTCAGATGCATTTTTTTCTTTTCTGTTTGCAGCTGGTCTATTTGATCTCTCCATGCCCAGGCTGTTTGCTGTTGTGAGCGTCTTGCTATGATCAAAACCTTATTATCTTCAGTGATGTTGTAGTGTTATATATTGGGAAAGGGCAGTGGAGTATAGCAGCAGGCAGCTACAATACTGGGCAGATAACAAAGGCACCAGTAATCTCTCTGCAGTGTGTTTGGATTGATTCAGTGGGACCTCTGAACATTACTTATCTTGTGATGGGTATGGACTTTTTCAACAGCTACTCCCTCTGCTGCTGGTGCATTTGTGCAGTCGTACATTTCTCTATAAAACAGAGATCAGAGAGGACATGACCGTGTCCGTCTTTGTGGCTCCTGTAGGTATTCAGCAGCTTCGATGTTGCAATTCACACTTCCATCTTGTGACCCTGGTGCTCATATAGGTTCATAGAATGGTTTGAATTGGAAGGGACCTTAAGATCACCTAGTTCCAGCTGCCTGCTATGGGCATGGACACCTAAACCATGTTGCCCAAGGATCTGTCCAAGCTGGTGTTGAACACTGCCAGGGATGGGGCAGCCACAGCTTCTTTGGGCAACCTGTGCCAGTGCCTCACAACCCTCACAGTAAAAACATCTTCCTTATAACTAACCTGATCTTCCCCTGTATAAATTTGAATCCATTACTCCTTTTTCTACCACTACAGTCTGTAGTATATACACACTGCTGCAGGGATGGGCCAAGCAGCTCCCACTGGAAGAGCAGGCCACAGATATTTAACTTTCTGTGAACTAGACTCAGTGTCTCAGCAGCCTTTCTCAGCTTCTGTGCTTGATTTGTTTGCATTATTGCTTTTGAGCTGTAAGATTACTGTTCCTGCAGCATCAGCTCAAAGTGAGATGGTGGTGTGGTGACAGGAGCTCTCTGGGAGACCCAAGGCCACTACCCAAGCATGGTCATTGTAAGCCACTTCCTTGTCCTACTGGTTCTTGCCACTGACACATGAACAGCTCTCAGGTGAAGAAACACATCTGGACAACCTGCTATACCCTCTGCTTCTCTTCCTGTTTCTGCAGGCTGAAACTTTGCTCCATGATTTTCTTTCACTGTGCATTCCTCATCACAAAAATTTCCAACCCTACTGTCACTACTGCTCTATATTTCCATCAGTTTTCTATGCTCCACCAGCTTTTGCTCTGTTATCAGCAATTTTTGCTACACATGCTTCCAGCTGTCTCCTATCCTGTCTTTTTTTCTGTTGCTGTTCTACTCTCTTCTCCCTCCTCAGGACAAGATAACATACAGAAACAAATGCCCTTCATGGAAGTTACATTCATGGTAAAGGATGACTAAACAACACCCAGATCTTAACTGTAGGGCTGAAGGATGTGTCCAGCGTGGTGGAACTTCTGCAGTCACCTTTATGGTGCTGCTGCTTACTTGAACACATAAGCTATGCCTGGTGTGAAAATGAGCTTTGGGGAGCAATGCTATGAGAACCAGCTAAGGGAAGAATTCTTTGCAGCTTGAAGTGGTTTTTCTCTCTAATGATGTCATTAGTGGCAGTTCCTGAAACCTGAGATACGTTTCTGTGGGGCGGTGGGACAAGTGGCGAAAATGGAGGATTGAAGACTCCTCAGGAATATCACTGGAGTTTGCATTATTGAAGAGCAGGACTCAGTGGGATGAGACAATAGAAATGCCTTGGGAAGTCATCAGTCAAACCAGATGATTTTTGAGGGCAATCATGTCCCAGGGTCTTGTCATAGGCTCATGGCCCTCATCTTCATGAATCAAAGTTTGAAAGAGAAGTCTGCTAAGAACCCAGGTAGAGAAATATGTTTAGAGAGCTTCCGTTGTTAACGTAGGTCTTTTTTAGAGAACTCAGTTCCCAGCCAAGCTTGTTCTTATACTAAAACTCACATGCTTATACTTTCACATTCATTGCTGACATTTCTGCATGTTATTTTGTTCTTCCTTGTCCTGTATTCTTTTTACCTACTGATATTATAAACACTTTAAAACTAAAAATATACATTTTTTTCCTCTGTCAGATTATGGCACTCACACTTTGCTGATACACCATTTGACACTCTGCCAAACAAAACTGGGAAAAGGAAACATAACAGAAAATTAGTTTTGAGAATGGGGGTAAGTGTTTGTTAAGCTTATATTCATTATTGTTATTGTGGGAAATAGGAGCTTAAGTTACATTTTTTGTGTGAGAATGTTTTAGCTGACTTTGAATGTAGCATAGTTATTTTACACGAATCTGTTCAACATGTGGCTTCTCTTGTATGAATCATTTGTTACTGGTGGCTAACGTGAAGAAAACTGGCTGTTGTAAGCAAATGACGTTTATTGCTGAATTTTACAACTTCCCAGCAAAGCCCCACTTAAAAACTGTCAGAACATACCTGGACCTAGCTGTACAATGCCTAACCTCTCCAAGCATATAGGAGACTAGCTTTTCCAGTTGACCTTTAGTGTCACAACCATGAAACGAACACATCTCTTTCCCTTATTTACTCTTGGACTTTTCTTGGTGCTCATCACTGCAAGGTCAGAGTCCTCTGAGGAGGTAGTGGACATATCCTCAGAATACCTCCATGAGCTGTGTGTTGCTCTCCTCCTTCCTAGCCCACTGCTTACTGTGGCAGTGAGGGGCAGCTATGATGCAGTCAGATGAGGTGACGTCATGCATGTGTGAGGTGGCAGAAGGTGAATCAAGACCAGAGAGGCTGTTGAAGGTCTGTGTGATCTGTCAGGGTTGAACAACTACTCTGGTGGAGGGTCTCAAAGCCTGGTCTAGGCAAGATGCTTTCCCAACATGGCACAGCATTTTGAGAACCCGCAATTCACTCTGTGAGTTGGGGCTGTTCAGCCTGGAGAAGAGAAGGCTGCGTGAAGACCTCATAGCAGCCTTCCAGTACCTGAAGGGGGCCTATAGGGATGCTGGGGAGGGACTTTTCATTAGGGACTGTAGTGAAAGGACAAGGGGCAATGGGTTAAAACTTAAACAGGGGAAGTTTAGACTGGATATAAGGAAATTCTTTCCTGTTAGGGTGGTGAGGCACTGGAATGGGTTGCCCAGGGAGGCTGTGAATGCTCCATCCCTGGCAGCATTCAAGGCCAGGTTGGATGAAGCCTTGGGTGATATGGTTTAATGTGAGGTGTCCCTGCCCGTGGCAGGGGGGTTGGAACTTGAGGATCTTAAGGTCCTTTCCAACCCTAAATATTCTATGATTCTATGATTTTATCATAGAATGGTCTGGGTTGGAAAGGACCTTATGATCATCTAGTTCCAACCCCTTGCTGTGGTCAGGGACACCTTCCACTAAACTGTGACTGAACCTTGAAGACAGGACAGCTGAATGGGTCTAGCAGGACGATGGAACACACCTGCACCAAGAGACACAGCTGGGCTCCTTTGATTTTGGAGAAATTTCTGCACCTTCTCGGCTGTGTAGGGTGGAGGCTGGAACACAGACATCCTGAAAGGTGTCTGAAAGCCCTTTCCTAATAACCACCCATGGTCTTGGCAACAGCAAAGGCTTTGTCTTACACTCTGGCCCTGAAAACAGTTATAACCCCATAGTTTAACAGAGAGTTCACTCAGACAAGCACCTAGTTCAGCACTGTGTTACTCCTCCTGAAGTCAGAAACAATTGCATGGTGTGATGGGTGAGTACTTGAAAAGTAAACTGCAGACCACGAAGTATATACAGATAACAGCTCTAAAGCTTGAAGGACCAACTGGCATGGAGGTTATTCATCAAATTCTGTGTTGCTTGAAGGCAATGACAGCGCTAATACATTAAGAAAAATGTTGTTTCTTCTCCTTCAAGATGTTTGGGAAGAAAAGATGACAGATACGTAGCTGAGAAGCATATTGCAGAAGTGTGTAAAACAGGTTATCTGTCAATAGACATGCTAGTCGTCTGTCATCAGACATGTCTAGAATATTTGTTTTCAGTTTTGACACATCTGTTATTCACTCTCTTTATGCTGTTTAATAACATGTCTTATAGATCACAGTGGGAGCCAGTCCTCACTCCAAGTTTAGATCACACAAGATGTAAGCAAGTTTTGAGGAATGATCCTTGCCCAGAAAAATCCCCTTGACACCAAGAAACCTGCAATGATAGCACACTGCATCCTTTGACTTTTTTAACTTAATTGATAATTCCTTTCGCCATCCAATGCCCAGAACAATTTTGTTCCAGTCAACTATTTTAATATTGCATGCTTCCCCTCTGTCTTTCTTACTTCATTAACAAAGCTATGAGAGCTACAATAACGTCAGCATTACAGGAACTAATACATGCAGGTTAAAAAATAAACAGGTAAAAGAAAAGAGAGTCTGCTTATCTTCATTTTGATGATTCCTGGCATTGAGTACATTTCTCACAGGGTCTACTATTGTGCCTGCAGATGAAAGAAGGAACAGGACTGGACAGCATTTTCAATGAAGCCATACAATCTCCTTAGGTCTCAGCAATGAACATTCACTTTATTTTTCTTCTATTTCAAAACATGTTTATGTTTGGACCAAGAGAACATAGAATTTCCAGATTGCTCTGTGGCACGTCCCTGGGAAGAGATCTCAGGAACTTAGCTTAGATACTGACCTTTCTTAGGAGTGCTTTTGGGTTTTTTAAGATGTGGAACAAGTTAAACACAAACTTGAAATTACCATTTTAAAGATTGACTTGAGAAGAAAACAGTCTTTAACCAGGCGACAATAACAGAACGAAGACTTTGGTATTCTTAATAGTTTCCCAGGACTAAGACATTTTTCCTTCCATTCAGTGGATTGAAAGCTGCTTAGAGTTACGCCAAATCTCCTTCCTGAATATGCACATGCTGCAAATATCGAGTATAATAATGCAGTCATCTAAAACCTGTTAGCTGTCACATGGAAAGAGAACATGTCCCACAGACAACATTTTCAGTTTGCTACTACCAAAGTAGAATAATGGGTAGCCTTTTTCTCAGTCACTTCCAAATAATTTCCTGAGATAAATGGGATAAACTGAAAGAAGCCAAGCCTACAGAGAGTGTGATCCCTACCAGAGATATTTTGATGTTCAGATCACACCCAGTCAGAATTATTATTTTGATATGAATCTGCATGTACATTATTACTGATATTAATGGGAGTGGAGGATGGACATGAGCTATCAGAACTAGGACAGTGGGATGGGAATGATACATAATGAAAGGAAAACTCTCTGCTCAGGGAATTCAGACAGTGCTGTGCAGTCACTGCTATGCTATTTGCCACATGCTATATACAGTCACAAAATATTCCACTCAGTCAGAGACATGGCCAGAAAAAGCCCTGTGAACCCCAAAGTCTTACAGTCTTATAATAACCACTGAAACACTCCCTCTACCACAAAAGGATCACAGCAGAGCTGCTAGGACAAGCTGTATGCAATTTGTCCCAGTATGTGAAGAACCAGGCAAAATAAGAGTGGCTGGTTTCAGCACACTCCCATTTTTGGCTACCTTAATGAAACTTCTTAATGCCGGAATGAGGTATTATAAAATGATTTTGAGTTTTTGGAATATGGATTTTTTTTCAGTGGCTAAAAACTAAACTTGGGTACCAATATTTGAGTGAAAAATGATTCTGTCATGAAGAGAAGTCCTTTCAAAATTAAACTTTTTAATTTTTTTTAAAACCTTCCACTTTTTAACGTGTAAGTTTATATTCCTAAGAGTTTTTGGACCAGCATGTTAAGAGGCTACGTGTTACTCTAAGTTCAAATGTAGTATCTCTGAAAAGTAAAACACATTGGAATCTTCATGCATGCTTCTGGATGGGAAGGTAAAAGGACATAATGATGATACAATAGTCCTTAATGTAAAATGCCATTCCTATTGCCTATTAAACAGTACATAGAATGGTTTGTGTTGGAAGGGACTTTAAAACACCTCCAGTTCCAACCCCCTGCCATGGGCAGGGACAGCTTCTACTAGACCAGTTTGCTCCAAGCCCTGTCCAACCTGACCCTGAACACTGACAGGGATGAAGCACTCACCACTTCTCTGGGTAATCTGTGCCAGTGCCTCCCCACCCTCACAGTAAAGAAATTCTTCATATTTTCATTTAGTCTTTATTGGCCAACACCAGCAGAGCAATCTGGAAAACCAGTACCTGTCTATTTGTGTACTAGTTTGAAGAGGAGGATAGGGCAGGTCATGTCTTGTCCCACACAAGAGGAGTGGCTATAGAAGAAGAGGAGCTGAAGCTGGTTAAGACATTATGCCAGGACCTCCAGGATCTAGAGCACATGTCAAACTAGAGACACACTTTAAGAGATGACCAGTCCTGAAGAATCAATACAAGTCTCTTATGAAAACAGGCTGAGAGAGCTGGGCTTGTTCATCCTGGAGAGCAAAAGTCTCTGGGGAGAACTTAGAGCAGCTTCCAGTGCCTAAAGGGGCTGACGAGAAAGCTGGAGAGGGGCTTTGGACAAGGGTCTGTAGGGACAGGGCAAGGGGGAATGGCTTTAACCTGACAGAGGGGAGACTGAGATAATATCTTAGGCAGAAGTTCTTCCCCGTGAGGGTAGTGAGGCGCTGGCACAGGTTGCCCAGAGAAGTGGCTGCCCCATCCCTGACAGTGTTCAAGGCTAGGTTGAAAGGGGGCTTGGAGCAGCCTGGTCTAGTGGAAGGTGTCCCTGCCTATGGCAGGGGGTTGGTACTGGATGAACTTTAAGGCCCTTTCCAACACAAGCCATATTAGGATTTTAAGAAAACTCCCTCCTCTAGCTGTTTTGGTTCAAGTGCAGTCATAATTCAGAATCATGGGAACAAACCTTGTACGCTGTTGTAGGTTATTATTTAACAAAAGCAAATTGCCATTATTTTTTATTGAGCCTGAGGGGTGGTTTGCAACCCATTCTCATGCTTCTTGATGCTTTCAACCCAACATGAACTCAGGCTGCAGAGCTAGCTCCTAAATAGATCAGATAATGATTTGATGATGTTGGCAAAGTGGCTTCAGGAACCCTTCCCTTTAGGAGCTTGCAACAGTCTGTACCCAATGCCCTGTTCTGATACTCGTGCTCCTTCAGGGGCTTCAGGGCTCCCATCACCAACACCATGCTCATGTATGATGAAGTTACATATTACTATATACTAAGCTTCTGCGGTAATTAGGGATAAGGGAAAGACATTCCCATTAGCTGT
The DNA here is from genome assembly GCF_033783945.1 of Neopsephotus bourkii. NCBI lineage: Eukaryota > Metazoa > Chordata > Aves > Psittaciformes > Psittacidae > Neopsephotus > Neopsephotus bourkii. Next base: position 711,453 of record NW_026901264.1, on the reverse strand, counting down.
AGAGGGGAACATACAGAACACCTTTGCTCATGGACTAAACCTGTACTGCTGGATGGGCTGCAATACCTCAGCAGGAGCTTATAAGAAATCAGCCAGGAGTGTTTAAACAGCAATTTGGAATTACCAAATACTAGCCAAATATAATATAACAACAGCAAGATATAAATATATTTATTGTTATTATTAGGAGTAACAATAGTGACTATTACTGGTAATTATTAGTAGTATTTTTGTGGTACCACTTAGAAATTCCCTTAGTAGACCAGACTGCCATTGCAATCTGCGTGTAACACAGTTACCATGAGAGTTTTGCTGTCTGCCAGTGTATTTTGGCTAGAGATCCAGCTGTTGACTAGCTGCCCTCGAAGTTGCCAAGCAATAAATCTCAAACCAAATTCATGAACCAGATTTCTGCTCCAAGTCTCAATCTTGTGACTTGCTGTGTAGGCAGCTTCTCAAATCCACCTGCCTTCATGCTGCAAGAACACCCCTGTCACTGAAACTGGTGGCTCCTAAGGCTGATTTTTGCAAATAAATGTATGTTGCATGTTCATCCATACAGGTAAGTATAAGAGATGCTACTGGTGAGACTGATACTGCAGAAAGTATTTGGTGCCTGTGAGAGTGCTGTAGAATAAAAGGCTCTGGGAAGACCTTAGAGCAGCTTCCAGTGCCTAAAGGGGCTACAAGAAACCTGGCGAGGGGCTTTGGACAAGCTCCTGTAGGGACAGAACAAGGGGGAATGCCTTTAACCTGACAGAGGGGAGATTCAGATGAGCTCTTAGGCAGAAGTTCCTCCCTGTGAGGGTGCTGAGGTGCTGGCACAGGTTGCCCAGAGAAGTTGTGGCTGCCCCATCCCTGGCAGTGTTCAAGGCCAGGTTGGATGGGGCTTGGAGCAACCTGGTCTAGTGAAAGTTGTCCTTGCCCATGCAGGGTTTGGAACTGAATGAGCTTTAAGGTCCCTTCCAACCAAAACCAGGCTGTGATTTTATGGTTTATGAAAGGTTCTGCGGAAACAAAGGAAGATGTGAATGATTTCTTTGCAATACAAGAGAAAAAGCTTTTAGATGCACATTATACTAAGAAAAAGGTATTTAACTGAGCAGGATGGGACTTACTTTGTGAAAAGTCAGTGGTTTCTTATAGAGGAGATTTCACTGACAGATTGTCAGTCTCAAGAGATCCACAAACTATTGGTCTGGCTTTCAGCTTGGTCTTATACGTGTTAATGCTGTTAATTCTTCCAAGATGATACAGTCATCTGACTTTTTTTCCTTCTTGTAACCACATGTGAAATTGGTCACTGCTCATGGTGAATTTCACTGTGGGGTTCACTCGTAAATGACGTTACCCTTAAAATTTTATTTGCCTTCTGGACAGAGGTATATGTTATCATATACAGAGGAAAAGGTGCATCAGAGGTGCATGGGGAGTTCTCAGGTGTTCACAAAAAGCCCAGTGATTTGGCTGATGTAGGACACCAGGTGACACAACTCTGCTGTCAGCAGGACTGCAAGCCCTTAGCATCTAAGAGCTGTCAGGTAAAGCCATAGTATGTGAACTAATGGTCCCAAACCATTACCTACCAAGTTGAAATCCTTATCACAGAAGTGCTATGGTTGTTATTTGCATCTCTCCAAAGTGTGGGTTCAGTAACTTTTCCATCTGTCATTACCAGTAATCTCACTTTGTAATCTTCCTAGTACCTCTGTGTCACCAATACCCCCACAATAGGTGTTGTGTTTTCTAATGGTCCACTTCACACATTCAGAAGTCTTCCATGCTTACACTATTGTTTACTTATGTCTTTTAGGGTTAAGATATGATCAGTGTATGTATACCCTCTTCTGAAGTTAAAATGACTTTCCTCAAGCCTACCGTTCAGCTGTGTCTGGTTTCTTGTTCACAGGCACTCAAGCAAATGTATTCCCAAACACAGCAAACAAGCTAATGCCTCTTGAGTTTTATATTCCTTCCCGTCACCCCCTTTTCTTTTTCTTCAGCTTGCTGCAATCACATCTGAATACCAGGGACAAGTTATCCTGCAGCTTTCAAAAGCACTGGGAATACCTGACGCTGTCCCACGGGTGATACCTTTATTGACAACACAACCAGGAGGATGTGATGCTTCAGGACAGCCATCATCCATGTGTCACACAGAGGGCTGGATCCAAGGAGCAATGATAACTCTTCAGTGGCTTTTGGTCTTGATTGTTATACTTGACACCCCTGTTTGATTTTTTTCTTTCTATTTTAAATTTCCCAGCATAGATTATAAATGCTCTTTTCAACAGGTTTCCACTCTTATTTCTACGTTCTCACCTAAAATCCTGAGTTTTCCTGTCTCCCTCTTCAATAGATCAACTTTTGAGACGAGACATTCTGACAGTTTTCTGACTCTGTTCGTGTGGCAACATGAATTTGTGACCTGCATCTGTGACTTTCTAAAGCAGAGTTTCACTCATATGTCTCTGAAAGCACCTATTTAGAAATATTGATGAATTAAAAATACACCTGAAGCTTGGTGTTATGTACTGATTTAATGCTTTATTCAGGCTCATCAATCTTTATTCAGACTAATCACAAAATTGATCTGTCTCTTCACAGTAAACTTTTTGTGTTAAGGGGACTTTTGTCCTTGATCAGAATTTATCTGATTAAAGCTGTTCCATGATACACACGGGCAAAATACTGCATTTTAAAGATGAGGATTCAAACTTATCTGTTCTGATCAAATGGAAATAGCAAGCCTTAATTCCATCCTTTGGACATCTTAGCAATAGCTTTCTGAGGATGCTCTCCATTGCTGGCCAAAGGCTGTCAAAACTTACAGGAGCAGTGTCCAATCTCCAGTAAGAGGGCAAAATTTAGTTAGGTCTTCTTGAGGCAGATGCCCAGTCACTTCTCACCAAAAAAGACCAATGCTACAGGCACTATAAGAAAAAGACAACGAAGAAAACAAATATTGTTTTATTAATTCTTTTACATGTAAGCATCATCATGTGAGGCATCACACAAATGTGATCTGAACAGCTCATTAGCTTGGCTAGTGCTGCTGTAAAATAGCTGTGTTGCACATTTATAACAAAGTAGTATGCTTGCGATAAAAACAAAGCTTGTTATAAATAAAACCATCCCCAAGTTATTTACATCAATCAGAAAATAGTCACAACAGAATGAACGCGTTGGAATTGGTGACATTTTAGTTCTGCTAGAAGTTAGTGTAATGATTACAGCTTCCAGCTCAGGTTCCAGGCAGACATCTTTCTTCCATTGCATTTTTCTCTGTTCCTTCTGTGCCAGCTCTTATAAAACAAGATACCACAGGATTTAATTCTAAAAATCTAATATTACTGCCTTGTGGTGAACTGAATACTACAGATTCCTTCTTGATAATACTGTCTCATGGGATTCCTGTGCAGTAACAGAATCTCCTGGGATTCCTGCCTGGTAACCATATCTCGCTGGACTTTGGTAGTATTTCTCCATTGGATAACCCCAGCCCCACCAAATAAGCAGTCATAAACCTTATGCTCTCATTATTTTACTCTGCATTTTTTTACTAATGTCAGACCTTACACTGCTTAAATCAGTGGTTTTGGTTGGTTGTTTTCCCCCCTCATTGATTTTCACTAAGTTAGAATCGGGGCTCCAAGGGAAAAGTATATTATGGAATATTTTGACTGACAAAAATAGCGTTGACATTAAGAAATACTTCAAAAGTAACAATAATAGAAATACTTCATGGTTGGTTTGTCTGCACACTCTTATTCAGCTCCTGCAGAACTTGCACTTAATCTTTAGCAACACACGGACTAGAAAGCTTTTTGTTGGATTGAAACTGAGATACTGTAACAGTTCTTCCTCTTCATGCCAGTGAGAGAAATTGCAGCTAAATTTTTTCAAAAAGAATATACTGAACAGTTCTTAAGTCAGATTTTCAGTGAACACCTCTGCTGCTAGTATAGATACGCAATAAACCAAAATCCATAAATCAGTTGTTATTCTTCTGGGTTTTATGGTACTCAAAAGGGTCACTAAAATATCAGGAGCCCACTGCAGCAGATATTGCACCCTTAAATAATGAAGGACACAATCCAGGCTTTCTGTTCTTAGCCAATCTCTCTACCCAGTTCCTCATAGCAAATTGACAGGGGATAAAATTATTCCCAAAAGCCCACAAACACACACAATTTTGTTCTGCCCAGTATCTCCAGGCCCTTTTCCAACTCTTTCCAGGAAGTGAGGTCACCCTGGGAAGCAGCAATTAATCCACTGGCAGGGTAATTCTGGCATGAGAGGCTGGCCTTCATGGTTGCACATTTGACCTGTTTCATCAACCTGTAAAGCTGAAAGTTGTTCAGGAGACATCCGCTCTCCTTTGTCCTGTGATATTTCCAGGCTCAGAAGTTTTGGTTTGAGCTTTCCTTTGACTGTAGTGTTTCTAATCGCTCACTCTTCAGAAGGCAATGGAATCTTCATAGTTGAGGGAAGCAACTTGATGGAGAGTCTGCTGCGGAGCTGGGAGCCAGCCTTGCTCATGGGAGAGTGGTTTCATGGTGGTGTCATATTGTCATGATAGACCTCTTGGAGGACTCACTTCTACCAGTGTAGGTCAAATAAAACAGTAATATGCTCTATGAAGAAATATTCACTAGGGTTTTTTTTTTTTCACTAAGCTCTGGACGTACCAAACGGTCCTGACCACCACCTTCCTGGCACAAGGTGGCTTTAGTAGAGCTCTGACCAGCTGAAGCTCTGGCTCTGTAAGAGAAGGCAAGTTTGAAACCCAGACACTACTGGAGCTTGAAACACAATAGAGGTACCTTGAAGAATATGAATGTTAGAGATGAAAGAAGGTAAGCAGACAACATCTTCTGTTCAAGGCCTCTATCTCCTGCTGCATATTCAGAAAAAAAAAAAAACACCAAACAATGGGCAAATGCTATTTTTCCTTCTCACAGCTGTCTTTCAGTCCAAATATAACACAACTCCAGATCTTACAGCTGTTCTGAGCCCCTTTTTGAATCTAGACTATGCTTCAACACCAGCTTTTCTTTGGTCTTGATCAAGCCATTAAACCTCGTATCTCTTGAAGCTAGAAGTACCTGTGGTAACAATCTCTGACCACTTGATGTTATTTTTGAGAGGATCAATGAAGTTTCAGAAGCACTTTCTGGAGATAAAAAAAAGAAAATAAGGCTGACACACTTGATACTGGATCTGCCAAAACACCTTTATCCCTAAACAGTTGAATTTCCATGGTGTTTAGCTGCCTTGAAGGTACCACTGAAATCAGCAGGCAGATAAGTAGACAAAAAGCATTGAGGAGCTTCGACAGCTTGGGTCCTGGCTGGCACTTTGGTACCCACTGCCATGACTAGAGGGGCGGTAAATTCAGGCTAATACTATGGGGTGTGATAAATAGGGAGGGTGTCAGATTAGGGTCTGCATTTGGCTCTGTTGCTTTTTAGGGTACAACTTGCTGCTTGGACAATGAATTGAGAAAACAGTGGTGGAGACTTGTGGAAATATCTACAGGCAGCCTGGATAACAAAAACAGGGAAAACAAAGCACTTCTGACCAGGGGGTTTCTGACAGCCTCTTAAGGGTCACAAGACTTTCTTCTGAGTCACCACCCCAAAAATACTGTAAGTGCTATTTGTTCAGTGCAAGCTGGAAACAATCTAGGGAACTCTCATCTTCAGGTCAGTGGGGGCTGGCACCACAGTCGTGCTCTCCCTGGGAACGAAGGGTGAGACGAGAAAGAGCACGGCTTTGAAATTGCTCTCATGCATGCTGTGGCTGGTGACTGGAACTGCAGAGAGGGAAGGGTTTATCTGCTGCCCAGAAGCAGAGTTGTAGATGCCCTTCTGCAGCTCTCGTGAGAACTGGGATAAGATTCTTTTTAGAGCTTGAGGGATGATTCTGGACAGGAAAGGTTTCTGTAAAACTGGGACAACAAGAAGAAGTGCATGCAGAGACGTATGGAAATTCCTGCCTTCCCACACCATTTTGTCTTCTGCTTAGGAGGGTCAGAAAGCAGGTTTGGTGTTTATCCCATTTATTGCCCATAGGACCTTCTTTAGGGCCTGAAGCGCTCCTGCTATAAAAACAGGGAAGAAGTCATAAAAGCAGTAACATCTCATATATAGCACAAATCTTTTCTTACAGGATGGGCAAGGAGCTGAGTGCCTTAATTAGAAGTTCACTGAGTTATTTTTTGTATCTTACAGCTAACAACACAGAACATGGACTCCTGATTGAATACCAACACAGTAAATCAATGGAGGGTCTTTGCTGCCGTTCATGAAATGCTCCAGCTGTGCTCTTAAGGATTATAATGTCAACAGAACTCTTGATTTGAATCACAGCCTTGCCTTCACTCAGGGGCTGTGTATTAGTCTTGAAAAGCAGACAGAGTTTCATGGCTCAAAGAAAAAAAAAAGAATTACTGAGCTGAAAATAAAATGGTGATGTAGGGGAGGAACATTGCGATGCAGCCAAAGGAGATGCAGGGCAAACTTCAGCAAAAGCCTTTAGAAATGTGAAAGCTAAGACCTTTCTCTGTGTTTGTTTAGTATAAACTTCACCAGTCAAATTTAAGTGTTTAGATAGTGTTTCCTAATGTGTTTAGTGCTTAGTCAACTGATCAAGTACTCAGAGGGCACAGCTCCCCACAGCTTCACCAAAGCCACCACAGCAATGCCAGTTATCTTCAGCCAAGGATCTGTCCTTACTAAGGGTATGATATATAGTAGAAATCCCAGTAAGCAAGACATGGATTATTTTAAACACAGGTAAATTTGTCCTGAGGACAAATATTTTTTTCTGAAATGCACTTATGGTTATGCTTCTGCTTTAGAGCATGAAAAAATTGATGAAGACTCAACTGTGTTCCATCAGCCTGGATTCCCGAAGACTGTGTAAAAGGTGTAGTTTTGCCTCAAGAAATACTTAAAGTTTCCCAGGAATCCTTTGACATTTAGCAGGTGTTCTCTTGCAATGATTGTAATAGATCTTAACAACCCACATGCATGCAGGCAAGAGAAAAAGAGCTGAAGACGCTCCTAATAATGACCTTGAAGCTGTTGACGAGGTCACAGTGGTAGTGTCATGCTGCAGTTTGCACATGTTCTTACTTTTTTATTCCTATAGGAATCAGCTGCTGCCAAAGTATACATGATACAAACTAGAATCTTGATTATCCAAAGCACAGTCATAGTCTCTGTTTCCTATAATACAGTTCTATCCCTGGTATTTATTGCTTACATTGAGAAGTATTTCAGTTATTCAAAACCTTGGTTACTCAAATTCAGTAATTTGACCCATTAAATCAATTTGCAATTCATTCAGCTGGCCCAAGACCATTTTTTCCCTCTCAGAACTGTACTGAAGCTATGCAAATGTTTTCACAAAACTATTCAAAAGAGAAAGACCTAGTTTTCATTTGAATACTTTTGTTGAAACTAAAAAGGAGGAAGAACGCTCACAGAGCCCTAATATTCCTGGAACTCGGGGCAAGTTTTTGTCTTTGCAGGAGCAAGAAAACTGGCACTCCTTCCTCTCCAAAATGTGCAATTAGTTGAAAATGCTACTTTTCACTAGAACCGAGGTTGAACAGCAGCTCAGATACAACAAGCTTAGAGATTTGATCCAAGTTCCTGAAATGTAATACTAGTTTCTACTGCACTGACTCTTGCAAAGTCACTATAGCCAGTGAGGATGACAGCAGCCTGTTTCCTGCCTTGGTGTTCTGTTTATTTTGCTTCCCCACCACCACACATGAAACCTGTGCAGAACTGTGCAGCTCATGCTCCCTCTGCCATCTGCAGGACAGCATTCAGGGCTCATGTGCACCCAGCTGCTTTGATGGGCATCAGACTCTCCAAAAGCCTTTGTGCAGGATTTTCATCTTGTCATTTCTTTGCATAACATGAACTTCTATTCTCATGGGCTCTCAAAGTATAAATAGACACATGCCTCCAAGGCTGAATACAGTTTTACAACTGTTAAATGTATTACTGCTTTGCCATCACAGTCTAGACAAAGGAAGTACAAGTTTGAGATGTGAACTCAGAGTATCAGATCCACAAGTAAATGATGGATGTCAGTGGTATTAAAGAGATGCATTTTGTTTATCTCTGCTAAAGTGGTTTATTCCTGAAAGTGTGCATAGGATAAAAACCCACAAACCTTCACCTGATAAGGTTCTCCAAAGCACTTTTCAGAATGGACACTGGTTCTTTTTTCTCCCTGTCCCTGCTTCTTTCCTTCTTTTTCCTCTATCAGTCTCATGGAGGCAATAGCTGCACCACAATAGCAGCTCAAGTTGAACAAGTGTTTTTCTTCTCTCTCCTTGCATTTTAATCTGTCTCTACACCTCCTTTCTAATTCTGCTTTAAAAAGATTGCATGGAAGGAAAGCACAATGTGACCTTCAGACTTTACACAGCTTTTTGACTAAATGCTTCATTATTTTCTAAAAAAAATATTATTCTTTTGTTTAGCCATACATGTTCTTTACATTGACCATAACCTTCAAAGCTTACTGAGAATGCAAACTCTTTGCCTACCTTTTTAATTTACCTCCAAACTTGGAATCTTGTTCCAATAGTAAAACACGAGAATATTCCACACTTAGTCTTTATAAATTGTAGTATTTTGCAAGAGTTTCTTTTACAAAAATCTTTTTGTTCCAGAAATTTAGAGTTTTTCATCTCACTGTAGATACCATAGGAATTGGATCTAAATGAAATTTATAATAAATAAACGTATAAGTGTAGATAAAAACTTTGTTTTAAATTTGTTATGAAAAATGAGTTGGGTACAGTATTGGACTTGTGTCATGATATAGTGCAATTGCAAAAATCATAACATCTCTTGGCAGAGAAGCTAACTTGTGGTTTCAACTTAAACAAAAAGAAAGCAGTATTAAGTTCACATTAAAGTAATCTTACCTTATATTGAACTATAAGGCAGGAGTCCATCCTTACCCTTTAAGAAAAGGTATTAGAAGAAAACAAGATTGGAATCCTTTCTCTTTTCCCAGCAGAACATAGTCTACCTGCTAGTAAACCTGATTAAATTCTAGCTCCTTGTTTTCCTGCCCCAAAACTTTCCTGCATAGTCACAAACACCTAAAAAATAACCCCAGGCCCTCTTCTCAAGCACTGTTACCCCTCTTTCCAGTAACTGGAGCCTTGTATGTGCCTGCAAATCAGGCTTACAGAAGCAATTGAGCTGTGGGGCTTATTGCAGCTCCTTAGGGAAACACTACAAGTGGAGGCAACCACTTTTTTTTTGTTGTTGTTGTTTGTTTGTTTGTTTGTTTTTAATAGAGATTAACAGGGAAGGAGTCGATTTTGGCCAGAGAATGGTCACCAGCTGCCTTCCTTAGGTAAAAACATGGGGATTGAACTAGTCTGCGGCCTTGCCAGTCTTGAAGAGATATGTGCTGGAACACCTGGAGCTTTCTTTTGGCACAGGGGACTCTTTCTTAAGGGTGGTGGGGTCTCTTTAAGATCCTTCTGAAGTTGGGTTACTAGGCTGCTCGTGTGCTTTCAGGCTTTTTGGAAAGAAGCACTTTTTCCTTTATCTATATAAGTATTTGATCTACATAGAGGAGAGCAAAAGTAAAGAGGTTGTCTTCTCTCAAAATGCACACAGAAGTGTTGAACCAGAGGGGAGAACATGGTCCACAGGAAGGGAACTTGCAGGGTGTGGGGTGTGGGGTGTGGTGTGCTTGTGAGATTTTAGTACAGCTTTTTATTAAAGATGTGAAAATGCTTAGAGAAGGAGATGGAAGAAAGATGATACAAACCGAGTGAATTTGATCTGTGCAGTGCAGAGATAAGGGGAAACTTAACACTGGATTGAGTTCTCTAAGAAAAAGCAATAGATATGTAGGATCACCCTGCTCCATTTAGACTAAGAAATCTAGGATTTTTAAAATGGCAAATAAAAGAAAATAAGGCAAAAAACTCAATTCTGAAGAGTTTTGTTTTACCCCCCTGGTCCTTCCCTGGGAACACTTTAGAGAATCTTTATTTCCTATAGCTCTTTTTGAACGCATTTGCAGTAAAATGCTGGAAATGCAATGTCTTTTTCATTCAGAACTCAGAAAAGAAAGGGTTAATCTGATCCTGAGGGTTTTCTTTCCATATGTACTACTGAATATGGCTACCAGATCCTCAGAGCAGACAGACTATGGGACACAAATAAACTGGGTTTCTGCTGCTGTAGTTTTAGATCCATGTTGCCATGAAAAAATATCAAAGGATTTAAGAACAATGCTCAGTTGGTTTCATGGTCTGAGCAACACATGCCTGGGAGACTCCAATGTTTTCAGGGTAAACCAAGTATGTACAATAACACTGTCACTATACTGAGTAATGTGTGTCACCTATCTTCTGGTGCCAGATTGCCCATAGACTTCTTTCAAACTACTTCATTTCTAGCTGCATGGAATAACATTTGCTTGACTTTATCAGTAGGACCATAAAAGGAAGGTGGAGCCTTCATCTGCTTTCAATTTTTGGGAGGAGCTCTGTTTACTGAATTATCTAAAGACACTGAATTCTGGCTGTACTTTATGAATAAGCCCATAATCTTCCTCAAAAATCCACACCAAGAATAATTTCAAAAGGTAAAAATTGATTTGAGACATATTATTATCTTCTGTGGCTGGTTATCACATATGATGTATTATTGGACAGTATAATCAAACTTTCATGGAGTAATTCCCCAAAAGGTTTTTTCCAAATGAAAAAGACATTCCATTTAACAACATCTTAGTGTGAGAACTTGTGATATTTTGAAATTGTCAGATGTAGTTTTCTTTGCTCCAGGACAAAATCTTCAGAATCAAGCAGCTGGTACCAAAAAGATTTCCCACCAGGGATCCCACCCGAAAGAGGTCCCACTAGGGCCTTCAAACTTTTGCATTAGCCTCAGAATGCCTCTAAATTCTCCTCACAGGCAAATCACTGTTCTTCAAATCCAAACATTTCAAACTGCAATAAAGATACTACAGTATTCAGGATTGTTACTGTAGGAAAGCCTAGTATATTCTTTAATACACAAACTGAAGACCAGGAGTTTGTTTTTGTGGTTAGTAAGGGGACATACCCTAGATTTCAGAAAGGCTTCTCCTCTGCTATGCAATGGTGGCATCTAAACAATTGCAGGATTAAAATGGGACAGTTCTCTTTAACCTTCTAAATTTGGAGGTGGCCCAAGAATGCTGACAAAGGAGGACAGTTACCATCAACTGTTCTTTAATTATAGATCTCCTTGTTCACCTTCCCAAATCCTTCAAACCTTCTGAAAGGAAACAGGAGACATTAGAACTTGAACACCGCTGCAGACTTCAAAGGACTATTTAAGATAGCTTAAGAAAGGGAAAATGAATCAATTGGTTCAATATATTTTACCTCTGAAAATCCAAGAAGGAAGAATGCAAATCTTCATTAAGAGAAGAGAGAGCAGGTAGGTAAACTAAAGAACTGTTACCTTATCCAAGCTACTCAGTTTTATGATATTGTTTAGTTCTCAGAAGATTACAAGATTCCTAAATTTCCCTAGAGTTTTAGACATATCCTCACTTTCTTTCTCCCTCTGTCAATATATGCCGCTGAAATAAACCTTCTCAACATCATGTCCCTCCCATCTGAGGAACTGTACATACAAAAAGCAAGGCACCTTCTGCTTACAAAATGTAACTTCTGTTCAAATGTCCCCCTGAACTGCTTACTGCGCTTGTGTATGAAAGGCTCAAAGTACTCCAAAATCTTGTTTAAAATTTGAAATGTTGCAACATCAGGTGGAGAATTATTTAAGTCCACTGAGAGTAACAGAATAAGTCCCACCACCCGTGGTGGGAACTGGACTGTGCTGGTGTCCTTGGTTCAGCAGTAGCAGTTATTTTTTCTCCTTCTTAGTAGCTGGTGCAGCACTGTGTTTTTTACTTTCAGCCTGGGAACAGCACTGATAACACCGATGTTTTTAGTTACTGCTCAGTAATGTTTACTCCGACCAAAGACTTTCTGAGCCTCATGCTCTGCCAGGGAGGAGGGGAAGCCAGGAGGAAGCAGAGACAGGACACCTGACCCAAACTGACCAAAGAAATATTCCATACCACAGCATTTCATGCCCAGTACGTAAACTGGGGGCAGTTACCTGGAAGCGGGAGATCACTACTCAAGTCAGGCGGTGTATTGGTTGGTGGGTGGTGAGCAATTGTATTCTCTTCCCTTGTTGTTTCCTTTATCATTATTATTATTGGTGGCAGCAGCAGTGATTTGTGTTATACCTTAGTTACTGGACTGTTCTTATCTCAATCCGTGGGAGTTACATTCTTTTAATTCTCCCCACCATCCCTTTGGGAGCGGGGGTGGGGGGAGAAAGGTAGGGAGTGAGTGAGTGGGCTGCATGGGTTACTGACTGCACTTAAACCAGGACAGCTGGAGACAAAGTGATTAGAGCTGAAAAACTGAACTTTATGGTACAAATTGGTTCAAATCACTCCAACAAAGTGAATTCTTTGTTGTATATTCTGCACAATAGATCCCCTGAATATAGTAACAAGAATGAAGGTTGGCTTCAAATTGGAGAGAAATATGTCAAATTTAAATAAGTAATTTCACACCTAGTTACTTATGTGTCTGGTGTCTGCTTTTATTAGTGCAATATTTTCAGATATTTTTTAGAAGCTGGTTACTTCTTTTTGCTGTCATTTAAATGGCCACAATACACAATATGTGTAGAGCAATGTTTGCAGCTGGAAATGTTTCCCTCCCTAGATCAGTTTGTCTGTCAGGGTTGTGTTCACAACACAGATGTAGGTGAGAACATACATTTCCCGTTAAAGACACCTTCTTGGCTGATACACCAGCAAGTGAAGAACATGAAAAACAACCACAAAGGAGGGAACACCCCTCACATTGCTCCTCTCCACACTTGTGGACAAACCAAGGAACTCACTGTTTGGAAAAAAGGCCATAGAAACAACTAAGAATCCATGATCAGCTTTTAAAATGCCATCACCATAACAAAGAAAATATAATAATTCTTCAGTCCCTGAAGACTTATAGAGTTGTGATGGCATGTTGAAGAGACCAGAAGCAATCATCCTAAGCTCTAGAAGATGCAGTTATACCTGTCAGGACCTGGTTCATCAGACTTTGCAGTGTCTGTTTTTTGACATGTTAGCATCCCTCCTGTGTCCAAAGCTCGAAGCCTGAGCTCCAACATCAGTATTTTTTTTGCAAAGTCATTTGTAAATCATATCAGATGTAGCTTACATTAAGCAAATGATTGATATAATAAAGAATATTCTAACAATATGTGTTTGAATTAGTGGAAGCTAATGTATTTTGTCCCACCAGATGTTGTTTTCACTTGTTTCTTTGTTTGTGTATTTTACTGGCAAAAGTAGAAAGATGCTATATTTATCACCAATAAAAACAGTTTGCATTCTAAAAGGAAAGAAGAAGAGCTGTCAGGAAGGTCCTTCTGTACACAGATTATTGTTTTAATAAGACAGACCACAGCAGCTCCTATCAGGGTGTTTTGGCAGGGTGGCAATCCTGATCACCTTGCAAATATTTGGTTCTTAGAAAACAACTCTGCACATAAGTAACACATAATCCTAATTGAATGCCTTTTTTTTTACAAGGCCTTCAGCACATTCCTGGTAATTAAAACTGAAACATTCAGTTCCAGGAGTAGAAAAATATGTAGAATCTTATTTTCTTTGAGCAAAGATGGAATTGTATTTGCTTTATGTATATGGCATTCAGTAATTTCATAATGACTAAAATTAGACATGTTTGGCTTAATTTGCCTTACTACATTTTTGAAGAGGTATACTGTAAACCACTCTTTTTTTGCACTTTCCCTCAGTTTCTGAGGCCAAAAAGGGATTCCTCATTTTTAACACAACTGATTGTACTTTTTTTCTGAGGACAATTCTATATGATGGTGCAATACATGTACGTATAAATATGAATAAGCTTGTGCTTTTTATCAAATACAAATAAGCACTAAGATTCGAAGATTTCACTGTCATCATTAACAGCTTTATTTCATGAGGTTACTGTTTAGGCCTGAGAGGGAGATCCTGGATGTCAGCGCACAGCAGTGGCAGGGGAAAAGTTTCTGCTGTAATTCAAAGAGACTTTACAATTTCATTGCTTTGTGATGCCTCACATTGCCCTGCCTGGCTACAACTTTAAATATATTTACTTGTCTGCTCCTCCAAGCTCATATTTACCAATAAGGCTGGAACCAAATTTTTGATGAGGAATATCAGCTTTCTTGTCTAGATTTTTTCTCAGCCTGAACTATTCTGGGTGGGACTAAACCTTCTGAAAGCTAGGGGAGTAACCACATCCTTGACTCGGACAATTATAAGAAACAGTTGAGCCTTGTCAAATGAATAGTTGAACTAATACCAGCCCCATTCCCAAACCAGGTCCATGCAACCACCCAAAGCAAAGGCACATGTGGTCAAAAGGATTTCTTTGCCTATTGCTTCACAAAGGGTTGTACATCTGCAAAGAAAAGCAGAGAAGAAAGAGGAAGCATCAGGAAGTAAAGCAGGAAATCCAAGATTCACAAAAGGCCTCGAAAGAGGGGGGTTTTGGGGCTGGGTACTGCTATTTAAAAGTATGAGCAAAAAATCCCCTCTACCATTATTTCACGCTTGTGGTGACTGAGGAAAAGAGATTTTATACATTCTTTGTAATGAAATAAATTACCTCAAGCAATGTCACCAATCTCTCTTCTAAATGCTTCAGGTGTAAGTGTGAAGCAGTTTCCAAATACAAATACAGTGCACCACTACTCTTGCTGAAGCGAGGGGTGGCGGTAGCAGGGCTTGTGGAAACAAGTATCAGACATAATGAAACAAGAAGTCAGAAATACCACAAAATTACTAAAATACAATCTCAGGAGAGGGTAATGACCCTCAAAGAAAGGAAAAATCCATGATGAGAAATTAAATTGGGAAACATCACGTTTTGTAACTTAGCTATTTGACATTTATATTTCATGCACAACTCTTAATCTTTATGAACAGATAACCACCAAAGTGCTAACACAATCACCAAAAACCAGAAGATTTTACATGAACTTTTGAACAGCTTGAAATATAAGAGCTATGATGGGCTGAAGCAGGGACTGAATGAACTAAAACCCCCTCTGTTTCAGAAATAAATCAAGTCGTCATGGATCAAGCTGAATGTCTTCTTCTGGGAAGCAAAGGAATGAAAACCGCCCAGTCTGATAATGGAAAAGTATAAAGTCAGTTAAAAAAACTTTTAAAAGAGAAGATATAGCTTGATTTTATAATCCAAGGAGAAAGTAACAGTAACTCTACTGCCTCTGGTAAGGTAAGCTTCTGGTCCAAATAAATAATTTGCGATAAAGGATACAACTAAGATAATTATCATGAGTAGGATTTCAGCCTGTCGGTAACTGGGAACTGTGAAATTCAAGGTTGTTAAAAGTATATTAAGTAACGAATGTCTGTAATGAAAAGTATTTGAACAAGAATATTAATATTTCTTAAAAGAGAAAAAAAAAAAAAAGAAAGAAAAGACATATCCCCAGACCATCTCCTTTGAATTTCTGCAGTGGGGCTGAACAAATTAAAATGCCAAGAATGTCAGTAAAATTGTTTTAGGTTGATGTGAAAATCGTCACTTGCCTACTGTAGTTAAAATGCCATCACATCCAATCAGTTAATGTTCTTTTCTTTTGTCTCCCCTCTCCTTTTTTTCAGTGTAAGCATTTTAGACTCTGTTGGGATGAAAACTGAAACTGAAATAAGGATCTAGTTCATGTGTTAGGATAAACTTCATTACAGTTTCCTGTGGGAAAGCGTGGTTAAAACACTGCTCCTAAAACAAATATGCAATACAGCTCAAAACAGAGACAGGAGTAAGGAAGTGTTTTGTAATGAATTATATTCCTCTATCACCTACAGCAATTACCTTCTGTTGCATTATGGCAGGTAGATTGACTGACCACAAAAGAGGAGAAGGAGAAAAGTACCATCCCTGAAAACATTTTAGGCCAGGCTGGATGTGGTTCTGAACATGATCTAAAGATGTTCTGCTCATTGCAGGGGAGTTTGACTTGATGAGCTTTGAAGCTCACTTCTAACCCAAACCAGTCTGTGATTCTATGATTCTATGAAAAGAATAAGAGGAAAATCACATAAAACCAGAGAAAGAAACAGGGATACAGTCAGCACAAGCACTTGCCCTTGAAAGAAGCTAAGAGTGAAGACTAAGTGTTTGTTTGATATGAAATGGACTTGGAATTGGCATGATGATGCCATCCTTGTGCCATGGGAAACAGGAGTTTGTTCACTTTCTGCAGACATCAGGTATCCAAAATACCTGATGCGGACATCAGTCATTAGCTTTACAACAGCTTTTAGAGGAGAGAAAGCTCATAATGGATCTTGGTTTTTTTTACAAGTTGAGGTGAAGTAGATCTGAAAGTGGCTAAAATAAAAATGGCCCAGAAATCAGACATGGAGGGGAAAACAGCCCTCTTTAGCTGGAGGTGATTTTCCCCTGCCAGTTGAGATTACCGGCACTTTCTTTGCCTTGCTTTTTGTTCTTGAAGCTTGAGGAGCCATGCATGATTTCCCACCCAGTCAAATAGTTCAGCCACCTCAGTAGCCAGAAGGCAAATCCAGAGTTAAGGTAGCTGGCATTGTCAACAAATGGGTCCTCAAAACACCCCTGATGCCCAAGATGCAAAACAATCAAAATAACTTTCCAAAAGTTAGCTTGAATTCTGCAGTAGTTTGGACCTTGTATGGGTCACAGGTAAGTAAACAAAATTGAAAACTTGAAATTTTCTGTTTCTTTTTCAGTCTCTTCTGTTTCTTCTTTGCACAGCTTTTTCAGTGGCTCCTGACATGATACTGCCTGATTACTTGTGGGAAGATCCATCCCGTCACTACTTTTGGTTATTTTACAAAAACAAGACAATTTGGGAACGTGGTTTATGGCTTTAAGCAGTCTTTTTTAAATCTAAGTCTGTGTGTATTATTATTGCATTGCTTAATGTACATTGTTTAAGTGTCTTTTTACAATATTTAGGTATAAAGAAAAGCAGAGATCAAATACTTTTGACTTTCTTATTCAGAGTTTCCTTCTTTGTTAGAGTATTACAAAAAGCATACAAAGGTGCATACTTTTTGGTATAATGATTCCTTTCTGGTTTTAGCTTTGTAATGATATAAGCAGTGCTAAACCTGTAGCTACTAGGCTTAGTAAACTCATTCTATGGACCCATTTTATGTCTCTCTCTCACAGAATTCCCTCCTTAGTGATGGAAGATTTACACTACCTAGTTTTAAATGATCATACTGTTATTCAGTAGGTAGCTCACAGGAAAACCTTTGTGTCAGTATGACCAGGAATGGGATTTGCTACTGTCTGATTCTTCATAATGTTGTATTTAACTTACAGACCTTTAGTTAAATTCAGATAGAATTTTTATTTCAGCGCAGCCTCTCTTTTCTCCAGCCATGCTGGATCGAGGTCTAATTCTAGGAAGTGAAGAGCACAAGGCCAAATCTCATTGAAATGACCATTATTTGGGCTTTTCAAGCACATCTAAATCTTTGTGGTACTCTCTCATCTCCATTGATGTCAAGAGACATTTTTAAAGCTTAAACTCTTCCTCAAAATAAAACCTGTGATGTGGAATCCCTTCAACTTTGCAAAAGTCAGCTTCCAGAACTGGAGTAGAAAAATGTATAGAAACACAATTTTATATGGATTGAACCAAAATGCAAGATCATTACCTCCTATCTGAATTTGTAGGTTTCAGTTTAGGACTAGTGAAAATAACAAGCATTGGAAAAGAAAGGAAAATAGAGCAGCCACCTTAAACCACTGTCACTACAGTTTTTGTATGCCTAATGGGACTGTTATTTTGACCTCCAAATAGTTGGAACATAATTAATCTAGAATTAGGACTTCCTGTTAAGAACTTAGCTAAGCAAAAGTACTTGATAAGAAGTCTCATCCCCAGTGTAGAATTTTCCTATATCACAAGTTCAGTCCACACCACAAATTCAGCTTCCACGTCCTATTTGGGTCCTATTTTAGAAGAAGATTCATCAGACGGTTAAGAGGTATATATATTGCTAAAACCTGGTCAATGCAAATGCAACTCTACCAACATTCATTTGTTGAATGACAAGGTAAGGTGTCTTGTGTTTTTAATTAAACAATTTCAAGAATAATCTAGTAATGTGTAGCTCTATTGAAATGCTTGAAGTAGCTTACAGTTTTACTTTTCTTGGACAGTGTAACTGACACCTATACCTTCTAGAGGCTAAAGGGGGGCTACAAGAATGCTGGAAGAAGACTTGTGACAAGGGCCTGTAGGGACAGGACAAGGCAGGGACTGGCTTTAACCTGCTCGAGGGGAGGTTGAGATGAGATCTTAGGCAGGAACTCTTCCAGGCCAGGTTGGGGGGTCTTGGAGCAACCTGGTCTAGTGGAAGGTGTCCCTGCCCATGGCAAGGGGTTGGAACTGGATGAGCTTTAAGGTCATCTCTTCGAACACAAACCAGTCTGTGATTCTATGATACTGGCTGATCATAAACTAAATATATGTATGTTGAAAAATAAACCCGTTTTCTAACTCCTGTATTCCATAAAAATAGGAATGTAGGCTTTTATGAGGAACTGCTAAAACAGCCATGAAAATGATATATCCTCTCTGTGGACACAAAATTGGTAAGTGTAAAACATCCATATGCTCTAGGAGGACAGGGTCACTAACTCTGGAAAATTAGAATGAAAATACTAGTAATTAAAATAGTTCTGTTGCTTTTTTTTTTTTTTAGAAAAGAAAATGTGAAAGTCATTGACAAAATTATTACATCCAACTAATATACATTGGAATGTGCCCTAGTTTACCTCACATATCTTTTACCACAGATAATAATTCTACAATAGCTAAAGTAAGTGATGTGACTGTCAGTTATACAGTGCATAAAATCTGTCTGTCATAAAATCATAGCTGTTAGGTTTTTAGTAGTGTTTTGAAGACTCTCAGTCACTTCCAGCCCCCATAGAGGATTCCTCCATCCCCATCAGTGTCCTCTCCTTCTTCGCTGGTTCCTGTCTGGGGGCTTCAGGAGACTCTCTCGATACTTCACGTTTGTGTGGAACAGTCGGACCATCTCATGGTCTTTGTTATCCAATACTCTGGGCAGAAAGAGAGAGGACTTCTGTGTTCTGCGAGTTTTAAAGCCCCTTCTAGGTCGTCCTTTCCCATTGATCGAGACATACCAGAGTCTCTCTGCACCAGCTTTGCGCTTAGTGCCTTCTCTGTTAGGTACAGTTTGGTAGAGACGGGATGCATAAGTGTTGTAACCCAATTCATGGATTCTCTCCACAAACTCACACTCCGCATTATAATATTCCTGTAAAAAAAACATGACAAAGAAAGACCATGAGTAACAGATCTCTTCTACCTCCAGAAGATTGGACTAAAATCTTAAGCAAGACTCAGTTTTAGGATAAGGACTACAGTATGTGTCATAAGAAAAACTGAGACTTCTTGTGCTACGAAAGGTAAGCATTCTGCACTGAGACCAATTTGCAACAAGGCACTCCCTGTCAGCACTGCGAGAATACTCAGGATCACAGACAGAAAGAGACCAAAAAACAATGTGAAAACAAAAAATGTTGTGTCAACAGGAATCAATACTCTGCTGATTGATTGTGTTGCTGTAAATGTGTTGGTTTTGTTCTTACTGACCTAAATATGCCTGTGAACCTGATGGACAATTGCAGTGCTGCCTATCAACCTTTGCCATCTATTAAAAAGGCAAAATCCTACAGTTTATTGTAAAATCTGGCTCTTCAATTGTCTATTATTAATTAGATACACCTGTAGTCTGTTACACCCAGTTTGTTATGGATATTTGAGCAGTAAAAACCCAACTTTATGAGGCTTCTTTGTTTGCTTAAGCATGACAAAATGAAATCACACCCTGCCCACCAGTGTGTTCCTCCAAAATGCTAGGGTGCTCCTTTACCACAAACCCTGAGGGAGAATATGCACCCATCCTGGGTGCTCACATTTTACATGAGCTGTCAAAATCTCTCCCTTTTCATCTCAGCTGAGAGAAAACTGTGCAAAAGCCTGGCATGAGGACTCCTTCCTCCTCCCTGAGAGCAGTAGGAACAGAACAAGTAAAGGACCTCCCACACTGTACATGTTTTCTTAACTAAAATCATCTTTGCTGTACCTGTATGATGAGGATTTCAGTATCTAGCATGTAAGGCCCTGAGGCAGAAGGGAACTGGTACCCTGGTCTTCACTGAGCTTTTCTTATTTCACATCTCCTCTGTGGAGGACATGGGAAGGGCACAGGTAGCCAAGCTGGGGCTTGAAAAGCCATAGGCTCCACTAACAACATGTTTTTAGTGCTATTCAGTCACCAGAATGCTGATAGGCATTTAATAAGGTTTTAAAAGACTCCACATGTCTCAGCTTCACAGCTGTAAAACGGAAGTGCCCTTCCTCACAAGGACAAGGGTTTCAGATGCTGCGGTGCTGGAGCACACACAACTACCAGATGTAGGTAGATTTGTTCTGCTGTCTGCCTCAGTTCTGGTTGTCGAGGGTTTACCACAGAAGATAAACCTAGAGGATTATCACAAATATGCTAAGGATGCAAACGAATTCTGCAGGCTCAACAAATTCATTTTATAGACATGGGAAAATTAGTGAGCCAAGGAATAGCAGAGTTATTCCAATATTATTTTTCTAGGGAAAAAGAAAAAAAAAGTTGGAGAGAAATAGGTTTTCCTGGATTATCCCTGCAGCTCTGAAACACAAATCTGAAACAGTGTCTCACAGACCTGAGCTGGAACAGCAGAAATTATCTTTCTTTTAGTTGTTCGGAAACCTTTTGTGGCTGATATTCTTTGGCACGTGACAGCTGAACAAACTTCAGGATGGCCTGATGCTCCTCACACTAGAAAGGGAAGTCTAGGAGATGAGGGTTCTCTGGGCTATACTGCTCTAGGCGAGCAGATTTTTATTAAGAATTTTTATTATTGTTTTACTTAAGTTTAATTCATTTGGAGGAAAACAAGAAGAAAGAAAGATGAGAAAGAACTTGAAAATTCATCCTTCCCGTTAATTTCTGTGGGGCAACACTGGCTCTCAGCTAATGGAGCAACCTCTGTCAAAAAAAGATGCCCACTTTAATCAGAATACTAACTGGAAGCATAGAAGTGGCCAGCTTTAGCTCTGGCACAGCAGAGCTAGTATGTTCTCATGCCACTTCGGCTGCATTTTCCTTTGCAGGAATTGTTTGTGATCTGCTTTAATCAGTGTGCACCCCATGAAACACATTACAGAAGCTGGGTCATAAACACTATCTGATCATTCTTAAAAAGGTGGAGTAAAATACATTAAATGAGGAATGAATACATTAAGTGAGGAAACTGAGTTGATTGTGTTACCAAGGTGGCATTCATGTGGAAAAAGGTGGCATTGCTTGAGGACATATTATGCTGTTCAAGTTGACAGAATCTTATCTAAGGACTAGTTGGAGGAAGCAAATTCTACATAGCCATATTTACCCTCTTCAAATCTGTTTCCGTACCATGGGATTCCTGGAGAAACTGCACAGTATGGCTGTTAGACAGTAGGAGATCACAAGATTGCTAGGGATGTAATCAAAGACAATTTAAGAAATTTAGGGAGGTAGGCATGTGTGTAGTATACACACTGACAAATACGCCTTTATATATTCCTGAATGCAAGGAAATCTAAGCTGAAGTGTTTTGTTCACTGGGGTGAAATATTGGCTGGGCTGAAAAGGCAAGACTCCCACTAATATCAACAAAGCTTAGATTTTACCTCAAAGACCAGGACAAAAAATTAGATCAAAGGAGTAAAATAAAGTGTTTATTTTCACCTTTATCTTCTTGTACCTTCTCGCACTTTTTTCCTTGCTACAGCCCTGCCTTTTAGTACCTGTAAATTCCTTCACTGCCCAGCCAAATGCTCTGTGCAAAGAAACTCCTGTCAGTAAGCTGTTTTCTTATAAGAGATGCTTCATTTACTTACGGATATTTGTGATCCAACATGTATATCTTCTGCTAGTGCCCAAGACCCACATCAAATACAGGCAAAAAGAAAATAAGAACACAGCTTCCTTCCAGTTTAAAAAAATATATCAATTTGTTATCTGTATAATTCGAGACAGAAATCGGTTGTAACATTACTCTTTTCTCTCTAAATGGTTATTTATAAGAAATCACTGCTCCCCACTAGGCCCCTTCTTCCCATAGGAAGTGACAGGCAGACATCAATCTTAAGTACAACTTACTGATGCATAAAGTCTGCCCCTTTTGTTCATGGCCAGATATCTGCCAGAGAACAACCCCTTGATGGCAACGATTCCAACATCAACAGCAGTTATTTCAAAAATACCTAGAAACAGAAAAAGTCATGAGATATATTGTTGTTCCACCATCACGTGCAATTTCCTAAGATACATTTGAACATCTGCTTACCTGCAGAGCGTGATTTCACAGCTCTCACTACCTAACATCAAGATCACAGTGCAACCATGAGTTAAACCAGACTATTATTTGAAACTGTATAAACCAACAATGTGGGAATTGCTTGACAATAAAACCTGAGATATCTGATTGAGACTGAACTCTCTAAAAAATGAAAAAGATCTGACATTGAACTATAGGTTCACTTAATCCTATATGTATATAAAAAAGTTTAAATCTTCTTTAATTCTTACCAGCACAAGAGCTCTTGGCTTAATGAAACCAGTCACAAAGCTGCCTATTGCAGGACAAAGCCCTTGCTGAGGTCTCCAGGGGGTAAACCAAAGTAATTTGGCTGCATTTTTGAAGCCAGGTATATAATCATGAAAGAAACTTGTCATTTAAGAGGTCAACATAGCCCTCCAGACAAGGACATTATGACTGTCCAAGCCAAATTAAAAGGAAGGAGATTTTCAGCCTGTCAAAGATGGCGTCTCAAGAACAAGAAAAGCATCACAGGTGAGGCTGGTGCGATACCAGCTAAAGCGTTCAGCCAAAGGTGCCACAATGTTGACAGAGGCACAAATGGCTTGGGAGATGTAGCATTATACATGCAGGGCTCTCTCGCTGGCTTGCTCAGATTCTACTCTCAATTCCCTTAATGACTTTCCCTGAGTGTCTGAAGGCAAGAGGTGCCCCCTGCACTCAAACCCGTTGCCGTCTATTGGCAGCGATACGGCAAAGCCGACGCCTATCCCCTCTGCAGAGCTGGATTACTGGCCTGGGAGAGTTGGGGTGGGTCTGGTACAGCTGTTTTGAATCAGGTCCCGGATCGCTGCCGAAGGACGCCTCTTCCAGGCTTTGATAGCGGGGGGGGGGGGTCTCGAGGAAATAGTGGTTTTCCTTTATGGACTTCAGACAGATCCCTGAGATCTCCCTTATCTCTGTGTGCCATCACCAGACGGGATTTAAGCTTTCTGGGATGGTGGGGCCGGGGCCGGGCTGTACCCTGCGCTCCCCCGGGGCAGTGGCAGCGCTGATCCAGCTGGGCTCCCCTCCCTCCTGCCGCCCTCGCACAAACTCCATCGTTCCCCGCATATCCCGTTTCATCTTAATTACCGCCTATCCGCAGCACATATCAAAGGGGACAGATGTGATTTAGCCCGTGGAAGCTCAAGCCCCCCGCGGGAGATAAGCTGAGGGGTGCAAGGGCAGTCTGCTGCCCGTCGGGGAGGGCACCGGCTGCCCAGCGGCCCGGGCTTGGGCTGGTCTAGCGTGGGAATCCTCCACTGGGACGAGGACAAGTGACAGATCAGGCGGGACGAGCAGGGTAGGGTCCCGGTCCCGGTCCCCATGGGGGGGGCAGGGGAGGGGGGGAGGAAGATTTAGGGATCCCGCTCTGAGCCCCACCGCCGCAGGGCAGGCCCCCACTACAAGGACAGGGGCAGAGGGGGCTGCCCCGTCGAGCCCGCCAGCCTCCGGATCCGAGACGGGATCTCGCTAAGCCCGGCGAGGGGACGGCGAGAAAACTCCGGCACTGGGGGTACCCAAGCTCCCTCGCCGAGGAGCCCTGGCGGAGCCACCGCACGTCCAGCTCCGGCCCCAGGCAGGAAGGGAGGCGGGAGAGGCTTCACCACCTCGCGGTCCAGCACTGTCTCCGCCACAGCCGCAGCAATTGGTCCGAGGGAGAGACCCCCCCCCCCCTCCAGGGGATGTGGGATGGGGAAAGGTGTTGCCGGTACTCACTGTAGATGCTGTTTTTCTCCAGGGTGCCGTTGATCCTGCCGCTGGGGTGGATTTGGAGGTGGTACTTGGTGGCACAGTAGAGCTTCCTTCGCCGGGGCGCTCCCCCGAGGTGCTCGTAGACGCCGCCGCGGCCCCCCGCATCCCGGCACTGCCGGGGGTGGCTCGGGAGGGCTCCGGTGGCCTTCCCCGGGGCCCACGGCTCCTGCAACAAAGTCAGGAACAAGATCCAAATTATAACCATTGTGGCATGATGGCTGCAGCGCTTAGTCTGTCGGGGAGATGGAGGCTTGGAGCAAATGGCACCAGGGGTCCCATTAAAGCCGTCTTGCTAGCAGCACTCCGAAGTTGCAGAACACACACTGTTTCGAGCCGCGAAGCAGTGGCAAGATTTTATCGGCCCCGAACTGCCCCTTTTATCTGTCTCAGGTTTACTTAAATCAATAGACAACAGCAAAGGCCATCGAAGAGTCCCAGCTGTTTGTATTAGATGGAGCTGCCATCATCAACCTTCTCCTTGGGTTTCTAGCTAGACAGACGGCATGCAGGAGAGACAGAAAGGCAGGAGGAGGGAGGGGGAGACAGAGAAGAGGGCGACACCCGCTGAATTTCGGCAGAGACTGCGAGGGAAATAGCTGATCGACGGAGCATAGAAATAAAAGCTGCTTCCTGCAACAATAGCCTGAGCTGCGACCAACTGATGCAAAGCAGAGGAGGCGAAAGGTACCGCTCTCGTGTGAACTCCCAGAGCGCAGCGTGGATAAAATTACACAGCATCGCCCCGACATCCCGCAAGGAGAGGAAGGGGGGAGTTGGGGGGTGGTGTTAGCTGCTGCTTCTCCTGCCCCGAGGAGAGGCGCGGAACCTCAGCTGGGCACCGCCGCGGCAGCTGCGGTTGGGCTGGGTGGGGGGATGCTCGGAGTGAATATCTTCTACCCGCCTAGGTTTGTCCCCCGTGTTGAAAGCAGTTAGTAGTATATCAAACAGCTTACGGTTACAGATACGCATTCTTTAGGGACTTTTAGTCATTTCTAAATTAACACTAAAGCCGGAGCGTTATGATATGCGAGAAGCTGGATCATATCCTTCTCCTTAACTATGATACTCCTTAGCTGCCCCCCCCCCCCCCCCCCCCCCGCGTATCTTCACACCCCTTCCTACGAGTTCCAAAGGTGATGGAGCTGCCTAGGAATAAATAGAAAAGAAGGCAAAAGGTGCAACAGCTCCGGAATTTGCGCTGTTCCCTGTGTGTGAGGCTCAAAGACGGTTCGTTAATCAGATCTGCATCTGAAACAGTCAGTAGGAGTTTTAGGGAAGTGTTTGGGAGATAATTAGTATTAATGTGCTGAAAGGGCACATAAATACACCTTTGAAGTGAGGCACGTCAGGATTCAAGCGTTTGACCTTGATCAATCTGAGATGGGTTGTTTGTTTTTCTGGTTCCCCCCCGCCCCCCCGAATGGGTGAACTTGAAGATATAAAATATTTTTAAAGACATTTTTATGTAGATCACGAGGATTTTCTTACACAGCTTTAAAACTAAACAAGAAGCTTTTACTAGTGGGAAAATTAAGTGATACAACCTTTCCCTAACAGGAATTGCAGAAGGACGAAATGATATCGAACATTTCTTCCTACTCTAACCTGTGCTTAATATTTAGTAGTTCTCTAAGGCTAAAAGGCTTTTCATTATACAGTCGCCTGGATTAAAAGGAAGCACATAACTCTCTTCTTCCCCAATCACCCCTCTCTGCTACCACCATTCCTTCCTCCCACTTGTCCTCCCCGCAAGTTAAGCCCCAGCCTCGCACGGAGGGTTTGATCTGGGGATGATAAATGTTTGTACAATTAATTCTTGATTGCCGTGCTGCTGCAATGCCACTTCCAGGCTGTCTTGCAGTTCCAGTGCATGTAGTAAAAGTAAACCACTGGAAATTCAAATAATTAAAGCGTCGCATCTGCGGGAAAATACGAGAACAGAAACACGCTGTACCCCAATCTTGGCGTGTAGCAGGGCTCGTTGCTTGCGGTATAAATCCTTCAGTCCTTCCCAAAAGAAGCAGCCCTTCCTCCCAGGAATCCCTTGGGAATCGAGTCGTACAGACTCGGACCCTCTGTCGAGCTACAAGGCAAAAGTGGTGGCAGAAAAATAAGTGGACGTAGAAGTCTCCTGGAAGATGCTTTCATCGGAACGTCGTGAAGGCGAGATAAGACTTAATTACTGCCAGTAATTACAGCCCATCTCCTCCGACGACATATATGGTCCGAGCAGCGCCCCATGGGTGTGCAGCTGACAGTTTGGGATTTGCAGGCAATTTTTCATTAAAAACACCCCCAATGTCACAAGACCTTCTTCCCCCCCCCCCAAGAAATCCAAAAGCTTAGTGGGTGGAAGAGTAGCACATTAATGACTTCTGCTCAAATTGCTTCCATCTTGATCACATCTTCGTAATTAGCACCATCATCTACAAATCTTTCCGCCCTGGGCATCCCAACACAGGCTTCCCAGCGCTGTATATCCTGCTTCTTAGGGATGGCAACATTTAACGTCTTTGCCATTAATGGTTCCCTTTCAAAACGAAACGAATACAACCTCCACGGAAATAGCAAAGGGTTTGTAAGTAGCTTGTCTCGCTTAGTGCAATACTGAGTAGCAAGTAACCTGAAGTTGTTGTGCTCGAGCCAGACATCTCTACAATAAAACATAAGCCCACTCTTGTGTTTTCAGTTGTCTGGTGACCATTTTTTTTGCAAACAAAAAGGGTCCCTTTGATGTGGTCTCATTCTAACCGGGGTGGGGGGGGGGGGGGAATGTCAGATGTGGGCTTGCTGGAAATATTTTTAATTATGCCCCAAAGCTTCTTATAACCCCGAAGTAATAATCACAGGGAGCAGTTTGGGTCTGTTACTTCACGTGAAGGGGAAAATGCTCTCCAGTATGTAATATAGGTACAACTAGATTAGGATTGCAGCAGATAACGAGCCATTAAGTGGCTGGGAATGAGTATTTTCTGTGGAACAGCGTTTCTCCTGGGTAGAAGAGGGTATCTGGGACAGACGTTTTTATCCTTACACCGTGCACACCGTAAGCACTGAAAGCACTTGTCTTTTTCACTTACATATTCAGGTATGTGCGTCTGAGATCTTCACAGCGCAGCAATGCATAGTTCCATTTAAATATTAAGTAAATGGAAACATAAGAAAGGGAAAAACCCGCAAACCTCATAAAATCCCCCCCCCCCCCCCATGATGTATGAATTTAATCTGCAATAAACATTACACATAGCACATTGTGTGACGATTCCGCTTGAATTAGGATGGGGTTTTACTCCGTGGTCCACTGCCCCAGCACTGATTTACGACCAGCCTGTTAATCTAACAAGAAGGAAGTTGCAATTTGTAGAGCAGTAAATACCCAGGCGGTGGGAGGATCCCCCAGTAGAAAAGAAAGGCCCTCCTCCTCCAATTAAAACTCCATCCTAACCCCACTGTGGGCCGTGGGAAGGGCTCAAAGCAAACACCTCGGTGGCTATTAGGGGTCTGGTTGCAATGTGCTAATGTCATCTCCCGCTCGGGGCTCTCCTACCCGGTGCAGCCTACTCACACCTGCTGGTAGTGGGAAGAGCTTCTAAATTCATTTGATTTTATACAGCTATATCTTGTTTTCTTTGAGGCTTCCTATCAGGGCTATTCCACACCCTGTGAACTATATAATCTTGTTTAAATGACTTTCCAGACCACACAGCATCATCTCAACTGGCTCTACACGTGTGGGCAATGATGTTTAGTGTGTTGGACACTATTAACTCCCTGAAAGCAGGATAAAGGGAGAGTAGAAGAATGTTCTAGGGGGTAAATTCATGGTTTTCCAGGTTTGGGATGCTTTCTCAGGTGGAGAAAATAAGATTTAGATCCTTTCAAATGGAAAGAGACAGAAAGAATTCTCGAAAGTCAGCGTTAAACATCTATCAGGCTTATCATTTTCCCCTTTATCAACTTCATATGAAGTGTTTTTCATGTTTGCAGGTACTTTTTATGGTTCATGAACAATGTGAGATCTTCAGATTACATATTATATGCTATAGTGCACTTAAGACAATAAATTAGTTTAGAATTCTTAAGCTTCTGAATTTAGGTTAAAAGCATATGTGATTTTAACTGATACTGATATTAACATCTGCTAATTTAGCTGTTATATGTATTTTACAATATCTATTTTTTATTATCTAAAAGAAATTTGGAGAGGGGCTTTGAACGAGGGCCTGTAGGGACAGGACAAGGGGGAATGGCTTTAACCTGACAGAGGAGAAAGTTCTTCCCTGTGAGGGTGCTGAGGCGCTGGCACAGGCTGCCCAGAGAAGCTGTGGCTGCCCCATCCCTGGCAGTTTTCAAGGCCAGGTTGGACAGGGCTTGGAGCAACCTGGACCCTAGTCTAGTTGAAGGTGTCCCTGCCCATGGCAGGGGTTGGAACTGGGTGAGCTTTAAGGTTCCTTCCAAACCAAACCAGTCTGTGATTCTATGATTCTATTATACTGACATCATGGTGTGAATGGGTAAGTTCCTCCAGGAAATTCCTACTAAAATTGGAAAGAGTTTCAATTGCTGAAGACTGAGGGATTAATCCTTCATTCAAAGTCCAACAAAGTCACCAAGAACCCTTTTTTTTTTTTTTTTTTAATCCTGGTGAAGTTGGATCAGTCCAAATCTTTCTACTAGAAAAATTATTTTTCCTTTGTTCTCAGATAATCTAATGGTTTATTAGGAATAAAACGTTCGAAACAATGAATGCAGCGTGAAACAGAAATAGTCTTTTTCTCCTCTGTTGCTTACTCCTTTTCTATACAAAACCCAAAGGGGACTTTAGAAGAAATGCAATGCAACCAAAAACTTTGTGATGGTAGCATTTAGATGGCTTGTAAAGATTTGTGTCAGGCTCAACCTGTGCTACACCAGGGATATTCATGGAAACATAGAATAAACAAGGTTGGAAAAGACAAGATCAAACGTGGGCACGGACACCACTAAACCACTGCACTAAAGGCCTTGTCTAAACGGTTTGTTAGCACTTCAAGGGACGGTGACTCCACGACTGCCCCAGGCAGCCTGTTCCGATGCGTGAACACCCTCTTGGGGAAGAAATTGTTCTCAATAGCCAGTCTAAACCTTCCTTGAAGCAGCTTGTGGCAATTTCCTCTTGTCCTGTCTCTTGTTAACTGGGCACAGAGACCAGCCCCCTCCCGGTTCCATCCTCCTTTCAGGCAGCTGTAGAGAGCAGTAAGGTCCTCCCTGAGCCTTTTCTTCTCCAGACTAAAACCCCAGTTCCCTCAGCTGCTCCTCATCACACCTGTGCTCCAGGCCCTTCACCAGCTCTATTGCCCTTCTCTGGACCTGCTCCAGCACCTCAATTCAGACCAATACAGAACTGTAAAGGGCAGCCATTAAAATAACTAACCATGAGGGAGATGGGGATGTCTAAAAGAGAAGCAAGGGAGTGTAAAAACAATAGAAATGGGATGTGTTGATAACTCGGGGACCAAATTTGCACACCCATTTCACACCTTTGATATCTCAATCATCACTTGAAAGTCTGAGCATTGGGGAAAAAAATTTTCTCCATGTTACTCCTCAGCATGTGTTTTTGAAATCGGCTTCAAAGCATTTACAGAGAAGTGTGGTGCACCTGGAAGGAATATCTGGACCATATCCCTGATGGAATTGCACTCCAAGACATGCTATTCGGAGAAATCTCCTACTACTTTTAGAGTTTATCCCCCGGTTCCTTTCACAATCAGAGGCTTGTTATGATCTCACTCGGCCCTGCAAATCTTTGGGAGTTGGGTTACCTGAAGATAAAAGATCTCTTTTTCCAGGCTGGGGTTGGATCAGCACTTTGCAAAATCAGATGACAGGCAGAAGGGTCAGGCTTGGGTCTGGGCATGGGGCTGCCCAAGCACCAGGATCAAAACACAAAAGGCCTGCCTCAGGGAAATGCCATGTGCATCAATATATGTCCCTGGAATTAAAAACCTAGTGCCAGGAATTATCTCCTCCATAAGATGAAGATTAAGAAAATTAGTAATTGTTGCATTTGAACTTTTCTGCTTTTAGGAAAGACCACTTTAGATCAAGGTTTGAATCATATGGCAGGGCATTACCCCCAAAGACCTCATTCATGGTTATATGTTGTCCTAAAGGTGGTCATAATGCAAAGTATGTTGAAGTTCCACCTAGATTAAGGCTGAGAGAGCTAGACTTCTTCAACCTGGAGAAGAGAAGGCTCCAGCGAGACTTTAAAGCAGCTTTCAGTGCCTAAAGGGACCCACGAGAAATCTGGAGGGGGGGTTTTGACAAGGGCCTGCAGGGACAGGACAAGGGGGAATGGCTTTAACCTGACAGATGAGATCTTAGGAAGAAGTTCTTCCCTTTGGGGGTGAAAAGATGTCCCTGAAGAATCTTAGAAGGAAGGTGTAGACATAATTTGTGATTTATAAGAACACAGAAGTGGTTTGAGGATTGCATGTGACAAGACTGCGATTGCAAAACCACAGTGGAAGCACTCTAACTCCATCCTAAATACTTGTAGCCTCCAGTTTAAATTAGTAATTATTAGCACAAATAGAATATTTTCCCACTGAATAGGGCCTTTTGGTGGCAAAGAGGTATACTGGGGTCAAGAAAGCAGGTCAGGGCTATTTTCTTTCCTGATCTTTACATTGCACAACTGTAATGCTACTGAATGCTGTAACTCAGTCCTAGATACCAGTGCTTACATACAACATTTCAGGTGATGTCTGAACTCATGGTGTGCATAGAAGTGGTTAAGTAAGCATCAGGTCTGGGGAATCTTGATATCACCAACATCTACAGCCAAATTTCACTGTGCTGGAAGACACACGTGAATTTGCAATGAGTATTTTTCTTATTAATGCTGTGGCAGCATTCACCTTTTCTGTAAAAATTAAGTAACATAAGATAATAAACTCAGAATAACAATACCAAGAGCAAATGGCCAATGTTACTTTATCCATCTCCAAATCTTATTGCACATCTCACTCCCCTTCGCTGCTTCTCTTTCAGAGATTTTTCTTACTAGGTAATGAAATCTGGCCACTTTCTTGCTCTGCTTGAGGTGTCTGACTATAAAACACAGGTGAGTAACTTTTTCTTCACATCCAA
Source organism: Neopsephotus bourkii (assembly GCF_033783945.1). Classification (NCBI taxonomy): domain Eukaryota; kingdom Metazoa; phylum Chordata; class Aves; order Psittaciformes; family Psittacidae; genus Neopsephotus; species Neopsephotus bourkii. The sequence goes on along the minus strand of NW_026901264.1, from coordinate 679,964 downwards.
ATACTCCCAGCATAGGTGAAGTGCATCCTATAGATGTCACTTGTTGGATGTATTTACTAAGGCCTTTTTTAGGGGTATTTATATGGACCAGAATTTTTCCTTCATCTCATTTTAAAAATATTGGTGACCTTGCAGAATTGGGTCTTTAGTGAATTACAGGAGGTTAGATACTTATTTCATAGAATCACAGACTGATTTGTGTTGGAAGGGACATTAAAGCTCATCCAATACCAAGACCCTGCCATGGGCAGGGACACCTTTCACTAGACCAGGTTGCTCCAAGCCCCGTCCAACCTGGCCTTGGTCACTGCCAGGAATGGGGCAGTCGCAGCTTCTCTGGGCAACCTGTGCCAGTGCCTCACCACCCTCATAGGGAAGAACTTCTGCCTAAGATCTCATCTCAATCTCCCCTCTATCAGGATAAAGTCATTCCTCCTTGTCCTGTCCCTACAAGCCCTTGTCCAAAGTCCCTCTCCAGCTTTCGTGTAGCCCCTTTAGACACTGAGAGCTACCCTAAGGTCTCCCCTGAGCCTTCTCTTTTCCAGGCTGAACCAGAGCTGCTCCAGCCCTCACAGCATCTCCATGGCCTCCTCTGGACTCACTGCAACAGCTCCACATCTCTCTTGGGTTGTTGCCCGAGAGCTGGATGCAGGTCTGCAGGGGGGAGCTCCCCATAGTGCAGCAAAGGGGGAGAATCCCCTCCCTTGACCTGCTGCTCATGCTTTGGGGATGCATCCCAGCACATTGGTCTGCAAACACACACTGCTGGGACATGGTGAAATTCTCACCAACCAATGTCCCCAATATCTTGATGTCTGAGACCTGTTTTTCCCAAATCTGTTCCTTGCTACCATGAATCACTTCTAGGTAATCCAGTAATTTGCTTTCATAAGCTCTAAGTGAAAATTTCCAGAGCTGTTCCTGTATAATTTCTCACAAACTGTGCATAGAATATTGAGTCCAAATCAACTCTTTCAGCCAATTCTGATTTGGTTTTTGGTTCATAGGCTGCCAAGACTCTAACTTGACCACAGCAGCAGTCTGCAGAGTCAAGAAAATCAGGCCCTGTTTTGGATGTGCATATTTCAGTCCTTTTCTGGATTGATGGCTCTTGCTTTAGGACTACAGTGAGGAAGAAATCAAACTCGGATCATTTCACAGCCCCAAACTGCAGGACAATCTGAATAATACTACCAGGTCTCTGGAAACTTTCAGGTTTGTTACCTCTCTGGTACTTCATCATTATGAAGAAGGGTGGATTCTAATATGAAGAAGTTGTATCCCTTGTGCAAAGTCCAGGGCACTATTATCTATCTCAGAAGCATCTTCTTTATTCAAATATAGAGGATGTTACCTGAAGTTGTGCTCCAGCTACATTGAAATGCAGCGTTGTTCCTTGAATACTGATCTCTGTATCAGACCTCACAAGGGAATCCAGGAATGCTTTTCAAAGACACTTCTTCAGATAAATTAGAAGTTGCTAGAAGATGCACAGTTCCTCTTCTAATTCCCACTCTCCCCACCATGCACGAGTCATCCAGGGATAACAAATTTACCCTGTGCTTGAAAAATCTTGCACCTGATCTCAAAATAATCCTTTTTCTCTTGACTGACCATTTGGTTGTTTCCTCACTCTGCACTGGCAGTAATCTCAATGTGGAGCAGAAGTTTAGAGACTTATTCGCTCACTAGCTGTATCATTTTCCCTCATGGAAGTGAAAATAGACATAATTTTCAGTCTACTACCCAATACAATCTGATCCAATCCAGCCTAGCCATTACATATCCAAAATACACCAATTCTTGGGTAAGAGAAAACCCAAAAGCAGCACAAAAAATCAAGAGAGCCTCCTCTGTTCCCTGTGTTCCCTTGCCTTCTCCCACTCAGAAGGAAGAAAGCTCTGCCCAGCAAGGCTTGCACCCATTCTTAAGCTCTATTACCACCTCAGACTCAGCTATTTGGCTACTGTGAGAAGAGGAGGGTTGGTCAGATCATGCTTTCCCCACTTCGCTTCTCCACTACCTTTAGGTAGGGTGTATGTCACAGAGAGCCGTGCTGAGGCCTCCTCCTAGGATAAAGATTGCCATTTCCTAATGGGCTGGATGCAATCCATATCTCTAAGCATCTTTCACTGGTTAAGGAATAGGACCATCTGTTTCTAACTGAAGCCAAGACATTCTTTGAGCAATCATGTTTGGAAGATGGTGATTGCTGGGAGTGATCTACAGCAGGTGGCGACTCACAGAACTCCTCTCAAACTAATTGGTGAACGTCAGTCAAACATCTGAATTAAAATTAATTTAAACTTGAAAAGGAGAAGTTCAGGTTAGATCTTAAGAGGAAGTTCTTCCCTGTGAGGCTGGTGAGGCGCTGGCACAGGTTGCTCCGAGAAGCTGTGGCTGCCCCATCCAGTGTGTTCAAGGCAAGGTTTGATGGGGCTTGGAGCAACTTGGTCTAGTGGAAGGTGTCCCTGCCCATGGCAGGGGGTTGGAACTGAGTGAGCTTTAAGGTCCCTTCCAACCCAAACCAGTCTGAGATTCTATGATTCTAAAAGAGGACAGTGGGTGTCATAATCACCTGAATCACCTGTGGAAATAGAATGCACACAGTTACAAAGAACTATTTGTTTTTGTCTTAAGTTTTGAATTTTTAGAGACACAATGTTTTTCAGGTCACTCATTAAAATCTAATCTGTGCTTAGTAAGAAGGACACCCACCTCTGAACAGACACACACTGACACACCTGCATCCCCTAACATATGTAATGCCTGAACTTGCAAACTCTTTGTCATGAAAGTAATCTTTTTTCATGTGAGGAACCCCATAGGACTATTCATGCAATGGAGAATTACTCACACAAGTAAAACTTTGCAGGATCATGTCCTGGATCTAACAACAGCATTTTAATTACAGAAAACCCACAAGCAAAGTGTACAAAAGAGTTGGGTTTTTGTTTGTTTGTTTGTTTGTTTTTGTTTGTTTTTTTTTTTTTTTTTTTCCTGGACAATAACAAAGGTTATTAGCCTTCTCTCTTTTTCCTCCCTTCTTGCTCTTTGGTTTAAAAGGAGGCACCAATAATCCAAACCAAATAAAACTGACCTTTGAACCTTTTTTGCTGTACTTTTTCTCATGCCATGATTTCTTTAGTCTGTTAGTGATCTGAAGGCTTGTTCTGGGCTGCAGCCACTTTCCCAGACAGGACTGCCTTTCGTCCCCTGACAAATCACTGCTGAGCCCCTTTTGTCCTGCACCACTTTGATCTCACCTGCCTGTCAGGCAAAAAAGAACTCCCGTACAGTCAGAATGCATTGCAAACAAATTGGCAACCATTTCATTCCCGTACAACATTTCAGCAAAGATCAAGATAGAGATAGAGAATTTTTAACCCTTTCATTGACCTGGAGGTCTGAGAAGGAATGCTCAGTTATGGTGGAGTGATAATTTCTTCAGGAATTGGAGGATTAACACCTCCTTTCCCCCCCAAAAAAACACAACAAACCTCTGCAGATCATAATTGCATGACATCTTAGCTCTCAGATACAAGGAGTTATTGCACAGTGGGCGGTGCTAGGTCCAGGTACAAGCTTTGTAGAAGATCAATTCCTTTTAATGGCACAGCTGCTTAAGCAGAAACTGAAGAAACAGAATAGGTATTCTCCAATGTGAATGAAATTAATCCTATTGTAAATAACCATTGGAGTATTTAATGAACCATCTGAATCTTTCCAACAGACAAACTTGGCCAGAAGTGAGTTTAATATATGCAATTTTAAATTTTTAATTTTTTTTTTCTTTTACATTTTACAGTTCTTCAATACATGAAGTTTAGAAAACACATTACTGAGCTATTATACAGTGACTTCACATTTGGCTATGACTTACCAAGATGTATGTATTTCACTGGGATATTAAAGGTATCCAGTCCTTTCCTAGTCCTAGGGCAGTTACAATGCAGCTACTAGATCGGTCCTGCTCCCATTGAGTCATGTCTGTTATTTTAAAAACAAAACTCCCTTTTTTTGCAGACCTTTGCTGAACTTCAGATGAGAAAGATCATGGGTGTATTTCATCTGTTTCCCATTTATCCCAACAATTACCACATGCCAGCATCCTGCCCTCTTTCTCCAGTAGCAGCCCTGTTTACCCAATAGTCTGCTTTATATCAAAACCCTCCACACCTTTATTTTAGCTCCAAATGCACTGGCAGAACATTCAATACTCAGAGAAAGAAAATATTTAACACATCCCTCTCTTCTAGTTAAAGGATTAAAGAAGCAGCATAGACTTTTGGAGAAGATAAAGCTAGAGCAGTGATGAGAAGAAGAAAGTGCATTCAAACCTGCTGTCAGACATACACATTAATGAAACAGGGGCATAGTGCACAAAATAAATAATTAAATTCCATTTTTTAGGTAAAACTTGAAAGCTGCCACTCTTTCCCCATGCGAACAATAACAATTGTCTTATTGATTTTAAGATACTCCTGCATATTTATTTGTTTTAGAGGGGTAAGTTTTTCTTTCAGGTGTTACTCCATTAATTCCTTCACAAGCAAAAAGTTCTTTATTTATCATACTAATACATATTCTCTGAAATCTAATGGACAGAAGCTGTGTAAGGGCTTGTTACAAATGCTGAAAGGAAGGTATTACCAAACTGTTTGGTTCATTGTTCCGATGGATGCTATAATAATGTAATAATCTATTAATAATTGAGGTAAAAATGCTAATAGCATTTAATAACACTTTTTTTTTTTTTTTTGCTTCTTAATAATGAAGCATTAACGATTTTTGTTTTTAAACTGAGCTAAGTACAACCTCATATTCAGAAATCCTAATCCCCAAAGCATGAGAGCAGAATCTCAGTATCAGCTGGTTTTGTTGGGTTGGAAGAAGTTGTTGGTTCATGTTTTCCATGTAGGATACATTTCCATCAGAATTTCCTTCAATATGGTGTATGAAGATGGCCTTGTCACATTGGAGGAGTTGAACAGTCTCCCCTGATCATACTTCATGTCTTTGAGAAGGAAAGTGGCTTCTTTGACTTGAAACTGGACAGACTTTTTGTATTTTCAGCTCTCTTTGCCTCTCAACTTCAAATTTCAAGTCTTTTTCAGAAAACACTGGACTATGGCACACTTCTGACACTGAGATATCTGGGAAAAACTGTCAGAAACTGTACTCTGCTCATGGTTGCAGTGCTGAAGCTACTGTCAAAACCTGAGGACTGAAAAATGATGGGAGGCTACATCATTCCCAAACAGAATCAAGTGCTCTTCTTCAAAAGGATCACTTTCACTTGGTCTTGCAAGTCTACTTCAAGGACATTTCATGACTATCTGCCTTTTGGAGATGCTCAGTATGAGCCCAGCCATCGAGAAAATGTTTGAGGCTTCTTTTCTATTTCTATAAAGCCTAATGTTGTCCTAACAGCTGTCCAGTAATGAATCATAAATCACATAGATTTTAACAGGAAAGTGTCTGTGATGAAAATCAGTAAGTTTGGAGTAGGGTAATTTCCCAGGAATTTCATGGGTTTCCTTTGACCTTATGTACAGCTTGGCCAGATCATCTAAACTAGCTGTGAGAAGAATTAGACTTAACGAAAATTCTGATGATGCTACATGTGGTGACACCACTGCTGCTAACCCAAACACAACTGCACTAGGGGAAGGCACAGTTATGAGAGATAACAATTATAACATTGTAAAGCTATCTTTACTACAACTGAGAATACAACTGCACCTACTGCAAAGAGATGTTGCCAGTGAGAAGTTCCTTTACCATACTGGTCTCCAGATAGCTTTGTTTTTTTTTCAGCCAGTATACACTAGAATCTTTCCCTGAGGGTCTTTTAATTATGAAGGGAAATCACAGCTTGTATTTGACCCAGTGTGTGGAGAAGTCAGCCCCAAATTACCTATTCTATCAATACTTCTGACTGGAGTTATTCTCCATGGAGCTCTACATACCACTTTCAAGCTAGCTTTAAAAGTTCTGCCCCCTGCTTCTTTCCTTTTTTAACCTGTTCCCATCAGCTATTTAAGGTGCACTCCCTTTTTCTTTTTGAGCCTGATTATTTATAATTAGCATTTTCTGCCCACATGCAATTGTGCTTCAAACTCTTTCACATTGGGTTAATTCACTGACTTTAAAATCTATTAATTGACATCCAGAGAGGAAAAAAGTAAACATGTCTTTAAAGATGGCATGAATGGTTGACTCAAGATTAGGTCCCCACTCTTTTAGTCCCTGATTTTAAGGAAAGGCTGCAGTCTTCAAAACTCAATTGTCTTCAAAGATTCAAAAAGAAATAGAATGATCAGGGGTCAGACTCAAGAGCATCCCTTGTGTGCTGGGGTTAACATTACCTAAGTACTTTAAATGATCACTAATTAGTGCTTTCAATGGGCACTCTGAGGACCACAGGGCTGAAATATCTTATTTGGGAATAAACTATTATGTAAGGCAGTCTAGATCAACTCTCAAACAGGGGCAGCAAAAGAAATCCTCTATTACAATCTGAAACAAGAGAAAGATCCTCAAGGAGCCACAAAACCATTCCCAGTTTCCCTCTTCCATTATTCCCAGGTTAAGATGGGCAGAGGATTCTTGCCTGTACATGAAAGTGTATATTAATTAAATACAGTTTTTAATATGGCCCTGCTTGTTTGGAATCAGGAACACAAGTGTTCCCCTTGGTATTGGGAGACTGGGTAGTACAAAAAGTATTTTTGCTGACCTTTTCAGCTGCAAGTTGGGAAAAATTCTTCAAATATCCTGAAAAGTAACAGCAAAACAATCTATAAATACGTATTTTATAGTTGAGTTGAATTCAGTAGAGTTTACTAGCAATAAATGTGTTTGGACAAAGCAGGAGTATCTAACAGAGCAGCAAATTATAATGTTCTGGGCCCATTCACTACAAGAGAGACATTGAGGTACTGGGGCGGGTCCAGAGAAGGGCAATAGAGCTGGTAAAGGGGCTGAAGCACAAGTGTGATGAGGAATGGTTGAGGGACCTGGGGGTTTAGTCTGGAGAAGAGAAGGCTCAGGGGGGACCTTATCACTCTCTATAACTACCTGAAAGGAGGATGGAGCCAGGAGATGGTTGCTGTCTGCTCCCAGGTAACAAGTGACAGGACAAGAGGAAATGTCCTTTAAATGTACCAGGGGAGTTTTAGACTGGAGATTAGGAACGGTTTCTTCCCTGAGAGGGTGTTCAGATATTGAAACAGGCTGCCCAGCGCAGTGGTGGAGTCACTGGCCCTGGAAGTGTTCACACACTATGTAAAAGGCTTTTAGTGCCATGGTTTAGTGGTGTCCTTGGCAGTGCTGGAGAGCAGTTGAACTTGGTGATTTTAAAGCTCTTTTCCTAACTGATTCTATGACTCTATGATTTCCTTGAGTTCCGAATCCAGAGCTATAAATATTTTTTAGGTGTAACAGGCATACAAAAAGAATTGTCCAATAAGGACAAGAAAACATACCCTTTTGGCATACAGGTCCAGTCAATTTTGAAGAGTGCCCTTGCAAATACTAAGTATTCTTGATGGAGGTTTTATAAATAACTTGTGAAAAAAAATGCAGTTTCCATGAAATATGGGAATAATGAGTAGGCACACAGAAGGGGATCTGCTACAGAAAACCTGAAAATTGGCAGAGGGGCACCATTCATAATCACTTGTTTTTTGTTTTTTTGGAAAAAGATATTTACTCATTAGTGTGAAGTAGAATGAGGGTATGTAACTGGATGTCAATAGGTTCCAAACCAGAAAGGGCAAAGCTTTGACTAGAGCCTGCAATACTGCTCAAATCGAATTCTCCTTCCTGACAGCTATCCCTTACATAAACTGTACTTATCTTCTTAAAGTGCAGTACAAAACATATGTGATCATTAAAAAAATCATAATCAGGAAAAGGAAGTGGGACTGTGACTGTTACAAAGAATGGTAAGATACTCTTTATCCACAGGAAGGCAAATTTTTTTGTTTTTAAAATGAAGAAAATGTAAAGTTTCTGAATTTATGAAGGCTTCATTCTTTGGGGAAAATAAAATATTTTTTTAATTTTTTAATTAAAAAAGAATTATAAGACAAAATGGTTTCATTTTTTTTTTCACTGAATACTGAGACTTTAGTTTCTGTGTATCAATAAAAATATATGTCCTGGCAAAATTTTGACTAGAAATACTGAAAATCATAACACAATAAAAAAATCTTGTAAAGTTCTGCTGCAGCTTCTTAGTCTGTGCCAGAAATTCATTTTGTATGCTTTACAGCATATTTGAGGGTAGGAGCTTAGTTGTTAAGCCTCAAATATAAATAAAATCTTCCTAACCTATCTTTTCTGTCAGGAGTTTGTTTTAGATTCTAATACTTACCCTGCAGCCTTTAGAGCACTGATTTTTGATGTTTCCAACACTGGGTTTTGTGTGGTTTTTTTTCTTTTAATTGAGGAAAATGGCTTCAAAGATGTTACCAGACTCTCCTATAGGTCTGACCCATCAGAGTCCCAGTATACAACAGAAAATGAATCTTGCAGAAATATCACCTCTAAAGTTAATGTAAAGTGTAACAATAAACTTGGAATACCTCAAATTTGGTAATATAGAATCATAGAATCCCAGACTGATTTGGGTTGAAAAAGGGTTGAAAGGGACCTTAAAACTCATCCAGTGTCAACCCCCTGCTACAGGCAGAGACACCTTCCACTAAAGCAGGTTGCTCCAAGACCTATCCAACCTGGCCTTGGACCAAGCCTTGGTATTTTCAAATGATAGGATCATTTAGAAATATATTAGAAAAATATAAAAATTACTCTAGTCATTGCTACTGCCAGAAAACCTCTCTTCAAACAGTAAAAAGGACTGTTCCTCCTTGTGGCATTACCCAAGAAATCAGTGGTGGGCCTTTGTGTTGAGTATTAGCTGGCAGGGACATGGATCTGAAGTGGCTTTACTTTGGGGTCTTTGTTGGGGTTAGTTTTTTAGGGCATTGTGTTTTATCACACTGTTTTCATGGGTGAAATAGTTTCACTGAGTGTGAACAGGTGCTGCAGGAACACATCTCACACAGTACTGAGCTGGGGTTCTGGAAACCCTATATTATGCCCCATTCTGTAGCCTTGCCACAAGAAACAAGGAATTTCTGAAAAGTTAAAGCAGGCATCATCTCTAATTGAAACAACTCAATGCTTAGGTCAGATTTGAAGGATCTTTAATGTAAGAAATCATGAAATACAGAGATTAAAGCAATTGCTGGAACATAGAATTTCAAACGCCAATCACTCAAATGGAAATGTGTGTTGGCCACACTGATGGAAGCCAAACTATGCATCGAGGGTGATCAATAGCTGGTCCAGGTTGCCCTTATTCTTCATCAATCTTGTACTTTTCTGGTTCTGGTTACTACAATTTAATACTCAGTTCTATAAAAATCTCACATTCAGTGGTAGTTAAATGATAAAATTATTCAGATGTAAAGCTGGACCCTGGATCAAGCTCTTTCCTTCTGTATCCTTCTGTGAATGTTCAAAACTAAGTTTGTCTAGACAGAATAGAACAGAGTTCCATCACGAAAAGAAGCTTATTGAGTTTTTTATGTTGGAAGGGGCAATGCCCCGTCTTTCACTTCTAGCAACTAGATTCTGCAAGTCTAATCCATGAAGAAATGTTTAGTTTACATTCTTCAATCACTAAGCACTGAAATGTAATGTATAAACTACTCTGGGGTGCTGTCTTTCACTTCTAGCAACTAGATTCTGCAAGTCTAATCCATGAAGAAATGTTTAGTTTACATTCTTCAATCGCTAAGCACTGAAATGTAATGTATAAACTACTCTGGGGTGTAATCCAATCAGTATTAGTTTATCACTAAAGAGGGGACCAGAAATAGAAAATAATAAGAAATTGAGAACAATTAAACTACCTTCATTGCATACTCATGGAAGTAGGAATGGTCTTATACAAATTCTTTATTATTCTGATGTGGAAACAGGAAGGGGTCTAAGCCAGTGTGACTGGGAGACAAGAAGCCTCCTCGGGGCAGACCAGGGCAAAGGTTCAGGGCTCGCATCCTTGCTGCTGCCAGCCTCACCTCTAGCCCAGGCACAGACAGGGGAAGGTTTTTTGTGTCTGCAACAGTCAGGACCTGCTGCCTGTTTTCAAGTGAATCTAGAGTGATATCAACTGGGTTATAGATAGGCAACTAAGATGTGAATTGATTTGTCTGTATTATACAAAGAAACGTGGCAGAAGAATGTTGGGGTCTTCCGTGACCTCAAATGACAATGTAAAGCCAGCTCGCTCTTTCTGCTTGTTAGGCTCGCATATGTTGCACTGTTAAATTCTTCTAACTACCTGTTTAATCTGCTTTGTACTGTCATGCTTCATAATTTGAAGTGTTCGAGCAGGGTATTTCTTACAACTTCTAAGAGGAATTATCTAGCAAAATATTTTCACCAGTTATTTGATCTTGTTCTGCCCTTGTGGGAAAAATGTGGGGTTTTATTCTAGTTTTCGACATTTCCCAAGTAAGTTAACAGCAGAGCAAAAGAAGAAACAGATTCTCCAGAAATCTCTCTGCAAAAGATCTTTTAACAAAAGGATTTTTAAAATAAAGGTGAACGATGCTGTGCACATAGCACAGGCTGAGGTAGCAGTAACGTTGCTTAAATGTGCTCTTTTGAGTTTTAATTCACCAGGTAAACCCTTTGAGAGAAATTAAATAGCACCCCTGGGAAAGGATCCTTCTTTCAGCAAGTTTTCTTGGGACTTTCAGGGCCATTAACAAGCCTAATACACTGCATTACCTTTATAGTCACTTCTTTTCCCTTTGTTGTGGTACCTACTTAAAATATCAAAGCTGTGAGAAGTTGAATGAGATATTGAAAACTGAGTAACACAGGTTTTATATGACAATCTTAAATCCCTTCCTCTGTCATTTTTTAACAAAAAAAAAAAAGTTATTTGCCAGCATGACTAGATGAAAAAGAAATAAAAAGTCCCTGGGTGAGACATGAAAGACTGACAAGGTAAAGCCAGATCAGAAAGAAGCCCCCATTAATAAATAAAAGAGGCTAAACAAAGGGCAGAACAGAAAAAAGTATTTTCAATCCTGTAACCTAGATGTAAACTGTCCTAATTCAGCATTATTTAGCACTCACAAGATTAATTCATAGTAATTCTAACCTGAGGGATGGGCACAAGAAATATTCCTCCAGTGGTGTCGGGAAAAATGGCAAGCTTAAGAATCAGTGGACAAAATCAACATATTTTTCCTGAAGACATGGAATAGGAAAAAAATTTCTTGATATTTCTGATTAAATTTTGGTGGCTTGATTTTTTTTTTTTTTTTGTATGCGTAAGTATTGGCCTAATAAAGATAAAGAAGGAAACTGGAAAAAAGGAAGTTCAGATGTAGCTCTGAAAGTACACCTGGATAATTTGTTAACAATCATTAGACAGAAATAAATCCTTAGAACATGAGCTGGAGGTGACAGGCTCATCACCATGAACCTAAAGTTAGCCCCACATTTTTAGAGTTAACTTTCCATCAGGTTTTTTCGTTTATAACTCTTGATCATCAGCATGACTCAGAATGCCATGCAATTGATAAAGCTGTAAGAACCTCCTGGTGCAGAGGCAGCTATTAAAACAAACCAGGGAAGGATGTTTGGAAGAACACTATAACATCCAGCATATATTCCATGCTATGCAGAGGTTTGTGATCCAGCAAATCAATTAGCTTTGCAGTCCTGGTCCAAAAGTTATCTGCTATCTGTATTCAACTACCTAACCCTGGGAATTATTCTAAAAAACAAACTGAGATTCAATCAGTATAATCCCATCAAATGAAAACACAGAAGTGAAGATCTGGTAATCCAAATCCAACTGTTGCTGATCTAATTTTTAGAAACTAACATTCAAGTGCCTCATTGCTGTAAACAGAGGTATGCACCTACAGGGTTTATTTCCAAAGATACAGGTAGAAATCTTTGCAAGTGCCTTTTGTTTTACCTATGTCTTCTGTAATTTGACTGGTTTCAATTTGATATTAAAGACAAATTTTCTTTCATCAATACTCTGCCGCATATTTGAAAATAAATCTTCTTTTGAACATGCTCATCAGTTCAGACACTCACGATGTTTTTTTAAAAAACATTTAACCTGGCACTTCAAGGTGTACTTGATAACCCCTAATCCTCAACTGTTCCATACTCTTTTCTTGTTTTGGAAATTGCCTTTAAGAAAATAACCTAGACGTGTCTTTGATGTGAGTTTGGCTTTTATTTACTACAGCTTCTGAAAACCTTTGATAAATTAATCTCTCAAATAGAATAGCAATGTGTAATTCGTACTCTGATGCCTGCTATTGAAGGAACCGTTATTCACCACCGTGCTACAACATGGGTTAGGGGTTCAGGAAGAAATACAAACAAGGGATCCTCAATTACATGTTTTCATTTATCTACATGAGGAAGACTTTATGTGTGCTTGGGAAGCAAATCATTTCTTCTATAATAAATTCTATGTACTTACACAGTTCTGTTTCCTGCAGTTTTGCATCTGTGCATATATAAACCACTCTGATTAAGCTTTCAGAGACAGTGCATGCTGGGAGATTTTTTCCTGTATAAATGTGCATAATTACAAATCAATATAGTCATTTCAATAACTACAAGTGTGTGTATGTATCTGTGTGCATACTCCACTAGGGCTCAGTGGGACTGGTGCTGCAGTATTTCAAGATGACCTGTTGTACTGCTATTGACACGCTCAACTGACACAGTTCAGATTAATCTGGTATTTAGCTGTGTGAAAAGGAAGCCTGGTTCACATGACATATAGCACACAGGTAGATTTTAACTTGTGGAATCACATGTACTTGCCTGAATCAGAAGTTGTTGCATCTCCAGTATCCTAAGGCTGTATTTGTTTGAATTATATTGGCACTGCCATGGCAAATTGTCACGCTGAAAAGATAGTGAATGTATGCACATAGACAGTACACCCAGCCAAATCATCTCTGCTTTTATTAGTCCTGCGACCTAGATTAGAGCAGCTCAAATGTGACATTGATGATTTCAGGCCATACCTTTGCTTGCAGCCTACTTGAGTCTGAAAAGAATGTAAGAATCAGAGCTTTTAGCATATTGTACCATTAGACCCTTAGGCACACTAGAAACTGAAAGTGAGTATCAGCTGAAAAGAGAAACTTGCTGTTGTTGTTACAGGTTACATAAAGTAATATGTCCAAAGCCTCTTAGCAATTACCCAACATTCAAGTTGATTCTTAATTGTAGTATAATGGCTTAAAATTATGATTTAAGTACTTAGGGTTTTCTTTTCAGAACAAGCACCATTGCAAAAAGATTTGACACTGAAAATGGACACAAACAACATTATGATTAGGCAAAGTCTATTTTGGGAATGAGAGAAAGAATGTCAAGAATCTGTTGGGCCAGTGCCCAATGTCATCATTTGGTATAATGACTCTATTCATGCCATTTAAATCCGAGATCACAACATTTTTCTCTAACTGCAGGTCAAAAGACAGAAGACTATCTCATTCTCTTCTCCCCATATTCTGTGATGATCTTCAACTTAAAGATACACTCTATTGTTGCCTTTATTTGTGTTCTGCTTTCTTCTCTTTTTTGATACACAGAGAGAAGTTGCAAATTCTTCTGGAAATTGAAGACACAAATATAAGTGAGAAGGGCTAGGTCTAAAGACACTGTGATGTCTGCTTACTCAGAGAATAATGGAGCAAAGAAGAGAAGAAAAAAGAGAAAAGAAAAGGGAAAGACACTTAACTAGTCTTGCTTAATTAGTAAAAATGCTCATCATGTTAAACAGTGAGTTAAGGTGATTTATCTTTGCATTTGCACTATAATTAAGACAGCTAAAGGAATTGATGGATGACTTTGGAGACTGTCTTCTTGTATTCATATTCAACACCTCAGATCATGAGACCCTTAAATTCTGAGCCTCCTGTCTCTAAAAAGAAGATATTTTTTACTGTGAGGATGGTCAAATATTGGTCCAGGTTGCATAGAGATGTTTTGAAATCTCTACCCTTCTACATATTCAAATCTACCAACTTAAGCAACTTGCTCTAACTGGACTTCTTTCAGCAGGAGATTGGACTGGATGACCTCAGAAGAGGCCTTGCAACACAAATTATTCTCTGATCCTATGCAGCTGATGTAGACAAAGGTAACTAAAAAGATACAGTATTTCTCCCTCACACAGCTGTGAAAAGGGTAAAACATGATGTCTTCTACAATTCTTTGAAAGTCGCAGTGAAGATCCCAGTGCTAAACACATTTTTCATGAAGCTGAAGGACTTGGTAATTTCAATTTGGAGAGTGGGTTGCAGATCTCTCAGTTTGGTTTTGGATGTAGGGATTCCTGCCTCTTGGTTCAGATCTTAGTGGATGCCTCAAAGTGCTTCTTCCTTTTTACCTTATTCCCTTTCCATGTTTTTAATGACTGATCAGTAATTCAAGTTGAGGAGCATTTTTCTTTTTTTAATCATTTATATCAATTGATTTGTATAGTAAGTTGAATATTTAGTCATTGTTATGCACATTTTATTATTTTCTATTACTATTTTTCCACATAAAATAAGGAAACAACTGATAAGCAGAAGTGTCAGACAATTTCCAACCACCATGATGACATTTCTATGTCTGCTAATCAACATGCCAAAGTCCAAGAGTCCAAGAAGATGACAGTATATGTGAACGTATATATTAGGTTATACAGAGATGTTAGGTCAGATTAGGTGTTGTTTTGGGAGTAGATTCTTTATAATTTATTCATTCTTTTAGTCTTTTCTATATAGAAAAAAATAAATGAATTAAATGCCTAGATCAAGGGTTAAGTTCTGTCATAATTTATGATGCTACAAAACCAAAGTTAATTCATCCAGTTCTGGTTTCAGTCATTGGTTGTACCTGTGGTAAATGTACCACAATGTGAGGCAGCTAATACACCCAAGTGCTGTATGTGGACTCTTGTCTCCCACTATTACAGGTGCAGTGAAGGCTTCTACTTCATTTACCATCTTGATTCTCCTTAGAGGTATTGGGGAGAAATAAACAGAGTTTGTGATTATATGTAATTCCAAAGTTAGTCATTTAAGTTGTAATAATAGGAGTGCCAACACAGAAGTGCTTGTTTTCCTTAAACAAAAAAGGATTGTAAAAAAAAAAGGATGCAGATGTACAAGTGCAGACATCTGAAGCAAGATGAATTGAACCTCACCTTTTGCCAATGAATTGGCACTTTTCCCCAGAGCAGTTCTGGGAATACAGGAGGTCCTTCATGCCTCTGGGGCACACTGGGTGTGTGTATTTCTGGACCTGAGTCCCTGTGCCTGGCTTCAAGTCATGGCTGGGGTTTTGCTTCCAAGCAGGGTGAGGCCTGGACGTGAACTGGCCAATTCTTCCCAATCCTACCCCACTTTTATGGAAGGGAAGCCTAAAGAAGCAGGGCATATGAGATACATGCTAAGCTCTGAACAAGGAGAAGGCCAGAACCCTGTGGGGTAGCATTATTAAGTGCAACTTCAGTGTAGAGACAATGTTTGTGTGTAGGCAGCTATTGGGCTGTAATCACAGTCCTCTGGGCACCACAGTCTCCACCTAAATAAGGCCTTCTTTATGCTCCTCTGAAACCAGATAAATTCACTAACTTCAGCCAATCCTTCCTGGTATATCAGCACAATCAGCATGTCTGCTGACTCAGATGTCACACCAAAACAGGTGAATTTGGCTGTGGGCTGTTCTGATTTAGGATTGTCAGAAGTATTGCTATTTGAAGTCACAACACAAGTTGCGAGTTTCCTCATCTGCATACATAGGCAAATGAGATGGAACAACTTTCTCTGAGCAAGGAGCCCTTTGTGAAAGGGAACCAGAGAAGTGGAAAGTCTGTGCTCAGTTACATCAATGAGATAAATCATTTATGTGCCTTGAATCAAATTCACTGCATGATTTAAGGGCATCATCACTATATACAGTGTTGTCATTCTATGTTAGTTGTTATTTCGTTGTTATTAATTCTAATTCTTGTTGCCTTTCAACTGTCCAAGCTCAGAAAGAGAAGTGCTTGGCTTTTCTGTGTTTTGTTGCTATGTAATGTGATATAAAACAAGTTTGGAGTGTCCCCCTGAATGCATGCAATTAAAACTAGGCTAGAAATCCTTTCCGCTGCAGCTGCTAATCATTAAATCATGGACCTGTTCAAAAAGCTCTATATCCTCCTGTCAAACTGCATGAGAACCTAGAGGAAGGTATTCATATGACAACTAAGAAATCCCCTGGAATAGTATATGTGCATCCTCTTCATACTTTTGGATACAAAAGTCTTTTGGTTTTAGTACAATCACTGCAAAATTATAGAGAGGATTTACATTCATGTATATTTAAATGTGCAGACAAAGAGAGGGAGAGAGATGTTTTATTTTAAGTAAAGCTGATCAGAAAAATTTAAAGGATAAAAATTAAAGATTCACCAATTTGTTCTATTTTTCAACTAAGGTTTAGCAGATGAAGCAGTTTATTGCCCTTTTCCAGGTTGGTAAAGCCATGATTTTTTTGTCAGGTGTATACTAGTAAGAATGTTAGTCCACCACACTGCTAGACTCAGTTAATATATGTGGAGATTATGTAGTGATAGGATGAGGGGGAATGGCTTTAAAATGAGAGAGGGGAGATTTAGATTAAACATTAGGAAGAAACTTTTTCCTGTGTAGGTGGTGAGGCATTGGCACGGGTTGCCCAGAGAAGCTGTGACTGCCCCATCCCTGGCAGTGTTCAAGGCCAGGTTGGATGGGGCTTGAAGCAACCTGGTCTAGTGGAAGGTGTCCCTGCCCATGGCAGGGGATTGGGACTGAATGAATTTTAAGGTCCCTTCCAAACCAAACCAGTCTGGGATTCTATATTTTTTAGGAAGTGTTCTATAACTGAATTCCAGTCTTTGTCATAATCTGTAGGATTTTTGCCACTAGCTTCAGCAGGGAGAGGATTTTATTGTACAACAAAAACAAACAAGCAGGTTTTTATAGACTCAAACAGTATAGTAAAAGTAAGACAACTTTAAGAGCTTTCTAATATGCGTCAATACCAATTTGCTATCACTGACCTACTGCTGCAAGCAGAATGACTAAGCGAAGGCTGTTTATTTTCATACAGATCAAAGAGAGGCAACAAAAGAGATCTCCCCAAAAGGTGGTTCACTGCAAAAGTCAGTGCTCTTGTTTCCCTCTCTGATCAGCAGATTCCTTCAGCTTGCATTGATAAACCCGGCTGCTGCTCAGTCAGGCTCAGCACTGTCATCAGTCTTGTTGGACAAGATGCCTGACTTCCCAGGCTGCATGGGAGAATAACAGTGTTGCTCTGGCATAGATGAAATACAATGGATGGGAGCTGGAATATAAAGTGGGGAATTCCTCACATACCTTCCCATTTTCATGGACTATTGGCAGCAAAATAAAAAAAAAAAAAAAAAAGGAAAAAAAAAAAAAGAAAAAAAGAGGGCACTTTCGCATTCAGCCAGATATTTCATTTGTTTTCCTTTTAATTGCCTTAAGTCATTCCACATTGTCCTTGGCCCCCCCTTCCCAATCTCTCTTTTCTCCCACATCCTTTCGCTCCCTCCCCCTTGCAGCCACCCTCAGCCCCAGTGGCACTGGAGGAAGGATGGCTCCTGCCTCCCACACAGCCTCCAGTGTGCTCACACTGCTGGGGTACTGCTCACTGCTCTGATGCAGAAACAGTAATGAGGCCACAGTCAGACAGCAAGTGGGGTCTTTCCCAGGGTATTCACTTATAGTCATTACCCGAGGTGTCTTCCTTAAGGTTTTAACTATATTCCAAAACTTCACTGCAGTCTGCTGACTGAATTTCCCACCACAATGTGAATTATAGAATCACAGAATGGTTTGGGTAGGAAAAAACCTTAAGATCATCCAGTTTCAATCCCCCTGCCATAGGCAGGGACACCTGTCCCTGCACTGTACTGCTGTTGGGATGTGTTACAGAGTTGTCTTACTCCATTTTGGAGCTGTTGGTATATTAGTGAATACAGTGGGAATTGCAATGCCTCTGTCCCCAGTGAACCTTATTTAATATTTGAGAAACAGAGCCAGAAAATGTGCAAAAGAAGTACTGTTTTCTCTAGTCAAAGAACTAACCAACAAATCTGTTCTATTTTTAATTTTGCTGAAGAAGAAAGCTCTCAAAAACTTCATCTAATATCTTTTTTAAGACAGCTTTTCTATAATAGCATAATGAAAATGCATTTTAGAGACCTTTAAGGTAATCTTTACCTCTAAACTTTATAGAAACAATTGGATATGTTGTGTAGCAGTCTGTTCAGGACAGTGGACTAGAATGCATACATTAAGGATCAAGTCCTTGAATATCTCTTTGAGATTGAGATTTTTTTCCCAAACAGCATAAATAAAAATGTATACTACTCACACAGGAAAAAGCCTGTTTCCTAAAAAAGAGGTTGAAAGACTATTTTTTAGGTTGAAGGCAGGAATGGTGGGGTTTTTTTGATTGTATAACATTTTCAGTTTTCTGGGATTTGCTGCAGAATTTAGGAAGAAATCTATACACCACATTTGGCATTTTAAGGTGATCTTCTGGATTGTAGGAGTTACTGTGGTTTCAAGTCGAACATCTGCATTCAATCTTTATTACCCTAGTTGTCAGCTGCCAGTTCCGTGTTGGTGAATAATATGGAGATATCCTTTGTAGGAAAAGTTGTAACAGAATGAAAAAGAAGAGAAAAGAAGGAAAATGCATCAGTGGAAAAAGGGAAGAGTAAGACTGTTGTCAGGAAGTAAAAATGTAGAGAAACACAGAATGAAGATTGCAAGTGGAGTTTATATTCTACAAAACTTCAAGAAAAATGTTTGGAAATCCAGGTTGGGCAAAATATTTGGGTTTGGTTGTTTTGGTTTTTTTTTTTTTCCTGATTATTACTTAGGTTCTTGCTGTATCCAAAGTCTGAGTCCAATCTTAATTGATACTAAGGAACTTCTAGGAACACCATCACCCTTGATTCTATCAAAGAGCTACACCTGCATCACCTGGCATACCACAGGTGGGGAGCAGAGTACAGATCAGTCCCGTATCCCATGCTCTTCACCTTCATGCCATCCGCAAGTGCCTCCAAATCATGGGCAGTCACCCTGCATGCCACTGGAGCCCATGAGCAGTGTCTGCTCAGCAGTGAGCCCATGGCATGCAAAGGCTGCAGTTGCAACCTGTGTTTGGCTTTCAGGAGGAACTGAAGTACAGAGATGGCCTGTTGATTCATATCTTCATGTCAGCATTCAAAACGCTTTCTTAAATGAAGCCTAGATAGAAATTGGCCACAGTTGCATGGCAGAAGGGACAGCACTGCACTGGGAGTAGTATACATGCAGAGACACTTCCACCAAACTGCCACTGATCACAGAAGCTGGGGAGACACAGCAATAAAGGACTTTATCTTGCATGTTTCCATTAGGAAACTTTGCTTGGCTTCCCACCATGGTGCAGCCCCACCTCCCTGTAACAGGACAGACAAACTAGGGCTAACTATGAGAAGTATAAAAGGAAGAATCCAAAATGTGGTTCAGCTATAACAGGAAGAAGAGCTATAAAAATGTGACAGAAACAGGATGGAAGTGAGCAAGTAGCTAGAGAGGGGGAAATTATGCAAATCTTCTAAAGAACTGCAGTGATGTAGTGTTTAGTGGGCTCTCAGTAAGGGTTAGTGTTTGTGCATGGATTGTATCTCTGATACACAAAGCACTTTTTGTACAAGAAAAGATCTACAAGTGTCTCACACACACGAGTGCCAAAGCCACCACATTTGCCAGTAGAGTGAGCCAGCTCTGGAATGTCATTAAAAGCAAATATGTCTAATGTTCTACTTTTTAAACACTGGATATCAAAGAGAGGTAAAAAAAGAGCGAGTTGGAGGGATGGGGAGGAGTGAGGGAAGAGGCAATTGCTTTTGCAGAAGCTGCAGTTTCTTTCAAAAAACCTGTCATTGACATCTATCCCCAGAAAACATTTTGTCATGCACATCAGTGTATGTCTGTAAGGAGATCAATCTAGAGAGAGAGTCAAACTAACAATCATCGTGTGACAGATTTTCAGATGCTGTTCTCATCAATCACACTGATAACGAGGTGGCAAATTGCTGTCTTATAGCAAAACTAGAAAGACAACTACCCCAGTAGGTGTCAATGAATATGTCAAAGGATTGTCCCTAGGGGAGGCTGAGAAGGTTCTCAGAAACCTTTTTGTGAAGCCTGAATGCAGAATACTTTATTGATCACTAAAGAACTTGCACTGACATGCTATTTCCCCATGACATTTGAACCACCAATTTCCTAATTCATGGTGAGTACCTGCTTGGTAAACACTTTATGAATTTTCTTTCACCTTTAGCTATACTAAAAAATTTTGGTTTAATATTAGCTTAGTCTTTCTCCTCAAGAACACCAAAGCAACATTTTACAAGTTATAAGCAAGAAAAATGCCTTAAAATTTTAGTGCCTGATAATCACTCTAACCTAAATTCAGAGTTAACTTGTTTAGATTATATTCTGAGCTGTTTTCTCAGGTTGACTGGTATTTTGTATCCTGTCTTCTTATGTGGCAGGTAGTCTTATTTACGGAGTAAACTACTATTAATCTGCAAAGCTAGGTCATCAGCACAGTGACTTTTGAAAATAAAATTGCCCCTTTTTTCTCCATTTCCTAAGTCTCTTAGCATCCAAATTAGAGCCCAGTGTGTCCCTGCAGCTCAAGATCATGCAGTGGTGAATTGTCATCACTCCAGGTTGTGTTCTAGAGACTTGATAGCAGACAGGACTGCTGTTTACCAGGCCTGGAATTCTGCTTGCCTTGTTTGGCCAGTATTCAGGCAACCATGGTAATGCTTATTTTCTCCCATTTTTGTCAGAGTGCAAAGAGCATGGAACATCCTTTTCAGTTCTGAGGCAAATACCATTGCAAGAAGTGTGATAGTGAAAGTTTTACACACTGTTTGATTACTGTTAGTTCAATTGTGAGTAAAATTTCACAACAGTTTCCTTCAATATTTTCATGAAAAAATGTGTCCAAACTGCTTCTGAGATAATTTAAATAGACTTTAACATTACTCAGTTTTAGCAAGAAAATGTAATTCATACCTGGAATAAGTTTTCTAATATTCATTTGGACTTGCATGGCTGAGGTCAAATATACCGGGGACACCAGCTCATTTCTGTTGTCTGTATGGTAGATAACTCATAGTGCACATGGTAATTAAATGATATTACCTGGCATACATTTTTCAATGCAATCATATGCAAACCCTTGATATAAAAGCACACAGATTTTATACATGCAGCTGCCTGGGGTTACATATACCTGGGTTTGAGGATCCAGTAGGTTATCAAAACTAGTGAAACATTTTTAGTTTTGCTTTTGTTCTATCAAATCTGACACAGGCAAAGCACAGGATATTAAAGTCCTTTTCCAACCCTAACCATTCTATGATTCTATGATTTTAAGACCCAAACCAAATGTATTCTCTGGGTTTATGCTTGCTTGCTGGCAGGTTTTGCCTAAAATAAAATAAGGCATCAGCCTAATTTCACGTGCATCTTCTGTCAGAAGATGATTGTGAAAATCCAAGAAAAGCAGTCAAAAATACTGTTTTGCAGACTGTCAGAAGTAAGAAACTGGAACAATGTCTGGGATTGTTCTTGCTTCCAACCTTTGACATTCCATGAAACAATATGCTGAAGCACAGCTCTACTTCAGCATTATAAGTAATGTATTTCAAAGGGTTTATGAGCTTTATCTAATTCCAGTTAAAGTTAATGGAAAAATTCCCACTGAACAATAGTAATCATAAGGATAGTCTTGCTGGATTGCCAAGGGGCCGTTGTGAAAAGACCACTATTGCATTAGATGCTCAGTGGAGCAGTAGCAAGCTCAAGTCCCAAAGAATCTATGATCTAAACAGACAAGACAACCCCATGGGGAGGGAACAAAATAGCCCGGGAACTGAATTATGCCATGCATAATTGAGTTATATCAGTATTTAGTATCTTGGTCTTATTTTCCCAATTAATGCAATCGGCATTAGAGACTTGAACTAGAGCAATCCCAATTGAATCTTAATTGGAAATGTTTTTCTGGTTTGAATTTCCATCATATCTGGGGCTCTTGTTTCTTAGCTGGACTTTTAAGACATGAGCAATAGGGCACTCTGGATGAGGTAGCAGATGTGTGCTTTGGAGGCAAGGGACCGTCAGAACCTCGACATTACAAGAACATCAGTGGCAGGTATCTTGGCATATGGAGTAGCTGTTCATACATTTATTAACATTCAAAGAAATCTGCGACACAGGCCTGTCATAGGGTTTAAGATTTTTCTCCTTTCACACATGCCCTAAAAAAGCAGTAATGTGAAGACCAGTGACACTATTACCATCCCTCCCTGAGCCGGCTGTCCTGTAGTGCTCCCCTATGTGTGTGTTGGATGGTGGTGGGTCTTAGCTATATGATATTGTTGACCATTTAGATTCAGGAGAACTGACTGTTTCTCTCCTTCTTTTTGAAAATTCCATAAATACTTTCAGTATTGGGTCTTTTCTTGTCTAAATGTGTATAAGATACGTGCTATGGCTTTTGTACTGATCAGCATCAACACCCAGGAAAAGATAAGGTCCCTCAGCAACAAAATCTGCATCTGTTTGGTTTGAGATATGAGAGACATATTAGCAAGTGTCATTTGAAAGATACCATACTTGCAGTATAGTCAAAGGAGACAATATTATAAGTATTGTGATGTCCAAGACAATTAAGTAAAGCATGAGACTTCATAGAATCATAGAATCCCAGACTAGTCTGGGTTGGAAGGGACCTTAAAGCTCCTCCATTTCCAATCCCCTGCCATGAGCATGGATACCTTCCACTAGACCAGGTTGCTCCAAGCCCTGTCCTACCTGGCCTTGAACATTTCCAATGATGGGGCAGCCGCAGCTTTTCTGGGCAGCCTGTGCCAGTAGCTCACCATCCTCACAGGGAAGAACTTCCTGATGTCTGACCTGAACCTCCCCTGTTTAAGTTTAAAACCATTTCCCCTTGTTCTATTGCTACTTCTTTAACCATTCTTTTCCTTAAGGGCAGTACAGTGGAGGAGGGCAAGGAACCATTAAGGAATTTTCTATCCTAAGCCTGCATTAAAGTCCCTTCATATTCTTAGTTATTTTGCCCCAGTTTGGAAATTTGTCAGAATTTTGATGCACTGTAAGCAGTGAAAACCCATGGCTGCTATTCACGTCCTGAGATTACTCTCTGCCCAGAAGACTGAGGATGTTGTGATTCTTTCTTGCGACCCGCTCACACTGTCGTTTCCTAAACTCTGATGTTTTTTACATCTCTGGCAGCTAAAAGAACGTATGTACATGTATATTCCTGCAGCAGACATGTTTTTAGAAGTACACATCTATATTATAGGTAAAACAAAAGTAACTGGCTATTATTGCTAAGGGACTCAAGGGAACACATGTAGTGCTGTCAGCTTCTCCCCACACCCGCTCTACAAGATGACTACAAAATACATAATTCAACAACAAGGTCAAAAGTCTTGTGTCTACAGGAGAAGTGCACTGGTTTAACTTCAGTCAGTTTTTAAATCAACATTATTAAAGTTTGGTTAAATAATTAGGTAAGTAGATTAATACCACCACTAACTTAATTTGAAGCTAAGCTAATTTAAGACAAACTAATAGCTGCTCTTTTATGTTAAAATGAATATATTGCTACAAGAGTTTGCACTGATTAACCTAAAACTATTAAATTCATAGCATAGGTCAAACTAGTGCAATGTTCCCATGTAACTAAGGCCTTAAGAAAGGTTTTTAAAGCTAGGTATCTCAGTTGAACACTTAAGCTATAGTCTGAATCCTATTAAAGTCAACCAGACAGGAAAACATGCTGCCATCAAGGCACATATGAAGAGTGCTTCTGAATTATATGCTTCATTCTGCTCTCATAAACAAAATTCCACTTCAGTGTCACCTTCGGATGGTAAGTTCACAGAATCACAGAACCATTAGCATTGGAAGGAAATCATCCAGTCCAACCCCCTGCCAGTGCAGGGCCACTGAAGAGCAGGTTATACAAGAACATGTTCAGCAGATTTGGGATGTCTCCAGAGGAAAACTCCTCAAGCCCCTGGGCAGCCTGTTCCAGTGCTCTGCCATCTTCAATAGAAAGAAGTTCTTCCTCAAGTTGAGGTGAAGCTTCTTGTATATTAGCTTATGGCCATTGCTCCTCATCCTGCCACTGGGCACCACTGAGAAGAGTTTGGGACCATCCTCCTGGCTCCTGCCTTTGAGATATTTCAATGCATTAATGAGATCCCCTTTACTTCTGCCATTTTGGCAGACAGAGACTAATCATACTTACTTCCACATTAACACATCTGTATCAGTGTAGCAACAGCCTAACTAATGTGGTGCTCAGGACAGACTATGAAATCAGAGACATCTGCATAAATACTCAGGTAAGTACCATGTGCTGAGTGGTTATGCCTGACCTGCTATCCCCACTTACTCTAACTAGCACAATTATGCAAACTGTTGGATTTTCCAGCAGGATAGATGGATGTTACATAGGATGTATGGGCCCGGCTGACACAGTGAGTTGTTTCAGATCCTCCCAAGCCCCGAAACTGTGTTCCAACGTCTTTTATATGTTGCCCCTATCTGCCCCCTTTTTATTCCTTAAACTCAGGATAAGCATACACCATTTTAGAGCTCAGGTTCTTCTTTCTTGTGGTTCTTGCTTCCTCCATAGAATCCTGAAGCTTATTTGGGTAATAATAGCTGTTCTATTCTACCTTCAGTCTTATGGCTTATGCTGAGTTCTTATCTGCCTGTGTGCTCATATGGGTTGTATTTTAAATAAGTGCAGTACCTATGCTGCTTCCAGCAATTCCATTTGCGATGTGCACCTCTTCCCTGTGACAGCAGGTCAGCTATTGCTATGTGTTTGGGAATTCTTGTGCCGAAAGAGAGGGGCTCAGTTCTCCCACAAAACACTAACTGTTTTCACCTCCTGCAGGCCTCTTACTTAGCCACTCAGTACCATTTGTATTCAAAGTAGCAGGAAATGATGGATGTTTTAGATACGATGCATTTTTCATACAAACCACATAGTTTGTGGGTTGTAGTTAGGCCTTGGCAGTACAGAGGTGAAAAAGCTCTGATGATCACAGTAACACCTCTTTTTTTCTGATTTCTTTTAGGGAATGGCACCCCAAACACCATTAGGGATTGTCAAAATGTAGGTGAGTTTGTAGTGCCTTCACACCTGATTCTCTTTACACTCGATTGTGGAGTGAGGCCACTGCATGAAGAGGAGAAATATATCCCTCAATAATTGGATGCTGATATGGACAAACTACTGACAGAATGCTCTGCTTGTCTCCCAAGAGGGTGTGTTGTGTCTGTGTGCATGGAAAGGTCTAATATAAGGGTGCTGCTAAACCATGTTTAGATAGCTCTTGGTTTGCGTAA
Source organism: Neopsephotus bourkii (assembly GCF_033783945.1). Taxonomy (NCBI): domain Eukaryota; kingdom Metazoa; phylum Chordata; class Aves; order Psittaciformes; family Psittacidae; genus Neopsephotus; species Neopsephotus bourkii. The sequence continues at coordinate 654,366 of NW_026901264.1, read as the reverse complement.
CAGCTGTTCTTAGGCTGGGTGATTTACTGGTGAGGGAGGGCCTGCAAAGATTTAACCTTCAGCTTCTGCTTTTTCTGGACAAAAGGATTTGAAGCTCTTCACTGTTTCCCCGGGTTAATACTTGATGGGTAGGGCACATCTCCTAATGTCCATCAGTCATGTAAGAAGGAAAACAAGTAGTTCCTGGTGTTCACATGTTCTGATGGGTCTGTTGCTGCTTGCTGGGACTCAGGTACATGTTAGTTCAATTACTTTTTACAAAAGCGGAACACATCATGGTCCTTTGCATCAATCTTCATGTTCACTGCCAGAAATGGATATGAATTTTAAACAAATACTGAAAATAGCCTCAAACCGTGATTTCTGAGGTGTCAAATGTGAGTTCTTGCACCAAAATAACTTACTTTCTTCAAGTTATACATATTTTGTATTCATGTAAAATGTTCATCAAAAAGCACATAATTAATGAAAGAAAACATTGCATGATTTAAACAAAGGAGTGGACCTGTGAAACACAATCTGTAGAACATATGTTCAGGTTACTCCTGAGTTACCTGAGGGAGAGGAAAAATAAATTCATTTTTTATAATGAAAATGCCAACTGGAAGAACAACTGCCAATGAAATTAGTAGGATTATTGCCTCTCTCTTTCTGGAAAAAAAAAGCATCTTGAATTTGATTGTTGTCTCATACCATAATAAACTCAACTAGGTTGGAAATGACCTTTAAGATTATCTCCCTTGGATGCAGTTTATCCAAGTGAGGATGTAATTAAGCTCACTCATTCTGCCTTTAAAAAAATACTTCTTTCATTGAGACTAAATGTTGATAACAGCATGCTAGGTGGGTCAGGGATTTTTGCAGTGTAGGTGAAAAGTTAACGTGCGTAATGACCATATGTGTCTGAGTAACTAACCCCTTTCTTTAGAGTGCAAAAAGAGAAGTAGAAGAAAACACATATTTGCAGAGGAATGTTGCAATATAAAAAAGCATGTAGTTTCATCAGTTTTTCTGACCAAGTGATAAATAAATTAGAATCATACAATCCCAGACTGGTCTGTGTTGGAAGGGGCTTTAAGATCTTTCAGTTCCAAGGGCCTGCCATGGTCAGGCTCCAAGCTCTGTCCAACCTGGCCTTGAACACTGGCCAGGGATGGAGCAGCCACAGCTTCTCTGTGTAGCCTGTTCCAATGTCCCACCACCCTCAAACGGAAGAACTTCTTCCTTATATCAAACCTGAACTTCCCTTGTTGAAGTTTAAACCTATTAAAGGAAGTAGAATACCTCTAATTATACCCTGGGGAAGTCAACCTGTAGCTAGCCTGATTTTTCGCAAAGGAAACTGCATTGCCAATGAAGGAACCTCCAGTTCCATGTACAGTTCCCTCAATAAGCTAAACAATAAAATGTTACCTGCTTAAAATTCTAAAACCAGGCTTAGATATCTGTTTTTATTATTTTATTTTGTAAAACATCTTTGCTTGTATCTACTAATGCTTAAGTCTTTGCTCACCTAGGTAACCTTGAGGTCCTTTCCAACCCTAACCATTCTATGATCCTATGATTCTATGATCTACAAAGAAAGGCAGGATATGAACAAAAAAAAAAAATAAAAATCCTCTAACAGTACTAAAAATATGATTGCTCTTACTCAAAGAATAAAAACAGTGCAGTAAATTAGGAACTTTAAGTTCTGACATAATATATTCTGCAGTTCTTAGCTGCTTACAAGTCTCAGTTCCCTCACATGTTTAACTGAAGGAAGTTCCAGCAGATTTTACTGCTAATAAAATCTGACTGATCTTGCACTGGAAATGAAGTGGCTATTTTATCCTTTCTTCACTCTGCTTTGGAGATGACAAATGTTAACTAGTTTTGCCACTTCATGTGATAAATACAGTTACTTGGAGGAATCATGGCGAATCATGATGTCTCCTAGAAGTGTGAAAGAAGCCAGTTACTGTATTGCATGCATAGCTTTTCCAGCACAGATTGTACTGACTAAGGAGAAATCAAACTGTTCCTTCTTACTTTGTATAAAGTTACTGATGGGGAAGAAGGGAGCTTTTAAGAGTACTAAAGAAGATTGGTACTTTATCTTTCAGTCTGTTTGTCTCTGAGGGCAAAAACAAGGGCAGATGGTGTTGACACTTTTCACCTCCAGGTTGCTAATATTTCATATAGAGCTTTAAAAGAAAAGGAGAATTAAAAAATGTTATAGGATCAAAGCAACCGACTGGGTTATGAACCTTAGACAAAAATGTGGATAGCCTAGAGACAATATAGGGAAATTTTATCTTATAATTTCAAGGATTTGTTTTTTTTCATAGGAAAAGTAATACTTTGTTTCAATAAAAGAAAATCAATAGTTACAAGAACAATCCATTTGCTGTTTGATGTAAATGTTATCTGCTCTCTGGGCTTTTTTTTTTTTTTTTTTCAGTTCAAGGTGTAAAATAATTATTGAAGAGATCTGTTTCATCTCCGTAGAGTACAAAAGTCTTTTTGCTAATTGCCACATCAAATGACTAGAGGACCCCAATGGAAGCCTTCAAATGACTGTGAACAAATTCAGGCCATCACTAAATGCTGGGCACTTTTTTCGTGTGTGATTTCCCAATGCAGATTAGGTTACTTGGGTGTAGGCTTATCACACAGGAAAGGCCCAGCTGCAGATTAGTTCTGCACCATTGCAGGTCTGTTATGCCAGATTCATCCTTGACCAAATCTATAGCTAGCACCTTTATTGTAGTTTTGTGATACGAAAGAACACTGGACTGTCCAGGCAACAAAGGAAGCAGCAGAAGGCCTACTGTGTTTCTAAAGTGTTACTTCTCTACTTTTTGTCATGCACCAGTGACATGAGTGCTGGGTCCCAGGGTTTAACCTCACACAGAGTCAGAAAAAAGCTGTCAGTCTCGGCTTGTTCAAAGACAATTCCTTTGTGAAGATCAACTAAAGTGGTATGGTCCATATACTCACTAAAGCATGCCGAAGAGTCAGAAAGTCATAATCCGCCTTTGTACTTGTGGCCATCCACATTTTCCTCCATAGCTGGTGCCCAATTACCAGTGCTGTAATTTTTTCTATTGTTGGAAAGCCATAAGGGTTTAGCTACCACTTATCCAGTTGGGGTCATGACCTTATGTATTTAGGCTCTGCAAAAATAAGTAACAGTTCCCTTATCAGTGTCACCAGGACTCTTTAACACTTAGCAAGCAGAAAGATAAATATACTTGGCAGATACAATTTGATTCATTGCTAAGCCTTCCATTTTACCAATGACCCATGGCACTCTGCCATTCAAAGGTATGTTAACTATTATAACCTTACACCCTACAGCGCCAGCTCAGAAACTGGCCAACTTATGCTTACAGGAAAGACTTACCTATGACAGCCTGTCATCCTGATCTATAACATAAGGTTTTTGCGCTGGGGAGCCAGCGATGATTCTGCTTTGGTTCCGTTGTAACAGAATTCTTCCTGACTTAACACCAGGACAAGAATTAGGCTTTGTCTCAGGCTAGTTTGCTTCCAGGAGGAAGCCAAAACCATCTGGTTCCTGTGCTGCTATAATCTGAAGCATTGTTTTTTACTTCTTGGCTTCTTTTGATTAACTGGCTAACTTAAATATGATTTATGCTATTTTAAAACTCAGATCCTGAATACTTTCCTCTCCTCTTTCTGCCAGCCACAAGGTCTACAAGAGACAGGACAAGAACCTGGCTTCAGGAGGCCTTCAGGAGGCCTCCAGGAGAGTGCAGATTCTCTCATTTGTCTACCCCTCTGGCAGGCACTGAAGTAAGTACTCTTAGCAGGGTTATGTTTAAGAGACACGTATTTAAGAAGGGCTAAAGATGTAACATCAGATCTAGAAAAGCATCAGGCTTAAGCATACTAAGGCAAGAATTTGAATGTGAAACATTAGTGGGGAAATCCCATAATAAAATGATCAAGATAGGCTGGAGCTTTCTGTTATTTTGAAAATACATCTTGATTGACTTGAGGTCCAACAGTCTCCAACAGTCATTTGAGAAACCTATCCTTCATTTTTCTCAGAATGAAACTTCCAAATGCTATTTTTCAATCTAAACATAAAGGAATTGAAACGCTATTCTTACCAGAACAAATAGATGTTCAGTAGTTAAACTTCCAGATTGTTTCGCAAATCTGTATCTAAGTCTTCCTTATTCTCACTGTCGAATTTCTTTGATTCTTACATTTAGGTTTTATTAACAACACCATAAACTGCATGGATGGATGTATAGGAGGATTAATGATAAAGGTTTTGTTCTATCAGTTCTATTATTAGGTGTTTGGCAGTGAGGAAGTGGTTTTGCCCAAAAGTATTATACTGTGAAGACAACTCTGTCAGTACTTGTAGATGACTAGTTCAAAGCCCACCCATAAGAATCTTTTCCCATTCAGAGTGATATGCACTGGAAGACACAACCCTGAACTTTTTAGAGAAGCATGAAATCAAAAGAGCTTTGCAAGTAGAGGGAGCAGAACATGTTTTTCATGTGGTCTCTTACAAATTTTTCTGTAGTGCTGTGGAGCACTGATTCCTAATATGAAGAAATTCAGTAGAGTACTACTGTCAACCACATTTGATTAGACACAAATCAATACTGGCAAATACCAGAGTCAGTCCTTGCACCAACCATAGAGACTTCACACCTTAAGATGCCCTGTTTAAAATGACAAAGATTTCATAAGATGTTTTTATTTATTTCCATCATGTTGGCAATTTTTCTGACCACTACAAATACCTTCTATTGGAGTAGCCTCCTTCATTAGGTTATAATGTGCCTTAATTCCCTGAAGTGCTCATGTGCTTGTTAGTTATTAAAAGAAAGAAGATAATTTCTTTTAGGAAAATCACAAAAAATCAGTACTTGCAGTAGAACCTTAACCAATCTGAAAAGATGGCTAAGACTCTTTATTCTTATTTAAATGGCTTAGCCAGAAGTAATAGCTGAGTAGCGGCACATGCTTATTCATGAATGCAATTGGGTCATGATTGGCTCAGCATTTTGGGTATTACTAAAGCAGAGTGTGACTTCCTACATAAACATATATCTGGGCACATAACGGATTGTTTGTCCTTCAGGCCCATGTCTCAAATGCAGAGGTAAACTTGCATGCTCTAACAAGGCAAGCTCTCCCATCCCCTCTTTCACATAGAAGTTAAAAGTTTTCCATGAATAAAAGCTGCCAGGTCATTTTTATACTTTGAACAACAAGAAAATGTCGTGCTATGATCAGTGTTATCAGGATTATGAGTCACTTTAACAGTAATAACACAGTGTCAGCACTATTAATTCTAAGGCAGAGGCCCCAAGACAAGTGATGTCTTTTTTTGGGTGTTGAGAATTTCCTGGGCAAAATGAAGAAGGCTGAGAAAAAAAAAGAAACTACTTTGAATTTGCACAGCAATGTCAGTTCAAGCGTATGACACCCCTTGGTGTTGCAGGGACTCGCTAAACCGTCCATACTCATGTGGTTAGCACCCCTACTTAAAATCAGTAGGAAAGAATGTCCATTTATTACATGCCTTATTGAAGTTCATATTGCTTCTCCCTTCCTCTGCTCCTTCAGGAGCTTTGAAGTATGGGCAGAATCCAGTTCTCCCCCAGAGGATACCAAAGTCCATGCTCTGATGACCCAGTACAGGCTTTGGAAGCATGTCTTTACTTCTGGCCAGCTGAACTTCTAGACTGAGACTCTGTTAGTCTAGCCCAACTTATGTTATTATTATGAATATTGTTAATAATATTATTAATATCATCATCAGATTCATCATCATCATCACCACCATTATCATTACGCAACTGAATCTCCAGTTTAATTACCTTAGAGTTCATATCCTTTGACAGTGCTTTGCGGAAGCTTTTTTTTAAGTGACACCTATACAGGACTTAAACCAGATGATATATTTTGGACTATTACTCCTATCTGGAGCTGAAAATGTCTATTTTTAAATGATGTGTTAGGGCATGGAGTTTCCTGAACATTTAGCAGAGGGATGTCAGGGTAAAACAGCCGCACATATTAAACCCGCAGTGAAATCCAGCTTCTTTTAATCTTCTCAGTTATACAGTACTTTGTGAAATTATTCCAGAGGGCCATCTGAATTACTGCTAACTAATGTATGATCAAGTCCATTTTATGGTGGTATAAATGGGACTGCCTGCATAGTACTGACATAGGTGATGGAGCCAGCACTGAGAAAATAGTGTCACAAATTGGTTCAGGTTAAATGGTCTGATTCTCAGCTAACTGTTTTATAGTTCATTGACATTCAACAAATGTGAGAACTACAAAAAAACTTGTAGCCACAGGGTGCCATGAGATAGCTGTAAAAAGAAGGTCTTTGATGAGACAAATGGTAGTAGGGGCAGTTCCATAGGGGAATCCTAACAAAAAGGCCCACTTAAAGGGCTACTGCCAAATAAAAAGTAAATCAAACTATAACAATTATTTTGATCATGCCTGGAAAACTTAGGTGAAAGAACCTGATGCACTGACCTTACCTTTCCCTCACTGATTCCTTGTCTCTACTCTAGTTACAGTTTAGAAGATATTTACAGAAAGCATAAAGAGAAATCAACACATAATTTGTGTTAGTATAAAAGTAAAGCATTTCTCAAAACAGACATTGTGATCAAATATCACTTAGCAGTTTAAAAGAAATATTAGAAGTCTTCAAAAGTCCTGCAGAAGCAAGAATACAGCTAAAATAATACAACATGCTTACAAATACCCTCCATCTTCCTTCAGAAGCAGGTTGGGTGTCCTAATTGATGGAATACTCATATAGGGTGAAGGGGGAACTGATAAAAATAGTTGTTTTTAATCAGGTTTTAAATTAACAAGCAAAATGTGTTGATCTACATGACTGGCTCTGACCTTTTTTTGGCCTTTGTTCTTCATCATTTTCCCATAAAAAAAGGCTGTTCTCTTAATAAGTGACAAAGCCTCCTTCTCCATTTTGTTTACCAGATTGTTTCCCTGTGTCTCAGGGAAACTCATTTCTTTACCAAAATAATGCTACTCTAAATATACCAAAGAACAAGGCATGGTTTTACCAAGATGGGGCATTAACAGATTTCTTAGATAAAGAAATTTAGTATGTCTATGTAATAAACTTACTTGATTGGCTTTTGATCACTGAGATCTGAATTTGAGATTTGTCACGTAGTATCTCTCACAGTCTGACTTCATTCATGGATTGGGATGGGGAAGACAAACTTTCTTGCCTTCCCAGAACTTGAGGAGCTTCTGAAGTTAGAATCAACTAGTCATTGTATCAGACTAACCAAATAGATGTAAATGAAAAAGTTTAACAGTGCAACAAACATTGTTTAAAGAAGCTCACCCAGCAACCAATTCAATGTTACGGCTTTGTTTAAAAGGGCAGTAGAATTAATCCACTGTTGCCAGAGAAGCTGAAAAAATATCATGCTGCTGGTCACTGATTAGAGCGCCTGGCTATGGAGATTCAAAAAGATTGAGGCCCATTTATCTTATTTTTATCCAGGACAATCCCAGAATTCTATCCTCTTCCCTTTCCTGCCCCCTCCCAAGCTGGAACAGTTCAAGATTGTTTTGCGATGTGGTTTAGAACATCCTTAGGGTCAAGCATCTGGTATAGGAAATTCATCAGTTGTTAGCAATCATAAAACCTTCCAGCAAGAAGTTATTGAATAAGTGACTTCAGAATGTCAGACACTGTTTTTGCAGGACCACTGAGGCTCTGAAACCAGGGCTCTTTGGGGCACAGATGATGGCCCAGAGAGATTAGGTTTGAGTTCTCCCATCTTTATTTACATTCACATCAATGTGGTTACTCGTGACCAGAATTCATAGCAGAAAGGATGGAAAAAATATAATATTAAATTGCCAGTGATCATCAGTGTTCAGGCAAGTATATTATTGGGGAAAAAATGACACCTTTTGCCACAATGATTAGTGTAGGAAGGGATATCCACATGAAATGGGGTTTGTTGAGGAACAAGCATACATTTCTTATACAATTCCACATGCCAAAAGCCAACTAGAAGTAGAATAAAAATGTGGAACTCCCAGAAAATTAGTCTACAAATCTGGAAATAATGCAAAATACATTTTGAAATCAGGTTTCAAGTCAAATGCAATTTTCAACTTAGTTTTTATTTTCAAAATTATACATTATTATTAACAATATTTTTAATTCTCATTTAAAAATTAGTTTAAAGATTTTATTTCTCCTTTTCTTTCCCTCTAATTTTCCTTGCTGGAAAGTGGTGAATTATGAGAAAGAAGGGGAAAGTGCTTACTTCAGAGAATAAAAAATGTGGAGAAACTGAACATATCTTTACAGAGTTCTCAGCACTGCCCTCTAAACAAAACTCCAAAATGGTGAAAGAAAGTTGAAAAGCATAGAAGGAAACTTACTTTTTTTTCTGCTCCTGATTTCAGTTTCCTCATTTGTTCTGTAAGAAATCTACTCAGACTGAAGAATATCAGTTTTGTAATTTTAATTGTTCAACCCATTTAGTCAAGAATATTTCTATTTAACTTCATAGACTACACTCCCCAACCAAAAAAATACAACCAGCTGTACCAGGAATGTGTGTGCTGATTCGACTCCTATCTTTACCCATGGATAAATATTTCAGAGGTTCTTGTGTTCAAATACTTCATTTAAATTAACTTTCTGAGAACCTGAATGCATAATGGTGCCAACACAGAAGGTCAATGAATTCAAATAATCCGTAATTTCCAGTTTCAAAATGTTAATTATCATAGCAGATACATACAATGGTTCAGTTCAGTATTGTCAAGCATGTGACAGCATTGTTTCTGTCTGCAGGGAATGTTACAGAGATTAGCTATTCACCTTTCCCGTGTTGGTATGGAGTATTGCTTTTCTACTTATAAGGCCTGTTTGTCAGTGAAACATGCATTTTTTCATGTCTTCTATGCAGCATTTTTTGTCATTTATTATAATATTTTGTGAAAATAAATACAAAAAACACAGCAAAACCAAAACCCAAATCCGAACATCATGACCAAAAATCCCTGGAATAAGAATGTCTTCTTTCTTAAGAAATCATCCTCTAAGAATAATGACTGAGACAGAAAAGCAAGCCATGAAAATGCATAAATTAATGTTCTATACAGCCTTCCTAACCTTCTTGTAGAACGAATATTCATTACCAAAGGTCATGAGTCAGTATGAAACAGATTTCAAGCTCCAAAATGAGAGGGGTTTAAGAATAGACAATGAAGACTGGGAATTAAGTCTTGTTGTTGGCCTCTTCAGTGATGCACAAGTCTCACTTGGATTAGTTTTCTCAGTCTACTGGCAAGAATTTGGCATAAGAGCCCAGCCATCAATCACTGGAGTTTCTTCAGTTTAGACATAAATAGCTTAGGTGAAGCTTTAGGGTAGTTTATAAAGATCCCACAAAATCTTTTTTTAACCTGTTACTGACAGATGGAAATACCATAGCATGTATTCAAGCCACACTGGGTGTGTGTTGGAGCATAAAGTGCCAGCTAGCTGGTCAAAATACAGCAAAATAGCCCTTTTCATTAAATTGTTTCATCTTTATATGGGAACAAAAGTGGTCAGGGCCTGAGATGCCACCCTCAAACACCACAGTGCTGAGTGGCTCTCCCTCAGCATTTGCCTTGTGTAGCTACAAAATATGCAACATTTCTCTGCTTCAGATTCTAAATTATTTCCAAAATTAAACATTTCCCTTTTGTCCACTTGTTTATCTCCATTTTCAGGGAAGTTCTTCAAAGCAGAGTGCCCTACTGTGGGCACACGTGGCAGGACAAACCTTGCCAGCAGCCAGCTGCCCACCCAGCCACCTTCCCAGTCCGTGTCCTCAGGGAAAGGGAAGAAAGTGTTATGAAAAACCTTGTAGGGTAAAGTAAAGACAGGGAAACTGCTTGCCCTTTCACAGGCTCAGCTCCGCTCCTTCACTCCTGACACCTCTGCTGGGGCACAGGGGCTGCGCTTAGTTCATAGCAGTTCCTCTCCTCTTCCTCATACTTTTCCTCAGCTCCACTATGGTCTCTCAGTGGGCCAGAGGGGAATTCTGGCTCCAAATTGCTTGAAGGACCTCTTGTTCCTCCTTCTTCTCCTCTGATCTGGGTGCCTGCAGGGTTGTTTCCTGCTTTCTCATCTTCAGCATGTCTATCATTTTCTGCCCTTTCTTAAACACTCTTTCCCTAAGGTTTGACCAGCAGGAACCGGCTGTCAGCCTGGAACCGGCTGTCCTTCATGGGGCTTCTAGTCACAGAGGCAGCCTGCATCCCTGCTGCCAGAGACACCCAGCACATCATGATTTTACATTCTATAGTTACCTTCTCTACCTCTGGCAGTGCCCATTACCCCCAAGGAGGAGCTGGCAGCAGACAGGGAGCCATGCTCACAAAGCATGGCCCACAGCCCCTCAGCTTGTCACCCATCAAACAGGAACTGCACAGCTTGGTGAAGAGCTAAGGATGGTGCCCTCAGCCCAGCAAGCAATTTGCTGTGAGACAGTTTATTTTCTTCAGTATATTCCTGTGTACAGTTGCTCCTAAGACAGTTTTAATGGATACCGATTGGCAACATGGAGTCAGACCTGGAGGTGCTGCAGCATAGCAACAGCTCAGAGGTGCCTGGTGTTCGCACTGGAGATCACAGGAATGCAAAAAGCTTGATCTGGAGCATGTCTGCTGGGATGGACATTGATTCCAAAGGCTGGGATGTGCTGTGGGCCTGAACAGAGTTCCCCCCACAGAACAATAGGGAGACCTGGACAGGGAACCTTCCTGTGGTGTGTGAGCCAAAACTTGCATTTTAGAAAGCCCATCTTTATTTTTGTATTTATCTTTCTATATATATTTCATCACTCTGCTAAAAGACTGTCTGAAAATAAAACTCCAAGTCGTGCACAGTGTTAACTTCCACTGTTTCTATGAGCAAAAGCAAGTTATTTCTGACACAGTGACTATTGTTATTGCTGTTGGTACCCTGCTTGCTCTCAGGGAAGGCAGCAGGGTGACAGACAATACCAGGATTGCCACCCTCAGATATTCAGCTGATACAAATTTATCACCAAATACTTCTTTTTATGGAAAACATAAATGCTGTTCTGTTTGCATTTTTTTCCTCTGAGCCTTCCTTAATATTTTTCTCCAAACACGTGGTCAAAAACCTCACTTTCTGAAAGTCAGAATTGCTGAGTCTAACCCATGCCAAAACAGAAACCAGTTTATGAAAAGAAAAAGTATTACAACTGTCATGCTTGCTGATGTCCTCTACTTTTACAAGAGAACAATAGCAAATCAATTACACTGGCATGCCCCTGCCTTGCAGGGTGAGACTGTGCAAGCTTTCTCAACAGACAAAGCAGATGTTTCTTAAAGACTGATTTCTGAAGCCTGGTTCTTTAGATAGGGAAATTATACAAATATTATGTCTTCATTATCATGTCTTTCACAAATATCATGTCTTCATTTTCCCAGTTACAAATCATAAATCATTCTGTATTTCCACTAGTAGTAGGCTTTATCACTGATACACCTGCTAAATTCTGCATTAAAATCATTAGTTCTCGCAGTATGGGCCACCAAGCAATCCACAGATGGTGACACTTGCCAACAACCTCAGCAAATCCACACCACATAGGGTTAAAATAGTTTGTCCCATTCCCTTCTCCACTCTACCATCCTTTTCTGCCCTTAACTTTTACACGTAGACAAAAATACAGTATTTGGTGTTAGGACTCGCTTTTGTAAAGGATTTTAGCAGCCCACATTTCTAGAGATGTAGCCTCCCAGGTCAGGGAAGGACTTATTTTCTGGATGCCTAATGTATATTTAAAGGCTGATAATAGCACAGCATAGCTCCAAGAATATTATATAACTTATCGAGTGTCTATTAAAAAGTGAGAGACTTTGCAATTTAAACAAAACAAAACAAATCCAGAAGCCTGTGAGATTCCCACCATCTGGATGGAGTCTTTTTTCTTCCTAGATGAATTACTTGTCAGGGGAGGAATTATTTTAGGCATCAAGTAACCCCTGATTATGAGTGACAGACTAACACAAGAGCAGATGCAAGGTTATTGCTGCCTATCCATTATGTGGAAAGAAGACCCATGTATGTCCTACTCACTCTGCATATTGACTTGGGTTATTAAAAGAGTAAGTAGAGGTGGGTCAGACCCAGAAGATAGCTCATACCACTCACAACAGATGTTCTTTCACAAGAGAGAAAGCAAACGCTGGATAATTTCTGGGGATACTATAGAAAGAGGGGTCTTCACAACTCACAGGGACTCATAGTCCAGATTTCCAACAGAAGCACAAACCCAACTTTTTAACTCAAAGAACAATTACTTTGATAAACTTTCTTAGGGTCTGAATTCTGCAGAAATCATGCCCTTATTTGAGAGTACCCTTTGCAACCAGCATCTTGATGAATCCAGATAAATAGAGCATTTGGCAACATTCTGAATACCTCTTCAGATATAAATCTGTTTGCCTATTGCAAGTCATAGAAATTATTTATATAAATATGGGTATCTGTAAAACCCCCTGAACTTTCAGGCATAAGAGTCTATTATGGGAACTTCCAGTAATATCTGCTCAACAATATTGTAAGTTTATTATAAGCTATAGGCCGATATATAATATAGAGGCATTATTATAGTAGAAATATATGTAATCTTATGAAATCCTCTCCAGAAATTTTTGTGCCATCTGATTTCTCTGTGAATTCACTACCCTGTCCATCCAATCCTCCTGAATTTGGGAAAGGATCTGGATTAGTCTCACATATGAATCATTCTTTTGATTTAGTGGACCCAAAGTAAGTCTGAGCTCATCTGACTCTGAAATTCAAAAGTGAGGTGGTGGGCTGTGAAATATTTTGTTGTCTGAAAATAAAATAATGTCTACAGTCAATAAACACCTGAAGCCCCATTTTTTAAATCTAGTGTAAAGAGAGCAGATGGTCAAAATAAATCAGGAATACTAAACAAATGTGTGCTAAATGTTGTTGAGATTTGACCATTTTTCCTTTAGGAAACATGATGAAAAACGAGGACTGCGGACAGGGTTGGCCGAAAACTAAGAAATAACAGTGCCATCTTGTGGTAAGTAAATGATACAATATGGAAGCTTTTCATACATAGCTGAAAAATCCAGATGTTAGAAGAAAACTACTTTGTGCTTGAGGTGGTGATTTTTCCCCTCTTCTGGGTTTGTTTCTTTGACAAACTTGCTAAGAAAACTGTAAATACCATCTGTTTCAACAACAAGGAATGAATATCTATATTACATGTAAATAAGTATATTTAACTTCTCACTGTGTTGCCTTACTTAACAAAAATCACTAGTCTCCATATTTGAATTGCTGAGGCAGAAGGGGGTTAATACTTGTGCCTGATATCTCAGCTGAAATGTTGTAAAGCTGAAACTGCAGCTCAGGGGAGAGGTACAGCTGTAAGACAGTGTCCCCTCTGTGAAAGACCACGTTGAAGAAACAAAGCGCATCTTCTGAGAACAGACTCTGTGAATGTATGCATTCTGCCCTGGCAAGTGTGTGCACTTGGGAATGGAGTTGAGAGCATCAGAAGTTATCAGCTCCTTGTTCTAATTACTGATACCACAGTATGGCTAAAAATAAACTTGAAGCTTTATCAGCCAGAGTGACTTTGGAAAAATATTTGTCAGGCCTGACTAAGACAACTGAAATCAGAAGGATCTTTTGTGTTTGACCTAAAGCGAACACTACTTCAACCTATGGTACACATACTTCTAACATTATCCAGCGTTTTCTCTCTTACTCCATGAGGTATTTTTTTCTTAAATCATGTGATATGTTTACTAGTGCAGGTAGTAGTAATAAGATAATAAAAGCTTGATAATTATTTTAGGAGCCATGGACTGTCTGGTACAGTATCTTCCAGTGAGTAATAAACACTCTGAAGTTACTCCATTAATTTGTTCCTCTTGATTTCTTCTGAGGTAAGAAAAGAATGGTACAGTTTGTTTAATTAAAAATTCCTTTCAGGTACCTGTAAAGAAAACCTTTGTATTTGTTGAGATTTGCCAACTTTATTTATTGACAATAAAAGGAAACAATAAGGAGAAGAATGTATTTTATGGAATTTTTCAAAGTTCTATTTAAGATTTCATGGAAATTGTCAAAATTAAGCTTAAGGCTAACATAATCAATTCCTGTTCCAAATCCAAAGATATTAGAATTAAAAGAATTGCATGTCTTTATCTGAAGTATGTTATTCATCCTAAGCAATAAACATTGCCGCAAATGTTAGGCCTACAATATTCTGAATGTTGCCAGGAGGAAAATCTATGACATCAGGAAAAAACAGGGGTAACTTCTGGCCAAGCCATGAAAAATGTTATTGCAATTTGGTTTCATGTCTTGAATAAGAAAGCATTGGTTTTATAATATTATTGAAACAATTTTTTGTTTGTTTGTTTTGTTTTGTTATAAGAATACTTTCAATGGCTTTAACCTGACAGAGGGGAGATTGAGATGAGCTCTTAGGCAGCAATTCCTCCCTGTGAGGGTGCTGAGGCACTGGCACAGGTTGCCCAGAGAAGATGTGGCTGCCCCATCCCTGGCAGTGTTCAAGACCAGGTTGGACAGGGCTTGGAGCAACCTGGTCTAGTGGAAGGTGTCCCTGCCCATGGCAAGGGGTTGCACGTGGATGAGCTTTAAGGTCCCTTCCAACACAAACCACTCTGTGATTCTTTGATTCCATGTTTAAAAATAGCAGTTTATAATTTGAACATACTAATTCTTTACTACAGAAAAGCCTGCCAGCGTATACATTCCACATCTGTCAAAGTCATGTTTATGGTTTCCTAAATTCAGGCATCTGAAAACTGAAATTTCCAAAATTACTGTTTTTATTTTTTTTTTCTGTAAATGAAGGACAAAATGTTTTTTTTCATTGTTATGATACATACAAAACCAAAAGCATACCTTTGATTGCAGGTGACTGGGAAAACAGAGCAGTCCAGTGTGACATAGAATCACAGAACAGTTCAGGTTGGAAAGGACCTTAGGATCATCTAGTTCCAACCCTCTGCCGTGGGCAGGGACACCTCACACTAAACTATGTTGCCCAAGGCTCTTTTCAACCTCACCTTGAATGCCGCCAGGGATGGAGCATTCACAACTTCCCTGGGTAACCCATCCCAGTGCCTCACGACCCTTACAGTAAAGAACTTCTTCCTTATATCCAAACTTCCCCTGTTTAAGTTTTAACCCATTACACCTTGTCCTGTTGCTACAGTCCCTAATGAAGAGTCTCTCCCCAACATCCATGTAGCTCACTTCAGATACTGGAAGGCTTCTATGAGGTCTTCACACAGCCTTCTCCAGGCTGAACAGCCCCAACTTTCTCAGCCTGTCAAAGGGAAAGCCTATCATAGGGAACAGGATGCTTACATATTTTCTTGCAGCAGACTTTTGCAGAGCATATATCTTTAATATAATTGTATATATTTCTTTTCTGTATGTAGCAAGTGAAGAGCAACAGGTTATATTTACAGGCCTCTGCAAGTCATTGAACACTAAAGCTTTGACCCAGAGCCTGTGAAAGTGCTGCTGAGCCTTACAAGCACTAATATTTTGTGTGTTAAGGATAAACTCTGCATTTGACAAAGTGTGTTGAAGTCAATAGTACCTGAACTGGCATTCATTACTCTCGGTAAGAGTGCTCAGATTATCACAGTGGCAACTATTTAAATAAGGGAAAGAAGACTGCAAGTCTCTCTCATGTCCCTTTCCACATGCTATCTAATCTAATTGATTGAAATCTAGCTATTGCCTGGAGGAAGCGCAGGGACTACACTTCTAATCTGCTACATACCTATCTCCATGAGTCAGCATGTGGTCTCAGGGTGTACAGAACACGTAATGCAGAAGAAATGAAGAACATGTTCGCTAGCTCTAGCTACAGATAGTTATTCAGCAAGGGTTTCCCAAGTACATGAAATTGTTTCAGAAGGGTAAAGAGCAAATGGTCTGGTTCAATCTGGGTTTCTGGGAAAGGTGTTATTATACCGCCTGGAGGATGCAATAACTGATGCAATAATCTAGTGCATAAAAATGTACTTGTCTACATTTAAAAGCAGACCCAGCATTTTAGGTAGTGCAGTGCTGGTATGTAGTATTTCCATCCAAACTGATTCATATCTTAAGCTATTCCTCTTCTTGGCTTTCTGATATATGTTGAATATATCATGGTATAGCATTCCACCATATCAAAATATTATAATGTGCTGCAGAAGTAAGTAAGTTCATTTACCCCATTGTAACACAGTTGTCTTTTTGTTGTTGTTGTTGTTTTGTTAGAAACATGATGGTATTTCCCAAATGGCTAAAACAAGCCATGTATTTCTCCTAAGTACCTCCCCAGTGACTGAAATAAGTGGAAGCCATGCTTTTTGCTGATGGGAATCAAATCACACGCTAAATTATAGATTTTAGCTGAAAAAATGCCAGGCTGCTGTTCCTCTAAAATATCAGAAATGAACTATTATTTTATTATTTCAAATCTTTGTCCTGAAAATATTTCCCAGGCCTAAAGCACTAAGGAGAAATTTATTTAGACTTTGATGGCTATTTATTCACTGACACCAAGAAATACTTGATCATAACATCACTGAATGAGCTAATGTTAGACTGTGACCACAGCAGGTACATGTATGAGTATTTTACCAGTCTACATAGGCCAATGTACAAATTTAGTCACACTTAGGTCAGAACTGTCCAGAAGGTGGTGTTAAGAATCACAGGAACTGAAAATTTCTCAGCACAACATAAATGACCTGGATGTTACAAGTAGTTCTAGGCTTTGGGTAACAAGGAGGACTATTTGGTTGAACAGTCTGATTAACAATTAGGATTTATTTATACAACATGGTTTGCCCAGTTAATAATGTAGGTGCAGTGAGCCACATACTGACACAAAATCACAATCTGCAGGATTTTGTTTGTTTCCTCTGAAGACTGAGATTCTACCACAAATCCATACACACGGCATGAAATAGACCTTTTTCTGAACTACTTAGCCTTATCTTTATTTCTAAAAATGGGAATAAAAGATGAGTGAAATTTATAAATTTGTGATTGTCCAAATCTAGGAATGTGATAAAGTCTTTTGTAAGAAAATACAGGATCTGCAAATATAATATCAAATCAGTAGAAGTAACTGGGGTTTTGGCTTCTCTGACCTGGGTCTAGGAAGAAGTGAGAGATGTATGGGAAGAAAACAAATGGTCTCCTGTTGCTAGTGAAAACAGACTTAAGGATTCTTAACCTGCTTTTGGAAGCTCATGGTCCTGCTGGCTTCAGTTGCCAGATCACATCACACTTTGGCCCCAATCTCATTTTATAGCTGTAACAAGCATTGGTCAGGTGGTCAGCAGCCTCACAGGAGATTTGCATTTCACTGCTGTATTAAACATGTGCAAAGAGGCTGAGGATCAGTGACAAAGGCTGTGAAAAGGCCATTTTCACTGCAGCAGCAGGGACATTTCTATACAGAAAGGAAGTGTCAAAACAATAGCTAAGTGAATGGCTAAGTAAATGGAACACCTGGATTAGAGATTTTCCTCTTTGAGGGATGCCGTAACTCATGTAGTTTGTTATATATGACCCCCCCCCCTTTTTTTCCCCACTAACATTGTTCTTTTCTTCAGAAAATACCTCAAGAACTGCTAAGCCAGAGTAACTGCATTTGTATGACTGCTTTCTCTAGTAAACAGAAAGAAAAGGAGAGCCCTGAAACCGTCTCTTAATATGCCTATTTGGCATTAACCTGACACCATCTAAAATATACTGGCCATTGGTGGAATGTACACCAGAATCCACACAAAAACTAAAGCTAGGCTTCTGGCATCCAGGATTTCTTTCCCAATCCCATGTGTATGATGATGCATATCACTTTCTTATTTTCAAAAGACTGGGAAATGCTCTGTTTGTTGTTTTTGTTTGTTTGGTTGGTTGGGGTTTTTTTGCGTTTGTTTGTTTGTTTGTTTGTTTGTTTGTTTTCCAAAGAACCCTTGCAGCCAATTATCCAGAATTTCTTGACTTTCTTTCTGTTTTGGAACCCAGAAAAGTCAGGTTCTTGCCAGGTGAATCTGTAGCTGCTGTTGCCAAGCTGGATTCAGTAACACAGGCTCTTCAGATGTGTATACTGACTCCTAAAACTAAGTTGTAACACAAGAGGAACATGGGCTTAGGCATGAGCCTCATGCATGGACCTTCAAGTCCACCAGTTAGCTAAACTGGAAATATTATACCAATCTAATTTAAACAATAACTGGCTTTTGAGCACAAGACTGTAGTTCAAAGAGCACAAACCATTTAAGGATGTGCAGCAGAAGTTTGTGAGCTTTTAAGAACTGTTGCTGCACATGTGCTATTGCAGACATGGGTCAGACTACACCTGAAAGAGCTTTCTTTTCCCTGAATGTTGCAAGACTGGAAACAAGGTAGAACCTACTCTAAGAAAAGTAAACAAAAAGATGACCTTTTATGTAGGTGAGGCGTTCAGAGTTACATGATTGTTACTCCTTAATTGCTTTTAGCTGGAACATGAGTTACCCAGTCCCTGTACTTTCTTAGACATGCCTGTTTTAGCTTGTTAAAAAGTAGCAAAGTTGTTACCATCCTGGTCATTTAAACAGGAATTCCACCAAGTAAGTCAGTAACAGAGAGAAAACAAATTTATTGAAAACAAAACAATTGATGAAATAACCATTCATCAATTATAAACTTCTAATTGTAGGGTTTATCTTCCCTTTGCCTTTCACCAACTGTTACAGATTTGATGGCTTATCATAATTATCTTGTTTATTACTGATATTCCCGTTGAGTAATATGTGAGAGGGCGTATTCCAGGAGTACCATACAGAGAAACTGTGGGAGCAACCATTTACTGGGATTAAAGAGTGCAAGAACCGTGATAGTTATATGGGAGTGTAGTAGCAGCATTGGAAATAGGCATGGAAAGACACCTGAGACAATAATTTGATTAAACCTAAAAAATTGATCACTTGTAAATGTACATCCACATGTTTTGCTAAGCCTGATATGCCTCTTAAGCCCTCTCTTCCCTTGGTATCTGTCTTACATTTGCAAAATCAGTATCAAACCCAGTGCAATAGAACTTCTATTTCTCCAAATGTGCTTGAGATGCAGCAATGAATAGCTAGCAAAAAAATTCCAAATGGCACAGGGAAATAGTTTAACCAATCCAAATAGTAAAGCTTCCAAATGACATCAATCTGGTTTGGTTTTGCAGGTGTTTTTTAAGAAACAAACAAACAAACAAACAAAAAACAACAAAACCCCAAAACAAAACACTTTGAGGAATATCAACTAACACAAATGAATTATAGAATCATAGAATCACAGAATGGTCTGGGTTGGAAAGAACCTGAAGATCACCCAGCTCCAAACCCCTGCCATGGATAGGGACACCATCCCCTAGACCAGGTTGCTCCAAGCGCTGTCCAACCTGGCCTTGAACACTGCCAGGGACAGAGCATACACCACTTCTTTGGGCAGCCTGTTCCAGTGCCTCACCACCCTCACAGTAAAGAACTTCTTCCTTATGTCTAACCTGAACTTCACCTGTTGAAGTTTAAACCCATTGCCCCTTGTCCTATTGCTACAGAATGCAGTGTAAATCCATCTTGTTCCTCACACACCTCTGTCACTAAAAGAAGTTTTAAGTTTCAGCTCAGAGAAAACCTTCTAGAGAAAGGCAACATTTCCTGACAAACCCAGCTGCTGGGGGGGAGGAGGGGGATGGAGGAAGGCAGGGTGGGGAATGCACTTCTAGTAGCACTTCCAGGTTCCTTTTACACACATACATTCAGTAGCTCAAGGGAATGCTGTCTTCAACAGACTATGGATTGGGTCCTTAGCACTTGTGATTGTCTACATTGGTTGGATGATATGACACTGGATTTGTGGCCAGGGATGGCAGAAAACCATCCAAGAATTTCTTTTTCACTCTGTGCACAACTTGACTAGCTTGAATCTTTCATAAGCAGACCAGGAATCGTACTCTGAATCACAAAATATCCTAAATCCTAAATTAGCTGATTATTATCACACCAAAGCAACGTTTCTAGTAATCCAACCTGTTACTTAAGGAAGTAAATCTTCCTAAATTTGTGTGGCCTATTATGTGACAAATTATGATCAAAGGTTTTTCCTCTTCTTTCTCTTTAGTCTTAAAATTCTTAAATTCTTAAATATTTGTGTAGAATTAGTCATAAGCAGCTGCCCAATTACACATGTACAGTACTTATACAATAAGATGTTAAGCTGAAATCACAAGGGACATCTGGTAGGAACTGGGTGCCTCCTTCCATGAAGGCTTCTTTAGAAAACAGGTTTTGTCTGTAAAGATGTGATTTTTCAGTACTTTGCAAAGACTTATGCATTACATTCACAAGTTTTCTTTAAAAAGTAAACTGAAATGATACATTAAAAGGCCCATAATTTAAATTATTTGCCACAGGATGTTTCAGAAAAAAAACATTTTTTTATCTCTGCAGAAAGGAAAGAAGCTGGTGTCTGAGACACAATACTTGTTCACAGTCCAAATTGCTGTTCACTTTGGGTGTACGCGTGATGGAGTGAATAACTGTTTCCATTCTCTAACAGTCAGATATTAAGGCTGAGAAGTTCTCAGGGACTTTTGAACAGATTCAGAGGGGAAGTACATGAAAGTGTATTTAGAGGACACGAGGAACTGACTTGGTGGAACACCAAACTGGAGCATCAATATAGCCCAATTTGTGGAATGGCTTCAAAAATTTTAGGATTTTCTTGCGGCAATTGTTTCATTCTCTTTTGTGTTAGGCACCTTTCTTTGCAATCAAAACAAAACTGCCAGGGATTAGGTCAAATCAGCTAGCTGCTAATAATTTAATCCTTTTCAGCTCATTGTCTATAGCTGAACTAAGTGCTGGTCGAGTGCCATGTCACTAGTTCAATGGAATTCAGACTTTGGCAGTATGAAAAAGGCAACAGATGTGCTTCAATTATCATCTAATAACTTGCAATTTTCTTTTGTCAATTTGCTGTGATGATATCTAATATCATATTTCTAACTTGTTATTTTAATTTTCTGTTGCTATTCCTATTTTATTTGTAATATTCATTGTCTCAAAATGTCCCGAGCTGCTGTGTACCTGATCTCTTCCATCAGAGATTCCTGGCTTAGTTTAGCAATGATATTCCAGTTATATTATTGTATTGCTAAAGAAGATGATAAAATATTTTCTTCAGCCTTATGTGGCTTAGGTGACTTAATCATGATGGACTGTATGGCATTAAGCCCTGTCTGAATCAAAATTCTTTGAGTCAATTGATGTTCAGGGGTATGCATACTTCAATGGATGGCTATTTTCCTAGACATCCCTCCTTCCTAGCTGTATTTCTTTTGCATTATTCAGGTTGAATTTGATCTCACTATATCTGTCTGGAAACTACTGTTAGTAGGCATTGTGATATTTCTATTCCTACTGGCATTAACAGCAAATGGGATATATGAGTAGCATCACAAGTGAGTTGTCAGATGTTGAGGCCATGACTTCTCTCTATCTCTCTAGATGACAGCAAGTAAATATTTTTTAGGTAGGGACTTAGACAGAAGTCTTCGATCTTCATGTGAGCCCTGCAGAGGCTTCTGGACTCTAGCAGAGATGAGCAGACATGATCATCATGACATCAATCATGTTAATATACAGCTGTGGAAGCCATGTCATCTGGAATTGGCAGTACTCTTTTTTAGTTGCTGAAATGTGGCTAAGAAGCTGAAAATTATCTTTCTATCTTCTGCAGGCTTCAAGGCTGTGAAATGGATAGAGGAATTTAACTTATTGACGTCCCTGGGCTTTTTTATTGACTGTGTGATTGTCAAAGGGACTGACCGAAAGGGCACAGATGACCTGATTGACCGGATGTAGGTTGTTGTCCTATGGGCTTTTGGAGCTGCCAGAGATAAGAGGAGGAAAATGCACAGGAGGGAAATGACCTACCTTGTTGGAAATAACAATCACTCTGACAGGAAGTTTTGTTGATCAGAAGTTAGAAACCTTTAACCTCATTCAGCAAGGTTTTGTCCTGTGGAATTAAATGGAAATGCTGTATTGCTAGCCAGAGTAGGAAACCTCAGTGATAACTGCTCCAAATGAAGCTCTGTGTTCCTCTTTCTATATTTTTAAGTGACAGATCTAGCTTTCCAGGTGCCCTGTAACCAGTCAATGAGACATTCTTTGGGAAAAGTCTGCCCATGAGTACAGCCACACTGCTCAAAATCCACAACAGTTCTGCTGGCCAAGGAGGAACTGAGTTATGGGATTCAGATCCAGGTTAGCGCTGGGGATGCCTCCTTCAGGTCTTGGTATTACCACTTTGGCAAATATTTTTCACCTCTGAAAGTATCCATTGTTCAAGCTGTCAAATCAAAGTCCTTCCCTGCTTTGCAGAGTTCCTTGTTGAACTTTCCCTAGGTAAGCATCTAAGTTGTCCAGAATTTATATCAAAATAGATATAGGCATATTAGTCTTTTTTAACTAGTTCCATACTCTTGGAGGGTCTTGAACTTCTTTCATCAGCTACCAGTGGGGAGTCAGCTCCAGATATTAGAGCAGACACAAGGCTTTTTGAATTCCATTGTATTTTGAAGAGAAAATTTGTTCACTATGCCTAAACTATCATAGTCTTATGGCAATAAGACATCCTTTGCTCAAAATTTGATGCCTGAAGGTATAGCTTGCTCTTGAAGTGTTGGGTTTGTTTTAACAAGTTCTCTTTATTTTTTTCTGTCAACTTCTATTTTTCCTGTCAACCTCCAGTTTCCCATCCCTCCATCTCTGGGGCTTTGAAACTTATCCCTGGTAAAAGACAGCACTTACGCCAAAATACACTAATGCCGTTTTGACATAGAAGGGCAGAAGCCTGGAAGCCATTTCGCTCGGCAGAATGTTCTCTCATAGCAGCCTCACCACAGCTGAGTTGAGCTGCTGGGCACTTGGGTATTTGTTCTACATTCTTTGTCAGAGGTAAACCCTTGGGACTTTTATCAGCTCCCATGAAATAAACAGCAATGCAAATAACTCTGGAGAAACATGCTTGTCAAAGACTGTTTTCTGGAAAAGAGTTTCTTGTTAGTTTTGGGATTAAATTCAGGGCACTAGGGTAATCCAGGTAAACAAGAAACAATGTCAGACACAGCACTCGATCCTTTGCTTCCTTTTCTTCTGATAAGGAAACATTTATTTAGTGAATGAAGGTGAGAAACAGTTTGGAACTACTATGGATCATCTTGCTGTTTCTGAATAACTGTTATGTGCCTGATTGCTTTTTATATGAACTGCTCTATAGGAGACCTTTATTAACACCAGCTTTTTCCCTTTGAGGGAATGATCTTGTGAGTTCAGTACTGGACTTTTGAGTTAGTTCCTCCTTTCCAGATTTGACAGGATGATCCAAAAATTCTCATACTGTCAGCTACATAAACGAGGTCACAGGTCCTGCAGCTCAGTGTAAGCTTTCAAATGCTTTCAGAACAGATCAAATGGCATTTTTGCCAAGAGCCTTTACATGTTTCTTTCTCTTACACAATTTTTAGGGAATATAGCTGGTAAGAAATAGCTAAACGTTTGGATGCATCTACAAAGTGTCAGCATCTCCAGTCCAGTTGATTTTCAAAGGAAGCATATGCTTACACCCTATACTCAGGGCACTTAGTACCTATATTTCAGAGATTCCCCAAGTGCTAAGCTGAAAGTCACACATATGTTTGGAGGTTTTTTTCCTTTTTTTTTTTTTTTAATTAAATCCTATATTTGACTATGATTTTGTTTTAATCCCTGACAAAATGGCAATAATACTTTTCTCCTTCTACCAGATTCTGTTTAGGCAGTAGCTCCTGGGGACATGATGCCCCTCAGTGAAGCAGGATTCTCCCTACCTGGCACTGCCTTGCTCTCCCAAGAGCAGACTGGCTAGTTGTTTTGACTTAAACTTGGATTTCCCATTATCTGGTGCCTGACTTGAGATACTGAGCTGTGTGGGTAAACAAAGCCCTTCCAGACATAACTAAAGAAAACTAGAATTTCCTTTTAAAATTCATGTGCTACATGATACCTACTCTCTAAAAAGTCAGACCTTAAGGGTCTCAAACTGAGTACCTACAGACAGTGAATATTATTGATACTGCCTTCCCTGTCTCAGTTGTAAGTTATATAATGACAGCACTTTGTCACCTCCCAAAGAGGTGGTGAATATACATAAATTCATGTTTGCCTTGCACTTAGCTATGGTAGTGATAACCACTATAAACATGCTTGAGGAATTTGAATAATGATGCAGTTAATTTAGACTTCAGTGAACACTGAGTATACTCCCCAAGAGTTAATTTTAA
Source organism: Neopsephotus bourkii (assembly GCF_033783945.1). NCBI lineage: Eukaryota > Metazoa > Chordata > Aves > Psittaciformes > Psittacidae > Neopsephotus > Neopsephotus bourkii. The sequence goes on along the minus strand of NW_026901264.1, from coordinate 629,878 downwards.
TGTGGATAATATTACTGAGTATTAAATGAATTAATGGAAGGCAAAATTGAGTTGTGTAACAAAATAAAAAAAAAGGAAGAATAGTTGTGTTTAAATCTGTCAGATCTTAAATATGAGTAAAAACTTGTGGAGTTCCCAGGTACTCCAGATGCAAATATTTACTGCAAGTGCTAGAGACAGCGTGCTTTAACCTATTTAATAGCAGAGTAATGAATTTTTCATAACAAGTTATTGTTTTCCATCAGGATTAGACCTAGGGTTAAAGTTTAATTCCTTTTTCTAAACCCAATATGAATTGTGGACTTGCTATGAAACATCTTGTTGAGTTTGCATCAAGAATGCGTGAAAGGACAAAGGAACTAGAAGAAAATACTGATTCTGTTGAAGTACAGAAGTTGCTGTTAATGTTCCTAGAATTAGAATTCATTCCCTAGAGTGTATTATGAATACAGAATATGCATTGTGTGACAAAGTGCTTGCTCTGATATTCACGTTAAACAAGGACAACCAGGACATCAGGTTTTCTTACAAGAAGGCACATGGCTGAGAAAACCAAGAAAATGAAATCAAGGCTTAAAATTATCACTGACTATCTTTCCATTGAAAGAGAAAAGTACTTTCCTAATTAGGACAAAATGAGTAGTAACACATAATGTGACAGTGTCACATTGCTCATAACGGATTAACTCAGAGCCTTTAAAAGAACAAATCAGTCATTGTCACACAGAACTGTGATGGAGTTGTTCATAAAAATACTTTTCTCTGTTTGGATTTAGATCAATGCTTAATATTTCATGCATCATAATATCTCTAGAAAGAAGGAAGATCCTTGTCTCTCTGAGACAAGTGCCAGAAATAAGAAAACAGTTGCAATACCTCAATACAGCACTGTTATTATAGCAATTTATTTTAAAACATGACTTAGAGAACCATGAAGACTTCATCCTGTTCTCAAACTGTACTCTGTGCCTGGCTCTTTCCTTATCTGTATCTGGTAATGGGGGATGTTTTACTAGAAAATATTCAGAACAATACATCAACATATCTACAGAACAGAAACGAAATATTTCCCCCATATTCTGAGAAATTTTGGCACACTGGAAATCAGTTAAGAAATCTCTTTCTAGTTTTAGCTACTAACACTAATTTGGAAAATAGGACTGGGTGCTGAGGGGTAGGTATGTATTAATACCTACCACTGGTAAATTAAATAGAAAGAGAGGTCATAACTTTGCTGGCACATTGGCAAATAACAAATTCTACAAGGCTTTTCTCCTATTGAAAACTTTATAATGCAACTCAGTCAACTATGGCCATATCCTTCAGAAATCTACCATGAAGATGATAGCTCAGAATGTAATTCAAAAAATGAAGATGATAGCTCCAGTAATTCAGAAAATAATATGAGTGCAGGGAAAGACTATAAAACTGGAATGCTGTGAGTTTAACTTAGTCTTGAGCCTACAGAAGGTTACAGCCAATAACATTAGATGACACATGAAGATGATATTAGAGGTGGTAAGATGTAGCCATATAATGTTTTTGATACTTTAAAGGCACCAGCACTGAAATCAAAATTAGAAAATCTTTCTTGGCTGACTATTCACATCACAGATTTGAATACTCAGTATTCATAGAATCCTAGAATGCTTTGAGTTGGAAGGGACCTTAAAGCCCATCCAGTTCCAATACCCTGCCATGGGCAGAGACACCTTCCACTAGACCAGGGACCAGCTTGCTCCAAGCCCCATCCAACCTTGAACACTGCCAGGGATGGGGCAATCACAGCATCTCTGGGAACCTATGGCAGTGCCTCATCACCCCCACAGGGAAGAACTTCTTCCTAATGTCTAATCTATCTAAATTGTCCCTCTGTCAGCTTAAAGTCATTGGGATATTTTAGAATAAGGGAGAGAGAATGAGGGCTTTTATGCCTTCTTCAAATAAAACAGATTGTAAAGAAGAGAATCAGGGAAAGCTGTTTTAATCAGAATTGTGGTTTTGGATGCACACGTTTTACAAAATAAAATTATTTATATTCTACTTATTTTTCCCAAAGGATCAAAAAGAAGAACTATTTTCAGTGATTCCCAACAAAACCAAAATCCACTGCTCACTTTGCAAAAATTGTCTCAGGGTATACATTGATACTGAACCTTTATTATATATGAAGAAGGCTGTGAAAACCAAAGCCCCCTGCTAGCCTTTCCCTCCACTCCTTTCTTAAAATAAAGAGTATCAATTTAAGCAGTTATTCTGGAGAGAAACAAGGGGGTGAGAAAAGCTACTTGCTTTCTCTTTCCCTGCAAATACTCGGTTTAGTTCTGAATCAGCAGGCTGAAAGAGAAGAAACAACTAGGAGGAATGTGTTTCTGTCAGAAGTGTGAGGATATAGCCATATACTGCAACAGTAGCACAAAGCCTCATGTTTGAACAATATCTTGCAGGGAACTTGCATAAAATGCCCAAAGCGCATTACCTTGGAGCACTGGGAAGGCTGTTTCTTATGTTGTGCTGGTTGTTGTGCTGGCTAAATTCAGCTGCAATTGTAGTGGACAGCAGCAGTTGGGGGCCTTGCTTGTTGTCTGGCCATGAGGGACTGCTACTATCACCTGTCATCACTCATCTAATGAGCTTGAAACAAGAGCAAAGACTCCTTGGCTGCTCTTGTCTATCTTTAGAAGGGGGTGGGAGCCCAGTTGGAGCTGAGCTCTGGGGACCAATGACAGAGTGTCGGGATCAATTCGCACGCTTAATCCCAGGGTCAAGTGGGCAGGCTCTGTTGATTCTCAGTGTACAATCACACATGTTTTTTCTAGTTTAAGCTGTAAAAGTACTTATAAGTCTCTGAAGCTGTGGTATTCAAAAGAGAGTAAAACATCCAGGATATAGAGTTTGGAAGCCTGTCCTTTGTGTGGCCACTTTTCCTCTTATTAATTACCTGCTTTTATGGTGGGATAAAACCCAAGACTAAACAAAGCATGTTTAGAAATGCCATGGGTTGACCTCAGTTATGCATGGATCAACTGAGAATAAACATTTTACAGTATCAACAACTGATTTAAGAATATAAAGTCCTGGGCAATAAAAAACATTGAACAGCATCTCTATCTTTATCAACAGTAATACACTCCTAATATATCAGCTGGATTTTTGTTACTGAAGTTTTTCATCACACAATGGTTGCAGTTTAGCAGTTTTGATCTATGCCTGCCTTGCTGTTTTTTCACTGCCATGGTGCCTGGCTGATAAGCCAGGTTTCAGGGTTACCTGATGAATTCATAAACAGACTTGAGAAAATCACAAGGGTGTTAGCTTGCCACAGAAACAGGGAACCAAAGTATTTTAAGGAATTTTCTGAGGAGGAAGTATACTGGGCTGCATCAGAAGGAGGTGATCCTGCCCCTTCACTATGCTCTTGTGAGAGCCCATTTGGATTACTGTATGCAGTTATGGTGTTCTCAACATAAACAAATGACATGAAGCTGTTGAAGAAAGTCCAGAGGAGGCCATGAGGACAATAAGGGGGCTCGAGCACCTCCCATATGCAGATAGGCTGAGAAAGTTAGGGCTGTTCAGCCTGGAGAAGATGTGTGCAAACCTCAGAGCAGCTTCCAGTATCTGAATGGGGCCTACAAGGATGCTGGAGAGGGACTCTACATCAGGGATTGTAGTGATAGGACAAGGGGTGGTGGATTCAAACTTAAACAGGGGAAGTTCTGGTTAGATATAAGTAAGTTATTCCCTGTGAGGGTGGTGAGGCCCCGGCACAGGTTGCCCAAAGAAGCTGTGGTTGCCCCATCTCTGGGGTGGAAGGTGTTGCTGACCATGGCAGGGACTTGGAACTGGATGATCTTAAGGTCCTTTCCAACCCACACCAGTCTGGGATTCTATGATTTTATGATTTTAAATTAGAGGAATCCTTAAAGTTTCTGCATTCAGGGGTGCTTTTATTTGATAAGAAACTCACTTCATGAACAATTTAGGCTCTGTACATTCCTGCTTATGGGAGCTGACAAAACAAGGGAAAGACCTTGAAACACTTTTTACCTCCCTATGATTACAGCAGTGAGAGTTGTGTTGCTCTTCATTTGGCTCATGTGCAGAGCTGGTTTCTAGGCTGATTAATAAGTCCTCTTCATTAATTGTAGACAACTGGGTATGGACTCCACTTAGAGCCCCGTCTTTGCAACTGTGTGTGCACGTGTCTAACTTAAAACACATGAATGTGCTTGTCACATGCTTGCAGTCAGCCATGAGAGTACATGCTGGAAGACCTGGTCTACCTTCTGGATTTAATACCTTCAGGTGGTGTACAGACTTCCAAGAGGACCATCTCTACCACAGAGCACAGTATGATCTGACCTCAGGCTTGCAGAGATGCACAGGTTGGAGGCAGGAAAAGCATTTTACTTGTCAGAAAACAGTGTTGGCTCCACAAGTTCTGTGTTCACTTACCCATTTGATACAAGCCTTGGGACATAACAGTAAAAACAGCAAGGGAAAAATAACTGTGTATTATGACTATCTAAGTATATTTAGCTTCAGGCTGTTAAACTGCAGCATGAGTTATTACCCACAGAAGATTTAGGCTAGTTCAGTTATAGGAACAGCTTATTAAAAGGGAAGGAAATGAGAAGGAAAATTAAGAAAATATTCCTGGAGTACCATCTGTTTGAGTATCTGGGGCTCACTACAGGTTTCAAACCTTACAATTAGCTACAACAAACACATCACCCCTAAGTATCTAGGAATAACCTTTAACTCAAAGGATGTTGGTTCAGATATATTCTCCAGAACTAGGATCCAAAATCTGCAAGTGTTCATCTGGTATCTTTAAAGAAAAACTGAGTAACATTTGAAATTGATTTGTGCCTAAATTTCAGGACTAGAAAAAAAATGTGCTTGGCTACATAGAGGTCTTCTGTGTTTTAAAACAGAGATCCTGCAGAGACATCCTGAATCTCCATGAGCTGAAGGCATTTTAACAAATGCACAGTGTGGGCTTAGTAATATCCCTCACTTCATACTCTTGTGCAATGTGGCATTTGCTGTGAAATTCTGTCTTCTAATCCAAAGGTGTAGGGAGCTTCTGTGGGGGAAATCTCCTGATAACAGTGAATGAAAGACAGCTCAAGCACCAAATTCAGACCACTGTTCATGGTGCCCCAAAGTTTAAGTATACTTCTGACAAGGGTATAGATTTGGCCAACTGTTATGAAACTAGCTCCAAAATTCAGATTTAGATTCTTGCTTCTTCTAGAAAGTTCTTAGGTATTTGAACCCCTAATTTCATTTCACACCTACCTCATTCTCTTTTCAGAAGTAGCATGACTGTAGTGGCATGGTAGCAGAGAATGGGAACTATTTTATTTTGAATATATTGGCATTTTCATATAAAACTGGGGGAAACTTGGGAAGGAGAAGACATCTAAGAATGCAGTTTTGCATCCTTGCATAGCTAAGTATGATTTACTTAAATGCTGGAATCATCTTGCAGTGCCCATCACACGTTTTCTTTCACTGACTTGTCACTCTTCAGCTCTGATTCACCAACAAACTCTCTGATTTCCTAGTGTAATTTTGTAGCTTAAGTACATCTTCATGAGAAGCTCTGTGACTGCCTTTCCCTCTTAAATGCAAGGCAGCAGGGGACAATGCCACCCGGTAAAGGGAATTTGAGGTACTGCATTTGGGCTTAATTTCTGGATGCGTATTCTCTGTATGCTTGCTTATTCAAGCCTTCTGTAGCCTGAACTTCCATTGCCTTGGGAAGATGTTGTTTCCTACATGGGTTAAGTGTAGAAATACACTGAATCAACTCAGCTTATGACTGGGTTTTAGAGATGTGCTTTTAGAGATGAAGCGTTTTTAGAGATGAAGAAGCAGAGTTGTCATTAAAGCATTACAGACAGCAGAACAAATTGACTTGAAATTAGCCAGATGCAAAATGGGCTCAGCTAGAAATGACTGCAGACCACTGAGATGGAGATACAGCAAGAAAGCTTGTATATAGCAAAGAAACCCCCCCTGAAGGGCCCTTAGTGACATGGTTTAGTGGTGGACTTGGCAGTCCTGAAGTAATGGTTGGACTTCATGACCTTACAGATTTTTTTCAACCTGGCTGATTCTACGATTCGATGTTCACGAAGGCTAACGTTAACTACATGCACACCTACGTTTCACTGACACATGTCGAGTCTGCCATCTGGTGACAGCAGGAAGAATCTGAGTACCAAAGATAATGCTGTCTAATGGCTGAATTGCTGGTGACAAGTTTTTCTGCAGAAGAGTTTTTGTGTAGACTGTAATGACTGTACTATATCCATCTGTTGTGCACAGCAAGCAAGTTATAGAGAGCATTTTGATAGAGTCTTACTCAAGACTGAACAGACACAGGTACTGCAGCAGATGGCAAGATTGTCAGCATAGTCATTGATTTTTAACAAGTTTTCAAATCAGAGAAACATAGAATCCCAGACTGTTTTTGGTTGGAAGGGACCTTAAAGCTCATCCAGTTCCAACCCCCTGCCACGGACAGGGACACATTCTACTAGACCAGGTTGCCCGAAGCCCTGTACAGTCTAGCCTTGAACACTGCCAGGGATGGGGCAGCCACAGCTTCTATGGGCAAACTGTGCCAGGGCCTCATCACCCTCACAGGGAAGAACTTCTGCCTAAGAGCTCATCTCAATCTCCCCTCTGTCAGATTAAAGCCATGCCCCCTTGTCCTGTCCCTACAAGCCCTTGTTCAAAGCCCTTCTCCAGGTTTCTTGTAGCCCCTTTAGGCACTGGAAGCTGCTCTAAGGTCTCCATTGACCCTTCTCTTCTCCAGGCTGAACCAGCCCAGCTCTCTCAGCCTTTCTCCAGAGCAGAGCTGCTCCAGGCCTTGCAGTATCTCCGTGGCCTCCTCTGGACTAGCTCCAACAGCTCCACATCCCTCTTGTGTTGGGAGCCCCAGAAAAACCTGTCACATATTATGGCACAGACAATAAAAGCACAGACTGAAAAGTAGCCCATTCATCATAACATTCAGCCTGTCCCTGTTCATGGGAAGTAGGATGAAAAGAGTCCAATAAGGGGGAAATAAATAACACTGTTCAGTGCAGGAGACCATGGGGTCAAAGAACGAGTGGCCCAAACAGAATCCAATGCTTTTTAATCCTCCCTCATTTCGAGGGTGAGATTAGGGGGAAGAGAATGAAGTAGCTTGGTAAGTGTTTAAAGGACAGCATGGGAGGAAGCAGGACAAACTACTTTTTGAAAATGTAACAAGTTTACAGTGATATCATGGGTTGATTAAAAGTCAGAGGTGATTAGATGCTTGGAACAATTTCAACCAAATGTGTTTCCATCTAAGCATGTTTTCTTAAATGGAGTAAAACATTTCATATAATAATAATAATAACCATCATCATCATCATCATCATCTAGTGAAATTTCCGAGGGACAGCAAGGCTTTTAAGTTTGATACAACAGAGACATGGAGTTGTCCAAAGAGAGGACGGCCATGGTCAAAATGATAGGAGGGAGGGAGCTTTGTAGCAGTGCTCAGAATGGTGATGGGAAGGGAAAGATGTCAGGGAAAAGAGAACTGTTCAGGCAAATTCAGGGTAAAAGATACACACATTAAAAAACACCCAGCAGAACACTCTGTAGATTTAAAATATGCATCACCAACTAGTCCAGCAAAATGTCTGGTAAAATGCACATGAAATCACAGAATCACAGAGTGGTTTGGGTTGGAAATGACCTCAAGATCGTCCAGTTCCAAACTCCATGCTATGGGGAATTCTCTCTGTAGCAAACTCTATTATATACTACTCTATCAACTGCAGCTCTTAAAATCCTTGTTTTTCAGTGGAAAGCAGGACAATGGGAATAAACAGAGAACAGATTAAGAAAAATACATCATTTTGACAATTCTTGCGTTTTTCTTTCATCACACTGTATTTCTTTGGATGAGCTGTCGGGGTTTGTCAAAACATTCTCAAAACCCATGTGCAGGCTAGAAGTCCACTTGTGCAGATGGGACTGTTATGTACTATTGTGCTGTGAGTGGCAGGAGACGAGACAGTTCTTTCCAGCTAAATGCCATCTTCCACTTCAGGAATAATGAGAAGTTGCCTTCAGATCTCTGCTTCTTTATCAGATGACTTTAGGCCTAGATTCTCCAAATATTTCTGCCTTTATCTCACCCATTGCTCCGAAGAAAAATGCTCAAGACAAGTTGGCAAGGCAAAATAAAGAGCATAAGGTTGTTTGGATACTAGGACACTCTTGATCCCCATATTTGAGTTATGAGCTCTCTTGTTCTGAAATTATCAGTTCTTCAGGCTGTTCCAGGAAATAAAAACAGGAGAATTTTGTTCTTAGTAAAGACAAGTGATGAGATTGGAAATGTCAGCATTTCCCAGTGAGCACTCTGAGAAAAATGACTGGAATACTGTTTCAATATTATGAAACTACCCAAATATGCTCTTTTAACTGATTTTGTGTTCTGACTATTTAAGGATCTCAGTATTAAACTGAAGAGTCCCAGTTGGTCAGTCCCATTTTCTTGAATGAGATTACCTTGATATCTACAGCTGCATAATGCTTATGTTTCTTTCAGGATCTTTCAGGTAGTCAAAGTTTGCAACAAGTAAATCTTTTTATACATCAGATATTTCCATGACATTAGCGAAAGTGGATAAGGGGCTGGAGTGTAAAACTGGTGGTTAAAGCTATACCATATTGAGTCTTACTTTCATTCAGAGTTAGCAGACTTGTAAGACTTAAAACTATGATACAATGAATTATCCTTCTGCATTTCCAGCTAATGTCAACTTTTTGAAGTGCCTATACCTGCAGTCTACTCTCTAGATCCTATATGAAAGTTTACAATTTCTTTGTTAAGCTGTTCTTTGCCGCTTTTTTTTCAGAAGAGGATTTGGCCTTCATGTATCTAAAACAGAAACCTGAAGTGTGAAGCAAGGACTTGGGTCAGGAAAACTGTGTAGCTTGAGACAGACATTTTATCTTAAATCTTTGTATTTCCTACTTGCCAAAAAAATTTTCCCTCTTTCTGACCTCTAAGTATAATAATTTACTTAATTAGTTAAACGTAGACATCCAGAAATTGATTTCTGTAGAAATCCATTTCACTTCTTCTGTGTGGTGTTTAGCCTGGAGAAGGCTCAGGGGTGACCTTATCACTCTCTACCACTACCTGAAAAGAGGATGTAGCCAGGAGGTGGCTGGTCTCTGCTCCCAAGTAACAAGTAACAGGACAGGAGGAAATGGCCTTTAACTGTGCCACCGGAGGTTTAGACTGGAGATTAGGAACAGTTTCTTCCCCAGAGGGTGGTTAGGCATTGGAACAGGCTGCCCAGGGCAGTGGTGGAGTCACTGTCCCTGGGAAGTGTTCACAAACCTTGTAGACAAGGCCCTCAGCGCCATGGTTTAGTGGTGGACTTGGCATTGCTGGGGTAATGGTTGGACTTGATGGTCTTAAAGGTCTTTTCCAGTCTGACTGATTCTATGCTTCTTTACTCCATACATTCATTGTTCTTTTTCAAGAGCTAGAGACAGGAAATAAAGCACCTTAGTTAAAATTTAGGTTTTATTCTCAGTTAGTTATCAATTTGCTGACAAGTCTTATTCCAAGGTGGAGTCCCTTCTTGGAGTAGCCTTTGAGCACTTACTTCAGGGCTGCTTTCTATAGGGAGAGTCACTATTTAGGATGGAGCTCTTCCTAGAAACAAGACTACCAAAACTAAATTTTAGTGTACGTTTGGTTTTACCAAATTCTTTTAATCATGCCTGAAATGCCATTAGTGTAAGGGTAGTATTTTCTATGTGTGCTACATAAATGGGGGAAAACCCCCTCCAACCAACAAACCAAACACAAACAGAAGACAATTTATACTCCAGCTTTCCACTGGAATATATGAAGAAGGAAAAGAAAATGCAATGATCACACTGGAGAATGTATCTGTAAAGTAACAAAGGTATGTAAAAAGAGTAATCACAGATCCAGGTTTATCTTAAATGTTTGATGGCCTGAAAGATGGGATAAATATATAAATTTCCTTCAAAGGGTAAGGGGACTGCAGTGATAAGATAAAGGGTGATGGGTTTAAACTGAATCAGCAAAAGTTCAGGTTAGATTTTAGGCAGAAGCTATTTCCTGTGAGGGTGCTGAGGCACTGGCACAGGGTGCCCAGAGAAGCTGTGGCTGCCCCATCCCTGGCAGTGTTCAAGGCCAGGTTGGACGGGGCTTGGAGCAACCTGGTCTGGTGGAAGGTGTCCCTGCCCATGTCAGGGGTTTGGAACTGGGTGATCTTAAGGTCCCTTCCAACCCAAACCAGTCTGGGATGCTATGATTCTATGAAAAGAAAATAGGGAGATTGTTGTGGATGACCCCCTGCTTTGGAATGGGATTCCCGTTTATGCATAATAAAGCTAGTGTAAAAACAGCAGATACATTACTGATGTAGTCACTAGTATTTTTCAGGTGTGATGACTTTTCTAATAACTGCACATCTTTATATACCTAAATATAGAGTGAGGAAAGATGGGTCAAGAGCTGATCTTTGTGAAATTGCCCTTGCTTCTTGCACCAAGGAGGAAACAATAACAAGGAAGGAGATTAGCCAGGAGAGGGCAGAATACTAAAAGGTAAGAGGAAGGAAGATCAGAGGGTGAAGATGATGTGCAACAGTGCAAACCACAGGAAAACGGGAAAGGGACTTGGATTTGCATCTGTGTGCAGGATGAGCTTTGCAAATTGCTCTGTTAGAAAGGGAACAAGGCAGCATCTAGGACACAGAAGGACGTAGGAAGCCTCAGTCACAACTGCAGCTTGCACATCCACTCAGATGACACATGGTGCAGATTGATGGGACTTTGTTGACCTACTTTCTTAATCCTTAATCTTGGTAAATGTAAGATTTTAGCAGTCTATTTTTTTTTTTTTTTTTTTTTTTTTTAAATCAGGATGCAATTCAAGGCAAGAATGTTCCCTCAAGACTAAATAAACATGAAAGGGATAGGATGTTCTATTAACACTAATCACAGCCTTCTCTGATAGTTAGGGTTTCTGTACACCAGATTCCTGGCAGGGCTCTTTCTGCTCTCCCCCTCTTTTTCTTTTTTAGGCTCAATGGGAATGAAAATTTATGATATTTATTGTACAACATTCAGGGAGAAATACACTTCTTCAAACCTTGCATACCTTATCATAGAATCTTAGAATAGTTTGGAAAGGACCATAAAGCTCATCCAGTTCCAAACCCCTGCCACAAGCAGGGACAAATGATACTGATTACCTTCATCATCTTGAAGGTAATGTGAATTTGCATTATGTCTGTTACACAAGCCTTGCTGTTCTCTTTTTTTAGTTGATTATATTTTATCATAAATACACACAACTCAAATGACACCCGTTTAGTCAGTATGACTAATATGCTGACTGATACACTGTTATCTTTATCAGAAGTCCCACATGACATAAAAACTGCAGGTCCAAGGAGCAATTGTTTTTCTTCAAAATGGTCACTGAATTTCTTTCCAGTCCCTGGGATTTTATAATTGAAAACAAGCAGTATCTATATGAAAAGACATATAGAATTTATGTGCTTGAGAAAACAAATGCAGGTGGAAAACAAATTCCCTTTGTCTGTCTGGTCGAAGGATGAGGCTGGCTCTGTTTATGCAGGGAACATTTCCTCAGCTGCTGCTGTTATGCCCTGCTCCCTCTTGGGCTGAATCAAAAGGAGCATTAGCAACAGGGTGAAGGAGGTGATCCTGCCCCGCTACTCTGCTCTCATGAGACCCTACTTGGATTACTCTGTGCAGCTCTGGTGCCCTCAACATAAGAAGGACCATGGAGCCGTTGGAACAAGTCCAGAGGCCATGAGGATGATCAGCAGGTGGAGCACTTCCCATGTGAAGATAGGCTGAGAACACCGGGGCTGTTCAGCTGGAGAAGAGAAGGCTGCGTGGAGACCTCATAGCAGCCTTCCAGTATCTGAAGGGGGCCTATAGGGATGCTGGGGAGGGACTCTTCATCAGGGCCTGTAGTGATAGGACAAGAGGTGGTGGGTTCAAACTGACAGAGGGGAGACTGAGATGAGCTTTTAGGCAGAAATTCTTCCCTGTGAGGGTGCTGAGGTGCTGGCACAGGGTGCCCAGAGAAGCTGCAGCTGCCCCTTCCCTGGCAGTGTTCAAGGCCAGGTTGAATGGGTCTTGGAGCAACCTGGTCTAGTGGAAGGTGTCCCTGCCCATGGCAGGGGGTTGGAACTGGATGAGCTTTAAGGTTCCTTCTGACCCAAACCATTCTGTGATTCTATGATTCTATGCAGAGAACTTTTCTCAGCGGCTGCTGTTGTGCCCTGTTCACTCACATTATGGCACTTGAAGGGAGATCTCCCTTCCTCGTTTAATGGTTTAGATAAGTATTTGCAGGTGTAAGTATACTTTGGTCCTCCCTTGATACCACTAATGAGTTTTTTCAATGACTGAATTAAGCATGAACAAGGCAGGTCAAAGCCTTGTGCAAATCTGTCCTTTGAAATGAGTACAATAAAGTACTCATGTTAGAAGAGCACAGAGCACTAGAATCCTTTCTGGTTTATCTGTACATCAAGCCTTTCCTCCTATGCTCATATAACTCCACAAATGACATACTAGTTTGAAAATACAGATTTTTTTTTTTTTTTTTTTTTTTTTTTTTTTAATGTAGATAAACCCAAAACTCAGCATGCTGAGTTATGGTTCATTTTAACAGCCAGTAGATGGAGCTTCACACCTCTTGGCAAGATTCACTCACTTTAGTATATATAGCATGTCAAATCTTATTTGAGGAATAAGCAGAAAGGCAATTTTTACTTCTTTTGCTTTTGGCTTAGTTTGTTGTTGTGGATAAGGGCTGTAATGAAAAAATAATATAAAACTATTGCTTACCTGTTGAAAGGCAGATTCAGTTAGTATGACTGTGTAGAAAGATGGGAATATTATTAATGCTTTTACAAAAGTGTCTTGCCTGTGGACTATATATTTTGGCATGATTTTTCACAGAGAGTCAACAAAAGCCTCATGCCTATGTGAAACTGAAGGCAGTAGGACTTACTGTGGGGTTAAAGAATAAAGAGGATATGCTTTGAAAATCTTTGGTGCTCAAGGATGGAGTTAGGTGAATGACATGTGAATGTTTCTGTCTTGTAAACATAGAAAATGCAGTTCTCAGTTCCTGGCTTTTAAATAAATCCTCATCAGAAAGGTTGTCTGTCTGAGGCCTGTCTGTCTCGTTTTCCTGTCCTTAGGGAGACTTCACAACATTTTTATCTGAAAATTAATACTACACTTACTCCCCTGCCAGATTTAGTAAGACGTTATGCAGGCCCTCCCACCCTGGTGTTACAAGTATGGCAAACTGCTTATTTTCATAATTACAGGTATTTCTTTCCTATTGGATGGATAGAATCATACAATCCCAGAGTGGTTTGAGTTGGAAGGGACCTTAAAGCTCATCCAGTTCCAACCCCCATGCCACAGGCAGGGACACCTTCCACTAGACCAGGTTGCTCCAAGCTCCATCCAACCTGGCCTTGAACACTGCCAGGGATGGGGCAGCCACAGCTTCTCTGGGCAGCCTGTGCCAGGGCCTCACCACCCTCACAGGGAAGAACTTCTGCCTAAGAGCTCATCTCAGTCTCCCTTCTGTCAGCTTAAAACCAATCTGACTTCTTTTGTCTCTACCTGCCCTTGTCCAAAGCCCCTCTCCAGCTTTATTGTAGCCCCTTTAGGCACTGGAAGCTGCTCTAAGGTCTCCCTGTACCCTTGTCTTCTTCAGACTGAACAAACCCGCCTCTCTCAGCCTGTCTCCAGATCAGAGCTGCTCCAGCCCTTGCAGCATCTCCATGGTCTCACTCCAACAGCTCCACATCTTTCTTGTGCTGTTGTCCCTGAGATGGACACAGCACTACAGGGAGGTTCTCCCCGGAGATCAACAGAGGAGAATCCCCTGCCCCGACTTCCTACTCATGCTCCTTTTGATACTTGCTGTTCTCTAGGCACTTAATACTCTTCTTCATAAAAAGTAACTTACAAGTGTTTGGTCCTATGAGCAGCAAGTGACCAACTACAACTGACATAGCTAGGCAGGTACAGCACCTGAAATGTCTCTTGCTCCTGAGGCTCTGCCAGAACCTTCCCATCTAGGTGGGTTTCCTCCCTGTGGCACTTGCAAGAAGCCTCAGGAAAGGAATCAGTTCTCTCCACACAGGCCATAGCTTTGATACAGAGACAAGCAGGTTGTGCTGAATAAATCTTTAGCAAATGGGTCTGTAAGGTGTGCGGCAGAAAAAAAAGTGGCTAAGGAAAACTGATCAAACACCTGAGACAAACTTAAAAACACTAAACATTTAGAAATTGAAATGATAAGTAGCCTCATTTCAGGACCTCATTTTGAACATTCTCAAATGAAAACAACAGTACCACAGGTTATCCCTTTTTCAGTTCTCAAACCAGAGATACTCATCTTAAGTAACAAAAGGGAGATTACTAATTTCAGGCCTAAAAATCTTCAATCAAACATGTCTAAGAAATTATGAGAACAGAAGGTTACTGTGGGAAGCTGTATCTCATTTTTAACTACAGCAAATGCCATTGCAATTACAGTAAAAGCAGAGGAAAGAAAGCTGAGAAGAAAGATGACAGATAATCAGCAGGAGGAGGGGTGTCCACATTCAGGATGAGTCACAGTGAGTTTGCAGATAAAATGCTGCAAAATAGTTTGGCCAGGACAGTGTGAACAGACACTAGGAGAGATAAATTGAAGTGATTCTTTGAAGGGGGTCTGATCTTTAAATATGCTCTAGATTAGAGAGGTTGTGAGAGGACTGAGGCCTTGCTGAGTAGGGGCTGGGTCTTTATTCTCAACCTTTTCTCAGCATGAGGAAATGAAGGAGTTGTGTTCCTACAGACAATGCAGCAGTGCTGCCCTGGCCTTTCTGCCAAAGCTATGCAGTTTTGCCTGGCGTCAATCATCTCCAGAGATAGCATAGTGTTACACAGGAACAATTCTGACCTCAAATGCTCTGTCCATATGTGCACATAGTTTGTTGAACTGAAAATCTTCCTTAAAATTATCTCAAGTTAACTTCAGTGATTGAGGAAACAATAGAAAGAAATCCCAGCTGCTGTTAAAGCTCATTCCACTGATATTGCACAGAAAGTGGCACCGGTGAATGTCCTTGGTACAGTTCTCTGCTTCATTTGTAAGCAATTCCACTCGTCCTCCTGTCATGTCCTTCTCATTTGGAGCATTAATTTTGGATGAAGCTATCTTTTTTGCCACTTTCCAAACTCTTCAGAGAGTTATTTCCTGCCTTAGTAAGCACACAAGAAACAAAGTTAATGGTAGAGGGAAATATACAGAACTACATTTTTTTTTAATAATGTAATAAGAAAGGAATTGCTCATTCAGACAGCTTCAGTGACATTGAATCAGGGCCTTGGTCAGAAAACACATTATTCCCTTGTTGTTTCTTTTATTTTTTTTATGTTTAAGTATTCCCTTTATTTTCTGTTGCTTACATACTCTGTGTTACTACATATCCTTTAATCTGGTGATGGCAATGATATGTTCCCTGGCAATGGGTTTGTTACTTCTTTGGTGAAGCTGTTAGGATGTCTTCAGGCTCTGGAGCAAAAGTGAATGTTGACTACTTCCTTTGATACAGAAAAATGTTACAACATAGTCCATTACCATTTGATTAGAGGAGCAGAAATAAACCTTGATCACAAAACTGCGGTTCCCTGCTCAAGTGATGCTAAACCTATTTATAAATACAGAGTAGGCAGAAAATAGACAAGGGACCAAAACATTAAGGAAATAATTTTCTCAGTCACTACCAGGCAATGACAGGATTATCTTAGTAGTATTTAGCTTTTGATATTGGAGAGCAGAAAGTGTGTGGAGGGCTCTGGGACAGGCCCAAATAGCTGCACCACTTTACTTGGTGGTAAGGGGAAGCAACTGTGAAAAGGCTGAATGGTCTGAGATGGACAACGGCTGAACAGGGTATGCAGTGTCTGTGTTTCAGGGAAGTGACTGCAACTAATGACATCCCTTATGATATTTTTAGACATTCTCTAACCCCTTACTCTTGAGGACTGGACGATGAGGATAGGAGAAATGATGGCGATGGGGGGGCATCAACAATCAAACTGGCAGATGTTAAAATTAGAAGCATTGCAATGTTGATGGATGTTGCAGGATTTTGAAAGATCTGAGATTTTTGGATGAATGTCTTGGAAGCTGGACACACTGAAGTGGTAGCAAATCATTTTATTTATTGGCTCCATTCAAATGACACAATGACAAAGTATTATCCTTCAGGAGGCCCATTTCTACTATAGTCACAGACTTGCAGAATAGAAAAGATACAAAAATTGATGGATTTATACCAAAGATGAATTTGGACAGAGAATATTTTGCACAAAAAAAATAAATTACATTTATGCCTCAGAGTGACTGGGATTTGTACTAAATTGACATCAAGTGCTTTATCAGGAGAGGTCATGAGACATATAAAATGTTATAGTACCACACAACTCTGAGCCAGTCTTCTGGGAATATTAAAGAAGGATTAAACAGCAGGAAAATCTGACGTTTGAATACAGACATGTATAAACATGACATAAACTTCTTTTTTCCATGAAGTAAAGCATCTCTGTATTATTACATATTGCCACAGCCTTGGTAGATGCTGCCAGGACATCCCACAGGCTGCAAATGCTGTGTACAACTACCACATCTTTACTAGTGAAAACTGGCTGTTTGTGCTCTAGATCTGCAGGCTACATGCTGCTTGCCATCCTGAGCATTGATTCTTGGAAAAGGGGAGAAAGAATTAAACCATTCCCCATTGTCTTGCTGTCTGAGCAGGGTGTCAGTTGTCCATCTTACACAAAGATCATTCTTTGGAGACTTCAGCACTGTGCAGTCCTGCATTAATTTGGTGAGCATTTAACTTCAGACAGGCTAAGGTCAGTGAAGAAGATTAAAATGAGGAATCGTAGAACGAACTAGGTTTGGAAAGACCTTTAAGATCATCAAGTCCAACCTTTACCCCAGGACTGCCACATTCACCACTAAACTATGTCACTAAGGACCTCATCTACACATTTCACCTACAGGTGAGAAGTCATTTCCAAGCTGACTGCTGTGGACAGTGTCTGCCCTCCTTGCTGCTGGGAAATGTACAGCTCCTTTCTTCAGTGCTGGCTTTCTGGGCTTTTTCTAAAGAGAGTTTTGCACATAAGCTCGGACAGGCTGCTGAATGGTTTTTCCTAGTTGATGAAAGTGTTACACTGAGAACTTCAGGGAGACTACTTATGAAATTGGCTTCTTTTCCTCTTAAATTATATAAACCTCACTGAAAATTATAATGTGAGTTAGGCAATTTGAAATCCATTTGCTTTGATTTCAGTGGTATTATTGAGGGGCTATGTAGCCTTAAGTGACAAAAATATGCAGCCTAGCCATAGCATCTATTTCACATCACTAAACAGGAGTTAGCCTTTCTCAGGAATGCTTGTTTGCTACAGCAAACCCCTTCCGAAACATGAGCCAGAAAAGTGAGGAGAGAAGGGGCCTGATTTGAGAAGTCAAATTGTTTCATTGAAAGAGGGCTTGTTCCAGAATCACAGAATCACAGAATCCCAAGGGTTGGAAGGGACCTCAAGAGATCATCTAGTCCAACCCCCCTGCAAGAGCAGGGTAACCTAGAGTACATCACACAGGAACTTGTCCAGGCAGGCCTTGAATATCTCCAATGTGGGAGACTCCACAACCCCCCTGGGCAACCTGTTCCAGTACTGAAAATGTGTAAAGGGTAATTATAAAGCTGAACAGGAAACTAAATTGAGAATGGCACAAGCAGAATGAAATGCAAAATTAAGGCCAGACTGGGAATTCAAACTGAGATTTCACCAAAACAGTAATCATAGGAGTAATTTGCCAAGTAAGGTCAATAAAGAATAAAAAGAGTTTGATGACTTGTGGAGAAGACAGATGTTTTTAACTGAGAGAGTGGATGCAAGGTTTTAGTGACACAGCAGGAACACAGAGAAGGGATGAACATAAACAGCTTGTTGGACTCAGCGTGCCTTTCCTGTTCATCAATGCCTGTTTAACTCCTGTCTCTGATTTGTTGCTCTAAGCAAAGACAAGGAAAGGCTGGAGGAGGACGAGTGACTCAGGTAGGAGAACTGCAGCCAAATGAGCTCTCAGTGTAAACCCACTGAAACGCAGAGAAAACAAGTTACATCAGAATGGGATTTGAACTGATTTGTTGTTTTGCTGGAGTTAAGTAACACTCTTTCCAAATTAAGGGAGAAGCATATAAAATCTCAGTAGCTGAAACCTGTCCCAGTCTGATGAGTTTCTTTCCAGGACCAGAGACAGGGAAGGGGGTCTTTTTCCCCTTCCTTTGGCAGTCCCGAAAAACGCTTACACAGCTTTCATTGAGTGATTTGTGTTACAGACAGTGAGCTACTCAGGCAGATAACAACATTCTTCATAAACTCATTATTTGAAAGTTAGGGGGAGGTGAAAGGCAAATAACAGCACTGGCCATGTCCCTTAACAGAGAGGAGAATAAAAAGGCCATGAGTAGGTAGTGGAATTCGCCAGAATAAACCCTGTTAAGCCTGTTGTGTGTATGTTGCATAGTTATTTACCACCAAGAACAAAGCCTAGAAGACTGTCCCAGCACCTGGCTGTGTCACAAGTGAAGGCAAGGAGTCCAAGAGGTATAAATCCTATGGGCAGGAAGAGCTGCACCAGAAGCAGAGGGGGAGCTGCTGGACCAGTCAGTTGGGACTGGATGGTGTTTTACAAGTTGTCCTGGGTTTAGCAGTGGCAGTCATTTTTCTCTTTCTCGGTAGCTGGTGCAGGGCTGTGTTTTGACTTTCAGCTGGGAACAGAGCTGAAAAACAGTGATGTTTTGGTTTGGCCAAGGACTTTGTGGGCCTCATGCTCTGCCAGGGAGGAGGGGAGCTGGGAGGAAGCAGAGACAGGACACCTGACCCAAACTGACCAAAGAGGTATTCCATACCACAGCACGTCATGCCCAGGATGTACTGGGAGAGTGACCCGGAAGGGGGTGAGAGGGGGGACTGCAGGGTTGGAGGAGGTATCGGTCGGTGCTTGGTCGGGCTGGGGGGCAAGTTATCGGTTGCCTGGTGATGGGGTGTTGTATTCTCTTCCCTTGTTATTTCCTTTATCATTACTATTATTGGTGGTAGCAGTAGTGATTTGTGTTATACCTTAGTTACTAAACTGTTCTTATCTCAACCCGTGGGAGTTGCATTCTTTTTGATTCTCCTCTCTGTCCCTCCGAGAGTAGGGGGAGGGCAAGAAGGGGGGGGGGAGTGAGTTAACAAGCTGTTTGGTTGGGTTAAACCACGACAGTTCTTTTTGACGCCCAACGTGGGGCACGAGGGATTGAGATAACGACAGATGTGACCGTCACAGTGCTGATTTATTGGCTCTCAGAGTTGTTCCCCTTGATCTCACAGCTTCAGAATGTTGTAACTTACTTAGAGCCGGTATTTGCTGTGTTGTGTTTATCAAGTGTGGGGCTTGGGCTAAGGTTCCTGTCTCACTGTACTTTATGGCAATGACTTGTAATACGGGCGGGCTCCAGCAGCAGGGCGGGACGGACGTGGCCGTGGACTGGTCCCTGGCCGTCCGGCTGCTCCTCACCGTCCTGGCCCTCGCCCTCGCCTCCGTCTGCGTGAGGCTCTGGGAAGCCGAGGGGGGGCGGCCCCGGGAGCCGGCGGCTGCTGAAGGGGCCCGGGAGAGCGGCCCCGGGGACCAAGCGGGAGCGGGACCGGAGGCCGCGCGGGGACGGCTGCCGGTGAAGGAGGTCGGGGCGGTCGAGGAGCGGGAGAAGGCGGCGGAGGAGCCCAGCCCCGCGGAGGAGCCGAGCCCCGCGGCCGAGCCCAGCCCTGCGACGGCCGAGAGCATTCCCCGGAAGCCGCCCGCCGAGCCCCAGGAGGACGCAGGAGGCCCCGCAGCATTTCCCAACAAGGCAGAGGAGGAAGAGCTGGACTCAGGAAAAGAGAAGCTGGTGGTGGGAGAGCCGGCAAGCACAGCAGCTACACCAGCCCCAGTGACAAGTACAGCAGCATCGTTTGAGAGTTCTGAAGGTTTTGAATGGCCTTTGGGTACCCTTGGGACCTGCCTGCTGATTGTGATGGTGTTCACTATGTTGGCACATGCAGAGTATGTTTTACCCACCACCATTGTGTCTGATCCCAAAATTTAAGCAGAGTCGGGTTTGGGTCTTGTCTGGGGTTAGACAACAATATGGGAGGACCAAGAGGTTTTCCCCAAGGGTGGACAGCCATGAGTGGCAGGGCATGTGGGACAGTATGGGCAAGTATCTAGTCCACTGGGCCCCTCCAGTGCTTTGGAAACATTGGAGATGGAAGGACAATGAATTATTTTGAACCTGGTGGGCCCATGACCCTTAAGGCCAACAGAGCAGAGATGCAACATAGAGATGGACTCATGATTGAGGGGTGGACCTAACAATGGACACTACTGCCCAGGTTATTCATGTGTGTGAACACTGCACACAGCCTCTCCTGCTCTGAAAGACTGTTACAAGAGATGGAGCCTGGCATCATGGACGAGATGGACTCAGCAGCTTTATAGGGACTGGTCCATGCACTACGATGAGAGTGCACTTAGATCAGAGTGAGGGTATATTGAAAATGTGGGATCTGAGCATGACGTGAATGGTATGGAATAAGGGGTGGATAATGTCCTGGGTTTAGCAGTGGCAGTCATTTTTCTCTTTCTTGGTAGCTGGTGCAGGGCTGTGTTTTGACTTTCAGCTGGGAACAGAGCTGAAAAACAATGATGTCTTGGTTTGGCCAAGGACTTTGTGGGCCTCATGCTCTGCCAGGGAGGAGGGGAGCCGGGAGGAAGCAGAGAGGACACCTGACCCAAACTGACCAAAGAGGTATTCCATACCACAGCACGTCATGCCCAGGATGTACTGGGAGAGTGACCCGGAAGGGGGTGAGAGGGGGGACTGCAGGGTTGGAGGAGGTATCGGTCGGTGCTTGGTCGGGCTGGGGGGCAAGTTATCGGTTGCCTGGTGATGGGCTGTTGTATTCTCTTCCCTTGTTATTTCCTTTATCATTACTATTATTGGTGGTAGCAGTAGTGATTTGTGTTATACCTTAGTTACTAAACTGTTCATATCTCAACCCGTGGGAGTTGCATTCTTTTTGATTCTCCTCTCTGTCCCTCCGAGAGTAGGGGGAGGGCAAGAAGGGGGGGGGGAGTGAGTTAACAAGCTGTTTGGTTGGGTTAAACCACGACACAAGTGTAACAAACTTTGATGTCCGTCAGTTCCTAAAGGTGACACACTCAAGGAGATCATGTGGTGGTGGTCATGAGGAACCACAACACACTGTGGAAACAAGAGACTTCAGTAAAGGGGAAAAGAGAGAAAGAGAACTGAGAATGTTTCTTCTTTTTTATTTGTTTCTTTTTAGTTTTAAAACACTTTTATGCAGTACTTCCCTAGTGAAAGGGAAACCTGGAGCCTCTAGACTTCATCTACACTACCTGAGAAGGCACTTAATATTGTCTCCAAACTACAAATTCAGCCTGTTTTAATTACTATCCATAACTTCACCAAAATATTTTGTGTCTGATGCTTGAGAAAACAATAATCTCTAAGAAAGCCATGAAGAAGCAGCTACATCTATATAATCCTATGGTCAGAAACTGATGATCAACAATAATTTTTACTCATTTTTTTGCCAATTTACAGATATTATTATCATTATTATCATCATCATCATCATCACCATTATAATTATTTCCCAGAGAAAGCAATAATATCTTCTGGTCTGCCCACAACTCTTATTTCTTCTGCTGTCATGCCTTGACCCCAGACCAGTGCCAATCTTTCAGCATCTATTTTTGATCTTTCATTCCTTTTGTGCAGTAACTGCAACTTATACTGGACACTTTGATCCATGCCTGAGCATTTCTCTATGACCTCTTTTGCAATTGTCCTGTTGCCCATACTCCAGCCGTGAAGTGGTTTTGTGCAGATGAAGCTACAGAAAGTGCAAATATTCTGCGAGATACCAAATTTCACACTTGCCTTTTAGTTTTAACCTCATGGATTGGAAATTTAGGATTATTACAGTTACTAATGCACTGGGGGGTGCATTAGGCTGCTCCTTTTCCATGTTAAAGCTGACACTATCAAGATTTAGCAAATAAGATGGCAAAATCTGCCATGTGGAGCTATCTTTTCCCAGACCTCCCTCCTACCTACTTTCTCATCCATTGCTAATACTATAGTAAGAGTCATTATACCTTCTTGCTGTTCTCAGTGTCTTATTCAGATTCCCACTTGGATTTCCCAACCATCACAAAATAAACTTTGAATCTCTGCCTCAAAAGACCAATAAATTTTGTGTATTCTGGCTCTCATTTCTCCTCATGGGCTTTCTAGTTATTTTTGCTCCAATATTTACTTCCCATCAAACCTGTTCCCACTCAATTGTTCTTCCAATGTGCCTTTTTCCCAGGGTTCCCTCTTTATTCTCTGCACATTAAATGTATGTGTATATATGTATATAAATTCCTCCATATAACACACTTCTTCCAATAAAGCCCTCAATGATAATCCCAACCAAATGTTTTAATCAAAGCTCAGTGAAAATTTGAATGGACTTTGCATCAGGCACTAAACATGGTAGTTCCTGTGGCTGTCTTGCATTGTGGTCTGCAGGATGGATAGACTTCAGGAATATTTAGTGAATCTGACTTAGTTTGCTTCCTGGAAACTAAATTTTTGGTATGTTTAAAGTACACCAGGTATTTTATTCCATGGAACTGGGTGTATTTGTAAATTTAATCTGAAAAGGAATAAATCTTGGATAATTTTCAAACCCAGGGATTGTCTAAATAAGGAAAGGATTGAAAAGAAAGGAAAACACAAGGAAAGTAATGGATTGAGAGCTTCCTGGAGACAAGAAGCAGGTATAGCTAAATGCTGGAGTTGAGGATTATTTAAAATTCTTTTGACCAGTATACTTCTTTGTGAAATGGATCAAATATTGTTTCTATTATATGACAGGGGTTCATTTCCTTTCCTTAGATAAACGCTATAAGGTGCCAGACTCCTCTGTGAGATGATAAATGACTTCCTAGACGTCATCCTAAAGGAAGTTTTTCCTTATAACTGTTCTAAATCTGCTACATATCAAATTTCCTGTGTATGGCTGCCACTTTTCGATGTTGTCCAAACTGTATTTCACAGGTTCTAACTGTGTCTTGTAACATCAAGAAACTCACTTTTCAGCTCCATCTTTGGCACTGTTATCAAAACACAGGAGGTTGAGGACTGGATTTGTAAGTTAGTATAATACATCCTGCCTACCTTGAATTACAAAAAATACACAATTTGGAGGAGTGATTTATGAGTTCATAATTACAGATGGGGTTGTTCTATTTCAGTTCAGCCTGGTGAAGCTGAGAACATCTAAACTCTGCTTATTACAGTGATAGGAAATTCAAGAATAAGGTTACTGACCTCTGTTTTGGAAAATTTGGATTGTGGTTTCTATGTCAATAGCAATATAATCTAAGATTCTGCTAGTACTCATGTACTTTCATATTGCCTGAAAGGCCAGTAAAATCAGGCCAGACCTTCTGGGTCTTCACCCATTTCCTTTGCAAATAAATTGTTCAAATAAGGCACCTTTTTTACGGCACTTGACATTTGAAAAACATTCACTGTAAGATCATTTCTTGCAGTGTAATTAGTCCAAATGTTATCAAATTAATTTCTTTATTGTCATAAAAGGTAGCATCATAGAAAAGTAAAGAAAGTTTTGCAAGATCACAGACTTCCTCTTTGTGTGGCAATTGCACAAGCAGGAGGCAAAATACCTGACATCTGTCTCTGTGGGTTTTCATCACCAGATATTCTTTTGTTGAGATTTGAGGCATGTGAGGGAGATTGAGATGAGCTTTTGGGCAGACGTTCTCCCTGTGAGGGTGCTGAGGCACTGGCACAGGTTGCCCAGAGAAGCTGTGGCTGCCCCATCCCTGACAGTGTTCAAGGCCAGGTTGGATGGGGCTTGGAGCAGCTTGGTCTAGTGGAAGGCGTTCCTCTGTGGCAGGGGGCTGGAACCCAACAAGGTTTAAAGTCCTTTCCAACCCAACCCACTCTATAATTCTGTGTCTCCCTGAGAACAGCTATTTTTAATGAAATATTTTTAATGACATTCTAGTCTTTAGATACATGAGAGACACTTGCTTCCTTTGAGCCCCAGCCTAGTTTCTCCTGTCACTGAATCTGTGTGCCTGACAATATTCTTTGGTGTTAATAGGTCTGAATTTCAGGTGGTCTTCAGGAGTCTTAAAATTCCTTCACCAAAAAGTCCTTTATGAAGAATACATTCATCACGCATTTCCATGGGCCTTTACTTACACCCCTTACTTACACTTTACTTACTTTACTTACAAGTTATTGCATTTTTCATACAGTTCTGTTCTTGATCTGATTCTGTGATAACATCAGTAAACAATACGTGTTTTAGAACATATTTCTGGATTGACATGTGCACATATAATGAATTCAAACCATGAAGACATAATAAGCATGTAGTAACCTGAGGCACACAAGCAATACCATCAAAGGCAGAAACTGTAATTACTTCATCTACATAAATGCTGGGAGAATGTCACAGAGGAGCATGGCTAGAGCAGCAAGAAATGTGTGTGGGATGAAGAAAGGAGTCGTAGAAACCCAAGTACTTGATATAGGAATTTGTATTATTATTTTTCTTTTAGTTTTAAAGCTGTTTGGAACATGGTTGCTCAACTGCTTTGCCTTTCACAGACAAATCTGAAGGTCTTAGCAGAGAATAGTTTAAGTTATTCCAGGCTGGTGTTTATAAAACAACCTTTCTAGCACTAAATATATTAAAGCCCAATCTGGTTTGGCTGGGAAAAAAAGAACAAAATAAAATGTGAATTAACACCAGAAAAAATGTAGCAGTAATATGATCTACTTTGGACTGTTACAAAAGGAGGGCTGAAAACCACCACTCTGAAGTCAAATAGCTCAATCAAAGCAAATGGGAATGCACTGTAGAGATCATATTACCTTAGTGTAAGATATCTAATATGGATATAAGCAGTTAGGGGAGAGTTTGTAACAGTCTTCCAATACCTAAAGAGGGGCTACAAGAAACCTGAAGAGGGTTTTTTGACAAGGGCCTGCAGGGAGAGAGCAAGGGGGAATGGCTTTAACCTGGCAGAGGGGAGACTGAGATGAGCTCTTAGGCAGTTCTTCCCTGTGAGGGTGCTGAGGTGCTGGCACAGGGTGCCCAGAGAAGCTGTGGCTGCCCCATCCCTGACAGTGTTCAAGGCCAGGTTGGATGGGGCTTGGAGCAGCCTGGTCTGGTGGAAGGTGTCCCTGCCCATGGCAGGGGGTTGGGACTGGATGAGCTTTAAGGCCCCTTCCAATCCAAACGAGTTTGGGATTCTATGAGTATCTATGACAGTGAATACTTTTCTGCCATTAAGAAGCCACCTCTTCTGCAGAGTCTCTCTCCACACACCTGCCCTGAAAGGCATCAAAGTGTCTCTCATAAAAACATCATAAACATCCACTGACAGTTCTCTAGCCATGGAAAATACAACCGGGCTTGTACCTTCAGTTCTTATACCCCAAAGTAAAATATACCACAGCCTTAAGCAATGCATTCACGCAGCACCAAAGAGCATGTAAAAAAATAACCTTAGAAACTAAGAATAATTTCTAAATTTTTAGCTGACTTTATCAACTGACAGATCTCCTGTACTATAAAATGTATCAAGGCCTTCCCATTTGAAAACTGATGTGAATAACGATTGAATACTGGCACTAGTTGTACCTTGTTATGTTTGGGAAAACTGAAACTGAAAGAACAGCCAAGAAGAGGTGAGAAATCACTGCCATAACTGATGTAATGACATGATAAGGCATATATAAAACTCTCTGCTTGTAAGTGGAAGACACCTCTAATTCGTCACCTTTTCATTTGTTGCCAAAAGAAGTAAAGGATACATCAACTAAGGAAATACAAAAGCAACAATGTAATTTTATCTTCTTCATGATCATTTTACTGAAATAAAACATCTTGTGAAACACAGAAGTACCGGGTTCAAAGCAAAAAGAAACTTGTACATTGATTTGAATGTTACTGCATGGAGAAAAAGGAATGGGAAATGATTTTCCCATACATGTTATGGTTATAAATGACATCATTTAACCCTGTTTGATTAAAACCATATAATGAAAAATAAAAATGCTGCCAGGAATTTAAACCCCAAAACCATGAACAGTAATTCATTTCTTTATTTCCCCATGGCAGAGATGAATGACCACTGGAATTCCAGCTCTACCTCTTGCCTGTTCAGCTTCATTGTTTGCAATGTTCACAATAGTTAAACCTCGAACCCCAACCTTTTTTGCTTATCCAGATGGGATTGTTCAAGGTTCAGTTTTGTGCAGTGCTTTTTTGACAGATATTCTTTTTATTCTCTATGTGCTTTATCTTATTTCCTGCAAACAGAGAAGAAATCAGAGCACTCCTAGAAATAATTTGTGATAACTCACTTTCTGTCACATGAACAATCACTTCTAATAGGTTTGTATGCATCTTTTACTCCTTTTCACACCAGACACTAGAATCTCACAGTAGGCCCTGTCACCATGCCAGAAAAAGCAGTTAGAATGTTTTTGCCTCATTTTCCAGCTTGTTGCCACTGGGATTCCCCCTCACCCCCCGCCTTTATTTTCAGTGTTTAATGCATTGTTGGAACATGATTTTGTACACAACTGTTATTGTACTTATGTATGTGCACAGCTGCTGTCCTTTTCATACACAGAGGCAGAAGTCTGGACTCCCACTTGTTGGTTACCAGCTGAGGCTTGACACATACAGTTGCCTGTTACTGGAATGTAACCTATTATCAGGCTACTGGGATGGTAGACCAGCAGACAATACTCCTGGAAAAAGATATTTTCCAGGTCTTCTTTCTACAGGAACAGAATTTAGAAACATGGTTATTGGTAAATCAGATTATTCCCTGCTGCAAAATGTGTTCAAAATGGTATCAAGAAGCCCCTGAGCTAAGCCCAGAGGAAGAGCTACAAGAAGATGACAAGAATATATCAGGTATATTTCTCATGTCTCATAGGGAACAGAAGCTTCCCCAGGAATTAGGATTAGTGATGATGGAAAGCAGCTGGGCTATCTGGTCACAGCATGCTCAAAGTGTGACAGAGGCTTGCCAGGGAACTGAGCCTCAACTGTGACACCTCCAGACCAAGATAATTTTAAAAGCCCAAGGTCCATATGCTGCAATCCATACATAGAATCATAGAATGGTTTGGGTTAGAAAGGACCTTAAGATCATCCTGTTCCTGTGTAAGAAGGCACATGGGAGGGAGATTTAAAGGGCTGTTTGTGTGCCATGTGTGGAAAGAAACATTAGCGTTATTTCCAGGTGTTTTAAAAGAAGGTTGAAGGTATGTTTTTCAGAAGCATTAATTATTTGACTCATTCAAGTCCTCATCTAAAATTCCCATACTAAATGCATTTCTAGCAATTGCATTAAGTATTGCCTATGTCTAAAAGGATATTAATTATTAATACTGGAAAAGGAAGACTGTTCTCTCTTCTTCCTCTTCTAAAGTCCTCCTTTGATTTACTGCTTTCTGTAGTCCTGCATATAAATAGTGTCACAGCAAGTAAGTGTTTAGTGTCTGTGAAGTTTATTCTATTGGTCTATTTAGGTTCTTAAGTCTGAGTTATAATGCATGTAAATTAGTGGCCAGTGAGTGTTGTTTAATTATATAGAAGCCTTGTCACTAACAGAGTGACCTGTGCTGGCTTTCTTGCCAGGAAGAATTGAAGTTGTTATGCTAAACTCTGGCCAATTTGATATAAATATTTACCCACCCAATAAAGAGGTGTTAAAACTGATTCAAGCCTCAGGATGTTAACTCCTGGAGATCACACACAAGTTCCCATAAGAAGCCAACTTCATGTTACACAGGGAAACTTCAGGGCTCTGCGGAGCTCGCTGACCAAAGGGGACAAGCAGCATGTGCAATTCAAATGCAGAAACTCTGCCCTCCCCTATGGGACATAGATGACCTTGACTTTGCAGGGCTTTTGCCTCAGAGGAAGCAGTGCCACCCAGGACAATGCATATAGTGGCAAGTGCATGGTGTGTAAGTTCAAAGAATCTTATGCAGCAGCAGCTTCTTGGGCTTGCAAGTGCTTGAAGGCTGTGTGCCATGCTGCAGAGCCCAGGAACTGGCCTCAGGCAGCTTTGAAGGGCAGAGTTTGGTCACTCAGATCAGGAGGGAAAGGGTGGGGAGCCCAGAAATAGATGTCCTACTGTCCACAGGCCATGAAGTTCTTTCCTATCCAAAAGTGTGTTGCTCAAGCACTGGGTATCTCATTCTGGGAAACAGCTTGGTTACTGGAGTGATCACGAATGATGTACATCCAGAGCAGAATGGCTTGAGCTTTCTAGCAGCAATGTGAAGGCAATGAATCTGATACTGTTGTGAGGTCAGACCCTATCAGTGCCTCAGTAGGAAAAGAGGATGCTCCAAATCACTCCTCTTATCAGATATCGTCCTCTTATCAAATATTGTGTCAGTTTGTCTCTCACAAAAGGAACATAGAAACTGCTATAACAAAAATCAAAAACTACATGCTACCCTGATTTTGAGAGAAACTGTCACCAAAACTCCAGCCCTTGGCCAGACATTTCCTATTCAGACTTACTGAGGATAAGGGCTTGATTTAGTTGCTCTCATCCCCTGTCTGATCTCATTTGACCCACCTCAGTATAGCAGATATTCACATGCTAAAAGTCTTACAAGACACTCCTAAGGTCCGGATACAGGACAGGCAGGGTACTTTAAGAGCACTACCTATGGCACTAGATGGCTATAGGCATCGAGATCTATGTCTTTGCATTAGCCTTGACTCGGAACTAAAAAAAATCCTCCCTGTCAGACAACACACAGTGATGGGCACCATATGGGAATACACACAGATACATGGATCCCTCTTTGTGTGTATATTATTTTTCTCAATAATGCTTATGATCAAATCCAAACTTCTCCTTTTCATCACCTGAAGAATAAGAGTACCACAGGGCTTGCTAGGGATGGAGACAGGCTGAGAGAGCTGGGCTTGTTCAGCCTGGAGAAGACCAGGGTCCAGAGAGACCTTAGAGCAACTTCCAGTGCCTAAAAGGCTACAAGAGACCTGGAGAGGGGCCTGTAGGGACAGGACAAGGGGGAATGGGTTTAACCTGACAGAGGGGAGATTGAGATGAACTCTTAGGCAGAAGTTCTTCCCTGTGAGGGTGCTGAGGTGCTGGCACAGGGTGCCCAGAGAAGCTGTGGCTGCCCCATCCCTGACAGTGTTCAAGGCCAGGCTGGATGGGGCTTGGAGCACCTTCCACTAGATCAGGTTGCTCCAAGCCCCACCCAACCTGGCAGCATGGGGTTGGAACTGGATGAGTTCCAAACCAAACCATTCTGAGTCTATCAAAAGCAGTGCATCTAATGTGACATCACCTTCTAGAGTGCTTTGGAAAGCCTTAGTGCACTACAGGGGGTGGGTTGCCCAGACTGAGCTTGAGGTGTCCTCAGAAAGAATGCAGAGCCCTCCACGGTCAGATCTCACCCCAGTTCACTCCCCTGAGGTGTCTCAGGATAATTCAGGCTGGAAGGGACCCCAGGAGATCTCCTGTCCAAGCTCCTGCTCTAGACGGGGTGAAGCTATGAGGTCAGACTTGCTTGCTCAGGGCTTTATCTAGTTGGGTTTCGAAAACTTCCCTGGACAACATGTTCCTCTTCACTTCCACTCATTATCATC
This sequence comes from Neopsephotus bourkii, assembly GCF_033783945.1. Classification (NCBI taxonomy): domain Eukaryota; kingdom Metazoa; phylum Chordata; class Aves; order Psittaciformes; family Psittacidae; genus Neopsephotus; species Neopsephotus bourkii. Next base: position 599,881 of record NW_026901264.1, on the reverse strand, counting down.
CATGTTAGTCAGATTAAAGCCAGTGTGGACATGTCTGTCTATGTTGAACTCACACCTTCCTTTAGAAGCATAGGCTTGTCCTGAAAGCTCTCTATTTTATCAAATAATGAAACTGGGGAAGAGTGAAATTTACTTCGCTTCCAATAAATTGCAAAATTGATCTGTATATTGCTGTCTGCTGCAAATCAAGTACCAACATTGTCAAGTTTATAAGGTAGTTATAATTAAAGATTATAAGATAATTATTACCTTCTCTTTTAGGAAAATATGTCGCCAAAAGTATGGTAGATCTGCTGAGCTTAGGTTGTATCCAGCTTCTTCCGGAAGAGGAATAATAGACTAGTTTCCAATTTCATCTTTCTAAACCAGTGATATTTGCAGAAATGATAGCAAGCCCTTTGCTGAGATTTTTAGTAGAAGCCAGTAGTAATCTGAAAAAGAAATAATCTGACAATGAAGATGAATACACGTATTTGGAATGCCAGAAACTGCTTTGCATAGATTGAAAACCCCTCAGATAAAAAGATTATCAGCTATGTATACCCCAGAAGTGCCGCTTGCTGATCATACAGCGCAGAGTTGTCTGTTCAAATTTCAGACAAATTTCAGACAAAATTCAGATAAATACAATAGTAATAATAAAGGAGAAGGGATTGATTTTTAGCCTATGTTAAGAAAATATACTGATGCTATTCTTCATTCGCTTGTCCTAAATTGGAAGTGGCAGATGAAGAACATACTTGATAGAAATGTGCTTTTAGGGGTTCATTTTGCTCCTTCACTATTTGCGACATAAAATGCACTTTTCCAGGGCATCAAAATCACAAATTGACATAACCAGAGATAAATTAACTTCTATCTCCAGAGAATCTGGCTGCACATGTCTCAGATTAGAGCTTCCATCCTGTGACTCTCTGCTTTTTCCCTTGCTGTTATCTCCCTTCTGTCTCTTGTTAGCTGCCGAAGGGAAACCGATGGCTCCGACCACCCACAGTGTACGCTTAACAGCTGTAAAACATAGGTGCCAAGAACCAAAATGATTTTTCTCCAGCACTGGCATCTCTGGGGACAGGTCCTGTGGCTGGCATTAGGAACCAGGTCTGCTGGCAGCCAGGAAATTAATGTTGAAATGCAGTAGGAGAACATCCTTGCAATATTTCCCCCCATCTGAGTGTTTCCTCTGGGGAATTCACTCCTCAGTTGTATGTACAAGTAAAGAATCTTCTCAGGGGTACATGAGGGGGTATGTTCCGTGTTCAAGGTCCTAAAGACTCAGACTGAGCATTTTCAGCACTTTATGGGAAACCAGCCATGGCTCACCTTGGCTTTTATGGGAGAAAAGGAAAGCGAATCCAAAATGAAATTCCCACAGCTGCGTGGGTGGCCTCTGTGGAATATCTTTGTGTATGCTTGTGTCTGCCATGACTTTGAGGAAAGAGCCCTTTTACTTGTATAGCAACAAACTCAGAAGCCAGAGTGTTTACGTTTCCTAAGCACTAATCATATTTCCCGACTGAATTAATGAAACAAATGAAGCAAAACTCCATGCAGATTCTTGGATTCATCGAAAACTTTGCAAACTTCCTACAGATCCTGGTTATAGTGGTAGCTAAGGATGCTGAGCTTTATTTTCCATTTGCTAAAATTCATAAGCTGACTTGTCTAGTCTTGACTTTTATGTGTCAAAGGATGGCGAATTAGATTATAATACTCATTGCAACTACATCCCACCTGTTTTAACTGTTACAAAGTTATAGCTTTCAAAGTGACCTGACGGATTGTTCAGCTTCACAGTGACCTGACGTATGTTTAGAGTTAAGAAAATGATTGATGACAGGGTGCTCTGAATACACTTGTCCGGACTTAGGTCATTAAGCAAATGAATAATTAAATTCAGTCAATGAGAATGCTGTAAAAGTGTAAATATATCAACGTTTGTAATTTTGGATTCTTAAAGTGGTGTTATCCAAAGAGATATCATCAAGTCTTTGAAATATTCTATTTTATAGCCAGTGAAATGTGTAGAGAGCTCATTCACAGTAAATGGGTCTGCACTGCTTCATTTCTGCTCGATTTGAAACACAAGAAAAACAAGGAAGTGCCCATATACGAACCTGAAGAGAAGTGTTTGCATGACTTGAATGTCAGACTGGTTATGCATAACCATTTAAAGCAGCTTTAAGCTGGTTTCATTTTCTATTTCAAGATGCCATGGAAGACATTTCATCATTCATATTAACAAAAGTTATTATTATTATTGTAATAATTGTTATTATTGGGTTATTCCAGTTATATGCATTTAACCTAATCATCCTTCTCCAGCAAATAACTTCTTCAGGAAGGGTCCTCAGGAAGCTCCTCATCCATGAAGTCCCATTGACTGTAATGGAATGAGGTCATATGAGTCACTGACTCTAAAATGTAAAGGCAGTTCAGAAAGTGGCATTTTACTATCTTAAAATCATAGAATCATACTCCTTAGTTGTTCATTTAGGAGTTTCACATCCACACAAACTCTCTACAGCATAGCAAATTTCAAAATTAAATCTGTATATAAATTAAGACTGTCAAATAAATTATATATATATATATATATACTATTTTTAAATAAATCCTTAGATAAATCAAGCTTTGGATAAATTGAGATTTGAATACTTGGTTATTAAAAGAAGGATTTTTGTCCCTCAGCTCAGTAATGTTTTATGCCAGATGTTTTATTTTTTAGATATATTTATGGCATACTTAATAAAAGGTGAACTTTGCCACATTGCAGTCTTTCTCTAACATCCCTAATCCATTTATAACAAAACAATCGTAAAACACTGCTGAAAATTCTCTGAAAACACTGGCCAACGTCTAATGACAGAAAATACCATGTCTCTTCAAAATATTCCCCCTCATTCCCTCAGCATCTAACATAAAAAGAAACAATTGGATTCTAGACTATGCATAGTCTTAAGGACTTACTCTTAGCATCCATTTTTAGAAATGAAGAACAATTCCTCCAGCTTTTTAAATAGCTGAGACTAATATGCCATAAAAACATTGTAAATATTTCTGTTGCTGTAGCGTGCCAGTTGCCACAAGGAGTTGCTAGGATATTATCTGTGTCAGGAAGTTTGTCATGCCTTTGTAAAGGAAAGCCAACAGTCATTTTGATACATTATGCAAAAAGTATCCTGTTTTCTCAACAGATTCCTTTGAAGCAACCAAAGGAATTCCCAGGCTCTGAGCAGTGTTCGTCTAGGTCGGTGTATTCTGCTGCTGGTATCTGTGCAAATAACACTTTCTTTTTCATGGACCTTATGGTCTTCAAGGTCTTTTCTAGCCTAGTCAATTCTTTGAGTCTTATGATTCTGCATTGATTCCACAACAGGAGTAAATAAAGCTAGGCTTAATTGAATTTAGTGCTATGGATCATATTGCAAACATGCGTACAAAAAAAAAAAAAAAAAAAAAAAAAAAGAATTCCCATTCAGAAACTGGAAAAACATTTAAAATGTTATAAATAGATCATATTTGTCATCAAAATAATCTTTAGAAAAGACACTGTCAAAACTGTTTCACTGATGCCTATCAAATCTGACATAGTTCACAGAAATGAGCATGCACAATAAAGTGCCGAAGTTAATAATTACAAAATAGATGGTTGCAAAACTTTTGCTGAACCCTGTGTATGTGACATCTTATAAGAACCTGTGATAGAATTTAACTAGAGTACTTAGAATAAAAATAGGAGGTTGTTTTCCCTTTAATAGTCACCATTTACTCCTCTGTTGTCTTTGAAGTTCCCAGGCTTTCTTTTTTTTATTAGCTCTGCAGAAAATCATTTCAGTCTAGCTTAACTCTAGGCAAGCTACGACTTTGCTGGGGTGAGTTTGAGCATTGAAGAATGACAACCAGAAAGTGAATTTTCTGCAAAATGAAGTCCCCTGAACCTACCGTATTTGAATCCAATTAGGTCATTATAGAAAGTAAAAAAGACTCCAACACTGGCAGTGAAGCACTGGCACAGGTTTCCCAGAGAAGCTGTGGCTCCCCCACCCCTGGCAATGTTCAAGCCCAGGCTTGACAGGGCGTAGAGCAACCTGGTCTAGAGGAAGGTGTCCCTGCCCATGGCAGGGGGTTGGAACTGGAGGAGCTTTAAGGTTCCTTCCAAAGCAAACCGATCTGTGATTCCATATTTCTATGATGTACATGTGGCAGTACTGACAGTATCGAAATCTTTATAATGCCTGTTGGCATGATCACATATATACAAGATAAAAATTGTTTTGGATTTTAATCCTTATTTTGGTGTTGCTGTGGAAAGTGGCTTTAATTCTTCACTCATTTCTGTTCATGAATTTGTTTTGTTTGAATAAGGACTGAATGAAATGCGAGGCCTCCAAAAGACGGTTTTTGTTGTGACTGAAACCAGTCATGTTAGCCTTTGATTAAATATTTGTGACATGAAGTGCAGCCCAAACTTCAGCCGAAATACTGCATTTTTGTGTAGCTCAGCAAACTTTTGTTTGTGTTGTTTTGTGCCTCTGCATTGCTTGATGTTGGCCAGAGGTGAAGGCTCTAAGTAGCATGAGAACGTTTAGTGCAGGGTTTCTGATCCAGCTGGGTGAGGAAATATCAATAAGATGGGAAGGCCTCATGAGATCTGCAGTGTGAAATCCAGGGAAAAGTTCTTCAAACAAGTAGGAATCGAATGATGTTAAATCTATTTGACTCATTGCTAATGTAATTTTGATGACAATTTTTGTGTAGAATCCAGTATCTGAAGGGGGCCTACAAGGATGTTTTGAGAGGAACTCTTCATCAGAGACTGTAGTGATAGGATAAGGGGCAATGGGTTTAAACTTAAACAGGGGAAGTTCAGATTAGATATAAGGAAGAAGTTATCCCTGTAAGGGTGGTGAGGCACTGGCACAGGCTGCCCAGAGAAGCTGTGGCTGCTCTGTCCCTGGCAGTGTTCAAAGCCAGGTTGGACAGGGCTTGGAGCAACCTGGTCTAGTGGAAGGTGTCCCTGCCCATGGCAGGGGGTTAGAACTGGATGAGCTTTAAGGTCCCTTCTAACACAAACCAGTCTGTGGTTTTATGAAAACCAGAAAGGGTGAAAGGAAGTATTTTTGTAAGATAATCAAAATGGAACCTGGTGTTACCCAGCAGTGGATTTAAGTCTGAGCAATAGGACAGTGGACTTAGTATATTTGTTCTTTATACAAAGGCAATTGTGAGGAGCAATTAGATATCTTCATAGTATTTTAGTGGCATACCTGTTTTTAATTATGCAGCAGTAAACTAAGAAAAAAATCATGATCTTATACTCAGACATATATCCTGAATCCTTTTCAGTTTAATATCAGGTGTGGAAAATGACTCCCATGTGTTGGCATTATATGGCTGGTTTTGACTGGTGAATCAGAATTACTTGTGTTTTAAAGCCACTGCACAGGACATGCTTCAGCAATGGGAAGAGAACACTGCAAAAGATCTGGGGTGTTCTGCTCATTCTTGAAAAAAACAGCTTTTGCTTGGATTTAATGAATTAATCAGCAGTCTCTGAAGATAGCAGCACCCATCCTGATGGGGTTGTGAGGACTGATCAAACAGGGAGGAAGTTTGTGCCAAGTTGGGCTACTGGGAGTCAACTGAGTACAAAGTACAAGAGCACCATCTCCTCATAGCTTGTGCTCCTTCTCTTTTGAAACTTTTATCAGCAGTTCATCTGCTGCTTGCTTCCTTCATTGCCATATAAATTTCCAGCTGCTGAAGACATAGATGCCATCAGCCTACATGTCCTCTGGTAGGGCTGACGCCAAGGCTGGGTGCATCCTGGGGTATCCCGATCATGGGGTGCTGCTCTGTAGTCCTTCTGTACCTTAAGAGAGCTTCCTGTAGCTCCACTTGTCAGAGCAACCTTAGGAGGTGTTGTTAAAGATGAAAAAAGTTCATTGTCATTCCATCAAAGGAAAACCACTTTAAAAGAATATTTAGGTTGGGAAATTTTGAGCACCTGGAAGTGTCAAGATTTGGCCTAATAAATACAGGAGCACTCAGACATTCATGTGTGTGGGCAGCACATTCAGGAAGATGGTCTTTGATTCAGTATACTAGTTCAGCCTGCAAAAAGCTTTGAAAAGGAACAGTTTACTGTCTTTTCACTTTGTTAGAGATAAGCATTTCCCTTAAATCTGCATTATTCTGTTTTAGTCCATGCTACAGGAGCCATTCTGAAAGATATTTCAGAATATTCCCAAATAATTATGTTTAAATGCTATTTGAACTGTGTTAGTGCCTAGAGACAGCCTCAATTGCAGTGACTTAGGGCAAATATTTCATGCTTAAAAGAGCACTACCCGTAACAGAAAGATAAGCTGGAAATATTCTTTATTTGACCTGAATTTGTTTTACTTATTTCAAGAATGAGCAACATAGTACATGCACATATTCTGCATTTATATCACTAGATGTATTTATTAAAAAAAATGAACTATGAAGTAGCTATTTAAAAACATGCTTGGGAATAAAGATGGACTGTGATGTACCCAAAGGTATACACACTATATACAAAGAAGCATAAAGCTACAAAGCTATATATACTTTCTTCTATTCACACTGTCTAAAATAGTGGTGTGATAACAAGGTGGGATAAAATATACATGGTGCTGTCTTTAAACAAAAGATTGTAGCACAGACAGGGAAATATATATATATGCACTATATATATATTATAAAACTAGACTTTGCATTCTAATTCAGGTGGAGAAGCAGTTCATATTTGAAAAGGAGTTTGAATAACACATGACAACAGTGTACACTGTTACTGTAGGTCATACAGTATACAACTTATTTTAGCTGATAATATTATGAAAAACTACGATTTTCTGAACCTAAAGGTTTTTAAAGAAAATAATTTAATTTGGAGAGTTTGAGAACAGGATGCATTTTGAAGGATTAAAGTGAAGCAATATAACATCACACTGAATATTATTTCCAGGGAGTCTAAATATCTCATTATTGCTAATTCCCACATAATATCATCCGTTATTTTAAAACAAATGGTCTGCTTTTCATTATGTAAGAAATGAAAATAGAGAAATAACTCCCCATGCAACTCAGGAAAGGGAAATCTTTGGAGTATTTAAGAAAGTAGCTGAATCTTTCCCAAGTAGCTGAATCTTTTCCAATAAACTTAGTTATAGGACTGTTTCTTCCCATTTAATCTCTTGGATGCATTCTGCCTTAGGTCTTCTTCAGCTCCTCATCAAATCATCACACCAAGTTCAGAGGGAGCTAATATGAAGTGATTTTTAAGGAGATTTCATATTTGGCAGTGACTGAACCAGTATTTCACTTCGTGATATGAAAACTGCTCCTTTTCTACATCAGCTACGATGCAGTTACTAAGCTGGTCCTACTCCCAGCTGGCCATGCCACGTCTTTTATTCAAAGTACTAACTCCCCATCATCTTCAGTGAACTAAGATTAACGTAAACATAGCTGCATTTCAGCTGATCACTATTTATCTGCTCTCAAAAATTACTATACACCAGCCTCCAGCCCTGTTTACACAATATTCTTCTTCTACCTATATGGCTCAGCACCTTTATTTTGCTTTAAGATGTGTGAGATCTTGATCTTGTTGAAGCAGAGTAAAACCCCACATTTCTCTAATGGGCTAAAACAATTGCCCCAGTTTCTGGCGGTACCAATTCCCATTAAGGTAAAAAACAAAGCTGTGAGGGTAGAAGGACCTATCTGAACCTTTTTGTAGGGGAAGATGCATTGGTGTTTTCTGAAAATGATCTGGTCAGCTGAAAGAGGACATAGTCACTTCACCACTCTAGAAGCATTTCATTTATTCTCCAAGAAATACTATTCTATTTTTCCATAATAAAAAAGAAAAAAAAAAGAGCCAAACACAAACCAAACAAAAACCTAAAACCACCACCAAGAATTCCTTAGTTTCCTATTGAACCTGAAGTTGGCTGCAGTATGCAGTACCAAGGCAGAAGATAAGGTAAAACTTTAGTGAGGTGAAAGGATGTCAGGCTGGGATTAAGAACAGCTGTCTGGAAATACTGATGCATTCCTTTTTCTTTTTTTTTACTGCCTGCATTTTAGAACAGTTATTTACTATAAAGAGTGAAAAAGATATTATAGATCTGCTTGTATGTGAAATAACTAAAACAAGTGTTCCCTTCTGCCAGCACATACACACCAAGTGTCTTGCAGACTCTCAGAAAATAAGTTACTTGGCACCTCTAGGTAGTAACTGAAATGCCCAAGGGAAGGAAAGGAGTTAAATTTGCCCCATTACATTTAACCCTGCAGTGACTCAGCTGAAATCCATACTCTCACCAAAGATGTCTATAGCTCCTATTTATGCCTTCTCCTTTAGCACATCAGTCCTCTGAGGACTGCAAATCCACTTGGAGACTAAAGTGTTAGCAAATACTTTGTTTGTTTTGGTATGGTGTCTGCAGCATAGTGAGAAGGATTGCAGCTCATCATTAGATTAAAACATTTCCAAAACACAGTTATATTCAGTCTTTTTAAATGAAGTAGACACACATTCTCATTTCCTTAAGAAAACAAACTTAAAAGGAGGTCTCTTTGCTGTGGGAAGAGAAGGGTAATTTGTAAGGCACAGTAAGTACGGAGAAGAGGGAACAATAACTGCCACCTAAGTTTCAAACTTAACTCCTTGTATAGCAGTCTACTATTAGATTTGCTGAATCCCAAGTTCTGTATATGAGTAATCGGACTGACTGTGGGGTAAATACTTCTGTATTTATGAGGTGATTTGAATTTTAGGAGATGCCAGTATCTCCTCCTGCCTTCATTGGTATATATATAACAATGACAGTGTCACCTTTAAGACTGAACAACAAGGACTAACTACAGGAATCCATACTTGGCAATGGTTGTGCCAACATAGAATCATAGAATAGTTAGGACCTTAAGGTCCTAAAGGACCTTAAGATCATCTAGTTCCAACCCCCCTGCCATGGGCAGGGACACCTCACACTAAACCATACCACCCAAGGCTCCGCCCAACCTGGCGTTGAACACCACGAGGGATGGAGCATTCACAGCTTCCCTGGGCAACCCATTCCAGTGCCTCACTACCCTCACAGGGAAGAACTTCCTCCTTATGTCCAATCTAAACTTCCCCTGTGAATCATTGTGGCATATGTGGTTGCTTTTCAACACTGGGCAAAACTTTATCTGAATCAGTAGAAGCAATGCTGTCTTATGTTAGAGATAGTGGCTGAGGTCTCATTGTGCTGAGGTGCTGTATGTAGATACGTACACTTTGTTAAATGTCCATGCACTACAGAATTTAAAATTTAAGTAAGCAAGATGCAGAAAGAAACCAAAACTACTAATTTTGCAGGTAGGGAATGGAAGCACAGGGAAAGACCTGTTTAAATTAGATGTACCATCCCTAGAGACATTTAAGGCCAGGCTGGATGCAGTTCTGAGCAACCTGATCTAGTTAAAGATGTCCCTGCTTATTGCAGAGGGGTTGGATTAGGTGACCTTTGAAGATCCCTTCCAACCCAAACCATTCTATGAGTCTATAAAATGACCTAGGAAGTTTGTGCAGGATCCAAGAGATAAACTTCGTGTTCTTGAGTCCTAGTCGAAAGCACTTATTGGTCTCCCAACTTCTATTTTTTTTTTTTTAATTACTAATAGTTAGATTGAACCATAGTAACAAAGATGTTCCAATAGGATTAGTGTTTCTAAGGTACAATATAAGCAGACCAAGAATAGAAAAACATATAGGCACAGAAAGATACTAAAGGTCATACATTAGGTGAATAAGAGGCTGGGTCTTCTGAGTATTACACCGCTCTCCTTTTGCCTTCAACTTTTGATGTGCTCTTAGGATTCCTTTGAGAGCCAAGATGCGTAAACTCTCATGGATGAGCACTTTGAGACAAGCATAAGAATCTTGTGTAATCTGTGTCCAAAAAAGGCCAAGTTTCTTACAGTTTCAGTCTTAATCCTGATCATATTTTAGAACTACTTCCTATAAATTCAATTACTTTAATTCAGAGCTAGTTATACTGTAATGCAATTCCTTCATATTCACTGTTTGCTGCAACCTGTGTATTTTCAAAGTACTGCACGTCTTATGTTGATAGAACTTGTGAAAACTAATAAGCAGTATTTTAATGCCCTTGGTTAAAGGTGTTACTATTGGTCTATCAAGCCTATAGCTTGCATTGACCTTAGAAATAAATACATACTTCACTGAGATTGTTCTCCCACTGGGAAGAGGATGAGAGAACAAGCATATGGCAGATGTTATCTTGTTGCTTGAGCGCTGATGAAGGGCATTCATATAAAGCAGTAGTGACCGGGGGATAAGAGTCTATGGAAAAGATGTACTTCTATATGCTAGATCAGAGTCTATGATGTGATGAATCCCACTATAGCCACTGACTCACGCTCTCAGGGAAAGCTCTCCAGAAAGAAAATGAGAAAGAAGAGACCTCAGAAGAAAATGTCAGGGTACTTATTTTCTCATAGGACTCTTTTTGGCAGCTGGAGATAGCAATTCTGTAATAACATGCTGAAGTTCGGAAGGGGAATTCCTCCAGAGCGGAAATATCCTTAGAAGGACCATTTCCCTAGCTATATTCAAGCCTGTGGGAAACTGTTACCCTATGACGAGTTCTTCCAAACTAGATAGAATTTCTATTTATTCCTTAATTAGGTTTTATTTTTGGCAACTCCCTTACTGTGACTTGACATCCCAGAAACAAGACCCCTCAGATTCTCAGAAGCCAGAAGAACCTCTGACAAATCTTACTCAGAATTGTCTTCCTTAGCTCTACTCACTTGATAGCATTTTCTTCCCATTCAGCTATTCCCTTGTTTACTAATCCCTGGAACAGCTGTGTTGTTAAGACCATCTTGCTGGATGTATAGAACTCAAATCAAGAGAAGCAAAGGAAAGAGCTACCTGCTTAACATTCTACATATTTCTACTTTATGAAGTTTGGATTTTGCATAATGAGACTTAGAGACAGGTACTGAATAAAAACTATCTTGGTGCTGAATAAATACTCTCTTGGAAAATAGCCCCATCCATAGTTTCTGGATATAACTGTGAGGGTATGTTGTGAGTTTGGGAGGGCTTAGTTTTCTGTTTAGGTTTTATTTATTCCACTGTGTTTCAGTTGTAATAGAATCATAGAATCATAAAATAGTTAGGGTTGGAAAGGACCTTAAGATCGTCTAGTTCCGACACCCCTGCCATGGGCAGGGACACCTCACACTAAACCATATAACCCAAGGCTTTGTCCAACCTGGCCTTGAACATCACCAGGGATGGAGCATTCACAGCCTCCCTGCGCAACCCATTCCAGTGCCTCACCACCCTCATAGGAAAGAATTTCTTGCTTATATCCAATCTAAACTTCCCCTGTTTAAGTTTTAACCCATTACCCCTTGCCCTGTCATTACAGTCCCTAATGAAGAGTCCATCCCCAGCATTCCTGTACCCCCCTTCAGATACTGGAAGGTTGCTATGAGGTCTCCATGCAGCCTTCTCTTCTCCAGGCTGAACAGCCCCAACTTTCTCAGCCTATCTTCATACAAGAGGTGCTCCAGTCCCCTGATCATCCTTGTGGCCCTCATCTGGATTTGTTCCAACAGTTCCGTGTCCTTTTTATGTTGAGGACACCAGAACTGCACACAATACTCCAAGTGAGGTCTCACAAGCACAGAGTAGACGGGCAGGATCACCTCCTTTGACCTGCTGGTCACACTCCTTTTGATGCAGCCCAGGATACAGTTAGCTTTCTGGGCTGCAAGTGCACACTGCTGGCTCATGTTAAGTTTCTCATCAACTAACACCCCCAAGTGCTTCTCCGCAGGGCTGCTCTGAATCTCTTCTCTGCCCAGCCTGTAGCTGTGCCTGGGATTGCTCCGACCATGGTGTAGGACCTTGCACTTGACATGGTTAAACTTCATGAGGTTGGCATCAGCCACCTCACAAGCGTGTCAAGGTCCCTCTGGACGGCATTCCTTCCCTTCAGTGTATCAACCGAACCACACAGCTTGGTGTCATCGGCAAACTTGCTGAGGGCGCACTCAATCCCACTGTCCATGTGACCGACAAAGATATTGAACAAGACCGGTCCCAAAACCGATCCCTGAGGGACACCACTTGTTACTGGTCTCCAGCTGGACATTGAGCCAATGACCACAACTCTGCATGTGGCCATCCAGCCAGTTCTTTATCCACCGAGTGGTCCATCCATCAAATTGATGTCTCTCCAATTTAGAGACAAGGATGTTGTGTGGGACAGTGTCAAACGTTTTGCAGAAGTCCAAGTAGATGACGTCAACTGCTCTACCCCTGTCCATCAGTTCTGCAGCCCCATCATAGAAGGCCACCAAATTGGTCAGGCAGGATTTCCCCTTAGTGAAACCACGTTGGCTGTCACGGAGCACCTTGTTGATTTTCATGTGCCTTAGCATGCCTTCCAGGAGAATCTTCTCCAAGATTTTGCCAGGCACAGAAGTGAGACTGACTGGTCTGTAATTCCCCGGGTCATCCATTTTCCCCTTCTTGAAAATGGGGGTCATATTTCCCTTTTCCAGTCGTCGGGAACTTCACCTGACTGCCACGATTTTTCAAATACGATGGACAGTGGCTTAGCAACCTCATTCACCAGCTCCTTCAGGACCCACAGATGGATTTCATCAGGACCCATGGACCCATGGACGTTGAGTTCTGTCCGGGGACAGATGATGAGCGAGTTGAGAGTCTGTGGGTGAGAATTAAGGGGCAGGCTGGCAGGGGCGATACTGTTGTCGGGGTCTGTTACAGGCCACCGGAACAGGGTGAGGAAGTTGACGAGGCCTTCTACAGGCAGCTGAGAGCGGCCTCACAGTCACAGGCCGTGGTCGTCGTGGGGGATTTTAACTTCCCTGATGTTTGCTGGAAGGACTACTCAGCAGCCCATCCCCAGTCCAGGAGGTTCCTCCAGTGTATAGACGATAACTTCCTAATGCAAATGATGGATGAGCCAACCAGGAGAGGTGCGCTGCTGGATCTCATCCTCACTAACAAGGAGGGTCTGGTTGAAGGAGTGAAGGTTGAGGGCTGCCTTGGTTGCAGCGACCACGAGATGGTGGAATTCAGGATCTTGTGTAGAATAGCAAGTAGAATCGCAACCCTGGACTTTAGCAGGGCAAACTTTGGCCTCTTCAAGCGATTGATAGGGGAAATCCCTTGGGCTAGGCTGCTTGAAGGTAAAGGGGCCCAAGATTGTTGGTTGACGTTCAAGGACTGCTTTTTCCGAGCTCAAGATCGGAGCATCCCGACACGTAGGAAGTCAAGGAAGAGGGTCAGGAGACCTGCGTGGCTAAATAGGGAATTGCTGGGTATGCTCAAGTGGAAGAGAAGACTTTACAGGTCATGGAAGGAAGGGCTGGCCACGTGGGAAGAATATAAGGCTGCTGCTAGAGGATGTAGGAAAGCTGCTAGGATGACTAAGGCCTCCTTGGAATTAAAGCTGGCGAGAGGGGTCAAGGACAACAGAAAGAGCTTTTTCAAATACATGGCAGATAAAACTAACACCAGAGGTAATGTAGGCCCGCTGATGAACGGGACGGGTGCCCTGGTGACAGAAGATACAGAGATGGCAGAGTTACTGAATGCCTTCTTTGTCTCTGTCTACTCTGCCGGAGGCAGTCCTGAAGAGCCCTGTACCGCTGAGACCTCGGATGAAGATAGGTCAATGGAGCGGTCTGCCTTAGTCGATGAGGAATGGGTTAAAGACCAGTTGAGCAATCTGGATATCCATAAATCCATGGGTCCAGATGGGATGCACCCGCGGGTGCTGAGGGGACTGGCTGAGGTCATTGCTAGACCCCTCTCCATCATCTTTACCAAGTCTTGGGAAACGGGAGAGGTGCCTGAGGACTGGAGGAAAGCAAATGTCACTCCTGTCTTCAAAAAGGGCAAGAAGGAGGACCCGGGTAACTATAGACCGGTTAGCCTCACCTCCATTCCTGGGAAAGTGATGGAACACCTTATCCTTGGTGCCATCTTAAGGCATATCAAGGATAAGAGGGTTATGAGGAGCAGTCAACATGGCTTCACCAAGGGGAAGTCATGCTTGACCAATCTCGTAGCCTTTTATGAGGAAATAACACAGTGGATGGATGATGGCAGAGCGGTGGATGTGATCTACCTTGACTTCAGCAAAGCGTTTGACACGGTCTCCCACAGTATCCTCGCAGCTAAATTGAGGAAGTGTGGTCTGGATGATCGGGTAGTGAGGTGGACTGTGAACTGGCTGAAGGAGAGAAGCCAGAGAGTTGTAGTCTATGGGGCAGAGTCTAGTTGGAGGCCTGTATCTAGTGGAGTGCCTCAAGGGTTGGTACTGGGCCCAGTATTATTTAATATATTTATCAATGATTTAGATGAGGGAATTGAGTGTACTATCAGCAAGTTTGCTGATGACACTAAGCTGGGAGGGGTGGCCGACACACCAGAAGGCTGTGCTGCCATCCAGAGAGACCTGGACAGGCTGGAGAGTTGGGCGGGGAATAACTTGATGAAATATAACAAGGGAAAGTGTAGAGTCCTGCATCTGGGCAGGAACAACCCCAGGTTCCAGTATAGATTGGGGAACGACCTGTTAGAGAGCAGTGTAGGGGAGAGGGACCTGGGGGTCCTGGTGGACGACAGGGTGACCATGAGCCGACACTGTGCCCTTGTGGCCAAGAAGGCCAATGGCATCCTGGGTTGTATTAGAAGGGGGGTGGTTAGTAGGTCGAGAGAGGTCCTCCTTCCCCTCTACTCGGCCCTGGTGAGACCTCATCTGGAATATTGTGTCCAGTTCTGGGCTCCTCAGTTTAAGAAGGACAGGGACCTGCTGGAGAGAGTCCAGCGCAGGGCAACTAAGATGATTAAGGGAGTGGAGCATCTCCCTTATGAGGAAAGACTGAGGGAGCTGGGTCTCTATAGTTTGGAGAAGAGGAGACTGAGGGGTGACCTTATTAGTGTATATAAATATATAAAGGGGGAGTGTCACGAGGATGGAGCCAAGCTCTTCTCAGTGGCAAACAATGATAGGACGAGGGGAAATGGGTACAAACTGGAACACAAGAGGTTCCACTTAAACTTGAGAAGAAACTTCTTCTCAGTGAGGGTGACGGAACACTGGAACAGGCTGCCCAGGGAGGTTGTGGAGTCTCCTTCTCTGGAGACATTCAAGACCCGCCTGGACACGTTCCTGTGTAACCTTATCTAGGTGTTCCTGCTCCGGCAGGGGGATTGGACTAGATGATCTTTTGAGGTCCCTTCCAATCTCTAACATACTGTGATACTGTGATACTGTGACTTGTGTATGTTCCTGTTTTTAAGATGGTCTTGAACCAGATCCTCTCCTACAGTGGGCCCAAGGTCTTCATTCTCACAGTCCCTGTGTTTGCCTTCCAGGACTTCGGTGGTGTGGTCAGAGCCTTTGCCAGTGAAGACAGAGGCAAAGAAGTCATTAAGAACCTCAGCCTTCTCCAAATCCAGGGTAGCCAGTTCTTCTGATAGCTTCTGGAGGGGGCCTATGTTGTCCCTAGTCTGTTTTTCGTTCGCTAAACACCTATAGAATCCCTTCCTGTTATCCTTAACATCCCTAGCCAAGTTTAATTCTAACTGAGCCTTAGCTTTCCTAACCTGGTCCCTAGCTTCCCGGACAACATCCCTGTACTCTTCCCAGGACGCCTGTCCCTGCTTCCACCTTTTATAAGCTTCTTTTTTTCCTTCGAATTTTCCTCAGCAGCTCCTTATCCATCCAAGGAGGTCTCCTGGCCCTCCTGCTGCACTTCCTTCTACCTGGGATGTAACACTCCTGAGCTTGTAGCAGGTGATCCTTGAATATCAGCCAAGAGTCTTGGGGCCCCCTGCCCTATAGGGCTATATCTCATGGAACCTTACTACGCAGGTTCCTGAAGAGGCCGAAGTCTGCTCTCTTGAAGTCCAGGGCAGTGAGCTTGCTGCACACTCTTCTCACTGTCCTGAGGATCCTCAAATTATACCATCTCATGATCATTGCATCCAAGGCTGCCCTGGAGTGTCACATTTCCAATGAGCTCTTCCCTGTTGGTGAGCATGAGGTCAAGCATGGCTCCCCTCCTTGTCTGTTCCTCTACTACTTGCAGAAGGAAGCTGTTTTCCACATAATCGAGGAACCTCCTGGATTGCTTGTGCCAGGCTGCACTGTTCCTACAACAGATAGCAGGGTGGTTGAAGTCCCCCATGAGAACAAGGGCCCTTGTCATTTTTCTCAGCTATGTGACTATAACAGCTCATATTGCATGGGAGTGATTGTCATAGGAATTTTTGCTGTTTAAGATCTAAGAATGAGACTAGATACATTTCTAATTGCACACTCTCACAAGAAACAACAGATCTGACAGTTTGCCCATTGCCTCCAGTGATGTTTCTTAATCTCATTAATCCCTGGAACTATATTAATGTGAAGCACACTCATATAATATTCTGCTGATTATGTGCAATATGGAGACAGATTCTGGATCAATAGTTTAGTTTTACTGGTTGTTCAGCTTTGACCGTCAGTTGAATGGCAAAACCTGCTGTTAATAACTGAAGCCTGATTCCACATACACACAGCAAGAAAATGCCAGTTTCCCAGACATTCAAAGCAGAAGCACAATCTCATATTTTCTTGTGTATTTGCCCTATTAGCCTTCCAATTTTTACACAAGGGTGAGAATTTGGGAACTCCTGGTGTTACATTTCCCACTGGACTCTTTCATGGCATACAATAACAGCTATTAGAACTGCTGACATACAGATAGCAGTTTCAGAAGTCTTTTCGCTGATGGAGCAAAACACTCTCCAAAGCAAGAGGCTAACTGGGTTTTGCAAAGCTTTAGGTCTTCTTTGAGAACTGGTTAAAAACAATCTCCAACTGGAGATCAGTGACGAGTGGCTTTCCGCAGGCACTGGTATTATGACCAGCACTGTTTAACATCTTTGTTAGCAAGGCTCTGTAACTGGGTTGGGGCAATCCCAAGCACAAATACAGGCTGGGTAGAGACTGGATGGAGAAGCCCCAAAGATAAGGATTTAGTTGTTGTTGGGTGATGAGAGTCTCAACATGACTCGTATTCAGTATGTACTTGAGCCCAGAACCCCCCTATGTGCTGGGCTGTGTCCCCAGAGCACAAGCATCTGGTCAAGGGAGGGGATTCTGCACCTCTTAGTGCAGGTGTCTGAAGGTTGCTGATGGATTTTTACAGCATCTCAAATACTGTGCTTTATATGAATCTTGCATCAGCAACGTCTTCTTGGGTAAATTCTCTCTCCTCAGAATTCCACAATTGTTTCTTTTATTCCACTTTTCCATTTAAAGCATGTTCCTATAAAGATACTTATACTTCATTGTAATTTTACACCTCTAGACACCAGACTTGACACCCAACTCATGGGCAAGCATTGAGATGTGTCTTCTGAGATCAACTCCTTCCTCTTGAATAAATCCCATTAACATATTGGGAAGTTATGTGGTGATTCATGTCAGAACACTGTAGACCAGGACAGAGCTACACTTCCAGTCACTGAGTATTGTGTAATCAAAGATAAGTGGGAATCTTGGTTATAAAGCTTAAAAACCCTCAGGATGGAATGCTTGTTGAACACAATACTGTCTAATTTCTCCTTTGTCTGCTGTAAAATTCATCTCTTTAAAACAAAAAAAAAAAAAGGGGGGGGGGGACAAAAGTTTCTGAAAGGTATGTTTGCCTTTCAAACTGTTTTGCTGCTCCTTTTCAGATGGATTTGGAGACGTGGTCTGTGTTATAATACCACTTCCCTTAAACATTGGAAGCTCAGCTTTTTGCAAGAATATTTGCACAAACATTCCGTTCTTAATCCAAACAGAGGGGTTATGAACTGAACCTTCAAACAGAAACTTGCAAGATTTGGCTGCTGAGCTCAGTAGCACCAATAGGGTATGCCAACTATCACACACTGTAATTAATTGTTGTAAAAAGAGGTCTTTCAGGCAGAATACTCACTATATATATAGCTTGTCTGCTTTTTTTAACCAAATAAGGTAACAGGGCATTTCACTGTTTATAATAGCAACATGAAATGCAATGTTTCACGCTGTTACAAAAACACATTTCAAATTTTCCTGCCCATTCCCAAGTTTCTTCAACTCCTAAAGCAAAAAATCCCAAACACAACTGGCTATGATTCTCTGGCAGATTTATAGAAACCTCCAGTTTTCCCTTTTCCAAACACTTTAACAAAGCTTCAGAGATGAACAACATATCACCCAAGTTCTGGCCTTACGCAAGGATTGGCCATACAGAACAGAAAGAGTAATCATCCAAAAACTAGTTCCAGAGGCTGACAGCAAGCGGAACTAATTAAAGACACTCAGGCAAAAGAGATCATTTCCTAAGACAAACATGTCAATATTCACCACATAAATAAAGTTGGTGCTGTTGTGAATCTGGAGGTGTTTATAAATAAGCATCTGGCACTATAATATTGTGATCATTATGAAATGAATGCTAATAAAGTATATAAATACTTCAGCCCTACACTAGATGATGCTTAAAATGCTTTAGCCTCTTATCAAAACTTAAACATCATATTGCCTGACATCATCTTGAAGTCCTTTAATGACCAAATATTTATTACTATTCCCACTTACAATTGTAACTCTATTGACTTAACCAGAATTACACTAGTGAAAGGAAACAGATTTTCACCATGTAGACCTCATTAAACATTTTTCTATCCTACTTCCTTCCCCTGCAAGTCCAATAGCTGTTTATCAGAGCTACCTTGGACTCTCCTGATTGTGATGCCTGATTAACCCTTCATCTTGCTGGAAGTTTTCTTGGCATCAGATCCAGGCCAAAGCAGATGAAAGACATCCTCTAGATTTTATTCCCTACTACTAGTTTGCCTTATGTTCTGAACAGAAAATGAAACTCACTGGGTTTTCACTCCCCAGAAACAAGAGCAGTGAAGTGCATTTCGGAGGAAAGGGTATCATCTTCAATTCTGGCAAAACCCGTAAGGGCTATTATAATTGTTAAAGCTTTGCAGTGCTGAAGGAAATGCTGAAATAGTTCTGCCAGATCAAGTTTTTCTCATTACTGAGTGTTTGATATTCAAAACCAGCAAGGCTGAAACTACCTCCACCACCACCTTTTTTTCACAGCCACATGCTTTTAAGGCAAGGAGCACATGTTTGCTACTACTTAATTTTCTTTCTAGCTTGTTGTGCCACTGAAACAGAGACACTATGGCCTCTGTCACTGGAAATAGACACAGAATCATAGACCCATAGAACAGTTTGGATTGGAAGAGACCTTAAAGCTCATCCAGCTCCAGCCCCTGCCACAGGCAGGGACACCTTCCACTAGCCCAGGTTGCCCCAAGCCCCATCCACCCTGGCCTTGAACAGTCAGGGATGGGGCAGCCACAGCTTCTCTGGGCACCCTGTGCCAGCGCCGCACCACCCTCATAGGGAAGAACTTCTGCCTAAGAGCTCACCTCAGTCTCCCCTCTGTCAGGTTAAAGCCATTCCCCCTTGTTCTGTCCTTACAGGCCCTTGTCAATAGCCCCTCTCCACGTTTCTTGTAGGCTCCTGCTGGCAAATGCAGAAGGTAAAAAAACTGGGGAGAAGGGATGAATGTATGGATGCATACAAGTTACGTGAGCTCTGCGCGTTTCTATATTCAGGTTAGTTAACCTTTTTCTCGTTTCCTGGAGTACTTTATTATCTAGTCTAGCTGAGATTTCTAACTGCTCTTGAGTTCTTCATATTTCAAATGCATTCAGAAGACAGTAATTGCTTTTAAAGTACAGCCCTGGCGCTCATGATTAAAATTGATTAAAATTCAGTTTTGCAGTTCAAAGTTCCTTTTGTTATCAATGCAAATTCAGTGTGCAAAACAAAGGGCAATCTGCAGCAAACCTCCACAGCACAGATAAGAAAGAGCACCATGGCTGGAAAGCTTTAGAATTTGAGGTTTTGGGTTTGGAAAGGTTAGGTACTTTGCTTTTGCAGCATTATCTTTATCATGTCAAGAGCCTCTTTCTATTGTTTTTTATTGAGTGGAAATTTAAATGTAACAACAAGAAAACCAGGTTGGATTCAGCATTTGACTTTATTTCTACTTGCTTGATTAGTAGAATTTCTGGTTTGCAGAAAACTTCCATGCTTTGGAAGAGCACTTTATTTCAGGTTGGTTGAAACATTACATGCCATAGCTGACATTGTGAATGACATAAAGCTCAGGAAGTTTGCATCACTTCCGGAAATGAAATTTCATCAGAGTTGGCATCCCTGGTGTTAGAAGTTTCAGTATTCACAATGGGACATTTTCTAACTTTTCTATAACTGATTCCAATTCAGGCTCTAGTGCCACATGCAGTAGCATGGTTATTTAGGGTTCTGTGAGTAGCCCTTAACTCTTGCCCCTCCTCTGAGCTGCCTCCTGCTCTGGATCATCACTAGCATGTGTGCTCTCCAGACAGGCACTCTTCATCAGGGACTGTAGCAATAGAAAAAGGGGCAACGGGTTTAAACTACACCAGGGGAAGTTCATGTTAGATATAAGGAAGAAGTTCTTCCCTGTGAGGGTGCTGAGGCACTGGCACAGGTTGCCCAGAGAAGCTGTGGCTGCCCCATCCCTGGCAGTGTTCAAGGCCAGGTTGGACGGGGCTTGGAGCAACCTGGTCTAGTGGAAGGTGTCCCTGCCTGTGGCAGGGGGTTGGAACTGGATGAGCTTTAAGATCCCTTCCAACACAAACCAGTCTGGGATTCTATTAATCTATGATACTGTGAGATTATTTGAGGAACTGATTCAACTGAAAATAAAACATTAAGTTACCTCAGTAGTTTCTTCTATGCTTGCAGAGCCAGTGTTGGGAAGGAGTGAGTGCAGCAATAAAAGTCCCAGTATGTAAAGGAGGAGAGATAGATTAAGTCAGTGTTACCACAGAAAGTTATTCGTGTGGAAACACAATCACTGTATACTTTCATTATCACATATGGAGTACCTTGCTTCCCTGAAGCAATGTATCCAAATCCCCAAAGAGTTGATTCGTATGTCTGAGGAAGATCTACTAAGTACCACACATGGATGAGAAACAGATGTTTGATGTGAACATTAGAAAATTCAGCACAGTTTTTGCAGGGATAGAGATTGTTTTTGTGTCCTTGGCTACCTTCCCTGTGGTTGTCACTTGAACTGTATACTGTTTGGATACACTGCAGAGATAGACACTGCAGTCGTGTTTAATGTAAGGGATCTACCAAAGGCACAGCAGAAGTCTAGGGCACATATGTAAAATCTATGTAGATAAAAAGAACAGAAATTAAAGGAAGGCAAAAATAATAAAATGGAGGTGAAATAAAAGAGGAGGTAAACATGAAAATAGGAATAATGACTCATGAAAAGGAAGCAAGACACAAGGATGTCAGCAAATATCCGTTACTGAAGCCCTGACCAAAAGCCTCAGAGGACAGTGTTTGGTTAGGTGTAGTGAACAAGCTGACTTTCAAATATTCCAGCGGCACAAGACAGGGACAATTCTGCTTGAAGTGATGTTGTGCAGCTCAGCACAAGCAACACTCCAGCTTTTGCAAGTACACGAATCAACACTGCTACCAGCACACATGCACAAAAATGCCTGCATCATAAACACAGTTGGAGGCATGTGGCACAGTTCAAGGAAAACCACTAGTATTGTTGGAATTAAGTAAAATGGAGAAACATTTGGCTTGGGCATTGATTATACACTCCTCTCCAACTGCTCCTCTTCTCTACTCCATCCTGTCAACTATTTAAGATGAAGTGAATGAAGAAAAAGCCCCTCTCAGACACCTACAAACTTTATTAAGCCAGAGACTCTCCTGATTTCAAGGGCTGGTAAGTGCAGTTGGAAGCCACTGCTGCAAAGGTTGGAAAAACCAGGTTTTGGTCTCAAGTTTGCAGGAGTGATGGTCTTTCTTTCCCTAGTAAACAAGGGAAATGTCAGCATTTACACATAAGAAATAAAGTACAGACAAGTTAGCTGATTCATATTCACAAGCAAGGTAGTTAATGGTGTGAGAAGGATTCACATCTCTTGACTCCCTCTTTTGTATTTTATCCACAAAACCATTTTAAAGTCACGGGGTACTTCTGAGTTTATGGTGAATTTAATACATATTACATCTTCAACACATATATATTTACAAAATCAAGAGAGTTTTCTAAATCCAGAAACCATGAATTAGCACTTTTACCTAGGTGAGAAATAAGGCTACAAGCATTTGTAATTGCATGTCTATAAATTAGAGGGTATCTGAACAAAGAAATTTAACAGCCATGATTACACGAGTGCCCTGCTCCTGCTTTCCCCAAACTCCCTGAAGACCTTCTGCCTTTGGTTCTGCACAGCCACCTCTATCTTTGTTCCAGGACAGCTAAATTGATAGTAGAGGTTATCCCATCTACAGGTTTCATGATTTAAAATGCTCTAATATATTCATCCTGGGCATGGCAGACTGGTGAACAGAGGAGTGAACAGAGAGTTCGTTACCTATATGAACACGGAGAATGGGAAAAGTAATTCTGTGCAGGTCCAAACATGAGGAATTATCATGAAAATCTTAATGGTGCGATCCATGTCATCGTAGAAACATTTTCCCAAGCAGAACAGAGCTTGAAACTTTCATGCTTGGATCATCATCGTAGGAATCATTGTCTTGTGTACGGTATGACTGCATTGCTAAGTCATTTTAACTCTATACAGGGTTGTGCAGGGCTCAGATGCGATTTTAGATGAGTGAAAACAGTTTAGCACTTGCAAAACAATGTATTTTGTCCTTGTGATTGTTACCTGCTGACTTAGAGGTCCCATTTCAATGAGCTCTCAGTCAGGGGAGTTTCCTTTGAGACCGCATGTTCACTGTTCACCTGGAAACTGTTAATTCCTTTGGAAACAAGTTCTAGCAATGCTTGTTTAGGCTGGGAAGAGGGAAGGGCTAGACAGATAATTACCTTGAGAACTAGAACATCAAAACCCAGGAAGAATGAGAGTGCACCTAAGACAGCAGGAAATACCTAGGGAGGGAACCTTCAGTGTCTGAAGTCAAAGAAGAGACAGATAGAAAAGTTAGAACCATTGTTAAAACCATTCACTGGAGGCCCAAAATTGACTTGCTCTCATTCATTGCACTAAACCATCATGATCCTTTGAATTAGGCTTTTATGAGCAACAGTGGGAAAATGAATAGCAACTTATCTTTCACATATGTAATCTTTCAATCTGACCTAGGATCTTGCAATGGGACTAGAAAGCACAGCAGAAATGAAGCAGTTAGACAGGTGAGTGAGCAGAGCTCACATTGCCCTTCCGTTGGAGCATAACTGTTTTTATGATTTATGTGGTATCTGATCTCATACTCACCCTCTGCACCAGGGCAGATTCTACTTGTTTGCATGTGCAGATGGCTATATTTCATGAGATGTTAAGAACTAAGTTAAGAGCTTTCAAATCTGAGTTTATGTTTCAAAACTTCATTTTTAGTCAGCTAGTTTATGGAAATACAAAGAAACCAAAAAGGGACTGGAAATCTGAGTAATACAAACATAGAATCATAGAATCCCAGGCTGGTTTGGGTTGGAAGGGATCTTAAAGCTCATCCTGCCACTTGACCTGGTTGCTTCAAGCCCCGTCCAACCTGGCCTTGAACACTGCCAGGCATGGGGCAGCCACAGCTTCTCTGGGCAACCTGTGCCAGCGCCTCACCACCCTCACAGGGAAGAACTTCTGCCTAAGAGCTCATCTCAAGCTCCCCTCTGTCAGGTTAAAGCCATTCCCCCTTGTCCTGTCCCTACAGGCACTTGTCCAAAGCCTCTCTCCAGGTTTCTTGCAGCCCCTTTAGGCACTGGAGCTGCTCTAAGGTATCCCCTTAAAAAGCCTCCTCTCTCAGCCCAGCTGAGAACCAGCCCAGCTCTCTCAGCCTGTCTCCAGCACAGAGCTGCTGCAGCCCTCACAGAACCTCCATGGCCTCCTCTGGACTCGCTCCAACAGCTCCACGTCCCTCTCATGTTGTTGCCCCAGAGCTGGACACAGCACTGCAAGGGAGGTCTTGCCAGAGTGCAGTAGAGGCTCAGAATCCCCTCCCTTGACCAGTTGCTCACACGCGTTCTGTGGATGCAGCCCAACATGGGGAGGTTCTTGGCTCTAGCACACACTGAAGCCTGGTCATGTTGAGCTTCTTGTCACCCAACAACCCCAAGTGCTTCTCCTCAGGGCTGCTCCATCCAGTCTCCACTCAGTCTGTTTGTGCTTGGGATTGCCCTGACTCAGGTGCAGGACCTTGCTCTTGGCATTCACTGATCACTTCACTGGTGTTTCACAGTGAAATATTGCTGATATTTCTATGTTAAAGAACAGGCTAATGCTCCTTTGGCTCAACTTTGCATTCTGGAGGTTATTTGGTATTTTTATTTTAACATAGAAGCTATATTCCCTCTTTATAAAACCAAGAAAACAGGATTCCACCTTCCTGGTGAACCATCTGCCATCGGAAATAATCCGAAT
Source organism: Neopsephotus bourkii (assembly GCF_033783945.1). NCBI lineage: Eukaryota > Metazoa > Chordata > Aves > Psittaciformes > Psittacidae > Neopsephotus > Neopsephotus bourkii. The sequence goes on along the minus strand of NW_026901264.1, from coordinate 575,265 downwards.
TGTAGCTAGTGAAAGAAATGAGGCACCATAATATGCACATGCCAGGGATTACCTTCTTAGTCATTTCAGATGAAGGAATGATAAAGCATTGCATTGTTTTCCTTCCTTTATTTTCAAAATCCATCTCCCTCTCAAGAGTTGTAACCGATTTTCTGCTTTACTCTATCACAGAACAGCTTCTACCTAGCTCCACTGGCTTGTTGGTGCCCTCTTGTGTTTAATAGAGCGTGATAAAGATTGATTGAATCTGCAATCTCGTTAACACACAAGACTAAGGGAGAAAAACTTAAATAACTAAACCTTATGGAGGTGTGAAACTTAGAGCGGGGCGGGGGGGGGGGGGGATTAAGGATTGAAACGAGATTTGTAACTTGTAGTTTTTACATACTTCCAGATGATACCAAACCCACTGACAAATTAGACATGTATAGGTTTATAGCAAGTGTATTTTTCTAAAGTATTTAAACAAATATTGAAAAAAGAACATTGATATTTCTTATCTTTACTCAGTTCAAGTTTATTGTTCCATCCATATAATCAATAATGAAATAGTACTCTTTATTATCTGATGTTGAAAGGTATTTGAGGACTTCTTTTGGGGTACTATACATGTAGGGGTTGTAGGTTGTGCAAATTGTGCCTGTGAAAAAGGACTTGGAGCAGAATCAGCCACTGGAAGGTCTCTTACTCTGTCACTGGTACCTTTTCACACCTTGTGCCAAGTACATTGCTTCATAGCTGTTGATATCCCCATCTTCAATACAGGTGTTGGCATCTTCCCCCAGGAACTCAACCTGTTAAGATAAAAGAGCTGAGTATAAGTCTCCTGGGTTTAAATTATTGCTGAAGCAACTGATAAAATAGGTGAAAGAAGAAAAAGTTATAGATGTGGTAATGAAGGACCAGCTCTCCCTGTTTGTGTTCTGTCCAGCAACACAGAATGGGGAAAAAAATCCAAAATCTGGGGTCAGTGGCCATATTGCCAAGCATATTGTGCTCTGGTCCTGGTTAATGGCAGAAAATTGCATCCATCCCATCAGTTGTGACTTGGGAGCATAGGACAAAGCATGTCAACAACCCAGCAGATGGGAAAGAACTGCTGGACTCAGTTATGAAAAGAGCAGTGACAAGCTAAAGGCTGTATTGGTGACAACTACCCCAGCACAACACAAGAGTCCAGCAAATCTTAAAAGCTGTTCAAGGTCCTATATTTTGAAAGGGAATATTCAAGAGCTGATTTGGAGGAGAATATGAAGCACCAGAAATTTGTGTGCCGGTACTTATTTCCCACTTTGATCTACATGAATGATAAACACAGAACTTCCTAAACTCCCTCAAATTCCCTTTTCATCTGTGGTTAGCAAGAGGCTGCTGTAATTCGTGTTTTCCTGAAAGGCAACTTGCCTCTGAAAGCAGACTCCAGGACCTGGTACCTCTTGGCTCACAGTGCTGACATAAATGGGAGTGCAAACACCCTTTTTCCTTTTCTTGCAGATAGATGTCTGCTTGATAGTCTTAAGGGTGAGCTACAAAATGACAGATTAACTCCCACGTGGTGCAATTAAAGAGGTTTATTAAGATTAGGTAGAGAGTGTGACATTAAAGGGGAAGAAATGGCCTCAATGGTGGTGCTTTCAAGAAAGCAGAGACCTGGGCTGTGGGAACAAGCTGGATCCAGCATCAGCTACTATTTTAAAGGCCACAGCTTTTAAAACATCCATATGTGCTATGTGCTGGTGCATTTATATCCAGTAACAACTGACATGGCTTTGTTACTAATAATTACTCAGGTGGATATAGACAAGTTAGTTATATTTACAGATACCTTGCTGGAAAGTACATGCTGTTCAATCTGATGAGGAAACAATCACTGCTGCATTGTTTGAGTTCAATAGATTCAAAGCAGAACACCAAAATGTCTATATTCTTCCTTGGATCATTTTGATATTCAAAGACATGAAGATACAACCATACTTGACTACAAGGCCAGCACCCATCTACTGCAGGCGATGCTCTGGCTTGTCCCAGATGGATCACTGAATATTAAGTCTTCTTCAAAAGGTTCTGTACTTCTTTCTTTCCATACCTGTGCCATAGAAACACAGAGGTTTGAGGCTGAAAAAGTATACACAACTGTTTCTTTAACCAGCTTCTCATGCAGGTCATTGGATATTTGTGTTTGGGAAAACACTGGGGAATCACTCTGAACTTGCTATTGAGTCACAGCCCCAAGCTGGATTCTCAGGTCATTGTTCTCCTGTTTTCAGGGAGTCCTCACAGAGATCCTGGTTGAATTCATGATTCATGTGATGAAACCACAAACACCTTGGTGATAAAATGTGGATATTAATATAGATACTGTAACCAGTTAAAAAATACCCCAAACACAACCAAACATACTGAAAAACTACCAGACACCTGTTACCAGCAGTGATAATTGAAGAGATGAAATAACACAACTTAAACCTACAATTCAGTGACAGCCATATGTGTAATTTCCCTGCTGATGTCTCATGCCCATGAAAGACGTTATAAATTTATATGTTACCTGGGAAATGATTACTGTAGAGAGACCACTGAAACTTGCACTATAGTAATGGTGCAAAAAAAGCAGATCCATGCGTAATATTATCCAAATATTAGTGCAACAGCTTCTCTGCTGCTCTATTACAATCTGGTACTGCTCTAACTTCAGATATACACTCATTTACACAAGTCCTCAATCCATTTTGTGAAGTTACTGTAAAATAAGACTCTTAAATCCTCAGCTCCCAGTGTTTAAAAGGCACTTGTGAGAGGACCACACACACCAGAGATGCCTACAGCCTGCACAGAGTTAATAGAGGCCTCAGCATCCTCCCAGCTGGGGCCATGTAAGAAGGTGGTCCCTGTGGGAAGGGAGGGATCCCTCAGCACTCCCCAGGAAATAAAAAGAATTTGAACTTCTTCATCTGGGGCTTTTTGGCTGGGTGCAGGAAACAGAGGTCAGGCTGGGCTCCTGGCTGCCCACGAGTTGGGCTGGATAGGGAGCCCAGCATTGTGGTGTGAACTCTGATGATAGGCAGGTGGTCACACTAAGGGGCTAGAAGCACCAGTAGAACCTTCTGGAAGTGCTATCAAACCTCCAGGCTTTTCAGAGTCTAACCTGCAGTGGGTATCAAATCTTGAGCTGTTTTAGTCATATCTGCTGATAACTGGTCTGTGCCAGTCTGTGCAGGATGCTGTTTCTGCTGTCTCTCTGCCCTATAGATGTCTTGTAGATGACTGTAGCACATAGGATATGGTCTTCCAGTGTCCAAGCTGCTGACAATGCGTTGAGCCATTTTTAGTGCCCTAAATGTGTGGTGAGGAGGATGCTGGCTCCAAGGAATGCAAAGAGTGACAAGAAAATACTTCACCCTTTCTTGCTCTCTATGGAGCAAATCTGTATTTTTTCTATCCTAGTTACTTGAAGCTTCAGTTCAAGAAAGTAATCAGTAAGTTTAGCCATGCAGATCAAAGAGAAGGGAACATACATGTGTAATGGAAATGGCCACGGACTAATAGACTTGCCATATAGCAAGAAGGGATTGAGATTAGGAAAAACTTCTCTAAATCATAGAATCATAGAATGGTTTGGGTGGGAAGGGACCTTAAAGATCATCTGGTTCAAATCCCACTGCCACAGGCCTGTATCCTTCCATTCCAACACTCTAGTCAGTGTTCCACCACATCTTTGTAATGCCAATAAGGTTGTAGCCCTACAGGCTTGTGCACACCTCTAATCCCTCCTGCTTGTTTTCCATGCAAGGATATTCTTGAGTATAGCACCAACTTCCTTCAGAAGCTTGAAACTGATGATGGCCACCTCATAGAAACAAATCAGGGAAACTCAGATCAGCAGTAGCTTGGGTCCAGCTAATCTGCTGTGGGATGAGGAGGGAATGGATCCAAAGACAGAGGGTTAAAAGAAGCTGGAGTGAGCTCGGTTTTGCTTCCCACCCCTCCAGTCAGCTTGCCATGGCTGTAAGAGTTTCCTTGCAGGAACAGCAAGGAGAGAATTGGAAACCAACCATGACTCACATGGTCTGAGTCAAACCTTCTCTCTTCCTGTCCTGGCTGTGCTTTCGGGCTGTGTCACTTCCAACTGTAAATTGCAGGGGGAGAAAGTGGGAGGTTCCTCTAACTTCTGTCAAATGACACTTGGAAACTTCAGCATCATTAATAGGAAAACCCTGCCTGCATCCATAATGGTAACTGGTGAAAGCATTTCATAAGGAAATAGTCTTCACATACGCAGAAGCAGGGAGGGCTCTGTCTTGTAAATTTTGCTATGCAGAACATCATTTTTCACTCCTGTTATATTGGCTAAACTCATGAAAATCAGTCATCCTGAATATTTATTCTGAATTTAGAAAATGTGTGGTGATCCCCAACCTGGTTTTGCCATGGCACAGGCAAAGACCTGTAAAGTAGCAGATGTTTTTTACTGTAGACATTGCTTGATTCAGTCCTTAAACTGCCTTCAGGTTAAGCATCTCTTTGCCATACTAGGCATTACTATTTACAAACAGTAATGGTTTTCTCACTCCACTTTGGCAGAATGTTAAATCACACACTCAAGAAAGCCAAGACTGTTCATAGAAGTAATATTTCATATAAATATGCACAGTAGCACTTGCAAGATTGGGGCATTGATGAAAGAATGTTTTTAGCAGTATCTGCTTAATAATTCCCATATATCTACGCTTGACCTAAATAAATTCGAAACAAACAAAATATTATGTGCTTTAAGTAAATGAGCTCTGCATCAGTGCAGTGTTACAGAGCCCAAAGACTTGCCATCTAGCCCAGGACCCAGGGCCTGTCAGTGGTAAGCAGAAAGGAAGGAGATAAGAAACAGAACGTCTTTCCCTGCAAATGCCTTTCCAACAATCAGAGGCTTAAGAGCTTACTAAGCTGAAAATTATAGCCAGGCTACTTTGTATGGTAGACACCATGGAGCTATTTTTCACAAATGTTTCTCAGTACTCTTTAAAAAAAGCTGTGCTTCTGACTTGGCTTGTATCACACGAAAATGTAGCAACAGCCAGAGGTTTTAGTGCTGTAATACAATTTACATCACAATATTACGGTTTTGGTATATTACATGGCAAAAAAAACCCACAAACCTTTCTGTTCATTTTAATCTTGCCACTTGCTACTTTCTCTAAGTATGCTTCAGTTTCGATATTGTGACTTATTATTCCCTGTTAGTCTTTCCCTCATTGCCTGTGATTTTAGGGCTCTCTGGAACCTGGTTCTCTATCTCATATACAACATATCCCTTCAATTTTTATTTGTTGTGTGCACCAATGACAGAGCTGCATGCCATGCTGAAGGCTGTCCCAGCCACGGCCAGGGTTTGTTTCACCATCATGTGATTGTGTTCATGCTGTTTCGCGTGGCTGCCAGGGATATGAGCTCTTATCTCCGGATGCCCCAGCTGAAAAGAGAGATGAAGTGTATTCCTGCCTTCACTGCCTGCCCCTCAAAAGGGGAAAAGACTTCATAAAAATAGTTCAGAGGCAAGTGCAAGGCACAGAGGTGGCTGGTGGGCTTGCTCTGCCATCTGGGATGGTGGGCCTTAAAACCTGGCATTTCCCCAGATTATGAGTACTGCAAGACCCAGAGCCTTCCTTTGCTCAGCTCCAAATTCCAGGAGCCAAGAACTGCATCGTTATTGTTGTTACAAAGGTACACGGTACATTGTGCAGGAACAGAGTGTAAATATTTCCAGTGAGTGCACTTATTATAGATGTGGATGCCAAGCAACACTGTCTCCTTCCTCATTGTTAAGAAAGCGGTTTTATTATATAGACAGTAGCTCCTCCCTCCCTTTACCAGTCTTCTCCCAAGGAGGTGTTGAGATGGCACACAGGGTTTATCTCATGCTAAGGAAGAAAGCCATAGCTGGAGGCTCTGCTTCCTATCAGACCAACAGCCTATTTTAGCTCATGGGGCTCTTGAAAAGACAAATGGTGTTTCCTCTGCTCTTAGAGTCAGAGCAGTTCCACTGCTCAGTCCTGTCACTTCAGGTGCAAGAGTGGTCCAGTCTTTGTTACTCTAACTACAAAGTCGGTACACACTCACGGGTAAGAGCCCAGGAAATATTGACAGGAAAATGAAGTAGTGTGGGTGTTGGAGGCCAGGCAAACTCTCCAGATGCAGGATTTTCCCGTGCTCTTGACAGCAGTTTCCAACAAGGGGCTTCTCCAAAACAGCTAAGGGATCTGCTAGAGCTCTTACAAGGGAATGGGAAGGAACCTTGTCCTGCCTCTCAGTATTCCCAGGTGAAGCACAGGTACCACATCACACCAAGATTTTTTTCCATTGCCCATGGCAGCTCCAGACCTCCTAAAATAATACTAGAAAATTAATGTATTTCAATTTTCAGGACACTACAAATAAATCATAGAATCACAGACTGGTTTGGTTTGGAAGGAACCTTGAAGATCCCTCCAGATCCAGAACAGAGGTGCTCCAGCCCTTGCAGCATCTTTGTGGCCTGATTGCTCATTAATGTGTAGACATCTGGAATGAGCCAGTAATGTTGGCTTTATTGCTATACTACAAAATGATGTCCTTGGTTAGCTGGTCAGCTTGCAGCCGTGATGAGATAGGACATTGGAATCCAGGGCTATTTCCAGACATAAAACAAATATCTATGTTGGTCTTATGGTCACATTTGGTTCTGTTGTAAATCTCCATCCAAAATGTTAATTTTAAGGGAAAGAAAAAAAGCAGGCTCTTTCTGCAAGTGCCTTGCAGAAGTGAGGCTTCAGTTCAACGCAAGCTACTTGCCTGTTTTCAGTAAAGAATACACTAAATAAATGCAAGTTGAAACACCGTCTCAAAAAAAAAAAGACTAAAAAGATACAAAACATAGCCTCAAAGCATCCTAACTCAGCTTCAAAACATCTAGGGATTATATTCCATGAAGGAAGAGTCCATATGCATAACTATATAGAAATATAACTTTACGTGTTTTCTGTCCCTGGTGTCGAACCTCCAACCACCCAGACAAAGATGCTTTTCTGATTTTAAACTACAGTCCCACAGAGCTCTCTAAGCCATAACCTGCTCTGTTTTTTGGTGACAAAGGAGAGTTGAGAGTAGGATTAGATGCTACTCAGCAGTGTCTCTTCTATGGGTGCTGGGGACAGGAGTGCCAGGAGCTCACCCCAATCAGGAGTGCCTGCCAGATGTTGGGAATACTGCTGAGCCTGTTCCCTTCTGGCAGGTCCCTTGTGCACTTCTGTCCTTGCAGTTTTGAGGGTTAAGCGCTTGTCTAAGATAAAAAAAAACACAACACAAAACAAAACAAAACAAAGAGAAAGCAATCAGAGAATGGTGCTGCTTTGGTTTTGCCTGAGTGGGCTTCTACAGCGCGGCAGGGGATTGAGCAGCAGGTTTGAGAATACCAGAGAATCTGTGTGGGCACCTCTGTGGAGGTGGATAAGCCTGGAAACCTGTTCAAAATTACTGGAAATACAGTAGCCATCCAGCTGGAGGTGCAAAAAGGGAGTGGCAACTATTTCACACCTCACATTTGTCCAGAGGATGCCACAGATATGCTGCAAGGGCTGAAGCAGCTCTGATCTGGAGACAGGCTGAGAGAGCTGGGCTTGTTTACCTGGAAAAGGCTCCAGGGAGGCCTTAGAGCACCTGCCATTGCCTAAAGGGGCTACAAGAAAGCTGAAGAGGGGCTTTGGCCAAGGGCCTGTAGGGACAGGACAAGGGGGAATGGCTTTAACCTGACAGAGGAGACTGAAATGAGCTCTTAGGCAGAAATCTTCCCTGTGAGGGTGCTGAGGCGCTGGCACAGGCTGCCCACAGAAGCTGTGGCTGCCCCATCCCTGGCAGTGTTCAAGGCCAGGTTGGATGGGGCTTGGAGCAACCTGGCCTAGTGGAAGGTGTCCCTGCCCGTGGCAAGGGGCTGGAGCTGGATGAGCTTTAGGGTCACTTCCAACACAAACCAGCCTGTGACTCTGTGATTTCGAAAAAGCCAGTGGTCACAAGGTAACCTGGTGTTATCCTGGTAGGTCCCGAGTCTGCTGGCGATGGTCGGCGCATCCCTCTTGGGTCCGACCGTGGCAGGCAGAGCAGAGCCTCCCTTCGCAATGGGGCCCTGCCTGTCCGGTCGGCGCGGCTGGAGAAGCGGGAAGCACGGGCAGCGGGAAGAAGCACGGGCAGCGGGGAGCCGGGAACGGTCCAGCTGTACCCCGGCTGGGGGGGTGTGGGCGTGTGACCCCGGCAGTAGCTCCGCTCCGGAAGCGCATTGGCACGGGATGGTTCTTTTTGAACCCTTTTTGTTAAGCTGTGAGGCGCGGGAACTCTTAGAACAACCATCGCCGGTAGGAAGCGCAGCGTGGAAGCGATTAAACCGCTGCCGCGCCGGGGTCCCAGAGGGTTCTGCCCCGCCGGGGTGCCCCCGGTGTGTCCGCCGGCGCACAGAGCGTGCTGACCTTTCCCGGGCGCGCTGTCCCCGCCCGGCAGCTGCCGCCGTCGCTCCGGCGCAGCCCCAAGGTCAGGGCAGCGAGCTGCCGCCGCAGGTAGGCGCGGAGCTGCGCGCAGGGTGCGCGGGGGGGGACCGGCTCGGTGTGTATGGGAGGCGGCTACCGCGGAGGGACGCGCTCCCCGCGCCCTTATTTAAAGTGTGGCCGGGGAGCTGAGCGGTGCTGCTAGTTGGATGCGCGGGGCCCTCCCCGAAAACGGGGGGGGGGGGGGGGGGGGGGGAGAAAGGGGGAAGAGGAGGGACCCTGGCAAGTTCAGTTTGATACCAAGTAGCGACTGGGCTGAGGGGATCTGCTCGGAGATGGATAAGGATGAGATCCACCTGCGCAGGCTGCCAGCGCCGCGTAAGTCTGCGGGAATGTGGGGTACGGGAATGGGGTGGTGTGCGGTGAAATTTTTCCCGGCTCTGGGGGCGGTCGCTCGCCTCGGGCCCCCGCGCCCAGTGCCCCGATAACGGTTTTATTATTAGCGTTTTATCGACTATATTTAAAAATTCAGGAATAATCTCTGCAAAGGAACAATGAAATAAAATAGCTGTGGCCCGTAATGAATCCCCCTCCCTCCACCCTGCCCCAAACCATGAACCAGTGTAAAGTCCCTTTTACCTCCATTAATACAATAATTAAAAGCCTGTCTAACCCTGGGAAGCCAATCTAATTATGAAAAACTGCTGGAGTACAAAGTAGATACGACAAATCATTGAGTTGATGACTGCTGTGAATTTGCACTGGGCCACCAAAAAGCAGCAAAGAAAAAAGGTCTTAGAAAATGCGCTGGGTCTGTAAAATCATGTAGCTCTGTATCATTAACTAATGTGTGCAGCAAAATAAATTATATATATTGGAAGGGGAAAATACATTCCTTGGCTGGGAATTTAGAGAATGTTTAGAGCCAAAGAGCGATCGTTTAAATGGTAGGGGATGGGAATTTCCTTGGCTTTCCTCTGGAAATATTTCACAGTTCCGTGTCTGTGTTCATGCATGTGCACCCACAGAGGTGTTTATATAAAATCTGCATCCACATTGTGTGTGTAAAACTTTTGTGCACACACCCACTAGAACACAAATTCTACAAAGCACTATTTACTGACTATTTTTCTACCAGTTTAGAGACAATAAAACTCAAACTGAGATGCTAACCAGGAACATACTGGAACACATTTAATTATCCAGCTGAACTGTATACAAATGCAGTAAATTTAGAATGGCACCATTTCTAAATTCCATGCTTTCCAATCAAAATTCCAAATCTAACTGTTTGCAGCTAAGAATAGCATGGGGAGCCCTAGTCTTTACTCCTTTTTGGATTCCCACGAAAACTGTTATCCTGGAGCCTACTCATTAAATGGCCAAATATTTCACTGGAGATCAGCCCATTTCTAAAGGAACTGCTGTGTGCTCATCAAACTGTAGGCTAGCCCAAGTGCTCAGCTTGGAAAGAAAACTGTTTCTTTAGTATCTGACACAAACCAGCTGGGCTTGATATCCGGATACTGGGGTATAGGGTTTCCGTGGGCCACTGGCTGTCCCCCATTAACTTCTTTATCAAAATAAAGGAGCTTGAAATTCTCGAAACTGCAATGGGAAGAAGAAAAGCATGGGAAGCTGAAGTGTTCTCAAAGAATGTTAACAAGGAATCTTGAAAGGGGGTTTTGGCAAGGGCCTGTAGGGACAGGACAAGGGGGAATGGCTTTAACCTGACAGAGGAGAGGTTGAGATGAGATCTTAGGCAGAAGTTCTTCCCTGTGAGGGTGGTGAAGCGCTGGCACAGGTTGACTGCCCCATCCCTGGCAGTGCTCAGGGCCAGGTTGGAAGGGGCTTGGAGCAGCCTGGTCTAGTGGAAGGTGTCCCTGCCCATGGCAGGGGGTTGGAACTGGATGAGCTTTAAGGTCCTTTCCAACACAAACCAGTCTGAGATTCTATAATAGAGCTGTTGGTAAAAGAGGACTAAATGATAAAATGGTACCAACAAAGCTCTATCATTAGTCATGGAGCAGGTGGCAATTTATCATCACAGTGTGAGGGAGAGAGCCCTGAGAAATTGTTTGAGTGGCTCTTTAACTTTGAGAAACGTCACATAGTGTTTTACATTGTCATTTAATGTACCAGATCACCCATTAGCAGTGTGAACTACACACTAGCCTCATCAGTGAGTTCAAGGAGCACTTTTCTTCTTGGAGTCATGTGTTTGTATCTCTGTTGATCCCCAACCCAAAAGAGCTTGCTTGTAAAAGCTGTTTGTCAGAAGAAAGTCCTGCCTAATTCCATAGTGGATTCATGTATTGTGGTACAAGTCTTACCAATTGTTTGGCAAATTTTTGCATCTATTGGAGAGATATATGGAGACCTGTTCTTGAGGTTTTTACATGGTCCTTATACTCAATAAGCCTCCTCCAGTGACGGAAACTTGCTTGTTAAAAACAGTTAGGAAAAGATGGGGTCATTGACAGGATAATAAGAGACAGGAGAACAAGCAGAGCCCAAACTCCACTTAGCTCTGAGTAAATCCTATCCATTGTCTGCATCCAAAGTACTATTTTACTTTTTGTTAGCAAGAAGAAAAGTGACATCAGTACCTTATTTTTGGCCTTTGGTGGCATGAAATGATGCCACCAAAGGCCAAAAGGATGCCACTTGTCCTTAGCTACATCTGCGCCCTGAGGACCCAGACAACACAGTCAGTGCCTGCCAGCTTACTTGATGCCAGTTTCTTCTCCATGTTCTGGGGTAATGAAGCACCTAATGAAGGTCAATTGGGGTGGGCTCTGGGGAAAGGTACTGGTGTGTCGGCTTCTGACAGGACCATGGTGATATCCTGTCACTTCAGAGGCACTGGGCTCAGAACTAAGCCCGGGAGTAGGAGTCAAGTCTTTAACCACTGCATTTCAACAATCAAAAATTCCGTGAAGGAACATCTGACCCATTTGAAAACCATGAGTTTTTGTCACCGACTTCAGTGTCATCAGACTACCAGCCCAGAAAATGAAATGTTTTCTCTTTTTCCTCTAGAAGACATAGTTCTGTCTGGAGCCAGGACTTCAGCACAGCCTCATAGGCTTTTTGTATGTCTTACCCTGCTTCCCATGGTAGCACTGCAGCTATTTCCATTAGCAGTGAAAATGATGAAGCATATTAAGCTGATAATTAATCAGAGATGACAAGGGACTAATAACTGTATTGATTTATTTAGGACTCCTTTTCCAGCCCTGTAACTCTCAGTCATGCACATCATTAACTTAGTATTTTAACTTGTAGCAATAACTTATTAATTTCTAGGGGATGAGCACATACACAGCTGAAGCAGCTGCTCTGGCTTGGTGCTGAACTGCAGGCATATGCCTTGGAAATGCTGAATAGCTGTGGTGCCTTGCCCTGTGCAAGGCTGGCAGCAAGCAGGGCAGTGTGTCAGTCACTGAGACCTCTTCTGGAGACTGTAATATGCATGGAAACATAACCACAGGTCTCTTGCTGCAATTGGAGGTGAGGGAGGTGAGGCGCTGGCACAGGGTGCCCAGAGAAGCTGTGGCTGCCCCATCCCTGGCAGTGTTCAAGTCCAGGTTCAAGGTCTAGTGCAACCTGGTCTAGTGGAAGGTGTCCCTGCCTATGGGAGGGGGTTGGAACTGGATGAGCTTTAAGGTCCCTTCCAACCTAAACCAGACTGGGATTCTGTGATTGAGATGGTGGGAAGTGGGGCACTGGAGTGCCAGATTGGTGGGTGCATTAGTGGTGTACATGTAGCCCGATGGCTGCACGCTGTGGTTGGATGGGTGGGATGTGAAATCCAGGGTAAAAGTAGCTGGCCAAAGCAGCAGGCAGAAGAGTAACCCTGGGAAGCAGCATTTATTGGCATCAGGAAAGGAAAAATGCCCCTTTTGACTTGAATTACACCCTTTGGATTCTGGTGATTTTGAGGAAAGGAAATTCTTGGGGACGTGCTGTGGTTGGAAAAAAAAGCCTCGCTTTAAATTAAATTCGCTTTGGGGAGAGGGAAGAAAGGAAGGGACTGCGACAGGCACAACAAACTTCCGGAGTTTACTGTGTGAAAGGCTGGTGAATGCTAAGTTTGCTCATCTCCCCTCCTTTTTCATGGGGATACTTCACAGTTTTATGCCACTGGGTCCTCAGTTAGCCACCCTCTGATACACTCCTGACCAGAGACTTCTCCAGGAGGTAAAGGAGGAAGAAGCTGCTTTCACTGAAAGCCAGCCTTAGATACATAGCTGTATCCCACTATACAGCAAGGGTTTTGGCTTCCTGGGAATGAGATTTTGTTTGCCTCTGCACAGAGCTCTATATCCTGCTGTGTGTTATCAGGGTACTCCTAAGTCTTTGCACTTTAGCATTGAAAGGCTGAATCCTCTGTTATATCTTCATTTGCTGCAGTCTGCACAGGGATGAGATCTGTGTGATCCAAAGAGCAGGCTCCAGGGGATAGCCTGCTTGAAGTTCTTAGCATTTTCCTTTGGTAAGATGATGGGGAATTGGAAGTTCCTGAGCTATCAAACACTCATTTCATATAAAGTTCATGTAGAGTTCTTGGTTCACTTGAAAGGTAAAGCATTAGACTGATCAGCTCCATGAACAAAAGTCACCACTTCTTCCTTTCTTATTTCTTTTGAGTGTTTTCAGGGATTCTGAAGTACTTCTGTGACATCCTCATATTTCATTCTACAAGCCAAGACAACAATACTGGCATGAAATAGTTCTACTTACTTTCAGATTACAAAAGGAGTTTAACTGGGGATGATCTGTGCTGTTATGGGAATATTCACCTCCCTGACCTTACCCAGTGCTCACTGCCAAACTTGAGATGATGGCAGGACTTGCAGTTCTGTTGTAGGTATAAACCCCATTATGGGGTTTACAAATGCCACGTTTTTGGGTGTTGGCACCTATGTGCCTTGCTGTAACCCCATCCCAGGGTTATTTTCAGTGGTGCTAAGTCATCTTGTGGCAACTGTTAGATGTCATGGAGTAATGTGACTAAGAGGGCACAATTTCTTTCCGGTACTCTGAAGAGCACAAAAGGATAGTGATGACTCTGTTATCACTGTGAGGTAATTTATGGTAAATACAGGCCTTTTAGAAAAAAACCACAGTGGCTGCCTTGCTCGGGAGGCTTGGAACGCACAGGAAGCAAAGCTCCTAGTGCTGGACTACATTTGTCCCTACTGCCACTTCAGTGGCTGGCCCACAGGCCCTCAAGAGAAATGGAATTTTATTTATTTGGTTTAGCCTTTCATTTGGATCCCTCATCTCTTTATTTCTCAAAGTCATACTACCTTCTGGTGGGAGGGCTGTCCCTTCTCTCTGCTTCCTAACCTCCCTCTATCCTTTAACCTTTATCTGAAGGCAGCTGACCCGCATCCCTGTGTCTGTCCTCACTCCTGGTTTGTTGTGTTTCTTTGTGCTGCACCCCATGTTGTGCTGCTACAGCTTCCTTTGCTGTTTCCAGTGTCCTGTCCCTGCCTCTGCTCTGTGGCTGGCCCACATGCCAGGGTTTTTTTCACTCCTTTTCTCTCCTTCAGACTTCCGCAGTTTATGTCTTTGAATCTTCTACTGGCCGTGTGTCCTTCCAGCCATTACGGGAACTATTTCCAGATTTGAACTGATAAAAATGCACTAGTAACACTTGATCCAATGCCATTCCTCTTTAGTAGCTTTGCCTGCTTACCTTATCTGCATATCTGATTGACTCTTGGCAGCTCTGTATCTGTGCGAGGACCTGGACGTACATTCTTTTTGCTATGAGTGGTGCATTAATAATCTATAGAATCGTCAAAATGTTCTTTCAGGCTGCAGCTCTGAAAAATAGAACTTTTTTAATTTTTTTAAGCTGATACAGACACCTATGGCTCTTTGCACATTACTAGGAATGCTCTGAGGAAGATTTAAAATCTGAAATCTGTTATGAAAAGGCTAAGTGGTTTGCAGGCATTAACTGCTCTTTTTCTATCTTATAAATTATTTCACGACATCATTGATTACAAGTTATGTATTCCTGGCTCCCAGTCCTGCTGGCTTACCTCTTCTGCTGTTTGTATCTTGTGTAGAGAGAAACTTGCTGACTATGTATTAAAATGAGAAAAAAAATTTGCTTTCTAAACACATTGCAAATATTTGTTGCCTCTTGTACATCTTCATTGATGTCAGCTGGAGTCCTGCTTGCAAAACAAACTTGGGATATGCAATAGGGATTGGTGTGTTTAGAAGTAAGGTTCACCAGGAAAAAAATTGTCCAGAGAGAGAAACACATTTCACAGCACTCAAATTACTGAGAAAGGGAAAAGGTTGGCAACCAAATGACATTTCCAGTGCAGGTTCAGAATACATTTTAAAAAGAAAATAGGAAAAGTGAGCAGATACTGACTTCAGCAACATCACAGAGGTAGAAGTAATGAATGCAGAGTCCCATTAATGCATTTTAAAATTCTTTTTAACATGATATTGTGGGAGTTTTGTAATGGCTCTTAAAAAGAGGACCAAGAGCCAAGGTGGAGATTTCAGGGCTACACGTCACTCAAAGTTTTAGTTTTTTTAACTGCTTTGAAGTAAGGAAAGTGGCAGAAATGTGTCTAGTGCTGTGCTAACAGTCAAAGCAAAATCTATCCTGTATTTGTCACATCATTCGTGCTATAGCATCTTGGCTGATGATGTACCACAAGACATGTCAGTGAATGTGCTTTGCGATTCTTCCTGGATTTTGGCAGACAGGGCTTAAAAATATGGTATGACTTTATGCTTGTGCTATGATTGCCCAGAAGAAATCTACTGCAGACTGCAAAAGATGACAGCTTTTATGCAAATACCATTAAATTCATCACAGTGAGTTGAGGCACTATTGTCGTGAAAAGGTTTTCTGCTGATGGATGCAGGCAGTTTTGGCAACCCAGCAAGAGGAGGAAAAAGAAGGATTGTGTGGGCATGCTGCATTTGCTGCTGTGTTTCTGTGAGCAGAGCATTCAGCTCCATATTAAATCACCTCTTTAGTTTGGGTTAGCATTGCTATGGTGTATTTTTATAGAGAAGCCAATCTTTTGTGCTTAATCAGGTATAGATACTGCTGATGGAAGGGATGCATGTAACAGTTCGGGATGTAATGTTTGGTGCCACAGTGTATCCTGAAGGGGAGGTATCAGAGAACCACTGCAAGGGTAAGACTAAGCAGGCCATGTCAAAGCAGCTGGACCTGGTACTGTGTTCAGCTTTGGGGCCCCCAACACAAAAGGGACCTGCTTGAGTGAGTCCTGAGAAGGCCAAAGAGATGCTGTGAAAGCTGGAGCAGCTCTGCACTGGAGACAGGCTGAGAGAGCTGGGCTTGCTCAGCCTGAAAAGAAGGCGGCTCCAGGGAGACCTTAGAGCATCTTCCAGTGCCTAAAGGGGCTACAAGAAACCTGGACAGGGGCTTTGGGCAAGGGCCTGTAGGGACAGGACAAGGGGGAGATGGCTTTAACCTGACAGAGGGGAGATTGAGATGAGATCTTAGGCAAAAGTTCTTTCCTGTGAGGGTGGTGAGGCCCTGGCACAGGCTGCCCAGAGAAGCTGTGGCTGCCCCATCCCTGGCAGTGTTCAAGGCCAGGTTGGATGAGGCTTGGAGCAACCTGGTCTAGTGTAAGGTGTCCCTGCCCATGACAGGAGTTGGAACTGGATGAGTTTTAAGGTTCCTTTCAACACAAACCACTCTGTGATTCTGTATGCAGTGAGAGTACCCTTTCTCAAGGCTCACTAGTGAAAGCTACTACTTTATTGTCTGTATCCTGTATTCCTGGCACAGAGTCTGAGAGTGGTCTAAAGAAGGAAAATGGTTCTCTGCATGTAGTATGAATGTTGGTATGTGGTCAGCAAACCTCATCCAGATGCTTGTAGCTTGCTGCGTACTTTTGAATGTTCTTTTTCTGATGAATGGCAAGAACAGGTTTCTAAAAATAAATTAATGGTTTTCCCTTTTTACTTCCTGTGACTTAATATACTTTATTTATCTATATGGCTACTAGTCATCGTCATTCTTCAGCTCACAAGAGTATAAACAAAAATGAGCCTGAGTCACAAAGTAAGGATGTGGAGCCAGGCTTTTTCCAGGATTTTAGCCAGGTGTAGGAGTTGGAGCCTGGGGCTCATGAAGGGAAAGGGCTGGCTCTGGGGTTGTGCTTCAGGAGTTTTGCATATGCAACAGGGCAGCACAGAAGTGCTTTCTGCATCTTCTTCCAAGTTGGTAAGACCTTGCAGCTCTCCGCAAAGAACTGAAAATAAGCAAACTATGTTTTCAAGGTTAGTTTATCATTCAAATAATGTAACCCAAGGGTTGATCAAACCAACATCTAAGGCAACAGTTACTGTCATCTAATCAGCTCTAGAAACAAACATTAACAAATTTATCCTTCTAGGGCAAATAGTTAATTCATCATGTAGCTAATAGTGTGGCCCAAAACCAGTCATAAACTTGAATCAAACGCATTTTAGAAATCATGTTGTTGGGATCTTTAGGAAGTGGGTCTCTTTTCTCTGGTGATTGCCTACTAAAATCTAAGGCTGATCTGTACAACAGTAGCAGAACGTGCTAGAATTTTGTTTACTTACTAGAAATGTGAAGTAATCTGACTTAAAACATTCTAAGCATCATTTTCATTCCCAGAACATATTTTGGGAAGACCTCTCTTTGTTGTGAAGGAGCACATCTGTCTGATACAATGTAAGTTAAATAGGAAAGACCCATTACAAGGCGGACTGGACAATATGAATTAATGCTGTCAGGACCTCTGTGTAAACACATAGCTGTGTGTTGGGAGATAATAGGACTCACTCTTTGTCCCATGGGAGAAGCAGACTTCCTAACAAGCAGAACAATGAAGAGTGAGTGTCAACATATTCCAATTTTTTGTCATCGCAGAACAATGAAGAGTGAGTGTCAACATATTCCAATTTTTTGTCATCATGACCAAAACTTTCATTTCAAGGGGACTGGGACTATCAGTAGCAGCAGTGTATTAGTAGGCTTGTGTCTGCAGTCTCCATCAGTTTGTCTGTAGGGTTTAGTGTTGATATCAACAAGGGCATAGATTTGAAATGCTATTTCATCTTTACAATCTCTGTCAATAATCCATTTGACAGATAGCTGAGACGGGCTAAAAAGCACAAGAGAACAGCCTATGGTATGTTGAGATGATATACTCCAGCTAAGAGAAACAACTATTTCTATGCTACAGGTCTGTATTTCAAATTCAGTCCTCTTGTAGAAATATACTCCATGTGCCCTGAGATTTAAGATGATGTCTGGGCTGTCCGAACAGAACAGATCGTGTTTCTGAACAATTGCACTTGAGGGTGTACAGAAGATCCTCCTTTAACTCCCATGGTAGGGAGCCAGGTTGAGAGGCAAAAGCTGAACACAGAAATCATGTCCTAGCCTTTTTGGACATGCTTTAGAAGTGCAATGTATTTCTTTACCCACGGATCTTAGAGAATTCATAAACTTTAGTGAGCTGCCAAAAGAGCCAATCAACTCCTTTTGCATTGCATTCTTTGCTGTTGCACATCTTCTGTTATATGGCAGGAATGAATATGTTGAATTTATGTGTTTGACAACAGAAAATGAGAATTGTCACTTCAGTTCACTTCTCATTTCAGATTCACCTGAGAGAAGATTCAGAAAAATACCATGGGCATTGTGTAGGTGAGAATGGAAAAAGCAAAGCAGCATTTGTCTGCCCCAAATTCAAGAGGGTCAAGTTGTTCTGGGTGCTCCTTGGTTCAGAAGTAGAGATTAGACTGTCAGGCTATGTTGATTCACTGTGCTCTTTACTTTGCAGGGGACTGCTGAGTGTCATCCTACAGGAAAATCTGACTGAATGAAATAGCTCTTTTTTTAAATCACAACTAATCATTTTCATTTGAGAATGAATTTGGTCTCCTCAACATACTAAGAATAATGACAAGTCATTGACCCAAGAGAAACTGTGCTTGCCTGCACTGTTCTTACCCTGCCCTCATGACTTTTTTGTGCTGCCATACATTATTGTTAATTAAGCTTAACCATTTAAGTCCATCTGACAATATAACTGAGTCTTTGGATAATAAAACCCAAAAACCACATACTGATTACCAGTGGAAGAGCAAAACCAGGTTTTGGATTAGGTTTTAAACACTGTTACATACCAGATATAAAAATCAAGTTTGAGCTTTTTAAAGTGAGTTGTTTCTAAATGGCAGATGAATTATTTTATTTTGTTTTATTAAACTCTTTCATTGTAACATCTTGCTGACGAGCCTTCAGTTGAAAGAGCCAGTTTCCAAAGCAAGATATTTTTTGTCTTCATAACATGAATTAATGAAAGATTTCCCTTTTTCTTTTATTTTCCCAAAATAGCTCATTGGGGTTGTATCCCAACATCTTCCATGCCTGTGTTTCCAAGGGAAGCCTGCAGCATACTTCTGCATAGCTTTTTCTCCACAAAACACAAACAGTATTTCACAATACAGCGTGATGCTTCATTTATGCATCTGTGGAAGCAGTTTTCAGAACTATTCAGTTCAAGTGGAAGATCTTTGTGTTTCACGTAGCTTCTCCTGAACTCTGCTCTGGAATCCAGCAAAGATTATGCCATTCATTTTAATTTGTGCAGCCAAGCACATGTCTAATGGTAGCAGAGTTCAGCATCTCATCACTCATGGCACTAGATCTTTAAAGTAAAACCCAATCAAAGCAGTTCCTGGGAGCCTGCAGTTGATTTCAGTCCAGCAATTACTCTGTATTGACTGACTTGGACACATTGTTTCGCAGATGGCCAATAATACTAGAGACCTTTGCAAACATATTTCAACCTCAACATGAACAACCTGATGCTGAAAACTCCCCAAAAGACATTTAATCTCATTCACTGAGTGAAGGGTGTATATGTGTTGTCATTTAATAACATGAGTAGGAAAAGAGAGTTCTTATAACCAGTTGATTCCAGAGGAATGTGCTTCCTCTGGAATCTGGTACTGCTACCAGACCAAACCAGGGAGCTAATTCAGCTTTTACCAGGTTTGATACCTCTTTTTGCGGCTGCTTTCTTGTTTTACTCTCTTTCAGACTATATTTTTAAGATTTAAAAGGGGAGAAGAGGCTATTACAGATACAAAGACCCAACAGGCAAAGTGTTTCAGCTATCCCCAGGCACGAAATCTGAGCTCCTTTGGAACCTGAATGGGTCTTGGCGCAGTCTTGTTCTTTCTTTATATATTTATTTCCCTGTTTGGCTATTCTACTCGCCTTTCCCATGTTATCATCAAAGTGGCCCTAGAAGGGACAGTTGTTAAACAGAAACAGGAATCTGTGAGTAGGGGAACAAAACCAGAGCTTTTTGTTAAGCTAAAGATGCCTCGGGTTTAGCAAAACCAAACAGCTCTAATTGCCCTAAGCATCTGCAAATGTTGCTGCTCTCTTCTAAAAGTGTTTTAATGTTGGGGGGTGGGGGGAATGAAGAAAGGCAAAAAGATGTCAGTGGCAGCCCTGTCTCATTGAAATTTGGTTTGAGCCAGTCCAGGAATGGTGGTTTATCCCTATTCCTCCTCTCTGCCCTGGCCTGAGTGCAGATAGATTTGCAGCAGCAAAGCTAAAGGAAAAAATAGTTCCTTTCCCTGGTTCACATGAACTGCTTTGAACTGGAACAGATGTGGATGTCCAGAACTATCTGCTTACAGCAACTGTTCCATTTATAACCACGGGTTTTCTATTCAGGTCTCTTTATCATTTTAACTTGTTTTCTGTTTCCATGTCCTTTTCCACAATAAAATAGTTTTAACTAAATGGGTTTTCAGCTTGCATCGAAAAGTTGTATTCCTTGCATGAGCTTACAATGCCAGCTTTATTGTTCAGTGACTTTTTGCTAATAATGATGGCCAGTGGAAGAGAGGCTGCGTTTGGGTTCGTGGTATTTGGAAAATGGGGTTCAGAATATCTGTTTATTATCAAATTAGGGCAGAATCTGGAGTCCGATGTGAAAAAATCTTGCAAAAGGTGTTTATAATATTTAACCTCCAAATGGCATTTCCATTAATTTTCTGCTGCTTTGAACTCTATTTAACTTTGGTGTACAAACTAAGTTTGTGTGCAACCCAGACCAGAATTTTTCCAGTGAGGTAGGAGATTCAAACTCAACCACAAAAATGAGGATGATGGTGTTGTTTGTGCTTTGTGTTTTTCATGAACTCCTGCTTTGGAGTAAATTCACTCCCTGTTTGATTTAAGTGCTCAATAATTAAGTCTGCCAGTGCTCTGCTAAGGAGGAAGGTGAGTCCTGCAGGTCCTAGTGACTGAGGCATGAGGATGTGTCCTGAGATGGTGAAAACCCATGGAAGTCATAAATGCAATCAGAGGTGGTTGATTAAAACTCATCAATTAGGCCTCTCCAGTGCTGTGTTTGCTTGGGTGGACCATATGGCCTTTATTATAAAATTAGAAATTCATTTTTTTAGAGTTACTTCAGTTTCTTGGTACTCTAGTTTTTCATGGAGATAGGCAGTTGTTTGTATATTGGAGACCATCCATGTTACGTTCTTTGGGTTTAGTTCATTGCTTTGGGTCTTGACACAGAAAACTAACTTCATTGAAGCTATGCAGACAGATAAGATTTTAATCTAAACCATATTAAAAGTTGGAAACTTCTGTGACTGTGGGGTTTCTCAGGGTTCAGCCATGAGGCTGCACTAACTTTGGGGTGGCCAAAGATTATTTTTGTGATCTCAAGGCACTTTTCTCTCTTCTGGTTGTCTTGGTACCAATGCTAAAACTGGATGATGTGGTGCTGTGAACCAGTGTTGTGTCAGTGTTGGGATACCCTGAGGATCAGTCTAGGAAGGCACCATGGTGTTGCAGCCCCCCAGGCTACGGATTCCTCACAATTTTAGGCAAGAAATGCGTTGCTGTTGTTCAGATTAGATATAAGGAAGAGGCTCTTCTCTGTGAGGGTGGTGAAGTGCTGGCACAGGTTGCCCGAAGAAGCTGTGGCTGCCCCATCCCTGGCAGTGTTCAAGGCCAGGTTGGTTGGAGGCTTGGACAACATGTTCTAGTGTTAGGTCCCTGGCCATTGCAGGGGGTTTGGAACTGGATGAGCTTTAAGGTCCCTTCCAACCCAAACCATTATATGATGCTCAAGTTAAATGAAAATAGAAGACGATACTTGCATTATAGAGAATAGTCTCAAAAGGTTCCCCAACAACAAATGGATGAAGAAACAAAATGAAATGTTGCACTTAATCTGCTCTTACCAAGGTTAAACAGGTAAGATCTCTTTCTGAATCTGTCAAGCTGATGTGTAGACAGGTTTCTGACACACAACTTAAACCCTGACTCAAACTCTCATGTAATTGCACCCCCGGGGTTCACCTTTCTGGGTGAATTGTTTCTCTTGCTCTTTTCTTCCCATTATCCATATGCTTTCTATCTCAATAGATAGAAATAGCTGTAGCTCGCTTTGCTTGGTTTAATTTTCATTTGAAATTTCTTCTAAGAAAAAGAATACAGATATTCAGCTGCAGATGTATATTTTTTTAATCTCTTTGACTGTTTCTGGTTATATTGCATCTTTTCACCACATAGGAAACCCTTTTCACATTATCCCCAGGACAGAACTTTTCTCCTGAACTCTTGTAGTGTCCTTGCACTCCCCTTGTGTAGCTTTAATACAAATTAAGACTTTATGGGAATGTAGCCCATCCACAACCACATCAAAGCTGTGGTTTTTAAACAACCCCCAGCATTGGTCAAGTTTGGTGGTTCAGTTTTGATTTGATATATTCTATAGAAACCGTACTTGCAATGTTCAGTGAAGGCTGGAGAGCAGACACCAAGTTCCCAAAAGCTAATTGCTGTCTGGACTGAGGCAGCATCTCGTTTATCCCTTCCTGTAACTTGCCCATAGAGTCGTTTTAGCTTCTTATTCATCTAAACACCACCTAATTTGCCTGGTTTTAATGTTGACCAGCAGTAATTTCTTAATGTGAAGAATGTACAGTGAAGGAAAATCTATTTACAGTTCTTTGATAGATCAGTTCCAGTTTTTTGTTCACATTTGCCCGTTTTATTTAATTTAATTTTAAGGAAAAATAAGTACATGGAGTCTGGTTTTAGTCGAGGACTTTTCTGTTTTATGTGAGGAACAGACAAAGAGCTGTTGCATCAGAGGAGTAAAATTAAGTGGGGGGAAAAAAAGTGTTCTTTCTCTTCGACAAATCAAGTGCTTCCACCGTACAGGAGTACACAGCAGTGTATTCTGCCCACATGTGTGGGCACTAAGGATAAGCAGACACGTCAACAGAGGGAAATCTCTGACAAGTTTTAATGGCACTTGGACATGGGATGTATCTTTGGAGACAGTCTGTCCCTTTTATTCCCTAATAACTTTTGACAAGAGACATATAATGCAGCAGAGTTTATTTTAAGGTAGATTGTTTAATTTTGTATGTCTTCTCTGTCTCTCCCTTCTTTTCTTCTCTCTTTTCTTTTTCACACCAAAAAGTTAATGCCCCAGCTCTTTAAGTTTGGGGTTTTAGGGTACGTAGCTGGTTAGATTTGGGCAGGAAACAGTGGATGCAAAGAGCAGCTGGATGTTGTTGGAATGTCAGGTTCTTGGCTGTTGGGGACGTGCAGCCCCCCAGTCCTTCTGCTGGGAGCTCTGGATACTTGGGGAATTTCTGGGTCTCTGTCTGCAGGTAAGAGATGATACTCCTGAGCTGTCCCCAGGGTTCATGCAGAAGAATCCAGATTTTTTCCTATTTTTTCTTTTTCCTGTTTTGTCATTCTTCTGGATGCCTTTTGTTCTTTCATCAGATGATCACTTGGGGTTGGTGGTAAGTACCACTGAGCAGAGTAGTGCTGGTGGAGGTCAGCCCCAAGCGTAACTGAGCAGACTCCCAAACCATGTGGTTGTTCAATGGAGGGTTGGATGTCTAAACCAGTACATTACCTGAACAATACTTGTGACCAAAAGGAGATTTAAACATCAGGGTCTTCAAAAAAGAAAGA
The DNA here is from genome assembly GCF_033783945.1 of Neopsephotus bourkii. Classification (NCBI taxonomy): domain Eukaryota; kingdom Metazoa; phylum Chordata; class Aves; order Psittaciformes; family Psittacidae; genus Neopsephotus; species Neopsephotus bourkii. Next base: position 551,727 of record NW_026901264.1, on the reverse strand, counting down.
GTTTGTTCACCAGTGCTTGAGCGTGCTTGATGCAGGCAGCTTTGCTGTCTCTCTGTATCCATCTATGCTCTCACAGCACCAAATATATCCAGAGGAAATAGGATGAAAGGCAAGAATTCTTTTGGGAATTCTTAAGGGCTGTCTGGAGAGGCTGCACCTGGGAGGAAGTGGATAAATTTTAAAGCTCTTGGAAGTGGGTAAATATGGGTGATGCTCTGCCTTTTCTGGCTCCCATCTTAGGCCGATCTGTTATACATCTGTGGCGCCATCGATAAATGAGGCATCACCCAATTTGAAGGGTACAGAAATTTGCTGTGGGAACCTGGTGTGTTCCTGTAGGCTGGAGCTCCCTCAGGCCCCAGTTTGCTTCCAGGCATGTCCTGCAGCCTTCTCCAAGAAGGGTGCAAAATGTCTTATCTGAAACAGAAAACAGAGAGAGGATAGTTTGCCCCTGAAGAATTTTCTTTCAGATTCAAAACATGAATTCTGGGTTGGCTGGTAAAGTGCTGTTTGAGAGGCTGCTTTTGTAAGACATGTCAAAGCCCTTCTTGAATCCTATCAGCTCTGCATCAATGTCTTACAGTCAGAGTTCACCAAAGTGTGTGAATGAGTGCTTCACTTTGTGTTTTCTGTATTAGTGATGCATTACAGCAGCATAGGATCAAGGAAGTCTGTTAAAGAGGAAAAGATACATCTCACCTCACTAAATTTGTACAATAAAATGATGAATTTGGACTATGAGGGTTGTAATTGAAGCCTTTCACAGCCTCCCCCAGTGCACCAGTAGGGTGTTTTGTTTTAGAAGCAGGGATCTGACAGCAATACCAGCTTTACCTCATCAGCTTTTGCTCCATTCTCACCATTCTATTGCTTAAAACCTCAATAAGTCAAGTATGAGTCTGCTACAGATTCTGCAGCCTTAACCCTTCCTTTGACTTGGTACTGCTATTTGGTTGGATGGGGCTTGGAATAACCTGGTCTAGTGGAAGATCTCCCTGCCTGTGGCAGGGGGTTGGAACTGGGTAAGCTTTAAGGCCCCTTCCAACCGAAACCAGTCTGGGATTCTATGATTTCTTTCAATCCTAATTTACACAATAATCTCATAGTTTAAAATGACCATCCTGTCATTCCTTACTCACTGTGTGCAGAACTTAAACCCAGTCAAAAAGTCCATATAGAAGTAAACTGATGGATGTCTGAAACCTCCTGCTTTCTGAAAGCACTAGAGCTTATCCTTTAAACTCTCTTTATAAGGCTTTATGAGGGGATAACTTGTGGCTTTTAATTCTCGGGGGGGGGCAACTATTAAGTAAAAATCTGTCTGAAGGGAAACTGACAGTCACCAAAGTATGTGTTACAGTACAGTCAACATCTGTGAGAGGCTGTCACCGAGAACGGGCCAAAAAGGCAGACTGAAAGACAAAGTAGAAAGGAGGTGGAGTGTTATTAAAGCTCTTAATTATAAACAGGAGGCACTCTGATGTTGGTTCTTGGTTCTTTTCAACTGCCCTGTGAGCAGGACTTCCTGACTGGGATCCAGAACCCTTTTTTAGGCTTGAGAAGAAGCTGCACATTGTCTTACCAGATTGATGTAATCCAATAATGAATTTGAACCATGAGAGTTATGGACTGTAGGGTTTCTAATATTAGTGTTTTCCACTATTTGTAACTCAGCTCCAGTAGGCATTGAAAGATTAAAAGGAATACATGCTGTCCTTCACTAGAAAATGTTTGACTCCTGACTGGTTCTGAAATCCCTGATCTGCTCTCAGCATCACATAGTGTGTGAACATGGTCGATCACCCCTTGTGGAGATGCACCCCTTTTGAAAGGGCTTTGGAAAAGTATTTCCACCTGTGTTTTCATTGGTAGCAGCAGCTATTACATGCTGAAAATATTATGAGAGCTGATTCCTTTGCCTCTTAAAGAAAGGGTATGTTAACACAATGTTTGTAGTGATTCAAATTTCATACGCTGCTTGTTTAGGTGGCATCAGAAATGTTGTGTTGGAAGATAGGCACCAAAGCTTCCCTGAGGTCAGAGAATCCCGGACTGGTTTGGGTTGGAAGGGACCTTAAAACTCATCCAGTTCCAACCCCCTGCCACAGGCAGGGACAAGTTCCACCAGGCCAGGTTGCTCTGAGCACCGTCGAAACTGGCCTTGAGGTCAAGAGCTAGGCTCTAGCAGTAACTTAGTTATGTTGGTACCAGAAGGACCCATCTTGGAGGTGACAGCTGTGGTCTGTGTCCTGTTACCCATCCTGGTGTCCATGCTGATGGCCATCAGGCAGGAGTGGCAGCGGGCTTGCCACACTTACTTCATGTAATTGTACACTCCATCAGAGCTGGTGCACAGCAGCTGTTTTGAGAATAACATGATGGAAATGTGATGGGACATTTTGGTGGCAGTAAGCCCATGCATACTTGCAACTGGGAGCACCCTGTCTGCCCTTGAATGCCCCATTCCGTGCCTTAGTTTCAAATATACTGAAGACTGGCTATATTAATGAGAGCTAGTGCTTAATTTGTTTAACTTTGAAAAGCTGGAAGAGCTCTTGGTGAAGGGTGTTATAGAAAAGTACTGCTATATGGGAATATGGGTAAATAAGGCATGTTTAGAAAAGCTTGAATGACTGGAGATTTCTGTCATTTTGCTTTGTGTTGTTATCCCTCATCCTTGTCACTATTGGAATGGCAATGCTTTTGGAATTACCTTTTCAGCTTGGTCCTACAGGTTAGTAAAGAACCAGACCCATCTAAACTGAGAAATCTTTGCTTAGCATCAGCAAGACAAATAGCCTTCTTAAATATGCACAGGTTTGTGTTCCCCTCTGTCAGGATTGACTTGCTTTGCCCTTAGTGGTGTCTGTTCCTGTGTTTTTAAATCCATGTTTGTGTTCTGCTCCATGTATTTATTTTTAAATCTAGTTGTGCATCAACACATTCTCAGTCTGAAATGTAGATCTCAGACTGAGATATTTCAGATGTTTGAACTGAATCCAGTTTTCAAGTACCATAGTTATCTAAGAAGTACATCAAAATTTCATTCAGTGTTCATTTCTCATTGTTATCTGTTCTGGAGCCCTGATTGTTTTTTTTAGTGTAATTAGTGTATGTGTTACCGTAAGTTCTCTTCGTGATCTTGCATCAGATGTGTTTACAGAGAAGAATCTTCTCCTGTGATTCTATTTTATTTCTATAGTAAAACTGAAGTTTTACTATATCAAAACCAAACTTTTCCCTGATTCCACAATTTTAGACACTGCATCTGTGTACTACTGGGTTACTCCAAAGTTGGTTTTATTTCACTATGGTCACTATGGTTTGCATTTCTATCAGATTCCTTAAGAAAGTCACCCAAATGAGTTAATGGTAGCTCTATACTATGCCAGCTTTATGCTGGCTGTGGCAGAACAGGATCTAAAATTAAGTGTGCTGATGACAAATTTCCCTACTAGAAATTTCTTGGAACTTGAAGCAATAAAGTGAGTGTATTTACTGTTTAGCATGTTGTGTTATAGGACTGTGAACTATTGGATGTGGTACCAGCAGCCTTACATCTTACATTGTTAAACCAGACTTGGTCGTGCATAACTTCCTGGAAAAGGGTGTGTTCTCATGACTTGGGATGAGAACCAGGCAAGTACAGAACACTCCACCTGAGTAGAAATAATTAGCTGGTTAAATAGCAGTTCCTCAGAAGAAGGTCCAGGAGTCATAAACTAAGCATAAATCCACAATATCTTATGTTGTAGGGAACATGTAGTAATTCTGCTCAGGGCTGAAAAAGCCTGACCTGGAGTATCTTATCCAGTTTCAAGCAGGTTTTTGCAAGAAAAGTGTGTATCATACAGGCCAAAGCTGAGAGAAGAGCAACAAAAATGAAGAAAAATCTAAGAAAATATGTCTTAGAAGAAAGAAATGGGAGAGAAGCATTTGGCCAACGGGGTTTGCAAACTTCCCTTTGGGTTTCCAGGTAGAATTGTTGTCTGTGGGGGAACATTCATTATCCTTGTCCTGTTCTGAGGTGCCCTATGTTAATGCTGAAATTTATTTGTAACCTGGAGGGAAAAATCCATTTTACATGACAGGAAAGGAACTAGTGGGAAACCCTCTATGTACGCATGGCCTCTGTGCCAGCTGCTTTCAGGAACTCCTGGGTCATCATGTCTAAATCTTTGCTATTTCAGGCAACCACATCACAGAATCCCATTCATGAATTTCTCAAGTACCGTTATAAAAATAGATTTGATGTATTTATTTATTTTTTATTTTCTATTTTCTTTGCTTCCATTCCTCTGATAGAAACCTCATGTCTTTGATTTGGAGGCTTATCTCTAATGATCTAAATGTTAATGTAGTCACATATGTGCTTTATTTGTTCTTCATTGCCCTTTGGCTTCTTGACTTGGGGGAAAAGAGAGTAATGAAGGGGTAGTTCTTTTATTGTCTTCTAGAAAGACAAGCTTCTCCTTCCATCACCACCACCCCACCCCCCCCACCCCGAGTCATTCTGCATCTGTTTAAGTTTGAGTTCATGTTGCTGAAATAGGGGGTGGTGAATACTGCAGGCCATATCCTAGAGAAATCATGTTTTTTTGTCTTTACTGGAAGTCTCTTGCTTGATATACCCTAAATTGTCCTTTGCCTTTTTCCTGAACTCTCACAGATGGATAGTTGTACTTAGATCAACTGATACATACAGGAGTCCTGAAGTATCCTTCAATGCTAGACAGAGCCACCATATATTACCTCTGGAGACAGTTAAGAACAGCCTGTGTTTAATCAGAAATCACATTCCACCATATTGAGAGCCCTGATGGGTTTGTAAAGGATTTAGAGTCATAGAAAAGGTATTTTTGTGTGTGTCCCTTGGAATCAAGAAGTCCTGTTGCTTTTGGGCACAGGGTTGACAGGCAGTAGCTGTGCAGTTCAATCATAAGGAGTTAGCTGCAGTTTGATTGTAAGGTGTAAGTCAAAAGGTTGGTTTGACACTGTTTTCTGCTGTTCTGCTCTGAGCACCTCTGCTACCAGTGGTGACTAGACATCCTCAACAGGACATGTCTCCCATGGAGAAGGCCTAGGTGGCTGTTGGAGAAGAGGGGTATTATAGTAGCCATTTCTTAACACCATCATAAGGGATCTTGAGCAACACAGCAGCTTGAAGTTGTTACTGATAGCAAAAAGAGGTTTGGTTAGGGTTGGAAGGGCCCTTACAAAGACACCCCATAAGTCATATGTTTGAGAAGAACTGATGTACCAGGTGAAGTTTTCTAGAGATTGAGCAACAACCTCAGCTGATTTTTGGAGGTGAAGGTTTTTAGGCAGTGTATAAAGACTCAAAAGATTAATCACCCTCACCTCTTTCAGTAGAGGGAATCATACACTCTCATTGTGGACAGCAAGTCTAGTTTCTGAGAGGAGCTATTTCTTACAGCACCTGAGGCAAGAGATCAGAAAGATAACCACATCATATTGTATGTGGCTATATTTTACATACTCTGAGAAGTTCAAGGTATTCATTATTGTGCTATAAGGATGTTGTGGAGGGACTCGTCTTTAGAGACAGTAGGGGTACGACAAGGGGTAACCGGTTAAAATTTAAACAGGGGAAGTTTAGATTGGATATAAGGAGGGAGTTCTTTACTGTAAGGGTGGTGAGGCACTGGAATGGGTTGCTCAAGGAAGTTGTGAATGCTCCATCCTTGGTGGTGTTTAAGCCCAGGTTGGACAGAGCCTTGGGTGACATGGTTTAGTGTGAGGTGTCCCTGACCATGGCAGGGGGGTTGGAACTAGATGATCTTAAGGTCCTTTCCAACCCTAACTATTCTATGATTCTATGATTGACACCAGGACTTGAGCAGAAGCAGCCTTGTCTTTCATAGAGGTTGGAAAAGACCTATAAGATTATCAAGTCCAATTCTTTTGGCAAGACTGCCAAGTCCACCACTTACCCATGTCACTAAGGGCCTCATTATGATAGATACAAAGTAAGGAGAAAGCAGAACTGTCAGTAAATAATAAAACCAATAAGTATCCACCCCTAAACCAGCAGAAAGAGTCCTGCTCAAGGGCAGAATGGCCATCATGCTGGTGGTGGGGATGTTGATGGATTTGAGGATTGCAGAAGCTTGGTGTCCCAGCTTGAGCTGCCAGTCATTGCACCCATGAGGACTGTAACCCGTGAAGATACAACCTCATGTGGCTTCTGATGATGAAGCAACAAGGCTCTTTTCAGAAGGACACAGTTTCAAAAGGTCATTGCTGAGTGGAAAGTTTTTATCTGCTGAACTGAATCAATATTTTGCAATTTGTAAATCTTAGAGCCCTGATGCGCCCTGGTGATGCTGGTGGATTAATGAAAGTTAAATATCTTTCTATACAAGATGACCCCTTTCCTCCTTCACTCTTTTTACCTAAGGCATCATTTTCCTAGGGCACAATAGCAGCGCCACCAGTCACTTTGTGCTGCTACTAAGCATTTCCATATTCAAACAGTACTCCAGATTGTATATTGAAGTGGCTTATATGAAGTAATCCAAATCTCTGAGAACTGTAGCATTAATTTCCCCAATAAATAGGCAGAAGGACAGAAGCCAAACAGGATACAAGTGCTAAAAAGATCAGCAAAATGTGGCCCTTTCTGTCAAACCAGGAAGTCATTGTTTTGCTATGAAAACCAGCATTTCAGTTTTCTACAATTGGCTGGGTTTGGTGCTTGGCTTCTTAAATCTTATTTGAAAGCTGACAGGCCGAGTCCTTTCTAGGAGCCAGAGGGCTAATTAGTAAGTTAAAAGCTTAACAGAGAAAGCGCTTGGTATGTTCTTGTTTCAAGTCACAAGTGACAGAAGAGGAAATGGCCTCAAGTTGTGCCAGGGGATGTTTAGACTGGATATTAGGAACAGTTTGCTCCCCAAAGGGTGTTCAGGCATTGGAACAGGCTGCCCAGGACAGTGATGGAGTCACCGTCCCTGGAAGCGTTCGCAAACCATGCAGATGAGGCCCTCAGTGCCATGGTTTAGTGGTGGCCTTGGCAGTGCTGGGGAACGGTTGGACTTGGTGACCTTAAAGGTCTTTTCCAACCTGTCTGATTCTATAATTCTATGTTCTTGTACAGGGAGATCCCAGTAGGGCAATGTGGGAACTGTGACCCAGGCTGGAGTAGGTGCCATGAGGCATTTTTTTTTTTTTTTTCTGCTGGAACATCACTTTCAGGGATGACATTGCTGGTTTGTAGATATTTCCTGCCATGAGAACTGACAGTTCAAAAGATTTGGGTTGGGTCAAGTCATAGCTACGTGTATACTTTTTCAGTACCGTTAAAGCATTCAGCCTTACACAAAATGCAATTTAAATACCATTTTTGTGATGTATTATTGTGAGACATTAATCATAAAATCACAGAATAGCAGACTGGCTTGGATTGCCAGGGATGGGGCAGCCACAGCTTCTCTGGGCACCCTGTGCCAGCGCCTCAGCACCCTCAGAGGGAAGAACTTCTGCCTAAGAGCTCATCTCAGTCTCCCCTCTGTCAGGTTAAAGCCATTCCCCCTTGTCCTGTTGCTACAGGTCCTTGTCCAAAGCCCCTCTCCAGGTTTCTTGCAGACCCTTTAGGCACTGGGAGCTGCTCTAAGGTTTTAGTATTGACATCATTACTGTGGTCAGGGAAAAAAAAATCCTTTCTCTTAATCAGCAAGAAATGTATTGCATGTTTAAAAGTAATCACTTCAAGGTAATTTCTGAAGAGTTTAAATATATTAAAATCAAATAAAAAATAGAGACTATTCATGAGACTTTACACCTTTCTGGCAAAAATGCATCATATATTTTGTAAACTGGTTGAATCAACCAACAAAAGTATCTGTTACTAACAAACTTTAAAGTTTGCAAATAGCAGTTTATAATCTATATGGAAAAAGTTTATGCAATAACAGATACACTAAAGGACAGTATTCAAATAAGTTACTTTTCTAAATATTTTGGCAAAACATTTTTTTTTCATGCAGAGTATTGTTTTTCTAAATGCTTCAATGCTTGAAGATAAGCAATATATTAAGTTTAATACCACTTTATTCCATTGTTGAGGGCTTTTTTTCACCAAACTGATAAACATTTGTTAAATAAGTGAGCAGAACATTTTTCTTTTTTTTTTTTTTTTAAAAGACAGCAAATGAAACATTATTCTGCTAACCAAAACAGAAAAATGCAATAAACCCTTGTCTTAAGCTTATAAACTCAATCACGCTTTAGAGGAAAATAAATCCCTCTCCTAAATTCTAGGATGAAAGCTTGGCCCTGCATAAATAACAAGGTTACAACATCTCCCATGTCTTTCTCAGAAAGTATGAAAACAAATCATGTTTTCTGTCTCCCTGCACTGATGTCAAATGGTTGCTCTTGGCAGAAGTTGCTCTTTCCTTTCTTACCCAGAGTATCTTCATAGAATCATAGAATCCCTGGCTGGTTCAGGTTAGGAGGGGCCTTAAAGCTCATCCAGTTCCAATCCCTGGCCACAGACAGGGACACCTTCCACTAGACCAGGTTGCTCCAAGCCCCATCCAGCCTGGCCTTGAACACTGCCAGGGATGGGGCAGTCACAGCTTCTCTGGGCAACCTGTGCCAGCGCCTCAGCACCCTGAGAGGGAAGAACTTCTGCCTAAGAGCTCATCTCAGTCTCCCCTCTTAGTTTAATGCCATTCCCCTTGTCCTGTCACTACAGTCTTTGATGAAGAGCAGACCATCTTTCGCAGACTAGCAGTCTTAACGCAGACCATTGCCAGACACATGGTGTGATGCATTTTGGCCTGCTTTATGGTTGTATTTTGCTTAAGTCTCAGAGCTGTAGGAATAATTAAACCCCCAAACAATCCCAAAGTGCAGTGGAATGAAGAAAACTTGCTAGAGCCAAACTTTAGCTTGAGGTAGGATTTTGGTTTTATTTCCTCGCTACAGACAAGGTCACCAGAGGGACTGGCTCTTTCAAAGCAACTATAGAATAGCTGTGGCTGTTATTGAGCCTGTAGTCATATACATCTTTATCAGGTTAGCAAAACCTTCTAGGACATCTATGCCTACCTCTATGCAGCCTGAATGCCCCTTTGACTTTGATGCATGAAAATTTAGGACTTGAAATAGGAAACTTCTTGGATCAAGAACAGCTTTACCAGTTAGTATATCTTATGGCCTCAGCCCAAAGTTGAAGTCTATGGATGATATTTTAACAGTAAACCTGATGATCTTTGGATCCTCATTTGCACATGATTGGTATAAGGAGCTATTTGTAACAGCCTGGTAAAAGGGGGAGATTGTGATGTGATCTTATACAGAAGTTCTTCCCTGTGAGGGTGCTGAGGCACTGGCAGAGGTTGCCCAGAGAAGCTGTGGCTGCCCCATCCCTGGCAGTGTTTAAGGCCAGTTTGGACGGGGCTTGGAGCAACCTGGTCTAGTGGAAGGTGTCCCTGCCCATGGTAGGGGGTTGGAACTGGATGAGCTTTAAGGTCCCTTCAACCCAAACCAGTCTGGGATTCTATGCTAATTAATATTTTAAATTTATTCAGATACTTCTAAAAGCTGCTGTCAGAGTTTAGGTGTACATTGTCCCAATACATACCAATTCTCTCCCCATAATCTCCTTTTTTTAGTATTTTTTCCTTTCATTTTACTGCTCCCATTAGTAACATTTGCCTTCCTTTGGAACTTAAAAATGATTAGCATCATAACCCTTCAAAACAGAACTAATATGTTTCACAGGGTGTAGATTGAGTGGATCTCAATTTTCTCTGAAGTACTATCAATGTGTAAAGCTATAGTTACAATTTGCAAAGCACAATCTGCAGTGGACTTGAGCAAGGCTTCAATGCTGCTTGCTGTTGAACAGCAGCAGAAACAAAGCTGAAATATTTTTTCCAGTGTCTGGTAGATAATGTTTTATTTAAGTAACTAAAGAATAAGTCTGAAAACAGACTTACTTAATAGACATTAAGTAGCTGGGGGGGGGGAAAAGTGCAAATTTCTCTTGATGGGGGTGGGAGAGGGTTTGTGTGTTTATATGAAATGTGGGATTTTCCAGGGTCTACATAAACAGGCAGCATGAGTCTTGATACACAGGATTTATATTTGCTGGTCCTTTATATGTTGTTGAAAATGCCATTTCATTTTACTATCACTACAATTTTTAAGTGATTTTGCTCCACCTTTTTTACATTTCACATGTCATAATTCTTGTGTTAGCTCAGATCTGTTAAAGCCTATGGCTACCTACTGAAAACAGGAATGACTTTTTAAAAACAAAAATAGAAAGGCAGGTATATAAACAATTTCATATAGCTGTGTGTTCTTCTAACCTCCTTTTAACATGCTGCTGGTAGTAATAGATCAATAAGTTTAAAGGTATGAAGAGCGTTCCAGGAAAGCTACAGTCCCACTCTAGAGACCCGAGGTTGGTAAGGCAGTATGGAGAAATAGAGGAAACAAAATGATGTTTCAAATAGTCTTGCCAGGAGCTGAATTTTCTCCACCTGTGTGATAAGAGTTGATTTTCAGACTCCTAAATCCTGATCACACTATGTCTGAAAGGGCTCTGCTGTTCAGCGGAAGGTGAAGTGAGACTAAAGTTGTCAGTGCTATATTAAGATTGTCCAGCTTTAAAAGTGTTTCTATTCTGTAAAGGAAATTGGCCTTGAAATCCAAATTTCATTTCACTGTTTATTCTTTTTCTTTTGACGGATTGGATCTTAACCTCCTGTTTGCTTCATTAAGGTAATAACATGTACAGACCTAGGCTGCAGCGGCGTTTGAAAAGAAATGCAAAAGCAAGGACATAGGTGATTTCCAGGGTGTCCTCCTACAGCAGATGGAAGTGGCAAGGAGTCACCTCAGTGTCACCTCACAGAACAGGAGGTGGCAACATCCCTGACAGTATTAATCTTGCCTATGGGCAGGTTGGTTGCATTTTCCAGCAGCCCTTTTGCCTGCCAGGTTAGTCAATGGTATTAGTACACCTCCTGAAGCAGTGCAGCTAGGGGCAACATCTGGCTGTTCCCAACTGGAGAGGCAAAGGAAAACTTAAATGGTCACAGACGTGGATCTAATCAATGCTTAACTTTTGGACTTTCAACAGAACGAATGTTCAGGAGGTGTATGAGCAGTCCTTGGAGAGCACAGTGGTTCCTGGCTGGGCTCTTGGTCCTTTGCCAGTGCCTTGTCAACAGGTGTCATCAACCCAAAAAAGCACTGCCCTCCCTGCCAGCGGCGGGGATCCTCTGGCATTCCCACTGCACAGCTCTGCTGGCCAGCAGGAATGACCCATAGGTCAGGAATGAGAGGCACTGCTGGGGTGGCACACTGCAGCTGCCTTGACATTTGCCTTGCCTTTCCTGAGGACAAAGCAGGGATTTCAGACTCCAAGTCTAGCAACCTCATAGATCAGTAAGGGAGGAAAAAATAAAAACAAACAATAAAAGCACCAAAAAGGGAAACGAAGTGATACGCGAGTTGCTTGTAAGAATTAAGTTGTTTTTTTTTTTTTTTCTTAGCCCAAGGATTAACCTGTAGCTTTGAAATTGGGAAGGTACAAGAGGTAGAGAAATTGTTTCAAATGTGCTGGAGGAGAATTCTACTGCTAGGGGGCAATGTACAGTAAGTAAAATCACTCGGTATCTAGCAAAAATTTTAAAAAAGAACCCAAATCCAGAAAATATCTGACATAATGGTCAAGTGTGAGGTGCCCCTGCCCATGGCAGGGGGGTTGGAACCCTATCATTCTGTAATTCTATGATATTGCATATATTAGCATTTCTTCTGCAGAAGGCATAGTATAAAGAAAATGTGCAGCCTTTATTTATATATGTGTGTATATAATTTGTTTTTTCATATATATATCTCTGTGTTTGCTCAGCTTCCTCAGTATGCTTCTTCACTATTGCAAGGTCATTACCGATTCTGAGAGCTGCACACAACACTTTTGGTTAATTCATATGAAACAAATGTCTTCAGTTTAAGGAATCTAATCTGCATACAGTAGTATTTCAGAATACTTTGGGGAAGAACTGATGTTATGTCATTATAATACCAATTCACTCAGGGAACTCATTCTCTATGACCCTTAATTTTATGTTCTGAATTTTATCCTAATTTATATAATCACAGAATCACAGAATCCCAGACTGTTTTGGGTTGGAAGGGATCTTAAAGCTCATCCAGTTCTAACTGCCTGCCATGGGCAGTGACACCTTCCACTAGACCAAGTTGCTCCAAGCCCCATCCAGCCTGGCCCTGAACACTGCCAGGGATGGGGCAGCCACAGCTTCTTTGGGCAACCTGTGCCAGTGCCTCAGCACCCTGAGAGGGAAGAACTTCTGCCTAAGAGCTCATCTCAGTCTCCCCTCTGTCAGGTTAAACCCATTGCCCCTTGTCCTGTCCCTGCAGGCCCTCGTCCAAAGCCCCTCTGCACATTCCTTGTTGGCCCCTTTAGGCACTGGAAGCTGCTCTAAGTTCTCACTTGAGGCAGAAAGATATCTATGTGAACATTTAAAAGTCTTGAATAATTTTGTCTTGCAACACTTCTGCCTCTTCTTTGTTGAGAAAAAGTAGTACATCAAACTTAGATTTCTTTGACTTTTTTGTTCTAGCCACTTTCAAATAAGCCAGCTTCGGCAAAGTCACTGGTTTTAGACTAACCAATGAAATAGCTGTTCATTTATATATATATATATATATCATCATGCAGATTTGCTAATTCCATTTTAGAACTAGTACAGGATGCTTCTGTTAAAAGTGTATTGTGTGAATGCAATTTTCCATTTATTTTGAAAAAAAATCTGGTGTTGTTTTTTTTTTTTTTTTTTTTCTTTTTTTCCTGCCAATATTCAGTGTTTAGATGTGATTATGACTAACGTTAAAAGTAGATGATCAAGTCAGAGGCTAGTAATGCAGAATATACCCATTTCTAGAGCAGATTTTCAGTTCTAGTTCACCTGGTCATCAAAACCCAAGGAAGGAGCATTATCCAAATAAGTAAAAGTTAAAGCATAACATGTCAAATTTCTGCAGTGGAAAATCTATCAGTTAAATACTGTTAATTTTTGCAAGAAGAGTTGGAGGAGTTTTACAGATGAAGTTTGAACAAAGGAGCAGATGTTTGCAAGTTTGAGGGGGTTTTATTAATTTGTATCCTATATTGTCATTCATATAAGTTGATCTACTTCAGATGAATATAGTGCATGTATATTTAGTGCTGGGAATGGCACAGAGCCCCTTGTACCTGGTGCATCTTACATAGAAATACTTTCAGAATGTCTAAAACATATCCAACTTTGTTGCAGTTCGCAAGGTCTTTGTAGTATCTCCATGCTCTGAATTGCAGCTGGTGGCTCAGGGTAATTCATTAAATCCCTAGATTTCTGGGAAAATCCCCCCAGAGAGCATCAAGGCAGTTGGAGAGCTGCTGCAAGTATCTGGCTATTTTCTTGCTGTCCCATTTTACCTCACCCCTTACCAAAAAGCTGTTAAGATAGCTGTATGGTCACATACCCTATGGAGCTTTTTGTGAATATAAATGCTACCTAAAAGCCTGTTCTTTCATATTACCTATGAAAAATGGAACATTATTAACAGGAAATATGGGAATAACCCAGCAGCACTGGTGCTAAGGAAGGTAGAAGTTCTATACACTGATGTTCACCAAATACTTCCTCAAACCTGGTTCATGCGTGGGATAGAAATTGGTATCAAATGCTTTTCAGCATTCTGCACTCTTACAGAATGTGGATGATTCAATGCAAGGAATACCTTAAAGTGTATCATTATATATTGTGTTCTTGGCAGGGTGCTCTACAGTTAGTAACAAATGCTGGTAAATGACAAAGCAATACATAATAAACTAAAAGAAGCATCGGGTGGGTCTATCTTCCAGGAATATTAGGAACTTCTGCTCTCTTAAAATCCATGGGTTTCCTAACAACTGCAACTGTGGATACAGAGGAGAAAGGGCTAGTTGGTTATATGGCTGTGTTGAAATATGTTGAATGCTTCTTCAAACCATTGTTGTAGTGTTTTCTGCTTAGTAAATAGAAGAGAGTGGATTAGTTAATGCTGCAAAGCTAGCAATTTTCACAATACTCTCCTTTTTCAGCTCCCAACAGAGAGATTAATATGTGACTCTAGCTGAATTAAGACACACATGTGCTCTATACTCTTCATATTTCATCTACTATCTTGCCATAAATAATTCTGAACATGAATTTATTTTGAGATGAAATTATTGTTCTTGTTTAATACAATTAACTCAAAATAGAGGTTGATGTTTTTAAGTCTTTAGAAAACTCTATCCCATATAAAAAGTCTCTTGTGTTCCACAAGAGACTGGTTTGTCCTCTGCCAAATCAGCATAAGTGCAGTAGGTATAATCCCTGTGCGTTTGTAGTTACCGAAATGGCTTGGATGGCTTTACTTAGTATTACATCCTGACATCATCTTGAAGTAGAGAAATACAACTTGCTGTAATTAAGATTGTATCATTAAAGTTCTCCCATTTCACATCTTTTCCAGTAGATATAATGAACCAAACTGGTATGATTCATTGTCTACCTGAGGTATTTATTCTTTCCAATATACTGCCAAGTTACAGATGGCTAAACAGCAGTGTAAATATATGCTCGCAGCTAGGTGATTGTTTGGGCTTGCACAATAGCACTGAATCATTTGAGCAGGTCTCCTTGCTCTCTACTGTGGACTTAACAAATGCTGCTCAGCAGTGCAGCTCCAGAGCACCGTTAGCTTGTTTGTACTCAATGAAGCGTGTGATTTTCTGCTCTAAACCTAATCCATCCCAATTGCAGTTTCTAAACTAGCACTTTTCAGTTCACAGGTTCATTGTGAAATACTCAGTATAGTCAGATCCATACTCAATAGAATCCCAGACTGGCTTGTGTTGGAAGGGACCTTAAAGCTCATCCAGTTCTGACCGCCTGCCATGGGTAGGGACACCTTCCACTAGACCAGGTTGCTCCAAGCTCCTTTAACCTGGCCTTGAACACTGTCAGGGATGGGGCAGCCACAGCTTCTCTGGGCACACTGTGCCAGCGCCTCACCACCCTTACAGGGAAGAACTTCTGCCTAAGAGCTCATCTCAATCTCCCCTCTGTCACGTTAAAGCCATTCCCCTTTGTCCTGTCCCTACAAGCCCTTGTCTAAAGACCCTCTCCAGGTTTCTTGTAGGCCCCCTTTAGGCATTGGAATGCTTCTCTCAGGTCTCCCCAGAGCCTTCTCCAGGCTAAACAAGCCCAACAAAATGCAAAAGGAGGAAAAGGAGACAGGATTTTTATAGCACTTAAGTTATTGTTTCTAGAAAGTTGCTTCAGGCATTCTTTTAAATAAAAACCTAGGTGGTTATGCTGACAAAGTTCCAAAAGTTGTTGTATTACTAAATGAGTATTTTACAGCTATAGAATAAAACGTGTACATCGGATTCTGCAGCTTATCACATTTGTTTCAATTCCCATGTGTTCCGGGAGTGTGTGCTTATCATAGAATCACAGAGTGGTTTGATTTGGAAGGGACCTTAAAGCTCACCCACTTCCATCCCCTGCCATGGGCAGGGACACCTTCCACTAGACCAGGTTGCTTCAAGCTCTGTGCAACCTGGCCTTGAACACTGCCAGGGATGGGGCAGCCACAGCTTCTCTGGGCAACCTGTGCCAGCGCCTCAGCACCCTCACAGGGAAGAACTTCTGCCTAAGAGCTCATCTGAATCTCCCCTCTGTCAGGTAAAACCATTCTCCCTTGTCTTGCCCCTACAGACCCTTGCCTAACGTCTCTCTCCCCAGAGCCTTCTCTTCTCCAGGCTGAACAAGCCCACCTCTGTCAGCCTGTCTCCAGAATAGAGGTACTCCAGCTCTTGGATCCCATCATTTGTCTTGTCTTCTTTGTGCTGCATAAATACAGGTAGCTCAGCCTCTACTTGCACACTTTAAGGCCTCTGACCATTCTTACACAAACTTGTTCAAGTTTGTCAATGTCCTTCTTGTGTTGGGGAGTCAAAACTGGACACAGAAGCTGTGTTCTGGGAAGTGTCAAATAAAGAAGATTGCTTTCTTAGATCTGCTGCCTTGGCTTTTTTACTAATGGAGTCCTATATGCAGCTACCCTTCACCACTGAAGACAGTCACTTACTTTGAACCTGTCTACTAGGACCCTCAAGTCCTTTTCTGTGGAACTACATTTTATCCACTTCATTCCTAGTTTGTGCTTGAGACTAGTCTGTCCAAATGCAGGACTTCATATCTGACTTTGTTGAGTTCCATGAGGCTGTTCTCAGGCAATTCTTCCAGCCTTTGGAGATCCCTCCAGCTTATCAGCTATGCTCAGTTTTACTTCGTCTGCAAACTTGTTTGGGAATGAGATTTTCCTGGTCTCTTCCTTCCACAGCAGCCCTGAAGTTCAATCAAATCCAGACAAGTAGTTCGGTGAAGAGGAATAGCATGCTCTTAGTCTAAGACATAGCTAATGAACATGCAATATCTATCTTCCCCTCATAAGCTTAGGGGCAACTCTAGGTAGGAGGGAAGTATTTTTCCTAATGGGGTAATTGTGTAAGACATCTGCTGTTATCTGCTCCAGGGTCAGTGTTGACTATTTACAACAACAGCCTGTTGTAATATAGCTGCTATTACAGCGTGCTACTCTGCTTGGTTTTGTGGTTCGTTTCTGGGGGAAAGTTAATTTGGTATCCATTCTAAAATTTTTGCGTTATCTTCACTCATTAGACAACCAAATCCAGTTCCTGTGTGGTTAATAAAAAAGGCCATAATGCTGCAGTGTTTTATTTTAATGCCAAAATGAATAAAATCTTGGAAATCTTTGCCTTCTATTGCTAGCATAAATGCACATATGCAAACACTGGTTTGCATTTTGTCTGGTTGCTTAGTTGGTAGGGAAATTTTTACATGAAATCCGTTAACCCATCTATAGTCTTCAATAAGAAGCAGAAACATATGGATGTCTGGCAGGGTGAGAGGGAGCAAACCTGAGACTTTCAAGATTTACTTAAATAAGAATGGTTCCATAAATCAGATACAGTGCACAGGGACTTGAGAGGAAACCCACTGCTTAGTTTTTCAGCATGAACAAGTGCTTGTTGAAGACAATGCCTGCTGAAAAGGGGAAAACTCCGTGCCACCTATTGTCACCAGCTCATTCTCAGACTGTCTTTTTTCCCCCCTTTTTTCCTTCTTTTACTGAGAAATAAAGCTACTTTATGAGACCACAGAGTAAACACATCCCGAGACAGCAGTGCTTAAAAGTTAACCGAGCACTCCTCCTCCAGAAGAGGAAACCTATGTAGGGCTAAAGAGGACTGTGGAGGAGGCAGGGAGAAGGGGTGGGAGCCCTGCTCAAGGGCTCATTGGCAGAAGAAGGCAGGAACAGGATACGTTTCACCTTTTGGGTGGCTCTGGGAGGAGCAAGGGTTGGGATTAAAAGTGTCATGATGAAACTGTGCCTTTTCTTTCCAGACGCAGACAGGACGTTCTGTGGGGTGGATTTTCTGCCAGAAGATCTCAAAGAGGCTCCGGAGGAGACAGAAATGAGGGTGAACAAGACATATTCCTGTCTACCTGCTGAGGAGAAGGGGATCCACATCATCAACATCCGAGCTATAGAGGATATAGGATATGACCAGCATGAGAGTACAGTGAGTAAATGACTTGCCAGACATGTCATAACTGGTGTCCTTCACTTTACTCCTGAGCTTATTTCTCATTCTTTCCATTCCCAGGATTCTCTGGAATCTTCTCCCTCCTTTTTTTCAGAGGTGATGAGGATTGCCACCAGCCATAGTACACACTAATTTAGTGAGGTTTGTTCTTTGATGTGAAGAAGGAAAGCAAGGGATCCTTATTTAACCTGTAGCGTAAAAAGGATCTGGCTGCCCTCCAAGTAAAGAATCTGGCAACGAGGCTGTGACAGCTTTTAAATCTCTTGGGCCATAAAGAGCAGAACAGAAAAATTGTCCAAAATTTCATGCAACAGCTATTGTTAATGTAGGTATAACTAATATTCTGTATCACGCAATAGAGGTTCAATTTCCAGTGTCATTAATTGTGCCTTGGTGGATTCTTTAATACTAATTTTAAAAGTAATCTGAGTATCCAAAAGGATTGGGAGTTGGTTATGTCATAAACACATAAAAAGGAGTTTATTCAGGTGAAGGAACTGAGGTGGAGTGAGATATGTAACAGTTCTCCTTGGGGAAAGCTGTATCAGACAAAGCAATGTTGAATTAATTGTGCTTGTGATTAATTGGGATGGATCATGTAGGAATAATTGTGTCAGAGTGTAAACATCCTTCCTGCTGTGGTAAACTGAGATGTTTCTCTGTCTCATTTGCACCTGAATTGACATGGACTTTACATGGTCCAAGTCAGTGTAACTCATTGTAGCAGCGCTTCAAGAAAGGATGTGGCCTGAGTACCTTTCAGCATTAATACCCCATCTGTAAAATAATCTAACCCTTGATTTCTTCAGAACAGGACCACCAGGCTTTGAGTTTTTCAGCTGCATTCCTTTCACAGTGGCATAAAGCTATTCCTGTATACTAATATACATATTGAGGCTTTAGTATGTCCACAGTGCAGCATCTTCTCCTATATCATCAGTGAGGCCCCACAAGGATCAGCTTTTCAACAGAAAAGGTGAATGAATGTGAAGAAGCTCTCATTCAGTCTCTGCAGTGTGACACCTCCGCTTCCCTGTGCAGTGGGTCAAAGAAAGAGACACCAGGGATTTTTGGTGTCTTTTTCTCCAGCCAGGATATGCTCTAGGAAAAGAGGATACACTGATCTCTCCTGAGCTCCTCAAGTAGTTAGAAGAACCTGGTGTGTACTCACCACTGTCATCTTCTAGAGCCATTTTCAGGCCTGCCCATTTCCCTTATCTATTAGTCTCCAGAACAGGCCAGTTAATTTGTCGTTCATAAAGTCAACACAATGAAGGTAGGAACTTTTTGGGGTCTGAGTCTTCTGCCTATTTTATCTCCCTGCATTGGGTTCAGCCCAGTTTAGACCGGATATTAGGAACAGTTCCTTCCCCGAGACGGTGTTCAGGCATTGGAACAGACTGCCCAGGGCAATAGTGGAGTCATTGTCCCTGGAAGTGTTCACAAACCGTGTACACGAGGTGCTCAGTGCTATGGTTTAGTGGTGGCTTCGGCTGTGCTGGGGAATGGTTGGACTTGGTGATCTTAAAGGTCGTTTCCAACCTCACTAATTCTATGATTCAGAAATTGATGTTTAATTAATCAATGATTAATACAGCTTTAAAATAGAAATACAATTAGTTACCTTCAAAGAAATTCCAGTGTTCCTGTATGTTGTTTACAACTCTTTACTTTGAGGCTTTATAACCTGAAAATCCAGTTAGCTAATATTCCTTTATATTTTGCTTCTACAGAAATTTGCATAACTAACTGAGTTGCCCTCCACAAGCAGACTGTCAGCTTGCTTAGACACATATTCTGGATTCACAGGTGCATGCCATTAATTATGAAGCAGTTGGAAAGGAATACTTAATAATGGACTTCTATATTGTATTATGCTTAAGAACTGAATAGGAATTTCTAGACAGGGCACAAACAGGAGCAGCCTGTGCCCTAAAGAATGTGTTATTGTTATGGTTAAATAAGAGAGATGTGGAGCAGGGGAAAGAGGGAATAGGACATAGAGTGAATGACATAGTGGCAGCAGATGCTAATTTGTTTTACTCTGTGTTTATGTATTTGGAGCAAAGGGTTTAAGTTCAATGGAAAAGAGAGGTGTGATGCTGGAGGATCCCACTGCAAGCAGCTGTGTGTGCTTCAGCCCAGAACCCCCCCATGTGCTGGGCTGCATCCCCAGCGTGTGAGAAGCAGGTCAAGGGAGGGGATTCTGCCCCTCTACTGTGCTGTGGGGAGAACCCCCCACTGCAGTCCTGTGTCCAGCTCTGGGGAAACAATACAAGAGGGATGTGGAGCTGTTGGAGTGAGTCCAGAGGAGGCCACAGAGGTACTGTGAGGTCTGGAGCAGCTCTGCTCTGGAGACAGGCTGAGAGAGCTGGGCTGGTTCAGCCTGGAGAAGAGAAGGCTTCTTAAGGGGGGATCTTAGAGCAGCTTCCAGTGCTTAAAGGAGCTACAGGAAACCTGGAGAGGGACTTCGGAGAAGGACCTGTAGGGACAGGACAAGGGGAATGGCTTTAACCTGACAGAGGGGAGACTGAGATGAGCTCTTATACAGAAGTCTTCCCTGTGAGGGTGCTGAGGCACTGGCACAGGTTGCCCAGAGAAGCTGTGGCTGCCCCATCCCTGGCAGTGTTCAAGGCCAGGTTGGATGGGGCTTGGAGCAACCTGGTCTAGTGGAAGGTGTGCCTGTGGCAGGGGGTTGGAACTGAATGAAGTTTAAGGTCCCTTCCAACCCAAACCAGTCTGGGATTCTATGAAAAGAAGAGAGAAACAGATAGCAAAGGCAGGCATGGAGTGAAGCTGTGAGGGACTGAGGAGGTGCAGACCTGCAGCCAAGCTGGCCCTGGGCAGGCATAGTCAAGTCAGGCTTTGGAAGGTAAGAAATGTTCTGCATTCCCACTTCAGACTGCCTGGCATCTCGGGCTCTTGCTCTCTGCAGTCCTTGTTGCTTGGTATTGCTCTGCGCTCATCTTATTACACTTGTCTAATTACTTACACTTCCTCCTCCTTCCAAACTCAGAAAGTTGGGGTTTCCTGCTTGAATTTGTTGTATGAGTAAAAATTTTGCCAAGGCAAAAAAGGGAGATCAGTCTGTCTCTTAGATGCAATGATTTATAGTTAAGGTAGCTGGGACGTGCCCTCCCCAAAAGGATGTTCAGATAAAGATGCAAATTTGTGTAACATTGGGTGGGTTTTGATGACGTTTGGCCATATTAGCTGTGATATACTGTGCAGTAAACTCAGAGATTGGTCTTTTAATCTGGTTTTTAAATAGCTCTTTCTAGATAACTTAGATTCATGGTCTTATGCGTGAAAGCAGAGGGTATACACATCCCAATTGGATTTTGACTGATACAATTTCTAACTCATAGCCAACTGGTATCATTTTGAGCAGAAGTCCTTTTCCCTACATGTAGACTTAACATACTCATGTAAAATTAAAGGCCAGAAAATGTTCCTGAAATTATCCACTCATTTTTTGTAGAAAAATACACACCGCATTTTTTGTAAAAACAAATGCAAGTTACCAGTGAATTTTCATGCTTTTTAAATGGTCTGTGTATCTCGAAGGGTAGACTCGTGAATTAGGCATGGTAAGTGCTATTGAAAGGCGAAATGAATAATTGTTAGTACTTTTTTATGTTTCTACAGTTGCCCTGGGCAATTTTTCAGATAAATGGTTGGAAATGGAATTATGTTTTAAGTCTTATATCTCTTGCATCTTGCAGCACTTACACAGCGTTAATTCAAGATGGGAATAAAACCTTTGGCACCATTAGATTGCAAAGCCACAAAGGTTTTATATAAGTGGGGAAAAAAAAGGTGATGGACTCAGTAAGCAGTAAACTTTCCTGGCTATGGGCCAACTGTAGTTTTGGCCTGGCTTCTTGACCAGCTGGCTCCCTTCAATCTGTATCTAAGATGATCTCTTTCTCAGATGATACAAACTTGCAAGGATAGATAAGAGAAGTGAGAAATGTTTCCACATGATATTAATCTATTTGTCAGAATTGAAACCCAGATATGTCTTGAGTGGAAAAAGACAGATGATCTTAGTGGTGATTAACCCCCAAAGGAGAAAACCAAATCCACCAAGTAGATGGCTTATGAACTAATGTGCTAGTAGTTAGATTAAATCCCAGTCATTTTATCTATTTATTTCTGGCCAATGAAATCCAGCTGGCTAGCTGTAAAATTGCAGGTGTTAACTTGCAAAATTGTTTTGAGTAATTACTGGGGGGGCTCCTCCCCTCTGCTTGCTGTTTGAAGATAGGTCAATGTGTGCTCCAGGCAAGGAGTCCTTGATACAAGGATATGGTCTGTCTGGTGTCCATGTTGGCACGTGTACTCATTCTTCTTCCCCTCTCTCCTTCTCTACACCCCCATTCCCTGCTTCCAGTTATTAAATTCCCTATCCAAAAATCCAGATGCTGACTGCAAATACGGACTCTACTTCAGAGATGGCAAGAGAAAAGTAGACTACATCCTAGTTTATCAGTACAAGAAGTCCTCAGCGGGGAGGACAGTCATCAGGAGAGCTCATAATGATTCAACTGCCCGGAGCACCAAGCAGGAGCAGCCCCTTCCTGGGAAAGGAGTGCAGCTGGAGATGGGGGAAAGCGAGCCTCACATGGATTACCACGAAGATGACAAGAGATTTCGCAGGGAGGAGTACGAAGGGAACCTTGTGGAGGCTGGCCTGGAACTGGAACACGATGAGGATGTAAGGAGCCATTTCAAAGACAAAGACAAGGAGGATAACTGGTGATTGAATCCTGGGAGATGTTATACAAGCTGAGCTCTTCCAGAATTTGATTCCAGTTCTGGCAGCTCCATCCTTGCCCAGTGATTTAATTCACTTCACAGCAATGGGCCGTGGTGGTGTTAATGCTGCAGTGAGGTGAAGTTCCTTACTTTTCTTGGCCAGAACTCATGGCACATCCACTTTTGCACAGCTTGTTGATGTATTGCCATATCTAGATGTGAGACTTAGACTGCTCTCAACTTTGCTCCAAGTACTAATCCCAGTTTAGTGGGTTTACAGTATGCTGTGGTTTGGAGCCACTGGTAAATCCAGTTCTGATGAACAATATCTGATACTGACAGTGGCATTTCTCTGCCTCAGTATAGACTTCAGGGGAATGCAATTTGCTCAGGAGGTTCCGGTACGTGCTTTAGCTGGAGCACGTGGGTCTGTGTTATAGTTTTCTCTTTCCATTCTTAGATATGAACAGTACAGCTTGCAACACTTTCACCTGTACCCTGAAAACAACATATTCTATTAAAAGACCATTAGACCCTGTGAAAAATGATGTGTGTGAAGCACTGCCAGCGTATGATTAGTAGGAATAAGCAGGGCTGTATTGACTTCAAAGAAAACTATTATAATTAACTGATCCAACCGATATGCCTGAAATTCCTGTGAAGGAGGGTAAACATTTATGCTGGTTTTAGTTACTGGATCTGAGAGTTGAGATCAGACCTGTGATCCGTGTGTTAAAAAACTAAATCTGCCACCTATTACCCACAGATTACAGGCAGATACATAATGAAAGATATATAATATATATATATATCATATGTCTATCTTAGGGAGAGACCTTGTAACAGTCTTCCAATACTTAAAGGTAGCCTACAAGAAATCTGTAGATGGGCTTTTAATAAGGGCCTGTAGGACAAGGGGGAATGGCTTTAACCTGACAGAGGGGAGATTGAGATGAGCTCTTAGGCAGAAGTTCTTCCCTGTGAGGGTGCTGAGGCACTGGCACAGGTTGCCCAGCGAAGCTGTGGCTGCCCCATCCCTGGCAGTGTTCAAGGCCAGGCTGGACGGGGCTTGGATCATCCTGCTCTAGTGGAAGGTGTCCTTGCCCGTGGCAGGGGGTTGGAGCTGGATGAGCTTTAAGGTCCTTTCCAACACAAACCAGTCTGGGATTTTTGATTTGTATGATCTAGGAAATAAACCACATATTTTGCATGTTATAATGCAAAAAATCACTTTCATTTCTCTGTCCCCCAGATGGATGTAAGACTTGCTTTCTGTAAAACTTGCAATTTGTTGTAGTGAACTGGAAGCTTGCTGAGCAAGCCATAGATAGTTAAATCCCTAGCAAAGTCGGAGGTCCCCACCTATGACACGTAATATTGTTTGAAATGACAGATGAGGGCTCAGAGTTCAAGCCAGAACACCATGAAAGAGAGAGAACTCTGCTCTTTCAGTACAAGATACCAAACCAGATCAGGAATGTATAGAGGTAAGAGCAAGCCACGGGGATTTGCCCTAGCTTTCGTATCCAGTTCATTCAGTGTAGGGGGAAAAACCTGCAATCCTTTGGGCTTGAAAAGCACACCCCAAAGTTGCACTGGAGGCCATACTAATTGTAAAGAGAGCAAAGGTTTGTTAAACAGATTATGTCTGCTAAGCCACTGAAACTCCCTTCCGTGAAATAAATCCGAAGGTGATTTGGAAGCCATGCCCTGTGAGAAGCCTGGCAGTTATTTATGACCTCTGAGTAACTGATTTCTAGAAAGCCAGTGTGGAATGTTGCTGCATGAAAGCTAGTTATTATAATTATTGCCTGAACTGACACAGCAGTGAGATTAGAAAGATTCATTCAAGCTTCTTGATCTTCTGTTTGCTGAGTGCCTGCTAGTTTAATGTAATTTCTCCAGTGGCTTTGGAATTATGACTCCTTTGAAATTATTGACTCCTTGGAAGTCAGTACAGGTGCATGTGAGACTGTCAGGGGCAAAATTCAGCTTAGAGAACTCATGGGATGCAGGCGAATATTATCATTAACTTTGCTCCTTTTTTAATTTTTTGTTTTGTTTAATTCTACCTACCAGGTTTCCTAATTAAAATCATAGAATCGTAGGATAGAATCATAGAATAGTTAGGTTTGGAAAGGACCTTAAGGTCATCAAGTTCCAACCCCCCTGCCACGGGCAGGGACACCTCACACTAAACCATGTCATCCAAGGCCTCATCCAACCTGGCCTTGAACACTGCCAGGGATGGAGCGTTCACAACCTCCCTGGGCAACCCATTCCAGTGCCTCGCCACCCTAACAGGAAAGAATTTCTTCCTTATATCCAATCTAAACTTCCCTTGTTTAAGTTTTATCCCATTACCCCTTGCCCTATCACTACAGTCCCTAATGAAGAGTCCCTCCCCAGCATCCTTATAGGCCCCCTTCAGATACTGGAAGGCTGCTCTGAGGTCTCCACGCAGCCTTCTCTTCTCCAGCTGAACAGCCCCAACTTTCTCAGCCTGTCTTCATACAGGAGGTGCTCCAGGCCCCTGATCATTCTCGTGGCCCCCTCTGGACTTGTTTCAGCAGTTCCCTGTCCTTTTTATGTTGAGGACACCAGAACTGCGCACAGTGTTCACTTCTGTACCTGAGACTGCTTTCTTCCTTCAGTTCTGATCCAATGGGACACTGAGCAGCTCTTAGGAGGCAGCAGGGACTCTTTCAGCTCAACACACTCAAGAAATCATATTATTTGGCTGGATGCCTGTACTTCAGATTTAACTGTCTTAGCCTGTATTTGTGTCCATAGTCATTAGCTTTTATTTCGCAAACCATTTTGATCTGTTTAAACTTGTGGTAATTGTTCTGGAAGACAATTGCATTTTTGAGTCAAATTTTATAGCAGCTCAGCACAAAGAGGTGTTCAGTGATTGTTCTGTTAGAAACTGGCTGTCCCAAAGTTTTATTGTGTGGTGGTAATAGTAACAATGGTTTGTTCCTGAAATACTTGTGAAACACAAGGGGAAAAATATCTGGTTTCCTTTCTTCAGTAACCTTTTGCTTTTTTTCAGTAAACCTCTTGCTTTTTTATTTAAAGACTAAAATCCATGGGATTGGATTCGTAAAAATACATGCACCATGGAATGTGTTGTGTCGAGAGGCTGAATTTCTTAAGCTCAAGATGCCCACAAAAAAGGTAAGTCCTGATTTTCTTTTTTTGCTCCTCTGGAAGGTATAGTTTAAACATATCTCTGAGCACCTTATAAACATGGACTTTTCTTCCCATAAGTGTTTTTAAAATAGTTAACTAATCGGTACAGAAAATAAGTGCCACAGACTTGCTTACTCGGGAAAGCAGAAAGAATAGACGGAAGGAGGAATGGAAATCCAGAATTCCTGGCAGGTACCTGTACACAGTGGGAGTTATCTCATATGATGCCGCATCTTCACATTGTGTTTTAAAAGGAGAAGTTGTAACTGATGATGACATTTCTGTGTGTGTTTCAGAGGCTTTTTCCTCACCCGAAACACTGGACTGCTAAAAATGATAATGAGGGTAACAATTTGTTGCAGTCTTGCTGAGTTTAGTGAGTAGTCATATACATCATTAGTCATGTTTACAGGAGTTGGGACTACTGTACCACAAAATAAATTACCTTTCAGAAGATTTGAAATACCATTAAAGAAATGACAGTGTATTTTCATCAGTTCTAATTCATCTGTGATAGATTGCTACCTGTTCACTGAGCATAGCTTAGAGATGGATTAATATTTAAACACTTACTAAGTGCACATCCCAGACTACAGAGGGAAGTCTATAATGGAGCAAGAGACAGTCTTAAAGCCCAGCGTCAGTTGTTACAACACTAAAGCCACACTTTTGGTTTGGATTTCAGATTAATCCCCCTTATTGCCTCACTTACCACTGATTTAAATCGACAGCACAGTAAGATAAAAAAAGTCTGCTGTGATCCTGTGGTTAAAGCTGCTTTGCCACAAAAGAGAAGGTACATGGACATTCTGTGGGGCTTTTTACTGAGTGTGAAAGAGGTCACCGAGCCCTGCAGGCATGGCCCAGGAGAAGTCATGTGCCTGAGAACACCCTCAGATCCCTAAAGCCTTACTTCCAGACAAGCGTCTTCCTGCAGTGGGAGACTGGCCCTGAATCTGCACATAGTTTATGTGGCTCAGGGAGAGAAGCCTGTAAAATCCTATTCTGTGACCTGCTAACACAATTTCTGCATTTAGTGCTACAGAATTGCAGTTGCAATTCAAGATATTGTGGTTCCTTTATATGGAAAAGGGGAAACTGCTGAAACCTGCACAATGTTCCCAGGAAAGCCCCCTGAGAGAGGAGACCACTTCTGCTGTTTTGAACAGGGACTCACTGGCTCCTTCATTTTTTTGTCCCATTGCACAATGAAAATAGTAAATGCCAAAGAAGCTGGTGTCTCAGGAGCCGGTGCTGACTATATGTCCATTGCGCATCTCAGTCTGATTATTTGGAATCAAACACAGGCCATGTTTTAGCTCAGAAGAAGAGCAGTAGCCTTCCTCTGCTTGCCTTGGTTTGGTTTTCCCATCCTTCTGTCTTTCTGAATGTTTTCAAGAAGGTAACCTATACTTCTTGATAATTTATTGTGATGTATTTATGTAATGGATGGTTTATTCCTTACAGTTCACTATCATTTAAGGGTAAGCAAAAAGCAATGGGGTTTTACTGTTTTTCTTTTTGCCCACTCAGATGTATCAGATCAATCAGACTCACGGTCTTCTGAAAAAGATTAATTCTGTCATTCAAAAAATAACAGAACCAATTCAGCCAAAAGTAGCAGAACACAAACCTCAGACAGCGAAGCGCCTCTCCTACCCCTTCTCCAGAGAGAAGCAGCACTTGTAAGTGAAAGCTTTCTGTAAATGTCTATGTCAAGAGGTTCCAGCCTTTCTGCTAGTAGCTAAGGCACCAAAAGGTGACAGGGAAAATGGATGCCAATGCTTTCTTAGGGATTAGAAGAAATCTGGAGAGGAGATTTGGACAAGGGGGAATGGCTTTAACCTGACAGAGGAGAGACTGAGATGAGCTCTTAGGCAGAAGTTCTTCCCTGTGAGGGTGCTGAGGCGCTGGCACAGGTTGCCCAGAGAAGCTGTGGCTGCCCCATCCCTGGCAGTGTTCAAGGCCAGGCTGGACGGGGCTTGCAGCAGCCTGGTCTACTGGAAGGTGTCCCTGCCCCTGACAGGGGGTTGGAACTGGATGAGCTTTAAGATCCCTTCCAACCCAAACCAGTCTGGGATTCTGCGATTATTATAAAGAATATTTCTGTTTTGCAGTAAATATACTTTTTTCTTTTTACTCACTGTTGAGGAATGAGGCTTGTAGATCCCCTCTTGTGAAATCTTTGTGGTTTAGCTACTGTTGTGGTATATAATACATATCTATATAATTACACACATCAACTCTTAGACTTGCCAAACACGATTTGTAATGTGATTTGCAATAGTCTCTTTTCCATGTAGAACAAAATGCTTGGTGAAACTCATAGCCAAAGATGTGGGTTGATAAATTTCAGAATAATTTCAGTCATCCAGTATGGGCAGCTCAGACATGTTCTGTCAACCGGGCCTTGTCTTTGGAAATGTGATGAAGTTGGTGGTAGCTTTGCCTTCAATTTCGAATCAGAAAGATTAAGCTGTGAATGTGGGCGTAGGAAAAAATCATAAGGCGAGGTCCAACCAAAGTTTTGACTGCCCTGGATTGCTTTGCGGCTCCTCTTCCTTGGCCAACATCCCAGAGAAGAAGCTTTGAAGGTTGTGTTTATGTTTGTGCCAGCTGGAACAAATAACAGTCCTAGGGCAGGATTTCTTCATGGTACATAAAGGGGTTTTATTTTTTAATCAAGAAATGCAGAACACTGATGTAGTTGTGTGTGTCATTTGGGCCAGGCAATATTTGTGACATTTGACAAGTTCTTGGACTTGCATGTAGAATGTTCCTGCAGCTAAGGAGAAGGCCCTTAGGTTAGGTGTGGATGTACCTTATACTTTTTGCAGTGGTGGCTTTTTAAAGTGATCCTACCTGTGTCTGTGCTAAATAAGGGAGGCAAGAGCGGCCTCACAGGGTTTGATGTGCAAACAAGATGTAAAGATTATTAGGAAAATTCAAGGCCAGCAGTGGTTGGGAATTCAACTTCAGTGAGCATCAACAGCCTCTTGTGTACGGAAAACCCAGAAATATATAACTGGTGAACTCTTTAAAATATGACAGTTGAGATGTACTTTCTTTTTAACGAGGTTTCTACAAGCTATTCTTCAGTATTAGCTATGGGAGATCCACAGGAACAATAGAAATATTGAAATGAACAAGAAAAGCAGGATATTACTGGTTTTTTTTTTTTTTTCTTCTTTAACCTAATGGGCTTCCTTCTAATCTTTTAACAGATTTGATTTGTCTGACAGAGATTCCTTCTTTGACAGCAAAACGAGGAGCACTATAGTAAGTACCATATATAAATACTTTGTGGGGCATATTGTCTTAGTCGTGGTGTTAATAACCCCTTTGCCAGCTCTAGGGTCTTTCTACTCCTTCAGTGCTAGTTCAGGACTTCTCCTTTGTTAATTAAACAAGAAATCAAGGCTAGGACAGGAATATGATGCCACAAACTACATTCCAGTGCTTTCATTTGACTTACAGAACATAAAATGGAGTGGGGAAGAAGGTGTAGCCTCCTTTATAGCCAATGAGGGGGGAATTGCAATCCAGCCCATATGAAATCCAGGGCAGTTGGAAGGGTCCATGCCAAGCAGACTTGCTGCAACACATTTCAAGTATAATGTGGACTCTTTGCCCCATTCCACTGCTGCTAATCAGTGCATTGGAATGTGACTGTGAGCATGCTTTTATTTTATATTTAACATTAGCTTTTGGGGATGCTAAGTGGTTTCAAAAAGAGCTTATATCGCATTTATAGCTGCCTTTTCTTGTTATCGTGATAACGGGTGTTAAGATATCTAACTTCCCTTTCCTGCTTTGAAATTCCAGTGTGGCGACCCTAGAACGTAATTTCCCTGTAGCTTGAAATGCACTGGTTTGATGCAACCACAGGTTATCAGGGCTGTGTGTGTTTGACCAGGGAGGACAGATGCAGTAGAACAGAGATGGAAAAGAAAAAGACAAACACTGAATTGATTTATTTGTGATAAAGTATTTCAGTTGAGATATAAAAAAAAAAAAGCGCAGCTTTTGTA
Source organism: Neopsephotus bourkii (assembly GCF_033783945.1). Lineage (NCBI taxonomy): Eukaryota > Metazoa > Chordata > Aves > Psittaciformes > Psittacidae > Neopsephotus > Neopsephotus bourkii. The sequence continues at coordinate 522,027 of NW_026901264.1, read as the reverse complement.
TGTAGACTTTCCTTTACATGTCCAGATGTATGTTAAAAACCCTTGTAAGTACAAGAAACTTAAGGGAGCACAAGAAGAGTTAAAATTCATGGCAACAAGCTGAGAAAGATGGCAAGACAAAATGGCACTGTAGAACAAGAGGGTGAGCAAAACTAACTGAAACAAAAGGAGCTCATAGCAGAGGCTGGGAGGAAGAGGAAAGATGGGGGTTTTGTAAACCAGTCAAGGGACACTGGGCATATAACAAAAATGCTGGTAGTATGTTGCTTTGTTTGAAACCCCTGTAAGTCACCCAGTAATAGAAGACATGTTGAATGTTTCCCAAGCATCATTTTATCCTTTGTGTTCTTCTTTCTTTAAAGTTCTGTCCTGCCTTTCTCATAGGTACTTTTAAACCACAGTGCAAATATTGACCCTTCCACCCACTCCAAAACGAACAGGAATCTAATCACTGCCTGTGGGTCTTTGATGAATAGAAACTAAGCCAAAGACCTTTCACTTATTTAAAATAAAAATATACATTATATAACTGGAAATCTCTGTGACAGCCCTTGAACTCATGCTGCTCCAAGATGATGACAGACAGATGAGCTGTGGGGCTTGCTCTGCATGCTCTCACTTGTTTCCTTCCCTCTGGGAATTGGGCGGCAATCAAGTTAGTGCATGGGTTAGTGGTCATCCCAAAGGAAACTGGTCCCTGATTCCTCTGGCGGGCCAGGCAATGGGCAGCAGTTGCCTTTGAGGTTTTCCCCTAGTGCCCTCTCCCTGGCCAGCCTCACACTGGCACAGTGCTTGCCTAAAAGCACAAGATTGGCTGAAAGCTTCACCACTCAGGCAGCATGCTGAGATGTGCGAAGGTTATTTAACAATAAATGCAATAAATCCTAAAATAAAGACATCTGTTTTGCCACTGAGGTTGTGCAAACCCAGAAGTTTTAGGGTCACCCTCTGGTAGTCCAGTTTCTGATGAGCAGCTGCATGCTGTGGATATGTTAGGAGCGTGAAGCTCTGCTGAAATCCTTGGGTTGAAGCCAGCTTGTGCCGTCAGAGGTGAGGGAAGAGCTGGTGCAGCACATCGTGTGGTCCTGGTATAAGAGGGCTTTTGATCAGTAATCAATGTCTACCATAAGCAAAACCAGCATTTCTGATATGTGACAGGTTAGATGTTTCCCTGTTTCCGACAATCAATTATGTTGGTAGCTGGTATTTTGTTAAGCATTTCTCTCTTGCATGGAAATCTTTAAGTCCTGCTCTTCTGAATACCACGACTTTTATTAAAGAATGATGACTTCATCGGCATTGTGGTTTTGCCAATATTTGAGCTGTACACAAAAAGATCATGCTTTTCACTGGCAGTAGCTGAAGTAACCCTTTCGTTTCTTTTATTTTACTTCTATAGGTTTATGAAATATTGAAAAGAACAACATGTACCAAAGCAAAATACAGCATGGGTAAGGAACTCCATTTAGCTCTAAGATCGATACTGTTTTCAGGTATTGAAAATAAATGCAAGCTGTGGAGTTCAGGTTTTTCCCTGCTCTCTAATTTGATGTATGTGGATATAATGGTTTTATTTGGAACTTTAATTTAAGTAATGTAGCCATTTGGATTTTTTTCAAATATGAATTTATAGATTCAACTCTAAATTAAATGGTGAGCATATAGGCCCTGCAGATGTTAGTTGGGTCCTTTGCAGCAGGACTAGATGGTGATATAAACCAGTGGCTGATACCTGCTCTGCACTGGTTCAGTTTTGCACATACTGATGTGGATGAGGTTATTACCATGAATTTCAATAACTGCAGTGAAGGTCTGTGTCTTGATTCATTCCTTCTAAGTAGGAACCTTACATTTTTATCATGGGATTGCCTTTGAATGACTTAAATGGAATGGTCTTAATTGGTGACTGCTCCAAACACTGTCCTAAATGGAACTGAGATGACCCAGATTAAAAAGCCCAGGACTAAGGCATGGACTGAAAGTTGGCATATCTCTTAGCCCTTAGAGCAGTTGCTGCAAGTCAGTGAGTGTGAAGTTTGTACTGCCACAGCAAGTCACTTTTAGGATTTCAGCCTTAGGGCTTCACTGTAAAAACAATTCATAATGCAGGTAAGCATCAGTTGCAAATCAAGTCACCTTAAGATTTGTCAGCACTTAGAAACTTGATTTTATGTGTATTATGATAGATAGGTGTATACTTGACTGGGGGACCAGAGTTAATAAATAGTTACTGATAAACCAAATCATAGAAGGTAGAAGGATGAATTCCTTCAGATCGAAGCTTCTTAACAGTAAGCCAATAGAAACAAATTTGTAAGAGAAAAATGCATGTGAGAAAATGTTTGATAACTGTTGGAATCTGTTATGGTACATATTTGCCTACAAGCGCTTAAATAAAACAATGGGAACTTGAATTACAGGTAGTTCTGTTCAATATTGACCTATGAGCTGCTTAGAAATACATCAAATAATAGAAGAATAATTATGCCAGAAATTATTTCCATGCTTTGACTTTTCTGTTGAAGTAACAAAATACAATGTACAATTGTTGAGTCCTTATATATACTAAATTTTGGTGTTCAGCCAGTATTAACAGAACTGCTTCCCTGTAGCATGTGAAATCCAAATTAATCTGTGACTTTCAGGACCTTTTTTGAGCCTGGTGCTGGATCATTTTCATTGGAAATTACGTATTTGCACTCTTGAAAGGGGAAGGTCATACAGCTCAGTTTGAATTCTTGCTTTGTAATTGGTTAACTCGATTTATTTATTTTTCTTTCTTTTATGTGTGTGTGTCCAGAAATGGGAAACACATTAGAGATTAGTTGAATAGGGTAGAGACTAAAGGAAGGTAAGGTGTTAGGATTCCTGAATCATTCTGAGATTAGCAAGGCCACACAGTGCACCTAATAAAATGTCATTAGGCTAGCCCATCCATGGGTACACTCAGCCTAACTCAATCAGGTCCTTTGTGTTCCAGCACTGGAATGCTGGGTTACAACCCAGCAAAGGTGGCAAATAGATTTGAGCAAACACAGATAATGCTGCAACATTTCTGCCCAGCAGGAAAAAGGCAGCTGCCTAGTGAACACTGCAGTCTTTGTTATTTAGTATGAAAATTTGTGAAAATGTCAATGTGCCTTTATTGTTAAATGCTGAGATGTAGAAGGGTACTATGTAGCTCTTGGTCTCACAGCCCTACTAGTTGTTTCTGCAGATATGTGGAGACATTTGCAGACAATTCGTAGTGCTATTATAATCTTAAATAGGACTTTGAAAATCAGTGGTACTGCAAGATACTAAACCCTCCTGGAGCAGTTCCTTCAGCAGGTGATTAGTATTTCAAAAATGGTCAGGAACTTGAAAAATTCTCATTTCAAGAACAATCAAAAAAGTCTCAGGAACCCATTGTTCAGTGAGCTGTTTCCTGGTTCATAGTCACTGTTAATCCAAATCTAATCCCACACTTTTATCAATGAACTGATGGGCAACCTGGAGCACACTGTAGTACATCTTTTTTCTTTAGTTTTTCTAAGTACTTTTAAATTCTCCAAGATGCCATATATATTTGGCATTAATGAGCTTAGCCTTGCACAAAGACAAGTATAGAATCACAGAATAGTTTGGGTTGGAAGGAACCTTAAAGATCATCCAGTTCCAACCCCCTGCCACAGGCAGGGACACCTTCCACTAGACCAGGTTGCTCCAAGCCCCATCCAACCTGGCCTTGAACACTGCCAGGGACGGGGCAGCCACAGCTTCTCTGGGCACCCTGTGCCAGCGCCTCAGCACCCTCACAGGGAAGAGCTTCTGCCTAATGTCTCATTAAGTACTTGACTTAGTCTGATTCAGCACCCAAGACTGATATGTTAAATCCCCAAATATATCTTCACAGATAATATGGCACCTTCAGATGTGGGTAATACACCATAACTGGAAGTAGCTCTATTAATGCCAGCAGCTGCAGCGAGAATATCAGAGAAGTAATGTAGTGTAGCACATTACTTCTCTGATATTCTCACTTTGAGGGCTACAGCCCTCAAAGGTCCAATTCCAGCCAAGTGACCTTTGGGAGCCCCTCACTGTTGCGCCCTCCAAACTTGCACGTTAAGTCCTCCCAACCCACCTGTACTCTGGCCCCAAGTTAGGGAGCAATACCACACCTGAGGAAGCAGGACTCCTCAAAGTCCCTTTTGCCACATACATTTTATAGATGAAGCATTAATTGCTTTCAGCCTCATGCATGTCACTAATAAACGGATGTGTAAACAGGGAAAGGAGAGGGAAGAAAGAAGGAAGCTACCCTTTTAAATAAAAGACGAAAATGTGGTAAATATGGTGAGTATTATGCCAAGGTCTTTGCAAAGGCTTTCCCTACAATTTCTCTAATCAATCTGAAATCTGAATTCAAAACTTTGTGTGGATGATGCGTGCGTATGTGTATTCCCATATGCCATCAATTCCAGCCATATTCTTCACGTGATCCAGCCTTCTGCTACACACTTTCAAATCTGCAGGCTTGCCCTTCAATCAAACTGACTTTTCAGAAAATGCAATTTATTTTAATGACTAATTTCAAGTCATTGGCTTCTAATTCTTGATTCTCAAATATATATGACTTCCTCTTGCTCTCTGCAGTTTTCCATTTCATAAAATGAGTCATGTTTAATAACCTATATAATTAAAAATGAAACAACATGGAAAGGAATGAGATGGCAGGAAAATCATTATCTGACTGTTATTTTGAGGGAAATCTTCAGGAAGGATGATAAAGTGAGACTGTCTCACCTCAAAATTATAAATTACTATTATGTCTTTATTTTTTAAGGGATCACCAGCCTGCTTGCCAATGGAGTTTACAGTGCTGCATATCCTTTGCATGACGTAAGTGATCTTGCAATATATTTTACATGTCTACTACCTGACATCATTAATGTGTTGTTAATGGCATCATCTCAAACATCAGTGTTTTTGGGCATGACCTCCTGCTTGATTATATCACGACTGCAGTAACCTCTGCAGGTCGTTTCCATCATTCTGCTTGCTTTTAATGAATCCCCCACCTTTGTTCTGCCTCTGATGATCATAACTGACATTTGAATGTAACATTAGAAGAGTTGTTTTGGTGGCTTAGCAAATGAAATGCTTCTGTTATTTGATGACCTTCTGCACCCACAATCCCTGGCATCAGTGCTAGGAAACATATTTATTCCTGGGGCAGCAAGTGGCTAGTTCCCTCATGCACATCTCCCTGGCATCCTCCTTGCAAGTACAGAGACAATAAGAACCATAAGCAAGACTTTGAAGTGACATCTTTCATGGGACTGGATGTGCCTGCAGACCTTCTTCCTGTTGAAGACTGCTTTTGAGCAGTCGAGTAAGACGTCAAGACTGTGTTCAACTGTAGTGTTTCTTGAGAGGGTTAGAGAGAGGGAGGGAATTTTGGTGGCACTCCTACTTGATCCTGCCAGAGATGCACAGGTTCAACTGGAACTGACAAACACGCTTGCTCTTAACTAGACCCTTACAGAGAGGCTTGGCAGATTTCAAGGTGATGTGGCAGTCGTGCCGCTCACAATGTGCTGGCTGTGTGAGCATAGGAAGAGCCGGTTTTCTGGCATGGGATGTGAAGATGAAGTGTGTCTTCCTAGTTTTCTGCTCCCCTTATTCACACTGTTTTTGCATGGTTCCATAAGTGTTTTATCTCAGTGTAGCTGAGATCAGAACAGCCTTTTTATCTGCCTGATGTTTATCATAAATGTCAGACATTTTTAAACTACATCATTATTGCTTAGAAATCGAGAAAGGTTAAATAACTTCTCTGCATGCACTTGTCTCACGTCTTTAGACAGCTACTGATAGTCTTGTATATAAGTTATTGTCTTGGTTTACTCCTTTATCATATTTAAAAATAGCTCCAAATTAAAACCTCAAATCTAATCAGCCCTGAGTGTTTGGAGAGTCTAGATAGGGATCAGCTCTCCCAACTGGTCTCTTCTGTTTCAAGTGGACTGAGCTGAACCCCAAATACCATGGCAATACCACATCCTTTCCCTTGACATTTTTAGGCCACCTTTATCACTTATTAATTTCTTTTGCCCCAGTGACAGATGTTATTACTCTTTCTTAATATGCCTGCCAACAGAAGACAAAGTGTGCTATGACAAATGACCTCCTAAAATACAGCATTATTTTACAGATTGCTTTTTCTGGTTTTGATGCATTGAGTGGGATACATGGGTATCCAAGATGCAAAGCAGTTCTGGATGAGACTCACTGACTGACACACATTTTCTGTTGTTTTTTTCTTTTCAAGGGTGACTGTGAAGGTGAAAATATTGAACCTAATGACAGAAAAGTAAGTTGATATCAAGGGGGTTTCATGTATTTGCGGGAGTCCCAGCCTGAGGAGTCACCTGTTGGAATACCACCAAAAAAAAGCGTCACTAAATGCCAAGCAGTAGAAATACAGTGTTTTCCAAGGTTTAAATTTGACCAAATATGGTCTTTTATAATGTTAAATTTCTTGCCATGCGGGTAAGAGTACTGACAACAATGACATAGAACTCCTAAAGTTCACGTGGTGTAATTTCACACCAGCTCTAATGAGAGTATGCTCAGTTGTATTCTGATGTCTGTATCTGACATAAATCCTGATGTGCTCCATGGCGAGCTCTGGGCTCAGCACTGCAACTTCTGCTGAATTGATGTGCTGTGAGGATCAGAACTTGTGGGGACATAAGGGTGGCAGTTGAAAACATAAGCACAGAAGTTATTGGGAGAGATAAAGATTGAATATCTATCAGAAATAAGACATTATCGGCAAAGCTTTAATGTGGGCTGCTCAGCCAGGACCTGCCCCATGGATGTGTACTGCTGCATTGCATCACTTTTGGCTTAAGTCTGGCGTTTAAATTGTATTTTTATTGTCTGTACACTGAAAGAAATTTATTGTAGTAAAATGAGTAGGAATTATTAGAAGGTAATATTTCTGTGAGAAAAAGCAATTTTTTCAACCTTTACAGAAATGTTGATTTTATAAATTCAATACTTTAATACAATATCTGTATACTCCCTGTCACACTTCTGTAAAGAAGAGAGGCTTTTTGTCTATGCATCACAGATAATCAGAAGTAGAGGTATTATAACCAGTTCTCCCAGAAGGAGCCACTAAATTTGGGTGCCATTTATGTCAGGTTTTTAGACTTGAAACTTTACAGTTTGTTTTATGGTCACATCTCCAAAGAAATGCTGTGAACATTCAGGTTGTAGGAAAAGCTGATCTAAAGCCCTTCATGTTGGTCATATAAAAATAGGTACCCAAAATTGAAGGTCTTCTGGGTCTTAATGTGAAAATGGCTCATCAAAAGAGAGCGACTTTTATTTTCACTCCCCACCTCTACTGATTTGTGATAAAAATACCACATAGCTGTCATTTCATTATTAAGCAATGCATTGCTCAGCCAAAAATAGGATGAAAGTCCATGTTTTCTCAAAGTATCTGGGTTATCATCTCTATTACTAACTTTTCAAACTTCAGAAATTCACTCATTTCACAAGTTCACTGTGTTTGGAAATGTGCACCTTGGCTTTTGACTACAGTTGCCTCAAATAATCTTTTGGTGTGTTTTGGCACGTCTCTTCTGGTTTCTTGAAGCTTTCTTTAATCTAATCCAGTGCTAGGCCAGGCTTGTGCCTTTTTTAACAACAAAATTCAAGATTTGAGGCATAGAAAGGAAGTAAATATTTAGAGCTTGTGCACTGACCTTTGAGGCTGTGCTTTGAATATCAGGCTGATAAATGTCAGGATAAATAAGAGAATTCATTCGTACCTTAGGCACGAATTTAGTTTGAATGTTGTACAAAATTAAAACATGGCACTGATGCAAAATCTCCTTAGTTTAGCATTTTCCTGATATGCCTGATCAGTTTAGGTCACAGAAAAATAATCTAATAGCTGGCACAAACTTAGCTTGTAAAAATAAAGTAAAAATAAATAATAAGAGGGTCTTAGCTAGTGCACAAGGATGTTGAGGTGTCCCAAATTATTAACTGTTTCCCAGGCATAGGCAGCTGGCCTTAAACTGTTGGAAAATATGGTTGAAAGAAACTTAAAACAGAATAAAAACAAAATTTCCAAGGCAAAATCCACGCTCCACTTGGACTTTGATGTGGTATTTCTGTAAAAGTAAAGTTGTAATACTTTGAATGATTTAATGCATTTGCACAAGAAGCACAGCAGTTCAGCTCGGAAAGCTTGTGTTAGTGCTTTAGCAGGAGGATTGCAGAACTGCTCTAGAAATGCTGTTGGCTGCATGACTTCTCTGTGATAAAAGGCAAGAAGTAGAAATGGACCCAGGCAGCAGCAGGGCATTTCACTGGAGAGATGGAGGAGGCTGACATCTGTCAAGCTTCTCATGTTAGAATAGCCTACCGACTGAAGCAAAAGCATCCTGTTTGTTCTGATCTTTTGTGAACAAGATTAATCTTAATATACTCTTCACGATAAAGGTGCTGAGGTGCTGGTACAGGTTACCCAGAGAAGCTGTGGCTGCCCCATCCCTGGCAGTGTTCAAGGCCAGGTTGGACGGGGCTTGGAGCAGCCTGGTCTAGTGGAAGGTATCCAAGCCTGTGGCAGGGGTTGGAACTGAATGAGTTTTAAGGTCCCTTCCAGCACAAAGCAGTGTTGGATTCTATGAGCTGGTTTAGGTCTCGGTTCCCTGTTGCAGTTTCTTCCACACCTGGGCTGGTTGTGCAGCCCTCACACATCACTGGATGCTTGTATAACGAAGCTCTGAATTTTTCTGCCTTTTTTTTTTTTTTTCTTTTTTTTACCCAAGGCTTGATGAAAATGAATACTTCAGCACTAATCAGTTTATGCTCTTACACTTGAGAAAAGTAGCTAGATGAATTAATGGAAACAGAAATGACCATCAAAGCATCTCTCTGAAATATCAGTATTTAGTCCAGGAACATCCTGCAACCAAGTTCATGTCACTGTGATGGAGCAGGGAGAAAAGCAGTGAAGGAAGACATGACTTCACAAACAGATGTCAAGCTTATTTTCCCTTTGTTCCACAGAGGAGGTGATGACTGGGTGGCCAGCGAGCACCGTTTGCCTTCTCTAGTATTTTTGTATGCATGCTTACTTCTTGCTCACTCTGTTAGCTGAACTGAATGAAGAAAAAATCAGATCTGAGAAGCACTATTTATGTATTTTATGAAGTAAAAGTTAAGTTGAAGGTCTCAGAGAAACCTATTTTTGTGAGGGACTCAATTTTATAAATCACTAATGGGGATCATTGTTCCTTGGCCTCTATCCTAATCAAAAGGATAAGTGGAAATCATTGTGTTCTGTTAGTTTTAAAGCTGAAAACCTCCTAAATGCAGCCTTTGAGGCGCCTCTGCGCAGTACCTCTTCATGGATGATGAATATAATAGCTTGTATAGTGAAAACAAAACAGTTCATTCTAAATTTTTTTTTTTGTCTTCTAAGTCAAAGCATGTCCATCTTTCACATCCATTCTGCTAGATACCTTCTACAGATCATAAAATCAGGACTACTCTCCCTGTCCCTGCTATAGTTATCCATCAATCCAGTTGCTGAAGAGCCTTTTAATGTACTAGAATTCTTCACTGTATTACAGCATGCCAAATCAGCAAATTTGTTTTTAATACTTAATGCACTCTGCGTGTATTGGCAGATGATGGGTTGAAACCACAAAGCGGTAAGACCGGATCCACAGCCTGGGCTCTGCAGTTTGCTGGGTCCAAAAGAGAAAATGTTCATGTCCAAGTGCTTTAGCTTTCTCTTTTGCCTTTCTGTTTCACAGATCCTGTGTGAGGAGTGGGCGAGCTATGGTGTTTTTTACAAGTACCAGCCAATCGACCTGGTGAGGTGAGAGTTCAGCCCTTCCTGTCATGTTTCCATGGGGAACACTGAACCTCTGAATGGTGATGCTTGTATTAGTGTCCCCACAGGGATGCTGCCTTCAGTGTCACCCTGGGGGATTCCAGAGAATGGGATATTCACTGGGAGAAAAGGAGTTTTCTGTGAGTTTAGAGTCACACTGATGTATCCGACCTAGTGTGAAAGCTTGCAGGGGATATATTTTTAATGAATTTTGTCTGCTCATGGTGAGAGCTGAGGCTCTGGAGAAAATGTGGTGCTTTTTTAGGAGGATTTGCTCACAGAAGATCCAAAGATACCAATTTACACAGCAGAAACACGGGAAAAAACTACTAGTCTGACTGATTTACTTTCATGGTGCCTCTATTGCTGGATTAACTCCAAGCATCATGAGAAAGAAAGTCCTCTGAGAAGACAAAATTCCCACAGGTCACTGGCTCTTAACTTTGTCCATGCTTAATCCAGCTGCAATTTGTAATTTTAGCCATGTTATATTTTAAGAAATAGAAAACATTTATCTCTCTCAATTCTCTTTTTAAAATGTATTTCAGAAAGTACTTTGGAGAGAAGATTGGACTATATTTTGCCTGGCTGGGAGTTTATACGCAGATGCTTATTCCAGCTTCAGTTGTTGGGATTATCGTTTTCCTATATGGCTGTGCAACAGTGGATGAGAATATACCTAGGTAAACTAAAGAAATAAACAAGTTCTATTATCAGAGGCCACTAGAAACTCAAAGGTACCTTTCTCGAGAAATGTTTTGTTACTGAAGTGTCAAGGCCAGCTTGGACGGGGCTTGGAGCAACTTGGTCTAGTGGAAGGTGTCCCTGCCCGTGGTGAGTTTACAGTCCCACTGATTCCTGCTGGCAGTAAGCTATGGAGCGCTCCCAAGGGCTGAGAGCAGGCAGCAGAACTGCAGCACAGTTTTAAATCATTAGCATTTATTGTTAAATTGACTTGTGCAATTTGCATTGATGTGCTAAAAATAATTCTTGGCCAGTTGCTCAGGTGGTTGTTATTTTTTTTCCCTAACTCAGATCATTATGTTAAAACAAACCACAAAATACTGCTAATGGTAGGGTTTAGTGCTTGTCATCATAAAATGCTGCAGAAAGCATTGTGTGACATAAAGATGAATCAAGATTATACATGCCTTAAATAAGCCGCTGTGATCAGGTTAACAAAATCTTGACATTGTACTATTTTTCATTTTAGTAAGTTTTGTATTATAATGTTCTTAAAGCCCTATAATTTAGCATTATTTGCCTTGCCTGTATCATCAGCTGAAGATGAAAATTATGCAGTTTGTACTGCAACCATAAGCCCTGAGTGACAAAGCAGATAATGGATATCAAAAAATAGACGTTTTTTTTTTGTTCACTAAGATTGTTTTGTACTGCTTCCAGCAGCTGAAGAAAGTCAAAGGGAGGGTTGCTGTTACTGTTTCACAGATGGAACGCATAGAAGAGAAGTTGGTTGAACTCCAGACTCTTGATCCTCAGCACTTCCCTTGTCCCTTACCTACTGCTGTAGTTAGTATTTCAAAACCAGAATGATGTGTTTTGTTTTTTTTTTTTACTGTAAGATCCCATAGTAAATAGCATGGAGCCTTATGCATCTCATACTGCATCTCTCCTATTCCCTGGAAAACAAGTAGGGCTGGGGATGGAGGAAGACAGCAGCCTTGTGAGGATTTCAGCCCCTACAATGGGCTAGGTTGTGGGCAGAGCCACTCGCTGGAGCAAGAGCTGGGAAGCACTGGGAGAGTAGGATCTGCTGGGCCTACAAACCAGCAGCAGATACTGTGCAAAAGGAAGAAAGATCAGTGGGACATGGAAGATGGAGCCAAAATGACCATGCTTTTTTCTCTGTCTTGTTTCTTCTTTGCAGTATGGAAATGTGTGACCAGAGAAACAACATCACCATGTGTCCCTTGTGTGACAGAACATGCAGTTACTGGAAGATGAGCTCTGCTTGTGCGACTGCTCGTGCAAGTCATCTGTTTGATAACCCTGCAACTGTCTTCTTCTCAGTCTTCATGGCTCTCTGGGGTAAGAAGACACATGCCTTCATGTTAAGTTTTTAATTTTTTAAAATACAACAGGAAGAAACAGAAGAGATAAAGCAGTTTATTTATACTCAGGCAGTTAATTATATGAATAACTTATATTTTTTTTGTGTTTCCTTTTTTTTTTCTTTCCATTCTTTTTTCCCCCATGAAACTGTCACACCCAAATTTATATTCTCGACTGAAAGCTAAAATTCACAAAGTTGCTCAAGATGAATGTCAAATGAAACTGTTAAGCATCTGTCATAAAACTGCTGTGTGGTAGGTCAAAATTTCATTAACGGGACTGCACAGATTGCCAAAACATAAATATGTAAATAAATAACCCAAACCTATTTGCAGAGCCAGCTTCCACTTTAGGCCATTACAGAAGAAATAGATTAATGTACTCTGGGGCTGAGGGGAGGGCTCCACAGGGAAGTGTAATGGCCTTCGGTGTCTCAGGAGAAACCAGCATTGATTCCTGAGTCTGTTCTGAGATGCAATTAAGCAGGCAGACATCATGCATGTAGACTATGAAGCAAGAATGGTGGCATTAGAGGTATTTTTCTGGATGCTGTCTGCCCTTTGAGCACATCACTTTAATCTTTTTTGGCATGTCCGTCAAACTTGGTTAAAAATATTAACCCTCTCATGAAATATTTGTCTTCAGTAATGGTTATTGAGGGCTTTTCTCCTCCCTTCTCCTCCCCCAAGGAGATCCCCATGGGGTGCATGGTTCCTCCAGCATGGGTGCTTGGAGGAGAGGAGCCTCCAGTCATCTTCGCTGGGGACCAAGAGGGCCTGCTAGATAAATGGAAACTGATGGGGTTCAAAACTTGTGTTTGTAACTGGCAGCCCTATAGAGGCTTCAGAGAACAGAAAAATGTGTGTTGTTTCCAGCAGTTTTGCACTTTGGCCACATATTCCCAGAGACAGGGAAAGCAGCACAAGATGATGTTTGCCCTTCCTGTACAGAGTTAGCAAATAACCAGTTTTGGCTTATATTTAACCTGAAAACTATAGCCTAAGTTTTTATTTGTTCTAGTATGTAGGGAACCATTCTTACGTAACCATTCCTCTGAACTGATTTTAGTACCATTCAACATAATTTTGATCAAGGTCTCCATTTGAGATAATGACGTAATGATGCAGTGCTAACAGCATTATCAAGTACCGTAACAGAACAAGGAGAGTCCTGCAGAGGGATTTTAAGAACACTGGGGAGTTGGAGCATGGCAGGTTCAGAGGGAAAGCAGGGAAGTGGTGCTGGGAAGTTGAACTCAACTAGCTTCACAGAAGAGAGGAGGGATCACTATCTTACAGATCATCATCTTGCCATGTTGCATACAGGAAGAAATGCGATACATCCCAAAGCAGAATGCAGCGTCAGAGACTTTAAATAGTCTGATTCTCCCACATAGAGAGTCAAGTATCGGTTTTTGTCTCCCTTATTTACCATTAAAGTGAAATCCACATGACTCTTGGCATATAATACTGTTGTTAAAAAAGTAATGCCGTTTCCCTCCCTTTCCTTAGCAAACAACTAGGGGTCCATCCATCCTTATTTTTACATTCTTGGGCAAAGTAAGGCACATTGGCAGAAGCCAGTTTCTGTGCTCTATACAGAAGCAGGCTTAATATCTGAGAGAGCTTAGGAGTGGGATGTGAAATCCCTCAAGGTTTTCAGGGTCAACATAAAATTTTATTGTGGTACAATACCATATAAACTCAAATGTTGTTTCAAAGAGGTCATTTTGAATTCAGGACTTTGTCCACATAGTTCTGAATTGGGTTAGTTAGAAATTTCCTGTCTAAAGGATTTGTCTAAATGGTTTATAAATAAAAATGAAATAAGCACTTTATGTTCTAAGGAAGTAGTCTCAATCAAAACTATCTGTTTCTAAACATAGGCACACATGGAGTCTCTGGTGCTGTTTGTGAGCACCTCTGCCCGTAAAGAGAAGTTTCATTAGGTTCGTGTGCAGTCGCAGAGTTGAGGAAGAGGAGGTTACTTGGGTTTCCTCCTTAGCATAGCAAGAAAATGAGCACACGTTCAGTGGTATGATTGTGAGCAAACATTTGGCCAGGCTTTCTTTGTATCATGGTGGTATTGTAACACCCTGGAAAACTTCACTCACACGAGCATTAAAACAGCTATAGCAGCGAACTGAGCCCCGGTCAGAAGTTCAGCATTAAACATGGACTGTGGCCCAGTGCTGTTCAGTATTAAACAGCATTAAAAATGTCAGAGAATCCGGGTAAGATCATCTGGACAGTAACCATGGGGAATTTTTAAGTTCTACTTATGCTTATGGGCCCAGATGGAATGTGATGATGCAGGTGGACTTGGCAAAGTGGCATCACTACCTGGCATGTTCACTGGGAACTTTTGGAATGGGCTGGCTGGGTTTCAGATGCAGACTTTTCATTTTGCATTGGTATAAGTCAAGTGCTACAGAAGGATTTTGAGTAGCACTAAGAAACAGCATCTTCATTTTCCCTCTTTCCACTGTCTGCTGAAGTTGCAGACCCCAGTGTGAGAATTGCCAGTGGTGGGGAGAGGGAAGGCAATTCCAGGACAATGACACAGACCCTCTTAAGACACCGCTAGGGCCGTCTCAGTTTATAGGAAGCCAGTCATTTGTAAAGAGGCTCAGTTGTAAGTTTTGCACAGAGAATTTTGCTTGGAAAGCAAAATGAATGTCATGACCCTCGCCTGGTTCCAGTCATGAGGGTGTCCTTTCCTCTCTATTCAACTTTCTTACCCTCTCCCTGCCTCTGTTTTTTTTCTGGATATGAACGTTTCTGAGCACATCTGTTAATACGCACTGCAGGAAACTCTGGGAACACCATTTCTTGGTAGACTTGTCTCTTCCATAATCACTTATTATACAGCAGTTTTGTATTCCCAGCATCTAAATGTGTCCTCTGAAAATTTGCTTAGTCTCAGAGGCAGATAGACTGATACAGACCTCAATCATTCACTTGGACTCAAGAATTGCTTGAATGAGGTTTCTTGTCTGTAAGTCTTCTCCATCAAAAAGAAAATTACAGTGTCTTAATGATAAAAACCCTTAAAGCATTCCTCTTTAGTAGCCTGTCCATGTGCAGCTTTCACACTGTCATTAGTATATGGGTTTGGGTGTGATGACCTAGAGATAACCATGCTATGAAGACGGATGTAATTATAACAATATCAAAATGCTTTATCTTGATGTCTTTGAGGGAGTAACTGTACCACCAATACAAGGATAGTTATATAATTCATATTTCATAGAGATAAAACACAGGTTTGTTTGGACTTATGGATGGAGTTATAATTCATATTTCATAGAGATAAAACACAGGTTTGTTTGGACTTATGGATGGAGTTATATGCAGATGAAGACCAACAATATCATTAGTCACACCAACAAATATTTCATTAAGTTTGGATTTCTTAGACCTCTGAAATGTTGTAGGCATCTTTCTACGTAAAGCTGTGGATGTAATAAATGCCCTTTCTTTTAGCTTACCTAGATACAAAGTTTGGCTTCTAGCATACCAGTGTTTCCTAGGTAGAAGATATTAATGGTGAATAAAACAGTAATAAAAATTAAGATAACCTGTGGGACATGACACAGTATTGCACCTCCTCAGACCTGAGGCAATGTGGAGCGTGGCTGGCGTGCCTCTCAAGACAAATCCCAGTGGTAAAAACGTCAAACTAATTGTTAAACTGTTGTTTCAGCTGCCACCTTTATGGAACACTGGAAGAGAAAACAGATGCGTCTCAACTACAGGTGGGACCTGACTGGGTTTGAAGAGGAGGAGGTTTGTCCCTTCAGTTCTGGCTCTTTGACTTCCACTCTGGCGTTACCCATAGCTCCTTGCCCTGAGCTGATAGACATTGCCTCATGGGGAACAGCTCTTGGGGCCGTTGAGTCACTTAGAAGAAAGGAAATTCTCTGTACATGAACTATTTGAGGTTTTTATAGCAAGGGTATGACTACTACATCTTGTAGCCATAGAAATATAATTATATAGCCACAAAATCCAATCCTAAAGTGTGTAGTTGGGTCACGCCTAGCAGTGTAGGCATGGAATATACAGCTCAGACCTTACTGCTCTGCTGATGTCAGGGTGCTAACAGTTAAGGACCTCATTCAGCTCACACTGCTGTAAATCAGAAATGAACATTCCGAAGCTGGTAAAGTTACAGCACTGTAAAAGAAAAACAGCACTGAAAAATTCCTGTTAATGATGTAGGATCAAGCCCTGACTTGGAAAATACCTAAGAAAATATTTCCAGATATGTGGGCTTGGGGCAATGGGAGGAATACAATGCAGAGGTGATGGATTTTTTGTGTTGGCTAAAACAAAAATAATAATATCCCTAGCCAGGTTTATACTACATGTACTGAATAGAATTAAGGGGAAAAGGCTGAATCTGTGAGGAAAAAAAGTTCTTAAAGATCAGTGAAGTTTTAGAAGAAAAGAAGGGAAAATCCTTAGCTGAGAAGCTGTATCCCACCTTTTCGTTTTTAACGTTATCACTTTACAAAGAGGGAGACACTTTCCTGGACTATAGGTTAGCCTTGCCCTGGACTTACTGCACTCAAGAGGTGGTAGAAACCCTTCCATTTTCCTGTCGTGTTGTTGACTGGCTGCTGGCTCTTTTCTTACTGTTGTTATTATTAAAAGAAGTATGACTGCCCTTGTCATATCTCTAGATGTTCTAAATAGATAACACAACAAATATTGCTCACGTGAAACTAGAAACCTCACGAGCTCTGGGTTTAACACTGTGCAACTTGAAAAGCCTGGCACAGTTCTTGTTCCTCTCACCCCCAGAATTTTTCTTCTTGAATTATTTCCTCTTAATATATTTATCTCCTTCATAATATATTTAGGCATGCTTAGCTAGATTATACCTATTTTCCTGGGAGAGCCTACAGGGATTTACTTCCTGGATACTATACTGCTCTCTTATTTTTGGTAACTTGTTGTTAGCATACATGAAAGGATTAACTGTATCTTTCTGATGTCTGTTCCCTTCATGTCTGAGTTCAGAGCTCTACACCACAAAATCAGCAGCTGTTAATACAGTATATTTTATTCTTTATTTTGTGTAGTCAATGCTAGATAATAAAGTCATTGATTTGGCAATTAATTTAAGCGCCTGCTATGCTGATTTGGGTGATACTTTAGCTAGTAATAGGTTGAAGAATCGGGGTTTCAAAGGATAGGCAAAATCCCAATGTCTCATCTTCTGGTGTTTTTAGGGACACCTAGTTTATAATTTTACAAGGGCCTGTAGGGACCGGACAAGGGGGAATGGCTTTTTTCAGATGGGAGATTGAGATGAGATTTTAGGCAGAAATTGTTTCCTGTGAGGGTGCTGAGGCGCTGGCACAGGTTGGCCAGAGAAGCTGAGGCTGCCCCATCCCTGGCAGTGTTCAAGGCCAGGTTGGCCAGGGCTTGGAGCAACCTGGTCTAGTGGAAGGTGTCCCTGCCTAGTGGCAGAGGGTTGGGACTGGATGAGCTGTAAGATCCCTTCCAACACAAACCAGTCTGGGATTCTATGCAATACTTACAGTAATATTATTAAATGGTATAGAACAGGAGTAAACTGGTACTTTTTTGGTAGTGTCTAGCCATCCACTGTACCTATGCTTGTTTCATGTATTTTTAAAATATAAGTCCAATATGATCTGCAACATTCTGTAATCAAATTTTTGTTTCTTTCTTTTTTTTGTTGTGTTTTTTTTTTTTCCCTTGTTTTTCATGTTTTTTTCTGGTTTCCTGAAGGAGGCAGTCAAGGTTTGGAAAACATTTTTTTTTAATTGCTCTTGCCTTTTTTATTACATGTCCACTGATGAATGCAACTTTTGATCTTCACCTTTTTCGAGCATCAGATTTTCTTTAGACCTCCCACTGGTCTCTTTGCCTTTATACCCTCCCCTTCTCCACTTGTTCAGACTTTTTTCAACTCCATTCTGTTTCCCATCCAATGCATACTTGTGAACTCTGAGTCTTTTGTAAATGCAAAATTATCCTGAATTCTGAATCTGTGAATCTTTCTGAATCTTTTGGCTGACTCTTACTTCTGAGTGCTTCCTACATCCTCTACTTCAACGCCCTGGGTAATCTGTGGATGCTGTCCCAGACCAGATTAGGCAAAGACCCCAAATGGACAATTTTCTGAGATCCCAAAGCCCAGTATTTATATACTTACAGCAGATAACTGTTCCCCTCACTGAAATTACAGTCAATGACATGCAAACTCTAATTTATATAAAAAAAAAAAGTATTAAAATCCAATCATAATGTTACTCGGTATGAACCATGATATCTGCAGGTTGTGCTCTATACTCTCAGGTATTAAATTTAATCTCCATAGCATTGCAACTAGGTGTGTGGTAGTGAGTCCAGATCATTCTGTAGTTGCTGCTCTAGAGCTGTGAATGGCATACTGAGCAAATTGGAATTTAGTTAGAAAACTTGAAAATCACCAAAAAATTGACTTGCCAAACAGTTCATATCTATCTGCTATAAAAAGAAGTTTTGCTTTTTATTAAATATGACTTATTTCACAGGATCATCCAAGAGCGGAGTATGAAGCTAAAGTTTTAGAAAAATCACTGAGAAAAGAACACAAACATAAAGAGGTATGGTAAAAACATTCATCTGTTTCACTTAGAAAAGACTGAAAAAGAAGCAGTTCCTTTATAGGCACTGACCCAAGACTAAGAAATAGGTAACGATCGGAGCCACTGCACACTGTTTTTAAGTTCCAGATGTCTTTGGTCCCAGCATACATGGGATACTTGATGTACACCAGTGGACAAAACCTGATCAGACCTGACAAGTCTAGAACGGCTTCAGTACTTACAAAAATACAAGATTATGGCTTAGGGAAACTAACTGAGCCTGATTGAAGGGGTGCTCCTTTTCGGCTAATGAATCAAGTTTGAGAAACCTGTAACAAAACATATTC
Organism: Neopsephotus bourkii; assembly: GCF_033783945.1. Lineage (NCBI taxonomy): Eukaryota > Metazoa > Chordata > Aves > Psittaciformes > Psittacidae > Neopsephotus > Neopsephotus bourkii. The sequence continues at coordinate 503,087 of NW_026901264.1, read as the reverse complement.
TGTGCTGGTCTCAGTAGCTAAAGCCTCTGAGGGAAAGTTCTCTGTCTTGCTAGACTTTGGTTGTAAATAAAACATTACTAGAGCATTTATAAAGAGTATAAACACCAATTTCCTTGCCAAATTCCAGCTTTGATAATAATAGCTTTCTTCCTTTTACAAAACGTTACTTCCATTTTATCCCCACTGAATAAGGTATTGCTCACTTTATGCTTTTAACTTGGTCTTTACTGTGGAAAAGGTGCTGCTGGTCACCTCAGGAGCACTTGCATCTCATCAACAGACAGCATAGTCCCTATAAGCAGCTTTCACTGAGGCTGTAATTTCTTCCCTCTTACTATCTGTCAGCAGCTCACCCATGTGGAAAAGCTCCTTTTCTCCCCACATCCTGGTTTCCACCTTACCAGAGGTTATTCCCCCTTCACTGCACAAATTCAGCCATTTGTATGACCATGTTTTGAAGAAGAGAAGTAAAAGCTCCAGCAATAAAGAAAATCTGCTGGCAGAAATTACTCTTTTGTATCTGTTGGAAGTGGCACAGCAGCATGGAATCATATCCTAAACTGGGATTTTTATGAAAAACCCATGAAAATACAACTGCAATAACCACATTAACATGAAACACACTTTTAAAGACAGAATATATAGGTTGGACTGGCGTTAAACTAAATGTGCATGGTTCTTTGTCATGGTACTTGAGTACAGTTGTGCCTCTCTTAGGAAAATCTACAAAGCTGATGGTGGAATGATTCTGTTGATCTATAGGATGCCTTACTTGCACCACTGTTTTAAAATTTCTTGCAGAAGGGAAGGAATTAGGGTTGCTGCCCTCTTATCTGCTGGCTAAGCCATATTTAAATACAGATATGTCCACTAAAACCCTGTGACTCACTGTACTTTTGGGTGTATTAACAATTCAGAACTTAGATGTGGACGGCTGTAGGATAATCAGACAAAATGGTGGCCTCCACATAGTGGAATATGAAAGATGAGCAATTAAAAGAGGATTTTCTCCTTTTTTTTTTTTTTTCCCTTTAACCAGACTATTTATAGCTTTTTGGGCTGTGTTCAATGTGGATGTTACTAATTTGGGAAACATGAGAAAGGTTTTTTTCTGAAAGACTTGGTAATTATCTTGCATTGGGATCTAGAGTGTTAAAGTTCAAATCCAAAGGCTGTAAGACAACATGGAAATCTTAAAGAGAAATATCTAAAGCTAAGCAAAAAACTGCTTATATTTTTCAAGAGAAGTCCAATTAAAGGGAAAAAAAAAAAAAAATCTTTGGACATTCTTTTTATATCTTCAGGGTAAAAGAAGGGCACAATCCTAAATTAAAAAGGGGATATTCTTTGCAGTATCGCTTCATCTACCCTAGGAGTTGGGGCGCAGGTTTGTCTTTTGGTGGTGGTGTTTTATTAACTGAAAGCTGAAACACAGAGCCTTAAACAAACTAATAGAACATTCACTTGTGGCTAAACTGCTATGTATGCCGAGTCAGTAGAGACTATGGAGATCAATTTAGCAGTGCTTCGTAATGCTATATTGCCCAACCCTGTTTTTGTTCCCTTTGGCTGCCATCAGAAGCACCGATATTTTCCAGAAGAGACAGCAAACAAATGGACACAAAGAGTTAAGACAGTCATGGCTGGGGTGAAAATGGTTCTTTTAATTCAAACTTATGAAGAAACTCAATTTATGAGTAATTATGGAAGACACAAATCAATTTGGTTTTGGCTGTTAAACCTTGTTTAATATTCACATTCAGTTCTTGGTTTCTTCCCCTCCCTTTCCTTGTTTATTCTTCACTCTCTGGGACGCTGTTTCTATGCACTGGGAATGGCACTGCATGGCTAATCTTAGATTTACATCCTGGACTGACATTACATATTGCAGTTGAGCATGGGCTGTGTGTTGGAAGAGTTGCTTGCACTTTCCTGAGACAATGTGCATGTAATAAAAGTAGGATTGGAGTAATATTTTGATGTTCATTGTAAAGTGTGCATCAGCTTCCTTCCTGCTTATTTTCTGGTGTTTAGAAGCAATTCCTGGCATCAAAGTTTATGGAAGACTCTAGATGACCAGTACTGTTGTAAATCACACTTTCATAGCCAGTTAAGGCAGTGGCTGGTTGACCATATTTAGGGTATCCTATAAAGAGTTATTATATGTGTGCATCTTAATGCTATTGGCATGGTCCATTGAATCCCATGTGGATAGTCAGGTAGTTAAAAATCACTCTTATTGAGCGAATTACCTCATACCAAAACAAGGTCTTCCCTGCCAACTGTGTTTTCATCTTGAAGTTATTCAGCAGCAGTTAGTCTTTGCCCAGAGGGGCTGTGGCTGCCCCATCCCTGGCAGTGTTCAAGGCCAGGTTGGACGGGGCTTGGAGCAACCTGGTCTAGTGGAAGGTGTCCCTGCCCATGGCAGGGAGTTGGAACTGGATGAGCTTTAGGGTCCCTTCCAACCCAAACCAGTCTGGGATTCTATGATTCCATATTTCAGCAGAACCAGTTGTGCAACTGCAAAGCTGCAAATATTAACTGTGGAGTGAGAGAGGAAGAAGGAGGATTTTTCTAGGGAAGGGAAAATAAAATATTTAACAGTAAGAGAAACCTTACTTCATGGTTTCTGACAGCCTGTTTCTATGTTTCCCTCAAAAAGTATACAGAAAAATCTGGTTTATTTATACTACTGGGGCAGGCTTTTGGCCAATTTGAACCTAGATACAGGGTAAACAATTTGCCTGCGTGGAATTGTAACTGTAAACACTGTGTCTACATCTTCTAACTGATTGTGTATTTGCCAGCCTGTTCTTCCCCCTCTCTGTTTTGTCATGTGTGCAAAATCACATTTTGTCTTTATTAAACATACCCTTTCCCCCCCCCATTTTAGACAGATAAAGAAAAGCTGACATGGAAGGATCGTTTTCCAGCCTATTTAACCAATTTTGTTGGCATTATCTTCATGGTAAGCATCACCCAGTAAAATCTGTAATTTTCGTTACTGACTCATTGTATAGAACAGAAGAGATGGAAACCGTGACAGACTTTGAGACTAATGTGGCTCTCGATGGCTTTTCCTCAGAGAAAAAAATTCAACCGTTTTACTGTTTTATAATCTAAAAGTCTTTTCAAGAGTTGGTATTCATACTTTTCCATCTCTTTCCAGTAAAGAAATAAGAATACCTAAATAGGGTAGGGGAAAAATGTCTCCAGGGAGACATTTATAGCAGTTTTCCAGTAGCTAAAAGGAGTCTACAAGAAAGCTGGAGAGGAGCTTTTGACAAGGGCCTGTAGGGACAGGACAAGGGAGAATGGGTTTATCTTGACAGGGGAGATTCAAATGAGATCTGAGGCAGAAGTTCTTCCCTGTGAGGGTGCTGAGGTGCTGGCACAGGTTGCCCAGAGAAGCTGTGGCTGCCCCATCCCTGGCAGTGTTCAAGGCCAGGTTGGACGGGGCTTGGAGCAACCTGGTCTAGTGGAAGGTGTCCCTGCCTGTGGCAGGGGGTTGGAACTGGATGAGCTTTAAGGTCTCTTCCAATGCAAACCAGTCTGGGATTCTATGAAAAATGGGGTCACAGAAGCAAAACTTGATGTTGCCAATTGCAGTCCTGATTGCAAGAATCTTTAATGAATCGGACAAATTTGTAGTTATACCATATCACAAACAGCAGGATTGCAAAGACAGCACTGAGGGAAAAAGGTGCAAGAAGGATGAGAAGAGCCTTCCTCCATTTGCTGATAAAGCATCAGCATTTAAAACAAATTTTTAAGAAATAATAATTAAAGACATAGAACACATTAGCTGTTGCATAGAAAAGCTTAAGCCCTTTCTAAAGGTAGACTATTCCAGACCAGCTCAGTTAATTTAATTTTTTTTGGGATTGGCTTAGTTTTTTGTAATTGTATTTTCAGAGAATGGAACTGCAGTAAATCTGATAATCCCAGTTGAAGAATTTGGACTTTATAAGAATCACATTTTAAAATTATTCATCTATTTAAGCAAAAAAAGTTGAGTAAGATTTTGTACACCTTTACATTGCCAAGAAGTGTGTTGATTTATCAGATTGAATTTCAGTTTGGGATTATGACAGCATAGAGAGTTTGAGTAAGGTATTTGAAGGCTTATGTGCAGACTTAAGCTGAAATACTCCTCTCTGCTTCAATGCTGGCTTGATTTTATAATTAAGCAAATCCAGTGGATCTATGCTGTTGCCATTAGGGCTGAAAGGAAGCCCACTAATACTTTTAATATCAGCAAGTATAGGTTGCCCAAGGAAGTTGTAAACTGCATCCCTGGCAGTGTTCAAGGTCAGGTTTGACAGGGCTTGAAGCAACCTGGTCCCTGGTCTAGTGGAAGGTGTCCCTGCCCATGGTAGGGGGTTGGAACTGGATAAGCTTTAAGGTCCCTTCCAACCCAAACCACTCTGTGATTCTGATTCAAAGCAGTTTACATTTAGGGCTTTTTTGGGAAAAAAGAATAAAAAATATCCCTTTGCATGTGATTATGTCATCCTTGTATCATTTTTTCCATGTGATGATCAAATTTCTAGCAAAAGAGGATATTTTCCCACAGTTCATCAAAGTGACTGGGAGTCTTCATGCAGAACTGGGGGACTTGGCCCAGGGACCCCATTTTTAAGGTCACCACTAAGTTCCAAGCAAAGTATTTATAGTTAAATCTTTCATAAGAGGCTATGCTGTTCTTACTTGTAGGTAGGGCTGACGTTCGCTATCGTGTTTGGAGTCATCATATATAGGATCTCGACTGCAGCAGCACTGGCAATCAGTTCAACTCCCTCGGGCCGCTCCAGTGTTCGGGTCACCGTCACTGCCACTGCTGTCATTATCAACTTGGTTGTCATCATCATCCTGGATGAAGTATATGGCTGCATCGCAAGGTGGCTCACTCAGATTGGTAGGTTTAAATCCTCAACTGATGTTTGTTTGAGAAAGAGGACCCAAATGACAAATGATGCATGTCAAAGTGGTGAGCAAACCCAGGAAATTCAAATGTGGGGCTAAAATTCTAATCAGCTACTTACAAATAGCAAAAATCACATGGATTTGACTTCATTTGTCAAGGTTTTTTTTCAGCAGTGGTAATGCTAATCCAGTTACAGGTAGCAGAAGAAATCCCTATATCTAATATTGAGCTTCCCTCTTCTCTATCACACAATTGTTCTTTAAATTTTCTGCCATTTTTTAATTGGCATAAAACATGTTGTGAAAGGCAAAATTGTATGGTGCAAAAAACCCACACACAGTAGGAAAAAAATTCTGAATAATATCCAACAAGCATCAGTGACAAAAGGGCCAGAAACTTTTTCAGGTAAATGCTTGTCCATCTGCAAATGATTGTCATAGAGTTCAGCCAAATGTGGAATGAAATTAGAATTACTGTTGTAATGCATCTGAATGGTGATATCCTTAGAAGGCAGGGGGTTGGAACTAGATGATTTTAAGGTCCTTTCTAACCCAAACCATTCTATGATTCCATGATTGACCACTCAGTGTGGCCATATTGTATTTATGTGTGTGTATATATATATTGCTACAAATTATTTAGTGTGACCAGCAGATTGAAGGAGGTGATCCTGCCCCTCTACTCTGCTCCTGTGAGAACCCATTCGCAGCACTGTGTGTAGTTCTGGTGTCCTGAACATCAGGACATGGAGAAGAGAAGCTGTGTGGAGACCTCAGAGCAGCCTTCCAATATCTGAAGGGGGTCTACAAGGATGCTGAAGAGGGACTCGTCATCAGGGACTGTAGTGATAGGACAAGGGGTGATGGATTTAAACTTAAACAGGGGAAGTTCAGGTTAGATATAAGGAAGAAGTTCTTCCCTGTAAGGGTGGTGAGGCACAGGTTGCCCACAGAAGCTGTGGCTGCCACATCCCTGGCAGTGTTCAAGGCCAGGTTGGACATGGCTTGGAGCAACCTGGTCTAGTGGAAGGTGTCACTGCCTGCGGCAGGAGGTTGGAACTCAAGGAGCTTTAAGGTCCATTCCAACTCAAACTGTTTTATAATTCTATCAAATATATACCCCTTTGTTTAAAAGATGGCTCAAAGCCCACCTTTATAAGATCTTGAAATGTTCCAGGTAGGATTAATTCCTTAATGTTTCTTATACATTTCACCTTGGTTCCAGAGGTGCCAAAAACTGACAAGAATTTTGAAGAGCGGCTGATTTTTAAGGCTTTCCTCCTGAAGTTCGTCAATGCCTACACACCCATCTTCTATGTTGCTTTCTTCAAAGGCCGGTGAGTTATGCTAAGTGCTGTTCCTGGTTTCCAGTCGTTGCTTATGAGACAGCTGCTGCTGAGCTAAGACCATAATAGAACAGTAAAGTAAATCTGGCTTAAGCATACCTCACTATTGACCCCAAACCTCTTCAGCCTCATGGGATAACACACAGACTTGGTACTCTGCAGTTTCAAATTTGTTAAAGCCATTTCTTAAGATAATCATAGAAAAGATTCATATAATAGTTTGGGTTGGAAGGGAACTTCAAAGCTCATCTACTCCAACCCCCCTGCAATAAGCAGAGACATCTTCAACTAGATCAGGTTGCCCAGAAACACATCCAGCTTGGCCTTGAGTGTGTCTGGGGATGGTGCATCCACCACCTTGCTGGGCAACCTGTGCCAGTGTTTTACCACCCTTACTGTAAAAAATTTCTTCCTCACATCCAGCCTGAATATCACCTCTTTTAGTTTAAAACCACCTCTCATCCTGTCACAACAATCCTGCTAAAAAGTCTCTCCCCATCTTTCTTATAGGCTCCTTTTAGGAACTGAAAGGCCACAATAAGGTGTCCCTGGAGTCTTCTCTTCTTCAAGCCAATCTCTCTCAGCCTTTCCTCATAGCAGAGGTGCTCCATCCCTCTGATCACTTTTTGGCCCATCTCTGGACCCTCTCCAACAGGTCCATATTTTTCCTGTACTAATAAATCTATGCATTCAGCCACAATCCCCCACCAGACTATGAACTGTTCTCTATTTATCACTCCTAACTTAATATCATAGCAAGTATCATCTCCCTTCTTACAACCAACAGGAAAACATAAGGCTAAAATAAAGTATCCATGTGGCACGTTCCAGCTAATGCAACAGTAATGAGGATTACCTCAGAGGATTTCTACCTGGAATGTTGTAGGGCACAACACTTGCAGTTTTTCCGAGTAGTTTACTCAGTAAACAGGACTTGCTCTTTAAAACAAAACTAAAGATAATGTCATACATCTTTTCAGGACTAAACACTAGGGGGTCCCATTCAAAGGCATAGAGTTTGACTTTAGGAATCGCATATAAAAAGTATAAAATCCATAGCAAATTTATAATTCTAACCATTGTACCCTAGATTTGTTGGACGTCCAGGAGATTATGTCTACATTTTCCACTCCTTCCGAATGGAAGAGGTAATTTCACTTTCCCTCTGTCTGTGATCTTGTTGGTTGTGAGCACCATCTGCTTCTGCCACAGGGATGCAGCAGATGTTCTAACTGTTGTTTCTTCTGTCCACCCTAGTGTGCTCCAGGAGGTTGCCTAATGGAGTTGTGTATCCAGCTCAGTATCATCATGTTGGGCAAGCAGCTGATCCAAAACAATTTATTTGAGATTGGCATCCCGTAAGTAGCAATTTTTGCTTGTTTCTTGTTGGGGTTTTATTAAACGCATGGTTTTTAGGACATGTAAAATACATGGTGTTTTCACTGCCCCTTCACTTGTACTTCACTCTTGCACAGTGTTTATGAAAATAGGTATGAAGCTCATTACGTCTACTAATGTAAAACAGCTGCAAAATAGGCACTGTTCCCCTAAGGGCATGCTAATGGAATCCTTCCCTTTTCCCCCAGAAAAATGAAGAAATTTATGCGCTACATGAAGTTAAAGCATCGGCATTCTTTAGACCATGAAGAGCACATGAAAAAAAAGCAGCGCTATGAAGTGGACTATAACCTGGAGCCTTTTGCTGGACTTACCCCTGAGTATATGGAAATGAGTGAGTGGGATGAGGAGAAGGCATTTTAAACGACAATTATTCTGACAAACTGGGATGGAGAGCTGAGGTTTTTGAACTGTAGATAAAGTGGACAGTAGATATGAGGCATAACTTAATTATTGAAGTATATAGTCTCGGACTGTAGCATGTTTAAGCCAACCACTGGCTACTTCATGGATGAATTTGGCAGCATATTGTCACAGAATCACAGACTGGTTTGGGTTGGAAGGGACCTCAGATCTCATCCAATTTCAACCCCCTGCCATGGGCTGGGACACCTTCTGCTAGACCAGATTGCTGGCCTTGAACACTGCCAGGGATGGGACAGCCACAGCTTCTATTGGCAACCTGTGCCAGCGCCTAAGAACCCTCACAGGGAAGAACTTCTGCCTAAGGTCTAACCTGAACTTCCCCTGTTTAGATACTTTCTCTCAAGCCATGTGACATATCACCGTCAAGTTTCAAATGCAAATGATTAAATGGCATAAATTTGAGATCGTCACTTTCTCATCAGTTGCACACTGCATTGGAAATAAGTTACTTAATTCAGATTGATAATTTTCACTGCATATTCTCACACAAGGTTGTTTCTTTTTAATGAAATCTGGACTAAACCTTCTTAGAGATAAGTGCCTGTAGATGAGGCTGTACTTATCACATACAATTGGGATTTTTAAAATAACGTGTTGAGTGAGTGATAATGAAATTTAAGCACTGGATGTCAGCTCTGTGTTGCTATACAACTCTATTTCTTTTCCTACTTTTAATCTTGGAAAGGCTGAGAACTGTTCAACATAATGCCCTTAATGACATGGTTTAGAGATCTTAAAGATCATTTCCAACCTAGTTGATTCTGTGATTCTATGATTCTATAATGCTGTTTGCTACAGTATCCAGCATTCCTGAAGGGTCTTTCTTAAAAGAGCAACTTTATTTAGTATTTTAAGGAATGACTAGGCAAAATAGTGGTGAAGGGTAATGAAGTAAAATAACACCAAAAATTTGCATTCCCAGTAAATGCAGAGGCAAATTAGAATAGCTGATGACCTTGATGTTCAGAGTAGGGGAAACAGACTGAAATTTAACAGTACAAGCTACAAGGTCATGCTGTCAGTTCCTAAAAATATGAAAAGATGCATCTACTGAGATCAGCATTTGGAAGTAACAGAGGAAGAGAAGGGTGGAGCAGTGACAGTACCAGGGTGAGTATGACAATCACTGCCATGTCCTCATCAGACAAAAGCAAGTATGACCTCAGGTTGTAGGAAGCAAATTATTCCCAATAAAGGCAGAGATCAGTCACGTCCCTTTTGAAGCCTGTAAGTTTCTATACTTCAGAAGGTGAAGCTTCCAGTGGGAATAATGAGTGCTAAAAAGCTGCTGGGTGGAGCATGGCACATTTATACAGAGCTCACACAGTTGCTGCCATATTCCCACTCCTTCAGATCACTCCTGTGCCAGTCTCACTGATAGCAAATTTAGTTCAGGAGTCTCTTTATCCATGATATTGAGGTGCTGGAGCAGGTCCAGAGAAGGGCAATGGAGCTGGTGAAGGACCTGGAGCACAATTATGATGGGGAATGGAGGAAGCACCTGGCAGGGGCTCAGTCTATAGAAGAAAAGGCTCAGGCAGGGGGGGACGGGATACGACAGGACACACACGACCTTATCACTCTCTACAACTGCCTGAAAAGAGGATGGAGCCAGGAGAGGGCTGGTCTCTGCTCCCAGGCAACAAGTGACAGGACAAGAGGAAATGGCCTCAAACTGTGCCAGGGGAGGTTTAGACTGGAGATTAGGAACGATTTCTTCCCAGAGAGGGTATTTAGGCGTTGGAACAGGCTGCGCAGGGCAGTGGTGGAGTCACTGTCCCTGGAGATGTTCACAAACTGTGCAGATGAGACCCTCAGTGCCATGGTTTAAGGGTGGCCTTGGCAGTGCTGGGGAACAGTTGGACTTGATCTTGGAGGTCTTTTCCTGGTGGATTCTGTGATTCAGTGATTCTATGATTCTGATTACTTTGTCTTGCCTTTTGTAAGAGGGGCAACTGGCCCTTTGGTGCCCAAATGAAACAGCAGTCAGGGAAACCCTGCCTGATGCCAAAAATGGAACTTAGTTTCACAGCACATGTCATCTTGTTGGAATTTAATGGGATGGCACTGATGGGATGATGCAATTTGATAAATACTGAACACAGCTGATGAAATGGTTTCTTTTTCTTTCTAGTTATTCAGTTTGGGTTTGTGACTTTGTTTGTTGCATCCTTCCCGTTGGCACCTTTGTTTGCTTTGTTGAACAACATAATTGAAATCCGTCTAGATGCAAAAAAGTTTGTTACTGAGCTGAGGAGACCGGTAGCAGTCAGAGCAAAGGATATAGGTAAGTGCACATTGCTATTGTTATCCCTGTTTGTTTATTCCTGGATGGATGGCAGGATATTATTATGCTGAGTTAGTTTCATTAAGAGGAAGATATTTATAGGAAAATTCAAAACATTAGCCTGCACTTTAACTGTGAACTGTCATAACTTATCAAGGATTTACTTTTAAAATAGAAACATCAGAGCTTGAATATTTTATTAAGTAAACAATATCATTTTTCAAATCAAAATGATCAATATGTGAAATATCTCACTTAGCTCTGCACATCAACAATCCTTCCTGGCAATGCAGTAAAAATTCCTGCATTTAATATTTCTGGAGTTAGCCTGGAGAAATACCCTTGGGAATGAGAGAAGACTCAGAAGTCTGTGGGTAAATGTATCCCTTCAAACCTACACAGCATTAATGTTTGAAGGGTTAAGCTGAAAGCTGCAGTGAATTTAGGTGGCACTGGGCTCTGCAGCAGTATGGCGACACCAGGCCAGTCCTCCCCCTACTATGGGGGGTAAAAGCTATGGGTGTGTGTAATGAGGAACCTATTTCTCCCAAGCATTGGTTACTTATGATTAAAAAGGTCATTAAAGTAATTGTTCATGTTACAGAACCACTCAGCCAGAGCAGTGGAGTTCACGATCTGTTACCAAACTCAGTGTTTATTCTGGTGTTGTGCAAGCAGAGATTTTCTCTGGGCTCATCCCTGTGCCCTCAGATCATCGTAGAGCTGGAGAACACAGCTGAAGGTTGCTGGTGGAGATGTTAGGCAGAGTGTTATTGGTTTTATGGTTGTGGTGGGGGTTTTGAGGTTTTTCTTTTGGTTTTGAGAGGGTGTTAATTGCAATTTGTTGAAATTCAATCCTGATCTTGTGGGTGAAAGAACCCCACTTCTTTCAGAGACACTCTGAAGTCAGAGACTGTGAGATGGCCTCAGACAAACCAGGCAAGATTTTAGGGCAGGCATCAGCAGAATCAGGAAAAATCAGGAAAAGGAGAAAGTCCCACCGGCTCAAGGCAGTGGGTAACCACTGGCAGCAAACACAGATCTATCTCTGCTTCCACTGGTACTGTAGTATTTTTTCCTGAAGTTCAGTTCTGTACTTCTGATCTTCAGTTCTGTCCAGGCTGGCTTATGTCTGCTGTGCCAGGAGACCAGTTAGTTTTCAAGCAAACGATTTGGCCAGGCTGGAGGAGTCTTCCAGGGATGGCTCCCTGTGTAAAACCTCCTACATCTTTCTTCCTCTTGAGACCCAGAATAGGAGAGTGGCTCATCAGCGCTGTAACCATAGGGATCTTGTGGAAGCCCTGTATTTCTTCATCAAGAAGCTTTTCCATGAGGAGTGGGATCTGCAGAAGGAGATGGGTCAGAGCCAGGGGACTTCATGCATCATCCTCAGGCTAAATCTGGAGGGGTTGAACCTGATTCAGCATAGGGTTGGTTGGTATTACATTTTGTCTGCACAGAGCCCATGCTGAGGAAACCTGTACCTGTGTGATTTCCAGATGCAACTGGAAAAATCCCATCAAGTGGCTCCACTGGAGCTTTGCTTTCTCAAAACTGAGCTAGGATCAAGAGTGATGAGAAGGTGTAGACACAGATTCAGGTAGATCTTTAAAGCTGCTAAATCAGTATGTTCTGCACCATGTGTACGGAAGTTCCAGCTCCCTGTCTAACTTTCTTCTCCCCAGGCATTTGAGAAGTGTGAATGAAATTTCCTGATGTTCTTCTTTTCTACCTATGCAGGCATTCCTCTATCTTACACTTGCCTCCCTCTTCCTCAAAGAAGTTTTTAACTTAAGACCTCAAAAAATAGGTGCCTAAACATTGACAGAGTTGGGCTCCCTTTGCCTACAGGTTGTCAATCTCTTATAATTTGTTCTTCTTTTAATTTAAAATATAACGCTAGTTTGGCACAGTCGTAAGTGCTCCTAACACTGTTAACTAAAAAAGTAATTTATCACAGTTTAGTGACTGAAACAGCATTTATATGTTTGTCTCTTTCCTCAGGAATCTGGTATAATATCCTCAGAGGTATTGGAAAGCTTGCCGTCATCATAAATGTAAGTAATTTGGCATGAATAACTTTTAACTCAATAGGCCTGGTTTTCCATTCTGCTCTAGTGGTTTTATTTCCGTGTAAATCCCTTAAAATCAAGAACAAGTAGATTTAAATATTTTATGAAATATTAGAATATCCCAGCCCTTAGAAAATTTTAGCTCACTTTAATATATTAATGTATGTACTTATCTAAGATTCTATATGAATAGACATCCACAATGATCATCATCAGCTTTATTAGTTGAAACAAGAAAAGCTGAATGACAAGCTGAAAACATGTTTGAGATGCAGAAAAACAGGGGCCGTGTAGGGCCTTATAGCCACGTCTCTATGTGCCCTCATGGCTTTTCCACCATTACCCAGACTAGAAATCCCTTCATTTTGCTCACAGGTGTCTGTTGCGCAATGGCCAAACCATTCTTTTGGCTATTTGGTAGACTGCCCTAACTTGTCTTTACCATTTCCTCTCTTTTCCTTTGGAAATAATGTCTCTTTTTTTTTTTTTTTTCTTCTTTTCCTCCTTGTAGTCTCTCTTTGTCATTATCCGGTGTTCTTTTTCCCCTCTTTGATCTATGTAATACACCTCTTTATTGTAAAAGAAGTAAAACGTTTTGTACTGTGTTTGTTCCACATGTACATGAGATTAATGCCAGTGAGAATGTTTCATAAGTATGACAAATGAGAAGGGCTAAAGTCCTGAAGAGCTCAGCTGAACTGGTTCTCTTGCATTTTCTGTAGCACATTTTTAGAAAGCCTTTTAAATCACAAAATACAATGCAATTTTGGGGACCATAAATATAAAACTGGGCTCAGCCTCCTCGTCCTTTTATCTTGATGGAGTTGAAATACATACCTGATTTTACAATGCAGTGAGAATTTAAAGAGTCACTTCACTGCTGGTTGTTTGTGGAACATAAAATTACTTGGAAATAAATCAGTTGAACCTTATACAATGCATCAGGGACAAGCTGTGGCTTATGTAGTGCCATATTTTGCTTTCCTCTGGTGCTTGGGAGTATGGCCGCTTCATTCTCTGCAGAGTCCAAGTTGTTCTCCAGGTAGGAATCTCAGTCAACATGGAGCTATTCCACCTAATATTCTGCAACTGAAAAGAGTAAGCAATAAATCCTACCTTGTTGCAGCAGTGGATACTCCATTTTTAGGACCCTGTGGGCTGCAATCTCTCCCTTTGTTTACTAAAGCAGTCCCTCAGTTGCATGAGTTTGGACAAGACATACTTGAGGATATTATGAACTTAACCACTGCCTGAACGTTGTGCTCACTCTTTACTCTTATGGCTTAGGCATTTGTGATCTCATTCACATCTGACTTCATTCCACGCCTCGTGTACCTGTATATGTACAGTAAGAATGGCACCATGCATGGCTTCGTGAACCATACACTGTCTTCTTTTAATGTCAGCGATTTTCAAGCAGGAACAGCTCCCAATGACCCCATGGATCTTGGCTACGAGGTTCAGATATGCAGGTACTCTCTTGAATGATAACTAATTTTAAGTGTTTTCACAGTTGACTAAGAATGGGACAAATTTCTACATTCCTGGGGCAGGTCCCTTGTATTTTCAAGACCTTTTTAGCACCTTGGTAGTCTTTTCTATCAGATGGATCCATTTCCTTGAACATTTTCGCTTACATATTTAAGCAACCACAAAACCTGCTTATTTTGGGAAACGGGGCTTAGCGTTGTTCAAGTCAGTGTTTATCCATGCAATGATTTTTCTTATTATGTATTCCTTTTTTCAGGAAAAGAGGTAAATTATGATAAAGAGTACAGTGATGCTTTAAGGGAAGAAAATGGTGTTACTCTGATGTCATGTTGTCATACCACATGCTGTTGATATGGTGTTTCTGTAACAATTCCTGATGAGATTAATAGCATCCTTTTCTACACTGGAACCAAAGACCTATTTAAATTGTTGTTGAACTTAAGACCTATTTAAATTGAAATCTGCATGCCTGTAACAATATCTACATATTCTTTTCATTTTTAAAGCAAATTATTGTCACATAGTTCAGCTTAGGAAGCAATCTAGGTTAGTGCTGAAACACACACTTTGTCTAAGCTCCCCTCCATATGCATCACCTTCAAAACAAATGTTTAACATTTAGAACTGGGGACCAAAGCCAAATAATAGAATCCCAGACTGGTTTGTGTTGGAAGGGACCTTAAAGCTCATCCAGTTCCAACCCCCTGCCACAGGCAGGGACACCTTCCACTAGACCAGGTTGCTCCAAGCCCTGTCCAACCTGGCCTTGAACACTGCCAGGGATGGGGCAGCCACAGCTTCTCTGGGCACCCTGTGCCAGCTCCTCACCACCCTCACAGGGAAGAATTTCTGCCTAAGATCTCCTCTCAACCTTCCTATTTTCAGTGGAAAGCCATTCCTCCTTTTCCTGTCCCTGCAGGACCTTGTAATGTAACAGTGAAAGCACTGCAAAACTGAAAGAGGGATAAAGGAGGTGAAGAAGAGGAAAACAAAGAGGGAAGAGACATTTCAAGGAGGAAAAAAGAGAAAGCTGACTAGCTTTGCTTCCTTTTATTTTCTCTTGGTGATCTCAGCCACAGAATAAATAAGGTTGCAAACATATTCTTAGCACAGAACTGATGGAATAGAAGTCCAATACAAAGATGCCAGTTTTATTTGCTTACTACTCCTAGCCTCTTTCTTTTTCTCATCTCATCATTTCCTTTATATTCTATGGATTTTTAAATAATTTGAAATCATGGAACCCTAATTGCTTCAACATAGGAATCATGCTGTGATTCAAGTTTAGTGTGTTTTTCTTGGTCCCGTTTCTAACATGTTATTGTTGATGAGCTCATAGATTTTCTGTGAGCAACAGCTAAGGAAAAATACTCATCTTCTGTCTATATGGCAGACATGAGCTGATCATGAGCAAGGAGAACACTAGTATAACACACCCCATAGATCTCAGATCAGTATTTGTGTTTTTAAAATTAGCCTTATAAATATAGGTTGTGTTAGTTTTTACTGATCTTAAAATAAATTATCTAACTGTAATTCATATTTATGCAGAATTGGTATTATTTGTGCTAATCAGAGGGTAGTAAGATGGAAGACCCTTAATTTGGTGTAAATCTTGTGGGAGGCTTTCAGTTGTTAAGAGGTTAATAATGTCTCATACTGTAGCAGTGAACTTGTTTTTAGAAGGTTTGATTTCCTGTTCAACACTTTGGTATTAATTCCTCATGGTGCTAAGATTTCTGAATGACATCACTGATTTACTGAGTCTTGTTTTGCAGATACAAAGATTATCGAGAACCCCCCTGGTCTGAAAACAAGTATGACATTTCAAAGGATTTCTGGGCTGTCCTAGCAGCAAGATTAGCATTTGTGATAGTTTTCCAGGTAGGTTGTACTGCAGGTACCTTCTATCTGGGAAAGAAAAAGAATTATACTATTTCTTTAGCTACGTAAGGCAAGCCACCTTTGGAAACAAGCTATTAGGTCAAAAAAAAAAAAAAGATCTTCTTTCTCAGCTGCCCATCCTTATTCACCCTCTTCACCCATGCAGAGCCAGGTATATCCTCAGTGGAAAAAGTAACCCCCAGAGAATCCCTGAACCGGTTTGATGCAGAAGCAACAGAATAACCTTAGTGAGCAGCAAAGCACAAGGCCAATACTGATTAGATTCCACCAGTTTCTCCAGGGGAACAACAACAAATTCACTGAAGCAACATCAGTTTCATCCCAAATAATTTCTAAACCTAGCCAAGAAATTAAATGTTCAAAATTTCCGAAGTTAGAGTTTTAAAATAAGGAACATTTCATTGGAATGTATTTTACCAACTTGCATCATTTTACTTCTTCCTGTTTGCTTCTGTCCTTCTGATGTGAAACTTTTAGGCCATGTATCAATGTCAGTATTCTCTTGAATTTCTAAGTGATTGTGACAGTATTTGTACATAAAACAAGAGATCTGTGCCTGCCATTTTTCTTCTAGCAAGGAGTAGAGGTGAATTTGGCTTGGTATCAGGCTTGTGACATGCAGTTGAGCCCAACTCAAATACTGTCCCTTATTCTTCCTTCCTAAGTACACTGAAAATTGCCCCCTTCCCCTACAGTCATCCTTTCATTTGATCTTGCTGACATGTTCTCATAATTTCATTTTCAGAACTTGGTCATGTTTATGAGTGAATTTGTTGACTGGATTATCCCAGACATTCCCAAGGACATTAGTCAGCAGATTCATAAAGAGAAAGTTCTCATGGTGGAGGTCTTCATGAGAGAAGAGCAAGGGAAGCTGCAGTTGCTAGAAACCTGGAAAGATAAGGACAAGAAAAAAGGTGAAAACTGTAACAATCACAGCCCCAGACTCTCCAGGAGCCACAGTGGGAGCTTGTCCTCCTGCCATTCATACCCTCTTGATGTCTAGAAGAGGAGGGAATTGAGTATGTCGGGGCATTCCACTGATACACAAGCCATTGCATTTGGGGCAGGACTCGATTAATGGACAACCTGGTGCATGTTGAAGGATGTGCTGCCATTTTACTCCCATCTTTGTGAGAAACGCTCTTCTTACAAACATGGAGGACCACAGTCTATTTCTGATAATGTGTTTTTTTCTTTTGCACAAGCAGCAATGCAGGGAATTTTTAATAACACTATTGATGGTGGTGTGTGTTAAGAAATTCAGGTACTTAGTATGTCTTGATATTCTCTGAGAATCTGCCCTTAGCCTATTAATTAACTAAAGGTAACTTTTAAGTGATAATACTAGTCATTTAAGTGATAATACTAGTAATTTAAAATATTTAAAATATTTTTGAAACCCCAGGCTTGAAGGTCTATGGGATAACTCCATATGGTTCAGTGTGAGGTGTCCCTGCCCATGGCAGGGGGGTTGGAACTTGATGATCTTAAGGTCCTTTCCAACCCTAACTATTATATGATTTTATGATTCTATAAAGTGTATGCAAAATCAGCTTTAGAGTGTGCCCTAGTATTCCTTTTGGCAGGACAGACACCACGTAAAGCCTGTCAGACTGACATGCTTTCCATGTCAGGCTGTAGCTCTGCTGGCAGACATCTGAGTGTGACCCTGGAGGTGTGAAACAAGCACCAGGGTACTGCTCTTTTCAGAAACATTAGAAAAATGAACCTGGAAAAGTTCTTTCTTACCAGTGCAGGGCTGATGTGGATATGAAATTGCCCCAATTGTGTGTGTGCAGAGCCCCAGCAGCTCCTTGCATATGGCCAGGCAGCAGCAGCACAACCCTGGAGATGCTCCCAGAAGGTAGATGATCATAGAGCATTTGGTTAAATGCCCTGAATTAATGAGCACATGTAGAAAGCCCTGCCTAGTACTCAGACACTGGTGTTGCTGAGGAAATTCCCTTTTCCCATTAGTTTAGCACATCCCTTTCTCAGCCAGGCTTTTGTCTGCCCTCTGTCCTCTGCAGAAGAGGTTTTCACAGCCAGTTGTTCCTGCAGATGTTCTGCTGTTGAATGGCACTTCAAGGAGGCTGTGCCAGAGGAGTAAATCCAAACCACGTCCCATTTACTGTCCTCAATGGAAGTTTTGCCTGCACTGGGGCTACAGGACCAGACCGTCAGTTAGTCACAGGACTTTTCTTTTGTCTTAAAATACTCTATCTTTTGTAGAAGGAGCTTCCTTAAAGTAGAAGTCTAAAGTCCTTACTTAAAATGGCTACCTAAATCCCATCAATACACCTCTTTTGAAGCATAGGACATTTTAGTTTTGCTTTGTCAAATGACAAAACTGCACTTCCAAATAATACTGGTGCAATTAACCTCCTTTCTTTTATTGCTTTGTCTTGTCCATGGCACTTACATTACAAATATCAAACTGAAAAATAAAAGAAAAAGGAAAGATTCCTTTAAAGTCTAACTACTGTATGGTTTGTTACAAAACCAAACATCAAAAGACTGTTTTCAAGAGAAGTTAGTTGTTTCCCTTTTCCTTTCCTTTTTTCTTTGTCAAACTGATTTAAAGATAAATGCTAGAACTTTAAAAAAGAAAAATGCCATATTTAGCTTTTGATCTATTTATTTGTTTTAAAGTATGTGATAAACCTGATATATTTCTATAGTCTGTCCGAAGAAGGTACCAGAAAAGTAATTATGTGGAAGAAAGAAAATGGTATTAACCAAGTATTCTTGAAGCTTATTTAAGATATTGATCCAACCAAAGATTTTTATTAATAAAGGGCTTATATTTTGTTAACTCTCATTTCTGTTATATTTTGACTTGTAGGAATGTCACTATTTTAAAAACTTGTAACTTTGATTTGTAAATTTGATAGCTTACAACTGTAGGGACAAATCCTGCCTGGTCTATTCACACAAGCATTACTCCTGGTAGTATTTACTAGATCAGGCCCACTGACTGCAACAGGACTGTGAGTGGGAATAGATCAAGCAGAATTCTGTCTGTATATCCATGTTCTTCCTCTCATTCCTTGGAACCCAAACGATCCAGAAGAAAGCCAAATGTGAACTACCTATTCAGAAGAGAAATCTTTGGGGAACTGCCTCAAAGGGGATTTTATGTGTAAATACTTATCCAAAAGTATTCCCGACTTATTACTGACATTCCTGTAAATGGTGGAACTATATCCTGAAAACATACTTATCAGAATTGTTCCTTATTTGCTGAAATCATGAAATATTAACAGTTGCTTATACTTTCTTTTGTACAGTAAATTGTTTGAAATGGAGTTTTGTATATATAAAACCCCTGTATTACTACTTGGAGAATTATAAAACTTTCATGAAATCATTTTTTAAGAAAAGCAAATATATATAAAATCTGGTTTAGTTCATTTGGGGGTTTTTGTTGTTTGTTTGCTTTGTGGGTTTGTTTTGTTTTTTTTTTTTTTTTTTTGTGGGTTGGTTGTTTTTTTTCCCCTTTGCTTATTTGAAATAAATATGCAAGAGTTTCTCCTATGGGACAGGTTCTGTTCCCAGTCCTCCTTGGGCTCTGAACATGCAACTGAGTACTGTTTGACTTGAGAAATGCAGGAATTCATGTTGCAGTTTGCTCCCAACTGGATCTGTGATGCCCTTTGTGTACTCGGAAGGCGGAGGCCATAATTGAGATTTCCAGGTACCAACTACTTTATTTCCAGACATCTTCTCCACAACATCCAAGGTAAATCTTGTGTTTGGGCTGCTTCAGATCCCCACTTTGGGGTGAAGTGAATTCCACCTAAAATGGGAAAGCTGCCAGCACTGACCTAAACACTAAATATTAGCTGATTGATTTTACCCTGGGAGCTTTAACTTGCTTCTGATTTTAGTCTTAGGCACTAAGCAGGATGTAACATGTAAGAACGTTTGGTAAAGCATTTGAAATGGGCTTGCAACAAGGAGGGATGCTGTTTGGTTTGCTCATTTAAACTGAAAAATGCATTCACTCTTAAGAATTAAATGGTAAAACTGAAGGAATGAAACTTGGGGATTCCTTCTGCTGTGTCTTGCTGAATTCAGCTCTGAGGGGAAGTGACTGAGGAAGCAGAAGGGCTCCACTGTGTATGTCACACCTTTATTGCTTTGTGGGACCTCCACAAGTAAAGCTGGGCTCAGAACCTGGCCTGTCCTTTCCAATTTTCTCTCCTTCTCCCATTTAATGTGGCTTCATGCCAATTCTCCCCCTTTAAGCAGAAACATATTAATGATCTAACTAACAAAATTTAGTTAGAAGTGAGAATTCTGTTCTGAGGTAGTGGATATGAAAACCAGAAGTAGGTAAATCTCTGCCTAGTTGGTAACTGGTTTTGTTTTGTCAGTTCTTGAAGACAAAACAGTAGCTAGGGTTCATTAGGTATTAGGAAATCATCCTGTCAGCACAATAGGGTGGGTATGAGTCTGAATCTTCTGGATTTCCATGTCATTGTGTTTCTAAGATACTGTCTTACAAATATTTTGCAGTCTTAAATAGCTTAAGGGTGAATAAGTCTCATGTCAAGGCACAGACACTATTCTATTTTTAAACCCTCCATGCTCTCTGGTCTTGAGCTGTTAATGATCTTTTTGGCTGCTGTGATTTCCAATAAGCAATAATAAAATTAGATACTTTTCATCTTACCACCTCAGGAATCTGAACTCTCCTGAAGTCCTGTAGATCACTCGAGTGCATTTATATTTTCCTATGAAGTTTTCAGAGCTAGCAACATTTTTTTCTTCCACTTTTGCCACTGAAGAAACTGTGTCTTAAAATTTATATGGATTCCATTCAGACTCTTCTTCAATTCTTTGCACGTTTGAGTACTATTTATTCCATGACCAAACACCATATGCCATTTTTAGTATAGCACAGAAAAACCAACGTTCTTTTTTTAACCTTCTTCTTTTTTAAGCCCAGCAGGCCTTTTGCAAAGAAGAAGCTACTAATGTGGCTTCCTTGTAATTTTAAGCTCCTTCCTTAATAATAGCATGCATGCCACCTGAGTCAAGACCACCTGAAGCCAAAGAAAGTATTTCTTTTGATTCCCATTGACTGCAGTGCACCTTACGTGAGACTAAGCATTGCTTCTGAATAAGTTACAATAAGAATTTGTGACACTTTGTACTTTTATAAGCGAGAGTGTCAGGTAAAGCCAAAATACATTCATTCAGCTGAGTTGTGCAAGCAGCAAGGAAGTTGTGCTACTTTCCATGAGGTAAACAATTCAGAAAATCAAAGGCATGATACAGTCATGTGAACTTCATTCCACAAGTTTGAAAGTTTTGAGGTCACAGCTTTCATTTTTCTGTGGGGAAAAAAGTCATGCCCAAATAGGAAATGTATCCATATGGATGCTCATGACAAAAAGAATCAAAATATTTAGAGGAATTCTTGTGCTGAACAAGCTTAGCAGTGTAACATTCATTTTTCAGAGCAAGGGTTAAGTGTGGGTATTAAGACACCTTCCTTAGAGCAGAAGGAAAGGTTATTCCTTGGTTTTACTTCTAAATGAAAAAAAGAGTGTTCATCTTCTCTAGTTCAAATATAAGAATGGAGGCTAGGGAAAAGGTGCAGATAGGGAAAGGAATATCATCAGGTCATCAGATGGCTTTTGCTGAGGTTTTTGTTGATATTTTTTGTGTTCAGATGGAAGATAGAAGGCTTTAGTCATAGAATCATGGAATGGTTTGGGTGGGCAGTGACCTTAAAGCTCATCCGGTTCTAGGCCCCTGCCAGAAAGGGTTGGAACTGTCCTGGACAGGGAAACCTTCCTCTAGACCAGGTTGCTTCAAGCCCCGTCCAGCCTGGCCTTGAACACTTCCTGAGTGTTCAGCCTGGCCTGAACACAGATGAGGAGTAAAAGTGAGAAGACCCTGACATCAGTGAGGGCTTGATGACTGAGCCTTCCCCAGTGATGTACTAAACTGCAAATAATAAGATCCTAGGCAATCAAAACTAAATGGTTCCTCTAGGACACACTTCTTTTAAACATTGATCAGAACAACTTATAAGCTCTCACACAGCTTCCAACATTGAAGTTGGCTCCCAGTTGGCACAAGGCTTTTCGTTCTGTAGTTAAGTAAGTTTCTTAAGCCCCAAAGGTGATGTGCAGGCAAGTGGCTGATCCTCCTGTGCTGCCTGCTTTAAACCATAATTGTGGCACAGTGTTCACAAGCGTGGAATTCCCATGTGTCCTGGTAGAAGCATGTAAGTGGATGAGCAGCTCGCATTTCTTACTGTTAGTCTTCCAAAGACGTCTGTAGGTAAAGAAGGTAGGTAATTGCAAGTAGTCAGCCATCAAGTGGGAGAGTACTAAATTTTAAGCAGGCTAAGACAATTCCAAGTCTCCTGCATGACCTCCCAGGTCAGCAGCTCTGCAGTCTTATGGGTTCTGGGCCTCACTCCTAGATCTATTGAAGGATTTAAATCCACTCAGGCACCCTTGGGAGTGGGAGGGAGTTGGGAGCAGGGAAGGAACTGTGGAAGTCCTGAGACTAAATGTGGTCAGTTACATCATCTTCGTGTGTTCAAAGAAGAAAAGAAGTGAAACTGAGATTCAGTTCTGAAATTCTACTCATTCTCTTCCTTTGTCTTTTTTGAATTTTACTTCTGAAACCAAATTTCTCTGACTCTTTATGATGCTTAGTTTTTAGCTCTGACCAAAGAGAGCAGTAGAGCTAATCTGGTAATCATCTCGGGGTGGTCTTGAGGATAAGAAATGACAGGTGATCACTTCCAGGTTCAGGTACTTGGCAAAGATGTTGCACAGGCTACTTGTGCTTTGAAAAGCCTCACTCAAAAATCGGTGAGTTACAGCAAAGCCATATGTCTGTATGTATATTTGAGAGACAAGAGAGGGTGAGCCTGGGTCTGACCTCTTGTTGCAAGTCACTTGATGTAGGTGGTATCTCTTAACAAGAGCTTTTCAAGAAAAAAGAAACTGCAGGATGTGATGCTTTTGAGGGCAGGCAAATAAAGCTGTTGTGTTTGTAACTTCAAGAATCATAGAATCACAGAATGGTTTGGGTTGGAAAGGACCTTAAAGCTCATCTAGTTCCAAACCTCTGCCACAGGCAAGGACACCTCACACTAGACCAGGTTGCTCAAGGCTCCATCCAGTCTGGCCTTACTTCCTTACTTGTCAAGTGTACAGACTGGAAGGAAAACACATAAATGTCATATGTCGTATTATATTAATCCAATCTTCTCTCAGTAAGTCATGCTCCTTCCTAGACTTTTCATCTCTGGGAACAAGTTTCCCTTACGTTTGTGTATGAAAATGAATTCCAAATGGTGGCTTAAGACTAACTTGCATCTGGTTCTGACTACAACGCTAGCTCAAGTGAAAGTGTTTCTTTAGAGAGCAGAAAACAGTATTTCCCCCCTGAGGAATCGAGGAAAAGGGATGATGAAATCAGATTTGCTTTTTTATTTATTATACCTAAATCCCCTATGAGTAACTAACCTACTCATATCCTGTGTCACTGACTGCTTGCACAAAACTATTTATATTTCAAAAGGAAATGAGGGCTCTTGATAATAACAGTACTATGTTCAAACAGACAAGGCACTCCCTGCCTAATTAAATTCAAAGAAACCCTTACACCTTCCAACTTCAATGATAGAGAGATAATGACATATGGAAAATACAGTATTGGCACATGCCTGAGGGGAAGAACAGATAACCACTGATCTTTACTCAAATGGGTGATTTCACTGCCAATCACAGATATCTGGGGTAATACTTGTTCTAAGGAAATGTATCCCTTACCCTCTTGGTTTGTCATTATCTCTAGTCACTGTAATGAGCTAAGTTTAACCCAGAAATGCCATCTCTGGCAGTCATCAAGGCCAAGCTGGACAGGCCTTGGAACAGCCTGGTCTAGTAGCAGGGGATTGGAACTGAATGAGCCTTAAGGTCCCTTCCAACCCAAACCATTCCATGATTCATGAAATCAAGCAAGTATGACCATGCTTATTCCTTTATGTTTATTAAAGTGAAAATTTAGTAACTCTGGAAGACATTTACGGGCCAGGATATTCTCTGGTCTGAAAAAAGGCTGGCTGCAGAGACATAGGTGGGAAAAGATTACATTTTTCATATCACTTTCATGACAATGACCAGGTCCAAAGCAGAGTCTGTTAATACAGAAGTGATTAATGCTGGAATATTCACAAACATAAAAAATAAATCCCTCCCTTTCTTTTTCTAATTGCAAGTGCTGCTGTACTTGGTGAGGAAAGGTGAAAAACCCATTGCCGTGTTTGGGAGGATCGAGTCCTGTGGTACAGGAATATTTGCATGCTTGGAAGAAACACTTCCAAATGGTGCAAACTAGTGTAAAAAGGACCCACGTTCCGCAAAATCATAGAATCCCAGACTGATTTGGGTTGGAAAAGACATTAAGATCATCTAATTCCAACCCCTCTGCCACGGGCAGGGACATCTCACACTAGACCATGTCATGTAATTAATATTAAGTTATTCTAAACTTTTTTATAGCTGCTCTGAATATTGTATTTTCCAATGCAAAGAAGAGTGAAGAAGAACACCTCCATTTATTTTCTAACCAAGAAAATAAAACTTAACATGATAAGTATTTACCTTTCATATTTTTACTGGGCTTGGGAACTAGCAATACAGCTGCTCAGGAAAACAAAGAACAAATAAGGAACCTTTCAAGCCTGGCATAAGAACCACTCAATTCTTTGCCTGGGTGAATAGAAACTTCCTCTATCTTCACTGGCTTCATTCTCAGCCAGTGACAGAGCCCACCACTGCACCATGGGACATGATCCCAACAATGGGTTTGACAGTCAATGGGCCAGAGAGAATGTTGAACACACAAATGAACTAAGTCCAGTGGCTCTTCCTCACCTTAAGTGAGGTATTTTGCCTTCAGATCCATGCTAGTATCTCTACGGGATTCTGTTATGGCACAGCAGAAGACAGGCATGCAGAGATTCCTCAGCATAAGTTAACACACGACTTCATATCCCTTCATCATACTCTGCCATAGGTTTATCTTCAGGAGGAAATTGCCCAGAACACCTGCCTCACATGGTGATTCTAAGGTAACCCTCAGAGAATGGACACTTCCAATGCTCTTCCCATATCAGCTTAGACCAGTTTTAGCAGGGACTGAATAGAACAGAGATAGAAAGGGCCTGAAAAAGTTCTTCCCTGTGAGGGTGCTGAGGTGCTGGCACAGGTTGACCAGAGAAGCTGTGGCTGCCCCATCCCTGGCAGTGTTCAAGGCCAGGTTGCACAGGGCTTGAAGCAACCTGGTCTAGTGGAAAGTGTCCCTGCCTGTGGCAGGGCATTGCAACTGGATGGAACTGATTCATTCCTTCCAATCCAAACTGTTTTGGGATTCTATGACTCAAAAGAGATCTAATGAACATTCGCTGCTGCTTGGGGAGGCTTATTTCACGACAACATTCCTGTGCAGACAACCGTTGTTTTCGGTTTTCTCTGTTCTTCTGGTTTTCCAAGTGCTATATTGATGTTGCAGAGCTTCAGAAACAAATATGATTTAGAAGAATGAAATGTACTGGTCTAACGTATACACACAGCTTTACTGGCATGTGAAATGTTTGTCTGACTGATTTCATACTTACATGGTATGAAAATTCACTACGAAAATAGGTAGAAAGTCAAGTCAGAGGTTTTAACTGGAGCAAATAAACAGAAGTCCACAATTTTCACCCTTCCCCTAAGGTTAAACTGATTTCTTCTGCCAACAGTAATACAACAGACCTGTATCAACAGAATTATATCAACACTTCTTCTGTTTCAATATTAAGTTCAAGCATCTGTTAACAACTTATTGCTTGTTATTGTTACTTGGCCAGATCTTTTCTCTGTATACAACCTATTCATGCAGGAATTCACTTTCTTTTCAATACTTATTTACTTTTCCCACACTCTGCTTCTAATTTACTCCCTTTCAACCCACAATAATTTGACATTTCTTATAGGCTCTTTTGTCACAGTTTTCTCCTAGTCTCTTCACAACTTTAACTTCTTTGCTAGAGCAGTTCCTTCTGTGTAATAGCAACAGAGAGGTAATATCTGATAAAAGAAACATGGATAGATCAGTTAATTCACAACAAAAAAGCTGTCTTTGCTGAAAACATGCATTTTAGGAGTTTGCAAACAATTGATGAGAGGCACTGGATAAGTGCATCAATCAATTTTAAGAAAATCAGTTTATTCACTGGAGGATAAAGCAAGCTTCCTAATTTCCTTGAGAGAAAAACATCAGTTATAATCAGAGAAGTGTACAATTGATTGGACCTCAAAAGAGAAACAATTTCTTAGCACTGAGACAGGATAAAAGAGGTCTAGTCTATGTTAAGGAGCTTGTCCAACCTGTATCTCAGAACTGTCAGGGATGGGAGTTTTAACTCCTCCCTGGGTTCTTTAATACACATTTGTCTGATGAAGTTAGAAATTTTATCCAGGTAGCTTCATTTAAAAACATTGTGACTAGAAACTGCACCCCATCATGTTTTTTATTACTCAAAAGGGCAAGAGTACCCCCCTCTCTAGCTGCAGGGCTTTGAAAACCAACATGCTGTCCAGCCACAGGGCTTGTATCAGATTGTTATAATGAAATGCCTTGAATTTTGATGCCATGTTCACTGTATGGATGTTTCCCCCTTTCCTTTCACTTACTAAAAGAAGCAGCAAGTACCCCTTTGACAATTTCACCTCCCCCTTAATCAGCCCGGCTGATCTGTTAAGTATCACTAAGCAGCTTGTAAAGAAAGAGCAGTAGATCAGCAGGCTCTCCTTGACTTGATTCCAACTTCCACCTCTGAAGACACCTATTGACTTACCTCTTCATCCGACATATTATTTAAAGAAACTACACTGTCAAGACTGGTAAGAGGCAAGCACAGAATCACAGAATAGTTTGGGTTGGAAAGGAGCTTAAGATCACCTAGTTCCAACCCCTGGCCATGGACAGGGATGCCTTCCACTAGACCATGTCACCCAAGGCTCTGTCCAACCTAATACCTGAATATCCATTGAGTCTTTCACCTCTCTCTGCTAAGTGAAACTAGACAGGAGATCCTACAGAAGCACATCCTTTGCACTTGACAAACCCAGAGCAGAGCTTTAACCTCATGCAACTGGAGTGAATTAAGAGTGGTTCAATTTAAGTTTTAAACATATCAAATTCACAAACATAACAAACTTAAGCTTTAAACATATCAAAGGTAAGCAAAGTAGGTATGAAGCAGTAGGTATGTAGCTCAGAACAAAAGCAAACAAGAAAAATATAGGTATTAACACTAGAAACTTACTCTAACTTTGCTGTGGGCCTCAGAAAAGAGATTACTTTGAGTATCTGTGTTACCATCTCTGATTTGAGTACACCATGTACTGTACTGAAGCAGCTCTGTTGCAATCAGCATCTGAAATTGCTGGATTAAAACTAGCTGTGGTGTATGAACAGCGGGCTGCAAGCATAACCCATGTTGGAGAAGAGGGGCTGGCTGAAAAAAAGAAAGCAAGCTATTAATATTTACAGAAAAATATTAAGAGTAAGTTGAGAGAAAAACAGTCATCAAAGGTAGACTTAGCAACCCATATACGTGTTAATGAGCCCTAATAGCATATCAAACTACATCAAAGGGATTGCAGCACTTGCAGAAACTAAGACATCTCCACAGTCCCACAGCAGAACAGAGTATGATGCTAGAGCGAAGAAGAGCCAGCCAGAAATGCAGGCTGCCTTGGCTGGAAAACACAAAGCACCTGCTGAAGTTTCCATGCAAACTTATCACAGAATCATAGAATCCCAGACTGGTTTGGGTTGGAAGGGACCTTAAAGCTCACCCAGTTCCAACTCCCTGCATGGGCAGGGACACCTTCTACTAGACCAGGTTGCCCCAAGCCCCGTCCAACCTGGCCTTGAGCACTGCCAGGGACGGGGCAGCCACAGCCTCTCTGGACAACCTGTGCCAACACCTCAGCAGCCTCACAGGGAAAAACTTCTGCCTAAGAGCTCATCTCAGTCTCCCCTCTGTCAGGTTAAAGCCATTCCCCCTTGACCTATCCCTACAGACCCTTGTCCAAAACCCCTCTCCAGGTTCCTTGTAGCCCCTTTAGGCACTCAAAGCTGCTCTAAGTTCTCCCCAGAGCCCTCTGTTCTCAGGGCTGAACAAATACAGCTCTCTCAGCCTGTTGTCAGCTGTTATTGTGGTCACCTGTGGTTTAATACAGCCATGTTCATTTTACCAAATCATTCACTATTCAAGGCACACGAATTAATATACAGCTTTTTAAACCAGTCTTGAACCCTCCCAAGCAACCTTTCAGCCACCCGACATATATTTATGCACCCTGGCAATGCACAGGCCCTGCTATGGACAGTTTCACCGTTTCCTGTCCACGGTCTCCAAATAGGTGTTTGTGGCCTCACCAAGAGCTCTGCAGAAATGAAGCTGTTCTTTGCCCTCTTTGCCCTGCTTCTTTCACAGGAGAACGCTAAGGCAAAAGGCCCGGTATGAACACTCCTAGGCTTCGAGCTCCCTCTGCAGTATTTTGCAGGAAATCGTCTTGCCTCAAGAAACCAATTCATTGGCTAGGAACTGGATCACCCACAGTACTTAAATTTCTGGGCAATCTCCACTGAAATCTGAGCTGGTCTAATAAATCATTTCTATATCGTTTGATTCTGACGTGCAGAAGTTATGATCTGTTGACCTTGGCAAATACTTGCTTTGTTAAAGCCTCTCAAACTGCTTTCAAAGGAAATAACTGGAGGAAAGCAAGTTGCTTGGATATTTTCAGCTGTCAATGTGTCAAAGTAGAGTTAACACGTCCAATGCAGACATAATAAAAGGGACTACTAAATTAAGATGCCAGGCATCAAGAGTGACTTTAAAAGCATTTAAGTGATGATTTACATCTTATTTAAATGATGATTTGCATATTTTATCTCCACGCTTGTTACTAATTCTGACACCATTAGAATTACACCGATGTATGGAATTGCTTTCACCCTTCCTCATACTTCAGTGCTGAATCTGACCACTGAAGTCGTATGGACCTATTAAAATCTCAGCTGATGCTGCTTTCAATTGCATGTCAAGGGATAGAGAATAAAGCTATAAATTACACTGATTTATACTTCCTTCATGTAGATTTGTCTCTGAATTCAGCTGCCAGCCCCAGTCACAAGCTATGTGCTAAGTGATTTGCCTCCTCCTGTTTTGTAGAGTCACCTTCCTTGGCCAAATTAAAATGAGATTTTATTTAACTGGATTTATTTGTACTTCTTACGTTGTTACTAAGGCTTACATCTTCTTTCTAAATTAATCTACACACTGCAAATACATTTCTCCTTGGTATCATACTACCCTTTTTATTAATGTGCTTAACACTTCAGTTTAAAGTATATTCAGAAAGAAAACACAGCTCTCAACTCAGGCACATCTCACCCCAGCTCAAGTTTAGTGCCAACTCCTCTCACATTTTACCCTGCAATAGGTGAATTCCCTCCAATTTGCAGCATTTATAGACTAAACAACACTCTCTCTTTTAAACAGGTTTAATACTTTACCTAAGAGACTGCAAGTCAATATGCATGCTGGCTGCTTTTTCAGGTTGGCATAATTAGGTGCTCTGTCATCTTTCCTGGATGAGCAACATAAAGAGGAGAAAGGAGGCTGGTGGAATTTATTGCCAATTTTGGGATTATATGGTTAAAAATCTAAGAAAATGCTGCTAATGCTTGTGCCTATGGGAGTTTTACAGATGTTTTGGAAGTAGGAGCTGCTCTTCGTGTTGGAATGAGAGCCTGGAGAAGGAGATGCAGGAGATAACACTTAAGCGCATGTATCTGACATGGCAATATTTAATGATCAGGACCATAGGTGTATTTGTGTGTTGCAATAATAATAAACAGTACTGGAAACAATTTAGAAATGGGGTACCTTGGTGAATCAACATGCCAGTGGCCACAGAGGAACAAGGAAATCACTGATCTACCTACACCTGCTGTGAGGAAAAAGAATTATTTTTTTCTGACCTTGGGGAGCTACAGAACAATGGGATGAATTCAAACTATCCCATTTAAGATAAAGTTCACAAGCTTTCACCTTGCATAAAAAGTGCCCTTAGAACACAGGGACTGATTTTTTGCTCCATTTACTCTGTTTTAAAGGTCAGGAGTTATTTCATGTCATGACCAAATGGAACAAAGACCAAGCTGCAAGCCCTTGTTTTCAGAGGAAGCAGAAGCTGCACAGGGAGAGGAGAAGCTGTTTTCATTAATGGCTGCCAGTGAGGGACATCACAGGAATCCTGCATTTTTGGGAGCATGGCTGTGATATGGTCTTTGTGTGCCCTTGCTGCCAGGAGGGACAAGAGCATCCTGGGGTGTATTGGGAGGAGTGTGGCAGTAGGCAGAGGGAGGTGATTCCTCCCCCTCTACTCGACCCTGGTGAGGCCGTCTCTGCTGGGCCTCTCAATATTATACAGACAAGGAGCTACTGGAGAGGTTCCAGTGAGAACCACAGGGATGATCAGGGGTCTGGAGCATCTATCTCTCTTATGAGGAGAGATTGCAGGAGCTGAGAGGGGATCCAATCAGTGCAGATCAGTATTCAAAGGCAGGTGGTAGGAGGATGGTGCCAGACTCTTTTCAAGTGGTGCTCAGTGACAGGATGAGGAGAAGTGGCCATAAACTAAAACACAAGAAGTTTCACTTCAACATGAGGAAGAACATCTTACATTGAGGATGGCACTGGAACAGGCTGCCCTTGAGGGTTGTTGCGTGTCCTTCTCCGGAGACTTTCAATCACTACTGCAAAACAAGGCTGTGACACCCTCCCAAGAGCAGCAGCAGCAAAAGCTAAGCTGCTTGGTTACATGAACATGTCTGTTCAGAAACAGGAAAGCAGAGATCCATGCCTCTTCAGAAACACAAAAGCAGCAGCAGCTCTGAGCTGGCTCTCCCCAACTAACTTAATACCACAGCACAACCTTGTTAAAATCTATTAATCTGGTCCTTTCTTCTGCACAGGTTACTCTACTGTGTTATTTTACTTACTCTACTGTGTTACTTAAGTACTTACTCTACTGTTATTTTACTGTGTTTACTCCATTTACAAGGACTTGATTAGAACATTAGTGTTATCAGTTATTTTTGATGCAGCCACTTCGATCTTGTTCTGTAAAAGAAGAAACACCACTGAACACCTATTCCAGTAGCTTTAAATTATGCCAACTACATTTGTTGAAGTTGTAACATTAAACTGACTGCTTTTCCCAGTAAATCACTACAGTAATAGTGAAAGGTGTGTACATTTCTGAGTTTTCATTACAACTATTTTTAGGCTTCTGGCAGTTTTACATTAATTGCTTTTAATGTTCCAATGTACTTCCCACTAAATCCCCTCTCCTCAGTTTATGAAAATTTCCCCTTCATAACAAAAACAGAGCCCAGTTAAAAGCCAAATACATGGGGATGCAGTGAGGAGCTAAAATAAAAGATGAAAGTGTTTAAGGCCAATTTGGATGGGGCTTGGAGCAACCTGGTCTAGTGTGAGTTATCCCTGCCCATGGCAGGGGTTTGGGACTGGATGAGCTTTAAGGTCACTTTCAACCCAAACCAGTCTGGGATTCTAGGATCTTAGATGGCAAAACGCAGCACCAGATAAGATCCATTTGCAATATTAGCAGTTATTCCCTTAATCTCTTTGCATACTTACAACAAACTGCAGCCCATTCATGTGTGTCAATGATTATTTTGGTAGGTTCAAGTAGAAAAATCAGAATTCCTGAACAATACTTACCTCCTCTGCCTTCAAGGAGAGGAAGAGAGGAGTTTTCCTGCTGTTTTGCCTTGCAGTGCTAGACAAAGCTGTCAAATATAGACCTGAAACCTTCGAGCAATATACTGGAACCTAAAAAATGCAAAAGCAATCTGTTAATAAATTTTACTACCTATCTGATTTGTGCTTCTTTAGCAGAATTTAAGAAGTATCGCTTATGCCTATACTAACATGATGAACTGCTACATGAAGACCTGGTGCAGATGGTTTGCCTATACTTACTTGACACCTCTGACTCAGAGGAGACTTTAGGGTAGCACTACTACCACAGGGAGCAACAATGTACTGCCAGTGCTTCTGAAACAGAACTGAATTCACTGTTTGGAATGGTTAGTGCAGATATAGCCTTTAATGAGGTCAACATGAGACTCTCATGACTGTAAAATTAAAATGAGAACAAAACCACATGGGTTTACTGGATTAAAAACATTATACAGTAGCAGCTCTCTAGCTTATAAAGGCTTTGAATTGCAAAATGATGTTTGATTTCCTACTGTAGAAAGAGCTATCTTTGATACAGCCACATAAGAAAAAGAATAAATAATTAATGGATAAAACCATTATTAATGTTTTTTTAAAAAAACATTAATTATCAAAACTTTAAGTTTTCATTGAAACTTACGATGAAAGTGCTTTACATAAGTAAAAGTTGAATGAGTGCTACCACTAATTTATCCAACAGTTTCTTCAAATTTGATTCAAGCTTTTCCATGAACTCATTTCAGCAAGAAGCTTCAAAACTGATGTGTAAGGATAGCCAGGTTTAACTGAAAAGTGTTAACTGAAAAGGACAAAGGCTTAACTTTAAACATAAAAGTGATTAATCCACCACAGAATCATAGAATCACAGGATGGTTTGGGCTAGAAAGGAACTTAAGATCATCTTAAATTCCAACCCCCTGCCACAGGCAGGGACACCTTCCACTAGACCATGTTGCCCAAGGCCCTGTCCAATGTGGTCTTGAACACTGCCAGGTATGGGACAGACAAAGCTTTTTTGGGCAACCTGTGCCAGGGCCTCAACACCCTCACAGTGAAGAACTTCTTATTTATATCTAACCTAAACCTCCACTGTTTGAATTTGAACTCATCACTTCTTGCTCTATTGCTTCAATCCCTGATGAAGAGTCTTCTCGCTGGCACAGGTGAGTGGTCAGCTACTACAATTAATCCCCTCCCAAATATCAGGATAGACTGCAAAAAGGAGCATACCTAGTCTGTTTTTCATGTCCTCAAACAGAAATACAGGTTTGTATGTCTAATCCCAACAAGCATCATTAGTTAATAGGTAGACAAAAATTCACCTCCCATGTCTGCATCACAGCCCACCTTCAAAGTGAGATCCAGACAGATTTAACTGAACCTGCAGCACTGATTAACATAGGCAAAATTACAGTCATTAAGGCACTCCCTTAGGAGGCTAAATTAGCACAAGCCATGCAACAATCATTTCAGTAAATGCTATGTGCTTAAAAACAATTAAATTTACAGTAATATAAAAGTTATTACACCCATTTATTTATTCCAGCCTTGCCTCAAAAGGTTAGGACAAATGACACATGCTTTAAAAGGCAATGCTCAGTCATGCCTCAATACAGCAAACATCTTTTGCCTCCAAGCCAAGAACTGAAAATAAGGTGCTTATTTATTACACTCTAGGTGCTTATTTATTACAAAGACATTTTATCTCTGGCTTAGCTCTAACTGGATATCAAGACCCTCTATTGGAGTAGTCAAAGAGCTGAGGTTTGGCAGAAGCTGCTCACAGAAGTAATTAACAAATTTTGTGGAATGAACATTTTTCTGCAGAAGAAAACATTTGATTCAGGATACTCTTTGAGTTTCAAGGAGTTGAATGTTTTCCCCCATCACCCTGCCACCTTTATAAATAAATGCTTACTACAAAGCTACCTTAAAACTTTGCTAATTCCAACTCCTAAAACACAGAGACCCTCCCAGGTAGTTTAAACTCATAGGCTGTCTGCAACAGGGGCTGAAAAGATTGCCTATAAGTCAAGAATAGGCCTTTAAATGTTGCAAGTGCCTGTCACTAGACTTGAAATAATCAAACTCACACATTCATGAACGAAGTGTGAGAATTTTGTCATTCATTCACTGTAACATCTTAAATTTGAAAGAACATGTCGAAGAGCAGAGAATAACACAGAAGATCCTTGCATCCAGAGGATTTAAGGATGTTTTCCAACATTTTAATACATTAGAAGATGAATGTGGAGAAGTACTCGTATGCTGTCATTCTAACACAATGACTGAAAACACTGAAGAGAAGCTACAGCCAGTAACTTTCCACAGTATTCCTCCTGGAAAGCAAATAAACTCTGAGAAGAGTGGCACTGCCTGCTGAGTACACTGTAGAAGTCTGTCCACAAAATCTGGATCAGATGGATTGAACATTTGCCCCAGGCCAGCTTGTTCAGCTATCAGCTCCACTGCCTCCCACTTATTTTATGTAAGCTTTTTAATCCAGACAATATTTTCATAAAGAGAACAAATTCCTCAACCATCGCATCTTCACGCGCCTTAACAGAACACCAGAAAACATATTTCTATGGCAGGAATTTGCAAACCTCCAAGTTGATTTGGAAAGGTAAAGTATGTAAATATTTAGCATTTAAATTTAGCTTCTAGTTATTTAAAGACATAAGTTTAAAGGAATACATGAAAACGTGCAGTGTAAGTGTAGGCACCTCCAAATCAAAGTAACTACCATCAAGTTGTGCATAGGAAACATTATTTTTCTTGGACTCCAACCTTAAGAACAAACTTCCTATCTAACAAAATCATGTGTTTCAGGCAGAATAAAGGTTAAAAGAGTACCTGCTCATTATTAATTAATACTTATAGTATCTTTCTTAGCTTAGGGAAATTCAACTCATGAAATTCAGCAAAGAAAACTGCAAAGTCTCACACCTGGGATGAATTAAATTCCCTGCATTAGTGCATGCTGGGGACTAAGTGGCCGGGGAACTGTTCTTCTGAGAAGACCCTGAGGGTTCTGTGGAACAGCAGGTTAAACATAAGTCAGCAACACTCTTGGGTGATGAATGATGTCCTGGGCTGTGACAACAGCACACTAGAAAACTGAGGGGTTGAGGACTGCTCTTTGATATGCCCTCACTAGACCAAATCTGTAATACTGCAGCAACTGTCAGGCTCTCTTGTATGAGGAAGTTGTTGATAAGCTGGAAGCCCAGCCAAAAAGGTGATCAGTGTCTAGAGGACATGACCTGTGAGGAGAACCTGAGGAAACTGGGGTTTGTCACCCTAAAGGAAAAAAGTCATTAAGAGGGTGAGGCAACCCAACACTAACTTTCCAACAGTGAAGTCACCAAGAGTAGGAGCCAGGTTCTTTAGCCGGTTCTTTACTGAAGTGGACAGGGTGGAAATGAGACAATGATATAAAACCGAAATAGGAGGTTCAACTGGATGAAGAAAAATCACATTGAGGACAATTAAACATTGGAGCTCATTGCCCAGACAGTATGGGAAATCTCCATCCTTAGAGGTTTTCAAAATCCAACTGGACAAAGCACCAAGAAATTTGATCTGAATTCAGATGAGCATGATTCACTGAGGTGATCAATCTCCCAAAGTCCCTTTTCAATGTGAATGATTCTATGATTCTAATAAAAGTTGCTCTTACAAAACGAAAAGAGCCTAGCATTATTTTAGTGTTGCTACAGAAAAACTGGTGTAAAGTTTGGACTGCAATAGAATTAGGGTAACTAGAAGACCATGTCAGTATAATGCTTAACTCTACATGTGGTTTAAACAAACAGACCTCTAAAGCAGCACCAGTGATAAGGCACGGTTTAAATTTTGTACTGAAATAAAACACCTTCTTTGATTTACTCAAAATGAATTCTTCTACTTCCTTTGTCATTACCTCCTCAGGCAGGGTCTTCTGTTTTGTGGAGAGGAACCTTATGGCTTGCTCAGTACAATAACCTCTCCCCAAAGAATTTGACTGAATAGTCTTCCCAATGGAAAAAAAATCAGGTAATGCAAATTATTTTGGAATTATTTTAGAAGAGCTGAACCTTCAAAGCAGA
This sequence comes from Neopsephotus bourkii, assembly GCF_033783945.1. NCBI lineage: Eukaryota > Metazoa > Chordata > Aves > Psittaciformes > Psittacidae > Neopsephotus > Neopsephotus bourkii. Next base: position 467,268 of record NW_026901264.1, on the reverse strand, counting down.
AGAAAGAAACTTCCTCCTGTAAGACTACATGAAACATTTTAAAAAACTTGTTATACTAAAAAAAAAAAGTTCATGTAGCTTGATATAAGAATCCACATTTCTTTATTGGGCTGTATAATTTTGATCCACAATTACTGAAAAACTTATCATTTGTAAAAATGGAACTATGAGTGTGTGTCTTGCATTGTACCAATAAGTTAAAAAAGAGTCATTTTGTCATCCTACTAGAGACTGGGAAGTATTATTAAGTGACATTTATAGCAAAATTTGCCCATTATCTTTAGCGTCCATTTTAAACACCCTCATCAGAGTATTGTTCACAAAACTGAATTCAGCAGAATCATTTGAAGAGAGAAAAAAACCCTGATGTGCATACCTTTGAAATGCAAAGGTAAGAGCAGGAAAACAGAAAGATTGCTGGTATCATACAGGAAGGATTTTATCCTCAGCATTTAATTATAAACAACTTGTATTTTTAAAGACTACTAAACTGAGAAAGTAGAAAAACACAATGCGAAAGCAGAAAGAAAAACAAAAAGCTATTTGTCACTGGCCTCCCTGCCAAAACTTTAATACTGAAAACTTGATAGGGATCAAAACTTGAAGGGAAGTTATTATTCAATATATTTTGCAATTTTAAGCTGAATAAACAAGCTAATCTTTGCTAAGTTAAGCTGAAATACTTATTTCTTTTGAAATTCTTCAGTAATCTACAGTATTTCTAGGTGGAAGGAACAATTTTCCTCTTGAACTAAACAGAGAAATGTGTAAATCTCAAAAAAAAACCCCTAAAATTCTGCTGAAGAGCCTGGAGACTTAATCAGGCATTTTTAATGCAAATTTAACCATGTAATATTTAGCACTCTATAACTTACTGGGATGAAAAAAAATACTTATTTTATTTAAATTCTGAATTTATTTTGTACCAAAAATGCACTGTATGGAGGAAAATCCCTTCAGGATTTGTAAAGTTCCTGAGTACCTGGATTAACAGTCAAGTAACTTGTTTTCAGAAGGCAATTTGCTGCAGTCCATAATTAGAAGGGTTTATGTTGTGTCGTGTCCCCCCCCCCCTTCCCCTTTCTCTACCTATGCTTTCAGATAACTTGAATGAAAATCCCTGCAAGTTTAAAAGAAGGATTTTCAGTTTAGATTAGGATAATTAGTGACCTTTCTTCAAATGTGGCAGTATAGAACCATAGAATCATAAAGTGGTTTGGGTTGGAAAGGACCTTAAAGCTCATCCAGTTCCAATCCTCTACCACAGTCAGGGACACCTTCCACTAGACCAGGTTGCTCCAAGCCCCTCTTCTAACTTCATATTTGGTATGAAACTATTATGGTGTATTTATGAAGAAAATAATGTATTTTTTCCCAGATCTAAGCACCACTGGAGAAAAATTAAACAGTAGCTCTGTTCACAAAATCCTTAATTTGATCAACAAAACACACGGTGGAATTTCTGTTGTTGTGGAGTCTTATTTGCTAACAGGACGGATAGTTCTACATTTGTGCATATGGCAGACAGAAACTCTAGATTTCACACCAGGAACTGACAAAAATCTTTAAATGATCTGCCCACATAATTTAACATCTGGTAACCAAAAGATGCTTCAAAGGTACAATTTCTATCAACACCACAGAAGCAGCATGAAGCATCTCAAGATTTCTGCAAAAACGCTACATTCAGAATCACATCCCCATGGTTCCTGGTGTGAACAAAAGTTTCTTGCCCCCCCCACCCCCCCGGGCAGGATTTATGAGAATCAATTACATGAAGTACTTTTTGAAAGGAAAAAAATGTAACAGGTATGTGCAAATAAACTGTATCTAAGTTTCTACAGAGTTATTCCTTTGATCAACAATGGAGTGAAAAAGATTAATGAAAATTAATCTATCTTCCCATACCATCAGACAAGTTTCTCTTTTGCAGGAATACAACTAAGTACTCTTAATTTCTAAGATCAACTCTTCCTCCCAAAACACATAGCCTATAAAAATAAAAAATAATAAAAAAGGTATAAATTCAAAGTATCATAGAATCATAGGGTTAGGGTTGCAAAGTACCTTAAGATCATCTAGTTCCAACCCCCCTGCCATGGGCAGGGACACCTCACACTAAACCATCTCACCTAAGGCCTTGTCCAGCCTAGCCTTGAACACTGCCAGGGATGGAGCATTCACAACTTCCTTGGGCAACACGTTCCAGTGCCTCACCACCCTCACAGGAAAGAATTTCTTCCTTATATCCAACCGAAACTTCCCCTGTTTAACTTTTAACCCATTACCCCTTGTCCTATCACTACAGCCCCTAATGAAGAGTCCCTCCCCATCACCCTTATAGGCCCCGTCCAGATACTGGAAGGCTGCTATGAGGTCTCCATGCAGCCTTCTCTTCTCCAGGCTGAACAGCCCCAACTTTCTCAGCCTGCCTTCATATGGGAGGTGCTCCAGTCCCCTGATCGTCCTTGTGGCCCTCCTCTGGACTTGTTCCAACAGTTCTATGTCCTTTTTATGTTGAGGACACCAGAACTGCACACAATACTCCAAGTGAGGTCTTACGAGAGCAGAGTAGAAGGGCAGGATCACCTTCTTCGATCTGCTGGTCACGCTCCTTTTGATGCAGCCCAGGACATGGTTGGCTTTCCGGGCTGCAAGTACACACTGAGGCCAGCTCATGTTAAGTTCCTCATTGACCAATACCCCCAAGTCCTTTTCCACAGGGCTGCCCTGAATCTCTTCTCTGCCCAACCTATAGCTGTGTCTGGGATTGCTCCGACCCAGGTGTAGGACCTTGCACTTGGCATGGTTAAACTTCATGAGGTTGGCATCAGCCCACCTCACAAGCGTGTCAAGGTCCCTCTGGATGGCATTCCTTCCTTCCAGCGTATCAACCGAACCACACAGCTTGGTGTCAGCTCCGCCCCCTGTGTGTCCCTGCTCCTGTCAGCTGAGCTGCCGGCTCCTGGGCAAGGCGTGGGCAGGACTTGAGGCCTCCTTGGTGGCTCTTGATGCTCTGAGTTGAGGCTCCTGAACTCTGAGCTGCTCACCTCAGCAACTGACCGGCAATGGGCAATGATGTCCGGTTTAAATCTGCCACTGCCCCTCCTGGCACTGCCCCCTGTGAGCGCAGCTGTCAAGGACTTCAGGCTTCCTTGGTGATTCTTGCTGCTCTGAGTTTCAGATTTTGTATAAAGTTAAACTTGCTACAGATTCTTATTCTTACAAAAAACATTTTCATCCTCACGAAGGTCTGACTGGGCATTGACAGCCACGTCAGCTGGCTCAAGAAAATTCTTGAACTTGGGAGTAAACTGGGCTGCAAGTGTCTTCTCCTTGGCACCTTCTTTCACACCATCTGAGATCGCCTGGTATGCAACTTTATGCTGAAAGAGGAAAATCAGAACACATAAATAGAAAAATCTTGGGTTATTTTTGCAAGACAAGGAAAGAATTTTTTCTCTCCCATTCTCTTCATCTATTTAAATTAACTACATTATACAAGCTTCATACAAAGAACTAAATTTATCTCTTAGACCAGCATAACTGTGCCAATTTAGCTAAATTTGCCTCTATTGACTGTTTTTTACTGTTATTCTGGCTCCTCTGCCTGTTCAAGTGCCTACCCTAAGGCTAACATCACTTGTACACCACTTGTGTTTTGATCATTGAAGATTCAAGGAACTGCACTATCGCCTTCATAGAATCATAGAATCATAGAATAGTTCGGGTTGAAAAGGACCTTAAGATCATCAGCTGCCAACCCTCCTGCCATGGGCAGGGATACCTCACACTAAACCATATCACCCAAGGCCTCGTCCAACCTGGCCTTGAACACTGCCAGGGATGGAGCATTCACAGCCTCCCTGCGCAACCTATTCCAGTGCCTCACCACCCTAACAGGAAATAATTTCTTCCTTATATCCAATCTAAACTTCCCCTGTTTGAGTTTTAACCCATCACCCCTTGTCCTATCACTACAGTCCCTAATGAAGAGTCCCTCCCCAGCATCCCTATAGGCCCTCTTCAGATACAGAAAGGCTGCTATGAGGTCTCCACGCAGCCTAACTGAACTTGGGTGGTTTTTCAGGAGTTTCTTCTTCTGTCTGCTTGTTTCTCATCTCTGAAGTAGAGGCTACCTCTTCTAAAAACTGTGACACTGTAATGGATCACATCAGACTAAATAATGGATCACATCAGACTAAATAATGAAAAAAAGCTCCAGTTATAATATAATGTCAAAGTAGAATGTGCTCCAACTAGAATCAGACAGACATTTCTGACTTTGCACCTACAGGATGGAAACTTCAGTATAAATGGAAGTCTTTGGTGTGTTTGCAGCACACTGCATTAATTCTCCCTAAAGAAGCTGTATTTTAATATTCAGTACCAGTGCTCCTTAAACACTCCCTACACCTTCCTGATAGGTCTCCATGTTGCCAGATTCTGAACTGGACTGGGACATTAATCTGGAAGAAAAAAACAAACAAAAACCACCAAAATACCAAACCTGATTAATTTTCAGCTGATCCACAAACTAAAATACATATTATTATAGTCACAGGTTCTCAGACTGCACATTAATAACAACTTTTCTGTGGAACAAATTAATACATATTAAAAAAGCAGTCATGTAGCAATGAAATAGAGCAGCTTGTGTTCTATGAATGTGTATTACTGCATGCTAACTACTCCTATTATTTAGGCAAAGTACAGTTCAGGCAGGAGTTTGTTTTACACTGCACCCAGCACTGTTGAATGTTCAAGAAAAAAGCAGGCAACTGCAGAAGCAGTGTGATCCTTTAGTTTTCCATGTTTCCTCCCAGTGTGTAACATGGGAATACCCTAAGCCAGAGACAGTGTCCAGACCCTTATTTTTAGTATCTTGTGTGGTGATAAGCATCTAACTACTGTTTTCAGACATGCACTGATTCGCCCTGGCAAGGCTGACAGCCTTTTTCTCTCTGCTCCCCCCACCCCAAGAAAGGGCAGCCCCTCTGACTGGTCCGTGGACAAGCAGCCCAGGACCCTCAGCTCAGGCTCCTCGGTCCAGGCCCTTCGGTCCAGACCACGCATCCCATGCCCCTTAGCCCCGGCCCCGCGGCACAGGCCTCTTGGCTAGAATTCTTGGCCCAGGCCCCCGCAGCGCAGCCCCGCCGGCGGAGCAAGGTCCCAGCAGCGCAGGCTCCTCACCGCCGTGCCAGGAGGTGTCGCTGTGCCCCCGCAGATTCACTCCGGCTCCGCAGGGCCGTTGCCGACGGCAAGCGCAGGGTCTGCTGCCGGGGAAGAAGCCGGTGTGCGGTGGAGCGGAGTCTGCTCACACGCACAGCACAGTACCGAGCCTTAGCTACATGATATCCGTGCCTTGCTGAGGGCGTGTTGTAGCGCTGGCTGACAGAGCGTTACAGCTGTGCTATTCCAAGTGACACCTCCAGTTCAGCCGGAAAACAGAGTAGAGAGAGAAGCTGGGGTGTTTTTTCACTATTTTTTTTCCAGGTTGCTGTCTTTGTACATGTAGTAGCAGCCTGATCGTACCCGGCTTACTCTTCACCTTGCTACAGTGTGTAGGAATTTTAAAGCCTCCTTTTAAATGAGTTGTGAACTTGACTGTGATAGTGATGTTAGCTGGAGCACTGTGCAGTTCTGGTGTCCTCAGCATAAAAAGGACATGGAGCTGTTGGAGCAAGTCCAGAGGAGAGCTGCGAGGATGATCAGAGGACTGGAGCACCTCTCGTATGAAGACAGGCTGAGAAAGCTGGGGCTGTTCAGCCTGTAGAAGAGAAGGCTGCATGGAGACCTCATAGCAGCCTTCCAGTATCTGAAGGGGACCTATAAGGATGCTGGGGAGAGACTCTTCGCTAGGGACTGTGGCAACAGGACAAGGGGTGATGGGTTTAAATTGAAACAGGGGAAGTTTGGGTTAGATATAAGGAAGAAGTTCTTCATATGAAAATTCATAGCATATTTCATGAAATGAAGTATTTCCACAACTTGAATAAGGTATAACTCTGGAATCGCACAAATCAGATCATACAAAATACTAACCTAATGTTTTGTGAAATATTTCAGAAAATTTCTTAGAATATTTCTGTCTCCATCCATGAAGGACTCACTCTCAATCCCTTGTTAAAGTCTTCAAATTCATAGCAATTTTCATGGAATGTTACCTGAAGAAAGCTACACAGCCACAGGTTTAATCAAACATGAGTATCAAATTGCCAAAAGTAGGGACATAAGGCACTCTTGAGTACATGTCTCAAGCAGCTGGCACTTTGGAGGAGGAATTGTGCACTTACAGAGTATTTTCACCTTGTTCTCACAAGTGGGCAAAACTTGGTGCTTGGAACAGCAGGTAGTGCAGCACTGCCACTTACTAGGCAGCAATGTTTCCTCTTTCAGCACACAATTGCTTTATAATGTTATCCTTTAGCTACAGATAATTAAAGAACTTCTTTCTAGCATGCATGTTTTCAAGTAAAAGATTTAATCACGCATGAGGGATGAGCAGTCTTTCCAGAGTTACAATAACAATAATGCCTGTTACAGTGATAGGAACAAATCAGCAGTTTGTTGAATATGAACTCGAGCATTCCTGGCATTACTAGAGTCAGGGCTGTTTCTAGACCATCTGCATTCATATTAGTAAGTCTACCACTGTGCTCACCCAGGTATTGCAGCCTTAGGCAATGGTAGTAACCACTGAACATCTTGAAATATCTGCTGATACTAGTTTCTTAATGCCACTCCCCACCTTCAGCACACAGAATCACAGAATTATTAGGGTTGAAAGGGACCTCTGGAGACCTAGCGCACCCCCCCAGCAGCATCATGTTCCTTCCATCAGACAGAAGAAAGAAATCACTGTCCATCACAGCCCTCCTGACAAAGATGTCATGATCCTGGCAAAATCTTGCAATGCCCATCTCTCCACCCCTTTACCTACAATTTTTGGGGAGAAAATTGTAATGTCATACTTTAGACCCATAGGGACATTTGAAGCATGAGCACACCACCAGTGGAAAGGGTTAAACACTTGTGAAGTTGGGGGGTTGGTGTAACCATTTCAACCATTTTAATATCAATGTTTTTCAGTACTGATAATTTTGACTGTCATGGTTGGTTAAAATATAAATAAGAGTATCATGAAATTATAGACTCTATATATGGTGTGTTCTCTTTCACCTGTCACAAGATTATGAATTTTTGAATCATAGAATCAACTAGGTTGGAAAAGACCTTTAAGATCATCAAGTCCAGAAGTCCAGTCTCTCTCACCACACTAAGCCAGGGCAAACAAGGATGTCATGCTTATCCACAGGAACTCTGGTGCCTGGGCAGGCAGCAGTACCTTTGAGCCGAATCCTTCATAGACGTCCAAAACTGTATTTTGTCTTAACCTGGAAACTCAGTAGACAGTGGTGCCAGGACCTTCCTTACAACATGCCTCCTGCTTGATAAATTCAGAACCAGCATTTCAGCCATAGATGCTGACCCAGCAGCCTGATGTACTGTCCTGTGCTTTCCAGTGCTCCTGAGGCTGCTCCTGAAGCTGTTGCCACTGCTTCCAAAAATGTGTGAGAGCTGCTCTGCAGTACAGTGGCAGATTGTCAGTGCTAAAGCCACAAGGCAGAAAGCTGTGAAAACTTCTCCACAGCTTCTGTGTATTTGTAGTGACATTTGCAATGGCATGGAGCTGGACGGTAAGAGTGTGAAAATGACACTGGCTATGCAGAGGGAGCTAGACAGTGACAATAGAGTTGAGAAGAATCCTGAGGAGCTGAGGTTTAGTTTTAGCTGGTTTTGTCAGTTCTCCAAAGGTACTTCAGAAGAATCCCAGCAATACCAGGAATACCTGGAATATTTGGAAGATATCTTTAAAGCAGCACTTACAATGAAAGGTCCCTGCCACCTGGATGGAATACTGTGAGTTATAGCAGGCTGTATAAACATGGCTATGGAAACCACAGCCTGCAGTGCTTACTGTGCCCTGAATCCTAGTTTGAAATAGGATCTCTGAGTAGCAAATCCCTTTCTGCTTGGAACTTGTCTAGGTTTGAACTAAACAGCATACCCCTAATGCTCTGAGCCACTCTGATGAGAAAAGTCATCCTAATTAGATTCATTTATTACAATAAAGTTTGATGGCAATTTCTATCTAAAAGTTTGATGGAAAAAGTTTGATGGTAATTCCTATCTCCAGTTACCCTAAAAAAGCAAAATATTCTCTTCCCTTCTGCCACTTCTTGAGCTAGAGAAATTAGACTGTCAAAGAGGGCTTTTTTTTCTGGCATAGCTCTAAGGTTTTGTTGTAATGGGGATGTCAATTAATGGGGTAGTTTGTTATGTTCTTAACCTAACTGCCACCAAGGCTTTTGCATGTAGACCGGGTCTCACAGTAATCTGAAAACTCATAAAAATAGGAACTGGGCTTTCTGTTTCATAAGTTGTCTCCTGAAGACTTCACTATACTCCTTACTGTTCTTCTCAATTTCATACTGTATACTCATTTGTCATAAAAGTGTGGAAGTGTATGGAATTCCATTAAGAGGTTTTCACGTGTGAATGTGTGACTTACTTAGGGCCTTGAAAGCGTCTTTGTGAGCATGTCTAACTATGCTGCATTGGTAATTCCAGTACTCATCAGAGTTCTCCCATGCCTAACAGGGATTGCAAAAAACCCTGGAGGGGAACAGATACTACAGCTTTTTCCTAGATGTTTTGCACTGGAGCTCTGCAGCTGCCTCCTCTACCTGGAGAATCTGTGATCCTTGGAGCACGTGAATATTCTGTGCTGAGTAGAAACCCTTGATGTCTGCCAGCAAAATGTTTACAGTGCCCTTTGTTGGCTTCCCTGGGGACTTCATGCAAATGGCTTTGAAACACAACAATCCATAAGATCCCTAAATGCTTCTAAACAAGACCAAATTAGAAAAAGGCTTCACATTGAAAACCTAATTTTCAATTAGTGCCTATTCAGTGGGAATGGGAGTGGGGCAGGGGAGAGCTGGCATGTGAGATAAACTGGATTTGTTAACATGCTTTGAAAATGCTTACTGGCTAGCATGCCTTTTTCCGTTTCAAATGCTCACCTTGCTGTAATTTTGTGACATTTCCACAGCTGCAATATGCTCTGCTCTTAGAAACAACTCTGCGCAGCAGGAGGTAGACTTGAGAGAACCCCCAGCAGACTTCATTTGTGTGCCAAGTACACAGCTGAGCACTGCTGCAGAGGCTTGAAAGCTGGGAAAAACCCAGGTCATTTCTCTTCTCAGTCCATCCCTATTGGTATCAACCACTGCATTTATGAGAGCACTGAACAGAGAAGCTGATGACTGAATGGCTGGAGACCAAATGACATCTCATTCCCTCCAGAAAAGCACAGTGTGTCTTTCATATGACTGATTTAGGAGGAGATAGACAGTGGTAGTCTGCACGAAAGGCACTGGGGACCCTTCAGTGTTTTGCCAATATTCTCTCTCCTAACAGAGGAAGAGGACCAAATTAGTTTCTGCTGCAGCTGTAACTACTAGAAGGAGAGGTATGAAATACATTATTAGTTTCTTTTACCCCTTATTATTTTATAATCTTATTCTCCATCATGTGGCAAGATTGAGCATTTTTCCTGATTTTATGAATAAGTGTGAATGTACCTAGTCCTTTTCTTCCTGCTCTGTTTGCTTATGTTGCTTTGGCTTGGACATTTAGATCTCCTTGCCTTGCCTAATTTTCTCTTTCCCTTCTCACTTTGTTTTGGTTTGTTATTTATTGTTGCTCTTCTTAAAAATTATCCCTTCCCTGCCTTTAATGTCAGGGAATGAAGGGACTTTTGTGGGGTGTATATGATGGATACCCTTTAGTTAAGTGAAGACAAGGGGATGCCTTAATTTTTAATCGTGGAAGTGAGAACAAAAACTTACAATGAAGTTTTAAGAAAGTATTTTTTACTTTTAAAAATATTTTAAGACTTTTGAAGAAGGACATAAAGATATATTTGAAGGATTTATTAAAGAGATATGGGTATCTAATATGATATTTTAAATATATATGTGTGTGTATATATATATTTAAAGGCTGGCAATGCCTTTCCTAAGTTTGCTATGTTCATTTGCATCCAGGTATTCTTTCTGCAATCATTTTGACAAAACCCAGGCTATTTTGCTTTAGAAATACTTGCCTGTGTGCACTTCATTTCTACATTTCTTGACCTCCCTTGAAAGCATGAGCTCTGTGTGCATGAGTGGTTTAGGGCTATTTTGTGTGGGCCGTGGAAACATGGAAACTATTTGTTCCTATGAGAAAATACACTGAAATTAAACTTTCAGAGGTAGACAGGAATGTTTGAGAAAGGTTAACTCTACTGAGTATAAATGTAAATAAATTACTGTCATACACATAAACAGAAATGACAACATTGTATTTTGAATAAGGGAAGTATAAGATAAATTTCCTGGTAAGTCAGGCCTTCACTGGAACACTCCAGATAAATTTAGCATGAAACTTCAATTTTCTTACCTTTATTCCTGTAGATTTTCAGTTCCATGATTTTTCTTAATGTATTTGCCCTGTAAATCTTCTGAAATCAGGCTAGAAGTTGTTCACTTATTATTTTATGCCTTAATTAACTTCTCACATTCCTTCTTTGTTTCTCTCATCTCTTTTCCAAAGCTCAGAGGCCAGAGGAGCTCATTATTACATTCTCCTGTTATCTTTAACATTTCAAACAAATGGTATCTCAACTCTATAAACTGGCCATTTTCCTCTCTTCCCCAATATCTCATATGTAACATATTCCAAATGAGCACCAGCTCCATTATGTAGTGCCTCTTTTTCCTCTGCATCCTTTAGAGAAAGAGGAAGCAACTGGTTCTCTATAGTATAATTATATCCTTTCATAACAGAAATCTGCAATTACAGTACACTCATACATGTAGTATGGAAAACTATGGAACATACTGTGGAAACTGTAATATATAGTAATGTCGTGGTTTAAACCCAGCCAGACAGCTTGTTCACTCATTCCCCCCCTTCCTTCCCTCCCCCTACTCCTGAAGGGACGGAGAGGAGAATCGAAAAGAATGCAACTCCCACAGGTTGAGATAAGAACAGTTTAGTAACTAAGGTATAACACAAATCACTACTTCTACCACCAATAATAGTAATGATAAAGGAAATAACAAGGGAAGAGAATACAACACCTCAGCGCCAGCCGACCAATAACTCGCCCCCCCCCCCCCCGCCCCCCCCAGCCTGATCGCCTGATCAAGCACTGATCGATACCTCCTCCAACCCCGCAGTCTTCTAGCCCTTCCAGGTAACTCTCAGCTACATCCTGGGTATGATGTGCTGTGGTATGGAATACCTCTTTGATTAGTTTATGTCAGGTGTCCTGTCTCTGCTTCCTCCCAGCTTCCCCTCCTCCCTGGTAGAGCATGAGGCTCACAAAGTCCTTGGCCAAACCAAAACATCATTGTTATCAGCTCTGTTCCCAGGCCAAAAGTCAAAACACAGCACTGCACCAGCTACCAAGAAGGAGAAAAATGACTGCTACTGCTGAACGCAGGGCAAGTAAGAAGAACAAATTCACTTTAGAACAATGTTATGGACATCGTGTTATTTCGCAGCAGTTTGGGAGAGGCACAGTGGCTTGGCCTCAGTTGCCATTTTGTCCTTTTCAAAAGGTATGAACCACTCACTAGTGAAAATACCTGAGCAAAGTTTGTGGCAAAATGTGTGGACTGGCTAAACTTTTTCCCTTGCCAACTCACTCCTCTTTTCACTCTGAGTTTGTGTCGACAGGGAGCCACTGAAACGCCTTCTCAGCTTTCCCCCAGTGCTGACCAACCCAGCCATTTCTCAGTCCAGACTGAACAGAATTGATGAGAAGAGACTGCAGCTGTGGATCTCCTCCTCATTTGCCCAATGCTGCACTGAGAAACACCTCCTGTAGGGAATAAGCAGGGAGCACCCCCCTAGCTTAGGAAACAATCTGGGTTTCTGCTTCTGGCATGTGTTCAAATGTCTTGGTTATTTACTGCTTATTGTTTGGCTAATAACATAGTCAGGAGCATGAAGAGCTCTGAAAAAGGGACCTATGCTTCCCCTGTTAAGATACAATCAGAAATATCAGCCACTGGCAAGGAAACAGTAAAAGATTAAACTTCTTGACATGTACTCTATAGAGGTTTACAATACTGACTGTTTCCTCATTAGTCTTCTCGGTCCCAGTGAGCCATTCCAGCTAATCCTTTTCTCTTGCCATTGAATCTGTCCCTTCCAGCAGCCAACACAACTAGCAATGGGCTATTTATATGTAACTTGCAAAAGAGCAGGACAAAATTAAATGCCTGAATCACAAATTGAACAGGGACTTCCAAGTTTCTGGGAAACTCCTGTAGCTTTCTCAGAACTCTCCATGTCGTAGATGAATGCCTCTGATATCCTCTGCAAAACAGGAATTAAGATGGCCTGTTCTCTCTTATGAATTTGTTTAGCCTTTCGTGGAGTCAGCAGGCAACCTAGTCAAACGTCATCTTGAACATACTCAAGTGATATATAAAGGGGTATTTTCAATCAGTCTTGATTACTAAAGATCCATGGGCACTTTTTGACTATGCTGATGCTCAAATCAAATCCTAATTCTTATAGTCCTTCTTCATATGTGAAAGAGGAATGTGAATCTCTTGCATCAGATATTAGCATGTAACCTTTTCCCACCTGTATGCCAGAAAAATCTGGAGTCAGAGATGAACTAAACAAACCTTTATGGTTCAGCCCTTAAAAAAGCCTGTGTAACTTCAATTGTATTTGTAATTGTGAACTGGCCATAGGTTTTTCTGTGCTCTTCTGAACAGCTACAGTGTTCTCCCCTGTGTTCACTGCATTTCATTGGCAAGTCAAAGGATTTATTAAAAGGATTATATGACATTGTTGTCAGTGACAGCGGAGGGCTGGACTCAAATGACCTAGGTAGTCCATGCCAATCCTATGTCCTTATTTTCCTGTGATTCCTGTAGAGGATGTAAATGATAATAGGATTGCTGGCATGAAAGCCACAGTGCTAATCTGTTTTATTATTGCTTTGTCCATTTTGAGCTGGCATATCCATATCACAGCTCTTCATTTTCTGTTGTCTTGCTGCTTATGCAGCATTTAAACTAACCCATAAAGGGTGTCAGAACTCTATCAAAATGGAAAAGCTTGAAGTTCATTTTGCACAGATGTAAGATGATTACCTGGGCAAGGGGCCATCAGTCCCCTTGTATGTTTTGATACACCAAATTTCCAAAACCATGTTTGAGCTGTTGGGCTCTGAAGTGTCCTCTTTCAAGGAGTTAACACTTCAAAGTACAGACACCCTTGTGCAAACAGAGGATTAGGATGTTCCAGGAAGAGGATTACGAATGCAGGAGAACTTTCATGCAGTGAAGAGCTTCTTTACAAGAGAATTACCGTTGTAAATAAACATGTAGTTCTAAGAGCAAATGAACTAGTAAAGTCTGATTTCCTATGATTTTGTGTAAAGTGGTTGGATTTTCTAGTACTGGTAATGTTCAAAATGCAGGTGAGGCATTTCAGACAGCTTTCTTCATGTGGGCTCTCTAACATGGAGTGAGGATGATCATATATCAAAAATCCTCATTTTCTCAAGTAGGAAAAATACCAGTAAAGAACAAAATTCACTTCCCAGCTTTGCCACTGGGGCATACTAACCATGAGAAAGAAGCTGTAGCCTTTATCCCATCTGTCTATATATACAGCCTGGTACGTTACACTACCATTTGATTCAGGAAGAAATGTGCTGCTGGGTAACCCATCTGTATCATGGGCCACAACTAGTTCTGCAGTTGTTTAGCTAGGAGAAGCTAATAATATAGAGACAGGACTGCACATACTTTCTATGAGATGCTGGCTGCTCTTACAAGTGCTTTTATAAAGCATGCTCTGCCTGCTTTCTGTCACCCTGAAACCCACCACAGAATAAGCATTTTCTTTGTAATAATCAGAGTGTAACAGAGCACCCATGACCCACTCAAACGTGAATCTTCAGCATGGCTCTAAAAAACTCTTCAGCCCTTTCATTATATTAAGGCTTCAAAGCGGGCATTTTGTTTGCCTCTGTGGAGTGTGCAAAATGAGATTGCTTTGTACTGCATGACTCATAATAAACACATTGAAGACTGTGCTCTTTAATTATTGTATAGAAAAGAAAGGGAAGGATCTACTATTGAAGCCCTTGGACCGTTTGAAGGAGAGGGTAAAAGAATCAGCTGGAGAAGAAATAAAGCAGCTTCCTGACAGGCTTCCTCAATACTCATGTCCAAACACCATGGGAAGCAGGATGTTTTTTTAGTTGAGGACACATCCCAGGGCTATTATAGATACCAAATCATGGTGTCATTGGGGTCAGCATCACCTTTTTTCTTTCCTGAAGTGACAGCAAGGAGGTGTGGCCAGTACCAGTGTAGGCCTCTTACAGAGGTAACATACATAGCTTAATCACACAGAAAATTGAGAAGATTAAACACCTCCCAAATGGAAATTTGGATGGGCAATGCTTCCCTCATGAACACTAAGTTTGCGTATAAAATAAAAGCTTGAGGAAGAAAGGACACAGTTAGTCCTTGGCAAAACACGACAAATGAAGTCAAGAACACATGACTGATAAGTACAACACAAACTCTTCAGTCTCTTCAGTAGCTGTTGTTCATTCAGTCTCCCAGTTTACCAGCGTAAGTGCTCAATATTCAAGTGGCCCTTTTACACTACTTTTCCCCTTCCTGCTGCTGTGTCCATCTACAGCTTGATGTCAGGTATTATAATACAAAGTCCAGGGATGCATCTGAGCTACTTCACCTTGAGCTCAGATGAAGAATGCTTCCTTTATAAAACTTTTATAAGGAGATACTTCAGTGTTGCTACTGGGGCCCTAAAGCCACCCACCATTTGGTTACTACCTCTAGTCTTGAAGTGATTTCCTTGTAGGCCATTGCTACTCACTGTCTCATTGTGCTGTGGGCCAGTAGCACCAGCACCTAGCCAGCTTTTGTGCGTCACAGTCTTAAGATGGTGGCAGGTTATATCCCCCTATTCCTGCTACTGCTGCTTCAGTATTAATGAACTCAGCTATTCTTGATTCACTGAACTGGAAGAATCCACATCTTCATCACTGACTTCAGAAGTCTGTGAAGTTTAAAAGGGCTGTGGTTCAGAACCATAAGTTAATTCAGATGAACCATTCCAAGGAATCAGCCACCCTTGGGAAAGCAGGTTTGCAGTTTCATCATGAATAGTGCAGTAAAACAGCACAACAGCCCCTGTTTGTCTTCTTTTTTCCAAACATGTTCTGGAGAGGCAGCATACTCAAGGCTGACTTGAAGTAGCATCCTTTGGTAATTAAGATCTGACTGGCTGAATGACTCTGATGAATTTCTGAAGCACTGAACTGAACGACCAGGAGCATATTCTCTTTTGGCATACTAATCCAAGCCTGTGCTGTGAGCAGCTCCAAAGAACCATGTAAATGCAAATGAAACCAGAAGATGAGTTTATGGAGCAAATACCAAGTTTGTCTCTCATTCTCTTTGCTTTGATCTGTACTACCAATTAAAAGATAAAAAGCTTTTACAGCATATATAAGTCCAATTAAATCTTGTAATGAAATCCTCAAGTGCTACCGAGGTGGAACTTGCAATAATTAGTTTTGATACATAAATGAAATTTCCAGATGAAATTTGTTCTTTTAAACTCATGTTCCTCTTCTAGTTCATAGTGGTTTATTATTTCCCTGTGTGAGATGTGCAAGAAGTAGCTTCCAGTGTTTCTGTTCCCTTGGTTAATGCATTGAAAAGAACATTGAAACATTAACTCTATGTTAATGCATTGAAAAGAACAAGAATTTATGACAAAGGATTAGATTAGAATAAGGAATTATTCTAGTGGTAATGCTATGAACTGGAATTCTAATATGAAAAACATTCATAGCCCCTTAGTTTCACACCTTCATCCATCCAGAGAAGGGCAAAGAAACTAATGATCGTCAAGGCACTAAAGGCACAACACAGATTTTTCAAGTGAATATTCAGAAGCTGGCTAAAATGCTGTACTTGGAGTTATGATGAGTGTTGTGAGCAGCTAATAATTCCACAGGTTGCAATAAGGACCCTCTGCTTGGTGAGGTTGTTTGCATAAAACCCCAAATACCTTGGCAAAGATTTAATGAAGTTACACAGCTAGAGCTCAAACCATACATATTAAGTAGAACTTTCTCACTTGCTACTTCACTACAGCATTTTAAGACTCATTTCCATTTAAATAGAGTAAAATACAGCCTTGTAGTTTAAGCTAGCACAACAATACACATAAATAATGGTCTTTTGGCTATGAAATGGCATGAGAAGTTAAGATTGTGCAAGTCCCCTTCTCCATACTGCACGTTTCTGAGTTGATGTATGCTATCTTTTAGGGTGAGATTTTGGGTCAATTAGCCTGTCCCTCCAGAGGGCTAGTACTTTGAGCTGTCAGTTTAGGTCGTTCAGGTACTTAAATCCCTGCTTTGAAGGGGCAATTACGGTGTTGCAAAACTAAATACATGAATATAAGAAACATCTGCAAATCCAAATAAAAGTTGATTTAGTCATTCTTAATCAGTAATGTTTTAGGGTACATGTATACCATAGTACCAGGAACTGAATGACTGCATGCAAAAGATAGGGAGATGCTAATTACTAGTATAGAATCACAGAATCAGCTGGGTTGGAAAAGACCCTTCAGATCACCAAGTCCAACCATTCCCCAGCACTGCTAAGGCTGCCACTAAACCATATCACTAAGGGCCTCATATACATGGTTTATGAACACTTCCAGTGACAACGACTCCACCACTGCCCTGCGCAGCCTGTTCCAATGCCTGAACACCCTCTTGGGAAAAAATTGTTCCTAATATCCAGTCTAAACCTCCCCTGATGCAGCTTGAGGCCATTTCCTCTTGTCCTGTCACTTGTTCCTTGGGAGCAGAGACCAGGCCCTCCTGGCTCCATCCTCCTTTCAGATAGTTGTAGAGAATGATAAGGTCCCCCTGAGCCTTCTCTTCTCCAGACTAAACCCCCCAGGTCCCTCAGCCGTTCTTCATCACACTTGTGCTCCAGGCCCTTCACCAGCTCCATTGCCCCTCTCTGGACCCACGCCACTACGTCAATGTCTCTCTTGTAGTGAGGGGTCCAGATATGAGCACAGGATTTGAGATTGCTCATATCCTTCTTATCTTCAAAGGGCTAGGCCTCTCAGGGTCTTGCAGGATTTTAGGCATAGTATTGCAGATGCTACCAAGTGAGCCTCTAGTAAAAAGCAATATCCCAACACTGCGTACATATGCATTTGCACCTCAAAAGACACTTCTCTGGACTCCAGCCTTGGCTGCCTTATCAGTGTACTTCTCATGATGTCTTCTTGCTTTCTCCTGACTGACATTCTGCGCAAGTAATCCTAGCTCTGTCAAAATAATTTAATGCTACATCCTTGCCGCAGGTCTCAGGTTTTATCTTTGCCCTCAATAAAGGGAAACTCAGGTAAGGTTTGGGCATGTACACTTCAGTCTTAAGTCGGTGCAGAAAACAGAAGAGGGAAAGGCCAGGCTTATCACCTGCAACACACAGCCTGTAGCCACAAGAAACCTTTCTGAGAAGCAATCTGTCAACCTGCAAGATCCTGGGGTGTTGGGGAAGATAATATAGCAATGTCAACAATAACAATAAAACGTGGCTATACTCCACAATAGCCTCTGTTAAGTAAACCCCTTCCTGCCCCAAATACCACAGAAGGATTGCCCACCTGATTTGTTCTCTATGTTTAAAGTTAACACAGTAGGGCCAAGCCACCTCTGATGCAGGAATAATGTTTGTTCCAATGGAAATATTTTCATCATCATAAATTATGGATCCAGCCTAATGTGTGCTGCCTGCTTTAGCAATCTTGCTAAAAATTGCCCAGTCTTAATCTCCCTGACCACATGAGGATTTATCAGTATTTCATAGAATCATAGGATAGTCAGGGTTGGAAGAGAACCATGGTTAGGATTTGAATTTCCAAAGCTCTAGTGGTGATGCACTCAGCTGGCTTCATTCATCTAATCTGAGATGCTTAAGTCAAGTACTTCCACTGGGGATCAAGCTATACCAAGATATGTATAATCAAGGGAGAGAAAGAAAAGCACCACCAGGTAATAACTCAGATCCAACTAGTGAGAGGCAGATTTGTAGGAACATCCTTTAGGTTAACAGAACATGACAGCTAACTGAAGTAACACCTGTAGTCTGAAAGCCATAGGGGAATTATTACCATAGCTCTGTATCCCAAATTTACAACAAAAGCACATCTCTGAAATGTGGTATGTTTGAATGATATACACACTTTATTCAGTCCTTCCAAAGTACAGCTGGAGCCAAGCCAATTTTCAATGTTGTTTCAGCACCTTTCAAATAACTTGCAGTGAAATCCCAGCTCAGAATAGAGCTAATAGCAACATGCTTACAAAAGTCTGCTTTTCTCACAGCCAGCAGACAACAGGCATTTTTCATCCCAGGACTGTTTACTGTAATTTACAATAATTCAGTGAAAGCAAAAGAAAAAACATGCTTATGATCAGTCTTAGCAATCATGTCCATAGGAAAAGGACATTTTTAAGACGAATCAATAGAAATCTTATTTCTTAGAGGGCAAAAGAAATATCCAAATAACAAGGATACTGAATCCCATAAAAAGCCATGTGCTGAGGACATGTAACAGGCTACTATTTACAGGAAGAGCAAATCTAGTTATCTTATTAATTGCAGGGAATCTGAACATTAAATGTTGGACTTGCTGACCTAAAGGTTGGACTTGATGATCTTAAAGGTCTTTTCCCACCTAGTTGATTCTATGATTCTATATGATTCTATATTCACTGCATGTCATCCTCAAAAGTCATTTTCATTCTGCAGGAAAAGGTGAAATGTCCTTTTCAAAACCACTGTTAGGACCCAGGCTCTCTTTAACATCAGAGCAATCCAACAAACACAGCTTTCCTGAGTTTATCCTTTCCTAGACAGGCCCTTAGAGGATGATAAAATGTGTGACAGAAAGCATGAAGAACAACAGTGCATTCAGTCCTTGCGTAATGGCACCCCGTCTCAATCAGCAATGGGAAAACACTGAATTCATGCTAGATATCCCCATGCCTTTGCAGACACTGCACTGCAGAGGGGCTGGGTATCACACTTCCAGCCAACAACAGTGTGCTGGGGTGCCTTATCCCCTTGGTCAAATAATGACAGCATTAAAACAGGAGCAGAAATACTAATACATACAGAATACTTCTTTACACATCCAGAGCTCTCCCTTCTCCCCCATTGCAGAGCTTTCCAACCTGCAAGCATGACTTTAATTGAGGAGTCTAAACCATCAATCATATAAGAGGGCTTGCCACCTTCTGCACTGCCTACCACCTGCTTATGAGGAAAAAATAGAAAGTACCAAAGGAGCATATGAATTGAATTGTATTGAAAATTTACTCAGTCAATCTTTTGGAACCAATTCTTGTCTCTCAGAACTGATTTCACTGCTCTACTTGTCTTGGTAATATATGCAGAAGTGATTTCTTCCTTCTGGGAATTGAAATGCCTCTTGCTGTAACCTCTCCAGCACAGCAGCTGAAAACAGAGGGACTGTATTACCTACTGGGCAAATTCTCAGTCATTAAAACCTTTCTATTCTCCATCATGGCCCACTTTAAGGTCCCCTCTGTTCTTAACAGAAAAGGCAGCTGCTGGGCCCATTAAACCATTCCTTCAGAGATGTTCAATCCAGTGTATGCTAGAACTAGTATATCCTACTGTCCAGCAGTGGAAAGAGAGAAGATTGTGATGGGAAATATGAAATAACAGCCTTTGCATGCGGTTTGATCACCACAGCCAGTTCAGTGTTACTGATGTTTCACTTTGTTCCTGAAGAAAAACTGATTTACTTATAGCTAAAGCCTCTAGTAAGAAAGGTAGTTCTGAAACTGCAGATTGGGGTTGTTGTTAACAAAGAAGTAGGAGCAGGATGGGACCTTGTGGCTTGCTGTCAAATTTCAGTATGACACCTATGTATGGTACACTCTGAGTCTATGGACTCAGAGAGCAGTAATCTGAAGATGACATTCCTTTATCTAAGCAGTGTGGTTCTCTTGCATCCTGCGGTATCTTTCATGGGCTGCTGTGAATTATTGTTATAGCAGCACTTTTTCAGTTCAAGAGTGCAGAAGGGAGGCTGGATCAGCTTACAGCACTTAGGAATTTTCCTGTATAAGAACAGTAACTTCTTGCTGATGAATAAAGCTGCAGTGTGGCAAAGACAGATTCAGTGGAGAGGATAGGGACAAGAGTGAGGCAGTCAGATCAAAGCAATATGGAGAAATACGGCCTGTGTGCACTGGAGGATGCAGGTGTGAGACACTAGTGAGACTAGCATTAAGACAAGGAGGGCTTGACATGCAAGCAACTTTTCAGTTAGCTCTCAGTTACCAGTGAGCCGGCAGTGTGCGCTCGCAGCCCAGAAAGCCAACCGTATCCTGGGCTGCATCAAAAGGAGCGTGACCAGCAGGTCGAAGGAGGCGATCCTGCCCCTTTACTGTGCTCTCATGAGACCTCACCTGGAGTATTGTGTGCAGTTCTGGTGTCCTCAACATAAAAAGGACATGGAACTGTTGGAACAAGTCCAGAGGAGGGCCACAAGGATTGTCAGGGGACTGGAGCACCTCCCATATGAAGGCAGGCTGAGAAAGTTGGGGCTGTTCAGCCTGGAGAAGAGAAGGCTGCATGGAGACCTCATAGCAGCCTTCTGGTATCTGAAGGAGGCTTATAGGGATGCTGGGGAGGGACTCTTCATTAGGGACTGTAGTGATAGGACAAGGGGTAATGGGTTAAAAGTTAAACAGGGGAAGTTTAGGTTGGATATAAGGAGGAAATTCTTTCCTGTTAGGGTGGTGAAGCACTGGAATGGGTTGCCCAAGGAGGTTGTGAACGCTCCATCCCTGGCAGTGTTCAAGGCCAGGTTGGACGAGGCCTTGGGTGATATAGTTTAATGCGAGATGTCCCTGCCCATGGCAGGGGGGGGGTTAGAACTTGATGATCTTAAGGTGCTTTCCAATCCTAACTATTCTATGATTCTATGATTCTGCTTTGTCAAAGACTTATCTTCTGACATATTTGTGTTGAGCTTTGAAGTACAAGAAAACCCTTTGACAAGAACTAGACTTTCTTCCTGTATTCAATATTTTCCCCCAAAGGGTCTGTTTCCAAACAGCCGTGGTATCATTTCTTGCCTTTTCCTGATCTTCTTTCAAGTATTCTAGAAGATTGATTCATTTGTACTGTGCATGGGAAATCCTCACGTCCACTCCACACAAGCCTCTAGTCCAGGCAATTTCTCTCCTGCTGCTGCTGTGATCTGTGGGAACAATATATATTGATTAGTGGATGGACATAAAACTGCACAAGGCTGAAGGACACTTCTTTTATTGAGAACCAATTCTCTCCTTGCTCCATTTTCCTGTTATGAGCTCCAGAAGCAAAGATTAATGACAGCCATTCCGCTTGTTTAAACAGCTGATGTCTCAGGCCTGGATCCCACCTGGGGCTCCCTTCTGGACAATAACAACAGACCATTACTGAGCTAAGCAAAAAATCCTGCATAAAAAAAAAAACAAACAAAAAACAGTAAAGTTTTTAGCTTCCAAGTTGGCAAAGAAAATAATTTCTTCAGGAGCAGGAAACTCGTTGAAGGACAGAAAATGAGAACCCTTATGGGAAGCAAAAGAATTTTTACTGTAGTCCATTTTTATTATATTTTCATAGATGCAGATTGCATAACACAGACATTGCTGGGGTGAGGTGCAGCTGCTGGATATGAAGAGACACAATTGCCATAACTGTGTGATGGATGTGTTCACAGTGATGAAATGCAAAAAAATGACAGGGTCAATGATAATAGATCTGTAGATACAGAGGAAAAAAAGCTGGAAGAATGTAACAAACAAGAATAATAGGGAAAAATGGCATATGGAGCTATTTCAGGCACCTACAGCAAGTGCTTTTGACACAGAGAATAAAGAGGATATAGACAACAGGGCAGCAGAGCTGACCATGAATTAAAACCAATGTATTAAAGAGGTAACCTTACAGCAAGCCTGGAATTTCTTGCTCTGCACCCAAAGACCTGGCTGAAGATATATATGGCCTAATAAAACGATACAGGTTGCTTTGCTTCTCCTTTGGCAGCCACAGAAAGAAGATGGCAATAACAATGATTGTGTTGCTGCTGCATGTGGTACAGTTATTCTTCGGTTAGAGGACTTGAGTTTCCAGGATTCTTGTTCTGCTATTTTTTACTCACATAAAATTACTGTATTGAAAAAAACAGTCAAAAATAGCAGCTAATTAAAAGGACTATTTGAAATACTCTTATAGATAAGTACTAAAAGTTTGTTGCTTTCTACTTTAAAAGTCCCACAGTCAGGTTTATTGGGTTGTTACTATAACAAGACTTTTTTTTTTTTTTTTAATTCAGATTTTCACACCTAAGTCTCAGGTACAGAGAAATAAGAACTAGGAATCCTGCAGCCACCAAGCCTTTTCTTGTCTCATTCCACATGAAAAATATCAGCTGAGCCTTGAGCTACACTGCAAACCATTGAACTAATGAATGCTACATCTTGTAGATGCCGTTAACCTGCAAAGATGGTGGAGTTTGAAGGGTGTTGTTTGACTAAGGAGCAAAAAATGAAAGGAAATATTGCACCCTCCACCTGTGCCATCACCAGTCTGCCTCTCTACTCTGTCATTCACGTAGGCTCTGAGTGATGAAATTCATAATCACTTTCAGGCACATTGAGTGAGTACTGCTGAGTCAGGAGAAGTATAGTTTGGTCTCAGCAATATTTTAAGCCTCACATTAGTTAAAAGGACTTTTACAGGTCCTTGGTAAAAATTGAGATGTTCCTTCCAGAGAGGTTCTCTCCAAGCACCACAGCAGAGGACTTAGGTCCTAGATTCTAGTCCTCAGATCTGCACTCTGAGGTTTAAGGAAGGAGGGCTGAAGAAAAAGTTATCAGTGGTGACCTTTGTCTCCCTGTTTTGGTCTAAGGAAAGCTGCTAGACCTCTCCAACAAGGTGAGAAGGCTGGGCTGACTTGGCATAGCCACTCTAAGGGGTTCCAAAAGACAAACAGAGGAGTCTGGAAGGGTCTTATGCTGCGAGGTGCTTTGGCCTCAGCAAATGCAGAGCAGCCTGCCTGAGCTGCTGCTACCATGTCTGAATCAGATTTTCTTGACTGCTGACATGGTTCCGCTAGTCTCCAGTGACAGTCCACAATGAGTGTTATCACCAGTACTGGCAACTTGATAAAGGCTGCTGTTGCCAGGTCTGCTTGAGAAACAAATAAAGATGGGAAATTTCTCCCTGGAAATTCTGTGGGTTTTCTTTATGTGTCAGAGAAAAGTCAGGCTTTTGTGTTTACTTAATACTCTTGCTTTGGGCCTTTTTGTAACTATCAGGCACCCTGATGCATCAAAGAGGGCACTTTATAGGAGTCAGACAATGGGTCCTCAAAGGCTGAAATTCTGAGATGTTACGTAAAGGGTTTTAAGGAGAGAAGACTGTGGCAGGTTGCATAAAATCCACATGTATTCTGCTAAGAAACAGCTTGAGGGTGATTTCAGGTAAAGGAATCCTGCCTCTCAAGTTGGGACTATATGAAATTAAGCTCTGCTGATCCTTCCAGAATCACCTCACTAAATGTAGTCTGACTCTCCAAATAGCATTGTTCACCTCTTGGTGAAATGGAGACTCATCCTTCAACCTAAGTTTTTGCCCACCCCTTTTCTTCTGCAAACAGCACATAAATGTCAGAGTGGTTTTAATGACCTCAATAAATGCTTGAGGGCAGGTGGGGATGATCCCAAATACTGTCAATAGGAGGCCATTAAGATTGATATTATGTTTCAACAGCCCCTGTCATGTGGAAAGATCTCTAAGGTTTTACAGTCTAAAAGCAAGCCTTAGTCTGATCATGTTCAGGTGGGTGAGTGGAAAAGAACAGGAGACTGCCCTCCTGTATGCCATGGGAAGGGCTGAGCAGCAGTGAGCAGGCAGATCTCATACAGACAGGTGGGATGGTGACAGAAAAAAGCAAGTGAGAGAGAGAAGATGCAAAGTATTGTCCCGCTTTCTACTCTGTACCAGCTGGCAGAGCTTGCTAGTTGTGTGGGTGAGAAGAATATGCTCTACCCTAGGAAGGTTTTTAGGAGCAGGCAAAATCTTTGCATACCAGAATGCTCTGATTGCTCTACTTTTGAGTCCTGAGGGCTCATTTATCTCTAACATGAGTCAATGGATTTTCATGAGAGCTGAATAAGCTCCACTCTCTTTTGTAAGAGGAATAAGATTCTTCTCAGAAGCTAGGCAAAAAAAAAAAGTAATAAAAAAATAAATGATTCCAAACCTCAGCCATCCAAACCAACCAACCAAAATAAAATATTCACATGCTAACTCTAAAATCAAGCAAGCACCCTGTAAATTCTTTCCAAGTGGCAGATGCAACCAGCATCTTTCCCCCTTCTCTCTCCAACAGCTTCTTACCCAAAGGATGCTCCAAGTATGCAGCTCCTATATGTCACAGAAATCCTCTTGTGGTAGGCAATGGGGTAGCAGAGCAGCATGTACACAATGACAGAGTGAGGGCTGTGCTATGGGACATCTGGCTGTGCAGCTGCAGATTTTCTCAGGCATTCCAGAGTGAGTCAGGCTCTGGAGCAAGGTATTCCAATGCATCCTGGCCACGTTCCTTACCTTGCTGGAGACAACACCTCGTAACATTTATTACTTGCCTAGCTTCTTGGTGCTTACTTTCAAAGCTTCCATGGGAGAACTTTGCTTTGTTAGTCTGCTCCTAGCATTGCCCTCTCATTTTGTGTTTCCTACTGTACTGTATACAGACTAGCAGAAGGAAGGTTGAGCAGAAAGTGAGAAAACAGGTTGCTGGCTCAAATTTATTTCTCAAAGAGGCAGTCTGTCCTCAGCTGGAGAGCAATGATTCCTGGAGAGCGATAATGTATGAACAGTGGTGCTTCGGAAACCTCAGATGATTTTTACTTGTCTGTACTGAGAATAGGAATCCCATGGTGCAGATAGTGACTCTGAAGAGGCTGGACCACCCAGAACTGGCACACACATTTACAAGGAAGAAATTCTGACCAGTGCTAAATAAAGCTGGGTTCTGCTCTCAGTTACAGCAGCAAAAACTGGCACAGGCATCCTAATGCCAATGGCATCATTTTGGATTTGTTCCTGAACACTGAGCCAGCCTCTGGCCCTCCTTTATGTTCACAGAAACCTTCTACTGAGCATATGCATTAGTTTGTACCTCTTTTCATCTTCCTTTCAGCATGTAAAATACCAGCCTCAAAGTAGAACTTCACAGTAGTCAAGAAGCAGATGGATCCAAAGGAGACACGGAACTCAAAGGCTGATTTTATCTATACTGATTTCAGCATACAAATGCTACCAAACTTGGAGAATGTCCTTTCCAAACTTATTTCAAACACTTCTAGTACTCTGCAGCAAGCTGGCTTTGGCCATCCCTTCCTTCTTACAGTTTATTCCCTTGCTATCCTTTGAAATCCTTCAGTTTCACAGAAAGTTTTCTCCAGCTAAGACATTGTCTTTGCATTTGTGAACAGAGCATGGGCAAAGTAGAAACAATTGCCACTTCTTCTTTCAGCATCAGAATGGAACCTACTTTACAAGCAACTGCACTTTGTAGTGGGTTTGACTGTCCTGAGGAGTGGAGTCTCCTGGGGAGCAGAGTTCTGTGTTAAAAAGCAGTGGTTCTTTAGAAACCTAGAGAGAAAGCTTTCTCAGAGATGCTTTCCCCTGCTGCATCTCCAGCTATTTTATGTTACGTTTTATCCTTTCTTGATTTTTTTTTTGTTCCTTCTATCTCTCTCTTTTTTTTCTTAACACCCAAGGAACAACTGCTTTGCAGAAAGCATCTAATTCTTTATGTTTTAATCTAGTTTAAGTCACTTCCCTGATCACAACACACTGATGACACCATTTGGCATATGATCACTTCAGATTGTTTTTCAGACTTCCAATTTTGGAGAAACTTCTGGTTTAACGGTATCTTCTTTTCTAGATATTTCTTTATTTCCACTGTTTCTTTACCATCCTAAAATGCCACAATTCAATTTCCTTTGTATTGTCCCTCTCTATAATAGTGCCCTGAAGACCACTGTTGTTAAATGCCATATTCATCTTCATTTTATTTTTAACCTCTCTGGAGATTTGGAACCTCAGCATCCCTGGCCCTATTTAAGTCATTCATATAGGGAAATGTGCTAAACGATTTATCTCAGTAGCATTATGCAGCTGCAGCAGTTCTTCCTTTCCTCCAGAGTACCCAGCCAACACAATCCCAAGAGGGCTACAGCCAGCCAAGTAAATAAACCCAGATCCTGGGGAATGTGAACGGATGGAATTTCATGAGTATGTTCCTCATGGGGAATGTTGCTGAGACTTTGGGATCTATCTATATTTTAATTAATATGGTTGGCCTACATTCTCTTTCAGGAGAAGGGCAAAAGAAAGCAATTTTAATGAGTTCCCATAGGTTTTTTTCTAGGTAAATGATAATATCTAAAGGCAAAATTTAATGAGTTAAGTGAAGGAAGTAATAAGAAAATGTCTGGTTAATGGATCCGGGTTTGGCTTTCCAGTACTAGAAAACAGAAAAGATGTACCAATATGAGATTAGGAGATGCATGTGAATGGAAAGGTAAGAGATTTTTCAAAGATGAGGCCAAGAAGATAGGAAGTCATGGAAGGAGAATGGTGATACATATTGAACAATCTTGCACTAAGCTCTGAAGATGAGGAAAACAAGAGTGAACTTATGAAGAAGGAGAATTAAGGCTGATGAAAAGCACCATCTGCTTTTTTCATATATGGGTTTACTCAAAACACATGTTTTCACATCATTTTTGGTTTATATTTTCTGCTGATTTTCTAAAGTAAAATATTTTTCAACAGAAATTGGAATCAAATTATATCCTTTAAAAAAAATTAATTTTTAGCTTAAAAAAAAACAAAACAACTTTTTGTTTTGTCATGTATGGACATAATTTCCCAATGAAGAAAAAGGGGTTTAAATCCAGAAAGAATTAAATCTTAGCTATACCAAAGCCAAGAGAGGAATTGGAGCACTAGGAATAGGACTTTGGACTGGATATTGGGTGTATGTATGTGGTCCCCTTGCTGACTGGAATTAGGCATTTAAAGTCCTTGTTCTTCACTGGCAAGAGGACAAGGGTGGTTTTGCATCAGTGTTGATAAATGGAGACATACTCTGTAGTTCACTTGTAAGAAACTTTTGATTTTGATCCAAGTGTCTGTCTGTGCAGGCTTTAGTTACCAAAGGGGTTAACGTGCCTGACCAACAGGATTGGAACACCTAAAGACAGATCACAGCACTTGCAGTTTGCAATGTCATGCTCACTACTGATGTGTAGAGAGTATTATTACCAAGCAGCTGCTTGCTGATGTGGCTAATTGTTTGACTTACTGACTTCTTGTAGTCTAATAGCAAAGCATAGAAATCGGAAGTAGGAGCTGGGAAGGTCCCAGTGGCAAAGTAACAATCTGTCCAAA
The DNA here is from genome assembly GCF_033783945.1 of Neopsephotus bourkii. Taxonomy (NCBI): domain Eukaryota; kingdom Metazoa; phylum Chordata; class Aves; order Psittaciformes; family Psittacidae; genus Neopsephotus; species Neopsephotus bourkii. The sequence goes on along the minus strand of NW_026901264.1, from coordinate 439,549 downwards.
TCAGTCAGTTGCGCCCATGTGAAGAATAAAGATCATAATTAATATATTAATTTGTTGGGTCTCTTTCAAAAATGTCCCTATTTTAATATATAAATTTCCATATAAAATATGGGATAGATTGTGAAGTCAGCTTTGTTTACTTTTTTTTGCCATTTATTACATCTAAACAGAGCCAAGAAATTTCCATGAACGATTCTCATTCAGGGAAAATCTCATGTGTATTAGTCCAAACAAAGAATTTCAGCTAAAACACAGGAGTGAGACTTGACAAAGCTGTGGCAAAGTTGTGGAAAAGAGGGTGTTAAAATTTTCCACCTGCTGACAAGCTTTTGCAACAGGTGCAAACTAGGTTTTCCCTGGTTATCTTAGTTTTGGATAACCTTACTGCATCTGGAGTGTCTCTGTTCACTTTAAAAAAATGAAAAGGCAATGGCTGCAAACTGCAAGCTGTTTAGGGCCTTGGGAAGTGAAAATGAGATTCTGTTGTTCCTCTAGAACCAACCAAGGAACATGGATGCCTCCATTGGCATGTCTTCCCTTCTCCTTTCCCTCCCTTCTTAAAGTTTAATCAGAGTTTCAGGACTTTTCAAAAAATTAAATGCTCAGGAATGTTTCTAAATGTTTCTGAAGCAAACTGTGGTTGACTGGAAAATTCACAGTGCCAACAATTTAAGCCTGTAACATACGATTTGTATTCTTTTGAAGCTTTTTCCCCAAATGACAAAGCACTGGGAGGGTCAAAATCTTCAGAACTCCAATGTCTTTGTTCATTCCTTGCTTTGCTTCTGAATAGACCTATTTTTTAATTTCCCCGTTTTGACCTTCATTCCTTCATCTACTCCTATAATGCTTACAGCTGTTGCTATTTGTTTTATAAACTGCCTCTATCTGGGCTGCTTCTGTCCTGAGTGCATTCTGTTTGCATTATGAAGTGCATGATGTGTTGCCTAAACCATTCCCTGTTCTTGATATTAACAAATCGAGTTGCCTCACTGGGTTGACTTTTCCCCTCATTTATTTCAGAGAGCCTTTTGGATTGAAATCTCTAAACCCATCACAACTGCCATTGTAAATCAAGCTGACAGTCAATTACAAGATGGACTATGTATTTGAACCAGCCCAGCTTTGAAAGCCCATCCATTTCTAATATACTTACAGACCTGCAAATGCTTTTTTTTTTTGCAGAACACAGGAGTGCCCACTACATGTGAACTGCTGGTGCTGGGCTGCTGTGTAGAAAATCAGCAGAACTGCAAGAGAACTCAAGAGAGTTTAGTCAAAATGATAAGAAAAACATTATCTGCCCCCCAAGGAATAAGTCTTAGTTGATGGGCATGCTATTTTATGTGAAGCTTTCTTGTATCTGATGCGTTAACACTTTGACTGATGACAGATAGCAGCCAGGCTCTGACATACCAACATGCATTTCAGAAGCAGAAGGGCAGATAATACCCATAGAAAGTTGTTGGAGTACATGAGAAGCTTTTGATCCATGAACTGCACAATAATGCATCTTGCACCACCTTGAGTTTTTCAGTGAGACAGTTTGTGATATGGGTGTATGTGTCTCTGAGTAAACTCCAGATAGCACTTGGCATAGTTTAATTCCTCTCCATTTGGCAAATCATCTGGTGTTCTCCCTTCTGTTGCATATCCCAGAATAAAATAGAAGTTGTCTTCAAATACAAAAAGGAATGAGCTTAGGTTGCATAATGACTGTTTCTAATGCATCAGAAATGAAGGTAGTTTGATTTACAATTTTGTTAGTGTCATCAAAAATCTGCAGAGATGTGGAAACAGCACCAGCTGGGTAATTGCTGCAGAAAGCGCGCCATGATGTTCAGTATGGGCTTTCCTTATGGAACCTGCTCCAATGGGGTTGGTGTGTATAACTTCCTATAACCTTGCACTGAAGAAATATCTGACAAAAGCAAGAAAAACAGCTCTTACTTCTGAGAGGATGCGATCAGTCCAGCCTGGGAATGGTGGAACATATGAAGTGCATACTCTGTGCAAGTCCCTCTCAGGCATCCAATTTATGGTGCCACTAAATCTGTTGCCATGATTTGAACAAGAATAGGAGTAACACAAAAACCTGAAGAGAAACTGAAATTCTGATGGAAGAAATATTTTTTTTTAGTGTGACTGTTGAAGAATATCTTCTTGCTTTGAGAACTAACACACATTCTATGTCTCAGGGATCTGGACTAGAAACAAAGTCACAGCGCACAAGGCTGTGACTGTGCTACGAGCCATCCTCTCTCCCTTGCCTGCAGGAATTTTAACAGCATAAGGCAAAGCACAGGAAACAGTGTTCTGAAGAGCATACCAGGGCTAGCGAGGGACAGGCCTGTCCCCATCTGCTTCTTTGGCCCCTGCTGCTCTGCAGGAACATCCTGTCTCTGTGCTGGTTTAGTCTAGTGTGGAACAAAAATAAAAGAACTCACAGTGTTGGAACTTGATTAACTGCAGTAGCTGCAGATAATGAAACGGTCAACTTACCTCTCTTGTTTCTTCACTAGCATTATGACATGATGCTCAGTTGATCAGTTTGGCTGTATTATGTTATGTGACAGCAGACTTAAGAGAGCTCAGTTGTACTTTCTCGTTCCCTTGAATCTCTTCATACTTCATCTTGCTCCTAAACTTATCACTTTTCCTTCTATTTTCCTGTAAAGTTGGTAAGTGGCCTCCTTCACAGGCCGGAATGATGTGACATTTTGTGGGGTAAGTGGTTCCTTTCCAACAGGAATCTTGTTTCACGTGGTGGACAAACCCACTCTTTGTTCAATTACATCTTTAAGAGAAACTTAGAGAATGTCTTCTGTTGCTTGGTTGGTCCTAGTCCTTTAACTGCTAGATAGAGACAGTGAAGGAATGGTCTAAGATTGCCCATGTGCAATGTGTGCACATTTGTTCTTGCATACTTCAACTGTTTCTTCCTCCAGCAAGCATAAGACTGGGAAACAAAATGCTTCTCCTGCCTCCACCTTCTTGGCAGCTAGCTGCTGGCCTGTTGATGGGACCAGAATGAAGTGGGAATGACGTGTTTGCTTCTACTAGAGCCCCGAGAGGCACAGTAACAAACTGTCAGCATTACCCAGATATTGTGTGTAGTTATTCTTCTTTCACTCAGCTGTAACTTTGATTTAGGACATATATTCTACTGTGTGAATGAAAAGAAGATTCACTCTTCTTGGATCAGCAGTGGTTATTCCAAACTTTCCATGGATAGAAGTTGTACACTGCACATTTTATTCTTACAAGGTTATTGCAGGCAATGCAGTTTGTCTACCAGAGTCAATTCTCAGGTGTCTACTCCATGCTTTGACTGTGCCAAAGCTCCACCAACCAACAGCTCACCTCCAACCTCACTGTGAGCAGTGGCAGGGCTAGGGAGAGCACCTATAGATCTTCCCATAGTAGGACCTGAAGTCTCCCACTACTGCTATTGGAGTAGATGCTGCAAAGAGAAGCAGTGGTCCTAGGTCTGTCTTTGGTGTTAAAATATTTCTGCTGAAGAAATGCCCATCACTCCAGAGTCTATGCAAAGAATGCTCAAGTTTTAAAGAAGGTATGCACAGGAGGAACTGGAAATATTTCTTTCACTGTTTGACTTTCCAGAAAGGAAGGATACTGATAAACTAGAATAAGACCCAAGAACAAGGGGTGAAAAAAATTACTGGTTTATGAAAAACAAAGTAAATATATACAGACTCCTACTGGAATCTTTCTTTCTACAGTGAGAGGTTATTGTAGTTAAAAATAAGGAATGTAAGAACTACACGTCTTTATCTGAAACTCAGGGTATATAAACCTGTTGCCTCATATTTTTTCTTCACCTTGTGTAGGTTTTAGGTAAAACTTTTGAATTTCAGTTCTTCCTTATCTGAGGTTATTATGGTTCTGGTATTGCTCTCCACCTTATGTTTATGTGAGCATTTCCTTTCTTTCATTTTGGTCATTTGCATAAAATCACAGATACTGTCTTCCATAGCAATTAATGCTCACTGGTCACCTTGTTCTGACATGTTTTGCTGGTGCTTTCATATAGCCACATTTCCATTAATATTTAATTCATACAAATATTAATATACCAGTATTAATGTTTGTTGCAGATTCCTCAGGTTAATGGTAAAATCAGTAACTGTAAAACCTCAGAGTACCAAAGAGTGAAATCTATTCTTCTGCAGAGCCACTGCAAGCTTTATGTCCCACTCAAGTCCCAGCTGACACTGCTGAAGAATTAGCTGAGACTTCAGCAAAAAGAGAAGTGACCTTCATCCAACAACCCTTTTTTGGCTGTCACATCTCAGCCTGCAGGACTGAGAGCTACACAGTAACCATAGGCATGACTAAGAATTGAGAAAGAGCTTTCTGGGCTAGCTGACAGCACTGCTGGTGCTGCAGCATGCCTGTGACAAAACTGCTGCAAACTGAGTTCGGAGGTGGGATTCAAGGAGGGTCCATTTGTCCTTTACACCAGCTTCTCAGCTATTTGAGGCCTCCTTTTGAACTGCCTCTGTGTTATTCCCTTTACTCCAACTGTGTGACTAGTTTTAATGGATATCACCTCATATCATGCTGGAGAGTAGTCTGTGAAAACTGGCATGTTTTCAAATTTAATGTAAGTCAGTTTTCTGTTAGTCTGTAACATGGAGCATCTGACATGAGTGCTAGGGTATTACCTTACTTGTTTTTATTTATAGATTTCTTAGCTCCTAAATATTGTGTGAGTTCAGCTCCCTTAAACACAAGGGGACATTTAGAAGGAGGCTTGTTCAGCCTGGAGAAGAGAAGGCTCTGGGGAGACCTTAGAGCAACTTCCAGTGTCTGAACGGGCAACAAGAAACTTGGAGAGGGGCCTTGGACAAGGGCCTCTAGGGACAGGACAAAGGGGGAATGGCTTTAAACCTGACAGAGGGGAGACTGAAATGAGATCTTAGGCAGAAGCTCTTCCCTGTGAGGGTGCTGAGGCGCTGGCACAGGGTGCCCAGAGAAGCTGTGGCTGCCCCATCCCTGGCAGTGTTCAAGGCCAGGTTGGAAGGGTCTTGGAGCAACCTGGTCTAGTGGAAGGTGTCCCTGCCCATGGCAGGGGTTGAGACTGGATGAGCTTTAAGATCCTTTCCAACTCAAAACAGTCTGTGATTCTGTGATTTACAGGTACCTAGAGTTTAAAATGGTCCAGTGTACAAAAGCACTCTATACTGGCATTTCATTTCTTAGAAGTCCAAATTGTCTACCCACCTCGAGTTTTTAAAGACCTTTTTAAAAAGAATAGTGAAGTTACATGCCCAGACTTCTTCTCAGGTTCTGCATAGATTTCTCTACAACGCATTATATATTCCACACTAGTAATAACAAGACAAACCCAGCATCCGCTCATAAATCATGACATTTTTTAGCAGTTTTTGAAATCAAGAAGGCTTTGCTTGCCTAGAAACATTTAACCATTTAATATAAATCCTCAGGAAGGACATGCAATAATCTCCAATATTATCACAGAACTGCTGTATTATCTAAGATATACATTAAAACTCACCCTGCTGTGAGACAGAATATCATTAACTTCCTGATCTTTAGAGCAACCATGTCCTTCAAGGAATCCTTAATATCAAAGCATAGCATATCTCACCTCTTTCAGCTGAAATGGCTCTGTACAAAGTATATATGTAAAACAGGCCTTACTTTCTATTAGACATGAAAGTTGAAGACTACAATAACAATTTTTTATCCTCCCATAACTCTGAAATGGAATAATTGCACAGAAAGAGACCAACTTCATCAAGAAACTGTCCATCAGTTTTCAGTTGGAATATGATTTTTGTCTTTCCTTTTTTTTACCCGTTCCTTCTCTAATACATTCATTCTGGTATATCAGATAAAGTTAACAATGATGAAAATGTACCTACAGCCAGAAAAGTCTCAGGAATAAATGTATATGGGCTTCCCCAGGTGAAAATGAGTGGAATAGATTGCAGGATGCATACTTCACCAATTGTGTGCAATTACTTAGAGCAGGATTGTAAGTATGACAAGAGTCACAGTTTTGGTTTTGTTTTGTCACAGGAAGCCAAGACTGGTTTTAGCACATCATTTTTTGCCTCTCCAGATGAAGCCCATCCACCAGTTCACATTCAAACTTTACTAGTTCATACATTGGACAACTACTGCCCTAGCAGAGTGCTTTTATGTCATTACATACCTGGTATTCTTCCTCATAAAAGACCACAGTAACTATCCTCTGCTTTAAAAGGATATGTGCTGATAGACTGGACTAAAGAAGATGATTTATCTATCCAAGCAGATAACAGTAAATGCCTGGCATGGAGCCGTACAGCTCCAGGTCTAAAAATACTGCAGCTGTAATAGAGAGATGAAAATGCATGAGGTATTTTAATTGAGCAATAACTGAAATGTATGGTTAAATGAAGAGGTAACCTTTCTAAGGTAGTCCCTCTTAATACATGTTACTTTGCATTAAACCTTTGGGCTTTTCTACGCTTGAAAAATGAGCATAAGTAAGGTCACTTTGGCTTCAGTTAACTCTGACCTAAAGACTACTTGGGTAGTGTAGTTCTGCTGCAACATTTATTAGCATAAATGAGCAGGTCAAGAGGTGGCCTCAACTCCCTGCACTCAGCGTGATCACAGCAACAGTGCTTTCTACCATCTGTGCTTCTGCCTTACCCACTGCCTGCATGGGCCACCACAGTCAGATTGTGATGGGCATCAGGCACTTGGGTGGTGTATGTGAATGCGAGCAAGAATAGCTCATGAGTTAAATCACGCTCATGGGATTCCTCACATGAGAACAGGGAGAGGGAACCTCTAGGGAAATACCCAGCCTGTTTCACCCTGCTGAAGGTCAGAAAAGGTTTGTGAAAACTGGCAACTGTAAAGCTACTCACACATCCAGGGAATTCACTTCTGAAGAACAGAAGGTTGACTAAGCACTTTGTTTCTGTTCCACAGGATGGTCTGATGTAACAGGTATCATAAAGGTGTGGGCTTTTTGGCAAACAGTTGTCTCGTGTTTCTGAGTCCACCTGTTATTGCTTTCTGGCTTTCTAAAGTAATTTTTGGCATTTGCTCTTTGGGATTAATTAGGGCAATACAATGCCCTTATGTAGACTACTGACAGCATATGCTGTTTTCATAGAATCACAGAGTGGTTGGGTTGGAAGGCACCTTAAAATTCATCCAGTTCCAGCCCGCTGCCATGGGCAGGGACACCTTCCACTAGACCAGGTTGCCCAAGGCCCTGTCCAACCAGACCTTATGTCTTGCAACTGTGTGAGGACTTACACGTGATCCCTGCTTCAGGAATCACAGTTGCATTCCCCCCGCCTTGCCTTCCTCTGTTCCACATCCAGGTATGCCTTTTTGCCTTGCCAGGGTAGAACTACTTGGTAGCTGTTCAGTAGCTTAGGGGGGATCAGAGCACCATGAACATGATGAATGCTGGTGTGGCTGCTCATGTGGACCTCACCAACGTCTACTGACTGCTGTGCCTCTGATTTATGCTGTATCGAGGTCAGTCAGCTGGACGGTAAGGGAGATCAGGCTGACGCAGTACGCACAGTTTGAAAGCTGTCCTTTGAGCATATCTAAGGACTTTAATTGACAGCCAGTAGGTGGAGCTAAAGCTCCATGACAGGTTATTCCTCTAGAAAACACATGGTTGAGAATTGATGATGGAACTTTTTTCTCCCCGTTTCCTTGTATTTATTTAGTCCTTTTGTTGCACATCAACAGCCACGCTGCTGGGGGCTCATGGTGTGAGCTCTTAACTTTTCTATCTCATTCCTTGAGCTACAGACAGAACACAGGATTTTTGCCGCAGTGACCATGCAGTTAGCACTTTCCCATGCTGTTTGCAATAGTTCCTTCTGATAATTTCACAAATACATTTTCCTGTCTGTTCAACACAAAACAATTACATTGTGTGTTCTGGGAGCAGTTATGTTTGCAGAGGGGTCTTTCATATTCTTATCAATCTAATTCAATTTATTTCCTCAGTGGGAATATTGTGTCCAAACATTTGCGGAAAGCTCTCCTTTTACTGCATTGTTACTCAGTATTGCAATTCATGTACTAAACATCTAATGTCTACGTTTAGAGCTCTGTCTGCATCCCTTTGGTCTCTATTTTCTCCATTAACTGGAAACACTTTGCATTTACTGCTCTCCATTTTTGCCTGGTCTGGATCACTTTCTGCTTCTATTCAGCTTGTCTCCTGTTTATAAATACTAGCTCTTCTTTTGAAGGATTTAGGCAGGAAAGTACTCAGGCATGTGCCTACCTTTAAGCATTTGAGCTGTGTAGTATATTCCAATGGGACTAGTTATAATACCACGGTTAGGGCTGCGACTGAGTACTTCTTTGGACCAAAATCATTAATACTTCACCTTGACTTATTTGGCTAAGAACCCAGCTGAACAGTGGATAACTGGAGAGGCTCAAGCAATTCATCAACGTTTAGTTTTTCCAAATCCACTAGCAATAACACAAGTCTTTCGTTGAATAAATATAGACTTTTTTGACTTTTTTTTCTAATCTGGGTTATTGCTTGGAACCATAAAATGTATATTATTGAGCTCAGCTCAGAGGCCACAGTTTTGACCAATCCTCATTTAATTGCTGCCACGGCTTGCCACTTAACTTGAATTCTTGGCTTGTAGGCTGGGAGAACAGAGATAACAGAACAGCCCAGATCTAACATGTGCTTTTGGACCAAATTGTGTCTGGCACAAGCAGACCCATACATAGCCCATTGAATCTGGCCTTTAATTTATTAAATCTGTAAGATGAGCAGCTGCTGTTCTGCAAAGGTTCAGTATGGTCTGTTAAGCACATAGGATGAGGAAAGGTCTCTGGAGTGTTAAAGAAGAGAATTTTTGGCTGGTACTTATCTTCTTTAAAGGCGACTAATTCACCAGTTCTTGTAGACATTCTGTATCCTTCCCTTCCTGGTGCCTTTCCACTGATAGTGGGGTAGATATTCCAAAAATCGTTACACACACACACACACTTGCTTCTATCCCTAAAATCTCTGTGATATGAGCAAATATTTTGGCATTGGAGTAACACTGGGGAGAGCACCACAGATGATTGAGATGCAGGGGGATAGAAGGGAGCATTGACATTACGGGGTGAAGTTCTGCCAAAGGCATTTTTACACTGGGATATTGTTCTGCCCAAAAAAATGCCGTATTAAATCAAGTCAGAATATGCCCATCCCTGTTGTGTGCTCCATCCACAGCTGTGCCTAGAGCAGCATAGCTCTTCCCTCAGACGGATAAAGGATGTGTGTGGGCATCTATTCCTTTGCCATATGCTGGAGAGGGCCCCACAGTGACAACTGGACGAGCTCGATGGAGATGGCAGGAGTTGCAGGAACACCTTGCCAGAGTCAACAGAAGAACTGAAATAGTTTTATAGAAGAGCCTCATTCAATGAGACTATTTCAGTAAACAGTCTTTCAGGATAATCAAATCAAATTAGAAATGGTTCTAAAAAAATGAAAATGGTGGCATTCAGAACATTAGGTTCGGAAAGTTTTGTAGACTTATTAGAAAGCTTGATTTTATATTGAGAAAAAACCCTCTTTCTTTCTCATCCATTTCTGGAGACTGGGATAACCAAAATAATTGAAGGATTAGATTTCATGAGAAGATGGAATTGGATCAGGTATGAAACTCTAAATGTTTAGTTTATTCACCCAATAGAGTTTTAAACTCATGTTTGTGCTTTTAACGTCTTCTGTTTTCCTGATATGCTTCATTTTCCCCTAGAAATTTTTAATACAAGCACTGGTTATGAATGATGTCTTTAAAATATATTTTGGTTTGTTCAGTGCCCCTCTCAAGCCCTCAAACAAAACCTTTTACCCTAGAATAGTTCTATCTCTTAGTTAATGACTGTTCATTTTTTCCAGTAAGAAAAGATGATTGGGGCATCATCTGATTGTCACTTTGATCATACAGCCATGTGCACTTAAGACCACTCAAAACTCTTTGCCAGATCCAGATTGGCATTTTGTCTGCCTCTAATGGCTATTTGGGCAGACATCAAAACCACTCCTGAAGCTGCTGATAACACACCATGAACCTTTGTCCCTTTTCAGGCCATTTCACCTAATCCAAAGGTCTGATTGCTGCAAAGCGTGAGACAAGAGCAACATGTGCTTGTAACAAGTGAACATCTGTACATAATGGCAGGCAAAATGTCACCAGCCTCCTCAAGACATGCCATGTAGAGCCAAAGTTACTTGTGACATCACAAGGAAAGGTTGTGCTTTGCAAGTGTTGGGCATACACTGGACCATTTGCTCTCAGCCTGATGTTGGCCGCTAGTAGTAGGAGCAGGGAATTACAGCACCTTTGCACTCATCCAGTGAGGAAATAACAGAGTAGAAGAGTGAAGAAGCTGCTAGGATCTGGCAGAGCCTGGTTGGAACAGCTGCCCATGACATGAAATCTTCTGAAGATGAGACCTAGGGCATGAGGGTTGCTGTGTTTTACCTGCAGCAGCTGAAAGATAGCTCAACACCACGGCTCACACCACTGGATGGAAATAAGATTCTCATGATATATTCTGGTTCTGTACAAACAGCTTCTCCTAAATACTGTTTAATGTGTTGTCACACAAAACTGCTTACATGGCCAGTACTGCCTTCTTCCTCTATGAATAAACCACCCTGGACTCTGTTGCTGAAGTGAGTGAAGAGGCATAATAATTACCTTCTATTTCTGTGATAAGAATCTGTAGACCTCCAAGCCTCCAGTCCATTTTCTGCTCTATGAACACAGGAAGGAAAGGAAAACATAGGGGATGGAGGACAGGAGGAACGGGAACTTCTGATCCTGGCCACCCGCAGCACACAGAGTTTGTATGCTCAAAGGTAATTTTTAAACAATTCAGGCAAACAGGGATTTTATGACTCTATCCTGTGCAAAGTGATGCTTAGAGTTACCTCTTTAGGTAGGAGAAGACAATAATGATTTTATGGATTGGGTTAAGGTCTTTAGGAGCAGATTGGCAGGCTTGATGGGTGATTGTTCTCACATAGGACCTGGCCTTGCTTCCACCTATCAGTGAGAACTTGCATTTCAGCTCAAGCTTTTGGCTAACATGTCTTGAGAAAAGCTTGAGAATTTACCCAGAGCATGAGGAATGTTAAGCCTGTGAATTCCACCAGCCAAAGAACAACAAATGATGTATTAAGAAAGGTCATGTTTTTGTATTAGCTCGAGAGCTGAGGTGGCACTCAAGCCCAAACTAGTTGATTTTGATGTTGTGTTTGTTCACTTCAAGTTATTGCACAGCTGGAAGTAGAACAGCTTGGATAATGGGGTCTTGCCCCCAGTGAGGAATGGAGATGTGATCCAACTTGTCCTTGAAACTTTGCTGTTCCTTTACACCACACAGTCTTTGATAATGCACTGGTATACCTTTTCTCATGGAGCCTCATTCACAGCATGGGGCCTGCTTGTGGACTGAGTTGGGCTTATTTAGGGCACAAAATCATTTCACGTGAGATGCCTTTGTTGCATGTTAGACACGACGCAATCAATAAGACAAGGAGTGTCAGGAAGAAAAGGAAGTTCTTATGAATCAGCAGCTGCCTGACATATTACAGAAATAGGTATTATGCTTGCTTCTCCATTTCTCCATCTCCCGTGAAAAAACTACCCAATCTTCATAGGAGATTTCATTAGGAAATTGGCAAGTCATTTAAATCAGTTTTTTCAAACACAACATGTGTTTCTCATTTTCTGGGTGCCTAGCTTCTAGCTTATTTTGGCCTCAAGCCATTGAACATGTTGAGGATAGAAACTGAGACTAAGAACTTAACTTCATGTCCTCTGGGAAGCTCTTGTACAGAGCTGAAGACTGGTAGGTGCGTTTGCCATAACCCCTGTAGCTGAGCTAATGTACTGTAGCTTTCTTCACTAGCTGGATTTTCCTACAAAGCACTGTGAGAGTTTCCCATCAGAGGCTGAGGAACTCTATCTACGCACAGTATTGACCAAATGGGCTTTCCTATGACTACTCTAAGGTGCCGGCACTGTAAATGTGAACTCCATGAGTAGCACACTCTGCTAAGTTGACCTAACTTGTTTGAATTTAATTTAAAGCACCTGTTCTTCATCCATGAGCTCTGGTTGAATAAGGCAAAGAGAAACATAGCTGCTCCTCTGATTATTGCTGACAGTGGCTAATCTTTATATGTAGCCTAAACTCTCTCCAGAATGAAGAAACATGCTGGATACTTCTGAAAAGGTACTGCAGTGCTCATTAGAGCTATATCCAGCTTTTCCTTATCTTTGGAGAGAAGAAGAAACCTGAAAGTTCATTTTAGTGTGAGTGGATGGGGGAGGAGCTAAATTAGTATTTCAATACTACGGTAGTTTCTCATTTAAGTGAAATGAAATGTGAAGTAAGCACAGTTGTCTGTGAATGATATGCACTATTTGCCACAAGCACGATTAAACTGCTCTGGCTAGTTTTTCTACCGACTAGTCAAATATAATTCTTTAGCAAGAGGGAAGTACTGTCACCTTCCCCAGTCAGTTAATATTCCTGTGGTTAATTCCTCTACATCCCCAGGACAGAGCAGCTTTGTGTAGCACAGTGAATATGCCTTCTATAGTCTTTGATACTGCCAGTGATAAACTGGGGTTTATTTACATGGTCTTTCGCTTGAGATTCTGTTCACAACCAGCAGCTGGGTGTACCATATCACTCCAGGCTGTTCAGAGGCCAGTATTTCAACACCATAAATGCTGATCCCACTCTAGCCTTCTCCCTTATGAGCAACTGAAGCATCTCTTTTGCTGTTAGTGAAACATATTCTGAGCTATTGGTTTTGATCATCACATTAGCAGAGGCAGCTGGGTACATGGAGAGCTTCCATGTTAACTAACCAGAGAATTCAAGTCAATGCCAAGTTTGCTTAGACTGGGAAGAGAAGTGGAGTCAAGATACAGAATTGCTTTTGATGGGTTTTCTTCATTTGAATTACTGTGAAACATAAAGGAAAAAAGGAACGAGAGAAAAGGGTTTCATAAGGGGAAGCACGATCCTGACTCTACTGTGGTAAGAGCTCCCAGTTGAGCTAAATGGCACTGCTGTTGTAGTACCAAACTTTTTCTTGGCTGTAACATGGAAGTGAGGCTGGAGCTAGTCTCTGGTGTTTGATGTATTGCATTTGGCCACAGATTTCTCTGATGGCCCAAAGGATGGCAAATCCTCTCTGTGAGCTCTGGGCAAGACTCCTGGCTGGAGTGCATGTGGATGAACTGCTACAGACACACAAGTATAGAGACCGTAGTGCTGCCCTGGGACTGAAAGTGGATCTGGGGTAGACAGAACTATGCACTGTGCCTGCTAATTGCTGTCTCACTATCAGGAAAGGATTTCTGTGGTAACAAAAGTCTACCATGACATATACGGAAGATAGTGGTTTCCTTTTATGTAGGCTGTGGAGGGTATCTTAAAACAAATTAGTGATGTCCTCCGAGACCTCTGAGAGGGAATGCAATGTATCCAAAGAATGTATGGCCTATCCTAATAACTGGTTGGCGCCTAGTCCAGTGCTGCACCATGAAGGTGCTCACGGCTCTGGCTTATTTGTCTACCCCTGTTCTTAAGTGTCACCTTGTAGGTTCAAAGACAAGCATTGAAGCTACTAGTGAGGCACTTTTTGCAGTCCTGTCAAAAATATGGGTGCTTGAAGGCTCATCACATTGGGGAAGTTAAAGGTACTAAATATTTAATACCAAAAACTTAAATATTATCATAAAAGTAATTTAATATAAATGGCTTTCAGCATCCCCTTATCCATAATTCATGACTGAAATGGGTGGCTGGTTTCTAATGCTTGCATGCAATTAGTTTCAATGGGTGCAGCACATTACTTCCAAACCTTTGTCCCTCAGAGACCCTGGCCCTACCAAGAAAAGCAAATAGCAGGACATTAAATGTCAGTGACACAGAGGGTGATGCAGCACCCTGAGTCTATATCTGGAAATGACAAGTTAATAGGCTATTGATAGTTCCTGAAGTGTATCAAGGGTAATTATTTTATGTATCTGAGAGTAAATAAGGAATGGCAGGAACTCCATAAGGTAAAGATATTTGAAAACATGAATATACATTACAGACTTCAATAAAACTTTAATTTTTCCTATCTTTGTAAGGTGTGAGCTGAACTCCATTTAAATAAGTGGCAGTCTTCCCACTGATTTTACAGGGTTTAGAAGAGGTCTTCAGTGAACTTTGTATACGTATCAGGGATATCATAAGCAGCTTTGCTTTGGTGAGGCCAAAGAGAAGTTCTATGAACCTCCAAACTCATACATTCCCACTAAGTTGTCCTATGAAGGATGAAGCTGCAAGAGGAAGCAGCTTAAGAACCCTCTTTAGCTTCAACCTTCACAGGACAACTTAGTATGTGTTGTGAATGCTTTAAGATGTGGAGTTTGCTGGATGTTCATGAAAGTCCCTCCAGACTGCAACAAGGAAAAGATGTATAAGGTGTCTGATGACCTTTGAAATAGTAGCAGAGATTTTTTAAGCCAGCCAAATGTGTCTCAGACCATTAGCCTGGACAGCAAAAAAGTCCTGCACACTTGATGCTGGAAGAAATTTCCGAAACGCTAAAACGTAAAAGAAATAGGTGGTGCAAAACACGTTTTAACAATAAAACTGACTTTGTTGTGGGCTTCTGGGGAAAAAAAGTCTCCAGCTTTAATTAGCATCAAGCATAACCATCTTCTGTTTCAACCCTGAATTTTAATTAGTGATGCCCCTGGGGTAATCAACCCTTGTGGATCTCTGAAGAAAATGAACTGATTAGTAGATTGACCATGACAGTTCCTCGGGAGGAAGATGAAAATACAGGCTGCTCAGCTATGCTGCACTGTAACCTTAACTGAGCATAATCTACTGAACTGGAAAGCCCAAAGGAAGAAGGAGGAAAAGTTAACGAGGAGGTTAGCTACACATGGTGCCATTCATTTTTCCACTTAAAAATACAATTTTTTTTTTTTTTTTTTTTTTTAATCATTCAAGCCATGAATGGAAGTTTAAGGTCTGGCTACCTGAAGTTGTCCAGTACTTACTGTTGTGGTTTCATCCCAGCTAAGTATGGCGCAGCTGCTTCCTCACTCCTTGCTCCCCAGAAGGATGGGGAGGAGAACTGGAAAAGGTAAACCCGATGGGTTGAGATAAGGACAGTTTAATAATTGAAATAAAGTAAAATATAATAATAATAATAGTAATAATATAGGAAAGAAAGAGAGGACTAAAACAAACAAAAGAAATACTCCAAGTGATGCACAATACAATGTCTCCCCACCCATTGACCAGTGCCCAGCCCCAGTGATTGGTCTTTGTTAGCCAACTTCCCCCAGTTATATCTGGAACTATTTTCACAAGAATCCCACTCTAATTGCACAAAGCCCAGAAAATGTTCTTCTGAAACACATCTCAATCACCTCAAGCTTACTTTTTGATGCTTCCCTACAAGCAGCTGGTATTTTCAGGACATTTTTAGATCAAATGGAGAGAGACCTAGTGAAGTACAACACCAGATTTGAAGTCAGGAAATTCTGCCCCTAGCTTGCTCACATTTGGTGACTTTCTTTGCTGGGTTTTAATTCTGCCTTTGCCATTAGCAATCCTGGACAAATGAAATGTGTCTGATTGCCTTTTCTGAGTAAGAATAAGTAATAAAAATCTCCATTGTCTGAGATACCTTGTCATCTGTTATCCTGACATGCTCAGAATGCAAAGAACTTTAAAAAAACCCTATCTGTTCACAATCTTCTGTATTAAACTTCATTGCTTCTCCTTTCTATAGCCTCTTTCCTATCAAATGATATACTCTTGAATAAGTGTATTGTGCCATTTCCTGCTTTCTTGTCCTCCAACTTCATTTTACAACATGGAACAGCTCCTCAGTCTTTCCTATGCTGTTCATACCTCCTGAAGCCCAAGCTAAGAATTACACTGCATGGGCATATGACCCGAAGTTGCCATTCAAATATGTTTTTCAGTTTTGATTTCCCCAAAGTGATTGGAAGATGTGAAAGTGTCATTATTATGAACTGTACGTTTGTATTTCAAAGCACA
This sequence comes from Neopsephotus bourkii, assembly GCF_033783945.1. Taxonomy (NCBI): domain Eukaryota; kingdom Metazoa; phylum Chordata; class Aves; order Psittaciformes; family Psittacidae; genus Neopsephotus; species Neopsephotus bourkii. The sequence goes on along the minus strand of NW_026901264.1, from coordinate 423,406 downwards.
TTTGAAGCTAGATAAGCTGCAAAAAGTACTTTAGGAAATGAAAGAATCTCATCCTTACACTGAAAAATAGAAAAGATAATTAATGATGTGCTCTTAGCACACAGTTAGGTGGTCTGGAGTTTTGGTTTAGTGTTATTGCGGGGAGAAAATCAGATATCATGTGCATTCCCTAATTGAGTTTTCTAACATAGGACATACAGGGATACTCAAGGGTACAGAACAGAATTTGAAACTCTGTAAAACTCATTGAAGTCATCTTACGCCTAAGAACAAGTCAAACAAAAGGCATCTATATGTAGTATTGAGAAAATGTGATGCTAATTGAAAATGCTAGCTTTTTTGATATCCCTGAAGATTCATATTCTCTGTTTCTCAGGGTAGATACAGCAGAGCTTGAAGCAATAAGAAGTAGCCTGCCAGGATCATTAGATCAGCCCCTGCTAAAGGAGAGGGGCTATTTATGCCATATTGCCCTCTTAGAAGCAGAAGTCTTTAATATAACTGCCACGACTTTAGAAGCAAAATCCTGCCTAGGCAGGACTCTTCAATGTGCATTTGGTTCTAGCTTGCTCTGGCCCTATTTCCTCCTTCCTAGGACTGCAAATTTCAAGTTTGAGGTGGGTTGTAGTCTGTAAGTGCGTGCTGCATTAGAAAGAGTGAACCTATTGTAGCAAGGATTGCCTGGGTAAAGTGTAAATTAACCTAAATGGAGACCTGTGTTGCCATAGCTAAGCTATTTTGGTATCAAAAGTAGGGGTATTTTAAAAGCCAGCTCAGGTTTCTGCATGCTACACTAAATTTTGCAGGCTACAAATACCTCTGCCATGTAATTACAACTAGATTCAGTATATCAAAATGTATTGAACATTCTGGGATGGTGATTTTAGTCCTCTGTACCACTAAATGTCTGCCAAATTTAAACTTAATGTTAGTCCATTCCATTGCACAGTGTTAGCAAGTTAGGAATAATCTAAATAAGACAGCTGAGAGACTGTAATTAACATTACAGACTGCCTTTCAAACTTTGATTTTTTTATACTTCTCAGTGTTATACATCCTTCTTGTAACTGATTTTGAAGACAAGTGGCATTTCTTGTTGTGTGAGATAGAATCACAGAATCCCAGACTGGTTTGGGTTGGAAGGGACCTTACAGCTCATCCAGTTCCAACCCCCTGCCACGTGCAGGGACACCTTCCACTAGACCAGGTTGCTCCAAGCCCTGTCCAACCTGTCCTTGAACACTGCCAGGGATGGGGCAGCCACAGCTTCTCTGGGCAACCTGTGCCAGTTCCTCACCACCCTTACAGGGAAGAACTTCTGCCTAAGAGCTCATCTCAGTCTCCCCTCTGTCAGGTTAAAGCCACTCCCCCTTGTCCTGTCCCCACAGACCTTTGTCCAAAGCCCCTCTCCAGATTTCTTTTTTGGCCCCTTAGGCACTGGAGCTGCTCTAAGCTCTCCCTTTAAGGAGCCTTCTCCAGGCTGAACCAGCCCAGCTCTCTCAGCCTGTCTCCAGAGCAGAGCTGCTCCATCACCACTTGACTAGCTCATGGAAATATTGAAGGACTATTGGCATATAAAGAAACACAACACTTTCAGACAAGAAATGTCTGCACTGCTAACGCTGGCTGCATTCTGGGAGGGTTGTGGTCCCTGGAGCAACAGAGGCTGCTGTGAAGAGATTAGTAGAACAGTGGGGGTGGCTGTGGTATAAAAAGCCAAGCTTTTGCGTGTGCCTATGTAAAATCTAAGGACAAGGTACTTAACAATGAAGAAAAATGAGAAATTATTTAATTCTAGCTAATATTAGTGTGTTTCCTTATTTCAACTAGAATTTTATGATTTATTCATTCAGAAAGAAATCTGCATTTTTCTACAAATCTGAAAGAAGGTGAAAGCCCAATGATTTTCTCATACAGTGCTGTTTTCTTTAATTTCTTCATGGCAAAGGTCCAAACTGCTACGTATTATGGCAGTTGCTACTGTGAAATTTTCTTGTGCTTAGCTGTAGTTAAAGTAAACTCATCTGTTACAAGAATGCTGACAAGCATTTACATTTACACTGCATTTGTAACATTTGGACTTTTGTCTAAGAAGCAACAAAGATCAGAGGGCCTAGGAGAACCTCTGCCTGGACTGGACCTTCCAACAGTTCCTCCTCGTCTAAAGCTAGGAGGCAGGAAGGAAAAACCCTATGTGGATCAGAAGTTTTGTCAGGGTTGGCAAACAGCTAATTTCTGATTTTTCTGTTGGACATTTTTCAAGGCAGTGCTGATAGCCCATTTAATATAGATGCATTAGGAAAAATACCAAGCCATCAGATTCAAACCCATAAAGCCCTAATATGCTGCAAGACTCCCCCAGCTTTAAAAAACCACTGAAGACAGCACGGGCAGACAGGCTCGCTGCTTCTGCACTATCTCCTGATAGGTTAACAGTTAATTGGTGCTGCTAATTACAATGTTCATTAAGCAATCCCAGGGAGCAGGTTTACCCTTCCTATCATATCGCCGAAACATTCTGAATAGGATTTCATGTACAAGTGGAGGTAATGGTGCTTTATGTCTCTCCTGCACACAGACAAAGCATAGTAGCAGAAATAATATTCAGCCTCCCATGTCATGTAGTTCAGCTCCACCTGGGATTACTTTCTGGCCTCATTTCAAAAAACAAGAACCATGTTGTTCTGTTAGAGAAATGCTATTCAATTTTGGTTAGTAATTTCTACACACTTTGTCCAGTAGAAAAAAGATGATTAGTTTCATGAGGGTGATGCCATTAATAATGCATGTGACTTACAAAGAAAGTGTGATTTACATTGCCCAAATACTGTACAAGGAATTCGTAATAATTGTATCACCACACTCCCAGAAATAAAACCCAGGAAAGATGCATTAGGCTCCATGTAATGAGTCCTTTTGGTGTGGCTGTAACTAGTGGTTCAAAGCAAATCACCTGAGCTATGGGGTTTTGCAGGGATGCCCCACTGACTTCTGCTCCTCAAGATAACCAATTAACATTTCTGGAGTTCTGGGATTCTGGTACTCTGTTTTTTCATCTTCTCCCCAAGAAAGCCAAATACATCAGGCTTTTTCTCCAAGATTCTGCTTTGTGGCTCTCTACCTAATTGATTCAATAGCTTTGTTCATATTCCAGGTGAAAATCCCCTGTTTTTTCTATGCTTTTATCTCTTCAGCTGTTTTTTTTCCCTCCTCTCTTCTGCTTTAACTTCAGGTCAATGCATATGTCAGTTAGAAGCACTGGCTGTAATGGTTAATATGGATTTCATTTCTGACTGAGTTCTTCTGGAGCGAAAGGAATAAAGTGCCCCTGCCTCAGTTTCTTGGTTGCAATTATGAGGTGAAAAATACTGTGTACATAAAGAATAGTGTTATCCACTCATCCAGCTCTTATATTTGACTCTATAAATATTTGATTGACTTGCTTCTGTTACTGTTAGCATGATTTGTTTAATTCCCTACATGTTCTTCAGTCTGTACAGCTTTTTGCGATAACTGATGCTACATGAAGTTTATGACGATGACTTCAATGAAAATATGGCAATGCACTACATAGTCCAGCCTGTGGGACACAGACACTACTTTTGATTTCCTTTCTTTTGCAGAGGAAAAGCCCATGTGTTTTCCAAGCACTGTGCACTCTTCAATGTCTCTGAAGCCCAGGTTACTTACCTGAATGAAATATTCACACCATAAAGGTGAAACACCATGCAGCCAGATTTATTTTTGAGCACACTTGCAGAAAGAACTTTTAACAAAGACTCTCAGATGATGCCTAAAAGAAACTGTGCATAAAGCTGTTGCATTTAGAAGGTGTGGTACAAATTATGTGGCAAGTGTATCATATGAATGAATACTTATATAGATGATTCTGGAAGGGTGACCGAAACTCAATCCTACCTAAAATTAGGAGGCTAATCAAACCCCTGAATTCTTCTTTCTCTTTGATTCCTTATAGCACGCTCTCACAATGTGTTTGCTCTTTTTCAGGCTTTTCTGAAAGCTGGTGAAAAGTCCTTGAGAAAAATCTCATCAGGAAAGGATGATGTTTCCTGCCAACTATTTTTAATATATTCTTCATACGGCATTGACTAGAACAGTATTTTTAGTGTTTTAGTGTACTCTTTGAACAGTTACATAGAGCTATAGGCAGAGGCAGCTGGAATCAATTGCTATATGGTATAAGGGTACAGCACTGGTGTGTGGCTCAGCTATAAAGCACTGAGCACTTTCAGTTCAGCTGATGAATGGCCCAGTCCCTGCTCTGAGCTGCACTCTGATCCACATGAGACACCAAATGTTCACAGTGTGTTGACCTCTAGAGGAGACTTTCAGGGTTTGGCCAGGACATATTGTCTGGATGAAAGAAGTCTTTCATCCCAGAGTTTCAAAGAAGTCCTTTTCCCCACATCAATTTCCTTTTAACTGTTTTGTTTTTTTTTTTTCTTTTGGTTTTTTTTTTCTTAGTATTTCAGATTAACTTTCTTTTTTAGCAGATTTTTAATTATTCTGGTGCCCTACAGAGATGTGCCTGAAAGGGAGACTCCAGCCACTTCTGAGTCCCATCTGCAGGCCACATAGGCATAAATCTCTATGGTAACTAACTGACCCATGTTGGGTAGAAGAACAAAATGCTCAGAACTAAAAGCTAATTGCTAGTGCATTTATACGTGTTTTGGGCAACTCCAGTGTTGCAAATGGAGTATTCAATGAGAATAAGATTATTAACAGATTGAGATTTTTTTTTTTTTTTTTTTTTACTTGGATGTCTGAAGAGCTACTTGACATATTTTAGAAAAAGCAAGTCCTTTTCCATAGGCTCTCATGCATGGGAAATCCTATCCAGCTTTTGTTTTCAAAGGAGGAAGGAAGATATTTGCCACTGCAGAGGAAAAGCATTTTCTTCTTTTATAACAGAAAAGACCTGTCTGTCATTCTTCCTCTGTTCAGGACAGGAACAGCTTCATGTGATCATTGTCCTAGCAGGCCATCTAGAAAAAAAAACCAAAACCACAGGGAAAAAGCAACTAACCAAGTTAACATACAAAATTTCTGTGTCTTCAGTCATGACAAGTTAACTTACTGTATAAGGCTTTGGAAATTCTTTTACTGCTTGGTCCCTGTGCACTGGAGATCTGACTATTTGTCTCTTCATTGGCTCCATCCCTGGCAGTGTTCAAGGCCAGGTTGGATGGGGCTTGGAGCAACCTGATCTAGTGGGAAGTGTCCCTGCCCGTGGCTGGGGGTTGGAACTGGATGAGGTTTAAGCTCTATTCCAACCGAAATCAGTCTGCGATTCTATGATTTGCAATGCACTGGACTTAAAATGAGTCTTTAAAAATGTGCTGTCAAAGTTTCTTGTTTCTCTTTTAGGGGATTTCCTAGATCAATTTAAGAAAGAAAAGCATTAATTCCATTTAAGGCATTAAATGCGCGTTGGCTAGTTTTCTCTCCTTACAATGTCTGCCGGCTCTACACTGGAGGATAACTGTCTAACTGAAAACCAAACAATTTTAACTTTCTTCTTCCTTTTGATGGTCAAATGTTACAGATTTCACTGCTAGAGACAGATGTATCAACAATGAAATATTTATTGTGATTTACTGAAATTGCCATGTTTTGGGGACTTTATAGCAAAGACTTCTGGCCTATGTTGCAGGCTTACTCCTTTACTTCATATTCCTTAACAGCACAGGGAAGTTCAGAGTTTTGAGTGCCTTAGGTGAAAACTGATGACCTGCAAGTTCACAGTGTGACATTTCTGGCTATTTCTGGCTCTGCTTTCCTTATTGTTTTGGGAATTGCAACTCAGAACCTACAAGTGACATTCTGAGTATAGGAACTCTGCTTTAATTGAATGAAGAAAAAGTCGCTAGGGATGTTTTGGACTAATACTTTTCTAAACAGCAAAATATTTGCCATTTGTCTAGAAGTCAGGAAAATAAACAATACATCACGTGCTGAGAAAATATTCCCTTTCAGCACATATTAATGACAAAAATTCATAAAATGTCTTGGAGTTTTGTATTTATTGCCCTTGTGTATTCCCAAATTAAATCTGTTCATCTGACAAATACAAAAGTGCTTTGCTTTAGAGCTAAGTTTTGCATCTGCTAGGCTGGGGTTTGCCTGTTTGCTATTAATCAGACAAAACTATACTTTCTGAGTGCAGCAATATTATTGATGATCTATGCACTAGCTTCCTCACAAACTTTGCAGTCCTGTATGATTACTACTAATAAAATGTAACAAACGGTTTCAGTTTGCAAAATCAGCAAAATAATACATATCCATGATAGAAATGCAGAAATGCAGAACTAGAACGCAAATGCTGGCTGCCCTAATTTGCATGTCAGTGAATATTCATCATAGCATTTACATAATGTCATCAAATGTTCTGATTATCATAATTTAAGTCTCAAAAATGCAATGTTTTAGTAACTTTGACCTGATTTTTGGTATCTCAGTGTGCTGGCATCCAGATGTTTAAATGTCTTAACTAAAGATGTACAGGAGGGTTTCTAGACACAGCACAATCTTATCAATATGATTTTAACAGATGCATCAAATACATACGTACATGTAATCAGAAATTATTATACACATAAAGTGCTCGATTACTGAGTTACTAGAAAAATACACTACCTTCCAAGTAGTAATACAGTATTGATCACATAGGTATCAACAGGATAAATAATATGATATGAAATGCCCAGCTGACTTATCCCACAAGTACTGGAGGTGTCTATTAGCTATCATTTGGGCATTCTGAGCTGTCTGGTCCACCTGACTGGAGAGTCACTGAGGTCCCTGACTCAGTGATCCAGACAGAAGCTGGGGTCTCCTGCAAGAGAAGCCTGTGTGATTTCACACACTCAAAATAATGTTGTGGTTTTTTTTCTGTCTGACCAGCTGTTTAACTGGAATAAAGAGATCTACATTAGTAAAAATGCTTAAATCCATGTTTACAGTCCATCTAAGAACTGTTTCAAACCTGCTAAAATCAGAGTCAGACGAAGGGATTTGATAGCTTACTCTGCTAGCAAGACAAAAGTCAGAAGCTCATTTTGAAGACACAGGGAAGAGAATATCAGAACTTTTGAAGAAAAATTAAACTGCTTGATCAAATTCTGGTAGTAATTATTACAGGATACCACTTCCTGCCTTGAGTAGTCACATCGATTGTATGTATCATTTAATAGTTGCAGAACCTTACTAAGCAAAGATGAAGGTATTTCTGCAGCTGGATGTGCCTTTGAAAATATTTTGGGATAAAATCATAAAAGCTGGAGCAATGATAGTTGAAAATGTCTGGAAGGATGACTGAAAAAAAAATGAAATGTCCTCTCAAAGGTAGACTTTCTTAAGTAAATTTCACCTCTGCACTTTATTTCTAGTTTACTCCTCTAAACACTCACTGCTTTCTATTTGGTTTTGTGTGGTCAGTACCTGACTACTTGTCTAATGGTGTGAACACAGGAAGAAGAAGAAAGGTTTTTGTTCTGTATGCTAAAGAAATTAAGGGAAGAGTATATGACCCTTTTCTACTTCGTTAGTGCTACAGGAGAGATCCTTACAGTTACTTTAAAGATAAAAGAGGAAGTTTTAGGTATCCCGGTCACATTTTCTCTGAGCTGATGGTTTATGTTACTGAAGCATTTTGTAGAGAAACATGACATAATTTAATACAGAAAATTACGTCATTGATAGTGCATATCTTATGCAGTGGAGTCAAATACATACCTGCTAAGTTGTGTGACTTGCAAATGAAGACAGGCCAGGCCACCAACGTAGAAGAATGTGTACATTTGCTGCTTTCTTTCAGTTCTTTTTTCTGGATATTATGGTTAGGTTTTATCTCATAATGCAATTAATCTTTACTTCAAAGTGTATCAGTAGAACTGCATTTCTATGTTGCTCTCATTTAAGTCATTGAAAGCACTATACATTTATAACGGCATGAAGTAGTGAAGCATCTGGAGGCAAGTGAGTCTTAGAGAGGTCACAGAGCCATGCAGTGATAGTTCCTGGTCATAAAATTACCAATTTCTTTAATATTCCTATTCTAAAGAGACCTAATATGTTGAGTATGTTCCTGATTGCACTCATTACAACTACTGTCCTACCTTGTGGCAGCATTCAGGATGAAAAGAATGATTTTCTACCCCTACTGATTGATACTCTCAGTTTTGTATATAGATATTTTCCTGAAGAATCTTCATTAGATTTTTTGTAGTAAGGGCAAATATTGGTGCAAACTAGATTTTCAACAGATTCTGTACTAAAAGAAGTTGAATTAGAATTGAATTGGAGGTTGAATCCACTCAGGCACCTGTACATCATGTTTTCTTCCTAACACACAAACTTAAATCAGAGTTCTGATTTAAGTTGGGGATTACAGAGCTGAGACAGCAGCATCATGCAGTATATGAGCATGTGCTGTACTACTGCTTACAGAAGGGACAGTAACCTCTGCATTATTTGTCTTGTCAGATAAACCTAGCACTGGATGCTTTAAAGAAAGGGGATATTCATTCACTCACTAAGCCATGAACAATATATAGCTGGGTTTCTATTATGACCCTCATATTTCCCTAGCTCCATATTTATTGTGACAGCAGAGCCTCAGCTTTGTAAGTCTTACTGTGTAGTAAGTGATGTAATGCAATATTATTCACATTTATGATGTGTTTATTTGTAATTTTGTGGCATCAAGACACAAAGACATAATATTGGTTTGTTACCCTGACGTGAATGTCTCAGAATGGAGATGACATTTTGTATTCAGAGTGGACAAAAGCAGATGAACAACAAGGTCTCCATTACCTGCTTTATTCTGTGCTGCAGCTCCTTTATTGATCTCCCTATAAGATCCCATTGCACTGTTCATGAGAGTTATGTGCATAAGGAAGCACTTGCTGTCCTCTCTCACTGTTTGAAAACAGACCTTTAATGAAATACCTACCACTCCTTTTGTCGCCCTGACAAATTACTAGAGTTCTCTTAGTAGATGCCTTATTCCGTTATGAGACTGATAGACAATCTGTTATAATAGGACAAATTCAAAACTAAACAGGCAAATCAATGAGAAATACTTTTAATGCTTTCACAGTGAAAAGCAGAGCAGCTCTGTCAGAGAGATGTGTAAAACTGGCATGTATTGACTTGCTGGATTGGTGCATATTTGGTCACATCAACAGCTGGCAGAATTCCCTTTTGTTATTGTTGTTGTTGTTCTTCCCCTGAACTCTAATGAATACAAATGTTTCTATTTGGAACATGGGGTGACACTCAGACAGCTGCACTTGTGTGACTGCAACTGTTAAGAAGTTTATCTCATTTTTAAAGATGAGGGTTGTTTCAGAACATAGCAACCCAAACCAGCCAAAGTGATGCCAAATCTAGTGCTGAGATATAAATATTGTAACTCTATGTACAGGCACATGTAGCCACTGGGGTGGATGATTATAAGGGAGTATCAGAGTTTTTGACTCAGCCTCTGCATTTCCAGTTCCACCATGAAAATTCAGTTTATCTGAGCTAGAAAACAGTTCCAGTAGAGTGAAATTTGCTGGGTTTCCATAAATCTGGAGCTCTCTTCAGAGTGACTCTGTAGCTTTAACTTCCTTGGCTTGAGATGGCATATTTTTAAGGAGAATTGTGCATGGTTGCACCTAGATGATCTTAAGGTCCTTTCCAACCCTAATCAGTCTAAGATTCTGCGTGTTAAAAGCATGGCTTTTTCATTGTAAACAGCTCCAAGAAGCATGTGAGGTTGGACAGAAACAGACCATTCCTCCTGCCCAGCTCTCATTTCAGGTTGTCTGTGATAAGAACTAATTGAAATGAAAAGTGTGATGACTGAAATAGCGTAATTTGTTTGTATGCAATTCGTTAATAGGTTTGGAACATCAAATCTGCATATAGTGGGCACTTTTCATCCTGTTCAAATTCAATAGTGTGTAGCAGTTGGAACTAACTCACTAGATTTAAATCAGTCTGCATGGTCAAGGCCTTAATTTTTTAGCTTCATCCAAGGCTAACAGTTATTAAGTGTGGTATTGTATTATGGCTGTTTGGTACTATCTGAAATTATTTGTAGGGCACTCACATCTCTTAAAATGAAACAAAATTTACCAGGTTCAGCTTTTGAGTCAAAAACTGAGTGTACACAAAGACAACTTCCTTCTCATGTCTCAAGAAAGACCTGTTGTGTACTGAAGGTGATGTGAAGGAATCCTGTTTTGCTACTGAAACAACTTAGAGGCTTTCTGCTTGAAGGTTGGTAATGTATATTTTTTAATACAGAAACCCAATTTCAGAAGATATTTGTTTTGTTTGTACAGTGCTGGGATTCCTATAATGATGATAGTAAATGACTCATGAAATAAAGGGCCTGTTACACAGCTGTAGGTGATGGTGTTAGGGAAGCTTTTGGTGCCCCCTTGTAGCTGAACAGTTTGTTTCATCCTAATGCAGCCCATTGACATAACCCATAGACACGCTTGACGAGACTTTCTCTCTCACTACTTGCTCACACATTCTATCTCGTTTATAGGGAAATGTTCTGACTTGTTTGAAAATCAGATGGACATCACATAGAACATGAATTTGTGTTTCCCTATCTGTATGTTAGTGACTTGAATACCTCTTCTTCAGCCAGAGTCTGCTGAGTAAAACTATGAACAACATTTCTGTCAGCCCCTTGAAGATGTAAGCCCATGAATAATTCAGCACACGAGAGTGCCTGGCTCTTCTCTGTAGGTTCACAATAGGTCATAAGTGACTAAACTCAGAAAAGGATGCGTCCTCCGTATAATTAGTCTTGCTTTAACACTACTGAATTAGCATTTCTGGCTTATTATCCCCAAGGCTAAAATGGTTATTAGGTTATAGAGCAAGCAAACTATCGCTACATGCCCTGGGCGGATTACACAATAGCTTTTAAGTGTCACTTTATTAACTACATTTTACATCATCAGAAGATCTTAAGCTGGGAAAATTGTTAAAAAGGCAAATGTTACCTTAAAAATAAAAAAGAAAGCTACAGAGATAAGAAAGAAAAGCAGTGTTAAGGGTCTGTCTAAGTTTCAAGCTTGTGTGTACAGGCATGTCATTATGTGGCATAAGCATTACATATCAGCCGTTGTTCTGACAACATAACTGTTGGAACTACGTATGTAAGATTGTTTTCTCTTACAAGATGATAAAAAAAATACAATTTGAACATTTAGCTTGAATAGAGCTTGAAAATTTGTAAACATATCCCCATTCTGAGGCTCAGTGCTGCTCCAAAAGAAGTCCTTTCAATTGCAGTAAGCTGATTCTGTAGATACCCAAGGTGAGGGCAACCAAGAGACTATTTTCTTGGACCAATTTCACAGGTCAATTAACCTCTCTAACCTTGCTTAGAAATTTTAGAAGGAGATTTTGCTGCTTGATTAGTTCTTCCTAATACTACCTTCCAGGTGCAGGGCCCTGTACAGAGGTGCCTTGGGTGGAATCACTAGATGTGGGCTTTTAGGAGCCTTCCTGGAACTCCATCATCAGGACCCTCATGATAGTGTCCCAGAGGATTATTTTACAGGTGGGTTTTACTAATCTGGTTTATACTGCAGGTGTGTTAGTGTAACTGTGTGGCCCAATAGCATGTTCAGGGAAGGAGGAGAATGAGCAGGAGTTCTTAGAAGTGAAATTGCATCCAAAGCGACCACATTGGGAAATTAGAGTCTATGTCAATTCAGAACAGAGGCTTTTGGCTGGAACACTTACAGGTACCTCTCCTGGGCATTTAAGCTGCCCTCAAGCTTCTCCCTTACATTCCCTCTGCTGTTTCTTTCCTTCTTCCAACATTAACAGCAGTGCCTTGATGTGAAGAATACAGGTGGCACAGGATGGCCCAAGTGCAAAAGTGAGAAACAGCGCCTGAAAAGAGCCCAGCACCAGCCTGTCACACAGATGGATGGACCTGCAGTGGGATGACTGCAGTTATCAGCTGCAATGCACCGACCTGAGTTTTGGGGTTCGTTTGCCTAGCTATCTGATGCTTTGTCTTTGGTAAGACTAGATTTTGCCATCTTTCCTGCCAATCAGGATTAGGAAGTACTAAAAACTGATGGGTATGGGTGAAATTTTATCTTAATCACCAAAAGTAAGAAACTCCACTTTTGTTGAAGTTTGTACGACACCTCTGTGAAAGCGCATAGATGTGTTTCATGTATGCATTCTTCTAAATTATGCACACAAATGTAAACCACAAAAAACAAAGACATGGAGTTGTATCTTAAGTCATGGGATAAGGTTATAGCAGAAAATCCGTTCCTACATTCATATCTGAACCTGTGGGGAAAGGTTGGCCTTGATGCTCTTAAAGGTCTTTTCCAACCTAGCTGATCATATGATTCTATGATTCTGTGTCATTTCATGCTGGAAATAAATAATGCTTAAAATTTTAGTGATATCTCAGTAACTATACTTGAGGGCTCAGAAAAGGGATAGGGTCAGCAGAGCAGGTTTCATTCTGCATTTCCCAACCCTGTTGGGATGAATCTCTAATATCACTAGTAGATATATTGCACATTTTATCACATGGAGTGATGAATTACCACACAAAAGGAGCTACTTTATGACATTTTAGAGCTCTAAATAGACACAGAAGTCTACCTGAGGTATGAAGTATCTCAGAATAAATGCACAGAATTTACACATAGGGCTACTTTTTCATTTCCTAAGGGGTTTTATTAAGAGGCATCAGCTTTTAATCAAAGGGCCTGAGAAAAGCCTTGCACTTTTAGCTGCTGCTGAAATCAATAAGCTCCTGGGAAAGAATGAGTAGCAGAAAGCTGAACCAGTAAAAAGCTGGTAGGGAAACATGTAGGTTTCCATGGCAATAGCACACTGAAGCTCTGTGATTTACCAGCACTGAAGCTGACAATAATGACAAAGAGAAACCTGTCTTTCTCACTGCTCACCTAAGGAAAAAAATTTCGAGTTATCTGCGCTAATCACATGTAGTGTGAACTTTGCTTTACAGGTCACAATAAATTTTCTGCAAAGGCTATACATTTCTGGATACCACCCAGGATGGCACATTCCTTAGAATCCTCGAAAAGTGCTCATATTAATGTGGAAAACCAAGCCTTTATGACCTAAATAATATTTTAAAGCCTGTGATAACTATTTACCCATTGGTTTGGTAGGGCAGAAATTCCAGTTTCCATTTACAGTCAGAGCTTTGTGAGGAATGTATATATCTAAAAATTCTTTTTCTTATTTCATTATAGATTGAGATTACGGTTGAATTGAGTGATTTACATGGTGGTTAGTGAAGACATAAAAGAAGACAGAAAGGAGAGGAAAGAGATTCAATTTGGATATACTTCTAAGGTCTAAATGAAGTTCACTAAGGTTTTGGTGCTTTTTAGAGACGAAAGCCAGCAAACATAGCTGATGTAGACCAGTAAAATAAGTTTCAAGGCTTGGTTGAACAGAGCCTTGGGTGACATGGCTTAGTGCGAGGCGTCCCTGTCCATAGCAGGGGGGTTGGAACTAGATGATCTTAAGATCCTTTCCAACCCAAACCAGTCTGTGATTCAATGATTCTATGATTCTAAGGGTTTTCCCCCAGTTAGAGCTGAAAGCTATATGAAGATGGCCAATTTGACTTTCAGTATTTTTACTGTTTGACCTCATAGTGAAATTAAACTTCCTTGTGAGCTATATTGAAAGACCTGAATTTAGCAAAACCACAAAACCACTCTTTCTTGCTGTGATTTCAAACTGCTAGTTCTTCGGCAAAAAAATCAACTGACCAAAAGAGATTGAATATAAAAAAAGAAAAAAAACCCTAGGTGATGCTTAACCATCATATTCTGAGTGAAAATTCTGCTTGGTCTACAGGGTTTTAAGTTTCCTGTGTTTCATATTTTCTGATCTCTCCCTATACAACAGCAGTGGTGTCATTTATTAATATTGTTTATGGAATAAATATTTCCATCTTGAATTCATTTTGTTGCCTTTAAGAAAAATATCTGTCTCAGCAAGTGCATTGGGTGGTTATTACAAAACACAGAAGAGCAGTATTATTGTGGGACTTTTTGCCATAAAGTGTTCTGATTTCTACAGAGGGAAGATACCTAAAGGTGGATATAATTATAATTGTTGTCATTATTATTGCAACTATAAATTTTCCTAGGAAGTGACTTTACAGCTCTGGACAAGCCGTAAAACAAACATAATCCACCGAGCACTTAACAGTTGACCAATTTACCAGTGATGCTGAGCTCTGTTATGAAAAGCTTCTCACATGAGCTAAGACAGATCTAATGGGAAAAAGGTCTACTGGGAAAGGGATCAAGCTCACTCCTCAGTTCACTGAAAGAGCTGCCAAAGCTGCCAATCCAAAGCAAGAAGCAATGGATCCCTGGCTGTGACCATTGACAGCGTGATATTTCATTCTGAAGTCTGTCAGCCTGTTAATTATGCTAATGACTTGTCTGTGGTCTTATTAGTGCTCACTTAATATTGACATATCAGGTTCCAGTGACTTGATTTGATTGATCTGACTGATTTCAATGGCTGTGATAGGAAATGAGGTCTATTTACTATTGCATGACATTTTGAGCTTCCTGTTTCAAAGAGGAATATAATGCCGAGGCTGACATACTGTCGTGGTTTAACCCCAACCAGACAACTTGTTCACCCACTCCCCCCCTCTTCTTGCCCTCCCCCTATTCCTGGAGGAACGAAGAGGAGAATCAGAAAGAATGCAACTCTCACGGGTTGAGATAAGAACAGTTTAGTAACTAAGGTATAACACAAATCACTACTGCTACCACCAATAATAGTAATGATAAAGGAAATAACAAGGGAAGAGAATACACCACCTCATCACCAGCCGACCGATAACTCACCCCCCCAGCCTGACCAAGCACTGACCGATACCTCCTCCAACCCTGCAGTCCCCTAGCCCTTCCGGGTAATTCTCCCAGTTACCTTCTGGGCATGACATGCTGTGGTATGGAATATCTCTTTGGTCAGTTTGGGTCAGGTGTCCTGTCTCTGCTTCCTCCCGGCCTCCCCTCCTCTCTGGCAGAGCATGAGACTCAGAAAGTCCTTGGCCAAACCAAAACATCATTTTTATCAGCTCTGTTCCCAGCCCGAAAGTCAAAACACAGCACTGCACTAGCTACCAAGAAAGAGAAAAATGACTGCTACTGCTAAACCCAGGACATTATTCACCCCTGATTCCATGCCATTCACGTCATGCTCAGATCCCACATTTTCAATATAACATCACTCTTATCTAAGTGCACTCTCATCGTAGTGCATGGGCCAGTCCCTATAAAACTGTTGAGTCCATCTGGTCCATGATGTCAGGCTCCATCTCTTGTAAGAGTCTTCCAGAGCAGGGGAGACTGTGTGCAGTGTTCACACTTGTGAATAACCTGGGCAATAGTTTCATTGCTAAGTCCACCCCTTGATCATGAGTCCATCTCTATGTTGTATCTCTGCTCTGTTGGCCTTAAGGGTCATGGGCCCACCAGGCTCAAAATAGTTCACTGTCCCCTTCAGCAGTTTCTGCAACTTGTAGCTGGGGACTCCATGCAGCTGCCTTCCATCTCCAATGCTTCCAAAGTACTGGAGGGGCCCAGTGGACTAGATACTTGCCCATACTGTCCCACATGCCCTGCCACTCTTGGCTGTCCAGCCTTGGGGGAAACCTCTTGGTCCTCCCATATTGTTGTCTAACCCCGGAGAAGACCCAGACCTGACTCTGCTTAACTTTTGAGATCAGACAAAATGGTGGTGGTAAAACACACTCTGTATGTGTGCCAACATGGTGAGCCCCATCACAATCAGCAGGCAGGGCCCAAGCATACTCAAAGGCCATTCAAGACCTTCAGAACTCTCAAACGATGCTGCTGTACTTGTCACTGGGGCTGGTGTAGCTACTGTGCTTGCTGGCTGTCCCACCACCAGCTTCTCTTTTTCTGAGTCCAGATCTTCCTCTGCTGCTTTGCTGGGAAACACTGCGGGGTCTCCTGCGTCCTCCTGGGGCTCGGCGGGTGGCTTCCGGGGAACGTTCTCGGCCGTCGCGGGGGTGAGCTCGGCTGCAGGGCTCGGCACCTCTGCCGCCTTCTCCCGCTGCTCGGCAGCCGCCTCCTCCTGCTCCTCGGCCTCCCTGACCTCCTCCACCGGCAGCCGCTCCCTGCCGGCCTCCGGGCCCGCTCCCTCTTGGTCCCAGGGGCCGCTCTCCCAGGCCACTTCAGCAGCCACTGGCTCCCAGGGCTGCTCCCCTCGGCTTTCCAGAGCGTCACACAGACGGAGGTGAGGGCGAGGGCCAGGACGGTGAGGAGCAGCCAGACGGCCAGGTACCAGTCCACGGCCATGTCCGTCCCGCCCTGCTGCTGGAGCCCACCCGTATTACAAGTCATTGCCATAAAGTACAGTGAGACAGGAACCTTAGCCCAAGCCCCACACTTGATAAACACTAACACAGCAAATACCGGCTCTAAGTAAGTTACAACATTCTGAAGCTGTGAGATCAAGAGGAACAACTCTGAGAGCCAATAAATCAGCATTGTGACGAGTGACTATCAATCCAGTCAGATCTGTCGTTACCTCAACCCCTTCGTGCCCCGTGTTGGGCGCCAAAAAGAACTGTCATGGTTTATCCCCAACCAGACAATTTGTTCACCCACTCCCCCCCTTTCTTGCCCTCCCCCTATTCCTGGAGGGACGGAGAGGAGAATCAGAAAGAATGCAACTCCCACGGGTTGAGATAAGAACAGTTTAGTAACTAAGGTATAACACAAATCACTACTGCTACCACCAATAATAGTAATGATAAAGGAAATAACAAGGGAAGAGAATACACCACCTCATCACCAGCCGACCGATAACTCACCCCCCCAGCCTGACCAAGCACTGACCGATACCTCCTCCAACCCTGCAGTCCCCTAGCCCTTCCGGGTAATTCTCCCAGTTACCTTCTGGGCATGACATGCTGTGGTATGGAATACCTCTTTGGTCAGTTTGGGTCAGGTGTCCTGTCTCTGCTTCCTCCCGGCCTCCCCTCCTCCCTGGCAGAGCATGAGGCTCACCAAGTCCTTCGCCAAACCAAAACATCATTTTTATCAGCTCTGTTCCCAGCCCGAAAGTCAAAACACAGCACTGCACTAGCTACCAAGAAAAAGAAAAATGACTGCTACTACTAAAACCAGGACACATACAACCTATAGAAACTGGGTATTGAGTTATTATGAGAAGAAACTACAGTTATTAATGAATGGTTAACTAAAATTTAGCATGCCACTGTACCATTTCCGTTGCTCTCATATGACTAAAGTGATAACCATTCTTCAGCATCCTGCTTTAGTTTACTATGGAGAACAAGGGAATTCTGCTCAAAGCACTCATACATTTCCTGAAACGAGGTCATATGTATTTCTAGCACTGGACTATTACCATAGGATCCTTTCCAAATCATCAGGGATTTTTTTAAACAACGTGAACATGAGGACACAATATTCAGATTCAGGCTGACATGCATAAGATGTTCCATTTAGATTTTAAGCATGAAAACTGCAGGTTTAGAAAATGGGATTTCCTAGAAAGGAAAATATTCTGCTTGAGATTCAACCTGCCTCCTGAATGTTTATGTTACAAGCAACAGTTTTTGTTTGTAGGTAATATTATTAGAAGCTTCTTTAGAAAATCAGCATTTATTTTTCAAGTGAAATAGAATAAGTTTTCATTGACAAAATTTTGTGAAACAGGGATCTTTCTGCAATACATGATTTGTTTTTTTCTAGACAGAAAGAAAAAAGTCTGCCTGGCTTGCACCAGACTGTTTACGTTCTTGAGTGGCAAAGTAAAATGACATCTGGCAAGAGTTTTGCAAAAATGAGTGATCTTGTGCCTCAGAAGCATGTGATTTATGTGGGAAAACGAGGAGTGAGGGGTTTGTGTGAGGTATGAGCTTTCAGATGAAATATAAAAGAACCAGACTGCTTGCATTCATTAAAGAGCTCATGGTGCTTTTCACAGGACAGAAATTCTTTCTCTGAACTGTAGTGTAAGTCCCTTTCATCAAACACTGCATCTTAACTGTTGAATTACTGGATGATGATCTAATTACTGCCTGATAATGTGCATGCCCTCCTACACTGACATGGTGTACACCATTTTGTGTTGTAGCTTCTTGCTAAGTGTTGTTAAACAGTCACCATGTTGCATTCCTGTAAATACACAGATTCCAAAATGTGTAAATTCTACTGGCATTCCATAAGAGGGAAAACTGGTACATAAATCTGAGTTACTGGACTCTATTATTCTGATGGGAATAAAGCAGCAAAAAGTTGAGCAAATATAAATGTGTGGATGGCACAGAGTTGCCCACAGAAGGTGCAAGGTGCTCTTGAGACAAAAGCATTCTGTTATTTTTAGTAGTATTAATCTGATGGCAATAAAAAAAAAAAAAAGAGTAAAATATTTCTCAGTATGCAAAAAATTTTCCATGCTTAAAATATGGCTTATGCAAATAAATGGCTTATAAAGCCACTGAAAAGATTTCTTCAAACATCTGAATTCTGAGTATAGTGCTGAGCCCATGCGCTTGATAAAACAGTTTTCACTGTGGTCTGCTTTATACTTATGTATACTCCTGTATCTTGGATGAAAGGACTTTAAAATCTTTAATGTTCTGCTCCTACCTCCACAAAAGTCAAGAATAAATTTCCATTAGCTTCAGTTGCATACAAACAGGCTCTGACTGGTTAAATCTTGTAACTTCCCATAACAATACAAGCATGTGTTTATCAGTAAAGCTGTTTTCCTTAGTGGAACAAGCTTCAGCAACCAAATGTCATGCAAGGATAGTGGGGACAGAGATGTAAAGAAACCCAAAGATCCTTAACTTACTCTCTGCTCTAAGCATTAGGCTGCACAGTCTATAATTTATTGTTAGTTTTTTTAGATTCAAAGACCTTCAAACCTGTCTCACACACAAGTGGTGCCCAGGATTGCTTAATCTGAGACTGTGGTATGTTCTGGGTAACACCTGGCTTCATGTTTATTTCTGCTGTATGAAAGAGCCAAATTTGTTTACTCCATAAGCAGATTTACTAGAAAACATATTAGACATGGCTTTCACTCCTAATCAATGATATGACAGCTTCTTAAGCAGACTCCTCTTCACCTATTTGCTTTTCTGCCTGAAGCAACTTGCCAATTGCTATCAAAGTTTCTTAATGAGTTTAGCTTGAAAAATCAGCTGCTGTGCCGCAGATGCCCATCCATTAGTTTGCTTTTGCACTATCCATCAGGAATTGTTTATCATTATTTATGTGTTAGGGCAGTAAAATTGTCCCAACTTCTCATATATTCTGCTGGGCATTTAAAAGAGCATCATCTAGAATTAGAGCTATAAAGCCATATATTATATTTAAATATTATATATATTTATATATAAAATTTATATTTTTATATATTTATATAATTATATATATATATAATAATTTATTTATATATTTATATATATAAAGCCCTAAATAAAGCCTTCATTATTTGGTAAGCAGACACTAAACTGGTGCTATATATTCTTTGTTGTTTGCAGATCTGAAACATGTCAGTCTCACCTCTGTGCCTGACAAATCTTGGAGAAGATTCTCCTGGAAGGCATGCTAAGGCACACGAAAAATAACAAGGTTCTTGGTGGCAGCCAGCATGGCTTCACTAAGGGGAAATCCTGCCTGACCAATTTGGTGGCCTTCTATGATGGGGCTACAGAACTGATGGACAGGGGTAGAGCAGTGGACGTCATCTACCTGGACTTGTGCAAAGTGTCTGACACTGTCCCATACGACACCCTTGTCTCTAAATTGGAGAGACATCAATCTGATAGGTGGACCACTCTGTGGATAAAGGACTGGCTGGATGGCCGCACACAAAGAGTTGTGGTCAACTGCTCAATGGGTGGCTGCAGACCAGTAATGAGTGGTGTCCCTCAGGGATCGGTGTTGGGGCCGGTCTTGTTCAATATCTTTGTCGGTGACATGGACAGTGGGATTGAGTGAGCCCCCAGCAAGTTTGCCAATGACACCAAGCTGTGTGGTTCGGTTGATACGCTGGAGGGAAGGAATGCCATCCAGAGGGACCTTGACACGCTTGTGAGGTGGGCTGATGCCAACCTCATGAAGTTTAACCATGACAAGTGCAAGGTCCTACACCTGGGTTGGAGCAATCCCAGGCACAGCTACAGGCTGGGCAGAGAAGAGATCCAGAGCAGCCCTGCGGAGAAGGACTTGGGGTTGCTGGTCCATGAAAAACTGAACATGAGCCGGCTCCAGTGTGCGCTCACAGTCCAGAAAGCCAAACGTATCCTGGGTTGCATCAAAAGGAGTGTGACCAGCAGGTCAAAGGTGATCCTGCCCCTCTACTCTGCTCTCATGAGACCTCACTTGTCTCACTTGTTGTATTGTATACAGTTCTGGTGTCCTCAACATAAAAAGGACATGGAAATGTTGGAACAAGTCCAGAGGAGGGCCACGAGAATGATCAGGGGACTGGAGCACCTCCCCTATGAAGATAGGCTGAGAAAGTTGGGGCTGTTCAGCCTGGAGAAGAGAAGGCTGCGTGGAGACCTCATAGCAGCCTTCTGGTATCTGAAGGGGGATGTCCTGGGTTCAGCAGTAGTAGTCATTTTTTCTCCTTCTTAGTAGCTGGTGCAGTGCATTTTGACTTTTGGCCTGGGAACAGCGCTGATAACACTGATGTTTTTAGTTACTGCTCAAATCTGACCAAGGACTTTCTGAGTCTCATGCTCTGCCAGGGAGGAGTGGAAGCCGCGAGGAAGCAGAGACAGGGCACCTGACCGAAACTAACCAAAGGGGTGTTCCATACCACAGCATGTGATCCTGGGATGTAACTGAGAATTACCTGGAATAACAAGTTACCCTTGTTATTTCCCTTATCATCATTATTATTATTGGTTGCAGCAGTAGTGATTTGTGTTATACCTTAGTTACTGGAGTGTTCTTATCTCAGCCCGTGGGAGTTACATTATTTCGATTCTCCTCCCCATCCCTCCAGGAGGGCCTGAAAGGATGCTGGAGAGGGACTCTTCATTAGGGATTGTAGTGATAGGACAAGGGGTAATGGATTAAAACTTAGACAGGGGAAGTTTAGATATTAGATATAAGGAAGAAATTCTTTACTGTGAGGGTGGTGAGGCACTGGAATGGGTTGTCTGAGGAAGCTGTGAATGCTCCATCCCTAGGGGTGTTCAAGGCCAGGTTGGACAGAGCCTTGGTTGAGATGGTTTAGAGCGAGGTGTCCCTGCCCATGGCAGGGGGGTTGGAACTTGATGATCTTAAGGTGCTTTCCAACCCTAACTTTTCTATGACTCTATGATTCTATGTTGCCACGAATCTATGCACGTTGCTCTGACCTATGTTGATAAAACCTTACCATAGAGACAGAGGTCTTATGCAGAAAACTGATTTACTTCAATGACTAAAGACAAAGTAAGATTCTAACCTATATTCAACACTGGAGAATCTGCATAGGCACAGAGTGAAGTAACAATGTAATGAAGGTGAAAAAGTGAGATGTGAAAAATGTGAACAAAGTTTCAGCTGGAATGAGCTCTTAAGTAAAAAACAGGTTATTCATTGCTCAGCCAAGTTCTTCTTTCTGTGTGCTTCTTGCCTTCTGTTTAAGGCATTTATAACATTTTTTCTATGTATTCCCTGGTATTCAATGGGAACTACAGTTTTCCCCTCTGGAATGGCACTAGCAGGGATACATTAAGCTACCTCTCTAAATATTTTCATAATACTTAGCAAAACCTTAATCTTTGTTAATTCTACTTCTCTGCCACCTTTGTTGAAATAGAACAGCGGGCAAAAAAGTGTCAAATAAAGTTTCACAATACCCGTAGAAAGCAATCTAAAATAAATGAAATCTACTTGTAGAGCTCCACTGTCATTCTCTATGGCTAATTTATAAAGATGTGTAATGAGTCTGTAGATCTCAGTTAAGAATTCTGGTTTAAATGCTGTTGAAGATTTTTTAAACGTGTTGCCATGTCTCCAAAATACAGAACTCCTTCCTGTGAGGAATAAATTTTAAGATGAATAATAATGGCTGGTACCATTAGACATGATTGAGATGAAGCTTAAAGAAGGATTCAGAAATGGATTAGACTTTATATGAATAATGAGCACACAGTCTGAAGTTACACTAGCCAGGGCTGACTAGGTTATTGTGACTGAACTTAATGCATCTACCACTTATGCTAAAATTAAACTTAGATCTATATCATACTATACACAGTAACAAAACAACATTCAAATGCCACTTAATGGACCTTAGAAGTCCTAAAAAGTATTACAAATTATAAATACACAGAAAACCAATGTTACAGGCCACAATAAGATTTGGAACAACCAGCCTGTGGCAGTATGAAATTGCTTTATATCCGTGAATGCAGTGTCAAAGTCAGAGGTCTGTTTCATATCCTAAGAAGATATGAAAGGTTGAAGAGATTAAAGAAAGTCACACTACATATGACCACACAGGAGAGAATACCTCCCTAGAGAAATTATGTACTTGCTATTTGATGGAGTATTTTGCTAGAACATGGAAAGTTTATGCTGTAATGCATTACTTCCTAGAGACATATTTTACCCTGCTCCCCAAAATGGTGGCATTTTCTGAAGACCATCCCAAGGCTACCAAATTCTTTCACCGGAATTCACACACCCAATGCAGCACCTCTACTTGCATATCTTGTCAACAAAATATTGAACCTGAAAAATGTGTCCTGGATCCTATTTGTGAAGGATGGGAAAGTGGAGGGAAAAGAGGAAGGGGAAGAGAGAGAGAGAACAAGAACATATGTGTGTGTGCTCACTCATGTGTCCACTTATGTCATAGGGTAAGCCTCCAGGAAAGTGTGAAGAGCTACTTGCAGGTCACCTGGGCTAGAAAAAGGGGTACAAATTTTTGGAGGGGAAAATACGGGAAAAGGGGAGAAAAAGGCAAAAGAGACAAAACAGCTGGTCTCTACTTCTTCTTGGACCACCTCTATCTTTGCTTTGTGTTACTGTGATTATCTGCAGGCTTATATAGAAGGACATGGGCAAAGGTCTGTTTTTTAACCTGGCTCAGGGAAATAGCTACCACTTATCTTCAGAAATTACAAACTGTACTATATGGACCCCATGACTCATTTGCAATTGCAGCTCCTATGTGCAAATAACACTTGAGATGCTTCTAAAATTGCCAGCTGAATTAATTTTCCCCAAACCCAAAACCATCAAGGGGAAATGAAGCCAACTGGCAGATCTCCACACACACTCCTCTGAACCTCAATCAGCACCAGGGATGTGTTGTGTCTGTTACTGCCTTGCAAATATTGGCAATTTCACTCTCCAGTTAAAATGCTGTATTAGAGACAACAGAATATTTACTTAAAATAATTTTTCAATTAAATAGTATAACTAATGAAAGAAATTGCTTCTACCTGTTTTCACAATAGCTTAAAACTTACTGAGCACAGCCAGACAAGTGTTCAGCTGTGTGGAGGAGAAAGCTTGATCAATGGGCTGGAAAAGGAAGGTCTTTTAAAATATGCCCATTTTTAAGGTTTAGCTTCAGTCTCCTCTTTCCTCAGTCTCTGACAAGTAACTGAAGTTCTTGACTTGTTTCAAAACGGCTCAGATTAAATTTCATTTTGTTAAGTGTCTCAATTTTTCAGGAACAACAACAACAACAAAAAAGACCATTAGGAATTTGCATTATCCACTACAGCCTCCTTCATGATCTAAAATTTATATGGGAAACGCTATTTGGATGTTCATCATAATAAAGGTAATAATTTCTGTAGTCTTTGCAGTGATAATTAAGATGAAAAATGAAAATGATGCAGAGTGAACATTGTATTCTTTATTTGCTGTGGAGTATAGAAAATTAATTCTGTCTTTATCTGCAGGGTAGAGGTGCTAGGCAGGGACAGAGGGGACATGTGCAAGAAACTGTGTTGTCTAACACATCTGAATTAACTTAGGGGAGAGATGGTCCTGCTGATTTTACCCTAATGCCCAGATGAAGGCTGATTATGTGTGAAATCTTCCTGTTACTGGGAACTGTTCTGAAGATAGATCTGGCTGATGAGATTTCATTTGTTATGCTTCAGTGCACTGTGAATAGGAGCTTCCCCTCTGTTGCTTTCTAAACAGTGTGGGTTTCCAGTTCCCAAGAGGCAACTTCCATGGTGTGGAGTTGTAAGTGCTTGCAGTGATAGAGGCAGACTCTGTGAGTTAACTGGTCAGGACAGTCACTGCCATATCTAAGCGCATTTGCTTTTGAGACTCAAACCAAACGAAAACAAAGCTTTATGAAGTGGAAAGTGTTCTTACACAAAAATCCTTCTCCTACATTTGTTCTACTCTTCTGTATTCTCCAAAAGAGGTTTGGTGACCCTGTTGGGGCAGCAGATAGAGCACCAAGAGCAGTCACACTGAATCCAGAATTGAGATGGTCAATACTGTTATTTTTCCTGAAACTTGGATGAACAGGAACTGTTCCCATTAGGTGCCCATCACAAATCAGTCAACACTGTTGTCACTGAGGGCTCACGTGAACCAACTCCAAGAAGAGCTGGAGTGACAATGTCTGTTCTGAAAGGGTCTGCTCCAGCTCTTGGCTGCCTATTGTAGTAGGCTGAAAATTCTTTGGTGAATAGAGATCTGTCATTCACCCCTAGTTTTGAAGCGTGAGACCTACAAGTACTGATACTTTTCAGTACTTCATAAAAACCTTCACACATGCCCATAAGCATGAATTGCAAGATGAATAATTACATGTACAGAAAGAACTACATAATTTGGCTAAAAGAAAGTTGTATATACATTGACAGACACTGTTATAAGAAGGAGACTGTACCTTTTACCTTTCTGAATCGAAGAATCCCTTAGAAGGAACAATTCAATTAGTGTTCCAACTTGTTTTAAAAGTTCCTGTATTTAACCTATTTCACCAGCATCCTACAGGTTTATGAGGTCATACACTAGTTCCCAAAAGGAACAGTTGCAAGGATACGTGAGGCAGTGAAATGGGAGAGCTATTCCTGGTGTGAAAGCTTCACATGGGGCTGTGCAAATAATTGACTTCCTGGTTAGCTTGCTGAACTAGGGGGAGAAAAAAGGAGGCCAGCAGCCGTGAGAATAGAAAACCAATTCTCTTGTTTGTTGATCCAATAGGATCATCATAGAGTGAGGGAACAGGGGAATATAATCTCTTAGGTTAGTGTCCTCAAATGATGAAAACCAAACGAAAATCCTTCTTTTGGAGGTGTTCCACACTCTAGAAAAGATTTGACTGGGTCAAGAGTATGGCATGGATGGACTGAAATGGTTTCCATGTGTGGAAGATGGCCTCTGGGCAGGGTTTTACTTATTGAAACTCAGTTTCACCAAAAAAAACCCTCTCCAGAACATTTCAGGCACATGTAGTAAATAAATCATAGGGTAGAAAACTGCAGGTAATTAATTTTTCTCCTGGAGTTAAGCATTTCTCAGATTGTAGGCCTGTATTTAGGGAGAAATGGAAATTGAGGTCACAAGAGATACATATTTCAGAAAGTCCTTAGGTTCTTTGAATGTTTACTTCAGAGAGCTCATTTGGAAATAAACTGATTTGGCCATAGTAAGATGCCTGCCTTGAACTTGTGAAATAAAACTCCTATGAACTCCTGCATCAACCTGAACTTTCTTTTTCAGCTTGCTAATGCCCAAAGTTAAACTATCTTGAACTTCCATTTACAAATCAGTCTCAACCAGGACTCCACCCAGATACATAAAACATGTTTCTGGCCCCTCACTGCAGTTTTCAAGCTGAAGGTACACGTTCCAGACATTTTGCAATCACTTTCTTTCAGAATGTTTCTTGACCCATTCTGATAGGCTTAAGTGAATAAAATTACTGAGACAAACTGCAAATAATTCAGATCTACATCCTGTTTTTCATGGTCCTTGAGCCACCAAGTTGAATAATTGTTTTTCTGGTTGTTTTATGGTTTATGGAAGACACGGTAACCATCCACAATTCTTACAGATGTTCAGATTTTCCTCCATTTAACAAGAGGTTTCTAGTGTTTCACATACAGTTAGACGATCGCTCACTGTTTAGAACAGGGTACAAAAGTTTAAAGCTGATAGGTAATTGAAAGTTGTATAAGGAAAAGCCTGCATAATGCTCTTTTCTAGCGATGGCTCCTTTCTCTGCCTGGCATTCACATATGATGTTCATGTAAAACTTTAAAGCAGTCACACTGGAAATAAGTAATTACCCAAGCGAGTAGTGCACAGAGGGGTTCACAGGTAATAGTTACAGTCTTCTCTGGGAAGCTGGGCTCCTCTTCTATGAAGAAGGTTCCTTCTTTCCTTTTTCTCTCTCTCTACTCCACATAGCAATGCATGCGCTCTGTGCAACGGGATAATCCTTTCCAAGGGAGTATTTTTCGGAACCCAGACTATTAAAAGAATGGAGAAAGGTACCAATGAAATTCCATTGTCATATGTTTGACTTTTCAGTGCAGTACAGAGCCAGAAAACAAGATATAGCTTCAAACCCTCTGGCTGTGCCATCTCAGACTTTGATTTCCTCAGTTCTACCAGATTTAGTTGTATTAGATTTGGTGTGCACTGAGATGTAAAATTTCAGATTTCATGATCAGGCACATCAGGGAGGGAGTCTTCTTAAACCAATACGCACCTACCCATGCACACACACAAAGAAGCTGCTTTTAATCTACATAACTGTGATTTTGGGATTATGCACTGGTCAATTCCTATTGATGAACTAATTTTCTGCTATTATGAGGCTATGTACATTGATCTTGAAATAACCAAAAAATCTAAGAGTATTTACTTGGGACCCAAGAATGTGAGAAGTCTGGTTTGCAAATAAGAACAAGTAATTTATCCTGTGAAGTGTCTTCATAAAGGTAATCTATAATGTCACTGGGATGAAGAATTACATCATTTTGTAACGATCCTTCTGCACTGGTATGATTGATTCTATGACTGGTGCTGCTTTTTCTGGGTGGTATGGCCCAGCACTCTGCAAGTCTTAGGATGGAGCTTACAAAAGGTTTGTTCCCAGCCTACACTTGACATACATCACACCACTTCATCAAATTCAGTATTACTTTTTTTCCCCTGATATAACAGTTAGTTAACAAAGGAGATTTGATTGAATTAGCATGGTGTGTGAAAAGAAATGAGTACGGATCTTTGATCTCACTGTGTTTGCCTACATAAGTGGGAAATCTTGTGTATTGAGGTAGTGTCTGCTGACAATCACGTAATGGAAAGATGCATACATAGGTTAATTTTCATGTACCTCCTTCATAGTAGGGGTTACTAGCAGCCTTAAGGCAAAAGAGGAAATGACAGTGCTTTCACAGAGCTGGCTTCAAAATAGATTGCAGGCAGGCAAGTGGGGAATTTTAAAGAGACTGAATGATACTATGGAAGAAGGTACGATATAAAAACCTTAACATGTGTCAGGATTCTTTCACAATAGTTACTGGAAAGACAGTTTCTCTTTTGAGGAAACTCACAACCTTGGAAGCATTTGTAACAGTACTGTCTCGCAGCATGCGTTCATTAGATCTGGTAAGATAAACCACGTTCAGGCAGTCAGTATTTGACTGAGGAGACCCAGAAAGAACATTTATGGCTGAGTGGACATTACAAATTTGTAGGTGGCATTTTCCTTCTGAAACAGAACCAGAACCAGAACCAGTATGGTAGAAAAGGTGTTGTACCCTGGGGATATTTACAAGTATGTTGATGACAGGTACTAAGCTTAATTTCTGGGGGCCACTTATACTATGCAAAACTTTCCCTTCAGTTAATTCAGTTGAGTCTGTTCAGATTTCTTTATGTTTTCTGTGCTCTCCTTTGTTTTCTTTTCTAGCAGGCATTCCAGGTTTTCTTTGTGTTCCTAAGGGCATCTTCCAGTAGTAGCTAACAAAATAATCTTAAACTTGCGTATAATTAATTATATAGTGTGTTAAGTTTGTGAACCCAGCCTAGTCTCTGTGTAGACACCGGCAGTGTGAAGCT
Source organism: Neopsephotus bourkii (assembly GCF_033783945.1). NCBI lineage: Eukaryota > Metazoa > Chordata > Aves > Psittaciformes > Psittacidae > Neopsephotus > Neopsephotus bourkii. Next base: position 395,249 of record NW_026901264.1, on the reverse strand, counting down.
AACTTTGAAAGAACAGATTCAGTTTAAATAGTGAGTTAAAGGAGAATCTCCAAACAATAAGGAAGGCGAAAAAAGTCTTGCATTGCTCTAATATTGTTCATTGAAGGTAGTGGTTGGACAGGGTGATCTTAAAGGTCTTTTCCAGCCTGGCTGGTCCTATGATTCTATGATTGCTCTCCTGTGGCTACAGGTGTACACACATCATATACACTGGTATATGATTCTGTGATTCTGTGATTCTGTATGTGCATGCATACACAAGATGATTATTGTGTAATTATAAGCTTTGGGAATACATTTGATTCATGCAGATTCTGTTTCCACTGTTTGATTCATACAAAATTAGATGAGATATCTCCTGAGACTGGACAACAAAATTCATGTTTTGGGGACCAGTGCTTCATGGAACTAAGAGACAGAAGGAAGAGTAGACTACTGGAAAATTGAAATCCAGGTGGCAAACCCAACAAGTGTGTGGAGGCTAGATTTTGTTACCTCTAGCTAATGATTCAGTGTTCAGCCTTTGGGAAAATTTGATTACTTGCTCTTAAGAACGAAGATGACACCTGAGAAGATCACTCCCATTTAACCAATTGTTTTTTCATAATAATAAAAAACGTGTTGGCCAAAGACAGGCTTTACTGGCAAAGAAAGGAAGGAAGAATGGGTTTATTATTCATATGAAAGCACTATAAAGAAGGTGTATAGTTTTATAATTTCTTTATGTGTTTGTTTACAAGCTAAAACTTTGAAGAAACCTTTACTTGGATGTGAAGTGGGAAAAAACTACTGATGCCTTTTCTTTTTGAAAATCTTTACGTTCTCATGATGAGTGTTTTCCTCCTTTTCTATTTTCTTACATCGTCATTCTAAAACTCAGAAATCTCTTTCTTCACTTCCCAAATAAAAAGTTTGAGCATTCCTTATATCAGAACATCATCACTCAGGAGGACTTTCACTCAAATATCATTTCTGCCCAGACTTATTCTGTTCAGCTTTACTAAACATAACCGCCACGGTGGCTCTGGACATCATGTCCTAAAGCAGGGAGTTGGCTGTGAAGCCTCCAAGCTGCTCTGGTCCACCACTGTTGAGAAGGTAATCCCCTATGTATTAGGCTTCACCTTAACATGAGTAACCTAGAAATTAGGACTGATGGAAGCACATGTAATCTCAAATCTCTGTGCCTATACAGATTATGTCTGCTGGAGTTCCAAAGAACCCCAAAGGTAGTCCTCAGTACTGTACAAATAATACAGTATTATTTACACTGGAAATTCCTATCCTTTTTTAGGCAGTATCCCCTATTTCACTGAGCAGATAGATAGTAGAATTCACCGTGCTTCAGAAACCCAAAACATGACCTATGCTTGTCTCAAAGTCATTTGAACTGGCTGTAATGTGTGGTATTTGTCAGTCTCTGAGTGTCTGAATCTGGCACTTTGAAATAAACGATATTCCTCTGGTTAAGGAAACATTCAGAATACATCCCTAAAGTAACAAGGCACCTTATAGTTCAACTCTGGCAGAATATATCATACTTTTCAGCTTTCTAACTCATATTAGCTAGCACTCCATTTAGATCTGCAAAATGCTGATATGGCCTTCATCACTTTAGCATTTCAGTACTATAAGATATGCATAATTTTAATTATGAACTTCTTGGCTAGAGAATTCATGGAAATTCTAGATAGAGTGAGATTAGTAATTCTTACAGCCTGAGTGGCTCAAGTTACTCTAAATACTATACAGAGCTGGCTGCTAATTCAAATTCAGCCTGTGTGAACCAGGACAGTGGTTTCCAAAGTTCTTTCTTTGACAAGTAAGGTATAGTTAGCTGCTGTGAAAGTGACAGGGATGAAAAGTCAAAAAGTTACTGGGAGTTTGGCATGAAGAAGTTGTGTTTTAGACAAAGAGACTGCAGGGAGTTCCAGAAGAAACTTAGCATTGTGATTCATCTCGCAGACTTGCTGGTGACCTTTTGGACTGGAGTATCGAGGTGTTGTATAAGCCTCCTTTGAGATGTGCCAATAGATCTGTCCATGGCAGGGCTGGAATGGATGAAGCAGGGACTCTACAGATCAATTTGAGGTGCACCAGCTAAGTGTTATGGAAGGAGTTAATACAAAATGTCCCCAATGTGCTGCTGCCTTTCTGCCAGCAATATGAAATCCTTGACTTTCTGCTCATAATATACACTCAAGATAAAACTTATGAACACATTGCAGAGAAAAGAGTCCCTGATCCCCACAAGAGCTGTACATTTCTTTTGTAATATGTTTCTCTCAGTGAGAGAGATATCTCTCAGATATCTCCTCATCTCTCTACACTGTTTGTCTGCAGAGGCTTGTCAGCAGCTGAAAGAACATGGTTTCTAGTAGTTTCAATTAAGGACAGCATTTGCTGGGTTTATTTTATTATTTTTTTCAATGAGGTGTCATCATCTCTTGGGTTTTATGTTATAAAATGTAAGTGGGGTTTTGCATGAATTGAGGAAGGATAAAATGTTGACAAAACTACTGTGAAATCGGGGATTTTAAGAGTTTATTTAACGTTTTTAGTCATATATTTTTAATGTCTGTTTGTATACTCAGTTCCAGATATAGATATATCTCCTTTATGTTTGTCATTGTGCAAATGGTGACATTGTCCATTAAAAAAAAAAACAGAAAATACATCTATTTTTTATGAAAAATAACCATGACATTCTACAGATCCCAGTAAGTGCACTCCTACACAATGAAGTCATTTTTTTCCACCTGGACATGAAAACAACTTCAGAGAGAATACTGCCCTCGGCTTTGAAATGAACTTAATATATAGAAACAAGCAGCCCTATCTTCTCAAAAATCCCTGAGCTCCAAGTGAGGCAAAGCTGGGTAAAGTCTTAGCTGCAGTGACTTAGTGCTGGGACACCTCTTGGCTTCCCTTGGGCATTCGGGAGCTGTGGATGGAGACTGTCACTCAGGTGGGAATTGTTTACACACAAAGAGTGTGTTTTAGTTCCAAACTAGCTGTGAAGGAAGGCTGGTGCATAATATGTCTTATAGGAGGAAAGACGTGCAAACGACTGTGGATGTGGATAAGGAGGACCCACAAAAGTTGTGAGGTGGAAAATCCTACTCCTGACATTGATGACATGCAGATGGAATGGAGCTGGCTCCCGAAGTATTTTATTTTTCTAATGTCAAACTGACAATAAGAGGAACTTGAGCTTGCTGTTAACCACAACCTCCTAATTAAAATCCGCATGCAGAAATGAAGAGACAATATTCTTTTAAGTTTGTTAAATGTTTGCCTAACCAACCATCAAACCACTGAGTTAGCTGGGTGTTCTAGAGATGTCATGAGGATTCTTTGCAGGTATGAGGTCCTTTTTCCATAGATGATAAGGCAGGACTGGAATCTAAAATACTTTTGAAATATTCCCCCAGCTTTGGCTGTGGCAGGCTGTGTAAGGAATGCTTACTCTGTTTCCATTCTATAAGTACTAGTCTTTATCTTCACCCAGGACTGTCAGCCCTTATTCTCCATGAATGTTGCATGAATTAAAAAAAGAATTTTTAAAGTATTTATTTATTATTTACACACTTGCATATTTTCCATCCCATGAGAATGACCTTCAGATACCAGATCAAAACACAAGAGCATGTTGGAGCTGAAATTGTATGTTTCAGGGAGATGACAATCTTTCTTGTTTCTATAGCTTCTTTCATCACAAAAATTGTTGAATTATTTATATGGCTGATATTGATTTGTACAAAATTGTGGGCTTTGAGCTTATTATGACCAGGCAAGAATGAGACGTTGCAGTCACAATAAGATGCTTCAGGAAAATTTTAGCTCAGTGCTGAGCAACAGTCAAAAAAGCAGCCTAGTTATTAGGGCCAGTTAAGAAAGATGCAGAGAATGAAATACAAAGCAGCATTTTGCCACTGTAGGAATCCATGCTGCAGTTGTGTGGCATGCAGCCCTATTCCCCTTATCTCAAAAAGGAACCAGAAAAGATTCAGAGAAAGGTCAGGAATTGTTTTCATGTGGTGAATAATGGGAATCTCATGACTCTTTGGTCCTGAAAAAGAGCTCAAGGATGGGACAGAATGGGGCAGAGGTCTATAAAACCATGAGTGTCACAGAGATGGTGAACGCAGGGCATTTGTTCACTGTGTTTTCCAAGAGATGATCTGAGGGTTATCTAAAAAAAACTGCCAGCTGGCAGGCTCCAAACTCTCCAATGGAACTGATTCTTCATGTGATGTAGATGTAAACACTGGAACTCCTTCACTAGGATGCTGCAGATACTAAAACTTGACACAGATGTGAGAAACAATCTCCCTTGTTACTTCTACCTTTACCTCCTCTGTGACTTTGGGCATTATATAAAAGACTTGGCAGTGAGCTGCTAGCACCCAGTTAGCCTGTTGGTGTAATTCCTCTGGAGCAGCAAGGACTGAGTAATAAAAATACAATATAAAACCTCCAAAGTCTCTCAGGCAAGACTTTCCTTTAAAATGGACTGAAAGCAGTCAAAGTGAATTGACTTGACCACTGCAACTCACATTGGAGCCAAGTTCAAGAATGCTGCTCAGACACAACTGATCTTGCATTTGTCAGTTAAAGGACAGGAATGGGATGAACTCTTTGTAGTCATTCCTTCAGACACCACTCCTTAGGCAGTGAGAGTTTTCCTGCTGAAAATCCTAATACTAGATCAGGTTCTTGGGGAAAAAAAAAGCAACAAACACTTTATTTTGTGAACGATCACACTTGTGGAATGAATCCCTGCTGCTGTCTTCAGTAAGCTGGAACTGACTAATGTCCACAGTGACAAGGAAGGAAGGTTTTGTAATCTATAGTCTCTCTCAGAAGATAGAATTCCATCTACCATACTAAATCACAGGAACTGTTAGCTCTTGTCGAAAGGCTGTGATTCAGGCAATGACAATTTCCCTTTTTTAACTGTGTTTCTTGTTCTTTCTTCATTTGTCTTTAAACAAACAAGCAAGCAAAAGCCAACAAAAATGAAGCAAAATAAAATACATTTCCAGGATGATCTTTTCTAGACCAACACTGCAATTCACAAGTGTTTTTTTCTAGGTTATTGAATGAAGTGAAAATTTGCAGAGAAATTTCCTGCAAGAAATCTATGTCAAATTAAGTTTTTGCTATTGATCCATTCTAAGGCAAAGCAGAAGAGACTGAAATTCTACTATTTAAAAAAAAACAGGTAAATATGGGTTTTAGCAGTTGTGTAAAAGCATCTTTAGTTGCATAAAGCAGCAGAGTGCTGGCCCGAGCTGATTCTACCCTTTCCCATCCTTGCTCTTGCCACCTCCGCCTGCTTCAGTTGAGGGCTCCCCCATGGATTCCTGCCATCTTTCTTTAGGCATAAAAGGTCTGTTTATTACTTAGCCTTTTGCAGTGCACTTACAATCATGAGTAAATGAAACTTTCCACAGCAAATAAAATCAAACAGTGAAGAGCAATGCAAGTAATTTCTTTGAGTAATCATTTTTGTACCATAAAGTCTGCTTTCTGACCATTTTCTTTTTAATTGTGCATAGCAAACTGCTATGCTGATCTGAAGTAGGTCTTGCCCTTGATCACACTGTATCCCTTTTCCTTAAATCTTCCCAGCTCCTGTGATTACTGGTGCAAGCTTTCTTGTCACAAAACAAGAGAAAAATTAGTCCAGATTTATTGACAGCATTTTAATCTCAGCACTTCCTAAACCAGGTATGTCTCACTTACATGAAGCCTATTTATGTTTCATGTGGAAAAGGTTGCCCAGAGAGGTTGTAGATATGCCATCCCTGGAGACATCCAAGGCCAGGCTGGTTCTGGGCAACCTGATCTAGTTGAAGATGTCCCTGCTCATTGCAAGGAGTTGGACTAGGTGAGCTCTGAAGCTCCCTTCCAACCCAAACCATTCTGTGATTTTATGTGATGTTAGAAATTGTAAAGCAGTACCAATGACAGTAATGGTGTTAACAGGTTAAGGCAACTTACCTAGACAGACACCTTCTTAGAGTACACTGCTACAGACCTACATCCTAACTCTGAAACTGGCACACCTTGATATATACAGTGGATTTTTTCCAAAGGGACCTAATAAAACCCCATTTATTCCTGAAGACCTCTGTAGTTCTCAGGTTATGAACATTTGGGCATTGCTGTTGGACCTGGAATCATTACTGAAGCTGAGGTCACATTTTGCTGGGTGTTATACAGACCCTTTAAAAAGATGTATTTATACAAACATGTAGGTTTGTAGTTTACTGTTATAAAGATGATTCTAATTAGAGAGAAACTGTATGTTGCTAGAATCTACTTGTAGAAAAATGAGTAAGTTCATTCTACTCAAACCCGCCTGCTCATTAAAACAGAAGCAACAAACTTCCAACTTCTTGCAAGCTGGGATCAGCAGCTCTAACGTAATTTAATTATACCAATTGGTTTGAGAGCTGGAGCGAAAAGGTGACTGATATCCATGGAAGGAAAGATGGTAGCAAAGAAAGAGCTGGGAATGTTTTTAGCCCTGAGTGGCAGAAAGAGAGATAAAGGTAATTATTACCTATGGAAAGGGGTTATGGGGAAAACTGCAATGTGCACTATACAGCCATGCATTTAGAACAGATAGCTGCACAAAATATTTATAGTCAAACCAGGTGAAGGGAAACAAAGGTGCAAAGATTAGAAGGAACTCTTTTTCTGTAGCTTCCCCTGCTATAGCTTTCTGTAACAAACTCCCTCTCTCACAGCTCCTGATGCACATCAATCCTTTAACAGAAAAAAGGTGGCCTAATGAGTTGAGATAGCTTAACTCCAGATGCCCAGTGAATAAATCAGGAATAGAGTTAGGAGCTGTGACCTCTCCCAACCTAGCAAATCTCCTTGACATAACTCCTCACACTTGCGGGGTGCTGAAGCTGGAGCTCAGATTAAGTCTGTTTTCTTGTTCCCTATGATTATGTACGTCTGAAAATGTCATTTTATCATGCTTCTAAGAGAGAATAAAAAGCTGAAGTAAAGTTTGGAGAATAAAATACGCCTCTGAACCTTGGAGCACCATGGAAACGAAAGCTGTCATGAAGAATGTCTGTCTTTTAAATTACTCATCCATCACTAATCATGGACAATATGCAAACAGCTGGGTCTGGTGTAGCCCATTCACTCCCTGAAGGAAAATGGTTTACAAAGGGTGGGAGCTTATATTTCCCATTTATTGTCTGACTGAATGTGTAACAAAATGCAGCCCAAATCAGAGTCAGGTCATTAGCGCCTCTTAATATGAGAGGATTTCACAAGTTGACATATCCTGGCTGGAATATGGCATGGGAAATCAGAGCTGCTGCTGGAGCACGAGTCAAAAAGATAAATTAAAAATTACATCTACCCCAACCTTCATTACATTATTAAAGCTCTTTCCATCTGATCTCAAATGCCATGTGGATGGGTCAATTTGCAGATTGCCGTGGACATACTAATGTTCATGTAGGCACTTCAAGACAAGCTGTCATAAATAGTTAAGTTGCCCTGGGAGCAGCGCCAAAATGCATTGCAGTGAAGGCTGCAGCAATGCCTGCTAAAAAGCAAACAGCACGTCAGCAGCCCTCAGCGCTATTGTGCAAATGGAGTGTGAAATTCTGGTCCATTGCTTCCCACTATAACTTTTTGTCTCCCTGATAATGATTAAGAGAAGCTTTGCTTGATTTGATGGTGGGTGAGAGAAATATAAAAAACCTCCCTTGGATGTTTCACTTGACCTTCAGATGCTCCAAGAGAGGGTTGTGTGATCTACAGGCAGTGGAATTAACTGGCTTTGTTTGTTCTAAAACCTGGCACTAAGTTTAGAATCCCAGGGAAGCATGATGTTGCATTACCATAAAATAAAATGTCCCAAGCAGTTGTTATATATTTAAAAGGAAATCTGAACCTAGCTGTTGGCTGAAACGAATGCAGGGGGCAAGATCCTACTGTAGCCCTTGGGAAGAAATGCTAAGCTTAAAACCCACAAGATTGGAAGTGGTCTGTGGTTCTGTGTTAATTTACTGGAAATTATTCTGTTTTCATTGCCATAATTATTATTATTAATGATCACATCTAATGTTTTCAGAGCACCTTACCTCTCAAAGTGTTTCAAACAAGTACACTTCCTAGTCATCGAATGATTACTGCTGCAATGCAGTAAGGTGGGTAAGTACCATCCCATTTTACCACCTGCATGGAAAGGGATGTAGTGATTTGTCTATGCTTACATCAGTGGCAGATGCAGGGTCAGAACATAAATTTCCTGACCTGCAGCTCCATTTAACTGTGCTGCCTGTCCAAAGCATTCACTTCATCTGCCTCCTGTTACCGATAGGCTCAGAAAAAAGGCCTGAGACATTGACCCAACGATTACTGATTCAGTGGCAATACTTTGAAGGAGATTTAGTGCAGCCTTCAAGTTTGCTCTTTAATTGCTCATGCATTTTGTTTTCTGCTTAGGCCCTTGATGTTTTAGATGGTGAACTGCTCCAAAATTTTAAAGTACCTTTGAAACCATAAACCTCAGGGGCAGAGCCATACCAGAGAAAGCAGTCTCCTGACTAAGCACTAGGCTGAACTTCTGGTACTTACCTTTAATTTCATGTAAAAGATATCACAGTGATCAAACACATATGTTGGGCCAAGCCAAAGTTCCTCCAAATAACAGATTCAGGCAAAGCATTTGTGGATTTGTCACTATGTCAGTTTTTAAGGAAAGCAGGATGAATGCCTTTGATGTGCAGTGAAATGCTTTCATCAGTCACCACTTGTTACTGAAAAAAAAAACAACAAACAAACAGAAAACAAGGCTTAACCAGTAACTGAAAATGAGCAGGGAAAACTTTGCTCCTGGATCATATGACATCCAATGCAGCTTTTTCAATTGCTACCTCAAGTTTTGCTACATATAGAGGTTAGATTATGAGAAGTCCATGATAGACTTGATGTGGTCTTTAAAGTATGCTGTGATTGATTAACTAGATTGGTCTAATACCCACATTAAAGATAGTACCTAGGGCTGTAAGGATGTTACCTCAAAATGAGAGTCACATCCTCCCTAAAAATCACAGAAACAAAGTAAGAGAAAGAAGAGATGGATTCTATTTTCATTTTTAAAGATGGAGCAATAAATTTCCAGCTTAAAATTACAGCTTCTATTGCATTGGAGAGCTCAAGGGCTGTAAATAATAAATATTACTTTTCCTAGTCACTACACAACAGGGAGTAGGGAAAAAACCAAACCAAACCAAAATATAAGAATATTGAGTGTGATATATCTTGTTTCTCTCAGTTTGAGGATGAACTTAGAGGATGCTCATGGTCTGTTTCTCTGCTTCATCTAACAGGTGGGAACAGGTTGACAGATACTTGCTGTCCATCATAAGGTACATCATATGTACATGGAGAATCATAGAATCATAGAAAAGTTAGGGTTCAAAAGGACCTTAAGATCATCTAGTTTCAACCCCCCTGCTATGGGCAGGGATATGTCACACTAGACAATATCACCCAGCACTCTGTCTAACCTGGTGTTTAACACTGCCAAGGATGGAGTATTTACCACTTCCCTCTTCAGATACCAGAAGGCTGCTATGAGGTCTCCACGCAGCCTTCTCTTCTCCAGGCTGAACAGCCCAAACTTTCTCAGCCTATCTTCATACAAGAGGTGCTTCAGTCCCCTGATCATCCTCGTGGCCCTCCTCTGGACTTGTTCCAACAGTTCCATGTTCTTTTTATGTTGAGGACACCAGAACTGCACACAATACTCCAGGTGAGGTCTCACAAGTGCAGAGTAGAGGGCAGGATCACCTCCTTCGACCTGCTGGTCGCGCTTCTTTTTATGCAGCCCAGGACACCGGTGGCTTTCTGGGCTGCAAGCGCACACTGAAGCCGGCTCATGTTCAGTTTCCCATCGACCAACACCCCCAAGTCCTTCTCTACAGGGGCAGTTTGAAACATGGGTGGCATGTATCAGAATATGGAAAGGGACTGCTTGGCTTCTGCAACTGGCCCTTTGAGTTTGAGGAGCAGACATCATGGAACTTGGTTTGCTAAGCCCAGATGCTGAGCTTCTCTTATTTTTTTTCTTTCAGAGAGACTTACTTTTGTCCAAGTTTAATTGATCCTGTTGTTCGGATGCTGAAGAAGGACTCTTCTTCATCAGTGTCTGTAGAGATAGGACAAGGGGTGATGGGTTTAAGCTTAAACAGGGGAAGTTCAAGTTAGATTTAAGGAAGAAGTTCTTTCCTGTGAGGGTACAAATCTGTGCATTGGCACAGATTGCCCAGGGAAGGTCTGCCCCATCCCTGGCAGAGTTCAAGGCCAGGTTAAACAGAGCTTGAAGCAATCTGGTCTAGTGGAAGGTGTCCCTGCCCATGGCAGGGGGGTTAAAACTAGGTAATCTTAAGGTCCTTTCCAACCCAAACTAGTCTGTCATTTTATGATTCCAGAAATAAAGGTGATAAACTCCGGAAGCACAAGCATTTTACCAGAGTCAAACCATGTATACACATGCACAGAATCTTGGAATAAACTTCTCTGAAATTCATAGCACCCCAGTTATTCTCAGTATGGGTTTTTTTCCTATACTGAGTACATAAAGCACACCAGCTGACACCAAAGGTCATTTGGAGCAGGGAGTAGCTTTGGGCAAACATTGTAGAGCTAGGAATTTGTTTGACAAATTTAACCTCCTTCTATATTTACAGATTATTTATGAACAGACTTTGATTTGTTAGAATTTGCAGTGCTGGTCAGAGTTTGCCAAATCCTATGTTCTCTCAGCAGTGTCCTTGACCTGGTTAGGGGAATATATTTACGCTTGAAAATATCCAGCTAATATTATAAGTCAATACGGTTTAAAGGACCATAGTGAAATAAACTGGGTTTCCAATAAGTTTTCAATTTCGAACCTGACTAGCCATCCAATACTTTTGCTGTTTGTCACCTGACTGCATGAACAAAGTGCCCTGAAGGGTCACAGCAGGCTTACCTAAAAGAAGTGTTTTGACCTCCCTACCTAGATTACCTCCATGGCTTTATGAACACGAAAAGCAATGAACACAGCTGAATCCCGCTAGGATTCTAATTGCCTTGAATATCATTTCAGCTCTCAACTGACTTTCTGCTTTGCCATGCCTTGAAACAAATTCAGTGGTTTATCTGAATGTAGTTTAGCCTTTTGTTTAGTCAAGTGTCAGTCACAGATGTTGGCTGGATTTTTTCCACAAAACCACAAAGCATTTTCAAGCCAATTGTTTAAATGTGAGATAAATGTGTTTATGTGTATACCCATGATCCTTTCTTACTATAAATGTTTTTGTGAGCACAAAAAACTTGTACACACAGTTCATAAATCCTATACAAGTAGTCCATAAATCCTATGAAACAGAATTCATAGATTTCATTCAGACAATGTATCCAAACACTTTTTGTTTGCCTTGTTCTGTTTGTTCAGCATATTCATTTCATACATGCACTGCAAATCAGAAAAATATATTTGAACTTAATATGTAAACCTTTATAATAATTAATTTGTGATTAGTATAAAAAATTAAACACTTCCATTGAACTTTTACCAACTGGTGTGCAAAGGCTCTGGGTATGATATAGCTACTACAGAACACATTAAAATCCCAGTAAGGTCACAGCTTTCTGAGGTTCTGTTCCTAAAATTAAAGCTGGACTTTATCCTACATGCTGTGTGCAGTATCAGCAGGGTAAGTTATGCATAAGTGCTTGAAGAGTGGGTCTCTGACAGGTGTATATGACATTTAAAGAGGTATTTTCTAGATTATAAATTTACTGTATGGCTCTCCAGGAAAGTGTTTCTAATAAAGATTATTTTACTTCTGCACTTTGTCTGATTTTGAATCACATTTGCTAAAATAATTTCACAAGACGCCTTCAAAGGGATGTAGTTGCTTCACTCCCTGTCCCCCTGTTGAATACAATATGAGAAAAGCTGCTGGGGGATCAGGATTTCATAAACACTCTGGATGTAAGTAGGAATGTGAAGACATGTATCACTCTGGGTATTTGTACTAGATGATTTTACATGCATTGCATTATTAATACTTTTGTAAGCACTGTTTAATTAGAAAGCAAATTAGATGTGAATTGCAAATGTTGTCTTCAAATACTTCCCAGCAGTATTTATTTAGGAGCTAATAATTTTTGTCAAAAGCCTAAGAAATGTTCATTCCAGGTGTTCAATATAATAATAGCTAATTTTTCTTCCTACTTGATATTTATAAATGCATTAGCACAGTTACTTTGCTGGCTTTCTACAGCTTTTTTTTTTTTGTTGTTTTTTTTCTTTACTGTTCCAACAACAAACGTGCAGGAGAGTCATTCATTAAGAGAAATCTCAGATAATAAACTGCCTTGTGTTATAAACTTGGATGGGTTATCCACTTTACAGCTGAATAAACAATGGCCAAAGGTTTCAATTTTAAATACCATTCTACATCATATAATGACTATTATATATTCCACAACAGTTGCTAGGTTGTTAAATATTATTGTGGCCTGGAAAACTAGAGATATTCAGGGAAAATACTGTGGACAATGACATATCTCTTTAACGTACAAATAGCCTGAGCCACACAGAGCATTTATGGGTGGTTTGCTACAAGGTGAGAAGACAACAGGAAGAATAGAATAGGGTCTTATCTTCTTGGCTTTGAGACACAAAGATGCTGAGGAAAATGTTAGATGTGTAAGATCTTGTCTTTTTTAAGAGCTGAAGGTGTTATGAATAACCCATGTAGAATCACAGATCTTTTCGTAGTCTTGAGTTTTATCTCTGAGAATGTTTCATTGAATACAAATCTTTCCAGCACTCAATTTGTTTTCCTAGAAGTGCTAGCAACTCAACAAGTCTATAAAGGAAACAAAACCTGAAAATAAAGCAAAACTCACAGTCATTCTGACATTAAACAAAACAACAGCTGGGCTTCTCCAGTGTCAGCAAGCATTGCTCTTGGGTGATGAAGTGTCTTCTGGCCTCTCAGGACATGGTGTTGACCCTAACCATCCTATGGACAGTATATGATGGTCACATGGTCTTTCATTTTGGGGGAACATATAATCTCTCTTCTGTGTAATTTTGGCTCTTCCTCTCTCTGCAAGGAAGAAAGGAAAAGAGGAACACGCTTAGCAGCACAACTGTAATGGAGTCAGGGGGCTGATGGTCTACCTCTGGTGGCTGGTACCAACAGAGGAAGGCAAGTGAGGACAAGCAAACATGTCCCCTGTTTGGTTCCCACCTCTAGAACAGCACGGGCTCCTTTTCAAAGCTTCTCAAGAGCATCTTCAGGAGACGTGTTCAGAATCCTTCTTGCAAGAGTTTTAGTACCAATTTGTTTCTGATGAGAGATTCTGTGTTTACTCCCCCCTGTGGTTTTCCATAAGTTATATAGCTGGCTGATGTCAAGAACTATTACTATCACAAGCTCCCACAATGGCATAATGAGATTTTCTTTTATCTGCAGTGTTCCTCCTCAACACTTTCCATAAAGATGCTGTTTATGATTAATTCATTCCTCTGATTGCAATGTAATTTACATTTATATGATATGTTAGAAATTTGAAATAACAGATTTATTAAAACTTTGTTTAAAACTTTGTGACTTGGAAAATCTCATAGCTACAGATGAAGAAAATCTGTCACAGCCTGTTGCTTAACTAAGTTGGATTCTTTCCTATTCAGGTCATGCCTTGGGTATGGTAAAAGTTCTTATCAGAATCTAAAACTTAGGTCACTTTTTAATACATAACTTGCCTGCAAGCAATGTAAATAGTTAAGGATATTTGCTGCCTGTGAGTCTTGCAGAACATAAACAAATTCCAGCATCTATCTTCTAAGAAGCAAGAAATATATTGGACTTGGGTATTTTTATTTTCTTTTTCCAAGTTCATCCATCATGCTCCTTTCAGTGGCATTCATCTACTTTCCAGCCCATCAAATAAACTTGTAATAGCAGTTGCTTTTAGCTGGCTTTGAATAGCAACTCTCAGAACAAGATGGAAAATCTGTAACCCTCATTCATAAATCTGGTTCAATACGGGTGTTTCCCACCATGACAAATCTGGTTTTACTCTTTTCTGCTCTTATACAGTCGTTCTTGCCCTTCAGCAGTGATTTTTTGCTTTTCCTCACCTCATTATAGTGGTAAAACTGTTATTTTGGGGTACACCATAAGCCTGTTCTCTAAAATATTCTAAGACAGGCTGAGAAAATTTGGGCTGTTCAGCCTGGAGAAGAGAAGCTGTGTGGAGACCTCATAACAGCCTTCCAGTATCTGAAGGGGGAAGCAGCTAATGCTCCATCCTTGGCAGTGTTCAAGGCCAGGTTGGACAGAGTCTTGGGTGCCACAGTCCAGTGTGAGGTGTCCCTGCCCATGACAAGGGGGTTGAAACTAGATGATCTTCAGGTCCTTTCCAACCCAAACTATTCTATGATTTTATGACTATAGTGTTAGGACAAGGGATGATGGATTCAAAATTAAACAGGGAAAGTTCAGGTTAGACATAAGGAAGAAGTTCTTCCCTGTGAGGGTAGTGAGGCACTGACACAGATTGCCCAGAGAAGTGGTAAATGCTCTATTCCTGGCAGTGTTCAAGGCCAAACTGCACCAGTTCCTGCTGCAAAGCAATAACTAGGCAACCATCAGATGATAAAACCCTTCACTGAATGTGACTTTGTAACTATGATCTTTCTCAGAAATGATTTGATCACAAAGGAGTGGAAGGTGCCTTGTCCTATTTCAAATTAAGTCGCCTTATAAAGGAGGGAAATGGAAGCTCAGGCTGTAGTCAGGTAACAGACTGTATCTTTCACTTCAGCCTAAAAACTCTCAACAGAACCTAGCTGGAATGTATCAAGACTTATAGAATAAATATTAATTTTTAGGAGTCTGGTGCTGCTTGACATGGCCTGCATAACTAGAATATTTTCTGTTTTGTTTCCTTTTAGTTTGCTTTTTGTTTTCTTTAAATTTTTTAAACAGATTCAAGTTGTCCTTTGCATGGCAACAAAGTTGTTTGTTTGAAAAAGCACTTTAATATTTGAAAAACTGCACATTAAGTAAAGGAGATGGGAGTGCTATACTGAAGGAATACAGTGTTCAAAGGAACGCGACTGGGAAACAATGGATTATTCTTGCAAGGTTTGCTCTCTAGGCTTACAGGCAATTTTGCAGCATAGCTGCGTTTAGGAGAAGCTATAATAATTTTTCCTTTTAAGCCTTTGACACTCTTGGCCTGTGTACACTTGCATGCATACTAAACATACACTTTCAAGTCCAAGCAGTTATAAAAGCTATTTTTCCATGTGCTTATTATCCATCAGGAAAAAAATACATATTTTGTAGGTGAACTGAAAGGCTTGTTTTAAAACTGAGAGGCATTAGACTGTTTAGGATCAGTTGAATAAGTTACCAGATTTTTAGTGCTGGCATTTTAAAATGACCTATGAACAGAATGGAGCTACAAGGTTAAGCATCAAGGTTAAGCATCCCCAGTTTAACCCTTGAAGTTCTGACTTCAGGCAGAGATAGAAGGTAACCCAGAAAAATCACCTGTGCTCAATTGCATTATTTTTAAGGGCATAGCTACGTCTCTTCAAGTTCCTAGCTTACTTGTGCTTTTGTTTGTAAAGAATGTATGGGTAAGGCAAGCATCTCTTCAGCTATCACTGAAATATATGTGTGAACACTTGTCATGATGCTTGCATAGCCCTCCTCTTTGGGCTCTGGAGTTGAAAGAGAAGGAGGAAAGTCTGGAAGAGAAGGAGAGATGGGAGCAACAAGAACTTTGTGGGGGTATGGCAAAGACTTCCAGAGGAAGATGGGACATGGACACACGGGGGGAGCTCACACAGCTGAAGAGCTGTGTCTGCCCCAGGTTTGGGAAGAAATATGTAGAGGAGCAGAACCTGTAGGTTGTCTCCAATGTCACTATCTGAAAAACCAAACCTGTTTCTTATCAATATGCATCTGTGGGCCTTCAGAAGAGAGTAAAGGGGTTAGTGGTAGGAGGGTCTGAGAACTGGAGACTAGGACACTGAAGAAAGTCACTAACAAGAAGTGAGACGTTGCACAGAGGTTCCTACACTCCACACCAAAGCCTGTATTTAAACTAATTGTCAGATGTGAAGGTGAAGGATCTATTTTACAGATTAGAGCAAACCTTCAGTCAAGTTTGAACAATGGAATAATTTTGTGAAAATATAATGGAATGGTGTGTGAATAATCAGCCCTATAGGTACAACATGTCAGAATGAAATGCTTATTTATCACAGTATCACAGTATCACAGTATGTTAGAGATTGGAAGGGACCTCAAAAGATCATCTAGTCCAATCCCCCTGCCGGAGCAGGAACACCTAGATAAGGTTACACAGGAACGTGTCCAGGCGGGTTTTGAATGTCTCCAAAGAAGGAGACTCCACAACCTCCCTGGGCAGCCTGTTCCAGTGTTCCGTCACCCTCACTGAGAAGTTTCTTCTCAAGTTTAAGTGGAACCTCTTGTGTTCCAGTTTGTACCCATTTCCCCTTGTCCTATCATTGTTTGCCACCGAGAAGAGCCTGGCTCCATCCTCGTGACACTCCCCCTTTATATATTTATATACACTAATAAGGTCACCCCTCAATCTCCTCTTCTCGAAACTATAGAGACCCAGCTCCCTCAGTCTTTCCTCATAAGGGAGATGCTCCACTCCCTTATCTAAGAATAGACTACTCTGTTAAGAAACAGAAGAACTATTATCCCCATTAAGTTCTCCCACTAGAGGAGACTAGTTTTAAAAACTGCTCCTGCTGAATCTTTTGACCCACAATTAACTAACCCCCTTGTATTTAACTTGCTATATTTAAGTGCACTAAGACTGCCTATGAAAAGACAAGAGGCACTACTTTCAATTATTTTAATTCATAGATGGCTTCTCTGTCACATTTAATTTAGTTCGTCTGCTTTCCTCAAACTATAACACTTCTCTTTTTATGAAATTATAGGAAAATGGTAACAGGTATAGGAAGACTCACTTGCATCATCCAACTGAAGCTTTCCCGTGTGTTTTAGACTTGGGTAACAAAACGTCATGAGCCAAGGTGATGGGAAGAGTGGTATAGGATTAGGGGCTTGACAAAGATACGACGTGTCAAATCACATGCTCTGTTGCATGTCTGCCTTTTATTTTCCTTTTAGAAAACATCTAAAAACAGTTACCCTCCATTCTCCAGATTTCAGAATAACTAAGGGCTCAGTTTAAGAAGCCCAGGTTATAGAATCATAGAGTCACAGAATGGTTTGGGTGTGTCCTGGATTTAGCAGTAGCAGTCATTTTTCTCCTTCTTGGTAGCTGGTGCAGTGCTGTGTTTTGACTTTCAGCCTGGGAACAGAGCTGATAACAATGATGTTTTGGTTTGGCCAAGGACTTTGTGAGCCTCATGCTCTGCCAGAGAGGAGGGGAGGCCGGGAGGAAGCAGAGACAGGACACCTGACCAAAACTGACCAAAGAGGTATTCCATACCACAGCACGTCATGCCCAGGATGCACCTGGGAGTTACCTGGAAGGACAGGGGGTCTGCTGGGTCAGACTCGTTGTTCGGCAGGTGGTGTTGTACTCTTTTCCCTTGTTATTATCTCTTATCGTTGTTGTTGTTGGTAGCGGTGGTGATTTGTGTTGTACATTGGTTGCTAGACTGTTCTTATCTCAACCCGTGGGAGTTGAATTCTTTCGATTCTCCTCCTCATCCCTCTGTGAGCGGGGAACGGGGGGAGCCCCCGGGGGGACACGTGGGCCTCGACTGCTTCCAGCCCAGCACCACTCACTGAGAGTGAGTGCACAAGCTGTCTGGCTGGGTTTAAACCACAACAGGGTGGAACGGGACCTTAAAGCTCATCCAGTTCCAACCCCCTGCTGGGGTTCCAACCTTCCACTAGACCAGGTTGCTTCAAGCCCTGTCCAACCTGGCCTTGAACACTGCCAAGGTGTGGGGCAGCCACAGCTTCTCTGGGCAACCTGTGCCAGCACCTCAGCACCCTCACAGGGAAGAACTCCTGCCTAAGAGCTCATCTCAATCTCCCCTCTGTCAGGTTAAAGCCATTCTCCCTTGCCCTATCCCTACAGAACCTTGTCCAAAGCCCCTCTCCAGGTTTCCTGTAGCACCTTTAGGCACTGGAATCTGCTCTAAGGTCTCCCTGGAGCCTTTTCTTCTCCAAGATGTACAAGAGGTCCCCTCAGCATATCTTGAAGACAGCACTGGCAAGTGCTGAGACAAGGCAGATATTTTTGTAATTTTTATGGATTGAAGCTGTTATACTGAGTGCATGTGAATCAAGCTCATATTATGCCTTTTGTTAGGTCCTCTGATTGAAAGAAAAAAGTCAACAGGGCAGGCTTTGGCTTTCAATGTACCTAGTCTTTTCTACAGTAAAGACTGTGTATCTGCCTAGTACTCCATTTAAAGTCAGCAGTGATGGTTTAAAAGAAAATGGGTTTCTCAGGACACCCATTTCTGTCTTCCTACCTGACTAAATGTATGTATTATGGTTCTTACAATAGCATCTTGAGTACTTTTTCTCTACAACAAAGTTAAAATCTTTCTTCTGCTGCCGGCCCTCCTTCCTACCTCCCAGAATACAGATTGGCTTAGGGTAAGCATTCCAAAAATAACACAGCCTCATCAAAAGGAGTGTAACAAACAGGAGAATGGAAGAGGGAACAGAATGGATGCAATTATTTCTTGCAAATTCTTTATTTAGGGGCTAACAACAGTTCTCTGAAGAGCAGAGAAAGAAATGCAGGCCAAGAAAATACTTAAAGGGCATCTTTTCCTAAGTTTCAGGATGTTCCTGTTCTTAAATAGAGCAAGTATAATACACAAGAACACTAGAACCCTGGAAATAACAGAGCTGAGTTCTATAACTTGAGATAATGTCTAATTAATATAGTGAGTAAAATATCAAACATGCTTAATTCAAGAGCAAACAAGCATTCAACATCAATGCGGCCTTTTCATCTATTATATTTGACAGCCAGCTATACCATGCAGGAACCTTAAATACCCCCTGTTTTGTGGAACATAACAGTGACAACTTACTTAGATCAGAAGAAAAATATTACCTGTCTACAAGATTTTAAATCACTACCAGACAGTGGAGCTAAAGAGCCACACTCAGAAAGCACAGAAATGGATGTAAGATTTCTTTTCTTTATACTTGTGTGGACTGTGTGAATTAGCAGCAAGTCAAACAGGAATAATTCATTTTTATATTCAAGTGTTAAGTCATAATACATCTGACTGAATGCAAAGTAAGAAGGAAGTATGTTGGGGGAGAAATTCAGTCCCATCACAAGGAAGTAACTTTGGTGGATTCAGAACTGAATTTTGTCCATTGCTGCTGTTCTTTCTGGTTCCTTTGCAAAAGAAAAAGAAAATGCAGCTATAAAGTCTTCCCCATTCAATTTATTTCATGCAGCATTCAAGAGACTTGCTCCTACAGTGCTTTCTGAGATTCAGAGAGGCAGAGTGGGGCAGGTTCACCCAGGAGAGGGAAGAAGCAGCAGTCTGTACCTTCATGTTTCTGAAAGGCTGAACAATTTCACAGAACAGCTGCAGGCTTGTTATTTTAAAGGAAGTGACACAGGGCTGCTGAGGAGAAATTGCACACAGACATGCTGTGCTCAAAAGCAGGAAAAATTTCAGGTCCACTCTTAGTGTTCTGAAAGCCTTTTCTGGCATGAGGAACACAAATTTTTCTGCCTTATTAGTGGAAAAATGTTTGTTTGGAGAGGCTTTTTCTATCCCAAAAGATACTGGTCTCCTTTATGGAGACTTGAGGATCTTCCTACCTTGATATGCAGTTATAATACTCTCTGGATACATTCACAGATTTCATATATTATCAGTTCATCAAAACAGTCAAACTACCATGTTTCTAAACTACAGCCTTTGTCCAGCATGTGAATACAGAGATGATGAGACTAAGGTTAGGACCCACAAACCCTGCATTATTAGAGCTGATATCCTCTGATATCCAGCCATTAGAGGTGCAGAGAGTCACAAGTATGTGAGTAGTTTTGATTCAGTGCCCTGCAGCTATTGTTGAATTGTAGCACATTTGTTTTTAAAATCAATTCATATCTAGTTCATGTTTACAACAGTGAAACAGGATTGAGTTGGATGTTAAAATCCAGGGACATTGTACAGTTGGTTATTGAAAATGGAGAGATAATTTCCTTAGCTTTGACTGGCTCATGTTGATATTATTCATATAACTACAGCAAAAAAAAAACAAACAACAGTTGGTTCAGCCCCTCATTTCATTCACTAGACAAAAACCTTATTTCTGTTTCTCAACTGATAGTGGTTAATTGTCAGACACTGCAGTTTGATGCAGTATCTTGAAAAATGCTTGTTAACTGCATCTCTGAGCTAAATCCTTTGGCTCCTGAGCGTATTTAATCTGAGATCACTGAGGAGAATGCACCCTGAAATTATTTTCTAAGTGACAGAAATCCTTTCCATCCTCTGTTCCATTATTTCTATCTGTTAATGGAAAACATTCTTGGTATTGTATTTGTAAATGGGCTTTACCTGGAAGCGATACAGTGGCTGGACAACCTTGATGGTATAATGCTTTTTTTAACTCTGTGTGGTCAGGGTATAAATAGCAGCATTAAAGCTTTTCTTTCACTTCAGTATGCTACCAATGTAGCTGAGGAGGGATGATGGGGTGGGGATTCAAACTTAAGCAGCTTTATTTGGCTCTTTTGCTGTGACACCAGAATAGCACAGGTGACTCCTAGTCTCACAGTACACTCTTCCCACAGGAATAGATCAAATATAGGCACATAAGCTTAGTATTATAATAAATTGATTACTCTTTGCATTCACTATTCCCTTCTGCCTAATTCAGCCAAAACTGCCCATCTGTTTATGCCCTGGGCCCTCTACAGCTCATAGAGAAGGTGATTTTCCTGACTGTGCTCTTTTACTACCTTTCTGTTCACCAATGTGGTTAAGTTGGTTAGTAATCAGCTGTGAAATCCTTAGTAGGCTATCATTTGTTTGAGAATTTAATTAACACTCAATAAAAGGTACATTAATCTTAATGTGTGAGGATAAGCATGCAGGATATCATTAAATTTAAAATGATATTGTTGTGCCTAAAACCAATAATAGTCTTCCCTATTATATCCAGTGAAGCACCTTGAAATTTTATTATGTGAATATACAAGAATCATAAAATCATAGAATCAGCAAGGTTGGAAAAGACCTTTAAGACCATCAACTCCAACCATTACCCCATGACTGCCAAGAACTTAAATACTAAGGGCACACCTCAACACTGGAGATTTGATGCTCTGCCATTAAATGCTGAAAGCTTTCTCTTGCTCCACAAAATACAGAGGAAAACTCTACTATTCCCAACAATGCCAAAGGTCAGTGGTTAATTTCTACTGCACCATGGTTTAGTTAAAGTATGTGAGCACAGATCAGGAGGATTCAAACGTGTTCTGGTTCCTCTATGATGAGCTCTGCAGGTCTCACTGGGAGTAAGACTGTATGGACAGCAGTAGGGCATAACAGTTTTCTCCACTTCTTCCCTTCTCTTCCTGCTTTCTTCTATCTGGAGAAGAGGAACAAAGGGCAGCAAAAGGGTCTCCTCAGCTATTACCAATGAAAGGTGTAATTGAGAATTTGTCAATAGCTTGCAGATTAGGTTCTTCATGTCAGAAATAATGAATGAATAAAAGCAATTATTTACTATTCCCCTTTTGAGTGAGCAAGACATTTCCTTCCAACTCACACTCCTTAACCATGTTACACTCATCACCCAGCTGGCACATGCAACAATGGGAAATGTGCTGGAAAAAATACTGTTGTGCATAGGTGCAGGCTTCTGCATCCTCAACGAAGGTGGTTGTAACTGTGCAACTAACTTAAGTGAGGTGCAGGTTGGTGGGTTTGCAGTCCTTTGCTCATTCTCAACTTCCCTGAAAGCATGTCATGCTTTCAGTACTCTCAGCTCACAACTACCTCTTTGTCCCTGTTTGCAGAGGAATTGAAGAAAGAACCAAGGGCAAAGTTCACAAAGTAAAGCTCAAAGCCACATGGTGATTCAGCCACATGAGGAGAAGACCCTGATGCTTGATCTAACCACTGCCCTACTCTGTACCCACTTTGAGCACTGACTGAACACTGCCTGCCTGAATAGATGAATCACCAGATACTCTGCTGCTGGACTATACAGATTCAGCTGTCTACTAATAATTCATTACACCCTGTGGAATACAAAAGGCAAAAGGAAAGATTTGTAGGGGCATTTCTGCTCTCTAACAGAGGAGCCCAGGCCTGAGGTATCATGCTGGGTTCAGCTCTCTGGGCAAGTATCAATAGCTCCTCACTAGAGAAGTGGGGTAGGAGTTGGCTGTGATGATAGGCTGCCTCCACACAGCTCCCACAAACAACTTAGATCAGGAGGCTGCTGTGAAGATGTGTATTAATACTACCAGACCTGACAGCCTCCAACTGTATTGTTTTGGTATCTCCTTTATACTCCAGCCTTGAAATTTTAAGTTAGTCAGAAAGGGTTTTTTTCTGTGTTTATTCGCCTGATTAGTTGGGATGTTTCATTAGGGGAACTTATGGTACAGAAATCAGAGGGCTGTTTTATTATGTTTTATTCATTTGGGGTTGGAACTGGGTGATCTTAAGGTTCTTTCCAACCCAAACCATTCTATGATTCTGTAGTAGTCATCGTTGCTCCCTTCCCGCCTCCTTTCTGCAGAAGGGGTAGCACATAAGAGTGTACAGTAGTTATCTATGAAGCTTCTCTGTGTTTTACTGCACCAGTTGCTATCTTCCTACTTTGTATGAGTGGCACAGTAAATCTAAGAAAATCAATACTGCATTTTATATGGAACTCCAAATGACAACCAGCTTGCAAACACAGGATGTCTCTGTATACATGGTGGCATAGCATTTTTCTCCTGAGGAATTTTTAAAAGATGAAAAGGGTGATTTTACCTCCCACACTGGCAGTAGGAAAAGGTGCTCTGTACTGAATGGGAATACTGAGGATTAGTGATTCTTTCCTGACTGAAAAACTGTTTTGGATTTGTGCTTGAGGTCAGCATCACACTAGAGTGGGAGAAAACAAGGAAGGATGGAAAAGCTTTGATTCACTGAACTGAGATGTGATAAGAACAGGCTTTCAAGAGACATGAGAAGTACCTGATTTGTGAAGTCAGATGGCATTCTGCAAACTTCCATCCTATCTAAAGTTTTAGATAATAGTACTGTGCATTTCAAACCCAAGCACTGTCTCTGTCAAATGATGACTATTTCTTTAGACAAGAAAGGGGTTGTCTTTTCTTTTTTATTTCTTCTTTCCCCAGTCAAGTTTCAATAGATTTTGCTTCTGCTTAATGCTGCAGGAGCATTAAGTTGGTCATTTTGGAATGGAGAAAACCATTTTCCCAGTGTAACATAAATAGGGGAGAAGCAATGCCTTGAGCGTATAGCTATAACAGAAAAAATGGTTTAGAAAGATCTGCGTTGTATCGTTTTCGATGCTCCTGACTTGGAACAATGTTCTTAGCCTTCTAATGAAGGAGAAGCTGAACTATCCCTGAGCTATCTATTCTGGTAATTCCCTTTTCTTAGGGTTAGGATTTTTTTCTAACCAGAGTGTTTCTTGCTGCATGTTTAGGCCTGGGACATCACCTTTCCATCAGGAAAAAAAAGGAACTGAACTTCTCTGGACCCGCTCCATCACCTCAATGTCTCTCTTGTAGTGAAAGGACCAGAAGTGAATACAGGATTTGAGCTGTAGCCTCACCAGTGTCCAGTACAGGGGGACAGTCACTGCCCTGGCCTTGCTGGTCATACTACTGCTGATACAGGCCAAGATGTTGTTGGTCTTCTGGCTGCTTGGGCACAAACTGGCTCATGTTCAGCTCCATCAATCAGTACCCCCAGGTCCTTTTCCATGAGCAGCTTTCCAGCCACTCTGTCCCAGGCCTGTAGTATTGTATGGGGTTGTTGTGACTGAGGTGCAGGACCTGGCGCTTTGCCTTGTTGAGCCTCATATCACTGGCCACAACACATTGATCTAGCCTGTCTAGATCCCTCTGCAGAGCCTTCCTATCCTTCAGCAGATCAACATTCCCAGCCAACTTGGTGTCATCTGGAAATTTATGTCCTTGATCCACTCATCCAGGGCACTGATAAAGATATTAAACAGAACTGGCCCCACCTCATTCAGTGTTTGCTCAAAGATATTTTTTTCCAATACTCTGTTTTACTGCTTTCCTCTGGTTTGTCTCCCAGTAGTCTGCATTCTGCAAGGAGCATCAAGAGCTCTGTCATGGATTAAGCCCAGTCAGTAACCCAGAACCCAGAATTTTCAAACCCTCTTCAGTGCTAATCATGTAGTCCAAGGCGAAGGAATCCAGCACATTCTGCAACATCTGGGGAAAAACGAATTGGATTTAGACCCTACCGTGGGAGAGACTCTTAAGGCCATACAGCAGGTGAAAACTGGCAAGGCAGCTGGGGTTGACGGAGTCCCACCTGAAATATGGAAGCATGGAAGCCAAGCACTTCATGCTAAATTTCATGAGCTAGTTGTGTGCTGTTGGGAACAAGGCAAAATACCGTCAGACTTTCATGACGCAATCATCGTCACTCTGTATAAGAAAAAAGGTGTCAAGTCAGACTGCTCAAGCTACCGTGGTATAACTACTCTCCATTGCTGGTAAAATTCTTGCAAGAATACTATTGAACAGACTAGTATCTGCTATCGCAGAAGAACTTCTACCTGAAAGTCAGTGTGGTTTCAGGGCTAATAGAAGTACCACAGACATGGTATTTGTTCTCAGAGAACTGCAAGAAAAGTGTAGAGAACAGAATAAGGGGTTATATGTAACTTTCATTGACCTCACCAAAGCTTTTGACACTGTGAGCAGGAAAGGCTTGTGGCTGATCTTAGAACGATTAGGTTGTCCCCCCAAGTTCCTCAAAATGATTATTCTGTTACATGAGGATCAGCAAGGCCAAGTCGGGTATGGCAATGCACTCTCTGAGCCTTTCCCAATAACCAATGGTGTGAAACAAGGTTGCCTTCTCGCACCAACCTTATTCACAATCTTCTTCAGCATGATGCTCCAAAGGGCTACAGCAGACCTTGACGAACAAGACGGCATTTATATTCGATATCGTACCGATGGTAGCCTATTCAGTCTAAGGCGACTGAAGGCCCACACTAAGACTCTAAACCATCTTGTCCCTGAACTGCTTTTTGCTGATGGTGCCGCCCTTGTTGCCCACACAGAAGCAGCTCTGCAGCGTTTAACATCTTGCTTTGCGGAGGCGGCTGAGGTTTTTGGGCTGGAAGTCAGCTTGAAGAAGACAGTAGTCCTCTACCAACCTGCACTGCAAGAAGATTATCGCCATCCTCAAATTACCATCGGTGAGTCAGAGCTTAAGACAGTTCAGCAGTTCAGCTATCTGGGAAGCATCATTTCCTCGGATGCCACGATTGACAAAGAGATAGACAACAGAACAGCAAAGGCATATAGAGCCTTTGGAAAACTCCATAAAAGAGTCTGGTGTAATAAACACCTGAAGAAAAGCACAAAGATCAGTGTCTATAGAGCCATTGTATTGTCTACCCTTTTATATGGGTCTGAATCACGGGTCATCTACCGTCATCACCTGCGACTCCTGGAACGCTTTCACCAGCGTTGCCTCCGTGCAATTCTAAACATCCATTGGACTGACTATGTGTCTAATGTCACTGTCCTCGAGCAGGCAGGGGTCACCAGCATCGAGGCCATATTGCTGAAATTGCAGCTGCGCTGGGCAGGGCATGTCCCTAGGATGAAGGATCACTGCCTCCCCAAGATCGTGTTTTATGGTGAACTTGCCACTGGTAGCTGCAAGAGAGGTGCCCCAAAGAAGAGATATAAGGACTCCCTGAAACAATACCTTAGCCTTGGCCATATTGACTACTATCAGTGGTCCACCTTGGCCTCCAATCGGATGACTTGGAGGCACAACATACATAATACCGCTGACTCCTTTGAGAGCTCACGAAGAACTAGTCTCGAGGAGAAAAGACAGCGCAGGAAGAATCGCACCCCACCTGTTCCACCCAAGGAGACCTTCTGCTGTGCTTTTTGTAGCCGGAATTGCCTGTCCTACATTGGCCTTCTTAGTCATCAGCGCGCTTGTAGTAAGCGTGGGTAAAAGCCCTTCCCAAATCTTCGTTAGCGAAGTCAAGCCGTGATGATGATGATGATGATGAACCCAGAACCATGCAGTCGGTTGCTCACTCCCCCTCTTCCTCCCCCACTCCCAGAGGGATGGGGAGGAAGAATCGAAAGAATGTAACTCCCACAGGTTGAGATAAGAGTAGTCCAGTAACTAAGGTATAACACAAATCATTGCTGCTGCCACCAATAATAATAATGATAAGGGAAATAACAAGGGAAGAGAATACAGCTGCTCACCATCCACCAACTAATACCCAGCCCGCCCCAAGCAGTGATCTAGCCTTTCCAGGTAACTGCCCCCAGTTCTACATCCTGGGCATGACGTGCTGTAGTATGGAATACCCATTGGGTTAGTTTGGGTCAGGTGTCCTGTCTCTGCTTCCTCCCGACTTCCCCTCCTCCCTGGCAGAGCATGAGATTCAGAAAGTCCTTGGTCAGACTAAACATTATTTAGCAACAACTAAAAACATCAGTGTTATCAGCATTGTTCCCAGGCTGAAAGTCAAAAACACAGCGCTGCACCAGCTACTAAGAAGGAGAAAAATGACTGCTATATCCAAACCTGGGACAAGCTTACAGATATCCCCATGTTGCAACAGGACAGAAATGGAATGGCAGTGACACAAAAGTATGCAGCGAGTAACCAGTAACCAGCCAATTGTTTTTAGCATTAAAACAACAGTAAGAGAGAAATCATGTAGAAAATAGGTTGTTTCTGATCTTTTTTACCTTATGGCTCCATGAACTCTTTGAAATCGTCCTTCATGGACAGAAGAGTCTGTGAAAGTGAGGTAAAACCAAAGCTCCAAGAAAGTAGAAGAAAAGTTAATTTTCTTCTTCCTAGGCCTTGTTTACATAAGCATGGTGCACCAGTTAAATTCAGGTTATTTTTTAAATTGATGTAATTAAAAGTAATACAAATATTTCACAGATTCAGTTAATTCAGTAACTGATCTGAGATAAATCCATGTAAATCAGTTATAAACCAAACCTATTCACATGCAATACAGAGCAATTTGATTAAATTCATATCCACGCACAGTCTATAACCAAAACAATATAACACTTATGTGACTGCAATAACCCATTATCCTCCCAAAATCTTATACCCAATTGAGGCAGAATGATTGGAGGCTGATTTTTGAAGCAAATCACTATTACATAGAAACAAGTTGCTTAATTTAGAATTGCTATTGCTCATAATGTGTTTATTGCATACGTGCATAAAGTAAATGTATCATTGGGATCTTTCACAAGGAGATCTCAAAAAATGCAACAGCTTATTCAGCTTATTTGCAAACCCAGTCCTCACAAGCTTCATATAAAGGACAATATTTCATCTATATTTCCAAGAGGATACTGAGATACAGAAAAAACTACTGTACATGACTGAAATGTACATTTTTCTTAAGTCTTGCAACAAGTATACTATAGCAGGAGGAAGACAGAGATCATGGAGCCTTCATGCTCTGAAATTTTTAGGTGGAACATCCACACCCCTCCATGGCAGCAGCAGGAGGCACTGCTATGACACAGAACAGAACTGTGCTTCCAGCTGAATTAAGAGGGATAAGAGCTTTCTTTTGACTCTGGTCTTCAAGTATGAATTTCTGAGTTATTGCCTGTAAATTACAAAGCTTTGATTTTCCAGTGCACAATTTAATACGCGTTTTGACCTTTCAATGTGCCATGTGAAGCTTTGATCTTTACCAGCTGACTGTGAGGGTGAACTTTGCATAAGATGAAAACAATTCATTTCAAAATTGTATTCCCCCTTCCCTTAAGAAAAACCATAAAATATTTCTGAGATGGAGAAAATTTATCTTTAGACACAGCCTCGAGGTAAATGCTACAGAAGTGCTATATATGGATAGGGATGGTCAGAAACCTTGCTGATCACATCCTACAGGCAAAACTGTTATGAAGCACAGACTGTCTAGGAAGAAGGCAAACTCCTAAGAAGAATGAAAATCACGAGAGAGTATTCTTATTTCATCTTTACTTTGGAAAGGGTGGAAAAAAGACTAACAGTCCATGGCTTAAAATATGACTGTCTATGGAACCAGGAGGCAATTGTACCACTTCATGCAGGACCATAAGGTCTAGCTCAGCTCAATTTAAGAAGAGCTCAGAGATAAGTAAACTCTCCACTTGACAACAATGGAAACTGCATAAAACCAAAGTTCATTAATATTTCTAATCCTGTTAATGCTATCAAAGTGAAAAAAAAAAGACAAGCAACCAACCAACTAAACACCCAACCAACCCAACAACAAACCTAAAAGTCCAAACAGAAACAAAAACAGTTCACAAAGAAGGTGAAAATATAAGTTTGTGGCAGAAAGTACTTCAGTCAGTCATTTTTTATCTTGGGCTTTTTCTGTCTGTAAGTTCTAGTAAATCAGATTAAAATATTTTAAGATTACGTAATGTATTATGTAATTTCTCTTCTATACAATTTTATATCACACACTACAACCTATTTCATCAATTTGAAAGGTAAATTATGGACTTCACCTCAATAAGAAAACTCTCTGTGATTAGCATAGGTATCTCCTACTTTTTTTACTGAGGGATACCGTAAACCTTTCCTCCTTCACAAAAATCAGGATCAGATACGTGTTGTGTGGGAGCTATGTGTGAGCTGCAACATTTGCCCACAGAACTGCTGTGTTGCTGGTACATAGCTAATTGCTTCACAGTGCACAGTAGAAACCTATAGTATCAGCTCACAGTCTTCTCTGAAACATCATTCAAAATAATTCTTTAGAGCTACAAGTTCTGGGTGTCAGTTTAAAGTCAGATTTTGTCATTTGGATCTTTTTTTTTTTTTTTTTTTTTTCCTACTCTGGAAATGGAATCCCTGGTACTATATCCCTCCTCCATCAGTGCTTTCTCTTGGAATTGCTCAGTTCCCAAGCCAGAAGCCTTTATTTTGACTGCTGGTAGGCATATATTCCCCCCATTCACAGAAATCCCTTAAATCTCTCTGAAATCACCACAAGTAATCCAAGAACCTAGATTTCTGTTCCTTTTTTTTTTTTTTTTCTGGAGATGCATGATGCCACTTAGATCACAGCTGACTTTCCTCCTGTGTCTTATTGTAATTAATAGGAGTAGAAAAAAATCTACACAACTCAGTGCAGTGACAGGGGTTCACAGCCCCACAGGCAATTCCCCTTGTGCTTGTGCTCAGCAAAGAGCTTGGAGTTGGGGACACCATGCTCCCCTGACTCTAGGCAGCTTGGGCCTACAGCTTCTAGCATCTGAGCAGGGTTGGCATCTGTGAACACCCAAACCATGGTAATTCCTGATTTTCACACTCCACAAAGGACTCCCAGGGTGGGGTGGCATAAGGATGAGGCTAGTTATACAGATACCACATTAGTCAGCATTGGCTTTTTGCCTCAGTGCATTCAAGACTGTTTTGCTGCCAGTTTATGCCAGCTCTGTTAGCTGACCTACTCAGTCTGCTGGCAGAAATTGCTGCAACACACCCCTGAATTTCCTCCACAGGGAGCACATTTGTTGAATTAGAAGGCGTGACCTTTAGATAGCTACTTTTCAGGTTAACATGCAGAGGCTTCAGAAGACAGAAAGTGCATCATCTTGATCTGTGCTCAGTGAGGGTCCAAGGTGTCACCAGAGCCAGTCCTGCCTGCTGCACTTTCTTGGCTGGGAGGACGGCAGGAGGACTGCTCTGTAATGAGGGGAAACACGCATGGAAAGAGAGCAGAGCCATGATTACAGAAGAGAGATGGAGTTGCCTGACAGTGTCTCACCAGGACACAAAAAGGCAGGGAGGATTAAAGACAGGGTCACAAGTTACGTCTACTGCTTGGTGACTCCAGCTTGGCCCTGGTGACAAGCCAAAGGGAGCAGGGATGCAGTGAAACAGCTTGGTGAGCAGTGATGAAGCCTTGTGAATCACTGCTGATGATTCCTGCTTTTATTTTGATTGCGTTACTGGTCTGTGGTGTTTGAGGGCCTATTTTCAGTAAGGCATTTCCTTGGTAACTGCAAGCCATGGAGTTTCAAATGCTTTTCATGTAAGACTTCGCAGTGCTAGAAACTGAAGCCCAATGTGTAAGCCTAGGATGAGGCCAGATTGAATAAAATTAAGGTAAATTTCTGTCATCTCCTCTGTGCTGTTATTAAAAGGCCACTAATTAAAGATACAGGATAACGACCCTAGACTTTAGCTAGCCTCACCACAGCTGCAGTTGTGTTATTTGGGAATGAAATGGAGAAAGGATAGTATTATAAATGAAAGGGATCATAACACAGACTTTCAGCACCACCAATTAAACTGTGCCTCAAGGACTATGTTCACATTTTCAGTAATCTGGAAACGTGATTATGATTTAGAGGAATAAATCACATGGCAAATCACATGATAATTCCCCTGTAACCTTAAATGACTGAGGCTCACAAGGGGTCATCTAAAATAAGCTGAAGTAATTTTCACTTGGTTTCTAAACTTACATTAAAAATGAGCTTTGAATCAGCTGGAAAAACCAAATTAAAACAACAGCAACAACATTCATGTTTGCTCTAAGTCTGCTTTTGCCCGATGCAGACAGTGCAGCCTGACTTTCAGTGCCTCCTTCAGTTCCCCTCCCACTGACATACTTGTGCCTGCTTAACAATCAGAATTCCTTCTTAAATAATAATCAAAATTCCTTCTTTAAAGAAGGAATTCACATTGGGTGACAGAACTGGAGAAGATATCCATGCCAACTTCCAATTCCAACAAACAGGACAACGTATATAAGCAAGCACTGACACATCATGCAGGTCAGATAGACTGAAGACAACTGAATTCAAGCACTGGGAAAACTCAGAATGATTGATCCAGGACGAGGTTGATAAGAGGTGCTAGCTAGCTAGGCAGAATTTACGTTAATGTTCAGACTTACAAACTAATTCCATATAAACAAACTGTTTGGGACAGATTTTTAATACTTTATACATTAGGCTGTGTAGCTGACTTTTGACACTATGTCTTCCTATATGTACAATACCCCTACCCCATTAGTCCTCTGAAATACCTAGCTGTATTTTAAATTCCTAGTGTGGATCAATATAAATCACTGTCTTCTAATTGCTGAATCAAGTATGCATAAATAATTTACTAAAATTGCATTGTTGCACTTGAAATTACCCCACGTAACTTCATTAAACTTCAAGTCTGGAATGTTAATTTGAGGGAAGAAAAATAACTACGTCTGTATTATTAGAATATTCAGGTGGTAAACACAGTCTCCAAATAAGTCATCTAATGAGCGCTTCAATCATCAGACTTAAATTGTAAATGAAACCGTGGTCGATGCATTAGAAAAGCACATGCCATGTTCTGTTAACATAATCAGAAAAATGGAGCTGCCACAAACTCTCTCCCCATCTGCCCATCACTGCGTTAAATGTTGCTGCAATTTTATTACAATCCTCTGTATCTGCAGATTCTGCTCAACTGTGAAATTGGAATTGCAAACAGAAATATTATGTCTCAAGGTACAGTAGTGGGTAAAAGATCCAATTTTGACATGTAGAGAGACAGGGGAAACTTTTCTTTTTAGCAGAAGAACAGCACAGTGAATATACCCTCCTCCCCACAAGTCTGGGGCAGAAGGTAAGTAAGCAGCAGTTTCCTTTATATGACATTTTTCTATGGAAGCAGCTATAAAATGAGAGGTGCGGGAGCAGCTTTCTGGCAATAGCTTTAACAAAGGAAGGACAAAACACTGCTTGTCCTTCCAGCTCTGGAGTGGGACACAAGCTGAAGGTTAATAAGCCTGAGTTGCACTGATTGCTCCTGCTTAGCCTGCAAGAGTGGAATAGAGGTTGGGGAAGGGGAGCCTTGCTGCATAAATCCTTGCTGTAGCCCTATTCTTACTATATATTTGTTGCAATTCTTCTGTCGATGCAAGAGGGATGATCTAGTTCTGATAATATCACCTGTGTCAGCTATTGCTGAGACATTATTTCCAAAGGGGATAAAACACAGTGACCGGTAAGTCCAGTGTTTGAACCAACTTGTCTCTGGGGAAAGTGTTTTTACGCCTTTCTTAATAAAAGGCCCCAATAAAGATGTTTCTCCACTCATTCTCCCTTCTCCTCAGCCTCATGGTACATGTGTTTCTATTTTTGAAAGGAGTTTTTTCAAACACAAGCACTTTTGCACATGCTTATTTTCAATTTGTCTGCATGGCACATTTGCTTCCCTGCTGGAAAATGAGAAATATTAAAATGTAAGGAGGGGCATGAAAAGGGAAGGAGGGGACTAGTTGTTCAGCCCCCCTTATAAGCATCCTGCTTCCACCACTCAGAACCAGCAGAGACAAAAAGAATGGACCCCTGGGTTCTCAGGAAAACCAAATAGCAACAGAGGTGTAGAACAAGATTATTTTTGGTTGATCTCAGTCGTAAAGTTGAATTAGTCCTGCATCAGCAATACTTGATTTTTCAGCTCTTTGCATTGATTGACAATTACTTGCAAACAAAAGGTACCAGCTATGTACACTTAGTCTAACATTCCAAAAGGCCTGCTGCTGTCTCCTTTCACAAGAATTAATGTCTGACTTTCTTCCCTTCGGTTAATATAAAGTTCAAGAGTTGTTCAAAGATTTCTGTCTTTTTCCACAAGTAACTCTTCAGTAATGTCTCTCTTTCGCTTGGTTCAAAGTCTTGGTCTATTTTTCTTTCTCATCATAAAAGGATTCAGGCTTCTTGGCACACAGTTTGAGACTCATCTGGAGTGAGCACAGGTACAGAGAGGTTATTATAAAAGATTAGGCTATGGCCGGGTTGGATGTGGGTTGGAGCAACCTGGTCTAGTGGAAGGTGTCCCTGCCCATGGCAGGGGGTTGGAACCAGATGAGCTTTAAGACCCCTTCCAACCCAAACTATTCCATGATTCTATGAGCTATCACTCTTCCATGCCTTTCTTCTTCCCTCTTCATCTTGCAGGTGATAGCCATAGGTACATGCCTTTTCCAGGGCATCTTGAAATGCTGTTTATCTTAATTCTTGATTATTTACACCAGTTTTAGTCTACTGCTACTAAACTGAAATAAGAACAATGCAAGACTTGAATAAGCAGATCAAAGACTGAGACCCCATGACTCTCTTTATAATCTTTTTTGAATCAGTGTTCTTGCAGACGAGTTCACAGGATTTCTTTCTTACTCTTTTTTTATTTTGCCCCCACTTATAGCTTCTATGAACTGTGATTCTGTAACAGTTGTTGTTTAATTAGTATTTTATTTTAGAACAGACTAAGACACACATCAATGGGAGGTGAGGGATGGCTAGATTTTACACTCAGCCAATTTCCCCAAAGCAAGTCCATTAAAGGATAAACAAGGAATCCAGAAAAACTATGTAGTGCCCTTCTAAGCATCCCTAGATATAGGTAGTGGGCAACATACGAACAGCTTCAACATTCTGCAATTGCAATATGACACATCACCTGCCACTTACAGAATAGAGACTTTTATACCTCTGCAAGCTTGCCTGAAATAATTTCTTAAAATTTCATGTTCTTGGCAAGACCTCTGCATTTTCTCAGCTCTGTTTTCCATGCAAAAAAGCAACTGGTACTTTCAGTCTAAACAGTTCACATTACATCAAAGAGCACCAGCAAAAAAGAAAAAGCAAACACAAATTTGTTATGAGAGTGTGTGACACAGGGTTTTTTTTCCAGCTGCCACCTCAAATCTCTTTGCAGTGCTGCTGTCAAGCAGTACTGCTTGCATTTTGAAGTGTTGCATAGAGAAATAATAATGAAAAATAACATCTCTGTAACAGTGTTAGGAAGAAAGAGATTCTTCCTTCACCCACATTTCCTCCTGTGGTGACCTTCTTTTTACTTGACAACCTGGAAGCATGAAATTAAACTTGCCACGGCATAAATTTCCTGTTATGACCTTGATGCAGAACTAAATCATAAAAACATGGTCAAAGTTAGAAGTTGTGCAATAACAACAAATGGGCAAAGATGTGAAGAAGAATTGAACTGATTTTCTGCAAATGTAGCTTGTTCCATAGAATGCAAAGCAGGCTCCAACAAAGCCAAGTCAAAGGACTACAAATGAAGAGTTGGCAGATTAGGCTGGAATTGCTTTACTGACTTCTTAAGCAAGGATGCAGATGTGGATGTGTCTCACTGAATGCAAATCCCAGTTCAGTTTATCCTATATATATCATGATATATAGAGAGAATGGTTTTTAGCTTGCAATCTTAATTCAGTATTCCCAAACTTCAGAGTTTTGGTTAAGCTTAACAAAGATTTTATCTGTAACTAACTGGAATACTTGGAACTTTCTAACAATTCTTTCCACTTTCATAAGAGATATGAACAAGAAATTAACCCCCTAACAGACTGCTTCAGTCCTTGTCATCTGGCTTGTCTCAAGCTGGTTTCCTTCTGGAGCCATAAATATGTACAACACTGCAGAATTGCTCCAAATCAGGCCATGACCAGTTTATCCCATCAAGATCTCAAGATGATGTGAGAGCTTAACCTTTGCATCAACTCTCCTTTCTTGCAAGGCTACCTGTTAAAGACCCATTTAATACCAGTTTTCCTGATGCAATCTCTAGATTTGTTGAAGAGCAATGAGATCACCAGCTGATTTTCTGCAGACTATAAATCATCTATCAGATGGTAAGAACTGACATACCTTAGTGCTGGTCTAGTAACCTCACCATGAGATAAAAAGCTCTGCATTATTTTCCCCATGGCCTGACCACCTTTTCTTCATGCACAAAAAAAAAAAATAAAAAAAAAATAAAAAAGTCAATACTTATGCACTGGAGTTATTACCTACAGTGGCAACACAGTTATACTACAGTTTGACTTTAATTTGGAGATATTTATTTCCATCAGATTTTGTTATTGAAAAAATAGGACAGAAATAATACAAGTGACAGAGACAGGACTATCAACAGGGTAACAAATATCCTTTCCTTAGCTGATAGCAGATCATCTTTAATGCTACTTGGCTGAGCATATAACATTGTCCAGGGATGCCCTATATATGTGTTCTCAGGGTTATGTTACTGTTCCCCAGGTGAGGTTTGGATCAAGACATACTAGGGCTGATTCAGCATGCTCTGGTTTTGTACACCAATCTCACTGTGAGATTGGATGCTGCTCTGGTAAGAATAGGGGATGCCTTCTCTGAATCAACAGACCTGCACCTACTTATGCCAAACGAGAATCTGGCCCATATCTCTGTTTTAATTAAAGTCATGTCAGAGCTGCTGTTTTGTACATATCGATTAATCAAAATGATGCATGAAACATATGGTCCCAACAGGAGTAGGGTGAGGACAACATCTTCTGGTAGTCTTATCGTATGAATATTAAGTCCCCATCTCTACCAGATAACACTTAATGGAAGCATATTTCAATCAGGTGTACAAAACCACAGGGATATAGTCATCACTATTAGGTTGATGCAAACAGCTTTTCATATGGGATAATTTTAATGACAGACTCCAGATGCTCCAGAAAACTGGGTCCAGAAATCCAGCAACCTGCCACTCATCCTCCTGGCAGTTCCAAGCTCTCAGCTTCCAAACCGAGCTTTTCTTCTTTTAACAGTGTTTAATGATGATCCTTAACTCCATAAAGAAAGCAAGAGACATGGCCCAGGACCAAAATATTATTTCCCTGAAGTCTAGACATATCACAGCAATTTTTATTCTGCTAGCTACTTATTTTAACACTGATTAATCCACCTAGGCTACATTTTGAAGCATCATCAGAGGCAATTTACATAAGCTATTTTGTGTGTATGGTCTCTCTCCATCTTTTCAATGCCTTTGGATCAAAGCAATCACTCTGATTCTTTATTGCAACCAGATGCTGTGGCACCAAGCAGCTGCTATTCTGCCAGAATTCCCATATTTCCAGAAATATAGAACAAAGGTCCTAACTTTCTGTGGTCATTAAAGGTAGTTCTGCAATTTCCCATATGAGTCAACTTGGTTTGCTCTTATGCCCTTGATGGAATCCCATGTCTGATAATTGCTTTGCTTTTGTAAATTACTTTCTGTTTTTCAGCTTCACACTGGTTTTATGCTGATTCCATCAAAGCCCTTGGGTGGTTTTGGCTCTTTATTACTTAGCTCAGTGAAACTGCTTTCTTAAACAAGTAAGATGCCACTTCTAGTGCTGAATGTGACAGCAACTTCAACACTACTCAAACCTATACAGCCTCTGAGACAAGTAATGATAAAAAAAGGCTGAGAGTTCAGTGCAGTTTACTCAATATAAAGTTACTGTGTATGTTGGAGTTTCACCATATTTGTTTACATCTTTGTTCCTATGAGGAGTGACATGAATTTGCTGAATGCCCCATTAATGAAGACTGGACTTGATATTGAAAAGTGTATCCTCTAGGGAAGGGTACTGATGTGCTGCAGTACAGCTATAATCTCTATCACACTTCTACATGCAAAACCAACTGCTCTCACCTTTGATCGTGATTCACTTGCAAAATTACAAGGAGGCAACTCAAGCCCTGTTCTTCCTGAGGTAAACTTTCTGCATGGGAGATGATCTACTGAGGTTCATTTGTGGCTTCATAATCCACCACAGAATTATGTGGGTCAGATGCAAGATAAAACCTTATCCTATGCTGTTATTTTTATGGGCCTTCCTCAACGCTAATTTCTAGGATAGAAAACTCAAAAGTCCTAACCACACAGTTTTTGTTGCTTACATATAGAATCCCAGACTGGTTTGAAGGGACCTTAAAGCTCATCCAGTTCCAATCCCCTGCCATGGGCAGGGACACTTTCCACTTGATCAGGTTGCCCTAAGTCCCATTCAACCTGGCCTTGAACACTGCCAGGGATGGGGTAGCTACAGCTTCTCTGGGCAACCTGTGCCAGGTACTCTCACAGCAAAAAAACTTCTTCCTTATATCTAACCTAAATCTCCCTTATTTAAGTTTGAACCCATTACCCCTTGTCATATCGCTACAGCCACTGATGACAAGATGGAAAGAATAAACTGTTTACTTAATATTTTGACACCTCTACTTCCATTGAGGAAGCCCTCTGAACAAGATTCTCAAGCTACAAAAAATATCTATACTATGACCTTGCATCTCAGGAGCATTTGGATTCAGAAGCACAATATGTCTGTGGCAAATGACAAATAGAATGATTTATGTTAGATACAGAAATAACTGGCCTTAATAGACTGGGCTGTGTCATCTGTATCTACAATTATTCATCCTATCACCTGAGAATTATCCAGTGAGAAGTAGTGCCCCTATGAAAATACAAAGAGAAAAAACAAAGGTTCTTTGTACCTGAAGTGAATTTGCTAATGCAATGGTAACGTGGGAAATTGGGCCCTGAACAGCAACTGTTATTAATTTCTGTATTACACTTCATCAGGAGGGCTTATGATTCCTTGATTAAGACGTAAGCTGTTCAGTTTACAATAAACTGAGGTGTATTTGTATCATTATGTTTACTTTTGCTTCCCATCTCACAAAGAAGTAATTTTCCAGCTTTTCAAAAATTCCTCTAATTTTGGACACCTTTTCTGAGACACTATAGACACTGATTTCATGGGCAGCTGCTTAGGAAAATCAGATGCCCTGCAGACGGTGCACTTGAAAAACATGGAGGTAGGTTGGATTGCCTTGAGAATTAGCCAGACAAGGGACTTCTTAGTCATGTGCTATCTCTTCAGCTAAGCACAGTGACAAAATCTTATTGAAATAATTCCTTTTATCTACTTACAGACTTTACTATTGCTAAAAAAAAGGTATCTTTCTGTGAATTATGTATCTCTCAATGTACAAACATCTGAATGGGATGACTTACTGACACCTTTCAACAGCGGTCTCCAGCAGTCAGTACATCAAGTTTGATTAAGTAAACTGAGTGGGGGGAACCCCATGCTGTCCCAGAAGGAATCCCATATGTCAGTTAGAAAAGGAAGGCTGCCAAAGCCTTGGGAGCTCAGCTATGATCTGTGAGCTCCAGTCACATCAGCTGTGTCTGTGTTGTTTGAATTTCCACATCCTAGCAGATAGACAAATTGATATGCTACTGAATTCGTATGCATGAATGCAAGGCCTTGAATCTTCCTCAGATCTTCCCTGGAGAGATGTCTTAACATGGTTGCAAACTTATCAAAACGTCTCATGATGTGATTTCAGAGAAGAGTTTTTGCACAGTAAATTGTGTTAAGTTAGGGCAGGCAAGGGGAAAGGAGAAAACAAGAAATATCTGTTAACTCAGGTTGTGTGTTTTCTGTTAAACATTGTCTTGGGACTGACTGCAGGTGGCACTGACCAGTTCAACACAGCCTGTATGTTTGTTTGCATTCCTATGCAGATCAGGCTGACATCTTAGAAACCTGTCAAGGGTGACGCTGCCTTTTAGAAGCAGCTCTATCACCTGGGGATGCAGGAAAGTGCTCACAGAAGCATTTCAAAAAGAAGACTAATTGACATCTTATCCATGATCACAATGCATGCAACAAACTCTACAAAGCAATTTCTAAAGTACGAACTACAGTGTGTATATACACAAATTCAAGGTCATCTATGTGTTATATTTTTCATGCACAGAAAGCATGTGTTTTCACTCTGAGTTATGAGAACAATGAAACCCAAAAAAGAAAACAAGAAGTCAGCATCCCTCTCCTCCCTTTGCCATCATCCAATCTGCACAGATCAGTGCATAATATGAGCTGTGACAGGCTCTCAGCCACTTATTGCTATTCTCCTATTCAGTGCAAAGTCAGCTGGCTCAGTTTAAACAGCCTTCCACTGGTGTTTTCAGCTATAATGTTCTCCTTGCACTGCAGTAGATGAGGATCACTCACAACACAGGCTCCTTCCCTTCTGCTGGCCCTCCTGTGGGGTAGGCAACCCCTACACAGGTGTGGTACTAAAGAAGCTGAGGTTAGTAGCATCTTATACCTCTGCAGCTGAAACCACAGGGATTATCTGAACACAGGCTAAATTGTTATATGAAGTGTCCCTCAGAACAGCAGCTGCTCCTGCAGCTAGGATCACTTGTGAAAATTTAAAGCTATGATGGTACAGACAGCATTGGAATACTGCAGGGCAGAATTACTTCCAATAAGGAAAGTTCTGGCAACTTGCACCCAAAGTAAAGGCATGGGCGTTTTGTTTGAATGGGTATAGCTGCTTAAGAAGGGAGGCTTATAGTCTGTGGCTTAGCTTGCTCTCTCTCTGCTAACACAAAACTCTGTTAAAAAGGATCTTGCTCCTTTTTTCCTGATTGGATTTATTAGCTCTACCCCTTCAAGATGTACTTGAGCAATTGAAAGCTCAATTTGTATTGATATTGTATCATTGAGTAATGACCGTTACATGCTGTCTAGGGGTGGGCTGTTAAGAGACCTCTATCTAAAGACCTAAGAGGTTAAGTTTTAGAGATAGATGTATGTATATTTTATTAACTTCATCTTTGTACCAGTGAAGTTGTGTTGAATAATTGGTAGATAGAGAAGCAGCTTTGTTACCGTTTGATGAGAGAGGGAAGAAAAATACACTGTTTCTATGCAAGTACAGGAGAAGTATCTTTCATTCCTCATCACAAATTGCCTTTCTCTCTAGTCAGCAGCTACTTGTGTCTGTGCACTGAAGTTTGTAGTCATCTGCCATGAAAGACTAGAAGAAAGGATTTGACCTGAAAGGCCAGGCATTCCCACAGAGAGAACTCACTTTCTAAGCTTTGCTGGGGTTATCTTGGTTAGCTGCAAATACTTAATCTTGGACTACACATGCTGCTTCTTTTACTGTCATTGCTCTTAGGTTCCAATTAAAAGGCAAACACAGGAAAATAAATTATATCTCTGGGCTATATGCAGATTTCTTCATGGGGACTTCTCAAGCCACAATTCTTTAAAGAAGTGAGAGCCACATGCAAAAACACAGACAGATCCTATTCAGAAAACAGTCCAAGGCAATAACCCAGACTGAAGATGCTCACAGAATGCATGGTAGTAGGCAGACAGTTATGGCCTTACTGAGATCAAGAGGAAGGACATCTGGGTTCAGTCAAGATCTGATGGGGTATTTCCCTAGGCTTTGCAAAATAATTTTTGTAACACTTGAATCTGATCTTTCTAAAATCTCTCTCCTTTTGTAGGTCTTGTTTTCTGGATTGAAAGTTGTTTTGCATGAGGACAGTTTCTTAATGTACTATTATTATAGGTACTATTCTTCTAGGTACTATTCTTCATGTACTATCTCTAGCCCTCAAGGGCTCATTTCTTTTGAAATACAAATAATAATTATAAAGAGAATCTGGACTACTTGGAAAAGGAATGCTCTACTTGTCTGGTGAATGCTCTGGATATTTACCTGTTTCTCTGGCTACTGGTGATTAGGGTCACAGGGAAGAAAGACAAGGAAAACTACAAGAGAAAGAATGGAATATGTCTAGAAAGAAGGTTACACTGAAAGAGAAACAGGGATGTGGATGATGAGACTGGTGTTTCAGGAGGGCAGAACTAAGTACAGAGTGAAAAAAGGTCTAAAAAGAGATAGGACAGAAAGAAAGCAAAGAAAAATACGAAGGTCAGAAAAGAACTAGGAAAGGAGGAAGAATAAGTAAGAAGACTAGGAAAGCAGTAAGATTTAAGACAAAAAATTTGGGGAAAACAATGTACAGTGAAAGGGACAAAAAGTAAAATGATAGCAGGGAAATACAATGCAATAGCATTCCAGCGCATATGCATCCAGTGGATGTAGAGGTACAGAAAGCCAGTGTGGTCACTAATGAACATTTTGATTCTGTAGAGTAATCATTAAATACCCGTGTACTCACTTGTGTGACTATTTCAGGCTAGAAACTACCTTATCACGGAAAAAACAGCAGTCTTCATTGAAGTATTTGCCTCAGACATTTTCTGATTAGAGTATTTTAGCATTAAAAAGAAAGAAGAATAGATGGAATATTGCAAAATTGGAGGAGAAAGAGCAAGAGAAAGGAACTAAAAGAAAACCCAGGTTTAAAACTACTGTTGACATCTTGGATAATTTTACTGGCAAGGTCATTCAGTCTGCCATATTTCATCAGCCTCCCCTACCTCTTGGCTTTTCCAGGGTGCGTTTACAATGTCCACCTTGTTCCATTCTTCAGCAATGATTATTGAACATTATTATTATGATCAAGATAAATAAAGACCTCCATCAATGTATTTTGTATACTGTTTAGAATAATTCAGGTGCTGACTCCTAACTACTCATTTCACTGGAATAAAGAATTATAATCAATGTAGTGTTAGAAATTGCTGGTATCCTTCCTTCCAAAACTGAACATACTCCCCTTTGGTATTAATCTACTAAATGATAGTAAAACAGTCATTTGCCAAATGTCCTATGAGGCTGCTGTGTTCAGATGACTGCTTTTAATTAGACTTGTATAAATAGCACTGACCCCACCTTTGTCATCTGGTTTCTGAATTAAGACTTGTTCTAGTTTTATGTCATGTTTTATATTTAACCATACTTCGCATCATCATGAGCCTCAGAAAAGATGTCTATATTATTTACTACTAATTCAAACTGATTCTGGAGGTTTAACAGTCCTCTGTGTTGAGTACTAAGGCTGTAAGTGCAGATTCTTTACCTGGGACTGTCTCTATCTAGGTAACCTAGCTATTTAGAATCTTTAGATTGATAATCAGCTGATAATACTGCTTATTTATTCAGTAATGTGCAGGCCAGAGTTTGCGTCCTGTATGGAACCAGAAATAATTAGTAGCAAGTTTCTAGACTGCTGTTGGTTAAGGACAGTCTTAAAATGCAAGGACTGATGACTACTGTTTCATGACCTTTCTAACCTAATTTATTTCTTGATTCTATGATAAAAGTGGTGATATTATTTGGCAAAGATTCTTTGATCATTTCCATCTCTTACATGAGACAAGGATGTGCTTCTGAGGTCACAGATGCAAAAAGGGCGGAAAACTAAACCTATTTTAACTGCTCATGAAATAGGAGACTCCAGTCAGCTTTCATTATCCATGATGACACCTATTTTTCCCCCCTCAGCAATGATTTCCCAACTAGACTACATCAGGACAGAAGACTCTAGGCTTGTCTTAAACTGACTTCCAGATATCTGCCATTTAAACTATGAATAAGGATAAAGCACATCTGCTTTTCTGAAAAGTAAGGCATGGGAAATGCATGTTGTGTAGTGCAAGAAACTTGTATAGGATTGCTCCTTCATTTGTCGCACATTTTTAGAAGTTGCTTGGTTTATGAGGCAGGAATTTTAAGAAGAGAAAGGAAAGTCTCACAGTTAAAACAGTCACATGCTGAAATCCGGACTTAGGTTTTATTTTCATCTTTCCTGTTCAATTCTGATGTGTTGCTTAGCAAGTGAC
This sequence comes from Neopsephotus bourkii, assembly GCF_033783945.1. NCBI lineage: Eukaryota > Metazoa > Chordata > Aves > Psittaciformes > Psittacidae > Neopsephotus > Neopsephotus bourkii. The sequence continues at coordinate 352,521 of NW_026901264.1, read as the reverse complement.
TTCAAATCCAAGTGGGGTTTTCAGATGAAGTCATTAACAGTTTGTTCCTTGTTCCCAGGTTGCCCAGCATGAGACTCTTTTTCCTGATTGGCAGGATTGTAAAATGCTCACAACTATAGCTGCAGTCAGTCAGAGATGTGCTCTCAGCTTACAAAATGAGAACAACTACTAAATACTCTGAAAACTTAGGTGCTGTATCTCAGGTAGTATGATTGATGTTAGTGGCTGTGTTTAATTTGAACTCCTCTGTGGCTCAGTTTCTGGTCCACAAGGAAGAAGATAATGACAGCCTTCACCTCACCTGGGTTTTGAGCAGAGAAATTCATTAATGTTTGTGAAGCACGTAGATGCTAGTCATGAGCACCACAGAAAAGTCCATGAGGAAACGAACAGTTGTGTATTCAGAGCAGGGTTTGAATGCAATGCAGTAGAATAAAGAATAAGAGCACATACTGGAAAATAGGAAGAAAATCACATCTTAAAGAGCTGTTCGTTAAGTACGTCCTACCAATTCAGAACACTGAATGAGACAACACTTCTCTGTAAATAAAAGCATGTGATCATGGGATTAAGACCTGTGTCATAATGCATTTATACTGGGGGTCAAACTAAATTTTCAGGCACTGCCTTAATTCTGTTATTTCCTAATTGTCACTGCTTGTCCCTCACACTTGGATAGAATTATTCAAATTGTGCACATAACAACATCATTTTGATGAATACATTAACGTCTATACATATTCACTCACAGACACAATCACAGAGCACATCCATTCACTAAATAATCACTACTAAAGATAAATTCAAGGTCTTTCTTTATTCCTTCTTTCTGTCCCTTTCTGTTTTTTCACTTTCTTGCTAGCCCATGTCAGCATCCAACCTACTTCATAACTGTAAATGTGAAAGTTATGTCTAATAACTTAGTATCTATGTATAAATTTGGAAGGGTAAATAGTTAAGAATATGACTAGACAAAAGACTGATTCTTGCAAGTAAGAAATACATTTCTTCAGACAGATTTGCATGCCAGTATTCCAAAATATTAACCTGGCAGTCCCATATTTGTCCCTTATGTATTCAATTCAGTGGTTTTTATGATGGAGCCAGGGGAGGATTTTCAAATGTAAAGGATATGACAGGTACAGAAATAAGATGTGATTTTTCTTTAAAATAGGTCTGGGTACTCCATGGTCTGCCCAATATCTCAAGAAAGCCAAGGACTTATGACAAGTTTTAAGATGAGCAACCAAAATTACCTCACTGCTGTTCTGATACCTGTTAGAGGGCAGCTTTTCAGCATGTGTTTTGTCATGTTCACTTCAGGTCTTCATCAGAACCAGAAAGTGCAACTTTGCTATGAAGTGCCTAAGTTTTTACAAGCAAGAGCTATTCATTGAATGCAGATCTGAACATATACATAGAAAGCTGTGGAAAATACATTCAAGTAATAAACAGGGATCACACACACAAAGAATCAATTTGCTATTGATTTAACACAGAACCTCAAATGGTGCATAGGAAGGATGTAGGGTATGTAGGGTCTGTATAGAGCTTAAGGATGCAAACAAAGGTTGCAGAATAGATAATTTGAAGGTGATACTAAATGGCCAGTCTTTATATAGAGAGTGAAAATGATAGCTGATGTTCCAATACCACTGAACGTAAGTTTACTGACCAAACAGCTCATTTCACTAGAAATATGAATCCTCTCATGACGGTTTACAGAAGAAACAGTCCCTGGGACTAGGCAAACCTAGGAGAGACAGATTCAGGGGCAAACAGTGCAGTGCTGGTTTAATTTTGAGACTGATACAGTGGAAGTGATGTAAAATAAATGTCAAGGTGTGATGAGTTCATCAGAAAGAATAAAATTAGAGAGTGCTGATTATGTAAACAACATACTATCTCCTGAACAGAAAAATTAATTCCACAGAATTAATTTTAAACAAATGCTTCTCTTTCTCTTACTGATTTTTCCTGACATTTATAGCCAAGGGATATGTTGCTGAAATTTAATTCTCTGCTACACATGTGACCAACCTCACTTTTGTACATGGAGTATTGCCCTTGCATTCAGACAGGTAATGTTTGGGTTTGTTTCTTGTTCAGGATGCACTCTATAATAAATTTGTACATGAACCTCAAGTAAGGAAAGCTGATTAGATGCTGATACCTGCTTTAGAGAAGACCTAGTGCACCATTTAACTCTAGGAAGCACAGACTTAAGTGGAGTATTCCTTTTTCTTTTCAGCATCGCTATTCAGGACACAGGTGGAAAAAAAGAAGACCTTAGACAATAACTCATTTGGAAAGGCAAGAAATAATTTAGAGGTGGATGTGAATTGCAAGGAGGAGTAATGTGTTACTGTATGTACCATGCCTCTGTATCTGAAGAAATAACAGGACTTGATCAATGATAACTTGTGTAGAGGAGGGATGTGAGATGATGAAGGACCAGCAAAGGTGTCCCTAAGAGAATAATGATCTCCTACCCCATGGTCCACACCGCCCTACCCCGCAGGTTAAGTTTGGATTGATGAGAGCTCTGTCTTAGGCAGTCAGTAATAATTTAGCGTGCTAGGCCATGCACAAACGTTACTGCCGACAGCTTCATTACAGCAGGCTCATCCTTCACTTACTGCAGACCTTCTTCCATTACACTGAGGATGAATGAGGGAATGACCCAGACCCTATATGTCTGCAATATTATCTGCTTCATTATTGTTTCCTGTCCTGTGTTCAATTCTACAGTTGAACCTTTAAATTGTATATCAAAGATCCAGAAACACCTTTAGAACAACTTTAGTACCTTCATCTGCATGTACTTACATTTTTACTGCATGTACTCCAAAAGATACACTGTCAGAAATGGAAAGAGGGGCTCTAACATATGCTGAACATGCAGTCTTTTTTGACATCTTCTAAGAAGTTATTTCCAAAGCATGCTGCATCACCACAGAATCATCTTCTTAGTGGCATGGTATGAACCATCTTTCTCTAAAACTGAGCTTCTAACCACTTTTCTAATACATTTTCAATAGAATTAATATGTTCCTGTAAAGTGCTAGATAAATCCAGATTATTAGTCACCCTCCTTAATCCTCTGTAGGGATGTCATATGTATGCCACTGGATGCAGCAAGGATGTAGTCAGCTCTGGGAATTGTTTCAGAGCAAGTGACTCAAAGAAAAAGGGAATTCACATCTTCTGAGAAAAAAAAGTAGCACAAAAAAAGCAAGGGGTTGCTAAGATGCTATGTGCATGCAAGGGCTGCAGGAACAGAGAATGAATAAGAAAGGAATACACAAGCCAATGCTTCATTGAACTAAATGCAAGAAATAAGACAAAATGAAAGTTTAAATGATCTTAGACTGGAACTTCTTGTGATAGCTTGCGTGAGGGCAGATGTATTTGTTTCTGCTGGTGAAAGAGGTTTGACTGACTAATGCTACAGGCCTGACTGAATAGTTTGTGTGCTCCTGCAAGCTCTGTAAAATCATTGTTTCTGACAGGGTTTGCCTCTGGTTGTGATCATCCCACTCAGAAGATCAATGCAACAACTGAGATTCTTCCTGGATCTAAGTCCAGGAATTTCTAAGTCACATGTGAACTTATTCATTCAGTTACATGAAAAAGACCAAGATGCTCTACAAAAAAACCACTAGACCCCATGATAATAATCAGAACATTGAATGTATGTAAATGTTGTATCTTAGATAGGGAAAGACTATAATTCCCTATTCAACTTCTTCAAGTCATTTGTGACCCTATGTTTTCAACATACTCTCCCAGTCTTTCTTTTTTACGAGGCTCTGTTCTTTTAAGACCAGACGACAGATCATCTCAAAATATTTCTGAAAAGAAAAAAAAAAAAAAGCCAGAACAGAAAGCCTTCCTATTCTGTCCCAAAGACCCATCAATGGCAAGAGACTGGACACACACACAGATGGAGTAAAATGCAAAGAGACCACTAGCTGGGTATAAAGTGATCACACATTAACAGCCCATGATTATCAAAAGTTATAAACATGTTGGCAAACAATAGCTTTGAAGAAATACTTGTATGAAGATAATTAAGTAGCTTTGCAAATGTTCATGTGAGGATTCTCAGGTCTCTAATCTCTCTGTTCCATGTCTCATAGTAAACAACATATAAACATTCTCTGTAACAAGGGGATCTAGAAGACAAAAACCCAACAACTTCCTAATTTATTTATTGTAAAAAGACAGGTCTTATAAACCCTCCCCCACATAGGTATATTATGCATGATGACTTCTCTGCCAGGTGCAGAAGTGGCAAATTTCATTAGCCATCTGGACAGCTTCCCAGAGCATGCTGTTGTGGAGCTATTGGTTTATATTCATGCGGGTAACAACAGCACTGGGAGAAGTAACAGCAGGGCTAGGTGGGAAAACTGCAGCTATGAATGAGACTGTTGGCATAAGATTCCTTTCAGGTACTTGGTGGAAGGGTAATAATTACTGACACACTAGAAAAGCAGAGCAAATTAGAGCCTGGTGCTTCACACCGAGGAAAGCAGAGGGACAAAAAGGCTGTATGATGGTGTATGTGGTCAGTACAAGTTAACTGTAAAACCTAAAATCATTAAATCTGTACAACAGAAATTCTTCATACTAAAAGTTCATATTTAATTGGAAAGAACATTATGTGATGTCTTGACTACACAGTCAGGAGGGGAATGATCCTGTACAACAGTGTGAGTCATAAGAAAGACTGCAAAGGCTGAAAATGGAGCAGTAATAAGACTTTCCCTTCCCCATGAATGTTAGCTAAGTGTCAAGGTAAGGCATTGTGCAAATATTGCATTCTTGGAAATTGCTGATGAGTGTCCCTTGAGGCAACTGTTTTCAACAGGAAGAAGAGCAGCCCCATGTATTCAAATTCAGCAACCTTATAGAAGTGAAAAAAATTACTACAGGAAAATTGAACTTCAAAATGGGAACTATGTGAGAAAAGGGGAGCAATCAAAAGAGTAAAATACCTTCAAGTATATTTAAATATATTGCAGCCTCAAAATAAATATTTACCCCAACCAAAAAACAGTCTAAATGACCAAGAAGTTGGAGTGTGGTTAACAACAGAGAGAAAGAGGCAATTATAAGTAAAATAACATCCTTGAAAAAGGATCTCAGCAAAGTTGTATCCAAAGGTGCAGAACAGAAAACACATGCAGTTTCTGATATGTGCAATGTAAAACCATAATCAGCTATGTCAAAACTGATTCTGAGAAGTAAGCTGAGAAAGCCATGGAAATTGTTAGTAAAGTCTGCTTAAACCACATGAAAACCAAGCATTCCTCCCCTGTCTGTAGGGCTGACAGATGGCTCAGCTATGGATGAAGCACTAGAGGATGCTGTGGTTGTAGCAGAAAGGCTCGGAGAACTGCTTACATGAGTGTAACCGCATGGGAGATAGAGAGGTCACCACAGTGAAGCCTTTACTCACAGGGAACTAGTCTTACGAACTCTCTCAAAGTGAAGTGTCAGCAGAAGAGGTTGCAGAACAGATCAATAAACTTATACTAACAGACTCTGTAAGAAACAGATGGCATTAACCCAAGAGTTTTCAAAGTTGCTGCTGAACTGCTAACTGTTCTGGGGGAACTACTGAATAAATTAGTCTTTATAGCAGGGAAAGAGCAGGTAGCAAACCCAATGCCCATTTGTAAAAAGACCCCATGGGGTGTGTGCAGGTTGTGAAACTACAATCTGATAAGTGATTTTCTCATCAAGCAAATTGACTGAAGCTGTGATAAATAACAGGCATGGACAAATGTGACATTCTCAGGCAAGGGTCGGTAAAGCTTTTCTTTAAAAAAAACAGCCAGTAAACTATGCTTCACAAATCCAACTGAAATCTTTGGGTATGTGTCATCCTTTCCATACAGTGCATTTTGACTTCCAGGAAGATTCTGATGATGCTCTGTCCAAAAAGTCTGTTGTCTTAAAAGAACAGAGCCTCATAAGAAGAAAGACTGCGAGATCATGTAGAAAATATAAGGTCACAAATGACTTGGAGAAGGTGAATAGGGCATGATTATGCACTGATTTTTATAACACCAGAAACAGAGAATACAAAGTGAAATAGCTTAACAAGCTTGAAATAAAAGAAAGCAACTGTTTAACCAATGTGTAATTAAACTATTGGATTAAGTCACAGAATGAAGACACCAAAATCATTACAGGGTTTAAAATGTGGCTGGAAAAAACTGATAAAGAGTAGGCACACCACAAGCTACATATCTAAAATGTGGATTTAATCACAGAGTTGCTCTTTGTCTATATGGCATGAGCTAGGAAGGTATCTTCTTACATCCTTCTCATACTCTTTCCATAAGCATCTCCTTCTGGTCAGTATCAGAGAAAGGATACTGTCAACTGCTGTTATTCTGATGTCTTTTTAAATACTGTAAAATGGCACTATGGAAAAGAAGCTTTATAAGGTGCACTTTATGTCATAATATTAAATATTGTATGGCTAAAAAGCAGAGAAATTGACTGGAATGACATAAAGAGAAACTACCACTAGTTTTTGGCTTAGCTTGTGTTAAAGATTGAGAAATATGTTAATTAATACCAGATAACAGATAGAAATAGATTTAGTATCAGTATCTTAAAAGACGTGGTGAAGATTTGTCTGAAAGAACAGTCATGAAACTAGGATATCAGATTGGATTTGAGCTACCAAAATCCTGGCTGATTCTCCAGGTTTCTCTGTTTCCTATCTGCAAAACTGTGTGACCTCCCACAGTAACTCCTGACTTCCATAGTGTTGTAAGCATAAAGTACCTAATGTTTCAAGGCAGCCAGAAAATGTGTTTGAGAAGGCTTCCAGCAAGTTGCAGTGTCATTAATCTTTGCAATTTGTTTACAAGCCTCGAGCCAGTTTTCAGTCCATGCAACGAAGGCTCACATCCAAGCCTGTATCTGAATTAATTCTTGTAAGACCTTGCGAGGCATTGAATCAATATCATGCTTACTGTTTAACTTACTCATTGAAGACTATTTTACATTAATATAGCTCTGCTCAAGCTGAATGGTCCTGAGGTGCTTCGAAAACGATGTTAATACAACTGCAGCACTAAAATGCTGCACTAGCAGAAAGTATATAGATAGGGGAAAATTACAGCCAAGGACAACAGGGCATTCCACTTCTGTTGTAAGAAACTGTTTTGAAATCTTTGCTGCGTACAGACTGCAGTTCCTAGAACAGTCTGTTATTGGTAACACTACTGGCAAAGCAAGAGAGAAACTGAAATATCATGGGGTACTCAGGAATCATGTGCCTTTCCTACTCCCATGGTATCACATGTTCTTCTGCTCTCTTCTGTACTTTTGGATGTGATGAAGGTTATGCAGATCTGAAAGACACATCATCCCCAGATGTCTGTCTCAGTTTTGTGGAGGTTAGATTTGCTTCAGAATCTCTCCCTTGCTGCAAAGCTTTGGGGAATGGTTTAGTTTTCATTTAAAAAGGGGCTGGTTCTTCTGCCAAGTATGAAGCTGTGCTGCTGGAAGGCATGAGTTGTGTCTCTCATCAGGTTCAATGCCTCACTGCAAGTGTGATAGTGAGATCTGGGATTTTTCCAATCATTTCCAATCAGATTTCAGGGTTCTTTCCATGCTGCTGTAACCTGTTCAAGTACTGTAGGTAAGTATCTGGTGTTTGATTTTCTACCTCCCATAAGCTGGGACTGAGAGCAGCTGCCCTCTTCTCTGCATTTTCCCCTTGAAGGGTCTTGGACCAAACTGCAGTGTTTATCTCCTTTTTGAGACATTCACAGTCAGGCAGCTGGAAGAAATAAAGCAGCTGGAGATACAGTACAGCATACAGTGGGGAGGTAGGACTAGGGAAGCAATAGATCAGGTATGTATCTTGTCTCTGTTGAGCATTTTATCACTTCTGGGATGAGATTAGTGACAGAGTGAAACTCACCATTATAAATCCTCCTGGGCAAGCAGAGAAGATCCAGATCCTCAGGGTCACACTCGTAGAGTCTTCACTCTCACAGCCCAGGCTCCAGGGTTGCATGGAGAAGGGATCCCCAGGTCATTGCTGAATTGTACATCCATGGTTCTCCATTGAAAAGTACCACTGTGGTGGTGAGTGGATGTGAGAAGAGCAGGAGTGAAGGCTGTTTTAGAATGTGAGTTCTTTGCCTCAGTCTTTGCTTCCCTGCTGCTGTTGGGTAGATGGCACTTATTTACCATTTAACTGAGACAAACTTTGGTATCCCTGGGCTAACTGCACCAGTGTTACTCAATGTATTATGTTCTTTGATGGCTCTGCTACTAAGACTTCCGTGTCTACTTAGATTTCACGTGCCAGTTTTCTTCTCTATGTCATTTCCTACCTTCTGGGAAAAATCTTTCTCTCCCTTTGACAGTGGATTTACACAGCTGACCAGTGGGGGGGGGGGCAATGCTACTGTCTCTCTTCCTCCATTGCTTCTAGAGGCACTTGCAAAATTTGGTCTGATTTCAAAGAGGCCAAAAAAATCTCAGCCTGATTTTTCTAACGTCATAAAGAATTTTTTTAGGTCTTGAAGTCAAGGATGGCTACACATGACTATATTTTTTGGATGGCCATACATGACTGTCTTTTTCCATGGTTTTAAGACAGATACAAAAGCTTGGTTATGAACATGCAATGCCATTAAAAGTAATTTGCTGCTTCATGGGTTGTTGGAGTTTGCCTGGGAAAAAGCAGCAAGCTGAGCTTTTTAGGATTTCTTTTTTTAAATATATAATTAGAAGAGATTTTTATTAAGATAGAGCTTGAATAATTTTCCTGACAATAAATGTGACAGCACATGAAATCCTGAGAATTGCAATGCAAGCAGAAGCAAGATGTGAATTTTAAGTAGGAATGCCCCATTTTTCTGGCCCCCACCAAATCTTTGCTGCCCATAAAAAACCTGCCAACTCAAGAGGCTTACATTGACATTAGGAGAAAAGAAAAATAGCTGTAATGACTCATGATGGATAGTTATCATTAGCTCCTAAGAAAAAAAGGATGTAACATAATTTAGCAAAAGCTGCTTTTCCAAGCTACGTTCATTTTGCTATTGCCAGAACTTAACACTGGTAATAAACTCCATGAGGCACAGATCATGTTTTTATTCTGTGCTTACAGTGTCCAGCACAATGAGGTCCTTATCCACATCAGGATGTCTTTGATCCTACCAAACTATAAATAAAATTAATTATAAACTACTGCCTTTCCTTCTCCAGTTCCTTTGACCCAAGCATAATGAACATGGTGTTCCTACTTCATTCCCAAAGTGCCCCTGTGAGAGCCTCTGAAAAACAATACATTGGTTTTACTGAAATTTTTATTGGGATTTTTTTATTAATTTCACCTTTTGTTGTTACTTTTTAATGCAGATGCGTTTCCTCTACATTTCCTTTCTCTTTCTAAGGAGAATATGAAGCAGTTGGAGGAGAAGTGGGATGGGTAGAAAAAGAATGAAAATAAGGATTCGTCAGAGCTCTCACTCAGAAGTGGAAAACCAGTGATGGTTGTGTTACCTTCAGGTTATTCTTTGCCTGAGTTACTCTAATACTGGGCTGTCCATCTTGCATAGGAAGGGTCACTGTCTAGCAAGGACACAGGTTGAGATCTGATCTGTTCTAGTCACAAATTAGCATCTTAATTTATGTAGACGTTGTGACTAGACCTGGATGACATTGAGCCTTAGTCACCTCTGTGCACATGAACAGTTGTTGCTTGTGCACCTCTCTCTTTAAATCAACTGATCAACCTATTTGTTTCATGATGTATTTTCAATACATATGGCTCTCAGCAGGTACTGTCTCATCTATAGGATTTGGGAAACCCTTCAGATTTCTGGATCTAGGTACGTGTTCTGGCCATGTTCAGACTCCATATGACACCTGGGGTGCACTTTATTCTTTTTACTTCCTTCGATTCTTCTTCCCCTGGAAAGGAATCCCTGTCACAGAAGTCACTCTGTTCCACTCACTGAACTGGATGATAAAGCTTTTGTGTAAATATAGCTACACATGTACATGGATGCTTCTGTTTTTTGTATTATACAGAAAACTCATAACTAGAGCATAAAACACAGGTAATGTTTAGATTGAATGTGAAACAATTCCACATAAAATTAAAAGCAAATCACTTTTCCCCACAATTTGGCTTAAAAAGAAATTAACTTAATTGAATATGGACAGCTCTATTTTGTAAAAATATTACAGCCAAAGGTAATTTGTTTTTGGAAAATATTTTAGTCAACCATTTCAATTTCAATGAAATTGCTTGCAAGAAAATTAAATACATTTTCTGTTAAATGCAATAATGGATTCCATTGTCTGCATTGCTCAGGCAGAACTGCAATATAATTGTGTTTAATACAATTAAAAAAATCTTTTATTAAATGTAATAATGCAGTCTATTGCCTACACTACTCAGGCAGAACTATAATACAATTAAGGTCTTGTATCTAAGTCACTCAGAAAATACATGTGCCTTATTATATCCTCATTCTGAGCATTACATCCTCACAGATCTCCAGGGTAGTATGCCTGTCTTGTTTGTCCTCATTCTAGTGAAACCCTGGTGCTACCAGCTGCTCACAAACTTGCACACAGTAAATTTGGGCTTTTATCCCAAATCAGCAAGCTTTTCAAAGCCATTCTCTTAAGTTTTTACCATCTCTCATGCCATTTTGCACGGGATATTATATAATATCCATATATATCCCTATATATACACATAGGGGTATTATATAATATCCATATAATAGCAGTAACAAAAACAAGCAACAAAAAAAGGAGGAAGAGGCCAATTAAAAGCAAGGGTCTTCCTCCTACATCTGTTGTCCCACCCAGAACCCCTTTGCAGTTCTGCAGGGGGCTAACGAGGAAATACCTCACCACATGAACAACCTGCTGATCTACTGGTGAAGAAGATCACTACTGATGCTGCCAGGAAAAAGTGCTGGGTCATAGTAGTAGGAGATTCTGCTTTGCACAGGGGCACCCATCTGTTGGCCTGATCCAGTCTCAAGGGAGGTGTGTTGCCTACCAGGGACACGGATCAGGGATGTGGCAGAGAGGCTGCCTGCTCTAGTAAGCTCCACGGATAATTACCCACTTCCGGTGATACATGTGGGTGCTAGGGATATAGATAGTAGCAGCCTGGAGAACATTAAGAAGGACTACAGATCGCTGGGAGAGGTGTTTAGGAGCTCTGGAGCTCAGATTGTCTTTTCATCAGTTCTCCAGGATAAAGGGGGGGACCTTAAAAAGACTAGGAGGATTGGCCAGGTTAATAAATGGTTAGAACAGTGGTGCCATAATCAGGGGTTTGGGTCTTTAGAACATGGGACTTGATTTGGGAGGCCAGGTCTACTGGGGGCTAGTGGAGGCTTGGTAACCAGTCAAGAAAGCTTTAAACTTGGTATGTTGGGGGAGGGGGGCGTCATTCCATCCCAACACACCCAGCCAGTTGCCAGCACCTATAAAGAATGCTCGGAGCAATGTAGAGATATTTCAGAAGCCCCAGCCAATGGGCTGGCTTCATTTGGAGCTTGGCTCAGATGCCTCTATACAAACACCTGTAGTATGGGTAACAAGAGGAATTAGAGATGTGTGCACATCTACGAGGATATGATTTCATTGGTATTACAGAAACATTGTGGGATGGCTCCTATGACTGGAGTGTTGGAATGGAAGGTTACAGGCCTGGCAGGCAGGGAGGGGGAGTTGCTATTTATGTCAGTGATAAGGTGGAAAGTATGGAACTCTGTCTGGGGACAGGTGAGCAGTCAACAGAGAGTTTGTGGGTTAAAGGGAGAACAGCTCTGGGAGACATTACTGTGGGCATCTGTTATAGACTGCCTGATCAAGCGGAAGCCATCTATGGACAGATAGGAACAGCCTCATGCTCGCAGGCCCTTGTCTTTCTGGGGAACTTCAACCAACCTGATATCTGTTGGAGGGACAGTACGGCCTGGCACAAGCAATCCAGGAGGTTCCTTGATTGTGTGGAAGACAATTTCCTTCTGCAAGTAATAGAGGAGCCGACAAGGAGAGGTGCCATGCTTGACCTCATGCTCACCAACAGGGAAGGGCTCTTTGGAAGTGAGATGCTTCAGGGCAGCCTTGGTTGTAGCAATCATGAGGTGGTTGAGATTGAGATCCTCAGGACAGTGATAAGAGAGTGCAGCAAGCTCACTGCCCTAGATTTCAAGAGAGCAGACTTTGGACTCTTCAGGAACCTGCTTAGTAAGGTTCCATGAGATATAGCCCTAGAGGGCAGGGGGGCCCAAGACTGTTGGTTGATATTCAAGGATCATCTGCTACAAACTCAGGAGTGTTGCACCCCACCTAGAAGGAAGTGCAGCAGGAGGGCCAGGAGACCTCCTTGGATGGATAAGGAGCTGCTGAGAAAAATTCAAATAAAAAAAGAGGCTTATAGAAGGTGGAAGCAAGGACAGGCGGCCTGGGAAGAATACAGGGATGTTGTCTGGGAAGCTAGGGACCAGGTTAGGAAAGCTAAGGCCCACTTAGAATTAAACTTGGCTGGGGATGTGAAAGATAACAGGAAGGGATTCTACAGGTATACTGGAAATAAAAGACAGACTAGGGACAACCTGGGCCCCCTCCAGAAGCTGTCAGAAGAACTGGCTACCCTGGATTTGGAGAAGGCTGAGGTTCTGAATGACTCCTTTGCCTCAGTCTTCACTGGCAAAGGCTCTGACCACAGCACACAAGTCTTGGAATGCAGACACAGGGACTGTGAGAATGAAGACCTTGGGCCCACTGTAGGAGAGGATCTGGTTTGAGACCATCTTAAGAAGCTGAATACGCACAATTCCGTGGGACCTGATGAAATCCATCCGTGGGTCCTGAATACGCTGGTGAATGAGGTTGCTAAGCCACTGGCCATCATATTTGAAAAATCATGGCAGTCAGGTGAAGCTCCCGACCACTGGAAAAAGGGAAATATAACCCCCATTTTCAAGAAGGGAAAATGGATGACCCAGGGAATTACAGACCAGTCAGTCTCACCTCTGTGCCTGGCAAAATCTTGGAGCAGATTCTCCTGGAAGGCATGCTAGGGACATGAAAATCAACAAGGTGCTTGGTGACAGCCAGACCTTATACTGACTTTAATAAGTAACTTACTCTTCTTGAGAAACAATATATGTTGAAAATTGCAGTAGAGTCACTGGGGTTTACAACAAAAACAGAAACTTGAAGAAAAAGGAGAATGGAGAGAAAAAATGGTGAAAAGAAACAAATATGATTTTGGTAACAGGGTCTGCCTAACTGAGCAAAAAAATTATTTATGCTTTATTAAGGGAATACAATTAGTAAGCTTTGTTTCTCCTCAAAAGACCAGGAGAAAGTATGGAAAGCTGAGGAATCTACAAAAGTGGTTAAAGATGGTGGAGACAAAGAGTTGTGAAACAAACAGGTAGTATAAATACAAGTCAGAAAATGCCTGGAAAATTTCTTGATGTGGCTCAGAAGCCTCCTGATCAATCATGGTGACCCACTTGGCATCGTTTCTTCTAGAAGGAGAACTAACTCTTGTACTAAAGGGCAGATCTGCTAAAACTGTTCTTTTATTTAACTTCAACTGATCATCTAAATTGTATTTTTATTGTTCTTCCTGTTGAGACCACATTTCTCTAAGTCCCATCGAACCTGGCCTTGAACATCTCCAGGGAAGTGCTAACACAATGAAATACAAAGCACTGCCATGCAGTTCATTGTGTTAGCTTCCAGCACAACTGTGACTAACTATGGAAACTTAAATTTTAATATCTTGAGTAACATTTTGTCAATCGATAGGATTATTTTAGTAGCTCTGAGGAATGGGTGGTGAAGAAAGCCTAAACAGAAGGAAGAAATTTTGGTTCCAGGCATTTACTTCCTTGGTTTTTACTCCACAACTCCACACTTTTCACTGACCTCTTCTATTACTGATATCTACCTTTAGATAAACAGCTTTTTTTGGGGGGTATAAGTGGGGGTTTGTTAAGTTGGGGTACAGAAATATGCCAGAAGAAAGTACTTCTGCATGTACATGGATTATGACTATTTCAATTTATAAATAACATAATGCCTGGTGCAAATATGTATTAAGAGTTGTAAAAATATTTATTTGGGTAACTCAGAAATATGCTGATGAGAAGCTTAATGCTTCAGCAGTGTCTATGGTAGAGCGGGCTTCTACTGCACAGTAGGTACCTGTCTGCCACCAGGTCCATTTTAGCATTTCAATTTCAATTTAACACTCGGATCTTGTCCCATTGGAGGTAATTACATTTCTTTTCATTACAATAATGCCTGGAGATTTCAATCAAAATTAGAAAGCTTTTGCCAGGTAGTAGAAAAACGTATGACAGGGCATAATTCTAGCCCTGAGAAGTTTCCAATTTAAACAGACAGGGTGTACAATGGGAGACTTACTTGCATCTACATGCATCCAAACATCAGATCTTTAATACCAGACTGTAAGTGGCTTGCCTAAATGGAAATGGGAATTGAAAATACTTTTTCTGAGCTCCTGGAAACTCTCCGAAATAAAGCCACCCCCAACAAGCCCCCTGCAATAGCTGCAGTGTGAAGAATTATTTGCAGTTTTCTAAAACTAAGTTCTGATTTGCAGCCATTATTTCTCTTGTGTTTCAGAACTGGCTCTGTACCAGCTCACTGCTGCACTCACTCTTAGGACTCACAGATGCTCCTGCTGCATTCACTTTGATAATACACCTCACCCTAGCCCTGTAACTTCCACTGCTATCCTAAAACTCCCCATATATTTTAACCTTCCATAGTATTATTAACCTTACCTAAAAATGCTCATCTTCTCCTCTTCTAGGGCTCCAAAGGACCTAACGTTGGTGTAAATAAGTCTCAGAGTGAATCAGTAATATAGATATACACCTAACCCTTAATTTCAGTATCTTTTGCACAGCTTAGTTTTAGCAGCTTCATGTACCGAAGAATTTTACAGGAATTTGAGGACTGAAGAAAGCATAAAAGGAAATAAATATTTAAAGCCAGACACATTCCCAATTAGCTAAATCACTCTAAGTGGTAGCTTCATTTCAATAGATAAGAAAAATAAAAGAATAAAAACTTCAAAGCCTTTTGCACTAGACCTTGATATGCCCTTCTGTGCATCATAAAAGCAGAATGATTTTATTGCTGATCACTCAAAAGGAGACTAAGCCCAAAGCATGTATGTGGCATGAGTGCTTCTATGTTTTTTTTTGTTTTTAAAATGGATTTGATTAAGTCTTTTGTCTTTCAATGGAACAAAACCAACAGCTAATTTGTTTACAGAATTCTTTGTATTTTTAGGATGTCTACAGGAGAAATTAACCTGATGACCTTTGTCCTACAAAGCTGTAGCTGCAAACCATGTTCTCTGAAACCTGAAGTAAATCTGAGAATCTTTGAGAGGACAGAGGTATAAAAAAATTGGCTTTATAAATAAAAAAAGTCTCACAGCAACATGGAAGTCTTTGCAGTAACATGGAAGGAATGATTGTGGTGAGGTAAAAAGGAAGAAGGCCTTTCTTTGTAATAGCTATTTATTAGCCTTGTTACTACATCATCTGAGCACAGTACGGTCAAAATATATTTATTCATCCAGGGCTACTGAAAATAGAAGCTTGATCTATTAGAGAGCTCCATGAATTGCAGAGAGTCACAGTGGAAATGCTGATACTGGAAGACCTAGGCTAGTGCAGAAACTTTTTAATAATTATTTCTTGCTCATGAATAAGCTACGCACAGCGACAGGTTAGGTGGAGAACTGATTCAGATCAGCCCTGTGGGGGTCAATGAGAAACTGAACATGAGCTGCTTCAGTGTGCACTTGAGCCCAGAAAACACACAGATGCTGGGCTGCATCAAAAGGAGCGTGACCAGCAGGTTGAAGGAGGTAATCCTGCCCATGTCATGAGACCCCACCTGCAGTGCTGTAGTTCTGGTGTCCTCAACACACAAAGGACATGGAACTGTTGGAGCAAGTCCAGAGGAGGGCCAGGAGGATGATCAGGGACTGGAGCACCTCCTGTATGAAGATAAGCTGAGAAAGTTGGGGCTGTTCAGCCTGGAGAAGAGAAACTGTGTGGAGACCTCAGAGCAGCCTCCAGTATCGGAAGGGGGCCTACAAGGACGGTGGAGAGGGACTCTTCATCAGCAGCTGTAATGATAGAACAAGGAGTGATGGGTTTAAACTTAAACAGGGAAGTTCAGCTTAGATATAATGAAGAAGTTCTTCCCTGTGAGGGTGCTGAGGCACTGGCACAGGTTGCTCAGAGAAGGTGTGGCTGCCCAGTCTCTGGCAGAGTTCAAGGCCAGGTTGGACAGGGCTTGGAGCAACCTGGTCCAGGTGGAAGGTGCCCCTGCCCATGGCCAGGGGTTGGAACTGTATGAGCTTTAAGGTCCCTTTCAACCCAAGCCAGTCTGTGATTCTGTAATAATCACAGTTACCTGTGATCATGCCATCTTTTCTCTCTCAAGGGAGAGAAGCATGTTAATATGGTTAATATGGAAAGAACTTTGAAGCCTGGAAAGGAGTACTAGGCAAGCACGGTGTTGGCAGCTGCAATGATAACGGTCACCTCTTACTAGAGTTCTGTGCAGAGCAACAGCTTACCATCACCAACACTATCTTCCAGCAGAAAGACAGCTGGAAGACAACCTGGATGCATCCTCGATCTAAACACTGGTACCTTACTGATTATGTTTTAGTGTGCCAGAGAAATATTCGTGATGTCTGCCAGACCAGAGTGATGCCTAGTGCAGAATGCCAAACATACCACCGCCTTGTGCGTTGCAAACTTAATTTCCACTTCAAGCCCAAACCTAAGAGGGGCAGCATTCCGAGGAGGAGGCTCAATGTTGATAATCTTCAAATAGCTGCAGTGAGGGACAGCTTTCAGGCTAACCTTCAAACTAGGCTTGAAGACCAACTTATAGATTCTTCTCCTGAAGCGCTTTGGCAACATATCAAAAACAGCATCCTGCAGTCCTCCGTAGAATCCATTGGGTTCTCCTCAAAGAAAAATAAAGACTGGTTTGACGACAGCAACCAGGAGGTCCAGGAATTGCTGACAAAAAAGAGATCTGCTCATCAAGCACACCTCGCTCAGCCACTCTGCCATGTAAGAAAAGCAGCCTTTCATCTTGCATGTAGCAAACTCCAACAGAAACTTAGAGACGTCCAGAACAAGTGGTGGCTCAACCTAGCAGAAAAGACGCAACTATGTGCAGATTTGGGTGACCACAGAGGATTCTATGAAGCCCTGAAGGCAGTGTATGGACCCACATTCCAGGTTCAAAGCCCCTTACTTGGTGCAGATGGCCAAACGCTTCTTACAGATAAAATCTCCATCCTGAATCGTTGGTCTGAACATTTTTAAACCCTCTTTAGTTCTAATAGTGTAGTCCAAGGTGAAGGAATCCAGCACATTCTGCAACATCGGGTGAAAAACGAATTGGATTTAGCCCCTATCATGGGAGAGACTCTTAAGGCCATACAGCAGGTGAAAACTGGCAAGGCAGCTGGGGTTGACGGAGTCCAACCTGAAATATGGAAGCATGGAGGCAAAGCACTTCACGCTAAATTTCATGAGCTAGTTGTGTGCTGTTGGGAACAAGGCAAAATACCGTCAGACTTTCATGACACAATCATCGTCACTCTGTATAAGAAAAAAGGTGTCAAGTCAGACTGCTCAAACTACTGTGGTATAACTCTGCTCTCCATTGCTGGTAAAATTCTTGCAAGAATACTATTGAACAGACTAGTACCTGCTATCGCAGAAGAACTTCTACCTGAAAGTCAGTGTGGTTTCAGGGCTAATAGAAGTACCGCAGACATGGTATTTGTTCTCAGACAATTGCAAGAAAAGTGTAGAGAACAGAATAAGGGGTTATACGTAACTTTCGTTGACCTCACCAAAGCTTTTGACACTGTGAGCAGGAAAGGCTTGTGGCTGATCTTAGAACGATTAGGTTGTCCCCCCAAGTTCTTCAAAATGATTATTCTGTTACAGTAGGATCAGCAAGGCCAAGTCGGGTATGGCGATGCACTCTCTGAGCCTTTCCCAATAACCAATGGTGTGAAACAAGGTTGCGTTCTCACACCGACCTTATTCACAATCTTCTTAGGCATGATGTTCAAAGGGCTACAGCAGACCTTGACGAGCAAGACGGCATTTATATTCGATATCGTACCGATTGTAGCCTATTCAGTCTAAGGCGACTGAAGGCCCACACTAAGACCCTAAACCATCTTGTCCATGAACTGCTCTTTGCTGATGATGCTGCCCTTGTTGCCCACACAGAAGCAGCTCTGCAGCGTTTAATAACTTGCTTTGCGAAGGTGGCTGAGGTTTTTGGGCTGGAAGTCAGCTTGAAGAAGACAGTAGTCCTCTACCAACCTGCACCACAAGAAGATTATCGCCATCCCCATATTACCATTGGCGAGTCAGAGCTTAAGACAGTTCAGCAGTTCAGCTATCTGGGAAGCATCATTTCCTCGGATGCCGCAATCGACAAAGAGATAGACAACAGAATAGCAAAGGCATATAGAGCCTTTGGAAAACTCCATAAAAGAGTCTGGTGTAATAAACACCTGAAGAAAAGTAGAAAGGTCAGTGTCTACAGAGCCATTGTGTTGTCTACTCTTTTATATGGGTCTGAATTATGGGTCATCTACCGTCATCACCTGCAACTCCTGGAATGCTTTCATCAGCGCTGCCTCCGTACAATTCTAAACATCCATTGGACTGACTATGTATCTGATGTCACTGTCCTCGAACAGGCAGGGGTCACCATCGAGCATGCCTCGAGGTCATATTGCTGAAATTGCAGCTGCGCTGGGCAGGGCATGTCTCTAGAATGAAGGATCACTGCCTCCCTAAGATCGTGTCTTATGGTGAACTTGCCACCGGTAGCCGCAAGAGAGGTGCCCCAAAGAAGAGATATAAGGACTCCCTGAAACAATACCTTAGCCTTGGCCATATTGACTACCATCAGTGGTCCACCTTGGCCTCCAATCGGGAGTCTTGGAGGCACACCATACATAATGCCGCTGACTCCGTTGAGAGTTCACGAAGAACTAGTCTCGAGGAGAAAAGACAACACAGGAAGAATTGCACCCCACCTGTTCCACCCAAGGAGACCTTCTGCTGTGCTTTTTGTAGCCGGATTTGCCTATCCTACATTGGCCTTCTTAGTCATCAGCGCGCTTGTAGTAAGCGTGGGTAAAAGCCCTTCCCAAATGTTCGTTCGCGAAGTCAAGCCATGATGATGATGATGATGACTGTGGCTAATCTTATCGTCTGCCTTGTTTTCCCAGTAACCTTCCAACACCCAGGGAAGGCATACAGCCTGGATGCTGAGGTAAGGATGATTTATTTGGCATCTGCAGAATGTTGACACTCAGATCACAGAAGGTAACTCTAACAACAGAAAACAATAGAGCAGACCTATGTGAGTTTGTCATCCTAACATCAACAATCCAGATGCTGCAAAATTAAAGTTCTATCCAGCTGTCTATTCATATGATTCCCCTCTCAAACCATTATACTGGAGTAGTAAACTGGCTTCTGTTGAAACATGCTGCAGTATATTTTACTGCAGTATTCTCCTCTGAGACTGAAATTCTTCATGTATATGTATCAGCCCAGGACTGTTCACAGGAATGTTTAAGGAAATGGTTCCTTGTATACAGACTAACCTGGTAGGTGAGAGAGGATGAGTGTAGTTTTTTAAGTATTTTTCAACTTCTCTTTTTTCAGCTTACTACATTGCAAAGTATTTAAATTTAGGATCTTCTTGTGATATTTTGTCCCACCTTACAAGAATCATGTGGTTCTTCAGGACTTCTGGTTAAAACACAGCTGTTGAAAAGACAGTTCTTTCTCTGAATAGGCAGGAACAAATGTGGGGTGTTAATGAAACATAACTAGTGAGTGATGGAAAGCAAACACTGAATTAGATGCAGGGCCCGGATTCTATATTGTAACCTCCTTTCAGCTTGGTTCATGAGTAAGGGGCAGCAAGAATGAAGCAGAGAAGGTGCAAATCTTTTGCAGCTACATGTTTGGATCAGACAGGTATCAGTCTTAAGGGAGAAGATTTATGCATTGCCAGGGTCTAGTTCAAAATGAAACCTTATTTGTTTCTCTTCAAGGGGCTTAAAGCTGCTGGGAATAATCCAGGTGCTGAGTATTCCCATGAGTTCTCCTAGCTTTAGTAGAGTATTTGGGTTACTGTAGCTCCAGCCTTATCCCTCACAGTTCAATTAATAACCGGAGAGAAGAATTTCTGGCAAGTTGGTTGCATCAGCTTTTAACTGCGAGCAAAAGAAAAAGCTTAAATTTGGCCTTCAGGGTCTTGGAGCAGAGACCTCACCTTCAGTTTTGGCTTTTACATTGGTAAAGGTTTTTGAAGTGTGGGGAAGTAGCAGATGGAGAAACAGCTGGTGCAGATCATTAAACAGGCTTAGGAAGCAATCAAATAAACTTATGGAAGAAAATCCATCGAGGACCACTGAAAACAAAGATGCCATCACTAACTCAGAAAGTTTCTGAGCTGTAAACTCCTGAATACTGCTAACATGTCCCTGGTATATATTACACTGACCTTGTCCTGCTCTTATATTCTTATATCTACATCACTGTTGGAGATGCTGGGCTGGATGGACTTTATTCTGACTCCTTATGGACATGGCTCTTTTTGTGTGACAAAATCTCCAATTTCAATGACATTGCTGTCAACATATTCCTATGGAAACCAACCCTACTGCAATTTACTGACTGCAAGTTTAAAATATGTTAGTGATGATGCATTTGCATCAAATCTCATGGAAATCAACCACACCTTTTGTATTTTTGTTACACTTCTGTGTAATGATCCAGCAATGACGAGCTGTCAAGCTTGAGTAGTGACTGGTGTTACATGCAGAAACATTATAGAAACTCCATGATGATGAAGCTCTGACATCTGCATAGGGCCATCAGAGGAAACAATTTGGGTTTTATAATGCAAGAGACAAAGGCTTCAGGGGCTTTTAAGCCCGGAGCCTGTTTCTTCTCCTCAGGAGCAACTAGGAACAGGCAGAACATAAGCCTTCCAGAAGTAGCTGCTGTTATGGCCACAGCAGATATTAGATTAGTGAGGCTGTGGGTTTGTGCTGGGAATCTCACTACTTGGAAGAAATTTACATCTAACAATATCAGCTGTCTCCATAGACCCTTTGGTCCCAGTGCTTCTAATGTTATTACAGCAGGGATCAATTCATTCCATTGAGTTTATGCTAAAGGTATCACTAAGTCAACTATTTCTTTCAGGCATTCCTTCAAAACCTTCTGAATCTGCTGACAGCTGTTTCAGTGCTGAGGGTGCTTTTATGTCCTGAAGACAACACTTGAAGGTACTGACCTTTTTCCGTTGAGATTGCTGGGGTGTACACACATCCTCCCATGCATGTGAAAAAACAGGCATCACTTCTTCTCTGCCTGATTAATGATAAGGATATATTATCAGAGCTAATAAGAGTCAAATGAAAAAAACTAGTCAAGTGAAACCCTGTAAATTGGTTCCTGTGCTCTCTCCATCTCTTCTAATACCTAATGCCAGGGATTTTCATTCCTGTCCAGCCAGTGCTAAGAGAGAAAGGATTAAAAAGTAAATAACTCCCACAACTCCAATAGGGGAGCAGTCAGCTGTTTCATTGGCCCATTTATTAGCAGGACAGAAATGTAAATCTACATCACAGAAATACTTTTTCCCTCCTCTACTGCCTGTCATTCCTCTTGGACAAGTAGGTGTGTGTGCTTTTCACCTATACGTCTGTGTCTCTGAGTCTCTGGATCTTTATTATTTTCTGCCCTGAGATATATGACCTTTATTGAGGTGAAATTACCAGTTTTCAATAGGATTTTTTTTTACTGGAAAGCAGGGAAGATCTGGCCCATTCCTTGGGTGTCTTATTTTAATTAATTTATTTTTTTTTTAAGTTTAAAATTCCTACCAGTACTCTCTCTTCTCTAGTGCCAGCTGAGAAGAGTCCTGTTTCAGGTGACAACCACCAGCAGAGGCTAGGTGATGTTGTTCTGAAGACCTAGTTTTAACACCAGAAAGCAAAACTCTGTGTATCCCAACTTTCCATCAGCCACTGTCAGTGACTACCAGTGGAGAGAAACCTGATAGGGGAAAGCTGGTAGGTATGAGCAGTGTTCCTGACTGTACTGATACCTGGATAACAGGCCACTGCCACGACCTGCTTTCTTGTTGCTTTCCCCTCGTCTCATCCTCCATTCATCTTCCACCCAAATGAATGTGAAAATCTGTAATTGCTGTTACGTTTCTGCCATGAAAATGCAATAGTGATGGAGCAGAAGATAACTATCAGTCCCCTGTAACAGTACAGATAATGATATCGATCTTTGCAGCTGTATTGTTTCCAAAGGTAATCATGAGAAGCTGGGGAGATTCACTGTAGCAGTGAGCAGCTCCCCCATGCAAAGTGACCTAATGTGTGTGTGACTGAAGCTCTTTCTGCACACTGGGCTGCTTCCTATACTATGTTATCATAATGCTTTCTGTAAGACATACTGCAAGGACACCTAGAGAATGCAGGATTGCTCCTCTGGACAAGAGAGAGAAATGTTTTGGGAGAGAAAGCACACCCTCATTTCCTATACATAGAAAGATGAAATCCCTCTCCATGCACACAGCTTATTATCCTTGCAGTTGCTCTTTTTCTCTCTTTGCTTCTGTCACCCTGGTGATGGTTATCTCCCAGCATCGGTTGTCAAGGTAATCTCTGCACCCTGACAGAGTTTTACTTGGTAAGACTATCTATATAATAGTTATTGTGACACAGCACACACAGTCTCAGGCTTTTCTTATTGAATACTTCACTGGGAAGCCATAGATATGGTCTGTTTTCTCTCTCGTCTTTTCTCTTTATGGTTTAGAAACACTACATTAATAAAACAAAAAAAAAAAAAAAAGAAAAAGAAAGAAAAAAGTAAGAAGCCTGAGCTGTCTTCGCTCCTTTCTCCCTTTTCCTGTCAGTGATTATTTGATATTAAGACAAACCCTCTTTCCATGCATAATATTATCATGCACATCTTTTCTTTTCCCTAGTTAAAATATATTAAATGTGTCAAGCTGTAGGACGTTGCAGTAAAATGTTGTAAACACAATTGGATTTGGCCTCCTGTTTGACTGACATTTTTCTAGTTATTTCTTCAGTTTGGATCCCTGGAAAACCGTAAAATTAGTTCCATTCTTTGTGTTCTTTTTCTAAAGTTTTACTTACCACCCTTCTAAGCAAAAAAGCCAGTGACCACATTCAAACCATCAACAGCATGCTCTTCAAACAGCAAATAATCAGTGTGAAAATCTGAATTAACAAGCAATATAAAAACATTAAGTCACTGGATGTATCTAACAAGCAAATATACCTCTTGCTGAACTATAAACCTGAGTATGTACAGCAACAAGCACAGTGGAACCTGACCCAGATTTATAGCTCTTATTATTACAGCAAGAATGATATGGTAATAGTAATATTATTAATGCACTCTCTTTCTCAACAGTTCTGAGTATCCCAGATACACACCTGCATGTCAGTGCCTAAAAGCAGCATCACAGTAAGAAACTATTTCATGTTCCGCAGCATTCCTAACTCTACTGTGATTTTATCTACATATGTCTACTATCAGCAAATTACAGTGGAAATGAATTCCCGTAATCTTATGAGCTGCTCCTGGACTTCATTATCTTCTAACAAGCACTCAGAGCACATGACTGGTACATAAACTTGCTTCTTTTCCTTGCCTGTGGCACATCACTGCAAGAACATACATCAGAGAAAAAACAATGGCCAGTGATTGATGATGTTTGATGTGAATATAGATATTATAAAAAACAACTACTTTCCCAAATTTTTGTGACTGCAGATTTTATGGTAATCACAAAGATGATTCAGCTTAACAAACTGACTGCTTTTAAGAAACAAAAGGCTGTCTCAGTATGGCTCAGTGCAAAGTGCCACAAAGCTCCATCAACAGAGCGAAAGTGGCAACGCTGTCCATTTACTGATAATGACTACCCAGGTGAACCATTAAATACAGAAAACTCCTGCAGCTGAAATAGCCAGTAATTACCATGCCAGTATAATCCCATTCTGCCCTGTTCTATAATTCTAAACTTGTCAGAATTATTTTCTGCCTTCTCTAATAAAAGGCATAAAACAAGAAAGTGACAAAGGGAAATTAAAATTCTGAAAATAAGTCTGAAAGCAACATTTGGGAATCTATAAAGCCTAATGATCTCCCACAGGATGCTACCTTTACTTCTTTATTTGGGCAAGTACTGTACAGTCCTGACTGTTAAAAACTCATCCATCCTTCACAGGACTAAAATTATGATTCACAGCATTCTTGCTATTAAAAAGCTGCTGCTTCTTCATGATCCAGCTGCTTTTTCTATAGCGAAACTATAAAAGTGGTATGAGAAGCAACAAGTAATGCTGATAGGAAAACCATTGTCTTTTCAGACCTTACCTAATACTGCTCTAGATATCCATCAGTCATATAATTCTCAGTTTACTGCTGAGGAAAGTGTGCCATAACATATGGTGGTGAGTAGATCAAAACCACAAAGGGGAATAAATGTTCAACCTAGGGCTAGACTGCAAGAGATTCACCCATACAGACCTCTGCTTATTTTCAAACACAACATTGCCTCCGGCCTGGGACGTGTTTAAGAATACATGTATTTCCATGACATAAGGCTGCAATGTCACCTGCATTATGTGCAGAGTAATAGCTTCATATCTGTGACAAAGAGGAATTCAAGCTTTAAAATGTTTAGCAAGAAAAAGTATCTCTGGACACAGTAAGACATATTCTAGCAGTCATTTCTATCAGCATCCTGGAACATGTTGCCTAAAGAAGTGGTAAATGCTCCATCCCTGACAGTGTTCAAGGCCAGGCTGGATGGGGCTTGGAGCATCTAGTGGATCTAGTGGAAGGTGACCCTGCCCATGCAGGGGGTTGGGACTGGATGACTTTAAAGTCCTTTCCAACACAAACTATTCTGTGATTCTATGATTTCACTTCAGTTAAATTCTACTTTCATTTCCAAAATTGCTTAGGTATGGAAGCGCTCCTTTGTTCTTTTGAGGGTGATGTCTTAATGGCAATTCATCAGAGCAGCCATGAAATCTTGATGACAAATCCGTAAATCCTGAAGAAGACTGTAGGGGAACTCATCTCCTAATTTCAGCATGAGCTAGTCTTCTGCTTAATGCAATAAAACAAGAAGCAATTCGCTGTGATGTGTGTGGAGATTCAGTGTGGCTTGGAGCGTACACATGTAAACCAAACCCCAAACCCTCAGATGAGGTGATTGCTGGCACAGCTCTGTCTCTCTGCTCCCCCTGTGCCAGCTCACCCCTTGGCCTGAATAGTCCAGCACACTCTTATCAATCAGTGTTATGTCCTGATGTCATTGGGATGATATAAAACAAAGGGGCCACCTCGCAAGAGCCTAATATGCTTCTTCCAATGATTTTCCTCTGCTCATATTCTACTACCTGCTGTTCTAGTGTATTTATGTTTTAGGGTTTGGTTTTTTTTTCGGGATCAATATATTTTAATTTTTCCCCTGAAAATATTTTTCAAAGGCA
The DNA here is from genome assembly GCF_033783945.1 of Neopsephotus bourkii. Lineage (NCBI taxonomy): Eukaryota > Metazoa > Chordata > Aves > Psittaciformes > Psittacidae > Neopsephotus > Neopsephotus bourkii. The sequence continues at coordinate 326,792 of NW_026901264.1, read as the reverse complement.
ATTCCTGTGTCTAGAAATTCCAGTTTGTGTCCTGATTTCAAACAGCCACAGAATGTTCCAGGATGGTGACTATGTTTATAATTTCTTTTTACACAGGGAAACAAAGCACAGATATCTTAAACTAGCTCTTCAATGGAAGGACTCACACTAGCCAAGGTTAGAGGTCAGAAGCCCTGACATCTTACTGAGTTGCTTCAGCCTCTGATCTGGCAAAACACCAACAAAACCATTACAGATACACATAGTTTCTGGAATGTCCCTCTACCTCTACCTAAAATCAGGTTTTCTGAATTTCTAGAGATTGATTGTTGTATGCTCAGGCTGTTGTGCCTTAGAAATTCTGGTTCTGGAAGCCGGATTTTCATGCAGTTTCCAACAAGGTTACCTTGAGTATTACCAGCTGAGGATCAATCTTTGCACATTAAATTAACAAATATATTTTATTTCTGTGGAACCTAATGAATGTCACCAGTATTCAGAATTTTTTTTTTTTTTTTTCAAGATGGAACTCATTCAATCTGTTATGAGATATTTCAACAGCCCAGGAGGAAGTCAGAACTCAAATTTGGGATTGGTACACAAATCTTCCCCTTTTAATAAGGCCTGATTATGCTTTAAAAAAAAAAAAAAAACAAAAACAAGCTGCTACTTCTTTCAGTACATATCTAGCATAAAGTTCATTCACAGCAAGCTCAGTCCCTGTGTTTTCTACATGAACATCACTTGTACTCATGGTAGTTTATAGGACTGGTGAGGCTCTTTCCTAGCTGTCTTGCATTTCCTGCAGCAGATGAGCCAGGGCAAGCAACAGCCTCACCAGCAGAAGAACCCAAAAGTTTCCAATCACAAACTGTCCACAAATGGTGACAGACCCAAATTGTCTTTCCAATGTTTTAGACACTTAAGCAGAGAAAACTGACTTTTTTTCAAGTTGATCAACCACTGTCACAATCATCTTCAGTCCACGTTTATATCCCTGCTGAGTAACACCCTTATGACTAATAGGAAGCTGATGCAACTTACAAATTAGCAGCTGTAAAGCGCCTTTCCACAATATACTTTTTTCTATTGTCTCTTATTTATCATGGTAACTTATATTCATTGGAGAAGTTAGGACATGACTGAGAAGTACAACACTTACAGAAACTAGAAGTAACTGCAAAGTTTTCAGTAAAATATGATTTTGGCAGAATATTCCAGTTTTCTGAAACTGAAACACTTGAGAGAGATGATTTGATGTTGACAGAGTTGTGATGTGACCATGATGCTGTCAGATTTTCAGTCTGGTGCCCTGGGACCTGAACAACCTGGTTCCATAGCATACCATCTGGTGGTGGGATGATGGGAATTGAGATCATGAGCAGCCTGGGCTCCCTGCCTCTGGGATAGCTGAGCCCACAGAACACTTCCAAGGGAATCTGTGACATAAGGACCATAGGGGTCAGAGCTCTAACCTCTTTCCCAGAGAACTTAAACAACTTGGAGTTTTCTCTCAAATCAACCCCAAATCATGTTTCCAAACATAATCTGTGAAATGAAATTCTTCAATTCCAATGAAACGGAATTCTTCATCTCTGCAAAGCTCATAAGTTAATTTATTAATAACAAACACCATATGTGTAATTTTTAGTAGTCCATCACCAAAAGCAGACATTGGAAAGCTCTTATTTCATGATAATTCAGGGGGATTGCCAGGTCCATTCCAATCTCTAGCATAATGTGATACTGTGATATATAATGCTCCCACAGCATATATGGATAAAAGAAAATCAGTACTTTATAAATGCACAAAGCATTCCATCTTACAATTATAGGGACTCTTGCATTTATCCTACATACCTTAAGGTAATTGACAAATCTAACTCGGATGTAGCAGTGAGGCGTACAGAACTAAAAATGACACAGGAAAACTTGAGAAAAGCCAGGTGAAGAATCCAGTCCTATGACATCCATGTATTTGCTGTCATTCTGTATTTCTTTACCTCTTTCACGGACACCCCCTTGTCGTGGGGAAAGAGCTTGCGTGCCCTTGTGAAGTTGGGAGTTATGCTGGTGGTGGCTTATGCTTCCGGTAGGGTCTCCCATGCCAGTCAGGTCTCAAATGAAGGGTCAGACAAAGTGTGTCCATGGGCAGGATGGGCTCACTAGCCTTCAGGCAACCATCCTAGGCGAAGGACAACTCCAACTTCAAACCCGGGCAGATGGAGCTCATGTAGCCCTGTAAGGCCATCCATCTAAGAGAAGGGTACTCTAATTAAACCTACGACCTGAGGACTTTGCTGTCACCGTCCAAGCTTGCTAGGCCCTGGCAGATAAACCTCAGGTGTAAAGGGTGAGGCCAGTTCTGCGCACGCTGTGCTTCACCTAAAATAAATCCACTGCGCAGGCCCGAAGGGTTTACCCACACTTGCAAAGCCCTGCAGCGACAGGCGAGGGACAAAACGGCAGGTGATAAGGTGCACTGGAAGTCGCAGACCCAACCCTGCATGCAGGCGGTTCAGGACATTGGTCGCTCAAGTCTGACCCAGGAGATGACAGTCTTGTTCGGCAGCATCCTGAATGACCAAGCAGCCTTTTTCAAGGACAGCACTGCTTGCTCCATATGGAGAGAGGCCTAGAAAAGGTGGCCTAACCAAAGCTCATCTCCCCCTCCACCTGGTTGGCTAGCCACAGCCAACGGGCATCTTCTATTGCGGTCAATTAAAAGCAAAGAGACAAAGGCATACACCTGCCTCCAAAGGTGTGTCCAGATTGACACTCGCATGTTGGAACATCAGAACCATGCTTGATACAGTGAACAGTGGGCGTCCTGAGCGCCGTTCTGCGCTAACTGCCCATGAATTGTCACGTCTTAACATCGATATCGCTGCACTCAGTGAAGTTCGCCTTCATGAGGATGCTAGCCTCAAAGAACATGGTGCTGGCTATACACTCTACTGGTCAGGCAAACCCAAAACTGAAAGTCATCTTGCTGGAGTCGGCTTCATGATTAAAAACTCCATAGCCTCCAAACTTGAAAATTTGCCGATAGGTCATTCCGCCCGTATTATCTCCTTACGTCTTCCACTGCACAATAAGCAACACGTTGTTCTTTTCAGCATATATGCTCCAACTCTGCAAGCTGACCCTGCAGAAAAAGAAAAATTCTACTCCGACCTGCGTCACCTCACTCAGAAAGTTCCTATAGAAGATAAGATCATAATCCTTGGTGACTTCAACGCCCGAGTAGGAAAGAACTTTGAAGCCTGGAAAGGAGTACTAGGCAAGCACGGTGTTGGCAACTGCAATGATAACGGTCGTCTCTTACTAGAGTTCTGTGCAGAGCAACAGCTTACCATCACCAACACTATCTTCCAGCAGAAAGACAGCTGGAAGACAACTTGGATGCATCCTCGATCTAAACATTGGCACCTTATTGATTATGTTTTAGTGTGCCAGAGAAATATTCGTGATGTCTGCCAGACCAGAGTGATGCCTAGTGCAGAATGCCAAACAGACCACCGCCTTGTGCGTTGCAAACTTAATTTCCACTTCAAGCCCAAACCTAAGAGGGGCGGCATTCCAAGGAGGAGGCTCAATGTTGATAATCTTCAAATAGCTGCAGTGAGGGACAGCTTTCAGGCTAACCTTCAAACTAGGCTTGAAGACCAACTTACAGATTCTTCTCCTGAAGCGCTTTGGCAACATATCAAAAACAGCATCCTGCAGTCCTCCGTAGAATCCATTGGGTTCTCCTCAAAGAAAAACAAAGACTGGTTTGACGACAGCAACCAGGAGGTCCAGGAATTGCTGACAAAAAAGAGATCTGCTCATCAAGCACACCTCGCTCAGCCACTCTGCCATGTAAGAAAAGCAGCCTTTTGTCTTGCATGTAGCAAACTCCAACAGAAACTTAGAGACGTCCAGAACAAGTGGTGGGTCAACCTAGCAGAAAAGACTCAACTATGTGCAGATTTGGGTGACCACAGAGGATTCTATGAGGCTCTGAAGGCAGTGTACGGACCCACATTCCAGGTTCAAAGCCCCTTACTTGGTGCAGATGGCCAAACGCTTCTTACAGATAAAATTTCCATCCTGAATCGTTGGTCTGAACATTTTCAAACCCTCTTTAGTGCTAATCGTGTAGTCCAAGGCGAAGGAATCCAGTACATTCTGCAACATCAGGTGAAAAACGAATTGGATTTAGCCCCTACCATGGGAGAGACTCTTAAGGCCATACAGCAGGTGAAAACTGGCAAGGCAGCTGGGGTTGACGGAGTCCCACCTGAAATATGGAAGCATGGAGGCCAAGCACTCCACGCTAAATCTCATGAGCTAGTTGTGTGCTGTTGGGAACAAGGCAAAATACCGTCAGACTTTCGTGACGCAATCATCGTCACTCTGTATAAGAAAAAAGGTGCCAAGTCAGACTGCTCAAACTACCGTGGTATAACTCTGCTCTCCATTGCTGGTAAAATTCTTGCAAGAATACTATTGAACAGACTAGTACCTGCTATCGCAGAAGAACTTCTACCTGAAAGTCAGTGTGGTTTCAGGGCTAATAGAAGTACCACAGACATGGTATTTGTTCTCAGACAATTGCAAGAAAAGTGTAGAGAACAGAATAAGGGGTTATACGTAACTTTCGTTGACCTCACCAAAGCTTTTGACACTGTGAGCAGGAAAGGCTTGTGGCTGATCTTAGAACGATTAGGTTGTCCCCCCAAGTTCCTCAAAATGATTATTCTGTTACATGAGGATCAGCAAGGCCAAGTCAGGTATGGTGATGCACTCTCTGAGCCTTTCCCAATAACCAATGGTGTGAAACAAGGTTGCGTTCTCACACCGACCTTATCACAATCTTCTTCAGCATGATGCTCCAAAGGGCTACAGCAGACCTTGACGAACAAGACGGCATTTATATTCGATATCGTACCGATGGTAGCCTATTCAATCTAAGGCGACTGAAGGCCCACACTAAGACCCTAAACCATCTTGTCCATGAACTGCTCTTTGCTGATGATGCCGCCCTTGTTGCCCACACAGAAGCAGCTCTGCAGCGTTTAACATCTTGCTTTGCGGAGGCGGCTGAGGTTTTTGGGCTGGAAGTCAGCTTGAAGAAGACAGTAGTCCTCTACCAACCTGCACCGCAAGAAGATTATCGCCATCCCCATATTACCATCGGTGAGTCAGAGCTTAAGACAGTTCAGCAGTTCAGCTATCTGGGAAGCATCATTTCCTCGGATGCCACGATCGACAAAGAGATAGACAACAGAATAGCAAAGGCATATAGAGCCTTTGGAAAACTCCATAAAAGAGTCTGGTGTAATAAACACCTGAAGAAAAGCACAAAGATCAGTGTCTACAGAGCCATTGTATTGTCTACTCTTTTATATGGGTCTGAATCATGGGTCATCTACCGTCATCACCTGCGACTCCTGGAACGCTTTCATCAGCGCTGCCTCCGTACAATTCTAAACATCGATTGGACTGACTATGTGTCTAATGTCACTGTCCTCGAACAGGCAGGGGTAACCAGCATCGAGGCCATATTGCTGAAACTGCAGCTGCGCTGGGCAGGGCACGTCTCTAGAATGAAGGATCACTGCCTCCCCAAGATCGTATTTTACGGTGAACTTGCCACTGGTAGCCGCAAGAGAGGTGCCCCAAAGAAGAGATACAAGGACTCCCTGAAACAATACCTTAGCCTTGGCCATATTGACTACCATCAGTGGTCCACCTTGGCCTCCAATCGGGAGACTTGGAGGCACACCATACATAATGCCGCTGACTCCTTTGAGAGCTCACGAAGAACTAGTCTCGAGGAGAAAAGACAACACAGGAAGAATCGCGCCCCACCTGTTCCACCCAAGGAGACCTTCTGCTGTGCTTTTTGTAGCCGGATTTGCCTATCCCACATTGGCCTTCTTAGTCATCAGCGCGCTTGTAGTAAGCGTGGGTAAATGCCCTTCCCAAATGTTCGTTCGCGAAGTCAAGCCATGATGATGATGATGTATTTCTTTACGTGGATTGTAAGGCTCGGTATTTATGCAAAGTGAGTGGAGACATGCTAGGCTATGCTTCTTTTAGTGTCAGAGAAGACTGTTGGAAATACTCTGATAGGCTGCCTGAAATTAATCACAGTATCACAGTATCACAGTATGTTAGAGATTGGAAGGGACCTCAAAAGATCATCTAGTTCAATCCCCCTGCCGGAGCAGGAACACCTAGATAAGGTTACACAGGAACGTGTCCAGGCGGGTTTTGAATGTCTCCAGAGAAGGAGACTCCACAACCTCCCTGGGCAGCCTGTTCCAGTGTTCCGTCACCCTCACTGAGAAGAAGTTTCTTCTCAGGTTTAAGTGGAACCTCTTGTGCTCCAATTTGTACCCATTACCCCTTGTCCTTTCATTGTTTGCCACTGAGAAGAGCCTGGCTCCATCCTCGTGACACTCCCCCTTTATATATTTATATACACTAATAAGGTCACCCCTCAATCTCCTCTTCTCCAAACTATAGAGACCCAGCTCCCTCAGTCTTTCCTCATAAGGGAGATGCTCCACTCCCTTAATCATCTTAGTTGCCCTCCTCTGGACTCTCTCCAGCAGGTCCCTGTCCTTCTTAAAATGAGGGGCCCAGAACTGGACACAATATTCCAGATGGGGTCTCACCAGGGCCGAGTAGAGGGGAAGGAGGACCTCTCTCGACCTACTAACCACCCCCCTTCTAATACACCCCAGGATGCCATTGGCCTTCTTGGCCACAAGGGCACAGTGTCGGCTCATGGTCACCCTGTCGTCCACCAGGACCCCCAGGTCCCTCTCCCCTACACTGCTCTCTAACAGGTCGTTCCCCAATCTATACTGGAACCTGGGGTTGGTCCTGCCCAGATGCAGGACTCTACACTTTCCCTTGTTATATTTCATCAAGTTATTCCCCGCCCAACTCTCCAGCCTGTCCAGGTCCCTCTGTATGGCAGCACAGCCTTCTGGCGTGTCAGCCACCCCTCCCAGCTTAGTGTCATCAGCAAACTTGCTGACAGTACGCTCAATTCCCTCATCTAAATCGTTGATGAATATATTAAATAATACTGGTCCCAGTTCCTCTGTGCTAATCAAGATGTCAGCTGACAGGGCACCTTTTCATCCACTGCAGTTCTGATACCAATTTACAAAGCAATAATTTATACTAGGAATTGCCCAAGTCTTTAAAAAGAGGTTTTTCATTATTTGACTCATAGCACAGGTTCTTTGGATAGTAACTGTGATGTCTGAAGTGAGTAACAAGCACTGGTTTATTTTATGACTTCTCTGTAACTTAGTCAAGCCAAAGTAAGATCACCCGAGATGCAGGAATTGTATAGCTTTCAACGCAAAAAAGATGCTTATTCTGTAAGATCTGGGTGTGTCCAAAATGTCAGCAGTTCAACAACAAACCAGCAGAATTTAGTTTGGGTATTGTGATACAAGGCTGACAAAGTTGCTATTGAACACATTGCTGTTCACACTACACAATAAAGACGAAGTCAAATTATCATTCTTTTTGGCGTTTGAATTCAGAAGTGTATTTATCAGGAACCAGGTTGGCAGCCCTGAATACTGAATTCTTTTGCAGAAAATTTTCATTCACACCATCCTGCCAGTGTGCATTCAATGCCAGCTAGTGAATGGCCATAGGGACCAGAGCATCTTTCTGCTTGGATGTGGTCTCTCCACATCAGAGGTGATGAAGGGCTACAGAGATAAATGTTTGCAGTAGTGCCAGTGCTCAGCCTTTTCTGATTATAAATGAGAAAATTTAAAAAAAAATAAAACATATGAGGAGCTGGAAAAGTAGAACCAGTTGCAGCACAGGGGGGGAATGGAAAGATCAAAGAATTACAGTATTTTAAAATAATAATGTCTGTGCTTACTTTGTGCTTGAAGCATCTGGAGACAAGAAAAATGACCAGCTTTTAGTGATCTGTATATTTAACAAAGGAGCTATGAGACTGGCTGACATCATCACTGCTGAAATCTTGATCTACTTTGATAATACTTTAAATGAAAAATAAAAGCAAACTCTCAACCAGGTTAAATATCTCTCTTAAGATGTCTTCTTGTGAAGATCATTAAAATAAATACTGAGCTTCCTCCTTGTGTCTGAAAATGCTGAATCCCCTTTTGACTTGTAACCATAAATGAGAAGACTTACAAACAGGAACAGAGTTGATATCAGATTAAAACTATATGGCCTCTCCATAAGATTGAGAAGAGTCTTTTTCAAGTTCAAGTACATCATGTTTCTTCATTTTTTTCTTCTTATCACTTGTTTATATAATAGCACTTACTAGATATAGCAAACTGGGAGCTACATGCTCCTAGATGTGTTTATTAATAGAAAGACAGAGTTGGTGTCCCAGAAAGCTCATCTATTGATCACATAAGTATGAGAACAAAAATCTCAACAGATTAAGTAAAGTTTGGGATGCTTTATCCTCCCTTTTTCCTAACACGTGACTCCGGGATAGTTCATGCACACCTGGAAGCTTCTGAGGCAAGGTTATTTTGTTCAAATATGCACATGGTACTGAAATTTGATCCTGAAAAATAAAAGCTCATTCTCATGCAAACGTGTTAAATTAGGCCTATTTATACTAATGTAGCATTAAATTACAGTATCACAGTATCACAGTATGTTAGAGATTGGAAGGGACCTCAAAAGATCATCTAGTCCAATCCCCCTGCCGGAGCAGGAACACCTAGATAAGGTTACACAGGAACGTGTCCAGGCGGGTTTTGAATGTCTCCAAAAGGAGACTCCACAACCTCCCTGGGCAGCCTGTTCCAGTGTTCCGTCACCCTCACTGAGAAGAAGTTTCTTCTCAAGTTTAAGTGGAACCTCTTGTGTTCCAGTTTGTACCCATTTCCCCTTGTCCTATCATTGTTTGCCACTGAGAAGAGCCTGGCTCCATCCTCGTGACACTCCCCCTTTATATATTTATATACACTAATAAGGTCACCCCTCAATCTCCTCTTCTCCAAACTATAGAGACCCAGCTCCCTCAGTCTTTCCTCATAAGGGAGATGCTCCACTCCCTTAATCATCTTAGTTGCCCTGCGCTGGACTCTCTCCAGCAGGTCCCTGTCCTTAAACTGAGGGGCCCAGAACTGGACACAATATTCCAGATGAGGTCTCACCAGGGCCGAGTAGAGGGGAAGGAGAACCTCTCTCGACCTACTAACCACCCCCCTTCTAATACACCCCAGGATGCCATTGGCCTTCTTGGCCACAAGGGCACAGTGTCGGCTCATGGTCACCCTGTCGTCCACCAGGACCCCCAGGTCCCTCTCCCCTACACTGCTCTCTAACAGGTCGTTCCCCAATCTATACTGGAACCTGGGGTTGTTCCTGCCCAGATGCAGGACTCTACACTTTCCCTTGTTATATTTCATCAAGTTATTCCCCGCCCAACTCTCCAGCCTGTCCAGGTCTCTCTGGATGGCAGCACAGCCTTCTGGCGTGTCAGCCACCCCTCCCAGCTTAGTGTCATCAGCAAACTTGCTGACAGTACGCTCAATTCCCTCATCTAAATCGTTGATGAATATATTAAATAATACTGGTCCCAGCACCGACCCTTGAGGCACTCCACTAGATACAGGCCTCCAACTAGACTCTGCCCCACAGACTACAACTCTCTGGCTTCTCTCCTTCAGCCAGTTCACAGTCCACCTCACTACCCGATCATCCAGACCACACTTCCTCAATTTAGCTGCAAGGATTCTGTGCGAGACCGTGTCAAACGCTTTGCTGAAGTCCAGGTAGACCACATCCACCGCTCTGCCATCATCCATCCACCGTGTTATTACCTCATAAAAGGCTACGAGATTGGTCAAGCATGACTTCCCCTTGGTGAAGCCATGTGGACTGCTCCTCATAACCCTCTTATCCTTGATATGCCTTAAGATGGCACCAAGGATAAGGTGTTCCATCACTTTCCCAGTAATGGAGGTGAGGTTGTCCGGTCTATAGTTACCCGGGTCCTCCTTCTTGCCCTTTTTGAAGACAGGAGTGACATTTGCTTTCCTCCAGTCCTCAGGCACCTCTCCCGTTTCCCAAGACTTGGTAAAGATGATGGAGAGCGGTCTAGCAATGACCTCCGCCAGTTCCCTCAGCACCAGCGGGTGCATCCCATCTGGACCCATGGATTTATGGATGTCCAGATTGCTCAACTGGTCTTTAACCCATTCCTCATCAACTAAGGCAGACCGCTCCATTGACCTGTCGTCATCTGAGGTCTCAGCAGTACAGGGCTCTTCAGGACTGCCTCTGGCAGAGTAGACAGAGACAAAGAAGGCATTCAGTAACTCTGCCATCTCTGTATCTTCTGTCACCAGGGCACCCGTCCCGTTCATCAGCGGGCCTACATTGCCTCTGGTGTTAGTTTTATCTGCCATGTATTTGAAAAAGCTCTTTCTGCTGTCCTTGACCCCTCTCGCCAGCTTTAATTCCAAGGAGGCCTTAGTCATCCTAGCAGCTTTCCTACATCCTCTAGCAGCAGCCTTATATTCTTCCCAAGTGGCCAGCCCTTCCTTCCATGACCTGTAAACACTTCTCTCCCACTTGAGCATACCCAGCAATTCCCTATTTAGCCACGCATGTAGTGTATGCTTAAGTGGAAAGCTAATAATGTTCTCTGTACAGGTTCCTACTGACTGATTCAGCTGTTATGTGATCTGAACAGGTCTGAGGTGGGAGTACATGAATGTACAGAGCTGATAATGTGTGAGTGTACAGAATCTGCATACATGATAAAAGCACAGTAAGAAATTTGTCTCTGTATTGCGCATGAATGCCTGGGAAAGATTTAACAATACATTTTTTCAATGGTTCCAAGTGATAGAAATACACTTTTTTAAAGCCAAGTCCCTTAATTAAATTCCCAGTATATCCAGGAGTTTCAGTGTGTACATGTCCTTGTGAGAACCACCTTGCTATTTTGTAGGACCTCCCTGCAAAGACCTTTCACGAGTCCTTTCTCTGCTTCCTGAAGGACAGCTGGAAGAATTCAGGGGTATTCCAGGGATCTGTAAGGAATGATTGACAGGGAACGTGCGTGACCTGCAGCACCAAAGCCCTTCTTAAACTCCTGGAATGTCAATGTATATTTACTGCATATTTAAAAATGAGCCTGCTTGTCATTGGGAGATCGTTTTGAAGCTACGAAGAAATAAGGAATAAGGACTGTTTAGAAACATGGGGGATACTGGAAAAAGCCAGAAAGGATCATCTGCATTACCAGTGACAGAACATACTGCAGTCATTCTGATTCAAATTCTCTTCCTTTTCTTCTCCCTCTCCCTGTGCCACAAAAGCAGAGACAACAATAAATCTGGATTGTCTGCATTAGGTTGTTTCATTGCTTTCCCCAGAGATTTTCCTCTACGGTATAAATTCAGCATAATGTGCTCATATTAGCGAAGTTACTTAACAGAACTGACTGTATTAGTGGCACATTTATTAATACCATATATAATGAGGATTTAAAAGTACAGTAACTTTAGTATCTTCCTATTTAGCATAACAAAAAAAAAAAAAAAAAAGAACTCCCCTCTCCCAAATCACATACAACCACTCATAAAGTTTAGAGGGCTGGCCACTGCCTTCAAAGATGAATAATGTATCCAAATGGATTTTAAACATCATATGCTGAAGCTTATAAATCACAGTTAACTGTGCTCTGATTACCAGAATGGAAAGAGCACAGCTATTACTTGTTTCAGATGCAAGAGAGTAATAAACTGTGTTATAAAAATCTGCCTGCTTCTTTGCAGGCAGGGAGAAGGATTCCTGCTCTGATGCTAGGCAACACCAGAGGATGAAAACAGTGACTTGGAACAGAGCCCTTGCAGAAATAGTGTTATAGCAGAATCCCACCAGTACTTCCAAATCTGTCACAGCTTTCTAAAGCCGCTGTGTCACTTGTCTTTGACAGCACAAGAACAGGCAGTGACAGATATGAACCCTTCAATTAAGAACACCAGGATATAATGATATTCTTCTGCATGCTAGCAAAGAACTTCAGTATGGAGAAGTCACTGTACCTTTGCTTATGAAGTTCTGTAGAAATGCAATTAAAAGTCTTTATTGGTAGAATCAGGAGAGCTCTTTAGCATGTTCTGTCAGGAAGAAATGGGACTGACCCACAGAGAAACTTTCTCAGACATAGGAGATGATGAATTTTACAGCAGACATTCAAACCTTCAGGTTGGTTTAGCATTTTAAAGGCAAGAAGTACATAATACATTGCTTTCAGTAGGTTGGCTGCTCCCTGCAATCACTGTGCTAGCTGGAAGGAGAATTGCATTCTCCAGACAAGTGAGATGGGAAACTGTGGGTAGGGCCTTCTCCAGGAGTAGGAGAGTCACTTGACTAAAGGGGAAAATGCTCAAAGAGCATCTTTCACAGACATTACAGTCACCCAGAATATACAACATCCTCTCAGTTCTGGTTCCTGTCCTGTTTGCAGTAGCCTTTTGCTCTGAGGTGGAGAGTATGTGATCATGAACAGAATATACTTATAGTCTATACTTAGAGTCTTTCCCCCAATACCTGTTAAATTACAGGCCTCCATAAAAACATGCTACTAGACAAGAGCTTATTCTTTTAGGAACATAGTAATATACAGTGTGCTAACAATACACTAGCTGGGTAAGAAAGATCAAAGGTAGATCTCCTTCCAGGGAGGGGGTTGGAACTAGGTGATCTTTAAGCTCCACTCCAACCCAAACCATTCCAGGATTCTACGGCTAAACATGTTGGTTACTAGTTGCATTACCCAATTGAAAGCCATAAGTACTATGAGACTCTTCAGTGCTCTGTACACTGCAGGAAGGTGATCCCGTAGTTTTATTAAGCATTTTCCTTAGAGAATGCTCTACCTAATCTTCTAGCAAGCCCTGTACTCCTCTTCTCTGTTTTACACAGTCATTGCCATGTTATCTGATGAATCCACATTTCACTTAACACAGGTTACACCTCTTTTTGTTTAATATAAAAGAAAAAGATCACTACCACATCTGAATGTTATGTGATATTTTAAATGGGCTGTAGAATGTCACATTCTAACCAAGAGAGGCAGAGACTTTTCTGACATATGACTCTGTCTTTAAAAATTGATTATAATCTATTTTGTTTTTAAAAAAGCTCTATGCTGGTGGATCATAGCTTTGAAGGGAAATGCTTCATAAAATCAATGAGTCACTAATGTTATGTTGCCTACTCCTCTGTCAAGGTCACTCTGCTCTGCTGCTGGAGATAACACAATGTCAACGGGTATCTCTAAGGGGAAAACTAAAAACCCCATAACAACTCATCTTTTAATCTATTGCCTGTAAAAGATATATTTCTTTCCCCTGGAAACTGAGGTAATTTTAGCCATGTCCTCAGTATAGCTAGTACAACCCTGGTGGTCATTAGGCTGAACTTAGGTAAACAGCCCCATATCCTGATGACTGACAGTATCTCACAGTTGGTCTTTCCTCCACTGTGAAAAAAAACACCACCATACAAACCCAAAACAACTCAACAAAAGCTCAGTTGTGTCATAAAGGAACACATATAAGAAGAGTCCTGCTGATGCCATGAAACCTTCCATTGTGTTTTAGACCTGTCTCAGGGACAGGTGCTTGAAAATAAATAGGAGGCTGGAGATATAATAGGAATATTAGGTGTAATAAGAATGGAAAGAGGGAAAGGGAAGAGGGGAAGGGGAGAAGGGAAGGAGATAGAGAAAGGCTCTTTCTGATCAGGTGAATAGCATGCTTTTCCCAAGCAAAGCCCAGTCCCAAGGTGGTCATTCATCCCTTATTGATCCATCCCAGCCTACACAGCTTAATTCCTGGAAAGACAGAGGTTACTTTTTAAACCTTTAGATCTTGTGCTAATTTTAAGCCTACTCCAGCTGAAATATTTACTGCATGTCTTCCTCAAATTATGTCATGTTCAAAAAGTGAAAATCCTTGTTTCAGCATCATCAGCTCAAGTGGAAAACTGCAAATCCTCCGACAGAAAATTAGAGAACATTTGTTCTGTCTGTCAGAGCTCGAGTGTGCAGTGTTTTTTCCCTGGCACAGATGTATTTAGGCTTGGTAGTTGGTGAAACTGCTGTAGCTATTCTGCAACACCCCTGGAGACAGGCATCCTCTGGCTACAAATAAGTGTATTATTTCACGATGAAAAGACAAGATGTCGAATAAGAAAGTATTTCTAAGAGAAAAGCTACCAAGGACTTTGGAATCTGAATGCATAATTCAATCTCATTCCATCTTTTGTATGAAAATACAATACTGCTGAAATAATGTACTTGTGCCTTGGGAGTGTGCTTCATGTACACTAAACTACAATGATGTATTTTATTCAGCTTTGGGAACAAATCAGCTTTGTAGATAAGATGACAGGAAAATATAGTCTCTGAGCATTTAAGAAACGTTAATTGTTTAATTCCACATTGGAAAGATACATACTTTGTCCTGCATTTGCAAAGTAGGTAGGTACTATCACTGTTTCAAACTTTGTAGTGCATCTGAAATTCTTTAAAGGGTTTGATGGAGTATTTGGGATTCTCTCCTGCAAAACAAAGACTTTCCAAAAGTACCTCTGTGAAACACTCAGGTCTGGAATCTAATCACCACCAAAATCATTAGGCATGTGTGATGTGTTATACTGAATACTATCATTTTACTCATGTAAATGTAAGACATAGCTTTTGTCATTTATCCAGAAGTGAGCTGGCAATAAAAGACCGCATATAATTGTGGGGAAGCCTAAGCATTGGGTACACATTGCAACTAACTCCTAGATGGCACTTTTTCCTTGCCCTTTCCGTTTCCTTTTATGTGTATTTGTGGTTTTATTTTTTAGTACTCCAGTCTTACCCAGTCCAGTTTTTACCAGCGTAGTCAGTGAAATTAAAACCAGCTAACAGTAGATTAAATCTATAATAGCCTAAAAGAAGCAGCAGATTTAGAAAATTTGTCAAGCGTGGGGAAGTAATTTAGAATATATCAGCAGTGCAAAAATTGGAACCTTTTCAGAAATGAAGTAAAATTAAATCTTATATCTTTGTAGAAGATGCTGCCTTTTCTCTGTCCCTGAAAGGTGGCAACATTCCCTTAGGCTGGAACAAGAAGAGAAGCTGCACTTCTAGATTAATTTTTGAGATGTGAAGTATGACAAAAATAAGGTTCTGTTGGATTCTCAGGGCTTGTATACCTGTTGAAGTTCACACAAATGACTGGGCTGCAGCTGTGGGAGAATAAAAGAACTTAAGATCAGAATCTAATCACCTTTCAGTTATCATCTCCCTACTGCTTGCCAGTCCCCTTGACAGTAGCCACCATGGTTCATAGCTCAGCCAAATTTTCACAGAGGATAAATGTTGCCCAAGAATATAGAAAGTGGTAATTCCTACACTACAGCCCAAGCATATAACATTCAGTTTGGCACCTTAAGTGTCACCAATGTTTTACAAAAAAACCTTTGGTGTACTTAAGGGAACATTTTCTCCTCTGTGTTAAACCGAACAGTTTACAAGCAGAGTTAGAATTTGCTGTCCCTCATCTTTCACAGCATCCCACAAACAAAAATAGCACAGAGGTTTAGATGAGGTCTTAATTTCCTTTCTGCCTACCAGTAACTCAAGTATAATATATCTATGAATGAAAAGGATACAACATGCCTATATATAGTAGCTTATTGTCACATTTTGAGTGCTATCACACTGACCTACAGGGAATTATAAATCCGGTTACACCTGTGGCAAACAGACTGCACAGTGAACAATATCATACAGTCTCATTTACTAATACATGATAAAAATTCAGGTGTCTGTAGCTTTGAAGTTCTACTTTGATGTCTGTGAGATCTACAACCAGGCATGTGGCCAAAGAAAGGGAGGCTCCATGAATGAAAGATTGAGAATTTATAGTAGTATCAAGAACACAGGCAGAAAGAAACTGAGATTGGTAGGAATCTTTGTTTCATAATCACGAAGCATTGGGTCGTACATCATAAGATATATGAATAAATAGACCCCTTTGTGGTGCTGAGTCCCATGTTACACTTTGAACTTGCTATTAAGATTAGCAAATAATTATATATAGCTTCCTGAGGTCACACCATTCACTGCACATCTCAGGTCCCAAAAGCACAGAGTTGCAGATAGCCTTAATAGTCAGGAATGAACACACAAGCTTCAGCCTTAAACTGTGGTTGCATGTAAAACAAGGACATGTTTCCTCCTCTATTCAGTTACATATTACAATGATGTTTACAAGATAAACCTCAATTGACTTTCACAATTATCGCTCTGATTTTCTTCTTTAGGTCTTGGCTTTTTAGGAACCCTTCTTCCCCTCCCTTTTTGAAGACACTAGTATGTTATTTTGCTAAGCTCTTTTAAAAGAAAATCAGTAGGTCCTCATGCACATAGGTCTGCAGTTTCACAATCCTGGTGCTACAAAATCCTCATCTCCTAATGTAAGAAAAATATCCCAATTTTTCTCACTACATGTATCCACACTACACAAAAATAATTTTATGTACTTTTACAAAGTTACTATTTCTTTATCCTAAATTGAATCCTTATCAAAAAACTATTTTTTTGCCCCATTACAGGCTGGAAGATCTTAGTGCACGTTTTCTACCCGTTATTTCTTCCATTTCTCCCTCCTACAAAAGTTTCTTTCCCTGCTTTCATCATCATTTATCCACATGGACTGTCTGATGATTGTGAGCATTACCTCCAACAGGGAAGAAGACTTGGCTATTAAGAGGTGGACTGCACTCTTTATTCCTTAGACTGTTACCCTCTTTTCCAAATGCTTCCTCATTTAAGGATACATGATTTAATACTTGGTGACTGATCTGCTGTAGTGCGGATTGCAAACAACTATAGCTCATGTCTGTGGAAGATAAATTGATATCAAACATTAAAAACTTTGTTTCTCTGGTTGGACACCCAAGGCTAATTCAGAATAGCAAACTGTGCCTTTGCTTCCCACGTGTAAAATGGAGCAGTAATACAACTCTTCAGACAGCTGATATAAATAGTAATGCATTCCCTAAGAACTAAGACACAACATTATGAATACAGTATGTTGGCCTTTAATTCTATATTCACTGAAGGCATTGGATGTCATATAGTGAATAAAGCATGGGAGATGGCGCAATAAATGATGAAGATGAAAGGCACTATTTAATAGTTACCATTCAGTAAGTACAATCAGTGCAGTAAATGAGGCAGGGGACCTATGGGAAACATTAGATCTTGTAATTAAAGACTATCATAAAGTCATATGCAGAGGGGATATGCATAAAGATTGCACTGGAAACCTTAATTTTGGCATTTTCTAACTTCAAGTGTTAGAATTTGCAAACTTGAAGGTGTTTTTTGTTTTTTAAATGTCATTTTCAGGAGTTATCTAATACATATTATACTTGCATTCTTTTATACTGAACTGCTGCTGCACTTACAGCTTCTGAGTGGAGGAATTTTATTGTCAAGGGCATCAGTGAATAGTGAAATATCTTTGAAATCACAAAGGAGAGTCACATCCCCTAAGCAGACATACTGAACATTGTCAGAGTAACAATAAGATGTGAGAGTCCATGGCCCGTTTTATACCTTTTAGAAAAAAAGTTTCTTTCTGCTGGAAAGCCCCATTACTTAAGAAAATTTAGGAGTAGACATTGGAAAATGTATGAAAGAGAATGACATTGTTTTGGCAAAGAAGAAGAATAGGCCTGATAGAATCTGAAAGGTCTATTTCCAGTTCACATCTCAGCACTTTCAATCCACTTCTGCCCTAGGGTACTTCACTGTTACATATGCTACTCTTCTCTCTACTTTACCTCAAATAAATATGAAAAGGCTTACAGCTAAGGGCTCTGATTCTCAGCCGGGGAAGATTTTCCTTAGAATCACTAACATGGTTCATCACACAGCCCTTGCAGGGTTTCTCTGAAGATGATGATAGTTATTTGGTATCGCAGCTCTTGTGCCACAGCATTGCACAGCCTGAGGGTAATCTGTAACTGGTTCTGCTTTACCCAAAGGCTCAGGTCGGACGGAGGGCTGACCTGCAGTCAGATGCACCTTCCATTACAAAAAGTCACTTAGCCAGCTGAAAATAAGCCTTTAAGTAGTAGTGGTTAATTAAAAAAACTTCTGTTCATAGTATATCAGCCTCACAGCTGCAGCTATTAAATTCCAGTCAAATTAATAAATCCTAGAATAATTTAGTTTGGAAAAGACCCAGTTCCAGCCCCCTGCCAAGGGCAGGGACACATTCTGCTAGACCAGGTTGCTCCAAGCCACGTCCAACCTGGGCTTTATATTATGAAGTGCAAAATTTAGGTGTTCGTCACATTTCTCTGACCCCAGACATTTAGGACATGATAAATATCCACAACGTACAACTGGCCAGACACCAGATTGAGGAGCTGATCATAATGTAAATAAACAAATGTTTAGGTCAGCAAATTGACAACCAGGTTATGGTTGTTCTAATTGGCATTTGAATGATACTCTTTATTTCTTTAAATTCCTAAGTTTAGAAATGAAAATAAATACCCTAAACATAACAAATTCACAGGCCTTCTAAAAACTTTCCTATTTCCGTTCTATTCAGTTTCTGACTTTGTCAGTTTGCTTTCTTTAAAGCAAGGTAAAATGGCAAGAAAACTTGTGATCTTTCTAATAAACACAACTTCATACATAGGGACAGTTTTATACTGTAACAGCCAGGTTAAATTGCCACAATAAAAGCTTTCTACTCATGAGCAGTGTTTTCTGTGTTTCTTAGAATGGGTTTACAAGTTAAAATCAAGTTACAAGAGATCAATATTTTCTTTTCCTTGGGACATATCAACCATCGTTAGGAATGCAGACAGTAAAAAGGCAGTTTGGGACTCTGAGCAGGTTGCAAAAATAATTTAGAGTTGTGCTCACTGTTGTCATTACACTAAATCACATCAAGACTATTCATTTGTTCAGGCTGTGTTCAGTATGGTATTAAACCCAAGTCTTCCCACTGGTATTTTTATTTGCAAAAAAGAAATTTTCTTCTAAATGTCTAATGTGCCAATAGAGACATCTCTGTACAGCTACCAATTATTTAGTTACATTCTAATGACAGGCATTACAAAGCAGACAAAGTGTGGAATGAAATCATGACTTATTAAGGCATTTGTCAGGCAAAGTTGCTTCTTCTTTTTAATTATATGCTGGAGCAGTTCCATCAATGCTCATATAGTACATATACTGACAGTTTTCATCACTGAAAATCTAGGACAAGCACACTGAAATATTACATATATTACACCCTTTTCCATCTAAAACATTTTTCAGCTGAGTGCCATCTCAAAGTGCTTTTTAAGCTGTGAGTTAATCAGGAGAGTCCAGTGCAGCCACTAAGTACAATATTATTGCCCCTTTCTATGAACAATCTGTACTTACATAATCTGTCCAGCATTTCAGAATAAGTGGGAACAATGGAAGAACCAGAAGAAAACCCTTAGTTTCTCAACTACTCAGTTTGCCATGTACCAAGAAAAGCTACCTTCTGTTTCCTTCAACTATGGTCTGTCCTGGAACTACTTGTTGGGATAGAACTTTAAAGTGTGATTACATTTGGTTTATGTTGTGGTTCTGCTCCGCTTAGACAAACACCCTTTTTTGCTGGATTCCTTGGTTTCTTTTTCCATGTGCCACATGCTGCAGTTGCTGAGATTATTTCACTACCGCTGCACCATTATGCCAACACTTTTCTATCCCTTGAAAACCCAAGGCCAGCTTGGACGGGGCTTGGAACAAGCTTGTCTAGAGGAAGGTGTCCCTGCCCACGTCAGAGGACTGAAACTGAATGAGCTTTAAGGTCCCTTCCAAAACAAAACAGTCTGGGATTCTGTGAAAAGCAAACATACTGTCTGAGCCCTTGTGCTGTCCTTGGAACAAATCTGACCTTTAAATTGTGAAATGTATATGCTAACTTCCTTTCCTATACTGCTTCTTTTCAAGGTAGCTCCTTAACTAGGTTCCAGTCAAGAAGAAACATCCAATTACTGCAGGCATCAGCCATTTCACCAATATTTCAAGCTTATCTTCTCAGACTTCAAAGTAGTTTGGATCAGTAAATAACTCTTCCCTCTAAAAATGTTAAAAGAATTTCTTGCTTAGCAAATTTTAATAGTCTTTTCCTTATTTCTTTGAAAGGCTAACACCCTTGCAAAGAGAAAAGGGTTTAGAAAAGAAAGAAGTGTTTTCACCCAGACTCCAAAGCTGGGAAGAATCTCTAATCCTCTGAACTTTTATGTGCTTCTCTGAAGTATCCTCAGATGCTGTCTGGGTCCCAGGCTGCCCTCTCAGCTTTGAGACCCACAGTCCTTTCCTCTAGCGTAACAGCCTTCAGAGTATTTCCACATTATTCATGCACTGCTGTTACATGCTTTTGTCCTTCAAAGGGAGGCTTTTACAGCTCCGTAACAGTGGTAAGAACTCTTTTCCTCTGAACTGCAAATTTAAAAAGAGGCTAAGATGGATTGTGGCACTCTGTCAAAAACTGTAAATCATTCTCACAGCACCATATTTCCAAACTGATGGAAATGTAAACTTACGTGTTGCTACGGTTGGAAGGTAACACCCAAAGTGAGATTGTGGGGTACCGAATCTGCTCCCTGTCAAGGGGCTCAGAAGAAATTGGCTCGCTTCAGGAGATAGAATATTTATTTTGTCAGACCTTCATAGCCAGGCTAGATTCCAAATCCAATGTTTGTTACTTCCATCTCATATGCTACTGACTGATGATATGTGAGAGTGGAGAAGGAAAGATGAAAGAAGAAACATTTGCTCTCCTGTGTTTATGTTGCCTTTACAAAGAAAATAAAAGGAGATTGTTGTCTCTATTAAACCTGATAAATGGCTCTGTGACACCAAACCCATGTCAGTCTTTGTACGAATTATCCTCAGAGCTCTGTGGATATTACTACCAATAAAAGACAGAATAAAAGGTAAATATTCAAAACCTCTTAGATTTAAGGGAATATATTAAAATTATCTCTATTTAATCATGAAGCTATGAAAACCTATGTAAAGAATTTACTGCTGTACTAAAACCACACTATACTAATACAAAATGTAGTATGTCTGCTATCATAGTGTGAATGCATATCAAACCACTAAGCTGGTAGAAATAAATTGTACATTCCAAAAATCCACTTTATTGACTTGTTACCTCTGTCAAAATGGCTGTAGCCTCTTTCTGTGGTACAGAAAAGAAGTTAGCATTCAACAAGTTTATCTCAACTACAGACTTCATTTAAGGGGAGAAATTTAGAAAGAGTTGA
Organism: Neopsephotus bourkii; assembly: GCF_033783945.1. Lineage (NCBI taxonomy): Eukaryota > Metazoa > Chordata > Aves > Psittaciformes > Psittacidae > Neopsephotus > Neopsephotus bourkii. The sequence goes on along the minus strand of NW_026901264.1, from coordinate 305,429 downwards.
TAAAAAGTAAAAATTATGTTTCCTCCTCCAGCCCATGAATAAATTCTGGGTATAAAAAGAAGAAAATCAACTAGGTTTAGCAAGATAAAGGATCTGGTGATTGGAAAAAAATCCTTTCAATTCATTGGTAATACATGCTGTTTTCTTCCTCCACTAAACCACGACAGAAACATTTCTTGGTGGTTTGGAAAGAATTGCATGATATCAGGCCTGAACCAATTTTGCTTATATTTGGAACGAAATTCAGCATAAAACCATGATTTTGATGGTATTTTTCCTTTCAAATGCAGCCTGGCATAAATTGTAAGATAATAATCCCATAATAAATAACATGTAGAATTAGTAATTTTCTAACAAATTAAACATGATAATTGAGGGATTGAACAGCTACAGATTAAGCTTTCTAAATTATTTACATCAGTGCCTCTAGATTCAGCATGCCCTCCCAAGTCACTAAAAACATATACAAGAAATGTCTTTCCTTTAGAAAATCAGCTGGGATGAACAAATAACAAGAGGATTTTACAAGTTTAAGGTAAAATTTTCACTCGCTGATTTGAATAATTATCAAAATCTTGTTTCAGTCTCTTTGAATTAAATCGACATGCTTAAAGAGTACAATGAAACAAAGGAAACCAATGTTGAACAGATCACCTTGAGAACTAACAGTTTCTATGGAGTTTGCTTTCTAAGAGGCTTAGCAAGTGAATTTTGGGGAAGTCCCAAGTACTCAGGAGACTAGTAACCTGAGGCCCTGCAATGTTTATAAGAACACAAGGGATAGCAGCATTTATTTTCCCTCTCTGGATGTGTGGATCCCGAAAGCTAGTTTATGATAATTTGTCACCATGCCTTTTCCTCTTTCTTTCCCACAAAATGCAGGCACAGTAGCAGATGTGAAAAGGTCCTTTGACAGCAAACGTGACAAAATTAAACATGCCCAGCAGAGACAGAAAGTTGGGCATGTGTAGAAATTAAATGTCAGTGCATCTCATTGCCCATAAGTCTCAGGCTATGATTATTCATTTTCTAAGGTAAATGCAGAGAATGCTTCAATGAATTAAAAGACCTGAGCCTGAAACAGGCTTCAAGAGTGCAGCTTAGCACTCTTAGCCATCAATAGCATCAGGGAATCCTGGTTTAAATTATGAATATATTTATATTTATGGAAGCTCAGGCTTGTGAAAGATACGTATACAAGATACCCTATATGGCAGGCCTAAAAATCAATTTCTATCATTCCATTTGATCTCAAGCCTGGCAGCGCTAGAGAGAATATAGGCAATTTCATTTACTTTGAGAGAGCAACTCGAGTGTGTGCTATAACACTCTGAATATAGTCAGCATTATTTATAAAACCAGCCAATGCCCTTATTTAATGCTTTGGCAGTCATGCTAAACTACTGAACCTTTTAGGGAGCAGTGTTAGTTGAATGTCAATGCATACATATGATTGCCTTTCATCTGCATAGAGAAGTGGTAATTAGGATTTCCATTGAGTTTTCTGACAGAGGTGAAGCTGAATTAAAGCCTATTTATAAATATTTTAATATCGTAAAACAGCCTTAGAGCAGTCAATTTGAGCAACACTGTAAATATGCCCTTCATCATGTAAAGGTTGACTGTAATTACAATATGGAAATATCTTTGCAAGACTACTTGCTTTGGTCTCTTCTCTTTGTTTTACAAGGCATGGTGTTTCTCTCATTGTGGAATCACTTCCATCGATTATTTGTATGTATACGACTTAGTTCTGTTCTTAAGATGAATCAAAAGCTTATACCCCTGGCATCTTTTTACATTAAAACTTCTATTAAAACTTGATGGAAGGTCATGAAAATGTTCATTATTTACAAGACAATGTTTAGTGGCAGAACTATAAATTCAGACTCCTTCAGCCTGTATGAATTGCCAGAACTCCACTGACTGCAGCTAAGGATCTGTCCCAGAAATCGTGTTTTTAGCTCACTCATCCATTTAGTGTCTTCTAGATAGAGCTATGCAGTGCAATCATAAACTCATATAATCACAGAATGGTTTGGGTTGGAAAGAACCTTACGATCATCCAGTTCCAATCCCCTGCCACGGGCAAGAACACCTTCCACTAGACGATGTCACTGTCCAACCTGGCCTTGAACACTTCCAGGGATGGGGCAACCACAGCTTCTCTGGGCAACCTGTGCCAGCGCCTCAGCACCCTCACAGGGATGAACTTTTGCCTAAGATCTTATCTCAGTCTCACCTCTGGCAGGTTAAAGCCATTGTCTTAACACTAATTCTTCCAACTGGCAGTTTTACCAAATCCTTGCACTATTGTCCACAGAATAGAAAACTGCTGACCATTTCTGACCCTTGGAAAATATTTGGTCTCCCTATTTATTCATTGGTGGAATTTCAACGCCAAAAATAAATGACTCAGAAAGTAGAAAAAGGGCAGATGATACAGTGACTCCAAAAAGCAAAGAAACTCTCAACCTTCTTGTCTGGAGACACACAGGTTTTCTGAAGTAATAAATAAATCACAATAAAAAATTACCCATGACTGATCTATCTTGACTTTCTGGGGCTAAACAGAGAGAAATCAGTGGAACCACAGCAAAACCAGACAAATTTGGTTTTCTCCGAAAAAGATACCACATGACAACATCATGCTTTTCTTTTCTGGGGTGCTAGATTTACATCAGAGAGCTTAATTATTGAATACATGAGCTTGTGAGGCTCCAAAGAAATGCCCTCTAAGACATGTACGACCTGTAAATACTGGCTTGTGTTTGTGTCAAAGGAGAAGGGAAAGAGGGAATGATTATTTACTAATTTTTTTAATTGAAAGACATAATAGCATATGGTAAGGTCTATTATCCCCTGAAAGTAAAAGGGAAAAAGGAAATATCTTAATGCCGTAACAAAAGCTAAATCACTTCAACTGTCGGCCTCTATCAAGACAAACCAAGCAGGGGCAGTGACTGCTAAGCCAATTTGTCCATTATTTTTTGACAAGTGCTAGAAAATATAAATAAGGTAGTGGGGATGAATGTGACTCTACAGGTTGACAGGTTGACTGCTGTAGACACAACTCACCACTTCTGATAATTTTCATGCCATTTAGGAGAGAAATGCTAGGTGCTGAGAAACATAAAGCAGTACAAGATAATACAATTTGAAAAGAGCGTCCTTCCATCCCTGAAGGTTTATCTATCAAACAACAACATAGGTCACTTCCCTGAATCAATGGCTATGTTATATTTATATTTTGTATATCATCTGTAAATTAGGTAACCTACATTATAACCATAGAATGGTTTGGGTTCGAAGAGAACTTATAGGGTTCCAACTCTCTGCCGTGGGCAGGGACACCCTCCACTAGACCAGGTTACTCCAAGCCCTGTCCAACCTGGCCTTGAACACTGCCAGGGATGGGACACCTGCAGCTTCCCTGGGCAACTTGTGCTAGCGCTTCACCACCCTCACAGGGAAGAATTTCTTCCTTTTATATAACCTGAACCTTCCCTGTTTAAGTTTAAACCCATCACCCCTTGTCCTGTCACTGCAGTCCCTAATGAAGAGTCCCTGCCTAGCATCTTTATAGACCTCCTTCAGATACTGGAAGGCTCCTATGAGGTGTCCATGCAGCTTCTCTTCTACAGGCTGAACAGCCCCGACTTTCTCAGCCTGTCTTCATACAGGAGGTGCTCCAGCCCCTGATCATCCTCCTGTCTTCCTCTGGGCTTGTTCCAACAGCTCCATATTAAAACAGTTTCAAATGTTGGTCAACTTTCTGTACCCCAGAAGTTCCCAAAGCAATTCAAAGCCTGTTTCCAGTTAGTACTGAAGCAGTTTCCCTGCTTTGGAAGAAGGTGAAAGCCATCCAGTAGGCAGTATCACTTGGGTTTATGACTTGGTAGCAGGTTCTCAGCAAGCCCCTGCACCTGTGAAGTGCAGCCACTAGAATATCTTCAATGTCCATGCTTCATAGATTAGGCGTTAGCATGAAAATTCATACAGATATATGGCATAAAGAACCCAGTCTGTTCCAGAAGGAAGGAGGACTGCATTATTTTTCTGGCTAAGATGAAAGCATATGCTTCTTTGATGTGGATTTGCAGCTTGCATTCACACGTCCAGTCATTTGAGCTCTTATTAGAAGGGGTAGCATAGTTTGTTACTTCTTTACTTGTGGTAGCTCCTTATCATAGTATCTACCTATTCAACTTTTTTCATCTACTTCATCAAGGTGGTTCAAAATAATTGCTTGAAACTGTTAAGATAATTAACCCTTTGAATTCTCGCCTTGAAAGCATAGACATGCATGAAGATGAAGAAACAGAGGAGGAAATGATAAGTATGTTTTCCCAAATCTTGAAAAGAGAGATGTACGAGTGTAAAAGCTTCATCAAGACAAAGAACAGAAAGACTTAGACAACATTAACTATACATTAGTTTGCTTTGTTCTATGGGTAACAACCAGGCCTAGTTTTTACACAGGATATGAAATACCCATGATGCAAATAGTTCAAGCTCTCTTCAAACTGTTGCCTTTTGGATGTCAACCAGCTCCCCTGTCTATTTGTCTTTTAGTGTCATCCATATCACAGTATCACAGTATGTTAGAGATTGGAAGGGACCTCAAAAGATCATCTAGTCCAATCCCCCTGCCGGAGCAGGAACACCTAGATAAGGTTACACAGGAACGTGTCCAGGCGGGTTTTGAATGTTTCCAGAGAAGGAGACTCCACAACCTCCCTGGGCAGCCTGTTCCAGTGTTCCGTCACCCTCACTGAGACGAAGATTCTTCTCAAGTTTAAGTGGAACCCCTTGTGTTCCAGTTTGTACCCATTGCCCCTTGTCCTATCATTGTTTGCCACTGAGAAGAGCCTGGCTCCATCCTCGTGACACTCCCCCTTTATATATTTATATACACTAATAAGGTCACCCCTCAATCTCCTCTTCTCCAAACTATAGAGACCCAGCTCCCTCAGTCTTTCCTCATAAGGGAGATGCTCCACTCCCTTAATCATCTTAGTTGCCCCATATGATGGCAATAGTAACAAGTCTGCTGACAAACCCATGTTTGGGACTGCTATATAGGAGCTGGATGTTTGTCACATTGGAGCATAGCCAGGAATCTTATCATTGTTTTTAGTTCTGTGTTTGATTTCAGTTTCATTGAAAGGGATTTTTTTTTCCTCTGAATTATTTGTAAGGGAATGTTACACAGCAGGAAAAAGAACCCCTGTTCTAGACACAGCACACATCTTTCAGTAGTATCAGTTAACAGCACTAGGTTCACTGAAATCAATGGGGACGTAGTCATTGACTTCAGGAGTACTAGAAGGCCACTGGGGATGTTTCAGATGGAGAAATATTAGCTCTTACAAAGAAATTTACAGATATTTTCAGACAAGGTTATTCCTTTGTCTGTAGCAATCTCTTTGCTTCCCATAGGGGTTTCTAATGAAAAGTCCACAAAACTGGTCAAGCTGGGTCAGCATATAATTCATTCTGAATAAATAAAAAATCAGGCATCAACTTTAATTGTGCTCCTTAATTTTGATATGTAAAAAGATTTGGAGTCCTAAGAAAACTCAAAATATTGTTAAAATTTACAGACCAGTTTTTAACAGTTACCAGTTTAACGTAACAGTAGCATCCATCATCTTTCTGAAGTGTTTCAAGATCTATGAAAATGTGCTCTGCGTTACTATTCCCTTTACATTTCTAGTTTCAGAGACTAATCTCCTGAGTTTCAAACGAATATGTTTTCAGCTGTTTTTACATCTCTCTATCTCCACAGAGCCACCATGACTGACAGCTATGTGACTATCAATAGTAAAAATCTAGGCTGACACTTGTATAATCAGTTGAGAGGGCAAACCCCTCCTGATTATGGCATATTCTACCAAGTTGGACCACAGTGTATCTAAATTTTGCTGTGTAGAGGATTTAATGAAAAAAAAAGTTCCTAAACCAAGCTTCCTTTCCTGAAACTGGAGTTTTGAACAGTAACCTGCTTTACCAAGAGCTGAAATTGGCACTATATAGCATCACTAAGGTGAGCTGTTAAATGACATGGCAACACTCCTGCAAAAGCCCTTGGGTGTAGACCTCCACATTTTCCTTCTTCAGCCAAACTTCACACAGTGATTATAAGCACGACACGGAATGTCAAACATATAGTTAAACCTTCTAAACTACAGTTTATAGTTAGGCTGAGAAATACCTGGGGAGTGTCCTCTAAAACAACAATTGATATGTGTCAGCTGGTTTTAAGACCATTCATTAGAGTTGTACCATGTCCTGGAGCTACTGAGGAGGTTTTTGTTTGCCTTTACTGTCTCTCTATGCTTTTGGAAGTCTCCAAAGACACTGGCATATATTTCTATCAGTGAAGAAGTCTTCTATTCAAGAAAAAGTCAACAAGTCACAGATTATGCTTTCAGCTATAGAGTAACTATCTTTTGAACCACCTTCACATTTTGCTAAATGTAATTCTAGAAACATTTTTGTCTTCTACTCAGCATATTTTCTTACTTTTCTTGTATTCACTTCCCTTCTTAGATTGCTTGCCTCCTAGGAACACGGTATTTCGAACTTACTGCCCATAATTTAAGATTAGCCCACTTAAGCCTTTTGTTCTGATGAAATATCTGAGGAACAGCTGAATTAATCCTTCAGAATACTTCATTACTCCAAGTTAACTGACAAGATTTAACCTAAAATAAAAAACTCTGGTGAAGAACAGTCCCAGACTATAAAAGTCCTGGGGGGAAGGTCATATGGGAAGCTCAGGAGTTTAGATTGTGAAAGCCAGTCTCAGCTCATGATTTGGCTGCAAATTTTTCTTCCACACATCCACAAGGTGCCGAGAATTTGTCTCGATTGCTGTGACAGCACCGCATCTTGCAAACAGCGTTTGACACTTCAGAGGCTTAGGATCTAGTGTTTCTCCTTGTATCTTTAGGACTGGTTAGATTCACTGTGGAGAAGCATCTTCACCTTCCCTCACAGAGTATGACCCAGGCAGCTGACAGAGGAGAACACAGCAGTCTGCACAGGTCTGTCAAATTCTGAGTTATCAGATACTGTAAGGAAAGTGAGAGGAATTTCTGTGATACTGAAGCATTTCTATGGCACAGGTCTACTAAGAACCTCCAGGCAGTAGTGTTCTAATAATTATGTGTTGATTATGGAGAAAAAGCCATACATTAAGTAAAAATAACACCAGATACAAGAATAAGACAAGTTCCACTGCTGTAAGTTAGCAGAAAAACATTTGTATTGAGAGCTGATGCTTTACTTGTATAATCACCTTGTTCAGATTTTCCTCTGCATCAAACTAATCAGATGTTTGAATGTAAAAAGATATATATACAGACACGAAATTCCTCATCCAACTTTTTAAGGTACTTAGAGAAAGGCTGCAGACAAGCAAACAACAGATATATAAACAGATTCTGGACAGAATGGCTGGACAGACTGAAAGGTAAAAATTAGTACAGAATTGTTTGGACATCTTAAGACAAACAGTTCAATACAATTTATTTACAAGATAGACTAAAATTCACTAGTGTAATAACAGAACTATTTGTCTTAGCAAGTATCTTGTTACTGGTGATCAATAATGTAGCTGAGATGACTGATGGTTTTGTTTTCCTGCAGTGCCTCAGTCAGTCTAAATTATTTGTTTGACATGCTGCCTTTTGGCAAATCCAAGGAAACAGTGACAAGAAAATTGCATTCCTCTGATACCTACCTCTAAATGAATGTCAAATATTCCTCAAGCTTTTGGTGAATGACATATGACTGTAGACTGAGGAACAGTTTTGCTGGCCAGTCATGGTTTTGTCTTCTGGCATGAATAGCAAGGTAGACATCAGAATGAAAAATGAGTTACTTTTTGTCACACATGGCAGTGGAAAACATGATGGCATTTGCAGAAATATCTAGAATTTAGATGCCTCTGAATATTCAAGAACCTGCCTTAATTTATTAGGAGCTTTGTTACAGCCAACTTTAATTGGTACTGGGACTGGGAAAAGGGTGAAAAGATAAAAGAGCATTAAGAACTTAATAGCAGGAAAAGGCAAAGGTCTCTCAAGCTCACTATACTGCCCCAACAATGGCTAACAATGGAAGGTGAAGAATTAATATAAGAGTATAGACAGTACAGAACAATGTTTCCCATTCTGTATCTTGCCATTTCTATGTCATCTGTTCTCCATGCTGAGGAGTTTATTGTTAAATATGTGCAAGCTTTTCAGTAACTCCAGACATCATTGCTCTTCTTTGTACAGTTTTAGCTGTTTTACAACCTATTCAAGATATGCTGATCAAAAATACACTCAAGGTGTGGGTATAAATGAATTCACACCCTAGTGTAACAGCATCTTTTTTTCTATGCATACATCATAATACATAAAACATAATACATGCATCATAATACATAAATCATAATATTTTGGGGTTTTTTATACTTAATTCAATTTCATGTCATTATTTTAAATTGTTGCTGGGCATGAAGCTGATATTTTCAGGGCTTTATCTACAATAACTCCAGTGTCTCATCCTTCAGTATTGACAGAGATGGTCACTGCATCCTCCTTATACATTTGCATATGCAGTTTGCATATTTTTGCATTTAATTTGCTTAGCATCACAAGACCCTTCTAGAAAACTTCATTGTCTCTTCTCCTCCTGAATAATTTTGTATTGTCTGAAGACTTTGTATCCTCACTGTCTACCTTCTTTATTAGATCATTTAGGAATCCTTTCAGTGGCACAGGTTTCAGTACAGATTCCTGTGCAGGGCAAGAAAGACACTCCAACCTTGTATAAAGGCAGGGTGAATATGCATTCACAGAGACAAACCTTAACCATGACAAGGCTGGGGAAACATGCCTATTTTGTATCACTGTTCTGCAGCTTTCCTTCATTTTGCCTTAACAGCAAAGAAATTTCCTAGTTGTACTGTCTAACTATCCTAGTAAAATGAATGTAATCTTGACCACCGCTGTGTACGTGCAGCCCTGAAACCACTCGTGTTCTGGGCTGCATCTCCAGAGCATGACCAGCAGGTCAAAGGACGTGATCCTGCCTGTTTGCTCTCCTCTTCTGAGTCGACACTTGCAGCACTGTGTGCAGTTCTGGTGCCCTCAACATCAGAAGGACATGGAGCTGTTGGAGCAAGTCCAGAGGAGGCCACGAGGATGATCAGGGGACTGGAGAACCTTCCATATGAAGACAGGATGAGAAAATTGGGGCTGTTCAGCCTGGAGAAGAGAAGCTGCATGGAGACCTCATAGCAGCCTTCCAGCATTGGAAGGGGGCCTACAAGGATGCCAGAGAGGGACTCTTCATCAGGGACCTGTAGCGATAGAAAAAGGGGTGATGGATTCAGACTTGAACAGGGAAGTTCAGGTTAGATATTAGGAAGTTCTTCACTGTGTGGGTGGTGAGGTGCTGGCATAGGTTGCCAAGGGAAGCATGTGCCATCCCTGAGCTATTCCTGTGCCACAGGCTGCCCCATCCCTGGCAGTGTTCAAGAACAGGTTGTATGGGGCTTTGGGCAACCTGTTTTAGAGAAAGGTGTCCATGCCTGTTGCAGGGAGTCGGAACCCGATGAGCTTTAAGGTGCCTTCCAACCCAAACCATTCTAGGATTCTATGTTCTCATGGCTGGTACTCACTGCAAAGCACACAATCTCTTCTCCAAATGGAGCAGCTCCAGAAAATGTTTTAGCTGTCACCAGTTCACTTGCACAGATTATGTTTCTTTACCCCCCTTTCAGCGCAGAGCTGCACAAGCAATAAGCTCATATCCCTCCAAAAAGTGGCAGTTCTAGAAGTAAACTTCTGTAACACGAAAATACCACTTGACTGGCCTCATAACACCAGTTTGAGAAATTTTATTTCTGGGATGTGTGATCATTAGAAATGATGCTAAGTCTTCACATGAACAGAAATATTACATTGATGTTAGCAGTAAATCCCAAGAGAGATGTTTTCCTACTCAAAGGCCAATTTATCCACAACCCCGTGTCAGAATCTAGTCAGTGTGAGTGAACAGAGCTGCTGGTATTACAGGACTGCCTCTGGAAAATGTAGACAGGAACCTTATCAACTACCTACTTTAGGGTCGGGTAAATTATAAATTGCCTTTCTTGGTGCCATTATGGTAACTGCCTGGTGAGGTTTTGTCTTTAGTGAGGGAGTGCCAGGGCTAGCCCAGTGCACTGGTACCAGGTCTCAGTTCTGGAAGGTGGCAGAGGGGTTTGCTCTTTCATAATTCACAACTGGGGACTAACACACTGACTTTTACAGCAAATTTTCCAGTATTAAAAGCCAAAGTTGGTGGGTGTGCCCAGATATGGCTCATTACTAATTCTGTAATACATGACTTGCAATACATTTGGTCTTGACATCTGCAGTGTAGCAAGATCATAGACTGGTTTGGGTTGGAAGGGACCTTAAAGCTCATACAGTTCCAACTCCCTGTCATGAGCAAGGACACCTTCCACTAGAACAGGTTGTTCCAAGCCCCGTCCAACCTGGCATTGAACACTGCCAGGGATGGGGCAGCCACAGCTTCTCTGGGCAACCTGTGCCAGCGCCTCAGCACCCTCACAGGGAAGAATTTCTGCCTAAGAGCTCATCTCTATCTCCCCTCTGTCAGGTTAAAGCCATTCCCCCTTGTCCTGTCCCTATAGGTTCATGTCTAAAGCCGCTCCCCAGGTTTCTTGTAGCCCTTTTAGGTATTCGAAGCATTTAGGTATTTGAAGCATTGAGGTACTGGAAGACTGGAAGATCAGAGTGCTGGAGATTCAGTAGACTACTGTGTCTTGCTGTGAACCCTTACATAGTAAAATGCACTTTGAAACCTTTGTTTATTGTTCTCATTCAGAGAAAACTAATGCACTTTGAAAAGGTAAGGCAGAATGGACAATTACTAATGCTGCTGAAAACAATTAGTTCTCATTTTCTTAACACCATTTCCTAATGCACAGCTCAAAAACTTTTCACAGGACCTTTAAAACACAGTTTTAAAAATCAGTTTTCTTTGGCTATTTCCTAATGATTCAAACTGAGTGCAGAACCTGACATGCAATTAAGCTAAAATAGGTCGATATCCATTTTCTTCAGTTAAATAGCAATTTTAACTCAGTGACAGAGGCTGTGGAATCACAAATAGCTACCATGTATCTTTTTGCTGGACATGTAGAATGAAGACATGACTCAGCTACCTTTAGTCATGTTGACTGAAAATGACCAGGATAGCTCCTGAAGTAAAACAAAGAATATCACCAATCATTAAGGACAAACATTTAATTTACAAAGATAGGACTTAAGCACTTTACAACTTTGGTGTCTGATCTCACTTGGGAAAGTAAATATGAAGATATTCTTTTCCAGCTTGAAGTATTAAAACTGGAACATGTAAGACCAAGCCCTTCATAAAATACCCACAAAAGCCTCACAAAAAAAAAAAAAAACCAAAAACAAAACACTTGTCTGCAAAAGGACTTTCTACTGTTCTTATCACCACACAGTAATGGAAGGTGATGGCTGGAGTGTGCAGAACAATTCTGCACCCAGCTGAAATTGCCAAAAAAGCTTAGGAAAACATGAGGGAAGGAACTGTCAGAAGCTTGCCTAAAGCCCTCATCTAATTATTTATGATTACAACAGCTAGATGTCCAGGACTTTATTTTACATGTCATCCCCAAAAATGCCACATTCTTCTCAGATGACAAATTATTCATGCATAAACTTAATTACGTGTATGACATTTATTACAAACTTCTATCTGCAGTTTCTGGTTATGATATTCTGAAGTCTGAGCTTTTTAACATGGCTGTGATGCAGTCATTAAAACAAATTAGTGACAGATAAAATTAATAATTGCTTCATCTTTTTGCAATTAAAATAGCTTTTGCTTTGGTAACTGCTTTGGTAACAAGGCTGATGATTGACTGAGATTTTGCTGATGTATCACTCCAAAGAAGTATAATTTTCTACTTGAAAATGACTGACTTATTTACTTAATTTTGCTGGATCACGGTTTACAGGACACAGCCACAGTGATTGAGTTTCTTCAATTTCTTATTAGATCTTGATATATCATTTGCTTGTGTTTGGAAAGATGATGAGTGCTGCTAGTGAAAAGGTGGAAAAGGTGCACAGCAGAACAGTATCTGAAGGAGGCCTACAAAGATGCTCGGGATGGACTCTTCATTAGGGACTGTAGTGATAGGACAAGGGGTGATGGGTTCAAACTGAAACAGGGAAAGTTTACGTTAGATATAAGGAAGAATTTCTTCCCTGTGAGGGTGGTGAGGCACTGGAATGGGTTGCCCAAGGAAGTTGTGGATATTCTATCCCTGGCAGTGTTCAAGCCCACATTGGACAGAGTCTTGGGTGACATGGCTTAGTGTGAGGTGTCCCTGCCCATGGCAGAGAGGTTGGAACTAGATGATCTTAAGGTCCTTTCCAACCCTAACTATTCTATGATTCTGTGATGGGCTACAAATGAAGCTCATACAAGCTGTTGCACAGACAACAAGGAATCCTGAAAAACTGAACTGGGCAAGTTGCATCAGAACGTGCTTTATTTCATACACTCACTGAACTCCTTTTCTTGCTATTTAACTGAAAATCAAAACAGGACTATAAGTAAGATGCTTTCACCAAATGTTTCTTTCAAGTGGTCCACAAGAATGTTTTCCTCTACATCCTCGTTCAAGATTTCATTTGAACAAGGCAACCATAACTTGCCAGAATTATTTTTCTGAGGTTTAAGATATGAATTAGTAAAGGTGAAAGGGAAAAAGATGTATTAATACAACATTTTCCCAATGTTAATAAACTCAGAAACAACAGAAAAAAGAGAAACCCATAATTTTCCACAGAGAAATAGTTAGGTGAAAAGAGAGGTGCAAAGAGAAGATCTTTGGTGAAATTGCACAGATTTCTGTGCCTACAAGATCTGTGCTGGCTATAAGATCTTAATTATGAACTGGTCTCAGTGCACTTCCACACTGCAAAACCACTCGATTAATCGGTGTAGTAAGTAATTTCAGCAGAAGAGTTAAGGACTTCAAATAGATAGCAGGTGAGTATTTCATAGAAGAAGCTACAGCATTTTTGCATATAAAGAAATAATTGCCTCTGAACACACAGAAAACTTTAGGCTCTGCAGCTATGATACGAATCTCGTGAGATTTGGGGTTTGTATCCATGGGTTTGTAAACCCCAGCATGTTAACTACTTGTTAAAACTTCTTAGAGTCCACATTTGCTCATCACCCAAGCTCATTCTATCCTCACAAAAAGTCATGATCCATTTCTTCACCTAGTACAAATGAAAGCAAGGTTTTTACTTACACATCTACCTCTAGCTTGATGATTTTGATGTAACCTATGTGGCAAATAGCTATTTAAGCATGCACAGGACAAACCCAGGCTCAGACCAGGCCTGATTTGTGAGAACAAAATAAGCCTATAATAGTGGTAGTATGTTAGATTTTTTCCCATTTTCTTAACTAGAAATATCGACATGTTAATTTACAATGCTTAGGAGAAAGATTTATATTCCTCCTAAGTGGTCTTTTGTGTGTGTTTAAAATCATTCATTTAAATACGCATTTACCTACAACTAACTGCCTCATGGCAGAACAACTATGCTGGGAATGTAAAACATTAATGATTAAACACTGCTCACTCCAAGATGTGTGAGTTGGAGAAAGAGTTGGGCATGGATGAAAGCTCCTGACCCTCCAGTACATGAGAAACAGCCTGTGTGTTTCCCCTTTCCTCATGACAACATCCCTAATGTATTCCAACAGGTTTGAAGCATGATTGATTCATACTTTGTACACAAGGACTACTTCTGCTGTAGCAAAATAGAAAGAAGGAAAAAGGAATAGACTAATGGAACTATAGATCAGCTTAGGATGGAACAGACCTCAAAAGACCATTTGGTCCAACCTGGCCCAAAAGGAGCATGGAATCACAGAGCAAGACTGTAAATTCCCTCTAATGCATTCACAGCACATAGACATAAGTAACAGCCATAATCAGCTACCCTTACTTGCCGTGATTTCCAAGGCCTGCCTGTGGAGAGAAACATTTACCATGGGTAAGAATACTAGGACTTAACCCTTAACTATATACAGTATGTAGTTGCAGTATATTATTCTACTAAGCTAGATTCTACAATTTCCTCTTCAATAATGTTTATTAATTGCTTGAAAACAAACCTCGAAAGGTCTTGCATAGAGAAATTTCTTCCTCATTTGCTGTTTTTAATCATGTTTTCAGTGCTCTCATAATGCAAGCCTCTTTCCTGACAATCTCTGTATTGAGTCTGAGCTTTTGCACTAGGATTAATTCAATTTGGACAGAGAATGAGACTGACTGTCATCCATGGTTTGGGTCATCCAAAGGATAACACCTATTGAAAGGACTTTGCAGATTTTACCCATGGAAATAATGAAGGGGGGAAGTTTAAAAGATTTTAATTAATTTGCATCCCTAAAGATGACTTACTAGCACTGTTGAGAATTAGTGTATTAATGTGACTGTGAAGACTACGTGGACTGATTTGGCGTGTCATATTGAATTATGGCAGCCTGTATCCATGTCAAACAAAGTATCTCGGAAGGCAGGATATGGGAATTTGAGGATAATTTCTAGAGGTTTCATCCATGTCCCTGAAGTTTCTACCTCAGTGTTTGATAAATATTCTTAGCAGGAACAAATTAGAGTCAAAATACCCAGGAGCCTTGAAACCACAGAAAGCTTTTGCAAAATGCTGAGAGAAACATACTGGAGAATCCTCACCATGTTTTTTTTTAATGGTTTAAAAAAATGCATTAAAAATGGCATTACTGCTTCATTTTACATTGTGTATCAGATGGAAGATCAGTTCAGCAGCTTCAGTGACTGAGACAAATCTCTGAATCCAAGTACAACTTATTGCAAAGAATTTGTATTGCCATTGTGTATCCTGATTATTTTATATGGAGTGAGAGCTTGGCCTCTCACAGACTACTGTGGAGTCAGGCTCTTTTAAAAGAACAATTTTCTGAGGATAGGCACAATTAATGGTCTCATACCAGTTGAACAATAAACTTCAAATAACTACCCAAAATTCAGTGTGTAGGGAAGAGCAGGTTATTCTTACCATAATGAGGTGCACCTGATGGATCACTAAGGATCTAATAACTATCCTTTCAGTCCTGATAAGTGTCTAACCAGAACTTCTCCTTTCTGCCACCTGAGAACAGCCTGGGTTCTGTGTTACACCATATCCAGAAAGACCAGTTATCCACCTGCTTGAATACCTTCTTTGCTGGCAACGTAAAGCAGTTCACTAATACTTCCAGTCTTGCATCTAAATTGTGCATGGAGAGCCTGAGAACAGTGTTTTACAAGAAGCCAGTAGGAAATCTGGACTGGGCTGTGGTATGCTCTTCATCAGGGACTGTAGTGGTAGAACAAGGGGAAATGCTTAAAACTAGAACAGGGGAAGTTCAGTTAGATATAAGGAAAAAGTTCTTCCCTGTGAGGGTGCTGAGGCACTGGCACAGGCTGCCCAGAGAAGCTGTGGCTGCCCCATCCCTGGCAGTGTTCAAGGCCAGGTTGGATGGGGCTTGGAGCAACCCGGTCTAGTGGAAGGTGTCCCTGCCCATGGCAGGGGGTTGGAACTGTACGAGCTTTAAGGTCCCTCCTAACCCAAACCAGCCTGTGACCCTTGACAATTATACTGTTTACAAACAAAAGTTTATTAAAATCTGGTTGAGGGAAGCCATTAACACTTCTCTCATGAGCTGTTTTCCTGCCCTGAACTACCTCATTCTACTGCTCTGGTATCATTGGGTCCATGAGATTGGCCAGTGCATTCCATTTTTCCCAGCAAACTCTGCCTCCATCTTTTCACTGAGTCATTGAGAGGCTACATTTATGTGAGATAATGCTGAGGTTTTAAAAGAGGATGTGCTAGATGAAGTTGCTAAAAGGAAGCACAGAAAGATAATTTATCTGGTATTCACTGGCACTGTGAGCAACACCAGTGTCCTCAAAGGTGAAAAAAAAAGAGTTAGTCTAGTGCCTTTGGTGTATGCATCCATAACTGTCATATCACATGTTAGCACTTCTGCTTTTAAGGTGAAGAGTCCTGGATACAATTTCTTCCAGTTCCTGTACTGACATCTCAGATCTAAGATGCTGATACTCTCACCCAGCAGCATTTAGCAAAAGCCCCTGGGACTCAAAGCATCTTTTCCCCTCTTTTCCCTTTTCCCCTTTTTTCAAGTGATTTTCTTAAAAAGCAGGGAGCATTTATCCTGCAACTTTCAAATCAATACCAAGACAGCAGGGCAATCTGCATACAAATCGACTTGCAAATTTACACCCTGACTCTGCCAACAGGATTAAAAATCATTCATGAGACAGCAACTCCTTGTAATCACATCCAGCCAGATTTCAATAATAACTCAGGCATAGAAGAGCCTCTTGGTTTCAGATGTATTAAAAATAGTTTCTTCTCATTTTATACTTCTTCCTTGGATAGTCACTTCACATTTTCTCAAAAGTTTTCTGCTCTTCATTTTATCATTCATCCTCCAAAAAAAACCCATCTACTTACTGACTGGAAAGATCTTCCCTGCTAACTAAAAGGTGATTGTTTATACTCCAATCTGATAGCAGGCAGGGTTTTAAAAATCCTGAGTCATCACTACTTCACCACAGATCACAGTCACTGCCTTCAATAAAAGTCATTTTTGCCAAATTGTCATTAAATTCTGATGTGTAATGAGCCTGGTAGTAATAATTCTGCTCTCTATGGGCAGTTGTCTCTCAGAAAAGCCATCAGGATCCTACTTAACATCTTATGAATATTATTCCATCTTTAGTAAGCAAAGCAGACTCCTTCAGTGAGCAGCTTTGATTTTTGCTTCAGATCATGGTGTGTCTATAATTACATGTTGTGCTTGCTGTCTGTTACTAGACTGCATTTTCTACTTGACACATCTATCCTGATACAGTGTCATTTATCAGTTGTTGTGGAAATGGACAGAGCAGTGAAAAGGGGTTTTTCTTGTAAATTGAAACAATACATAAATGTAAAATAAAAGCATATTTCATCATGCAGTTCCTTTTGTTCATGAGAGCTGAGGCAGGAATCAGGAGCTGTGAATGATTTTTGCCTCTCAGTGACAGCCCAATACCAGTCAGTTCTTTGACTTTGAAAGCCCAATACCAGTCAGCTCTTGATCGTCTCTTGGGGACAATCTGTCACCATTTGTCAGGGGTGATTCCTACATTTCCACTTTTAAGAGTAGTTACAGACAAGAATTACAATGGGATGCATGACTTTGGAGGACAAAGCAAAGGTTTTGGCAAAAGTACTTAATAATAACTCAAGAGTGAAGTCAGGCTGTAGAACCTGAAAACCAACTTGTAAGTTTTGAGCCTCTTAACCATTTCAGTGCTCAGAGCATAAATCTGAAACAGTCCAAACTACCCCCAAAGATATAAGATATAAAAAGCCACCATGTCTCTAGTATTTTTTGTTGTGGGACTTCTATACAGTTATTAAGCATTAGCAAAAAGCATAACTTCATTTTACTTTTTACTCTCTGTATTATGAGGGCAACAAATTAGCAGTCACAGGAGGAAGAGTACAAAGAGAGGAGTAAATTGAGGTGCTGAGAATGAGACTTAGTTCCATCTAGTCACCTTCAATACAGAAACATGGAACAGCAAATAGTATATGTGCAAATACTATAATTGGCCTCAGGACTCATATTTAACATAAAAAGGAGCAATCCCTGAGTTTGAGTGTTTTAAGAATCTGTCTTATAAAAATCCAAATACAAAGCAGTTTGAAACAGTGAAATGGACATGAAAGCAACTCCCAAGTGGCTGCTTCTCTGTTATGTGGCAAGGAGCATGTGTGTCATGGCTGCTTAATGGCACGGAGGAAGAGTTTCTCAGCGATGCCATTACTTCCATAGTCATTACTTAATAATGCCATTAGTTTTCCTGCTCCAACAGTGAGCAGTTGGCCTGCTTCAGGCAGTGAGTTGCTCTTATAGCTGCTGGAGGGATGGGCTCTAGAGAGGGAGTAGTTACTACTAGTGCTGCTGGGAAGAAGTCCTGCATGCAACATCACTACCTCTAAACATCATCCAATCTTACTGCTGGTATGTGGAACCAACCTGACTTTCTTGGGCTGACACAGGGCATTGTAAAGTAAATGGCTGGAATATGACTGTGTGCTGCTATAAGTGATTTGCTACAATCATTCACATCATTATATCTATGGCTTTGGGCTCATCAGTCTCTGGTATGACAGATTCACAGCTACCCAGTGAATGAGCAGTCAGGAACACTATGTGACTGCCTTAGCAGACAACACCTTGCTTTCACTACTTAAAACTATTGAAGGCTGTTTTTACGCTAAAATGAATCTGAGCCAAGAGTCCATGTGAGGAAATAAGACCTTAGCCTCACAGATGCTGGACCCACTGGTACCTGGGGCGCAGAAATCGTAAGAGTTTCAATGCATTTTGGTAGAACATGAAAGAAAATAATCAGACAATACCAACAGAAGTATTACCTCTATTTGAAAGAACAGAATGGATTCTAGGTTAAAATGTACTGCAACTCCTTTAATTTCCTTGTTTTATACAATAGCCTTTTAAACCGTACCTAAGTCGATGGAATAAAAATAGAAAGCAGATAGGTCTACTTAATATATGGACATAGAACTGGCCTGTTCAGAAAATAGAATCATAGAATCATAGAATAGTTAGGGTTGGAAAGGACCTCAAGATCATCAAGCTCCAACCCCCCTGCCATGGGCAGGGACACCTTGCTCTAAACCATATTACCCAAGGCCTCGTCCAACCTGGCCTTGAACACTGCCAGGGATGAAGCATTCACAACCTCCCTGGACAACCTATTCCAGTGCCTCACCACCCTAACAGGAAAGAATTTCTTCCTTATACCCAATCTAAACTTCCCCTGTTTAAGTTTTACCCCATTATCCCTTGTCCTATCACTATAGTCCCTAATGAAGAGTCCATCCGCAGCATCCCTATAGGCCCCCTTCAGATACTGGAAGGCTGCTATGAAGTCTCCACGCAGCCTTCTCTTCTCCAGGCTGAACAGCCCCAACTTTCTCAGCCTATCTTCATACGGGAGGTGCTCCAGTCCCCTGATCATTCTCATGGCCTTCCTCTGGACTTGTTCCAACAGATCCATGTCCTTTGTATGTTGGGGACACCAGAACTGCACACAATACTCCAGGTGAGGTCTCACAAGAGCAGAATAAAGGGGCAGGATCACCTCCTTCAACCTGCTGGTCACGCTCCTTTTGATGCAGCCCAGGATACGGTTGGCTTTCTGGGCTGCAAGCGCACACTGGAGCCGGCTCATGTTCATTTCCTCATCGACCAGCACCCCCAAGTCCTTCTCCGTAGGGCTGCTCTGAATCTCTTCTCTGCCCAGCCTGTAGCTGTGCCTGGGATTGCTCCGAGCCAGGTGTAGGACCTTGCACTTGCCATGGTTAAACTTCATGAGGTTGGCATCAGCCCACCTCACAAGCGTGTCAAGGTCCCTCTGGATGGCATTCCTTCCCTTCAGCGTATCAATCGAACCGCACAGCTTGGTGTCATCGGCAAACTTGCTGAGGGTGCACTCAATCCCACTGTCCATGACAGCGACGAAGATGTTAAACAAGACCGGTCCCAACACTGATCCCTGAGGGACACCACTCGTAACTGATCTCCAGCCGGACATTGAGCCATTGACCACAACTCTTTGTGTGCGGTCATCCAGCCAGTTCTCAGGCAATCAAAACCATCCTGTTAATGAAGCCATAATGCCACAATTTGATTTTCTGACTCTGGCTAGTCATTCAAAAGATCTCCTTATGCACAGAACTTGCTTAAAATGAAGACTGGAAAGACCCTCCAAGGGAACTGAATCCATTTATTTGCACCAAAGCAACTACTTTTATGTTTACAACGCACTCTTTACATTCCTGTATGTTCAAAATACACAAGACTGAGTTCCACACCCAGGCTGTATTTGCTCAATATGTTTTTCTCATGGAAGAGGGATGTGACTGTAATATATTAAGGCAAGGTGAATCTTGATGTTGATAATGCTGTCACTCATGTACTAAGACTTATCCATCATGTAGGACAAAACAAGCAGGGACTTGTTGTTTCTGCACTTATGTTGTTTGGAGATACTGAAGAAATGCAAAGTATTTTATTCAGTGCAAGTCTATGGATTTACATGGCCACAGCACTGGCCTTTGAGAACAGCTTTTACAGGTAGAGCAGGAGGCAGCACTGTTGGGATGGTGAAGATGACAGGCTTTGAAGTGTTGCAGGCCCCTCCCTGAAAACTTTGTCTCTAATAAATCCCCACATACTCAGTAAATTCTAAGGGCACTGGAACCTGATTGCTAGAATGGAACCTGGCACTTGGTCAATGCCAAGTAGCACTTTTCCAAATTTGCTTATTCTCAGTAAGCAGTCTGCATGCGGCACCCTGTTTCAGAAGGTAACAGAACACACCAGCATAGCATGGGACATTCTTTGCACTTGGCATCAGTACATGGGAACATTCCTGTACACATTACATTTACAATCATAGTGTCTGATGCACTGGGTATGTTAATGAGGGACTGCAGCTCTCTTGGTCCCTTGGCAGTCCTGCACCTGTTCAAATGAAGCACTGCTCACCATGAAAGAGAAACTGTAGAAAAAAAAAGGTATGGAAATTAAATTTCTAAAGTATTTGGCTGGCACTGCTTAATAAACTCATGTTTGGAATATTTATTTGGTGCTCATTTTCTGGCTAGAGACATGTAAACATAGAATCCAGCCTCTTTGGGAACACGTCATAAAACATTAAGGAGGCAACTGGACAACTGCCAAGAAACATCTATAGGACTTAGACAGATATGCAAAATAGCAAACATCACACTCACTAGTCACATTCCCTTGAGTCAGCCTGTAATTGGACTGTGAAATTATGTGCCACTGCTGGAGACTGTCCACTTCCACAGCTACAGCCAGGCAAGGGAAACAAGGAAAACACAGCTTCTATGTTCTCCCTGTACTGACTGCTCTTGTGCTCTGAAATATCACTTACTGACAAGGAGAGCCAAGCCCTGACACTGGAAACTCTCTTGATTCAGCGCAGTATCAAAATGGTGGTTACCACCAGAGGAAAAATACTCACTAAACACAGCTCTTCCCTTCTGTCTCTGAAGAAAAGGCAGAAGGCTGGATGGAGTATGCAGAGGTGAGAATTTGCCTGCAGGCCACCAGCTTGACTGTGACAGTTTAGGACATCCTGAGGGCTACTCCATATTACGCTCCCAAAAAGTCAAGTTCAGCCATGTGTTGTTTGGGATTAACTCCCAGCCAGCAATGTGGCATGAAGATTCCAAATCCCCACCACCTCAGCTTTATCAGACTACTGTCAAGACCCTTTTCTTGAATATGACAATAAGGCACCACTTTGGTCATACCCTAGCATCATCCCTTCCCCTATTACAGTAGAATCCGAGATATGAACCTGAGAATGAATAGGCAATGCTACCGTCTATACATTACTAAGAAACCAAGGAAATTAAGTGAATGGAATATAATGTCTTTATTTCATTTCAGACTCGCAGTTACTTATGATGACATCTGTAATGTACATAAAGGAACTGTAGAAAAGTACTTTACAAATATGAACAAGGCTTGGTAATGAGACCACATGAACATTGGGAGAGATGTGCTTAGACATGGGAACCAGCAGATTAGAAAATACACGTTATATTTGAGCATTAGAATCTACATGGTTCTATTAATTCTTAGGAGAAAAAAGAATAAAAATGCTGCAATCGTGATGCTTTTCTCTAAACAGTATACAAGGCCACCATTTAGATGAGACAGTAAAATCAAGAGACATTGATTTATATGGAGGCTTTATCACTTTGCACTAGCTTTGCATAAGCCACCAAGGTTTTCACAAAAAATGTCACAAGCTAATACTATCTCTGGTATAAAAGTTATCCTATTTTCTTACATGACATTAGGATAAATTTAGATTTGATTGAAACAGAAACTGGTATTAAGCATACCAGGAAATTTATAAGGCATCTTTCTGATGAAGTGTTGGACATACTCATTTATACAAAAACTATGCATCTGACTCCATTCTTTCTTTCTCTCTTGTGATGCTAAAGCAGAACTGTTGAGAAGATGCTTTCAGTAGAGTAAGGCAATGCCCTTCATATGGAAATCCTCAATCATCACCTGGTCAGGTGTACTGTAACTGAAAAACAGGCTCTTTAACCTCTTTTTTTCACAGCACTGAGAATCTGATCCCATATCATGCCTGTGCTAGAGGGGTGAGGAAGCTGATGGAGTAAAATGGGCAGCAGACAGAATTAGGCAAGGCAGGTACAGGCATGCCACAGCTGAAGGACTGGATTTAGACCCCCTGGATGAGGGTAAAAATGTACAGCTACCAGTCTTCTTGATGGTGTGAGATATGTGCCTTGAAGTTCCTGGGGTTTATTCCCCTCACCTCTTTTCTTCATTGTTGTTGTTATATTTTACTTCCATTTCAATTATTAAACTGTTCTTACCTCAACCCATGGGTTTTACCTTTTTCCAGTTCTCCTCCCCATTGCATTGGTCAGGGGAGAATGATCCAGTGGCTGCACGGTTGCCAGCTGAGGTTAAATGGCAACACATGCAAATCAAGCTAATTAATAAATCGCAGCAAGCTACAGATCTAGATTTGCCAGCAGCATTTCTTGGTAACCACTTCTCAACAGCAAACAGGCTCTGCAGTCAGAAAGGTGTATGAACCTTTCATAACACAGTTACGCTTGGTAATGCAAGCTGTGCCTCAAAGCCTGGAATCCCTAGGACTTCCATGCCCACACCAACTCGTGTTTGGAGGATGTCAGATGGGCTGACAAGCTGGAGATAAGGCAGAGCTTGCACTGCAACCTGGAGGCTTGAACTCCAACCCACACAAGCAAGTTGAGTCACCTGGCACAGTAAACTAAAGCCACACTGATGCAGCCAGGAAATGCTACACAGGACTTCTGGATGGGGGGGAAGAAGAAAAAACATGTTATCTGCAAACTGTCTTCAGGGTTAAGAGCTAAGAGACACTTGTAAGCTGCAACTATGTCAATGAAGTATTTCCTTGGATAGTTCATCAGCTTCAAGTAACTCAGCAACTAATAATTTAAAGGTTCTTCTATTCACAAGAATAGAAGCAGCATACCATCACTAGATTGTGTTTTGACTGGATCACTTTCAATTAAGTCCATTTTCAATAAATTCATACCATTTTGCAAGATAATGCTCCTTAGTGCATACATTATGGAATGTGTGAGTAGAAAGAAACAGCATTTTCCAACCTCACCTCATGAAAGCTTTGAGTAATTTGTAGTAATGGCTTATGCTGCTATAGTGCCTTTCATCACGAAGGGCATTGAAGCCATTTAAGATAGCAGGGAGGGAGAAATAGGGACAGAAAGTTACATCAAATTTCACCAACATGCAGCCACTTCTTAGGAAGAACTCTGAAGTTATTAAACAGCAAACAGAATAATGGTAAAACCAGTGAAGAATGCCTTCTGCCATGCAAAGCATTAATAAATGAAACTCAATACAGCATGCCACCATGAAACTTATTTTAAACACCATTAATAGCATCTATATATCTATGGAATAGTTCCATTACTATTTCATAACCACAAAATATTAGGGGGTTTTCTTAGTGTCATGGTTTAGTGGTGGACTTGGCAGTGCTGGAGTAATGGTTGGACTTAATGACCTTAAAGGTCTTTTCCAACCTTGTTGACTCCACGATTCTATGATTTTTATTTTGAAATGGAAAAATGACATATCTGGCAGCATAATGCCTCATATCAAATACTAAAGATTATTATTAACTTGGAGTTAAAGTTATTATTTAATACTGCAGAACTATCATTCAAACTCCTTTAATTTCCCTGGATGTCTGCATCCAGCTTCTGACCCACGGTATTTGTAACATCTGACAAAACCATAGACTGAGGCAACATAATCATAATGCTACTTGGCACTTCACATCTTTAAAGAACTATGGAAATGTTAATTAATTTCCACAACAGCCTAGGGAGTAAATATTTTCATACTGGTTTTACTAATTAAGGGGCTGAAACAATGTGTGGACATAACTTCTCCAAGGCAATCTATCACATAAGTATCAGATGTGGAGCTAGAATAAGAAGATTCATCAGGCTTTTAAATAAAGATGCCTGGGGCAGCCACATATAAAAGTACCTTAAAACATTTTCAGATTCTCTTTAATATGTTATTTTACTGTCTATTGATTATTTACAGTAGCAGCTGATGAGGGCTCACTGTTCCCTCTCTACAATTAAATTATTTAGGTTTTAGACTCAACTTCTACATTTGTCTCCATAAAATTTCCAAAAAATTAAGTGTATTCTGATCCAGAGATCAAGTAGGTCAAAAGGTGCCCAGGATAGCATCTTGGAGCAGAATGTATGTGTCAAAATGGTGGGTCAAATTTGCCTTTCAACTGTTTGGCTGTGTCTTAAATGTATTTAATTTTCATGAAAGCAGTTTCCATCCTTTCACCCTGCTGTTTTACTTCTATTTTCCCTTAACTGTTATAAAGCAAATAGTTTCAAATACTTTTTTTTTTTTGTATTCTCCTATATCCAGTGTTCTCAAGAGCTTCAGAGCTCCAGGATCTTTTGGAAAGCTTTTTAGTACACAAGACAATTGCTTAGCAATTAAGATGGTGATAGCTTGCTCAGCAGATCAACTCAATGGCTGAAATGCAAACTGTCTGTTCAGATAACAGCCCTTCTCATTCACCAAATCAGTATTCCTCAAGATTCGTATTAAATACAAGGACTAGAAAACAGGTAACACAGACATGGTATCTTACTGCAAAGCGTATGTTGGACTAAAAGTTATTTGCCTAGGAGAGTCAGAAAACAAATCCAAAAACTGAAGAGACCTCTTTGTCCTCTACTTAATCCTAAGCATCTGAGGCCTAGTCCAAGGGAACTAACAGAAGATGTTTTCCTATAGCATCACACTGCACATCTGGGCTTATCTAGGAAAGTCCACTTTAAAATACAAAGAGCAAATTACTATTTCCAAAATAAACAATATTCTTCCTCAGTGTCCCAGTTTTGTCAGTCTTTAGTCCCTGAATACACCTGAGAGCCAAGAGAGCAAAATCCTCCAGACAGCACTAGTCCCATACTGTTTCATTTTTTCTTATATAGAAAATAAGCTCTTCAGCAACCTCTTGCAGAGCATTCAGCCAGGTCTGTGCTGGAACAGTGCATTTGACTTCCAGCTCACAAGAATTCATTTTAATCATTATTTGAAAAACTGTAAAAATCACTGTATTTTCCTACATAAAAGAATTTCTGTTAAATCCTTTGGAATTCATCCTAATAGGAATCTGATTAGGAGTTCCCACATTTTCCAGGACGCCGTGTATGTTTTAATTCTGTTATAGCTACAAACATAGTGTGTTCTTTGCACTAACTTGTGGCAAAGATCACTGCCAGATTATTCAGTTTGTTATCATGGTGTTTGAAGCTGACCAATATGCTAACACACAACCAGGCTTCAAAGTGTGCTCCAGTGCAAAAAGGAGAAAGAAATGAGGACAAGCTAAACTGTGGGCATCAAAAAGCTTTTGCCACTGTTTGGGTTTACCCTTTTAAAAGCTGGTGAGTTCTTGAGCGCAAATGTAGTTGAGCAAGAGGGCAGAAAACATCTTCCAAATCCAACATAACCCAGAAGGGAAACATTTGTGGTATAATTGATTTTGGCAACTTATCTCTTTGCATGCTATGTGATTCTTTCCTTTTCACCCAGGAATGAGGAATAACTCTTGTCTTATAGAACCAGACCTCTGGAATCTGAGACCAAACTACAGATCCCATGTTCTTCAGGCTTATGTTGACATATAGACCACCTATCAGACAGAACATCCAAGAACCCCTCTTGGATGACATCTTGCTGAACCACCAAAACACTAAGCTGCTGCTAAGCTTGTGACAGAGTTATCTAAGCCTAACTTCATATTAAGACACCAAGATCTACTGTGTCTTTAATTAACATCCACATAAAAGCTGTTTATAACAATAAACCCAAAATCTGGATGCTTCTCTACTGTCTTCCAACACTGCTGATGTTTATTGTAACAGTCACCCCTGTGTGCTGAGCATGTGAAATCCTATATACACAACCTGGATGATTCTGTAGCCGCAGCAATTCCAGCAGAATGGATATAGCATCAATGTATTTCTGCTAAAGAAGCTTTCTGTTTCTTTATCAATGATTAAATTTCAGTGGAAGGAGCTTTACACTGACCTCTTTCTGATTCCACTTTATAAGGTTCCTGCTTTTTAGTGGTCTCTATATAAGGCACTTGTCTTCTCCCCACTGCTACTCACACATTTAAGATACATACCTGGCACACAGGTATACAACCAGAAAGCTTATATGAGACTCGAGCCTTACCCCATAACTCCCTGTAGTTAAGAAAACAATTCCATCTACATAAAGTAATGCAACGAGCTAAGCAGTGTCATTTTTATGCTTAGAGGAACCTTTACAATACAATGATGTCTAAATCCTAGGCATTGCAAAGCCTCCTTCAAGTACTTTTGTACACAAAAGGACAACAATACTATTTAATAAGCTTTTGAGGGTCTGCCCAGTTTTGCAACTCTGAACATCATGATGCTGGTAGACCTAGGGCTGGAGAAGGTGGCACAGCCTGCGCTTAACCTGGACAGTTAGATAACAACAATTAGATAACAACAGTTAGATAACAACAGTTAATATTGATATTTACTGGGATAAAAATCAGCTGCCTTTATACAATGTTTTAGAGCTTTCCGAGTGCTATAAAAACATTAACTTCCACAATTAGAGTTCTGAGGTAGGGAAATGTCCACCAGCACACTGTGATTTGCCCAGCAAGAAAAAAAAAAAAAAAAGTAAATCTCCCTGGCTGTGGTGTGTATGTGTACTGGAAAAGTAAGATAAGTCAACCTCATCCCATGTGTCTTCACCATGCTGTGTCTGCTTTGAGGGCTGGCAGTCAGCACAGAATG
Source organism: Neopsephotus bourkii (assembly GCF_033783945.1). Classification (NCBI taxonomy): domain Eukaryota; kingdom Metazoa; phylum Chordata; class Aves; order Psittaciformes; family Psittacidae; genus Neopsephotus; species Neopsephotus bourkii. Next base: position 278,235 of record NW_026901264.1, on the reverse strand, counting down.
AAGCTCAGGACACAGCTCTGCAGAGAAGTGATGAGCTGATGCTGACTGGGATAGCGCCTGGACACATCATCTCCCCTCCAGCACAGGCATACAGCATACAATTGCCCATGCTCTACTCCAACATCCTCCCCGTATCAGAAGGCTGGCCTATTTCCATCCACTTAAAATTTAATCAGAGATTTTACTGCTCAGCAGCAGCTTAACAGGAGCAGTTAAAACTCAAACTCTGCGTATTTTGGCTTAATTTCCACTAACAGACAGATGTCACTTTCAAACACTCTCCTCCCCAGCCCTTGCTCCTTGCAGCTGCTCCAACATGGAACATAAATTTGTTGGTTAAATAACCAGTGAGTGCCAAAATGATTAGGGATTAATGGAAAGACAGAAATCTTATTTCTGCTTTATTTTCTAGTTCTGTGATAAATTGCAGTCTGTACCTCCCATTTGGCAAGATAAACATCTCTTATTCCTGATCTAAAGCAACAAGTAAATTGAAACAGTGGCCTAGAACTGCGTAGATCTTGAAGTACCAGAGCATACTGCCCGTGTATGATTCACAGCAGTATTAGCAGACTAATAACAGTCTAATTCAAACGTATTAAGGGATCAGTCCTGATGCCCTTTCTCTAGGTAGACTGGTTTTCTTCAGGTGTCAAGCTTCTCCTTCGACCAGGAGACAGAGAAGCAAATAGTTGTTTTGCAGGAGAAAAAGTCACTATGATCCAGGACCAGGAATTAAAATACATATGAATGATGATGGCTGTTTCTGGGACAAAGCAGCTGTATTTATTTGGGCCAGAGCTGTTACTAACCTACTCTAATCACTTCCCATTGCCTCCACAAAGTCATCTTTCAAGAGCACTTCAGTGGACTGAATAGATAATGAAACCAGCATGTTTTCTGGGTTCTTCCTGAAGAATGGAATTCTGTCTCCACTTTTCATTTGACAACACTATTCCTTGAAATAGAAGGAGAAATTATCTTCTTGCAGATCTGACTATTCTGACTCAGGATTAAACCTTTTAGAAGGCAGCACCAGGATACTGTTGCTACTTTATAAGGTAGTTAGTGAAGTTAAACTAAATCTTAGATTGGCTGTATGCACCCATATCTGCTTTTTCCAAAACAGCAGTCAGTTTTGCATAGGGAAGATTTTTACTGAGCTCACATATGAAAGAAAATAAATGAAAAGCCATTTATAACTTAGTGCATGGCTGGATGCATGATCAAACTGAAGACTCAGGATTTATCAGTGCCTAATGAAGATTTGTCTTTGTTTTCTAGAAAACAAGGATCACATGTTCAATGATTTAAAAATACAAGTTAAGTGGACAGATTGCTTTATGCCTATAAACTATCTTGGGAAGAAAGAAAAAACAAAAACCCCAACTACAAAAACCAGCATGACTTTTAAACAAACCACAGCCAAAGCCTGAATCCTTTTCTACAGTCCTGCAAAGGAATTGCCCTGCAGCAGCTCTTTTGCCTTGACAGAAATTCCAAGAGGACAGAGAATGCAGTTTGTTACTTCTTTTCTGCCTGACATTTTGCATATGCTGAAAAGAACAGACAACAAGAAGTTGAGAATTAACATTCCATGAAAAGTTCATTTCTACATTGCACAACAGATGGATTCCACCACGCTACTTTTGTTTCACCTCACTAACTCAAGAGAAGATACTGTTTGCACCTTGACAGTGCAGTAAAAGTAGCTCTTCAGCATTTACTTGCTCACCTACCTTTTAGGTGAGATTTAAGGGACACCTTGATGGCAGAGCAAAGACTGAAACAGAAATAGTCTTGACACTGTCCTCTGTTGGCATATAGGCAATAATGAATCAGCAAATGAAGGTCCTGTAGATGGTGCTCAAGACTGCAGCAAAATCTGAGGTTTTGTAAGGTTAATACACTCATGCACTTCAAATGCTTTTCGTTGCACAGCTCTTTAAGCCCTGCTCTTATCCATCAAGCTCCTACTTACACAGAGCTTTGAACAGGGCTGGTAACAATTCCCAGACTTTAGAAACACCCCAAGACTGTTCCTAACTTTGATAGGGCTGACAAACTCATAAATCTGATTCAAACTAAAAACCGTAACTGGCTTTCAGATGCTGTATTCCCAAGAAAGACTGAATATAGAAGAAGAAAGGCTTAGTATTTTTAACTTCTAACAGCTTGAGATTTACACAAGTAATAGTCAGACATTTTCTTTGTCACTGCTTTTCTACTTTTCTGGATTTCTCCCTGTCCATTGCAAATATATTTTTAGATGCAGTAAGGCAACCTTTTTTTTCCTTACCATGGCAACTGGTGGCTGCAGAACATGTGACTTTGCATCTTTGTTCCCAAAATACAACAAGGCTGACCAGAAATGTATTAGAAGTCAGTGGATTTCAGAGCACAGTGGTCTTTGCATTGCTGATTCGGAGAAAACTCCAGGAACAAACTTGCCAACAAAGTTTTCAAGCTGACAAGCAGTTATTCTTTATTGCGGCGCCGGGAGACACGGGGAATAACTCCTCCTAACGTGTGTCCCCGTATCGCTATACAAGCCATCCTTATATAGTCCCTGGGCATACATACATATTCATGAGGCTACATATGGATTACATCAGTTTCCAGAGAGTTCTCCTCATTCGTACAGAATTGTGGTGGTGGTCTCTGAGGGTCGTTTACTTCTTCCAACAATCTTCATCACTTCTGGCAGCCTTTGAAGCACGCGCAGTAGATGCTCATACCAGTTTAATTGGTTCGTTAGCACCAGAGACATAATAATCCTCCCGTTCTCCTACTTATCAGTTAGTTTAACTGTAGCCCATCCTTGGACACCTGCAGTTCCCAGATACCCCTTATCCCTGTGTCCTGTTTTTCTAGGCTGTTTCTTCTTAAAGCTATGTCAACTATAATGATTTATCTTGTGAGAATTCTCAGTATGTTCTCTAGCTGCACTCTATATATTTTTCTCTATGTATCCTGCACCTCAGTAATTTTCCATTGCTACTGTTACAAAGCCATCAAACTTAACATTACTTAAAGCTACTTCTAAAGATTTCTATATCCCATCTTGTAATTTTGTCGTCCCCCCCTTGTCTCATTGCATAGTTATGGCCTCAGACTTGGCCAGACTTGTAAATTTCTCTTGTTTTCTGGAGAAAAAGAATTTTGTTGCGTGATCAAGAAATATGGGTTAAACAAGTTTTGCAGCAAACTTGATCTGTAAGCTTGAACAACCTGTTTAATCTACCACTCCTTTACCCCTGTTTGCAATAGGAGACATTTACCTACCTTGCAGGTTGCTGGGAATCTAGACTCATTATTGTACATGAAGCTTTCTACAACTTCAATGATAAAAGCACTTAAAATGTCACAATACATTTATGTATCTAACTGACATCAGATAAAGACATCCACTGAAAGAAAAGAACATAGGTAAACCTTAGCATTTAGGCATGAACATCACAGTTATGCAGTTCCAAATACTTCATCTCCAGAATATTTCCTCTTCAATGAACAAAGCTTGTGAATTTTGCAGCAATTACCTGTTCTTTTGCAAAGATTTATTTTATATATATGCATGTATTATAAGGCTTTTATTTTTAGATACAGGAATAAAATGACTCAATTTTTCCCTCTTGTTGTCTCCTATCTCAGCAAGCAATAAAATGTCAGCACTGTGGTACGTAAGGGGATGGAAAAACACCTCTATTGACTTAATAGAGTTATAGCTGAATATTTTCATGAGTATTCAACTTGTGCTTTAAGCACAACAAGCACTGCATGTAAAAGATATCACAGATAAAGGATAAGCTGAATACAAATAAAATCATTCAACAGATGGGAAAATCCCACTGTTCAGAAGGGAGTATTATATAAACCTCAGCCACTTACTGCTTTATTTCTTATACTACTTTTGACACGCTCAGGTAAAAGGAGGCATGGAGCAGTAATGCCAAAGCAAGGAGGCATGCTACAGTAACCTACCCCATCACTGAACTTAAATCATGAAGCTAAGTGCTTGAAAGAAAGTTATGCTACAGGTTTTGTAATTTAGATAAGGACTATAGTTAGAATAAAAGATTAATTGCAGCTCACGATTCTGAGTGTTTAGCTCAGAATACTGGGAAGATCATCAGGATGTTCATCACTGCTTTAAATAAAGCCCAGTTCCTAAAACCCAGTAAGACCAGCTATGCCTCCAAGCAGTGTGGCCAGGCTGCAAAGGTAGGTTCCCCTTGCAATTGCAGAGAGGGCTCAGCTAAAGATCAACTCGTGCAGCTGGGTACAAATGCAAGTGCCTAATGGTATAGGCAAGAAGTGTGGGCACCCACTACTCCTACTTACATTACAGGTTGCCCAAAAAAGTGGTAAATGCTCCATCCCTGGCAGTGTTCAAGGTGAGGCTGGACAGCGACTTGGGTGCCAAGGTCTAGAGTCAGGTGTCCCTGCTCATGGCAGGTGGTTGGAAATGGATGAGCTTTAAGATCCCTTCCAACCCAAAACATTCTGGGATTGTAGGCCAGGTTGGATGAGGCCTCGGGTGACATGGTTTAGTGCGAGGTGTCCCTGCCCATGGCAGGGGGGCTGGAACTTGGTGATCTTAAGGTGCTTTCCAGCCCTAACTATTCTATGGTTCTATAACCCTCGGACTCCAACCAGCTTCTCCCTAACCTATAGCTTCAAGGAGACTAGACTTTTTGATGTTATCTGAACACCCTGCTTTTATTGAGTCTGGCCTCTCATTAAGACCTTTTCATTTGTTCTTTGAGGCTCCTTTCCAGCTGGCTATAGAATCAGCAGCAGAGCTCCCTCATGCCTTTTACCAGAGTTATTTGTCCTTTCCGTGCTTAATTCTCAGCTCTCAAACTGTTTCAAAGAGCTCACAGCATCTTGTAGAATCTCCCAGCCAGTCACCTACATCTTTCATTATATCTTCAAGCTCTTTGGTTTGACCACACAGGTCAGGGGTCTAGTCTCCCTTTAAAAATTACCTAGATAGAAAGAAGACACTGTCTTTTGAGCGTGAGGGTTGATGAGAGATGTCAACAGCTTTGAAATGTCTTGTCTAAATGCCTGACCTAACCTTCTTTCATGTAGGAGTTACATGTTAAGAGATCAGAATAGAGTTTGCCATACACTGTAGCTAGCATCAGGTCCTCTGATGAAGGTGAGAAACAATTTATACAGAAAATAAAATGCAGAAGTTTTTCCTATGGAGCATATACAACAGCCCTAGAAACTTTTTTCCCCAAAGGCTACATGCATTCAGGATGGCTGCACTGAACTTAGCCAGGGTCCATGTTCATGATAAGAGTAAGGAAAAATAGCTAGCAGGAACCACCACAGATTGCCTGGCATGTTAATAAGGATCCTGATCACACAGCAGTGCTGTAGGGAAGGGGGGCTCTTTAAGTCTGCACAGCTTCTTTCCTTCAGTTTCAAAGGCCACTGATGATCTTGTTGCCTCTGGCTTCTTGCTGGGGCCCTCCAACAAAGAGAAGAAAGTAAACATCTGCTTAACTTCCATTAAACCCTTGAAGTTAAAAGTCACGCATATTGCTTAAATGCTCCTCTGAGTCAAAGTACTCTCCTATATACATTTCTATGAATATGCCATTTCTGTGAACAAGCATACCTAATGCAAATGCCATGATGAATATTTTGTTTATATTTTTAACTCTGTTAGATAGGGAACATGGACTAGAGATAGATACACTTGCAACAGGCTGATCTGGGGACTCTGTCAGTAGCTGGGTCCCTGCATTGATCCAATTTCAGTATTAACAAAACTGCAGAAAAGTTTTCTAGCAAGTTAGGAAAGGCAGGAAAATATTAAGAAAAATGGAAACTTGCAAATTGAAAAAATAAATATAGCTAAACCAATAGCTGAGTATAGCTGAAAGCCTTGCTACCAAATCAGTGCAATCCATTCTCATTGAAAATGCTATATATCTACATTTAGAAGGCATAACTCCTATTAAATTTAATTGCTTTTCCCTACAGCTAAGGAACCTACAGTTTCTCCACCTGATCCACCAACGTATTAATCCAGTTGCATTCCAGTATAACTACATTGAAATTAATGCTATTAGAGCTACAATGAAGTAACAGTATTGTCCGATAACCTGACAATGCAAAACATGCAGTAACAAGGATTCCTTATGCTCTTATTTCTGGTGAGCTAGGTGATAGAAATATGAACCCCCTCAAACTTAGCCTGAGTCTCTGAAGTAGCCACAAAAAGATATAATACCTTGAAATCTAAACAGGGAAAATAGTAAGAGACAAAATGCCTTTCGTATAAAAATACCTAAGTGAATGAAACAACTTTTCCCCACTACATAAAAGGACTAATTTTACCTGTCACTGACACAGAAGAAGGCAGTAAGAGTGTCCAGAAAACATTAGTTCACAGCTTCAGGACCAGTTTCTTAGAGAAACGAGGCAAAGCCACATTCTAATGCTTTTTCAAACATGGTAAGATGGTATTTATTTTCTTTTGAAAGGATGTCTCATTGTCCTTAAACGCCCAGGAAGTTTACTGCCTAAACCGAGTTAGGTCCTTGCAATGATATATCCTTCTTTGAGAATTTCAGCCTCCATCACTGAAGAGAGACATCTCCAAGCTGATACAGGTTTTAGCAGCTATAAGAAAACTCAAGAAATACCTTTGGAATACCTGGACAACCAGGTATTCATAAAAAAGAATTACTGAGTGAAGCAATATGGTAGGAAAATAATGTTATTATTGCCATATAAATACCTCTGCTTGTATGATGCAAAGTATTTTTAGCCCTTATTACATCTACAAATGCTCTCCTGGGCACAGTTCCCCAATACAGCAAGTATAAAGTCTGCTCATACCTTCTCCATGAGTGCTGGTATGCAACTATTGACTCACAGCTCCGGAGTCCCTTTCTGCCTTTCCCCATTTCTGAAACAAGTTTTTTCTTACTGGATTCATCGTTATCAATAGCCTTACTTGGGCCTGTACAATTAGTTGCAAATAATGAACTAGAACAGCTCAGATCCTTTCTGAGAGTGAACTTCATGGCCCAGTCACTGAAAAAAAACTATTTTGCTGTCTGGAGAGGTAACTTATGGAACAATTTGACAGGACAGAGATTTGTGAGGGAAAACTTTGCTTCATGTGTCAAGTGAAACCTGTGAGGATGCTTTTATCTCCTGTTCTGGTAACTGAGTAGGCTGCACTGGTAAACTTGATAGGTCTGTGATTCCAAACCCATGTACAGGGAGGGATCTACAGTGGTTAACCCAGGGCTGGAGGAAGGAATGGACACTCAGCTGAAGGCAACTGAATCTAAATCCGAGCACAAGGGTATACATTTTTCAGACATGGGATGAATGAAGTGTTGGTAAATACAAAGACATACTAATGATTAATCCTCTTTTCTGATTTGGGCTTCAGGCTCTTAATCCTTTACAAACCCTTTCTTTTCTTTACATTGCTATTCTATCTTAATGAAGCATAGCCTTGAGTCTCCCCAGATAGAGGTTTCTGGTGGGTTTTGTTTCTACTTCCCTAAGGATTTTTTTCCAACAACCTTGAATGATGTTAAAGATTAAATAAGATAGAATTTTCTCCCCCATCCCTAACATTGTAGTAATTAATCTTCTCAGCATAGTTTGATAACCTCAGGATACCTGTTAACAGCTACTTTAAATGTAGACCATGAATCAACTTGGAGGTCATCTCATTAGTTATTGGGGTGCTGTTTGTGCCCCTGTAGGTATGTATGCATGCATGCATGCCTACATTTAGAAAGCTGTGAAACCTAAATGACCTTTAGTGCAGCTTTTACATGCTCAAGCAGTACTCTGCCACAGAAGACATAGCTGGTTTCAAACAGTCTCATTTCAGGTTTAACTTCAGTTTAGAATATTCATTCAGCCTTTTGAACTACTTGCTGATGAGGTCTGATGGTGTTTAATTTATCTGGGCTTCTGGCTCCTCATCTGTAAGCAGCAGAAGTGAAGAACCCTGCTTTTCTGCATTAGGTACTTGAATGTTTGTGGACTGAATCAGTTATCTAACAGCTGGGACTTATTGCTGAGATTTGGTTGCCTACTGAGTAAGAGGGAGGTTTAGTTAATGAGGCTGCTGGAAATGAAGGTTAAGATTTCTTTCCAAAATGCACAATTAAACCCAGCAATTTCTATGAAAAGAGAAACTAAGGGAAGAACCTTTCACTTAAGCACAGAGAACACCACTTCCTAGGATACTTTAGGACTCATGAATCACTGCTGCAAGCAGCTTTTCCCCCCTCTGACCAATGAGCTTGTTATCAGCTTGCACATGTCCTGAAATACATTATACTATGCAAAATTAATATATGCTGCCTTTTTTATTATGACTTACAATTGATCCCGGCTTATTTATAGCCTACAAAAGTAAAGTGCTGTGGACTGTGTCCTACGTGTAATTACTTCCAAAGGTTTTTATCAGTGCAGAGAACCTCTCTGTTAGAAAAGCTGTGGGTACATTTCCTTCAGGGAAAATATAATCACTTCTTGTTCCATTCTAAACTTAATTCTTGCACTATATCATCACTGTAAATTGAGATGACAGATATGAACTGAAAGACTATGAGAGCAGCTGCCATAATTTGCTAACTTCCAGCAATAAGTGTTTACCTGAAGCACAGTCCAAACTTAAACTGAAAGGACCACATGGAGAAAATAAAGGAGGTTGTGACAGTAGGAGAATAAATCTCACATGACACATGAGTAGGAAAACAAAGTAATGATGTTTTTCTGTAGTGTCCACTTTTTGATTTTCTATGAATTATTAGGTCTCAATGTCTTAAACTGCTAAAGCTTTAGTATCCTTACTATGCTACTGGCACATTCATTAAACTGGTTTTCTGATTCACTTTCACCTTGCACAACCTGTATCTGAGCAACAACTAAACATCTGCAAGCTAATCTTGCTGTCCATTACTGGATTGCCACTAACCTGCAATTCTTCCATAAATCAGACTGGATACTTATTTAATGTCTATACTCCAATAAAGTCCCACAGACATTACACCTATACGAAGACAGCTTCTCCAAGCATGGTGTTTGGGTTCAATTTTGGGACGCGGCTACTGTTCTGAACTGGAAATAAGGTGGGCTGGGCATGATTTGGACAAATCAATGTTTTTTCTTTCTCTTTTCTGGGGAGAGAGGGATCAACTTTTGTGCTTCTAATGAAGATATTTAGAGCAAATTTTGCACTGTCAGTGTGGAATTTATTTTAATTTGCGCATCTGCTGAAATTTATTGGGCAATCCTGACAAAGAAAAACAAGCCCTGATCCACAAGCCAGGAATTACTGAAAGATAATTATGTTTTGATGTCAGCATTCTTTATCATCTGCAGCACAGCACATTCCTTTTGCTATGGATTCCTCACTAAAGTGATGATTACCATCCTGAAGATGCTGGAAATATGCATACTAGTGGCTTCTCAGAGCAGGACATGGTTTTGTTCTGATAGCTATTAAAGGCTGAAAACTACAAGTGGGACATCCCTGCCTGAGAATCAACAGAAGTGAATGATCTACCCTGTATTAAGCAACTTTGTCCAGCAAGTAAGTTCCACATGATGGTGAATTAAGTTTTCCAGAAATGACTGGAAAAAATGATGTGATTACGACTGTGCTTTTGGTGCAATCTAGAGAAATGGAAGGAAATGTTCATAAGGCCTTTGAGCAAGCAACAGTGTAATGAGATCTCTCTTGAGGTGCATCTTTTTAGGAATGATAACTCTTTGGAATTAGTAAATGTAATGGGTATTTAACATGGCTAGTTGTTCACAAGAGTGACAGATGCCTCTTGTGCCTTTTAGAGAAGTATGTTAAACATAAATTGGACGACTTGCAATCAGCTAGTAAAATGAAAAAATCTGAATTTGAAGCCTAATGGCTGGTGACTAGCAAATAATAAAAATACAGTAAGTGCTTAATTCTAGTCTGCCATAATTTCACCTTCTTTTCTGTTGGCTGGAATACTGCTCAACAAAACCACTTAGACCAACACTACTCTTTCCTTCTATGTCCCCATTAGTACCCTGCATAAAAGGAGTGCAGAGATTTAAATTACAGTTCATTGGTCTTTTACCTGCCACTGTTCTATATTTTTGACAGTGCCAGATTTTTCCACAGTTCTGGCATGTCCTAGGCACAGGCATTATTATATGCCAACGTTCTGACTGTGTGAAATGGCAGGAGCCTATAGTAGGCATTCTTTAGACATGGGATAGCCTTGCTTGAATTGCATGGAGAATATTGGGGACTGTAGCCATAAATTGCTAAGGTTAGTTATATGGAAAATGCACACTTTTAGTTTTGACACTGCTACTGGTTTTAGAAGATGCCAAGATGTGATGATACAGGGAAAATACACTTGCTGAGCTACAAGAACTAGTTCTGAAAAGCTGTTGGAAGAGGGAAGACTCTTGTACCCTGTCATGAGCAGCTTGTACCAATATGTATGGTATCAGATTAATTTGCAATATCCAAGATGCTATATTTTAGTACTCTGGAAAATTTCTCTTTGTCTTTCTCAAAAAACAAACAAATCCCCCAAACAACCTTTGTCTGATGTTAAAATACCTCTGCAGTCACTAACCACAGCACCTTCGATTCTCTTGCAGAGGCAAGTCTGAAAACTCTTAATGTTCTGTTCCAGGTACCCCTATACACAGCTATTAATCACAACTATGTAGTTCCATTTGTAATGTTTTGCTGTAAGGACATATAAAACGACATTCAAAGAAAGCTCACAAGATGTGCTGTAGGGTTTTTTAAAGTAAAAACAAACCTTCAGCTTGTTTTACCAGAATGAAAAGTGACATGTCTTGCACTGCAGCAGTTTAAAACACTCGCAGGCTACTGTGAGAAGCAAAAGCATGAAATAGAGAATAAAACAGACCATAAGCCAAATAAAATTCTGTTAAAAAAATCTCTACACTATCTAAAACTAAATGACATTTCTTTCTATTTTTGCTATTATGCTGTACAGTGTTGTTTCTAGATCTGTGCCTTCAGTGTCAGTGAGCACAGCTGGGGAGCACAGCAAGGGTAAATGTCACACCATCTGGAACTTGCAAAGGACTTTGGCTCCAAATTCAGGTTTTTGTGTAGTGTGTTCAAAACCAAAAATCTCAGCAATGGATGCATGGGAATCTTTTTGTCATTCTATTACTTTCATTTTATCAATTCCCCAAATCAATGCAACTCAGTTGCTAAGACATGCAAGATAAGTCAAAACTGAGATTTCCACTTTGCATAAATATATACTACATAGATAATATATATTACAAGCAGCATTTGTTTTGTTAATAATCTAAGGAAAGTAAAGCCTTTTTTTAATATAGATGGCCAATACTGATTTTGTTCCTACTGGTGTAAATGCATTGACTGCCATAGATTTAATGCTGATTTATAGCAATTTATTGACCTGGGCTTTTTATGTTAACACTGACAGTCTTCCAATAGAAGTCAAGGAACAGCCAGATTTCACAGGTCTTATTACAAAATCATTTATTACTTCACATCAGTCTGAAGTGTAATAATGAAGAGTAAAAAATTGAGGAAAGATGCAAATGAAAAATTCATCTAGAAATGAGAGACTGATGTTTTATGCTCAATGCCTTAGGGTTCTTAGGTGAATTACAGATTCACCCAGCAAGGACAAAGTCCTCTTACTAAAGGCTCAGTCCTACTCAGGGGCTTTTCCTTTGTTTATGTCCTCCAGGACAAAATAACTGCACTGAAAAGCTATGTTATGAATGCTGCATAGTGTTACTGCCCTACGTTGTGTAAAAATAATGTGAAAAAATGAGATTATTAACTCATTTTATTCTTTTCCAAGATGATTTGATGCTGTATACAAAATGCTTTAGGCCAAGTAAAACCATGTATTCAGTGGGTCTCAAAACAACACTGTAAAACCAGAAAAAGTAAAACTTCCACATTTCCAGCTCTCCTTAGAACTTCATACATTTGCAAGTATATTTGCAGCTGAAGAAACTACTGCCAAGAACTCCAGATTCATCCTACTGGAGTCAATGGGAGGGGGACCTACACAGGAAACCAGCAATTTGTGTCTCAAATTCTGCACCCAGTAAGACAGGACCATTTTCTATTTCATACTCTCCAGTAAAAAAACACTATTTCTGGTTTCCAAATGTCTGTATTACATATGAAATTGGCTATTGTGCCTATTATGTCTATGCAGGTATAAACTTTCTTGGAGAGATTTCTGTAGGCAATCTACATAAGAACCTGTGCAAGTAGAACTCTAATCTTTGTTCAAATTCCGTATCTAATTGGTTTTGCTGCCTTTCGGTAAAATAAACTAACACCAAACTATGATATTTGGGGAGAAAAAGAGTTAAATGCTATGGGAAGTTGTGCACTATCTGTACACATCTGCCAATTTATATTTTGGATGCCTCATCTTATTATTTCCTCCAGTGTCTTTTCAGTTGTTATTAGAATGCAGATAGAGACATTAAAAGGCCCAAACCATACAGTCACACCCTTTTCCTCTCACCATATGTCTTAGAGTTAATATTGCTTATTCTTAGATTTTCCTTCCACTAATTTCATTTATTTAGAAAAGGTTTAATGTAAAGGACAATGTGGTGCCCAAGCATTTGACAGAGGACAGAGACCAGGCTTTGTGTGTTGCTGTTTTCATGTGGAATGAAAAAGGAGGAGAGAGATTTCCCAAGTCCCAGACAGAACTGAATTTGAGTAAAGCCCTAATAGTCAACCAGTTTGAGAGCAATGAGTCATTTGCATTGTGGCTGTTGATGATGGTGCATTGATCGTCACTGTATCTCCCCCAGCACTTTTGGTTGCTACAATGAAATCATGGAAACTCTTCCAATTGCTTTATATGGCCTAGAAAAGGAAAGGAAAAGAGAAAGGAAAAGAACACAGCCTGCTGGAATTGAGTTAATTCTCAAGTGTAGCTAGTACATTTAGCATAGAGCAGAATGTACCCAACTGCTTTTTACTTCATGCAGATTATTCTTGTAATTTCTTTCAGTTAATAAAATAAACAGAAAATGATGACTACAGTGGAGGCTGTAATGCTGTTAGTAAGCTCTGTGAAAGTGACAGATTCTATTTTCCCCCTGTTTTTATCTGAATAAAAGTTAAGAGATTTTTCTGTATTGCAAACCAAACAGAAGGATCTGTACAACTGTTCCTAAAAAATGCTTCACCTCTTTACCAACTCTAAAACATCTGCTTTCCTGCAGCTGTCTCCATAGTCTCCAAGTGGCTTCAGGAGGTGGTCTTCTATTTAACATTAGCTAGGGCTGCAGGAGGAAACCTCCAAAACCCATTTCTCATTCTGCCATCAACTCTAAATGCTTACGGGTGAATCCCTTGGGGCATGCCTGCAATATAGAGTCAAGTACAACATGGACATTCCAAGCTGATGCATTCCCACAGCATTGCTTAGTAAGGATCAGGAAATCATGAGATCTGAAAGCAGTCTGGCTACACTTGACATTGCTATGCCAGATTTTGTAAGTTCAGTCTTTCATCATTATAGCTTATTTGTTCAGAGGCTGTGCTGGAGCTGTGCTTCTGGTTCTAAAGCAGCCATGAACATTGATATCTTAAGGAAGCATGTGTTTCACACTCCACTGCACTGCACAGACATGCCAGCAGCCTGTCTGAACCTTGAAATTCTACCTGTAAAAAGGGACAACGGCTTGACCTATAAAACATACAGTAATACATTTTGACAGTATTGCAAAGTTTCCCTAGAGCTCAGTATTATGATGAGGGCCAGACAAATAATGCAGATGTTTGAGCACTCATGCAAAAACTGCACAATCCTTAAATTTGTGTCCTTGGAGTCAGTGGATACTTCTGAAAGCATCACTGATTTCATCACTGAATCTCCCAAGTTCTAAGCTGAGCTAAGAGCAATACAAGTGTCAGGTCCCTGATGACACTCTCAACACCCCTGCACAGCCTCACCTGGGATCTCTATCCATCCTCCTCATCTGCTGCCAACAGGACTAGGATCTCTATCCATCCTCCTTACCTGCTGCCAATAGAACTAGAGGCTCTGTTTCAAGTCAGGTGTGGACCTTCAACTCTTCTGTGGTCTGTCCTGTGGAGATGCTTGTTTCCAGTTCTGTCTGGGCCCCACAGCTCCATTTCATTTAGCCTTTGTCAGGGCTGTCTGGACCCCTGCATGGCTGAGAAAAGTGTGACACTGAGAGGTAAAGATACCACTGTATTCTCACTCCCATATCTTAATGTCCATGAATTGGAAGTTAATACACTTATTTATTCTCAATTTTATGAAGAGCCAGGCTTTTTCCTTTGTTTAGTTAGAGATGTGGGGGATTGGAAAGACTGACTATGCGTTTAGGAAGACAGCAATAGCCTCTTGATGTCGGAGACAAGTAGGAATTTCACTGAAAGTAGTAGATGTTGAATTATGAGGGTTCTGGAGGACAGAAACTTGGTGTTAGCCTGCTTAGATAAGGCAACAACCTCAATTTCAGCAGCATATTTGCAATGATACTGTTGGATGTTTAACTACACTGACTGATGTGCTTTAAATACTTAGCACGTATACTGAGTTTTGTATCTTCAAGGTGATTTTTGGACATAAAATAATCGGTAGCATTTTGATAACAAGAAAGAGGAAGAAAGAAAGATTAGAAAGATGAGAATTATATCAGCAGCAGTAGATAAATGTGTCACATGTTTTTCTGATTTAGTCTCAAAGACAGCAAAGAACCAGGTAAAACATAACACTGATAAGAAAAGTCTGTCAATCTTTCAGGCTATTTCTGGGTGATCAGATCTGGATGAAGAAGGGTGAGAAGGAAATCTAACATAATTTCTACCATACTGTCACAGAATAGTTTTTAAAAAAGAACCCAATAGACTTTTAACATTGATAAAAGTGCTGGAAGTATTATTCTTTCTGACTGCAGGCTGTAATTATTCACAGGGAAATATGGCATGGGATTTTACTTACATTACTAACAGTTAACTTTCTCTTGTGTTTTCTTCTTAGAAGTGCTATATATTGCTTATTCTTTTTCTGTTTCTTACAAAAATACCAATGACAGTGGTTTGAGATTAGGTTAAACATTCCATAATTAATCAGAAATATTTAAGACAGTGTCTGCTTTCTTTTTAACTTCATCTGGTCTGAATTCCAAATCACTAACTGGGAGGTGAAGTTTTGTGTACATCTATTTATTCTATTTTGTATTGTTACAGGTAGGAGAAGTTAACAGTGTTAGTAGGGAAGAATTGCATGTTAGTTGTTTAACCACACCATGGATATGACTTCTAGTGACTTTTCCTTCTGTCTGAAGACTATTGCTTGTATTTGCATACAAACTTTTCAATAAGTTAAATTTTATGTCAGAAGCAGAGATTTGCACCTGTACCCTTGTGTACAAGAGGACTGTTCCTTGCCAGGTTCTACAAACCCAGTCTTACGATCAAGTTAATCCATACCAATTGCTCTAGGGATTTTAAATTAAGAACACCCTGATGATGCTAATACTGTAACAATCTGATTGAGAACCATTGCCATAAACGCCTGTGATTCCTACTCTTGTATCTTCCTCTGCCTGGGCTTTCATCTGCTTTGTCACTAAAAGCAGGCAGTGTATTGCCTACAGCCACTGCAAAGCTAACTCATGCCATCTGGCATTTTATGTCAATTAACAAATTAGAACGTGAGTGACAGACATAGAAATAATGACAATTACATCCTGTTTTCCCTCTCTCTGCAAGGGCTCAACTAGTTTGTAATAAAACTGCATGCACTTTAAAAACACTTTGTTCACCTTGGCTAGATGATCCTTCCAGTATCTCTACAAGGAAACAACTTTTATTTGTTTACTCATTGTGCTCATCAAAAGACTGCCAAAACTGTGTGTCTTTCTCATGGCCTCACACAAGGTGAGGGGAAGTGAGATGTAGTCTGTACAGGCATGTTTACACATTTTGGGCTTTATGCTACCCATGCTAATCTTAATAATCAGATTCCTAGGATAGAGTCAGTAGCATTACAATGTAGGACTGATTCAAAAATATGTAATCCTTGCCTTCTCAAGAAACTTTTGCCAGTGTCTTTGTATATAGTTGTTCACCCCTTTATGTAGTTTTTCCTTTGCTAGTCCTCTACTTTGGTTATCTCTGCATTTCTTCAGTTAATACTCTTGGATTGCTTTAAAATCCTAGAATCACAGTGGCTTGGGTTGGAAGGGACCTTAAAGCTCATTCATTTCCAATTCCCAGCCACAGGCAGGGACACCTTCCACTAGACCAGGCTGCTCCAAGCCCTGTCCAACCTGGCCTTGAGCACTGCCAGGGATGGGGCAGCTGCAGATTCTCTTCTTCAATCCAACCCAAACCACTCTGTTATTCTATGATTCTCTGAACTCCTTTTAGCCTTCTCTGTAATCACCCAGGTACTTTTCAGTGTCTGGTTTTCCTGTTAGGCAGATTTAGTGCAATGAACTTATAACTAGGGATAAACCTTCCAGTTTGTTGCATGATGGAATTACTTTGTTGAAAACAAGCAATGAATAGACCTGCTAAAGGAAGGCATCACTCTTTGTGGATTCATACAGTATACTATAAAAATATGTAGTTCCCCAGTTATAAAATCTATCACAATTTTTCAGCAGTCCCATATTTTTTACATGTCTTCACAACTGTGAGCAGCTGCTTCTGCATATGTTCCTTGATTTTATGCCCACACTACAACGGCACCAGAGCACTTTTAGCTATGCAGGCACATTTTTTATCCACCTACAGCCTTCTGCTGCTGGGGTGGTAAATACATTTGATGGAAGAGGAATGGGGGCATGGGAGTAAAATAGAGAATGTGGCACAAAGCTTCTGATGGAGGCTGGGAAGATTAAATCATAGATGTTTTCTACTATGGCATGGTACCCTGTGTGCAGCACTCAGTCAACTATGTTCAATCTGGTAGACCTGCTTTTTGAGAAGGCTCATTTATCTTTCATGATAGGGCCACAGTTTTGTATAGTGGATTTGATCTGAAGTTCTCCAAATATTAAAATAGAATTGCTATGAATGAGGGCCACTTCTACCATAGCTGAAGCACAGCCACCCCAGGAAAAGAACTCCACAAATGCTTTGTAGCGGAGTATGTGTGTATACAGGAATATCGTATTTCAGTAGTGAGGAATTTGAGGGCTCTTCAGTGATGTTCAGTCTGTTCTGTTCTGTAAGAGCCATCAAAGGCAGTTAGAGTGAAAACAGTGTTTTTTTTCAGGTCTCATGCGCATAAATTTTAGTAAATAGACTGGTACTGACTAGACTGGTTCCTTCAGATTGTTGTGTAAAGATCAAAATTTACAGCAGTTTAGGACTAGAAATGAAATCATATTGTCATCTGCAGGTGTAAGTAGTGGGCAGAATGCAGTTGGTTGATTACTGGAATTTAGTTTGCACAATTTGGTAACATCCTTCTCTTTTCTTTTTAAGGAAAAGTATAAAGTGGCCTACAGAGGTTCACAGGCAGGGTTGGCATAATACAAAAGTGCAACTATAATTTATTCTGTCTTAAACTTCCTAATGTTTTCAAGCTTCCTATTAACTGATCCTACTTGATTCATGAACAGTTAGCATGCCATGCTATGTCTAAGGCAAATATCTGAAAGAAGAAGGCCTTTATTTAGGCAAATAATTGGTGTAATTACTTAGTGTTATACAAAAGCTGGGTACAATTTTAATTCAATTTCAGTTACTTCTTCACATGTTCCCAAATCACTATAATTTCTGGGCTCTAGAGGAAATTTGCTGATTAATACTTCTGGACCCCTATAAACACCAAACACATCTGGTCTCTCATGATTCAACAATATGAACTCCAGTAGGAGCTGAAGGATTTCTGCTGGTGTCCTCTGTGATGGAAACTTCAGGGCTTTGTCTAATCTAGTTTTAAACAACTAAAATGATGGGGTTCCACACACTACTTGAAGTAAATAGAACTTAGTAGATATTATAACCCAACAGACATCAGAACCTAACAGATATGTCTTAGTCCAGCCAAAACTACACAGCTCCCATCTATTGACAAAACCAGAAAGAGTGTTTGTGTGTCTCTTAAGTGTCAGGTAAATAGGCATGCTTCTTTGTACTTTTAGAATTATTACAGCCCCTTGCATCAATGAGCAGGAGAAAGCATTTACCAACATAAGAGGCTCAGCCTTAGTAGTTCTCATGGTGAACATACAACCATTCTCTTTCAGTCAAACAGACATCTTTTGGTAAGCTTAATGGAATACAGGAACAGACAAATTAGGGTAGGTCATGTCTGTCACTAGATCCTGTACGATACAGGGATTTAGATCTGTTGGAGTTTATATTCCCCAACAGCAGGAGAACATATACTCTGATACTGTATTACTCCACTGAGTTGGGTTTCCCATATGAACTCCAATCAACAAAAGTCTGAATTAGGAGCGATGAACATCAGCACTTTTCTCCTGCACTGTCTTCCTTTGTTCAACATTGTCTGTGGATGAAACAGCAAAAGCTCATCTCAATTTCATGTTGGTGACATCTAGACCGAAATTACATCTCATCGTTGAGTTTGGATGGATAGAGACGCAGGGGTCAGTATAAAGCATATACAGCAGTAGGAGTTGTTGTAAACCAAGAAAACTTGCTGCTAGTGTTCTGTGACTGAGTGCTTGTCATGCTGACAGTGTTCAAGGCCAGGCTGGGCAGGCCTTGGGTGACATGGTCTAGTGTGAGGTGTCCCTGCACATGACAGGGGGTTAGAACTAGATGATCTTAAGGTCCTTTCCAACCCAAATCATTCAATGATTCTATGCTAGTGGAACAGCAAGGAACGGCTGTATCCCAACAGGGGTCCATTATGGCAGTCCCCTGAAGGAGTGTATTTCTTGTCTGACAATGGAGTTCATGCCCCCTTAGAGAAGCCCCATTTAAGGTTTTAACCCTGAAATACATCCAAATGTCTCTGCCAATCTTTGTTGCATGTTTATCTTAAAAGAAATTAAGAATAAAATGGATTAGGAGAAGAAAAAAACCAAACCTGGTAGCACAAGAATTCCATTTAAGTTACTGAATCTCATCTCCTTAGCTAGATAGTGCAGTAATTAAACCAGTATTTACAATGCAATAAAGACAAAGCTAATTCCTGGCAAATGTGAGCTGGATGATGTTTTTACTGAGGGAAACTAGTGAAGGATAAGGCCAGAGCAATAAAACCTCCAACACCTCATTTGTTAATTATCTTCATAAGACTCTTGCTTGTAATGATTATCTAATTCATTACAACCAAAAAGAAAGCAAAGTGAGGTGAAATGACTGAGGCAATTGAGTCACTAGAGTTTGTAGGCTTATCTCTGCAAGCTGCATGCAGGATCTAGGCCTGTAGGGAAGTAAATTTTATACACTGACTAGTGCCATGGCAGTTGAGATTTGGAGCAGAATGTGCCAGAAGGCAGAAGTTGCTTCTTATAGGGCTGCATATTGGACAGGGCTGTGAGTTGCTGCTCCATAGCAGACATTCATGGAGTCTGTCTTCTTGAAAGGCCTTCTTACTAAAATAAAAATCATGGATTTCTTAGCTACACTGAGTTTAAAGGCTTTCAGGAAAGACCAGTAACACAGATTTTTGCTCAGTCTGGAGAAGAGAAGGCTCCCACGCAGACCTTACTGCAGCTTCTGGTGACTAAATGGGCCTCAAGAAACCTAGAGAGGGTCTTTGAACAAAGGCCTGTAGGGAAAGGACAAGGGGGAATGGCTTTAACCTGACAGAGGGGAGACTGAGATGAGCTCTTAGGTAGAAGTTCTTCCTGATGAGGGTGCTGAGGCGCTGGCACAGGTTGCCCCAAGAAGCTGTAGCTGCCCCATCCCTGGCAGTGTTCAAGGCCAGGTTGGATGGGGCTTGGAGCAACCTGGTCTAAGTGGAAGGTGCCCCTGCCCATGACAGGGGGTTGGAACTGGATGAGCTTTAAGGTCTCTTTCAGTGCAAACTAGTCTGATTATTCTACCAAGCAAACTGATATAAACTATTTTTAGTGTATAACTAACCCCTAATTAAATATGGTGCATTGTTTTGTTTTTTTTTTAAAAACCACACCACCACATAAAGTCAAAGCTTTCAAATCTTTTTGCATTCTCTGAAGGAGTCATTGGCCGTTGGCACAGAAGAATCATTTGCTATACTGATTTTTCTGGTATACCTGTTTCTCAGAAGTAACTGAACAAGTTGCTTTCTCATGGGTTTCTATAATTAACCACCATAGGTAAAAGCAAAGGCCACCTCACAGCTAGCTAACTGATTCAAACACAGGAGATGATGGGAAGGAATGGTCAGTATTGGTAGTAGAAGGAAGCCACCCAATGGAATCTAAGCCACGCCTTGTACTCTTTGGTAGTTAAAATACATGAAAGAAGGAAGATTCTCCCTCAGAGAACTTGCAAGTCTGATGGTGAGACTTTATTGTACAAGATGGAGTTTCTTAAGTGAACTCATAAGTGAACTAACATGTATAAGGAGAATATTACAGTCCCAGGGTATCTTCAACCCTGAAAGCAGCTTGGCTGCATTAATATAGGGCAACCAGTCGTGCCTATCAATGAGCTGAATTTTATCTGTGAAGCTGCAATGCCATTATGACATGGTTATATAGCATTAGGTGATCTGTGCTAGCCATGGGATCCCCATACCAATTTCCAATACATGTAAATCAGACAGGACTTGGGAGAAAGCACAGATCCCCATTTCTGGAAGCCAGTGTCACCATTTAAATCCCACAAGTATGTATTTGAATGACAGTAAAATTCTGAAATGGAAAACAAAACATGGGACAAATTAGGAAGACAATTCAAGTAAACAGTAAAACTCCCCAGGAAGATGGTGCTGAGTCATGCTTTTGAACCTCTGTGCAGAGCATGGACTTGGTCTGGTATCAGTCACTGCCCCACAGCCCCAGCCACCCCGGGCACATTCTATATCTGTTGGTCACACAGTCTGCAAATGTGAGGCTGAGTGGGACCTGCTGGTCACAGATGGTACCTGGCACAGTGCTCAGGGAAAGAGGAAAGAGTAGGAACAATTACAAGTGAAATTAAAATCATTTTACATGTCTGAGAGCTGAATGACTGATTCTTTCTCTGAGCCAGGCAGACACACTGGGGCAATAAAATATATTTTCCAGAGATGACATGCCAGCAGTGAATCACCAGTGGTGATAGATATTTTATTTTTCTTTCACTTTCTTAGCCCCACAACATTATTATACTTTTGCACTGTCAGATATTAAAATCATATTAGCGATCAGGAACCGTATTAAACTGTCTGAAAATGAAATAATAAGGTAGTACATTTGAAGGTTAGAGGCAGCCCTTGGGTATAATTCAGTAAACTGTAATCTACCTGCCTGGTGCTCTGCAGATGAAGCAGGACACATTGTTTCTGGGAAACTAATTACCTCGAAGATCTACATTCCCCCAGCCCCAAACATACAGACAAACAATATCCTGTACATTTCAAGCTGCTTTTGAAGCTGAAAAAGGGTAGTCATCCAAGCACAAACCAGATAAACAGACAGTTTTCTTCACTGTACCATCACCAACCTCCTTAATGCAGCCACAAGGAGAAACTAACTCCTATTACATGTGAAGGTATATGGGGTGTGTGTGTGTGTGTGTGTGAACAGTGTCTAATGGTCGGAGAAAGAATTAGAGATACAGTCCATTTTCACAGTTACCAGAAGTAGTTTAGGAGCCATTTGAGAGGTGACTGAAACCTCCAGAAGGAAACATTTTACTGGAGGTAACAAGACTTGCAGCCAGTTGTATTTGTGTTTCATAAAAAGAGATTTCCGTGCCTGTGGTCTTTTATTAATGAAACAAATAGAATTACTTTTTATACTTACTCCTCTCTGTAACACAGGTGAGCTGTTAATCCAAAGTCTAAGGGAAGCATTGCTCAATTAAGCCTTCACAGAATGATTTTATTGTGATAGATATGTTATAAATCATGTAAGGGGTGATGCTCAAACCCTTTTTGAAGTTGCATTATCTAACTTTGTCATCTCTGAAATGAAGAATCGTTCCTGGCAGACAATAAAATGAAGACAATAATGTTTATAATAAGACTGAAATTAAAACATTTATCAGAATTTGTTTATGCTGAAAGGGCCAATCCATTTTGTATTTGATTGAGAGGGAATAGCAGAGGGAGAAGGCAGGGAAGGAAGAAAACCAATTGAGTATTTTCCCCCATACCCTGAATTTTTAAGCTCCTGCTCCTTCACTGAGTGACTAAACCTATAGGAATTAAATGTTTTAAAAGTAAGGTTATTTTAAAGCTTGATAATACCTGCAGACCCTTAGTGGGTCTTGTCGTACAAGATCACAAGTTGCACAGATGCTACCTGCAGATAAGTTTGCTGCTATGTTATTGTTCTAGAAATAATTACATGATGTTTTCTACGTGACAGTTAAAATTACAGAAATATTCATTGTCATCTTAGTTTTGAAACGTAGATGTATAAATATTTGAAAAGCTTTGCTCTGCAATGAAGTAATCTGGAGAAAAAAGGACAGGACATATGAGGTTTACTGTAGAATTCAGATAAGAGGCAAACTTGTAAGTAGTCAGCCCCGCTCTCCTTCCCCCATACTGCAGATATACAGACTTTGACAGGAATGACTTCTATGCATAATTTGATGTAAATAATCTAGACAAAGAACATCATCAACTGTCAGAACTACTTCCAGCTGCTAAGTCAATGAAAGTAATGTACAAGTACATGAAATCAAAACTGAGAGCATAGTACTTCAGTACAACGATTTGCTAGTTAATTGTGACAATCCTTTCTTTGGCAAAACATCATTTTAATTTCACTTTTCTCTGTTGATCACAGTACCAGCCAGAGAGGTATTTCTTCCACTAAAGCACTCAGCTATTCATGGATAAATACTACACAGGCCTTTCTGCACTTGCATTTATATTTTTGGCAGTACTGGTACTACACCTTAGAGATGATATGTATTTCTCTGAATGAAATATGTCAAGAAATAGCTTTCCAGGCTTAGTTGCTACCATCCTGTGCTGTTTACTGTGCCTGTCAAAATCTATCAGATTGGTTAATAGTTGTATCTTCTACAACTGGCTCACACTGGCTAGCAGAAAAATGCAAAAATTGCATCAGCACTCCATGTTCATAAATAAAGTTCTTGATTATTGTGTAGCTGTTATGGGAGACCTCAAAACCCACTCACAGATTCATAGAATGAACTAGGTTGTAAAGACTGTCCTGGGTTCAGCAGTAGCAGTCATTTTTTCTCCTTAGTAGCTGGTGGAGCTCTGAGTTTCTGACTTTTGGCCTGGGAACAGGGCTGATAACACTGATGTCTTTAGTTACTGCTCAAATGTTTAGACTGACCAAGGACTTTCTGAGTCTCATGCTCTGCCAGGAAGGAGGGGAAGCCGGGAGGAAGCAGAGACAGGACACCTGACCCAAACTAGCCAAAGGGGTATTCCATCCCACAGCATGTCGTACCTGGAGAGGTAACTGCGAGTTACCTGGAAGGGCTAGTTCACTGCGGGGTTGGACAAGGTATCAGTCAGTGCTCGGCTGGGTGGGGTGGGGCAAGGTATTGGTCGGCTGGTGGTGAGGTGTTATATTCTCTTCCCTTGTTATTTCCCTTATCATTATTATTATTGATGGTAGCAGTACTGATTTGTGTTATACCTTAGTTACTAAGCTTTTCCTATCTCAACCCATGGGAGTTTCATTCTTTTGATTCTCCTCCCCATCCTTCCGGGAGCAGGGGGAGGGCAAAACGGGGGGAGTGAGAGAGCAACTGCATGATTTATGGCTGACTTTGTTTAAACCATGACAAAGACCTTTAAGATCACCAAGTCTAACCATGAGACTGCCAAGGCCACCACTAAACCATGTCACTGAGGACCTCATCTACATAGTTTGTGAACAGTTCCAGGCACAGTTGACTCCACCACTGCCCTGGGCAGCCTGTTCCAATGCCTGAACACCCTCTGGGGAAGAAATTGTTCCTAATATCAAGTCTAAACCTCCCCTGGTGCAGCTTGAGGGTTTCCTCTTGTCCTGTCACTTGTTCCATGGGAGAAGAGACCAGCCACCTCCTGGCTCCATCATTGCTGTAGAGAGCGATAAGGTCTCCCCTGAGCCTTCTCCAGACTAAACCCCTCAGGTCTCTCAGCCGTTCCTCATCACACTTGTGCTCCAGGTCCTTCACCAGCTCTGTTGCTCTTCTCTGGACCCACTCCAGCAACTAGTTGTCTTTCTTTTCTTTAAAAATAAATTATCTGCTATTTCCACCTCTTGTACCAAGGGCAGCTTCTGTAGATTTGGAGTGAAGACAGTTAAACATCCCCTACTCACATTAAACAGAGAGAGTTAAACATCTTAAAAACTGAAGTGATCACTTTATCATCAAATCATAGAATGGTTTGGGTTGGAAGGGTAACTCACTAAGTTCCAACCCCTTGCCACAGGCAGGGACACCTTCCACTAGACCAGGTTGCTCCAAGCCCTGTCCAACCTGGCTTTGAGCACTACCAGGGATGGGGCAGACAGCTTCTCTGGGCAGCCTGTGCCAGTGCCTCAGCACCATTGCAGGGAAGAACTTTTTCTTAAGGTCTCATCTCAGTCTCCCCTCTGGCAGGTTAAATACATTGCCCCATGTGCTGTCACTACATGTCATGATATACTGCAAGTAAGTGTCAACTGCAGGTAATGAAGTGGAAGGTTTCTATGAATTGAGTCAAGGATCTCCATTGTTCTGTCCTCTCCAGCAAACTTTATCTTATGAAATCCTTGACATAGCATGTACTGCTTAGCCAATGCCAAATACATTTGCTTTCAGTAATCTAAAAATGCATTCAAATACTTCTAAAAAATAATTTCCTTATGGCTAAAATTTGCATTTAGTAGTTGAAAATTACAATTTTAAGTCCAGTTTCCTTTGAACACTTAAGAGTAACAATTTTTTTTCTTTCATGCAGATAATTGACCGAATAATGAAGTACAACTTCAGATATTGTTTGGGGCTTATTTAGGCTAAGCTTTGGTAGGATTCAGTGGGCGGTTAAAGGCTTAGTTCTGAAAATATCATCTAATAGCACGTATGGGACATGGGTGGTCGCTTAACTATTTGTAAGATAGGCAACAAATATCAATCTACGTGTTTAATTTCTGCTTAATTTCTTGCTCTTGAATGTCATGCTTCAGTTAAATATGTAATCTTGTTAATATATGCAGCAATTTATAGTCAGAGGGAGATTAATAAGTCATTCGAATTCATGAAGGATCACTTTTAATATAATAGCATTTGCAGATCAGGTTCAGGGGACATTTACCCATTTGTGAGGAATGAAAACCCTCATGTAGACTTTAGGACTCGGGGAGGATCCTGGCAAATCACCTCAACTTTGGCAAAAATGCAATATTGACTACGTGTTTCCCAGTCAGGACTAGGGTCCCGAAAGAGACTTGTTTACACCTGCCTTTGAGATTATGGTGTAATGCTGTTTTCTGCAATCATAAGAGTAATTGCAGTAGTTGACATAAGCTCTCCCGACATTTTTTCTGCATTCAGGATTCTTCTTTTTCCCTTTTCAAAGTGGCTGATTGGCAGGCACCGCTCAATAGCTGCTGCACTGCACTCTGCAGTAGCTGCTTTTCAACAGTGCGTGTTCAGTAGTTGGTTCAGACCCCTACATACCTCATTTACTTTATAGTGAGAAATTGGTATCTTTTGATATACAGTGACAATATAAATCTGAGCTTTCACTAGTGGAATATGAATCTTGTTTTTTGAACACTTTGGTTATTTATGCTACTTCTCTTACCTTGTCAAATAATACTTTCTTAATTACACTTTGCTTTTAATAAAAGTAACTATAAAATAGATAGAAACTATCAGTGGCAAATGACTGCTTTTCGTATGTGCTAAACCCCTCCACAGCTATTTCCTCAGTGGGAACATAATTTGAAGGATTTTTATGTTGCTTTAAAATTCTAGGTCTAACTGATTTGAAATTAAAAACTGTAAAGTTCCATTCATGTTTAGTCCAATTTAGAGACAGATTCAAGGCTCTCTTGAGCAATTCAGTATTCAACCTTAGCATTCAGAAAGTTAGGGCTTTATGTTTTATGAGTGGCGCTTATGTTTCCAAACATAAACGCCACTCATCTCCCTGAAAATTTCCTTGCGAGCCATGACTTCTGTCAAAACATAGTGCTGTGTCTCTGTCATGAGTTAGTGTTAACAGAGCGTGACATAAAAAGAGAAAGGCATAGAATCAGAGGATCAGACAGGTTGGAAAAGACCTTTAAGACCATCAAGTCCAACTGCTCCCCAGCACTGTCAAGGCCACCACTAAACCACGTCACTGAGGGTCTTGTCTACATGGTTTGTGAACACTTCCAGGGACAGTGGCACCACCACCATTGCTCTGGCCAGCCTGTTCCAATGCCTGAACACCCTTTGGGGAGCAAACTGTTCCTAATATCCAGTCTAAAGGTCCCCTGGTGCAGCTTGAGGCCATTTCCTTTTGTCCTATTGCTTGTTCCTTGGGAGAAGAGACCAGTCACCTCCTGGCTCCGTCCTCCTTTCAGGCAGTTGTAGAGAGCAATAAGGTCCCTTCATAAGCCTTTTCTTCTCCAGACTAAAACCTCCAGGTCCCTCAGCCGTTCCCCATCACACCTGTGCTCCAGCCCCTTCACCAACTCCGTTGCCCTTCTCTGGATCTGCTCCAGCACCTAAATGTCTCTCTTGTAGTAAGAGACCCAGCTGGCCTCACTGGTGCTGATATACATAATTTTTTGTCACATGCTTAGGATAGAAAGAGAGCCCTAAATAGAGTAGCGTTTGCCTCTCCTATACTGAATATATTGTATTTACCAGCTGTCAAAAAGAAATAATACTGAAAAGGAAGTTACTGGCTCTTCCAGTCAGCATGTTTGCCTTTTGTTAGCAGCATAAGGCTGTAGCTGAGACACAAACTATGATCTTGATACAAAGAGGTGTTATCAGCTCTGCTTTTTGAGCCTTTTTCTGCCTAGGAGCCATTTAGTTAATCCCAGCAGGAGATGGTGCCTCACAGGTTTTGCAGGTAGCATCTGCAAAACTCCTAAAAACTCCAGGTGAAGGCAGACTCCCTTCCCTTTCCTCTCTGAAAGGGATTTCGGGAGACATTAACAGCCCAGTTGGCCATTCTGCACCAGCATAGTCATTCTGGCGCCACATGACCTGTAGCATCTGTTCCTTCACCAATTAAACCATTTCTTCAGGTTAAATTAAAAGCAGTTCTAATTAAATACTATAATGGAACTATCAACCTCCATTACTGAGGCAGAATGGGTATGTAATTAGTTATTGATACAAAAAGATTTGTTTAAACTAGTTTGGTTCGCTGTCAGCGACCACAGGCCTTCTGAGCTTATACAGAACTTAAAAATAACCACCACCGTGTCTCTCTTTTAGGGTATAAATACACATGGGAACAGTCAGCTTTTTCCATGTTCCTTACTATTTTAGATGAGAAAGTTGCACATTTACTTGCAATATTTCTTTTGACTGGTAACACATGTTCCTCCACTATTAATACAGTTCCCCCACTATTCAGATGATCTGTTTAACATATATTGTATCCACTACTGCACTTTATAAGCACAGAATTATAGAATGGTTAGAGTTGGAAAGGACCTTAAAGCTCATCCAGTTCCAGCCCCTTGCCACTGCCGGGGACTCCTTCCACTGGAACAGGTTGCTCCAAGCTCCGTGCAACCTGGCCTTGAATGCTGCCAGGGATGGTGCAGCCACACCTTCTCTGGGCAGTCTGTGCCAGTGCCTCACCGCCTTCACAGGGAATAACTTCTTCCTTATATCTAACCTGAACTTCCCTGTTTAAGTTTAAACCCATCACCCCTTGTTCTTTCGCCACAGTGTCTGATGAAGAGTCCCTCTCCAGCATCCTTGTGGGTCCCTTTCAGATAATGGAAGGCTGCTATGAGTTCTCCACGCAGCCTTCTCTTCTCCAGGCTGAACAGCCTCAATTTTCTCAGTCTGGTTCCCGTACAAACCTGTCTCCATTCAGGAGGTGCTCCAGCCCCCTTATCATCTTTGTGGCCTCCCCTGGACTTGCTCCAACAGCTCCATGTCCCTCTTATGTGGAGGACACCAGAAGTGTACATAGTACTGCAAGTAGGGTCTCATGAGAGCAGAGGGGCAGGATCACCTCCTTTGACCTGCTAGTGGCCTTTATTTTAAAAGTTGAAGAAGAACTCTATAAATCAACACTTGCCAATCATCGCTACCTGTGTCACCACAGAAAATGGTGGTTTAAAACCTATATGAAGTCCTGCACAGCCAGATAACAGGAGAGTGTGGAGGAAACATGGTAGCAGTATATTAAATGTAAGATGAGGTGGCAAGATCTATCTGAATAGAAACTGAATACAAATGTCCCTTACTTGTAGCACGAGCCTGGTGTGGGATTTTTTTGGAGGGATGAACTGTGGTGAGCATGTACTTTGCAAGATTATTTCAAGATTGCAATGATAAAAGTCAGATCTTATCAAAAAGGCCTATGGAAATAGTTTGAAATAAGCCAGCTTTAGTAAATCAGTGAAACATTTTGTTCCATTTTCATTTCTTGATCCTAATTAAATTTTCATCAGTATTTGCTCTATAGATTCCCACGATCATAGGGTAAGGTTAGTCTGCATAGGTACACTCATTATGTTGTTTGGACTCTGCCTTAAGAAGAATTATGCCTACTGCCAAACTTGTACCATTTTTAAATGTGTGCCTTCTGCACGCATCTACAACACTCAAAGGGCTGGACTGTTCATCAAGGGAAAAAGCAGAGAAATTCTTCCAAGACTAGACTGGAAATAGTTTGTAATGTTTGTTGTAATTTGCATCTTCTCACCCAGTTCTGTTTCCCAGGCAGCAGAAGTGAGTTTTAATGGAAGACATAGATATTGCAGTAGTGTAGCAACTTCATCTGAGTTGATCTAACCTGTGAACAGTACCCTTGCCTGAAATTACTTTTACCAAAGGATTGAATAAAAAGGGAATGTAGGCTGGTAGTAGTTTGCTCCTCAGTAAAAAACAAAGCTAGTAAAGCCAGTAATAATTGTGTTGAGTTTCTTGCCTGACTTGTCATGTGGATGTTCCAGAACCTTCAATTTGCTAGGTTGTCCATAAGAAGCCTGATGAAAATTTGGACACTTGGAAAATACAGATAACTTTTGAAATAGATGCGGGAAATTGTTTGTAAAATGTAGGTGGAATGATTTTGTACCAATGTACAGTACATTTCTACTGAGATGAGCACTGCTTACTCCTTAGTTGTGTCCTTAATGGAAAGCAAAGCCAGCGCCAGACCACTATCTCACGGAGCTGTTACCTCTGCTACCAGAGAACAATTCACTTCTTATTGTACAACACAAAAGATTATTAAAAAAACATCCTTCCAGCAACCTGGATTTATTCAGTTAAATCAAGGCCAAACTGTTTTCCTCATTTTTCTCTGTAAATTCAAAGGAAAATTGCAACTAATGTGAGAAAGCATTTCATTTACAATCCCAGTTTAGGCACAGTGTTAGCTGCGTGCCACATACGTGAAGCTGGTGAATGACAGATGCATCAGGAATTCCTTTGCTCAATATTTTGTTTAACCCATGAATGTTTAATACTAACACAATAAAAGAGTACATCTCTCATGAAAGGCCAACAAAGAGCCTGCTTTACTGTAATTTTCACTTTGTTATGCATTCCTTTTCCTTCAGTGAGGCTTAACTCAACCTGTATAGAAAAAAAAATGACATAAAAAGTGTTCATATGCAGCTTGGATTGAAACAAAAATTTATGGTCTTATCATTGGTTTTTAAAACTTAATTCTCCAAAGTTCATTCTCACTTCTTCTAGGTCTCCATGTGCAGGAGTAAAAGGAAAATTTCCTGCTGGTAATTTTACTCTATCAGAGTTTAATCTTTAGGCTGTGAGAAGTACTAAAGACTAACCAAGCATCTAATGCATCTAAAATAGCATTTTGTTTTATTCATATGAATACACTTACACAATAAAACCTTTGGCTTTTCCTGCCTATTAGAGAATACTTGGCAGAGCAAAATAGTCTCTCATATTAACTGTAAAAACAGAATCGAAGATCCTTTCCTTTTATTCAGTTTCTAAGTATAGTTTTCTACAGATTGCTATAGAATTACTTTCAAGAAAATAAAGGGACCATCTCATAAATCACTACAGAGGGGGGTGCCTAAAAGTCTCAGAAGAATGGATCAGAGTACACAACTTACATGCTGACACAAACTTAACTCCTTTTTTGGGGGGGAAATAGTCTGTATGCAAACGATTTTAGACTTTGACATCTTTTTAGAGTCAAGCTCTCCAGGAATACTCAACTGGTTAATACTAAAGGTCCAGTTTTCTAGAAGCTGATGACATTCTTTTGTACTCATTCATAGTTGTCTAATCTGGTTAAACTTTCAGGTACTTCTGTTGTTCAGGAATGATTGATTTTGCTATTATAGACTCTTACTGCACCTACTGTTACTATTTTGCATGTAGATAAATTGTGTTTGGTGTCCAAAACTGACTGGAAGAGCAGCAGAGGAGTTGATTCACACATGGCAACTAGCCATGCAGCTATGCCTATGTGATTTACGCGACTAATATACTTCTACTGTCGTGTTTTGCACTGGGTTTCCTGTATATTGTGACAAATGGTCTGCTGTTGTCCCGAGGCCTACAAAATAGTCCTCATACAGATATCTGTAAAGTGAGTTATTGCCACTCACTAGAACTCATGGTTGGATATTTCAGGGCCTTAAAATGCAATGCAAATGACACAAAGAAGCTAAAAGTGTTATTTCCATCAAGCAGATATAGGTATCAGTCTAAATTCTCCTGCCTCTGCCTCCTGCTTATTTGACTCCATTTGGAGGCTTCTTTGGTTTTCATTCTACAGAAGTTGAAAAGAGCAAGCAACTGCAGCTGAAGGAGTCAGGCAGAGAATCTGGCACTAGTTCTTCTTAGATTTCATACGGTTAGTGACTGCCCATCTCTCTAATCTAGTCAGGCTGAGAAAATTGGGGCTGTTCAGTCTGGAGAAGCTTCATGGAGACCTCAGAGCAGCCTTCCAGTACCTGAAGCGGGACTACAAGGATGCTGGAGAGACACTTTGTCAGGGACTGTGGCGATAGGATAAGGGGTGATGGGTTCAAACTGTAACAGGGAAAGTTCAGGTTAGATACTAGGACGGAATTCTTCCCTGTGAGGGTGGTGAAGCACTGGCACAGGTTGCCAAGAGAAGATGCAGCTGTCCCATCCCTGGCGGTGTTCAAGGCCAGGTTGAACAGGGCTTGGAGCAACCTGGTCTAGTGGAAGGTGACCATGCCCACAGCAGGGGGTTGGAACTGGATAAGTTTCAAAGTCCCTTCCAACCCAAAACATTCTATGGTTGTTTCTATGGATGTTTCTATTCATATCTTACTGTAAGGCCTCTCTACCCTTGAGGGAGTACACAGCTACTCCTAATTTAGCAGACACTTACATACATGTGACTGCTGCATGCAGATCATTTATAAAGACATTAGTGAGTGTTGTCCCTAAAATTGAGCCCTGGGTAACCCTACTGGTGGCTGCCAGCCAGCCTGATGTAACCCCATTACTGTAGCTCTTTATGCTCAACCTATCAGTCAATTGTTCAACCCATATATTTTGGACTTGTCATAACTGGAAATTAAGCGAGTTGGAAAGGACTTTCTTCTTGTGAATCCATACTGGCTATGCCAAATGACTGCAGTCTCTCAAGCATTTTTCAATAACCCCCAGAATAAACTTCTCCATAATTTTCTCAGGCACTGAACTGAGGCTAACAGGCCTGTAATTACCAGGGTCTTCCTTCTTACCCTTCTTGACAACTTGGACAAAGTAAATATCAAGAGAGTGAAGAATTAATGTATTGTCCCCTTCAAAAGTAGAAGTCGGAACCCCACTACTGTATCAAGACAAAAGCAAGAACAATGCTTCCAGCCATGCCTTCCACTTCAGTCATATGGGTCATACATTATACCTTTCACCATTCAGACAAATTGCATTTCACGAGCAAAAATTTTCATGCACCCCAAAAGTATTATGTATTGAAGCAAATTACGCTCCAAATAGTTCTCTCTGGTCTTGTGACTGTCACTCATAATGAGTTTCACCAAAACCCTCAAAAAGTGGCTATTCTGAAGGTAAATATTTCTGACCAGAAGTAGGAGCTAAAATCCAAATGGGTTAGTGATTTGGTGAATGTGTGGCTATAGCAAAACCAGCAACCAATGATTACATTGGAATTAGAACACACCCAGAAAAAAAAAAAAAAAAAAAACACACAAAAAACCACAACAAACAAACAAACAAACAAAAAAAAACCCCAACAAAGAAAAAAACCCAAACCAATCTGATCTACCAGCTCATTTAGCACCAAAAAATATTAAGTCAATGCAGTTAGTTGACCAGAAACAGCATCTACACAGGTTTCAAACTTGATATGCAAGGACCTTAGAAAAGAGCTCATACTCTGTCTACTACAACTCCCTCTGTGTCTATGGTGGCCTTTAGAGGAAAATAATTACCTTGACTAATTCACGTACTTAGCCCAGGCATAGGAGTTCTATGTTTAGAAACATTGTTTGAAGATATACATAGCCACAGAAAAACAATCCTGCCCTTGTTGGAACAGGAAAGAGGTTTCATATTTGAATTCTGTTCCTATACTAACTTGTAGAACTGTAGGTTGTAGCGGAGGGAGCAAACTATCAGACCCACTGAGGAATTCCTTAGTGTTTATAGTCAACTGCCATTATCACATTCTCTGCTTGTTTTGCCACCACTAGAGCCTAAATGAAGGCAGACTAATACTTCAGAAAGTACTAATTCAGGTAAAAACCAAAGTGAAAGAAAAGAAAGACAGAAAATCACAGATTTGGGGTACAACTCTACTGGAGCTATTGCTGAATCTCCTGGGTCCTCTGCAGATGAGAACACTTTTCCTTGGAGGGATGAATAAAGGTTTATTTCTATTGCTCAGTGACACTTTCTCAATGGCTATTTTCCTGGTTTTGCTAGTCCTGGACCATCTTCGTTAACTGCAGTGTGACTGGCAGGTAATTTCAAAGGATGATCTATGAAATGCACTGATGACACTGGGAATTCCATGATGACCCACACAAGCCATAGAAAATGGTATCATACAGGCCAGGTAAAGAGTGTATCGTGAATTAGGTCTGTAGCAGTACCATGTGGTTGGATCATTACGTAACATAGATGAAGTGATAACAGTTGCTACAATGAGGATAGAGTTGAAAGGACAAGTAATTATGTCGCAGGCCCACAGTCTAGTGGGTAACCAGAAGATAAACTTACTACAGGTTGGTACTATTCTTTTTCCTAAGAAACTGTCCCGTTAGTTATTAGCTAGCTGGATTAGCTAGATAGCTAGAACTTCAATATCTGGCTGATAATTATAAGGGGACTGATCCGAGTAGTATTTTAAGGAGGAAGTTGAATTCCAAATGAGGCCCATTTCTGCATATTTTTTTAATTAATAAATTATTAATAGATACAAAAAGCAAATCATAGATGGGAATAGTGGGGTTGTAGATCGTTAAATATGCCAGTTGGAAACAAAACAGATTATTTCAAGTCATAGTTCTAAGTAGTGAATTGGTTTGTTTGGCTTCATATCAATTGAATAAACATCCTGTCTTCCTGTTTGCGAAAGTACTGGAGTTTTGCTTTGGTAGTTTTCCATATACTTTCCGTTGGCTTTGTAATGACTTACAAGGGAAAACTAACGAATTTTGGTCCATAAACTAGTGAGAACAGGGTAGTCTTGATTTGGACAGTTCTGAGATCTTTTGTATTAATGATCATGTATAAAGAACTGGAGGTGTAGCCTCTATTCTATTGCCTCCCCTGCAAAAAAAAAAAAAAAAACACAAAAACCAAAACCAATAAACACCCAAAGATCCCAGAGCAAAGCTGCCAAGAGTATTATTTATGTTGAGTTATGATACCCTTATGGTACTTCGTCTGTCATGCCTTCCCATAGAATATATAAAAACTTATGTGAAAGATCCATGGCAATTTGGCATTTGAAGTTCATTTGTTGTTCAGAAGTCTATTCTGAGAAGTTAATTTGCGTCATAAAGCAAATTCTATACTTGAGATAAGCACAACCTACTCTAACCTACTTTAGAAATCATCTAAGTCTCAGTGAAGTCAGTGGATGTATTTATACCATATTGAGAAAAATTGGATGAGGTCCTCCTGTTCCTGCAAAATTCAGAGTATGAACAGGCTGAATGGATTCTGATTTAATTTCTCCATAGTTACTGAAGTCCTTGTGATAACACATCCTTCTCCTCCTTGACAAAACAACCAGGAAAACATGCATCCTGTACTTGAACTCCCTGCAAAGCACGATCAGGCCTGATAGTGCTCAGGTTGAAAGGACCTGGAAAAGCATGTCTCCAAGTACTTTGGTGCTTCATTAGCGTTTTAGCTTATAGTCAGGAGTGTTTTGAGAGCATCGGTATGTTTCTATTATGTGGTACCTTTACTATACACTGATATGTGATTGAAAATGGGAGTTCTTGTAAAACTGATCATATAATTTCAATAACAAAATTCTTATACTTTTTTTTTCTCCTCAGCTTACATTTCTAAAAGAGGATGCAATAATATTGTTGCTATTTATTATCGTTTTAAGATTACTGTAGGGGCCTCGCCTCAGATCTAGACCCCACTGCTTTATGCAGCATGAAAAGAGTCTTATGTTGAACTTCTTGTCTTGACTTGACATCTGTGTGCATCATTTAATATTGTTCATATAATACACCTGAAATAACTGTTTTCTAATGCTTGTTACAGTAATTTCTAGATGTATACCTTGAAAGTGCTTTGGAAATCCGTATGAAAGTATTGTATAAATCTGACATCATTATAATTTATTTTGGAGATGCTTTGCAGGCAGTAAAAATAAAATATGTAAAATAAAATATGTAAAATAAAATATGTAAAATAAAAGTGTGAAGAGGGTTGTACCACTGGATTTTGGCTGGTATGTATAGCCATACACAACATGGAAGTTAAGTTCATCTTGTGCTAGTATGTAGCTTTAAACAAACCTGAAAGACAAGTCACATTGACGCACATACCGTTTCTTTCAAGACAGAAATAAATCTCTACTTCTTTCAGTCTGATCGCTTTTGATGTCTCTGCAGTAAATATGGATCAGATCAGGTACTTACAGAGGATAGGGCACTAAATTTCCTTTAATTCTTGTTTTTAAAAAGAAACCTTCTGTGGAAAAATGACTTGCCCTGCAATGCATAGAAAGTAGAAGACTGAATTTCTTTTTGAAAAATGTTAATTTTTCCTTGCTGTCACATTTCTGATATGTAAAATATATCCCTGCAGAGCACAGAACAGAAAAAGCCTGCAAAAAGACTCTGATCTAAGGGTTTCTTGTGCAGACTGTGCTAGAACCTAACTGTGGCAGTTAAATATAAGTGGGAGCTATATGATAGAACTGAGTTAGCAGACTTTTAGGCCAAACAAAGCAAACCAATTTAATTATATGGAATGGAATGGAATGGAATGGAATGGAATGGAATGGAATGGAATGGAATGCAATGCAATGCAATGCAATGCATAAGGGTTCTCAGCAAGAAAATGTTTTTAGTCAAAGCTTTATTGCCTAAATTATTTAACTGGTTGAGATTAACACTTGATAACACACTGGAAATGAACTGTGTATCTCCTCAAATCTGTGAGAAGCCTAATTCTCACCTCAGCAAGGTTCCCACTGAGGTAAGAGGAAGCTTTATTGCTCCTGAAAGAAAAGCTCTTTTATTCCTTATTTAAACTCTTAAACTCAGAATAAATGTATTATATATAAAAACTAGTCCTCTGTAAATGCTTCTGTATTATCTGGAAATGAGAAGAGAAGCTAATTTTTTTTAATGTGAAATTTTAAAGCAGAGCACTCTATCTCATTTCCTTTAAATGTTATTAATATCTAAATCCCACACAAAATGAGAAAATAAATCCAAGCAATAATGATGTGATACAGTAAAATCAATATTGATTATTAGGAGTAAAAGTGCTTTATAAGAAACAGTAACAAACTTTTAGGGTCCCTTAGGAAAAAGCATTGCAATAGAACTCGAATAAATTATTACAATGTAATCATATTCTAAATAACTAAAATTCTGTAATGGAATTTATGTTGTCAGAAGAGCTGTTATTTTTAAGCACAAAGAGCTGTATGCAGTTACAGAGCATGCAGGATGCTGTGCTGACAATCTGCCTTTCTGATTAACTGTTCACTGGTGCATTATTTTTCTCTCTGAAGCCTTTTTTCCACACTTGTACTTTGTCTTGTGCCTTCTACTTCTTTCTACCCAACTCAAGAGTACCCCTAAGTGGCCTGAGAAGCATAGAGAAGTTCATGTGGATGCCACTGCCCCAGAAGTGGCCTCTATTATGTGTGCTAATAAATTAGGAGCATTAGGCAATAAACTGCTCTTTGCAATATGCAGCTTGTCCCCTTGCCCTCCTTCTACAGAAGGAATCTTGGAATGCCTCGCTTTGAATGGTGCATTACTTTTCTATAATATGTCTATTGGGCAAGATTAGAGAAGACAAATCAAACATTTGACATTAGAGACACATGATATTAGAGAAGACAAATCAAAGAATTAATCCCTGCTTTGCGGCTGGAAAAAGCGAGATTTGTGATGGCCATTTGTCCCTGGGAGAGTTCAGTAGCAGCTTTACACTGATTTCCAAGGCAGTTCCATCTGCACATGTGAACTTTACCATGACTGAGAAGTGTTCAAGGTCCAACCTGTCATTCCTGCTCAAACTTCAGATATGCCAGGCACAGACAATTGAATGCTTTTAAAGGAATCTGTGACCTTGAACTCAAGACAGTGTTTTGTAGTAAGCAATTTTAGTGAGGAGAGGACAAATCTGATGTGCTTTCAGTAGCCTGTATTGCTAAGGAGATGTGCTACAGCATTAGGAATCGAAGTGCACAAAGGCACTGTGCCTTGGTCATCCTGTTGCTATCACTCAACAAAGAGGAGAGGAAGGCAAAACATGAAAATCCCATTTCTCACCCAATCTCATGTGACGATTGTTTGGTTAATGTGAGCTCCTTTGCTCCAGGGACCTTGGATTAGTTGCTGATTAAAAGTTGCTCCAAAATAGATTTTTCAGAAAGTATGAATTATTATGTTCCCCCCAGCACTCACAACAGCTAGAGATGAGGGTTGGCTGCTGTGCTCCGTATACAGCAAGAGATCCAGGCTGCCTCTGCACAAGCTTGTCTGGGATGAGAGCTGGCAATAAAGCACTCAAGCTAGTTAATGCCACTTCACCATCTTCACTCGAACCACTGAAGCCTAAAGAGAAAGCTGTAGAGGGTGTCAAGGTGACATATGATATCACAGGGTTTTTTGCCTTACATACCTCTGACAGCAATGCTGAATGGATGAAATTCTGAAAGAGTAACCTGTATTATTTATAGCAAAAAAATAAAAAAATCTCTGTTGTTTTTTTAGTGACATGTAGGATAAATTGAATATTCAGCAGAACAGTTGTTTACATGCAGTTACAGTCTTTGTTGATAGTACCAAGTACTTATCTGAGGTCGAAAAAACAATGCATTTGTTCTAGTTTGTTACGTGGCTACACTGTTGTTACGTGGCTACACTGTTTGTATGTGTGCATCTTAGGTGTGCACCATACAGCTGCAGGTACATAACTGAAAGGTGAGAGGGCTCAATACATGTTCCACATTGCACATTAGCATCGCATACCTTCTGCTTGGATTTGAAGCTTCATATAAGGATACCCTTACATGTCTTTCAAGTCTTTCAGTCTTTCAAGCTGCTGTTCAGAAATGTATCACAGAATCCCAGACTGGTTTGGGTTAGAAAGGACCCTAAAGCTCACTAAGTTCCAACCCCCTGCCACGGGCAGGGACACCTTCCACTAGACCAGGTTGCTCCAAGCCACATCCAACTTGGCCCTGAATGCTGCCAGGGATGGTGCAGCCACAGCTTCTCTGGGCAACCTGTGCCAGTGCCTCAGCACCCTCACAGGGAAGAAGTTCCTAAGTGGAACATTTCCAGATTTTGAAGCACCTTGCTTTTTCAAGAGTATAATTGAGTCAAATTATATAAGAACTGATTAAAATAAACAAGTCAGTTGTCTTTGAAAATGCCATTAGATTAAAAAAAAATTCAGAAAAAACAGAATTAGAAGATAACTTCTTCAGATTTTATTTTGGTTTCATTGCACTAAAATTGTTTTTAAAAAATTGTCAATAATATGCAGAGCTTAGTTTTAACTTCATGGTGTAGATACAATTCATTTAGATTTTTAATATATTAAAATATCTTTTATAATTCATATAATACATGATGTTAAGTTATACATTGCCCTTATCTTCTCTTAAAATGTTTCAATAAAGTATGAAGTGATACGATTGAACAATTTCAATTTTACTACAAATATTTCTGAAATGTTGGCTTTTGGCCCTGACACTGAATTAGAAAAAAATGGGACTGCTGGAATTTCCTATGAAATAGAGATGACATCTTCCAAACTGCTCTATAAATAAAAAACAGATTTACATATGTGTGGTCTACTTTTAACAAATGAGAGAAGGAAGGGTGTCTATAACTAAGTTAACATAAAATTGCTTCAGTAAAGACTTTAAAACTCAAAGTGTTGAAATCCACACCAAATTTAAGGGGTTCCTGCATGAAAAACTTCCTTTATGCTTGTCCTGGGTTTAACAGTGGCAGTCGCTTTTCCCTTTCTTGGTAGCTGGTGCAGTGCTGTGTTTTGACTTTCGGGCTGGGAACAGAGGTGAAAAAAATAATGTTTTGGTTTGGCCAAGGACTTTGTGAGCCTCATGCTCTGCCAGGGAGGAGGGAAGCCGGGAGGCAGCAGAGACAGGACACCTGACTCAAACTGACCAAAGAGGTATTCCATACCACAGCACGTCATGCCCAGGAGGTAACGGAGAGTGAGCTGGAAGGGCTAGTGGACTGCAGGGATGGAGGAGGTATCGGTCTCTGCTTGGTCGGGCTGGGGGGGCGAGTTACCAGTCGGATGGTGATGAGGTGTTGTATTCTCTTCCCTTGTTATTTCCTTTATCATTACTATTATTGGTGGTAGCAGTAGTGATTTGTGTTATACCTTAGTTACTAAACTGTTCTTATCTCAACCCGTGGGAGTTGCATTTTTTTGATTCTCCTCTCCGTCCCTCCGAGAATAGGGGAGGGCAAGAAGGGGAGGGGAGTGAGTGGACAAGCTGTCTGGCTGGGGTTAAACCATGACAGTTCTTTTTGGCGCCCAACGTGGGACACAAGGGATTGAGATAACGACAGATCTGACCGGATTGATAGTCACTCGTCACAATGCTGATTTATTGGCCCTCAAGAGTTGTTCCTCTTGATCGCACAGCTTCAGAATGTTGTAACTTACTTAGAGCCGGTATTTGCTGTGTTAGTTTTTATCAAGTGTGGGGCTTGGGCTAAGGTTCCTGTCTCACTGTACTTTATGGCAATGACTTGTAATACGGGCAAGCTCCAGCAGCAGGGAGGGACGGACATGGCCGTGGACTGGTCCCTGGCCGTCCGGCTGCTCCTCACCGTCCTGGCCCTCGCCCTCACCTCCGTCTGCATGAGGCTGTGGGGAGCTGAGGGGTAGCGGCCCCGGGAGCCGGTGGCTGCTGAAGCGGCCCGGGAGAGCGGCCCCGGGGACCAAGCGGGCGCGGGGCCAGAGGCCGGCAGGGAGCGGCTGCCAGTGGAGGAGGTCAGGGCAGTCAAGGAGCGGGAGGAGGCGGCTGCCGAGCAGCGGGAGAAGGCGGCAGAGGAGCCGAGCCCCGCAACTGAGCTCAGCCCCGCGACAGCCGAGAGCATTCCCCGGAAGCCGCCCGCCGAGCCCAAGGAGGACGCAGGAGACCCCGCAGCATTTCCCAGCAAGGCAGAGGAGGAAGAGCTGGACTCAGGAAAAGAGAAGCTGGTGGTGGGAGAGCCGGCAAGCACAGGAGCTACACCAGCCCCAGTGACAAGTACAGCAGCATCGTTTGAGAGTTCTGAAGGTTTTGGATGGCCTTTGGGTACCCTTGGGACCTGCCTGCTGATTGTGATGGGGATCAGCATGTTGGCACACATACAGAGTGTGTTTTACCCACCACCATTTTTTCTCATCTCAAAAGTTAAGCAGAGTCGGGTTTAGGTCTTGTCTGGGGTTAGACAACAATATAGGAGGACCAAGAGGTTTTTCCCAAGGCTGGACAATCATGAGTGGCAGGGTGTGTGGGACACTATGGGCAAGTATCTAGTCCACTGGGCCCCTCCAGTACTTTGGAAGCATTGGAGATGGAAGGCAGCTGTATGGAGTCCCCAGCAACAAGCTGCAGAAACTGCTGGAGGGGACAGTGATTTATTTTGAACCTGGTGGGCCCATGACCCTTAAGGCCATCAGAGCAGAGATACAACATAGAGATGGACTCATGATCAAGGGGTGGACTTAGCAATGGACACTATTGCCTAGGTTATTCACAAGTGTGAACACTGCAAACAGCCTCTCCTGCTCTGAAAGACTGTTACAAGAGATGGAGCCTGACATCATGGACCAGATGGACTCAGCAGCTTTATAGGGACTGGTCCATGCACTACGATAAGAGTGCACTTAGATAAGAGTGGTGGTATATTGAAAATGTGGGATCTGAGCATGACATGAATGGTATGGAATAAGGGGTGGATAATGTCCTGGGTTTAGCAGCAGCAGTCATTTTTCTCTTTCTTGGAAGCTGGTGCAGTGCTGTGTTTTGACTTTTGGGCTGAGAACAGAGCTAAAAAAAAAATGATGTTTTGGTTTGGCCAAGGACTTTGTGAGCCTCATGCTCTGCCAGGGAGGAGGGAAGCCGGGAGGAAGCAGAGACAGGACACCTGACCCAAACTGACCAAAGAGGTATTCCATACCACAGCATGTCATGCCCAGGATGTAACTGAGAGTGAGCTGGAAGGGCTAAGTGGACGGCAGGGTTGGAGGAGGTATCGGTCGGTGCTTGGTCAGGCTGTGGGGGCCAGTTACCAGTGGGCTGGTGATGGGGTGTTGTATTCTCTTCCCTTGTTATTTCCTTTATCATTACTATTATTGATGGCAGCAGTAGTGATTTGTGTTATACCTGAGTTACTAAACTGTTCTTATCTCAACCCATGGGAGTTGCATTCTGTTTGATTCTCCTCTCCGTCCCTCCGAGAATAGGGGAGGGCAAGAAGGGGGAGAGTGAGTGGACAAGCTGTCTGGCTGGGGTTAAACCACGACAATGTTTTACACATGTCTGCCACAGCTGTACTGGACTTTTTGTCCCTCAACAAACTGAATCAGAATAGGTTCCATCCCAGAGTCCTAATCTGTAATTGCCTGGTAGTAATCTAGCCTTGAAACGAACAGGGAATATTCTTACCATCAGGTTCTATTTATTTAACTAAGTAGGGGTTTACAGACTGTAAGTACCTCTCAGATGCTATAAATGCAGATTCAGTCATGGAGTTTGGAAACAGGTCCAGAAATAGAACACTGATAACACCACATGCAGAAGTCTCATTAATGTTTCAAGCTGTATCAGTGGTGTTGCCAGGGTTTGATCCATGCCTAATAGATTCTTTGAGTATATTAGTAACATCTTTAGTTCAGATGTCATTTTTTTTCAATAAATACATGTGTGTTCATGCTTACACATTTTGGACATTGCTGCATTCAAGATCCAGTTATTTCAATGTCAGGTAATAATCCATACTGTTACTGAAAGAGGCATCCCAAGTGTGTGTATGTACTCATCTTAATGGTCCTTTCCAACCTAGTGGATTCTATGATTCCCTATTTCTTAGACAATCCAGTTTAGCACCTAGGGCATAATAAATATATCAGTAAATCCCATTAGCAGATATGGAAATCAGGCACATCTGGGCACATAATAAGTTTCTCATGGACCTTCCCTGAAGGCATGCTGTACATGCTTTTTGTGCCTGACAACCTGCCCTCATCCACAGCATCACAGTGTTGTTTGTTTCTGAACTACCTACTTATTTTGATGTATATGACACCTTCAGAACCTCCAATGTTTTATGAAAATCAGAGGCTAGAAGAATTTGTTTTATTAAATAAATGGGGAAAAGCATCTGTAAGTTTCTAAACTTCAAACTAGAATTTTACTAGAGTAAACAGATATTTGAAGAACACACTATGAAATCTTTCAGCCATTCTACAGTGTTATCGCTGACTGAATGCATACTACAAATCTCAAATCCAGGGATTTGACTTAGATGAAAGTGAGTTTGGCATAAATAAGATTACATGAATATCATGTTTCACAATTCAATAAAAATCTGTTTCTTGGGAATTTATTTGCTCTTGGAAGGTCCTAGATCTATTTTTTTCAGAAAAAGCTGTCTCTTTTTGCTTACTTTTCTTCTTCTTGTGGCAAAGATAACAAAAAAAAAAAACCAGTACGTTGAAGCTACAATGACCTTCACACAAAAAATTACTTATAACAAAATCT
This sequence comes from Neopsephotus bourkii, assembly GCF_033783945.1. Lineage (NCBI taxonomy): Eukaryota > Metazoa > Chordata > Aves > Psittaciformes > Psittacidae > Neopsephotus > Neopsephotus bourkii. The sequence goes on along the minus strand of NW_026901264.1, from coordinate 235,489 downwards.
AACTTGTTGATGGCTTTAATAATAGTCTTTCTGATTTTATATCATTTTGCAATTACTTTATTATAAAACATTAATTCTTTCTTCACTCTTAGATGGCTCATTATGCATAATACTGCACAGGAGTAAGACTTCAATGCCTCTTAAATACATTATTCCTGAGTCATTTTGATACTCAAGTTGGGTTTGCTGAATTTTAATTGAGAATTTCCCATATGTTTTCAACATTAGTCTGAGCTGAAGAAAGAATGTAATATTCTGGAAGACTATTGAGCCTATTATATTTTATTTGAATTCTCTATAACTATGAAGTTATAGAGAAATATTTAACTTAGGTCAGCAGCCTAACTAGCAAAATTGCCTCCTTACTGTGATTTTTTTATCCCTATGCCTGCTATGTGAAAGATGATTTCCATCTGGAAATTGCTCTGTATTATGTGTGAGAAGAATTGGAAATAAAAAATACATTCATAGTCCCATTCCTGATAGACAGGCAGCCATAGAACAAGCTCCTTACTACTGAAGCAAAATCTAAACTTCTTTTTTGGAAGAAGGGTCACAGTCTCATTTATCTCTAAGTCTAAACAATCTTTTCACCTTCAGCTGTACTCTTGACAGGCCAGTGCATTAAATATACTGATAGTTACCTTCTACTAGACCAGGTTGCTTCAAGCCCCGTCCAACCAGGCCTTGAACACTGACAGGGATGGGGCAGTCACAGCTTCTCTGGGCAACCTGTGCCAGCGCCTCACCACCCTCACAGGAAAGAACTGCTGCCTAAGATCTCATCTCAGTCTCCTCTCTGTCAGGCTAAAGCTGTTTCCCCTTGTCATAGAGTACAGTATGTTTCTCAAGTTCCTGCACAGGAGAAAGCGTATGGCTGTTATATCACTGCTTCCTGAGGATGACACCGAGAAAAGAATTTCACTGCATCAGTCAGAGGGCAGGTACCCCTGGAACAGGTGTTAACATCAGATGGAAGCTGTTGTGCAAAAATTAAACCTGTTCCATGGAAAAGGATAATTCATACAGTTGAAGTTTATGCCCTGAGCCAAAAGACTCACATAACCACTATGGTAATATTATGCATTGAAATATTTAGGTCTCTTACTTCTAACTAAAATTCATAGAGCAATAATAACAAAGAGAATACAGAACAGTGGTGGTTAGAAAATTGGATTTATGTTCCAAAGTACCTGATGTGCTGTAAGTCAGTTCAGTAGTCTGTGGAGTGTGTGCTCATTTATGAAAGCCGTGTTCACAACATCACGTTGTTTCCAACATAAAAAGTCCATCTCCAATTACTTGGAAAAATAGGGTGAGCATTTATAATGTGGTCTGCTTTTCATAAAAGAAAATCCCACTGGCTGTGAGAAGAAGTCCTTGCTATAACTTCTCTGCCTCATCTGCAATGTGACATCCACAATGTTCACCAGAGTACAGTGCAATGCTTTCCACCCCTCATAACTGATGTTTAATTTTACAGCCTGGGTGTTCCAATTAAATTGCATCGATTCCTTCATGAGTTCTTCATTAAAATTACCTTAAGTGGTTTTAGCATAGTGACCAAGGAAGGTTTAAATTTAAAATGAATGACCAAGGGTTCAGCTTTAGTCCCTGTGATATTAGGAATTATACTAGAAAAGCTCTAACAGCCTCCCCGTGTGTTTGGGAAAACCTTCCTGATGACACCTTGTCAAAAATCCTCATTTTATTCTTGTTAATTTTACATTAAATTTCTGTCTCCTGGAAAGAAGTTTGATCACAGCAGGAGCTCAAAGCAGGGAGCATTTTAGGAACTCCAAGCAAATTATCAGAGCTGTCACAATTATAGAAATATGTGCTCTTCTTCCTCTGCCCCTCTATGCCTACATGTGGAGGGCAGGGGACAAGTTTCAGGCTCTTCAAGGCAGGGGCTGGTAAGAAAGACTTTGAACTACAACTCAGTCTGCATGGGCTGTTGCAGTCAGAGCCATTTCAGTGTCACAGCCTGACCTGGCACCAATGGCATGTGACTGACAGTCAAACTAGACAGTTTTCAGAGATGGTGTGTTGCCTAAGTGAGTGCAGAATGCCCTTCTGCAGTGCAGGCACCAACAATCTGCGCCATGAGCAATGGTATGGCCAGGGAGATCCCAGTCTGCTCCTTAGCCTGGGCACCTGGAAGGCACTGGGGATATAGTAGCTGTAAAGAGATGCCTTTTATAGAATTCTTACATTAAGAATCACTTCTTTACTTTTGTGTCAGAGAGCCTAACCACATTCTCTCTTCTCTGTCAAACTTAACATTTAATACAAATAATTTGTGTAACAAATGTTTATGTAATCCTATTGAATAAACTAGGTAATGACATAATGACAACCAGTTATACTTCAGCTGCTACTTAGTTTTGTGCAGCCCCTTTGAAATGTTTGTATTATTATTTCACGAATTAGTAAAACAATTTATATATATATATATGAAAAACATGCTTACTGTATGTCTGCCATTGCTTTTTGTGGTTCTTGCCTCATTAATAAATTCTCAGCAAAACAGCCAAATTTGATGTGCCTGACCTCTAGAGACTGGATAATCTGTCTTTTCATTATGGGTCTGTTCAGAAAGAGAATCTCCAAAAGCCAGTGGGGAAACACACAATACCAAAAATTTATGTTATCTTGGCATCCACTGCACAGAAAACTCCATATCAGGATAGAAAGAATATACAATGAAGAACTCTCTAGCCATTTTCATAGAATCCCAGACTGGTTTGGGTTAGAAGGGAACTTAAAGCTCATCCAGTTCCAACCCCCTGCCACAGGCAGGGACACCTTCCACTAGACCTGGGTTCCATGCCCTGTCCAACCTGGCCTTGAACACTGCCAGGGATGGGGCAATCACAGCTTCTCTGGGCAACCTGTGCCAGTGTCTCACCACCCTCATTGTAAAAAATTTCTTCCTACCTATATATAAATATCTAGTCTGAATCTACCATTTCTTAGTTTAAAACCATTATCCCTTGTCCTATCACTACAGGCCCTGTTAAGTCTGTCCCCATCACCCCCATCTGTCCTTTCTCTGAAAGCAGCCAGCAGTAAGTAGCTAGGAAAGTGTATGAGAACAAGTTAAAAATACAGAAGGAACAATGAAAAAAATCAGGCTTCCAGTTTGCAGTAGCCTGTGGTTTACTGAACTAGCTCTTTGTACCTAGTACATATGTTGCTTATTGTCTTCCAGACAAAATTCATACTGATTTTTTTATCTTGTCCCTCCTGAATTGTCATACTTCCAGAAATCTTGAGATTTTTATCATAGAATCATAGAATCACAGACTGATTTAGATTGGAAAGGGCCTTAAGATCATCTAGTTCCAACCCCCTGCCATGGGCAGGAACACTTTCCACTAGACCATGTCGCCCAAGGCTGTGTCCAGTCTGGCCTTGAACACTTGCAGGAATGGAGCATTTACTACTTCTTTGGGCAGTGATGAGTTTTAGTGGTGAGTTTCTAAGATTCTAAACTTTCTAGTTCTATAGGTGACAAACCAGGGTGATAAAACAGGTTTCATTGCTCCTATTCTGTAGGTACTTAAAGGAAACTGACTTCTGTCTTTTTTTTTTTTTTTTTTTTGCTATTTATATTACTCCCAGTCCATTGGTGAAAATTTTACTGAAAACTTTCTGAATTATATATGCCTGTAAATAGCTCCCAGTATCAAGTATATAACGTCTAGTAAAACCCCAGATTTGAACAAATGCCTGTATATAACAGTCTCTTGGGGAAGTGAGAAAAATTATTGAGAATGAGCACCAAGTTTTGTAGTTGACACAAACAAATCTATGCTCACTTTGTTTCAGGGGACATTTTTTCATGTGAGAACAGTGTTGCTTTCCTGCTGTATTTTTGGCATTTGTAACATGCCAAGACAGTGCTTTTAGTGTTATTATTCATAAAAAAGTTTCTGTACCTTTTTTTGTTATTGGATTTTTACTCCCTCAATGACCTTCAAGATCCTTTTTCATTAGTCTGCTCCAGTAAGTAATGTATCATGATCAAAGTAGCATGACATCTATGACTGGAGCTTTGATTTGGGACATGCCCAGCCTATCTGAGCTAATAGCCTAAATTGTTTCCTGAAGGTTTTTAACCTGACCTATTGCAAGTACTATTGCAAACTGGCATCTTTCCATGTGGCTGTTTTCAGTTAAGTGTGAATTTCTCACCTCTGTGTCTTTCCCTCGTTTGCAAGAAGAGTAATGATGATGGCCCCAAAATTATTGACAAGGACTTGGGGGTGCTGATTGATGAGAAACTGAACATGAGCTGCTTTAGTGTTTGTTGGCAGCCCAGAAAGCCAACTGTATCCTGGGCTGCATCCCCAGCAGAGTGACCAGAAGGCTGAAAGAAGGTGATCCTGCCCCTCTACTCTGCTCTCATGAGACCCCACTTGCATCACTGTGTGCAGTTCTGGTGTCCTCAACATAAAAAGGACATGGATCTGTTGGAACAAGTCCAGAGGAGGGCCACGAGAATGATCAGGGGACTGGAGCACCTCGCATATGAAGATAGGCTGAGAAAGTTGGGGCTGTTCAGCCTGGAGAAGAGCAGGCTGCATGGAGAACTAATAGCAGCCTTCCAGTATCTGAAGGGAGTCTACAAGGATACCGGAAAGATATTCTTCATCAGGGACTGTAGTGAGAGGACAAGGGGTGAGGAGTTTAAACTGAAACAGGAAAAGTTCAGGTTAGATAAAGGAAGAAGTTCTTCCCCATAAGGGTGGTGAGGCGCTGGCACAGGGTGCCCAGAGAAGCTGTGGCTGCCCCATCCCTGGCAGTGTTCAAGAACATGTTGGATGGGGCTTGGAACAACCTGGTCTAGTGGAAGGTGTCCCTGGCTGTGGCAGGTGGCTGAAACTGGATGAGCTTTAAGGTTCCTTCCAACCCAAACCACTTTATGATTCTGCAGTTCTATGAAAATTATCAGGAGTTGCCTGTGCAGCTCTCTGCAGTAACTCCAAGGTATACTTTTCCCTAGACATTTATCTGTTTTGGGGTTGGTCAGAGTTTCTAGTTTTTAAGCCGACAGCTTTCCCTCTCACCCAAGACCTGCCAGGAGTGTCTGAACGTTGGCTTTTTCCAGATAAAAATGTCACTAAATCTTTCTGATGTCTTTATCATAAAAAAAAGTTTTACATTGTAAAGAAACAGCTCATGGTCCAAAACAAATTCAAATAGCAGTCTTCAGTAATCTCCTAAAGGACTGTTAAACATTCTCAACAGATAGACTGATGGTATAAGGGCACAGGCTGGTCTTTCTATTTTAGACTGTTGTTTGGCATCAGCCATGTGGCCTAAATTTGCTTCCTTGGTTCGTTATTCAAATGTGTTTTCTTTTCTACATCTTTATTCAATGCTTTCCAGTCCCTGTACAAGCAAAGCTTTCTGTTAGTTTCTTCCTTTGCATTAATCAAATGTGTCTTCTATACTGGTTTCTCTCTTTACTAATAAAGAAACCTGTTTACTTTCTCTGAACTCTCAATTTTCAAGCAAAAAAACCTCGGGAGACAAATTGTAGACTGGTTGTGCCTTTCCAGCTTTGGTCTTTATTCCATTAAAAGCTTCTTTATTATCTTGAAGCCAGCCTCCAACTCCTCAACTGTATGCAACTGAATTATTTTCCTACTGCTGGTCTCTTGAGGCACCATTTGGTGTTTTGTGTATCTTCATGTTCAAGCTCTTACAGGCTTAATTTTTATGAAATCAATACTCCTTAAATTTCTCCATGCTATCTAGTGTTGAAGTGGTTCAAAGCAGCACCAGGTTTAGACTGGACATTAGGAAAGTATTTCTTTATTGAGAGGGTGATCAAACACTGGCACAGGCTTCCTAGAGAGGTAGTTGATGCCCTGTGCCTGTCAGTGTTGAAGGAGCATTTTGACAATACCCTTAAGAACATGCTTCAACTTTTGGTCAGCCCTGAACTGGTCAGACAGCTGCACTTGACGATTGTTGTAAGTCCTTTCCAACTAAAAGTCTTTCTATTCTTAAATAAATGAGCTAATTAATACTGAGATGAATATTCTGTATATACTCCCCATGAGCATAGCTTCTCTGGAGCAACAGAAAATAGTTTCGGATACTAAGTGAACTTATTAGTGTCAGAAATCATACAATGTTACTGGCCTTCCAAAAACCCATTGCTGGCTGATACAGGTTTGACCCTTTTGACACTATTCCAGACAGATTCAGCTCTAAAAAATTTAGCAGTTCTGGTTTTCTATTCAGTATAATTCTCTACAATTTATCTGATTCAGACATAATGCAGTGCTTAGTATAAAATACCCGAAAGATGCCAGCTTTAACTGGTTTTGCATAATAGTGCTTGGATTCCTACAGCTATCCTCCAAGCTTTGATGTCTGGAGCTACATGATTTGAAGATATTATTCCCAATCTTATAAAAACTATGTCATTGTTCTGTGAGAAAGAGCACAAGGTGTTCCTCTAGAACAAGAACACAAGGTGTTCCTCTAAACAAAAATAAATATGAGACTATTATGCTGGAGAGTTATCCTGCTCCTTGAAGCTCTCAAAGCCTCAAAATTAAATCAGAATTTGAAAGAAAAATGTTAGCAGCTATTTCATATTGCTCAGATATTTAATTACATTTTTCTTTCACCTCTTGGATTCTTCATCTTCTCCTATGGTTGTGAAATGCCTTCCCGACCTCTAACTTTGATCCTTCTCTGAAGTCTGTGCTCCTAATCCTGTGCTACAATTCCTGGCTGATTAATTAGCTTGTCAAAAAAATCACTGTGTGCACTCACCTACCATTATTAATCAATTAATCACTGCAGCAAAGAAGACGTTAATGCTATTCTGTCACCTTCAGAAAATTCTAGAGCTGAAACAAGTTGTGGACTTGAGCTTGAATTCCAGCCTGACCCTGCACATACATACCAACAGCAATATAAAACACAGGTTATTGATAATGTTGTTTTCTTTGTAGGGAGGTCATCAATAGTATATGACATTAAGTCTCTTTAAAAAAACAAAAAGCACTTTTGCATACTTCTCTGCCTGGAGTTGACCAATGACATTCTCACAAGAGCTCATGATGAGAAATGAGGGTCACAGTGGCGTTATGGAGACGAGCAATGACTATAAGCAAGAGCCATTGTCACTCCCACAAATATCGTTACATCAGTGAACACCCCTGAAAGGGGCTTGTTTGGCCTTTTGGAGATGGACCCTCTAGTCTTATCTTTCAGCTCTTTGTGCAGGAGGATGCCTGTTAGAGGCTGAGCTTTCTTCTTTGGTCTAGTTTCTGCTTAAGCCCTTCTTTTGCCTTGATGCTCTGCATCAACTCTGGCTCTTCTACTCTTTATACTACTAATCCTCCCCCACTACAGCTAATCAACAATTAAAAGGTTACAAAGATTTATTTACGGTGAACTAATTTATCTATTTTACCTTAAAACTAAATACTCAGAAATAGATTCCCCTCCTCCTCCTGAGGAGTATTAGGCTTGATTCTTACCTTAAATGTCTTCAGAGATGAGGAAGTGTAATTTATGGTTATACTATGTTCACAGTAAATGCATCAGCTTCAGTGGCAACAATTTACATTTACAGTAGAGTGAGGGAGTTTTAAACTACAGACTTTGTTTTCATTCAAGATCAGAGGAAGGCACAGGAACTGCTTAATCTATCTTTTGAGCTAAATATCTCCTCAATTTACACCAGTATAGTTCTGAGATAGAGGGTTTGGGATGACAAAATGGTTATTTCACATTTAGATAGCCCCAACTGGCAGCAGGTTTTGTCTGTCTTCTTCTGTGTATCCAACAAATTACATTTTTTCTAGGAAGATGCCTACTGCATTTTTGGTGTATTTGCTGGAGGAACATATTTGCTGGAGGCATATTGCTTTGATTCATTTTTGCAATCCTTCCTAAAAACGTTACATGTTTCCTTATTTATATTTAGACTGACTTTTTACAATTCTCCAGAGAGTGTATGAAGTTTCAGAAGAGAGATATTGAGAAAGACATTTCTGAAAGGCTTTTCCATTGAAGAGCATTAACTTTGATACTGTGAAAGAAATAGTAGTTTTATTGATTTTCAGTAACTTTTTCACCCTCGAGGAATAAAAAGTGTCTAGAGTTCCTGAGGTAGCCAGACTTTTATTAATAGTAAATATTGAACTATAGAGTTTGTGCAAAAATGTATTGTTTGTGTCTTCTCCATAAAGTAGAGCAGGAGGAGTGGATACACGTGCACAGTAGGTTGGGGATGGTTATGGGACACTGGTTTGGATGAAAGAAATAGTAAAACTCAACCAAAGAACCTATTTTGTTGCTACTAGTGAGTGGAGTGTCTGTTCTTGACTCTATTCTTTAATGAATGGAGTTTCAGGAAGCATTCTTCTTGACCTGAGCTGACAAATTATAATTGAATTAATGGTATAATCACACCCACATTAAATACCAGATGCTTTTGAATTCTTCACTGATTGTCAAGGTAGGAATAGGACAAGTGCAAGAAACTGATTACAGTGTGCCTTTTATTCAAAAGCTGAGGCACACTTCTTTGTTATTTAAGTCTGAGACAGATCACATTGCATTTGCAGATTAAGACTTCCCTTTTTTATTTATTTTTCTACCATTCACTTGTGCCCAACCCAAAGCATCAGCAGCACAGCACTGTATTAGAAATCCAGATGGTCTGCTGAGGCAACTGGGGCAGACACAGAAAGAGCAGAACTGAGTTGGAGCTAGCACCAGAACTCAGAAGACCATTTCTAGAAGTTCTTCTAACCACTTCTTGAGTGATGGTAGTTGGTTTCTTTTGCCTACAGAGCGCACAACATTAACTTTACGAATCCCTCAAATTTTGAGATGCAGAAAGATGGTTTCACTGTACTCCCTCAGGAATGCTAGACCAAGAGAAAAAAACTTTCTGCCATTTAAGAAATAATAATAATAATGACATTAGCAGAAAGACTTCCTCCAATTAAATAAAGAGTAAACAAGGCTCAGTGGCAAAGTTCTATTTGGAAGACTGTAGAATTCTAGTAGGACTAATAAAATTCTATTTCCAATGTGCAGAGGAGGATGTTAAGAGTTAATCTGAAGGCTTTTTCAAGAAAAGCATCACTTAGGCTATAGCTTGAAGTATGACAAAGTTAAATAATACTTGATTGACTTGGCAAAACTTTAATTCAACTTCTCTCTGTGTTATAGGTATGCAGTGTATGAGAAGCTTGGCTATATGTTTTTTTTATATAGGACATCTGCCGCATTCAGTATCCGGAATGAGTGCAGAATGGTACAAGATTCAGTGCTAAACAAACAAGCACGCTTCTGACACTTCCCTCTATACCAATTCTTGATTTATCAACTGGAATAAAATGCTCCTTACGTAGCTTTTCAGCATATCACATTAGATTACATGAGAGATAAATATTTACTGGGATGACTACTGGAATATCTGCCGCATTCCAAGGTTTTCAGCTGTGCGATCTGAACTTAGGCTTGCAGGTAGGAAACAATATCCTGACTCCTCTAGACCTCTCTGTTTTCTCTCACAGTGCTAGTTATTTATGAGGATTACTTATAGAATGGGCACACATTATACATACTGTACACTGCATTCATTCTGTGCTAACAGCTAAGAGAGCCCACACATAGCAAATTACCTCAAAAATCATTGCCAAAGTATTTGTTAGCAACTGATTCTTTCAGTTTCTAACAAGGTAGCCTTGTCTTATTTTTATATAAGAAACTTGCTACCTTAAATGTCAGCTGGGCCACTATGCAACAGGATTTGTAAAGCCATGATAGAATCCAATTATTAAAATGTGAGCATGCTAGAAATGAAACCTTAGTAAGATAAGAAAAAATGAGAAATTTAAAAAAGAATGGACAATTGAAACAAAACCCTGTCCATTGGGATTCCTTGGGGCTGATAACAGCCTCTAAAAATATATCCTGAATGGAGATCCCTTAGAACCTACAGAAAATACCTTAGTGGGAAAACTCTGACTTTAAAAATGGTTCCATTCCTATTTTTCTACTAACACTGAATTTCATACATGTTTTTCTCACCTATATTGATAAAAAAATTCGTTACAAGCAGTGATCCCCTGTGGTTTAGATGAAGCGATTTTGCATTTATTGTTAACCAATAAGTTCAAAATGGTAAATCAGGCTACAGAAGTCATTACTATTGAAAATGGGGCAAGAGGTGACCTCACTGCATGATCTCATATTACTACTCAACATCTTAAGGCAGAATCAGTAGAAGTTTAAACACTCCTGGATAAAAACCTGTCCAGTTTGATCTTAAAAACTGCCACTGGTGGAGAATCATAATCTCTCTAGACAAACTGTCTTACTACTTAACTATCCTTACAGCATAAGGTTTTCTTAATTTTTAACCTGCTGCAATTTAATCCCATAAAACTGTTTTTAAAATAATGAGATTTTAAAAGCAATATCCCTTGGGATTTTTCTGTTATTTGCCTTCTAGTGTTTGATCCTTTCAGATTAACCTTTTCAAATATCTCTTAGCAGTCATGAGAACTTGAAGCTTACTTTGTGAAAAAAAATGGAAAGTTGAATTTCTTGGAAAATAACATAAATCTGTAAACTGGGATTTCAAGAAAAAACATGCAAAATTACAGGTCTTTTAATAAAAATGCAAGAGCAAGAAGCTATCTATCTGTGAGAAATATATGATGGCTGGTGTGCCAGATTTAGTCTAAATCAGAATTAGCTATGCATTCGTATAAATGAATACAAATTTAAGGCCTGGTTGAGGGCTCCCTTACACTTGAGAAAATATGGAGAAGCATTGTTAAAGTCAACAGAGTGTAAACTGATGTAAACTAAGAATGGATGTCATCCTTAAGAATGGAAAGTGCTTTTTTCTTGTAAAACAATCCTTTTTTAAGATGTTTTCTATGAACTGTTTCCACTAAAAATAATACCAGGCAAAAATCAGCATGCTATGCGTGCAAAGTAGATCAGCTGGAGCAAGCAAATTTGGGGCTAGATTAATTTTTGAAAGCATCTCTAATGTTAACTAATGTGTGTTTCTGAAACCTATTTATTAGACAGCATGAGTGGAAAGAGGTAATCCAACTTTCCTACATTTCTGGGAAGTTACACATCTCTTAAGGTTGTTGTTTTCAGTGCAATCACTTACAACTTTAATTCTTCTAGGTAAGGGGGGAAAATGTTTCCAAAATCCAGTTTCGGTATCACTTAAAATATGCAATTGTTAACCTGATTAAAAGGCTGTGTCTCCCAGCTGTGTATTCATTGCACTGTTAGGGAAGTAAATCACCAAAATCGTGCATTTCTCTGATTCCAGGGGTCCCTCAGCTCATCAGTGTTGTGCACAGTGTTTTCATTACCTAACACAGGACTGAAGGCAAAGGGCTGTAAAATCCTTAGTTGCACTTAGAGTTTCTTATGTGAAAATTATTTTCTTGTGTCTTCCAGAATCTGAAGGGGGTCTATAAGGATCCCAGAGAAGGACTTTTCATCACAGTCTGTGTCCTGGGTTTGGCAGCAGCAGTCATTTTTCTCCTTCTCAGTAGCTGGTGCAGTGCTGTCTTTTTGACTTTCAGCCTGGGAAGAATGCTGATAACACCAATGTTTTTAGTTGCTGTTCAGTAACGTTTACTCCGACCAAGGACTTTCTGAGTCTCATGTTCTGCCAAGGAGGAGAGGAAGCTGTGAGGAAGCAGAGGCAGGACAACTGACCCAAACTAGCCAAAGTAGTATTCCATACCACAGCACGTCATGCCCAGGATGTAGAACTGGGGGAAGTTACCTGGAAGGGCTAGATCACTGCTTGGGTCAGGGTGGGTATCGATCGGCAAGTGGTGAGTGGTTGTACTCAAATAACACCCTTGTTATAACACCCTTGTTATTTCCCTTATCATTATTATTATTGGTGGTAGCAGCAGTGGTTTGTGTTATACCTTAGTTACTGGACAGTTCTTATCACAACCTGTGGGAGTTACATTCTTTCGATTCTCCTCCCCATCCCTCTGGGCGCAGAAGGAAGGAAGAGGTAGGGAGGAAATGAGCAAGCAGCTGCCTGGTTCTGGGTTGCTGGTTGTGTTAAAACCATGACAGTTCTTTGTGGCACCCAATCCGGCGCACAAAGGGTTGAGATAACGACAGATCTGACCAGAGTGTGTCTAATCGTATTTGTGATAAGCATTCATTGTTTTGGATTAATAGCCACTCATCACAATGCCGATTTATTGGCTCTCAAAGCTTGTTGATCTTTATCTCACAGTTTCAGCATGTCATACCTTACTTACAGCCAGTATTTGCTGGTTTAGTGTTTATCAGGTGGGGGGCTTAGGCTAAGATTCTTGTTTCACTGTACTTTATGGTAATGACTTGCAATAAAATAGGACTTATTGATCATGAAACTGATATGGCTTGCATTCCCAGTGTTGCCACCACCTCTATACTATGTGAGGTATATAATAGAAGCGTTTAGCAATTACACATCTTTTTTTCCCCTCCTCGGGTAGTCAACCTATGAAGGAGACATTCCCTTACCTTCCCAGCCCTCTCTCCCCCACCCCCCTCCCCGACTATTTACAGCATCATTTGAGAGTTCTGAAGGCTTTGAATGGCCTTTGGGTACCCTTGAGACCTGCCTGCCGATTGTGAGGGGGATCATCATGTTTGCACACATACAGAGTGTGTTTCACCCACGACTATTTCATCCAGTCTCAAAAGTTAAACAGAGTTGGGTTTGGGTCTTGTCTAGGGTTAGGACCAAGAAATTTTCCCCGAGGCTGGACAGTCATGAGTGGCAGGGTGTGTGGGACAGTATGGACAAGTATCTAGGCCAGTGGGCCCCTCCAGTGGTTTGGAACTTCAACACCAAAGAACTGCAAAATCCAGAAAAATTAGTAAAACGTTTAAATGAGGTGTGTTGTAATCCTGGTCATACCAGAGAGGGACAAATCATGGCAATGTGCTGGGGCTAGGCCTACGCTTACAGAGCCCTGTTCAACACTATCTAGCATCTTTAAATGGAAAAAGAGAAGGCCACAGAATTGCAAATAAAAATTAAATATTTGCCCATTTGAAATGGGCAAGGAGACAGGCAGTACACTGCTCCACAGCTAGCTCTAGGTTACTATGACAACAGTGAGTCAGTTGGGCGGGGAGAAATTTGATGAAATTCAACAAGGGCAAGTGTAGGGGAAGAACAACCCCATGTACCAGTACAGGTTGGGGACTGACCTGCTGGAAAGTAGTGAAGGGGAAAGGGACCTGGGGGTTCACCCTGGAGGATGAACATGAGCCAGCAATGTGCCCTTGTGGCCAAAAAGGCAAATGGCATCCTGGGGTGCATTAGAAAGGCTGTGGTTAGTAGGTCAAGAGAGGTTCTCCTCCCCCTCTATTCTGCCTTGGTGAGGTCGCATCTGGAATATTGAGCCCAGTTCTGGGCTCCTCAGTTCAAGGACAGGGAACTGCTTGAAAGAGTCCAGCGCAGAGCCACAAAGATGATTAAGGGAGTGGAACACCTCCCTTATGAGGAGAGGCTGAAGGAGCTGGGTCTCTTCAGCTTGGAGAAGAGGAGATTGAGGGGTTACCTCATCAGCGTTTACAAATATGTAACAGGTGGGTGTCAGGACGATGGAGCTAGGCTTTTTTCAGTGATATCCAGTGATAGGACAAGGGGCAATGGGTGTAAACTGGAGCATAGAAGGTTCCATGTGAACATCAGGAAGAACTTCTTTACTGTGAGAGTAACAGAGCACTGGAACAGGTTGCCCAGGGGGGTTGTGGAGTCTCCCACATTGGAGATATTCAAGGCCCGCCTGGACAAGTTCCTGTGTGATGTACTCTAGGTTACCCTGCTCTTGCAGGGGGGTTGGACCAGATGATCTCTTGAGGTCCCTTCCAACCCTTGGGATTCTGTGATTCTGTGTAATGAGTCCTCAGGAAGGCATCCTGACTATCAGCCACCAGTCCATTGATGTTCAGGACAAACTGCAACCCATTGTTTCTGTCATGCACTAGATGCCACTTCAGTACAACAAATGAAAAAGGTAAAGGGAGATAACAGACTACAGAATGGAAAAAAAACAATTGTTTGTCTAATTCTGCCACTGACATATAGACTGGAGAAGTCATTTTACTTCTTTGTGCCTCTATTTCCCTTCTTATCATTTGCATATGGAACCAAAGGCAATTCCATGTCCATCTATAACTGTTATTTTTACTTCTAGAGTGACTATAACAAAAATGGGGATAGGGGAACAGATATGCCTTAGAGATGCCTCATTCACTGACACAGACACACGCATTCCTTCAAATATAAACCTAACACAGAAAGGGGTGACAGACTAAGTTTATAAGATTTTATGTCCATGTTGGACTATTCCAATAAACAAGTGGTTTCAGACACTTTTCCCAGTTACTGCTTATCAATAATTTCAAGCCTTTGAGTGCCAGAGTCTGTATCCAGACTGTTGTGTTTTATTGCCATTTGACTTACCATCAATGCAGTTCTGGGATCCCTGGTATAAATATTCCTGATTGTTGTGGTTTAAGCCCAGGCTGTAAATCAGAACCACGCAGCCCTCTTGCTCACTCCCCCTCTCACCCCCCCTCCCCCTCTGCTCTCAGAGGGATGGGGAGGACAACCGAAAGAATATAACTCCCACGAGTTAAGAACAGTCCAGTAACTAAGGTGTAACACAAACCACTACTGCTACCACCAATAATAATGATGAAGATAATGGAAATAACAAGGGAAGATAATACAATACCACCCGCCGACACATAGCCCGATCAAGCAGTGAGTCAGCCCTTCCAGGTAACTCTCAGTTACATCCTGGGCATGACGTGCTGTGGTGTGGAATACCTCTTTGGCCAGTTTAGGTCAGGTGTCCTGTCTCTGCTTCCTCCCGGCTTCCCCTTCTCCCTGGCAGAGCATGAGACTCAGAAAGTCCTTGGTCAGAATAAACATTACTGAGTAGCAACTGGAAGCATCGGTGTTATCAGCGTTTTTCCCAGGCTGAAAAGTCAAAAACACACCACTGCAGCAGCTACTAAGAAGAAGAAAAAAAAATGACTGCTACCGCTGAACCCAGGACACTGATATTGGCTTCCACTATGGCCTGAGAAATTAAAACACAGTATATATGTTAGTACATACTTGAAACAGTACTGCTTTTTTTTTGTTTCAAACTTCCTGCCTGATAATTTCATTGGGTCCCCTGTAGTTCTTTCTTTATATGAAAGATAAATAATTATAAGTTTTAACACCTCCCTTACTTTCATGATTTAATGGACTTACATTATATTTTCCATTCACTCATCTCTTTCTCTAGCTGTGCATTCTTGTCTCACCTTTTTCTTGTGTGAAAGCTGTATTTTTCTGTGTATCTCCTCAGATGCTAACAGAATTCAGTTACTTACAACGGATTTATACAATAGCATAGTCTCTCTGTAGGAATAGTATACAAATGGAGTGAGGCCCTGATTTTGGGTCAGGTTTATGCACATTACATTAACAAAAACAATTATTCTACAAGGTAATGTTCATATATATGCCAGTTAATAACACTGGGGTTGATTAGTTTTTTATTTCATTCAAACCATTTTTGGAAGAAGTATTGAGTTTTCTTCTCATTAGGGCAACATTTCCAGGAGATGACAACATTGTTTTGAGCTCTAGATCTTTGATTTAAAACTAGCACTGATATAAATCCAAACAAGTAAATGAAATAAGAAATACATTTTTTTTTCTTTCTCAGTTCTTAGCAAAGTGCTCTGTTGTCCAAATTACTAAAATGTTTAGTCAGGGTTTATTCTATGGAAGGGTATTTATTCTATGGAATCCAAACTCTTGGAAGTGTGCAACAGAAACTATATTGTGAGCACCACACACAAGGGTATTTTGGAAAGGAAGACAGTGACCTAAAATTCATGCCAAAGAGTCATTCATACAAAATCGGACTTCCCTGTAAGTTTTTGCATACTTTTGACCCCTTTTGAAGCTTTCTCAATGACAGAACTGCAGTTACAGAGAAAAGGGGGAGTTGTCTTTGTACTTCACGCTCATCCCAATTAAAGAAATAAATCTGAATGAAAGGCGTAACTGACCAAGATAAAACCTACCAGGTAATATCACTGTGTGAAAGTTCTAAACACACTGTAACACATGCACACACAGAGGCATGGACACATACACATATACCACAGGACTATGTGGAGAAGGGGCTGGGATTACAAAGTGTGACAGTTTCATTTTGTGTTACAATAAACACTCATTTTTCATGAAGACAGATGCCTAAGGTGAAGGTCCAACGCAGACAGTATGTAAAATGAACATCTGTGCTCCTTACCAGGTGCCTAGCACAGGAATATGCTGGAAAGGAGGTTTGATTGCTACCACCTTACTGTGTCTCTCATTTCTACCCAGTAGCTTATTTGAAAGTAAAGGCATAAAGGAATAATGACAGTGCCTGATACTCTCCCTGTGTGTCTGGCTCTTCCTTAGCTGTGATTCAAAGAGTCAACAGCAAAACATAACCCAAACAAAAGCAGATGCTCAAAGAGAAAGAGTCTGATCGATTTTCATGAAATGTTCTAGATGTTTCTTTTCTGTTACAGCATGCCTGTGACCTACAGCACATAATAAGCAAAGAAAAAACTCAGCACAGGTCACACGTTGCATCACAGGTCAGGTAACCATTTCATTGAGAAAACTAAAACAGAACTCTTGCTGGACTGAATTTATTCATAGACCATAATGCATTAGTTCCCTTTTTGCCTACTTTAAATTAGGCATTAACACGTTAAAAGACTGCCAGGCTTAAATGACTCCTGAGCATTACATTCCTATTTTGCACTAAAATAAACTAAACCCAGCTAGTCTCTTGAGCAACTCACTGTCCTGGGCCACTAGTTTCTCATGAGCATAGAAAATTCAAATGTTTCTAGTAATACTTATTTCTGGACTTTGTTTGTTTACCTTGTTTCCAAAAAACAAGCAATGCAAAGATGTCCAGGATTTACACTTTAGCACTCATAACAATATGACAGAGACCAACTTCTGTGGCATTAAACAAACAGAAACATTAGCCTGGAAGGACCCCAACAGAGGAGTGCAACCCCTATTCTGCTGGAGCTACTGAAAACAGTGAAGCAAACCTCATGTAGTGCAACCTCCTTTTGTATGGTCACACTCCGTTTGTTATGAAAAATAGCCCAATTACTCTCCATTTCAGCATGCAGAAAAACGATCCAACCATGGAATCATAGATAATAAATCCAACATGCATAAGTAGTCCCACTACAATTGGTTGCTAGACTGAGGCAATTTAGCCCCAAAGAAAACTAATAGTTCTAGTACTCACGGATGAGAGATACAAGTCGTTGGTTTAGCATGACTATATCCCCGTTCAAACCCCATTGCTAAAAGAAATAAAAGGAAAAGAATTGGATTTCTTGGTAAATGTGTGACATAAGCAGAAAAGCTCCTATGTAGCATAGGTAGATGGGAGATGTACTCATGGTCTACTCTCTTGACATATCCTTCAGAGCTCAGAATCACAGCTGGGCAAAGTGAATAAATAAAAAGCTTCCTAAAGGCGCCATTCTTTTAACTCTTAAGTTTCTAGTTCTTCTACTCACTATTCCCAAGTACCTGAGGCCTTTAACTAGCAGGAAGCTAGGATGGTAATCTGAGGTTATAAAGCAGTTCACATCCTAAAGCACACATGGCAGTTGCACTCCAGTAAGTAGAAGCTACCCTTTCAGTCCCGGATGTCAGTAACCATCCAGCTCCCTAACACCAGCCTTTGAGGTTAAAAAATTCCTAATGAGTAGCAAAATGCAGGATGCCAGAGTTTTTATGATGTGTTATGGGAAAGGCTATTACTGTTTATTTCAGGCTTTCTTATACAGATTCTCAGTTATTGATGTGAGGTGATCTCTTACCATTTTGAAGATGCTTTCTTGCCTAAAGATTATTTTCTGAAAAGGATAAAAATATGAAGTTTGAATCTGAAAATGCCCCAGAGTAATTTACCTCGTGATTAAAGATTTTTTTAAAGAAAAGCCTGAAGAAATAATGGGTGTTGTATCAACTACAGAATTCAATTAGACCATACAATTCTCAGTTCTGCTGCAAACCCTGCTCAGGAAAGCTACATTGAAACAGCATAACACACTGTGCAAAGATTAGAATCTTGTTAAAGGAGCAGAGACATAATGCTCTATTTAAAAAAACACCCAGATTTGACATCTGGATTATAAAGGAATGTGACCAAGTGCTAGATTCTGGAAAGCACACAGGAAGTTGGAAAACTAACAGCCTCTCCTGTCTGACACAGCGGTTGCTGCTGAGTGACACATCACCTAATGTATTGATGGCTGTGGACCTTTTGCCATGTATCTGAGAGAGCCAGAAGTAGGATGAGACAGAAAGAAGCCCATCTGCAGCATGCTTATCAGGCAGACAGAAGAGGTCTGATGCTTCCCTTTAAGTGTAGTGCTTCTGAAGGGACACATTTAATGTTTCAGATCTGCCATCACCCCAGAGAAACATTGGCATTTCTGGGCAAGCATTCATAGCCATTCTTTATATTATCTCCCAGTGTAGCAGTTACAGTACTGCATCCAATGCTATGAAGAACCTGGATTATCAACATGTCTGAAAATGTATAAACTTTGCCATGTATGTGTCCTGGGTTCAGCAGTAGCAGTCATTTTCCTCCTTACCAGTAGCTGGTGCAGCGCTGTGTTTCTGACTTTCAGCCTGGGAACAATGCTGAAAACACCGATGTTTCCAGTTGCTGCTCAGTAATGTTTACTCTGACCAAGGACTTTCTGAGTCTCATGCTCTGCCAGGGAGGAGGGGAAGCCGGGAGGAAGCAGAGAGAGGACACCTGACCCAAACTAGCCAAAGAGGTATTCCATACCACAGCACATCATGCCCACTATATAAACTGGGGGCGGTTACCTAGAAGGGCTAGATCACTGCTCAGGTCGGACTGGGTATCAGTCGGCAGGTGGTGAGCAGTTGCATTCTCTTCCATTGTTATTTCCCTGATCATTATTATTATTGGTGGTAGCATTAGTGGTTTGTGTTATGCCTTAGTTTCTGGACTGTTCTTATCTCAGCCTGTGGGAGTTACATTCGTTCGATTGGTCTACCCATCCCTCTGAGAGCAGGGGGGGAGGGGGGGGTGAGAGAGAGACTGAGTGGCTCTGATTTATGGCTGGGCTTAAACCACGACAGTATGCCAGCAGTGAAGTGGTAGACATATAAATGTGCAGAGAACTGGAATGTCTTAGAACCAGGTATGCTTGGGTCCTTGAATTAGGGATAATTTTGCCCCTGAACACTTAGTAAGAAGTTCTAATTCCCTTTTGCTGTGAAGCAAAACAAATTGCATTCCAGGTTGTTGAATACACCTTTGAAAAGTACTGGGTATAATAGACTATCTGCACTGCTGACGATACTGTCTCTGTAGTATTCCCACTGAAGGTAGGAGGAAGTGCAGCCCTTCTCTTTCAGTTTTATTTAAAACCCACATTAGAGAGATTTTTTGCAAACTACATTCAAAAAAGCCTCTTGATTACCCCATCATGATGTAGTTCCCATGGAGGCAGTAAATAATATCTTCTAATGTCTTAGCTCCTAACATTTGACTGTATAAACATTCTGTGTTCCTTGTTACTCTTGTTGGGAACTATACAGATTATCCTGATAAACCAAGTGGATGCATATGTACTATTGTAACATCACTGTCACACAATGGCTGCTGTGTTTTTCTTCCTATTTGAAATTTCACCATCCAAAAAGTAACCAGAGCTTGGTTTATTTTCCTTCAGGAGTGGAAAAGCTCATCAGGCAAAGGAAAAACAGCACCTGTTAAGACAAAGCAGGCCATATGAGAGGTGCAGATCCCATTGGGAGAGTCCCTATCTAGTAAAAAAAGGAATGTAATCCATGCAGACCAGATAAATACCTTTCTTTTATCTTTGACATTTCACATTCAGCAGTCCGTTTCAAGGCTATGAATCAAGTGTGTGTAGCCTTTGGCAGCTTGACATAAAAAGCTACTTTGACAGAAACTTCCACCCCTTGCATGAGAGCTCCTGTTTTGGTCAGTTTATTGAAACTGAACCAGTAGTCAGTAGTCAGTCATCATAGGGCTGTGCTGTATCCTGGGCTGCATCAAATAAGAGTGTAAGCAGCAGGTCAAACGGGGTGATCCTGCCCCTTTGCTCTCATGAGACGCTACTTGGAGCAGTGTGAGCAGTTCTGGTGTCCTCAAAAGAAGAAGGACGTGGAGCTGTTGGGGTAAGTTCAGAGGAGCCCATGAGGATGATCAGGGGCTGGAGCACCCTCCCATATGAAGACAGGCTGAGAAAGTTGGGGCTGTTCAGCCTGGAGAAGAGAAGCTGCATGGAGACCTCATAGCAGACTTCCAGTAGCTGAGGGAGCTCTACAAGGATGCTGAAGAGGGACTCTTCATCAGGGATTGTAGTGAGAGGACAAGGTATAATGGGTTTAAACTGAAACAGAAGTTCAGGTTAGATATAAGGAAGTTCTTCCCTGTGAGGGTTGTGAGGCCCTGGCACAGGTTGCCCAGAGAAGCTGCAGGTGCCCCATCCCTGGCAGTGTTCAAGGCCAGGCTGGACAGTGCTTGGAGCAATCTGATCTAGTGGAAGGTGTCCCTGCCTAGGGCAGGAGGTTGGAACTGTATGACCTTAAGGTCCCTTCCAACCCAAACTATTCTATGATTTTATGATTCTATAGACATCTCAGCCTCTCCAGATTGAACTATGGACACAGCTTAGCAGCAGAAACTGGAACAAGCTCAAATCTCTGCAGATGAGATTCAAGGGAAATAAGCTAATTTTATATTTATATACTTATGATGATGTGTTTCTCTTAGCATAAGTACTGCAACTTTTTCTGCCTAATAGTGGCTCAACTGTGGTGTTTGTTGATGCAGGATGCTAGCTTCAGTGTGATGTTTCTTACACCAAACAGATTTAGACATTCCACACACAGCATCTCTTTAATGATCCTTTTCTGTCATTTGTTTTTGCCATGCTGCTGCTT
Source organism: Neopsephotus bourkii (assembly GCF_033783945.1). Taxonomy (NCBI): domain Eukaryota; kingdom Metazoa; phylum Chordata; class Aves; order Psittaciformes; family Psittacidae; genus Neopsephotus; species Neopsephotus bourkii. The sequence continues at coordinate 214,377 of NW_026901264.1, read as the reverse complement.
TGGTCCTTATCACATTAGTCTTATCACAAGTTCCACTGCATTTCAGTGGACCTACTCAGTGAGAGAAACCAAATGCATCACAAGGTGTGTTTAACTCTCTAAGATTAGCTGAATTTACTGTGAGTTACATTGCCCAGTCATTTTCCTACTGCGTACTTTTAAACAGTGATCCTCTGAGTTACAGAGCTCACAGTATAATTCTAGAAATCAATGGGTAATGATTTGTTGGTTTGCTGTTCTACTGAAAAAAATCTGGTTGTTTTTTTTTTTTTCCAGAAGCTCATGCGTCTTTTGAAACAGCCCAGCACACGGGTGGTTTCTGGGCTGTGAGCATGCACTGAAGAGGCTCATGTTCAGTTCTCATCAACCAACACCCCCAAGTACTTCTCCACAAGGCTGCTTGGAATAATTTCCCAAGTTCCTACAGAAATGTGTAAAGTATTGCAAATAGCTGAATCCCTGAAACTAAATTATGATTCTTAAATGTCTAAAAGTTTTAAAAAATAGGAAGTGATACCTCTGCTCAAAATGCTAAGCACATTTTCCTAAATTTCATGGGAAACTGGAATGTTTAAACATATTTGGGTTTGAGCTTTCAGAGCAGTGGGGGGGGGGGGGGGGACACGACTTTTCTGGCACAGAAACAAATATGAGTAATAGCAATGGTTTATATGGAAAAACTGAACATCAGTGCTCTGATAATTTTTTTCTTTTAGAACTTGATAAAAATCAAAATTTGGGGGGTGGAATTGGATGTTCTTGAGGTCCTTTCCCACCCAAACCATTCTATGATTCTATGACAACTTAGTGATTTTTCAGAGATGGAAGAGCCAAGGTTAGGTTGTTCAGCTAGGTGCTCATTTCATTTTCAAATTGAAGATGATACCATGATTTGGGCCTATCTAACCTTGCAACACATCAATAAAATAACTTGATAACTTTATGGAAGCAAAACTGGGTACTGCACACATAAAAATCATAGAATCAAAGAATAGTTTGGGTTGGAAGTGATCTCCAAAGCTCTTTTAGTCCAACCCCACCTGTAATGAGCAGGGACATCTTCAACTAGATTGGGTTGCCCAGAACCACATCCAGCCTGGCCCTGAATGTCTCCATCACCTCTCTGGGAAACCTGTGCCAGAGTTTTACCGCCCTCATTGTAAAGAATTTGCTGCTCACATGAAACTTGAATCTCCCCTTTTTTATCAGGTGGGGTCATCAATACTAAAGATCAAGTCTTAATAAATCCAAACAAGGGTACTACAGTATCACTGATGAAGTGCAACCCCATATAGAATAGAATACAGAAGCTCCAATCACAAACAATTATAAATAGTAGATAAATACTTGCTATGCCTGCAATAACAGAGCCCAAAGGCTCACTTTGGTAGTATCCTGGGCCTTGCTGAAAGGAGTTGACATTCACATTAAGTTTTGTTGACCTAGGGTACAGTAAACATAGAACCACAGAACTAGCCAGGCTGGAAAATACCTTTAAGATCATCAAGTGCAACCTTTACCACAGGGCTGCTAAGGCCACCACTACATCACTGTTTATCAGTAAAATGTTCATCATTTATCAGGACTGCAGCGGCATTAAAGTATTCTGAGTTTTGTTTTTCTTAGTGTCATTAAATTAATAATTATTCAATGTCACTACCAAATGTCTGTTTCCTCAGTTCTTTTCACTCTCTCCTTGGTGTTTTTCCTCTTATTGGTCCTCTACTCTCCTCCTCCTTTTCTTTTAAATAATAAAATGAAAATACAAAAATGGTAGGTATGCAATATAAATTGGGAAAAGCCCTTGTACCAGAATTAAAATCAAGGAAAGGTTTAGACTGGAGATTAGGAACAATTTCTTCACCAAGAGAATGGTCAGGCATTAGAACAGGCTGCCCAGTGTAGTGGTGGAGTCACCGTCCCTAGAAGTGTTCACAAACCATGTAGACGAGGCTCTCAGTGCTGTGGTTTAGTGGTGGCCTTGGCAGTGCTGGAACAGTGGTTGGACTTGATGATCTTAAAGGTCTTTTCCAGACAGGTTTATTCTATGATTCTATGAAACACAATGATTTTCTGGGAAGGAACTAAATCATAAAAGACTTCTCACATACAAAATGTAGAGGAAAAATTCAAATATTTTCCTTCCCCCCCTCCCCCCTGCCCCCCAAAGTCACATTAAGTTGTTAACTTCCCATTCCAACAGCATGGCAGCTGTGAAATGTGGCAGGATGGACAACAGGTGGTGAGCTGGGGGAGCCCGCAGGAGATGTGGAGTTGGCAGTCTTTGTGATCAGTTACTCCATCATGAGAACATTGAGGTGACATTTTGTGCAAATTACCCTCCCAACAATTCTCTAGTGTATTTCCAGAATTCCAAGAAAAATTAAATATGGTTTCATGTGGCCTCCCTATCAGATGTCTGTAACGCTAGGAGCCTTGCCCCAGAGTTCATGTGTTTTCTCATAGGACAGGGCTCATATGGGTAGCTAGTGCAATTCACAAGAGAGATTTAGACAAGCCTGTTTCAAAACACAAAACCTTATGAAGCAGCAAAATCTACTGCAGTAGTTTTCATTGCTTGGGTATGACAGCACTGTCTGCAGTTTGATAAAGTAGGAAAATGGGGAGATTTCCATTGATATTTTACATTTCCTGGAACTAGCCTTCCCGTGGATTAAATATTTCATATTGTTAGTGCTACCCATTTTTGTAGCCTGGTCTACTCCTTGCCAAAACAGAAAGTCTAATTCTCTCTATTTTCTCTCACGTACAGGCCTAATCCAATTTGTTTCCCTGGGAGAGGTAAGCACACAACATTCCCTTTCAAAACTGAAGCTTAAAAGGATTCATCGAACTGCATCTGAGTCTGTGTTTCTTGCCCAGCTCCAAAATCCTTTTGTTTCTCTGAAAGCAACACAGTGACAGTGGTAGAACCGAAATGATGGCCTAAGGTTTTATTTTTACATATCTATATTTATCTGTCTGTATAATGCTGTGCAATAAAGAATTAAGAAATGTGCTGAATAGTAAGCAGTAGGTGAAATTTGCAAATAACCTGTTTCAAAAGCAGGAAAAATTTCAGCTTCAGTATTACCTTAGAGTGATTTAATGTTCTATTAATGAGACAGTGATTTCTACAAGAACTCCTCTCCCTCCTTTGACCTTTAGATTATTCAGTATTGCTTTAATATGGTAATCATTTGAAGTCAGCAATTCAGGTTCCTCCAATCTTCAGTTCAGTGTGGTATTAAAAAGGTTAATGCAGGTTAATTCAAAAGGGTTTAATCAGAACAGAACAGTTAAAGCACCTCTCCTCTTTTGTACTGCTTTATCTGGAATGTCCAGTCTGGTCAGTTTATCTTTCATTACACAGCCTTGAGCCAGCAACCTGTCATGATACTATGCTTGGGTAGGGAGGTCAAAGGTTGTAATTCCTGCAGTGTCTGGCTAGCAGGGTGCCACACATGGTTTCAGTTCTGGGAACACCTTACAAGACAGACCACCTTGTAATAGCCAACCTCCTTCAAATCTTGAACTTCAGGCAATAGATGGCAGTGTTGGACTAAGGCTGGCAAAGGGTGACTTCAGAGTATACCTCTTCCATTCCCAGTGCACAACCCAGTGGATCCTAACTCCACCAGGGCTGGGAGCTATCTCCCTGGGTTCACTGTCCCCTTCAGTAGCTGCATCAAGGGAGAAACAGTCTCATCCCTTCTCCACTCTCCTTTTTGTCTTTTGTTTGTTGTCTGGTGATTAATAGCTCCACATGAGTAATGAAAGAGAAAAGTTACTGGTGTGTTCTGCCATTATTAAACAGCAGACAGATTAAATGCTGCATGATCCTTAGTTTCCTAATGAGAATATTTACTAGAATTTGTTTCCCTCTATTGTGTGTTTTTTCATGCTAGTAGAGAGACTCCATTAATCAATAGGTTTTACAAGAGACTATGTATTTTAGCAGCAAATTGTCAGTTACAATTCTTCGCTACTTGATTTGTCCTCCAGCACTGCTTACTTCATTGTTTCCTATTAATCAAAGCAGCAGAGCTGGGGACAGCTAGGAAAACTTGTGCTGGATGTTTCTCTTCACTCATTTATGCTGTGATGTGTTAAGAGTTCCCATTCCTCAGAGCCTTGCTGCACTTACTCAAGTGGATCTACATCATCATCCCCAGGGCTACAAGAAGAAAGTGCTGATTTCTAATTTCTACTCAGCTGAAGTCTCCATTTTTTAGTTACAGCAACAAAAGCCTCTGTTTTGCAGGTTTAAGTGGTTCTGTACTCAGATGTAAAAAAAAAAAACGAAGCTCACAGCTCCCTCAAAGGCAGGTCAGCCTTGTTTAATTTGAATGGAAGCAATAAGATGTGGATGTTAAATGTCTTGTCCACAGTCACACAGCAGCTCTGAAGCAGAACAGGGACTAGGACACAGGCTCCACACCTCTCCATTTTGTTTCTTCTCATCTTCTTTCACCACACTTAGTCACCAGCTGTACTAAGAAACCCGATCTTAATAGAAATCTTAAAAGGCAGAAAGCTAGTTCAGATCCCAGTGACAGATACAGTCATTGAGCAATGCTGACCAACTACACTTCTCAATGGAAAGATCACATTTCCCTCATCAAAAGTCCTTCCTTCCTTTATAATAAAGCCTATGTATAGATCTCAATGGTTTCTTTGCATTCTTATTGGCTTTCTAGATCCTTTATGCCTTTCATTTTCAAATGGCAAGTGCTGTAAATGAAGAAACTTACCTACTGAAGTATGGAGAATATTCAGATTCTTGAAACAGAAAAGTCATAGCAAAACTTAGAGTTTGGGCTTGAAGTATTTTGGCAAGGTGATGAAATGCCAGGGTTTTTACTCAAAAAGAGAGTGGGATTGATCAGAAACTCAAGAACTTTGCAGTGGTACTCTGCTACTATTTCTTTTTTGCCTTTGTGCGTAGGCCTCACTCCTTGAGAACAGAGGATATATAATAACAGCTCACTGTAACTGTCCATTTGGAAATTGCTTTGGTGTAGCCTGTACAAAATGTTTTTGGGGCTTCCGCAATGTTATTGCTCTCCACGTGAATCTGAAATAGATTGAACAAGGGTGAAGGATTCAAGTGCATGTCTGTGGAGAGACACTTTGGGGATCATAATGGTGTGGAAAGATTAGAGTGACTGAAAGAAACATATACCCGTGAATATGTTGAGGTTTACAAATTAGTGTTTTCACTCATACTTTAGCCCCCTTTTTCCACATATGTGACCTCCAGTTTTGACATATTAAATCACGTGAAGCAATCAGTGCTACATCTCTCAAAAAGTAGGAGGTATAAATATCTGTGATCGACCACGGATTAACAAAATTTAAAAGAGTTCAAAAGTCTTCAAGTATCTAATACAATTCAGATCAAGATCTTCTTGCAGGTAATTCCCAAGCAGGAAGAAAGCTTTTCTTGAGTGTATTTATCATTGCAAATTACCTGCTTACCTCTGAATGCCACAGTGAAAAGCACCAATGTGTCTTGGTAAAGCAAGGATTAGAAATGGTTGGAAAAGGGAAAAAAAGAGGGAAAGGAGAACACTGTGGAGTCAGTTTCTGCTTGCAGGGAAAAGTGCATCAAAAAATTATGACCAAACATTGTGTCTATGTGTAGGAGTTAGTTAAAACGCCTTTTGACAAGTGTGTTGGGAAGGAAAAGAGAGAAATTAAAAAAATTCAAAAAGCAGATTAAATTGAAAAGGCTCTTCCAATGTTTGACCTACTCAGCTGCCTTTAAAATTAAATTTAATGAGGCACCAAAGACAATGGAAGAAGAAACAAGAATCTGAAAATGAACTGATTTTTATAGCTCTTTACAAAAGCTACGAAATAAAGACACAGGATTATAGAATACCAGTCTGGTTTAGATTGGAAGGGACCTTAAAGCTCATCCAGTTCCAACCCCCTGCCATGGGCAGGGACACCTTCCACTAGACCAGGTTGCTCCAAGCCCTGTTCAGCTTGGGTTTGAACACTGCCAGGGATAGGGCAGCCACAGCTTCTCTGGGCAACCTCACCACACTCACAGGGAAGGATACTTGTTCAAGCACTGCATCCTGTAGTACATGCATAATGCTGAGTTCTTTTCTAATCCAGGAGTAGCAAAAGATAGACTTACATCCTGAGGAGTGCAGCTTGAAATATATAACTAGTAGCATTAAGGATATTAATCCATTTTTATCCCACTGAGTTCTTTGAAATGTAATGTTAAACATGCCCTGATTCTCCATAAGTACAGTGGGGCTATTCATTAAAATTAAACAAATGTGTATGTTTGTAGGCTGGGCCTGAGGTCTTTGAGAGATCAGAGCTTTGGAAAGCTGTTCTGCCTCAACTGAGTTAGAGGCTAAGAATAATAAAGTGGATGTGAAGTTGCAGAGTGGCATAGCAGCAGGGAATAAAAAGGGATTTTGCACAGTGTATGTTCTGGCAGGACCTGGCAGCCTGGCAGTTACTTTCTGTGTTATCTTGTCTGAGGAACTACCTCAGCTTTCCCACCTCTGAAATAAATAGCTACTTGTTCAATTAGTGAATTCCTGTTTGTGAAGAGCTCTGATGAATGGAAAGTGCTTCATACTGGCAGTAAAGGCTACAAAATAGTCATCTAGGAGATTTTTCTGAAAGTCACATTGATTTTGTCATTTACAGGCAAATTGGAGAAAGCAGAGGAGATTGTTTTGCCAGAACCAGTCCTGCATCAGGATAAAATTTAGCCATACAGCAAGGATAAGAACAGAACTTCAGCAATCAAATCTTGTTTAAAGATGCTAAAGGGACTCTAGGTGAGGCACAGGGATTGTGTTGCATTTTTACGTAATTCACAAAGACTGTAGGGAAACACAGCAAACCACTAACCTAGAATTACCGAACTTTGTTTTTCTTCATCTCCAATAATTGACTGGTAATACTAGAAGGGTGCATTTACTGCATGAAGAAGAAAAATACCTGAAAACTTTACAATGTGAAACCTTTACATTCACCTTACAGTGTAATTAGCTGATGTCTCAACTTAAAAAAATGCCTCTTCCTATTGTGTGCCTAGGGATCTAGTTTTACATTCCACTTTTCTGTCTCTTTGTTTAACATTTGATCCAACAAATCTAAAGGAAAACTGCATGGTACTGTTATTAGGTGATAAACAGTAGTAACTATTGTCAGCCAGAAAGTTAAATCAATCTATTCAGGTGAAGTGTGAGATAATAACTATCAACCTCTCTTTAATATTGGATCAGGGCCTTAAGCCTTCTTGTTGTAGACATGTATCACACTTGGCTACACAGCGCTAACTTTGTATACGCTACTGATTCCTTGCTACTTTGTAAAGTGTTCAGTTATGTTGTACCTCCTCACCATTGAAATTCTCACAGCATTCTACCCCTTTTCGATACAGTTTCACCAGAGTATAAACACTGCTAATGTCAAATACCTTTCGTCAGGACAAACTGTACTGCAGTGGTTCACACAGGTCACTGTGTTTGTGTCCCTGCCTGTTACAACACAGTGTAAAGTGCCGGCTTCTGTGACAGACATGTTCTACAGGTGTTTGGAGTGAAAAACAAGGACAGAGACATCCGTTATATAGCTAAATATGTAAGGTTGCCTTTTTCCCTGATTAATGCTTTTGAGGTCTGCCAGTTCTTGACACTTATTAATCCTTTAAAGTGAAAGGTGTCTTGACTCTCTCACAACAAAAATGCATACACGCAGAGATAAAACAAGTGTGATGGATGGTAGCACAACATCAGCCATTTTCACCTGTGCCAGAGATATGAATCTCTACCTTAATATGTGACAAAACATTAAGCGCTCAGGGATCAGTCTTTCCTGTGTAGCCTGTGTACCGTAATGGAAGACACCTTCATGACCTAAACACAGACTACAAATGTGCCATCCCTGGAGACATTCAAGGCTAGGCTGGATCTGGATGTGGTTCTGGGCAACCTGATCTAGTTGAAGATGTCCGTGCTCATTGCAGAGGATTGGGCTAAATAAGCTTTGAAAGTCCCTCCCAACACAAACTATTCTGTGATTATATGATCCTATGATTCTACTCAGCTTCAGCTATGATTGTTCAATTACATTTCATAGAACATTCATTTACATATACGCAAGAGGTGGGTGCTGTATTCAAGGCACTAAAACCAAACATGCTCTGTCAAGCATGTCAAAGGCCTCATTCATCAAAGGCAGTAGTGCCTTTTATGTTCAAATGTCTGACTAGGCACAAAGTAAAGGGCAAGGAAACCATTAGATTTCTTGTGCAGTTTACATATGCTCCATTTGCTCTTTTGAAATTCTCTAGTTTACAAAACCTATGGATAGGTGATGTGATGTGAAAGGAAAAAAAAGAAGTTCCAATGAAGATATGATTCAGGTTTGCAAATGTAATTCCTGGCTGGATCCCGAACTTCATGGACAAATGATCTGATTTGTGCTTTTACTTTACAATCACTGGATGAAATGTATCCTTTCCAAGGTTTGTTTCTAATCAGTATTCAGATACACAAAAGCAGGCTTTATCACTTCTCTGTACACATTCTAGTACCTTCAAGTCTCAATGTGACTTACAAGTGATTTGAATCATAAGGCAGCTAGAAACTTCAAGATGACATTTTTTATATAAAATAGGGGTGATTTTGGACCTGACATAAGTCATCATAAGAACTCTATGAGAAAACTTTGCATGTTACCTATGGATATTCTCATTAATAGCTATGAGACTGAAGGAACTGTCTCTTTTTTAAAAAAAATCTAATTCTGTTGCAGATCCAGCATTTTATCCAAGCACAGAGACAGAAATTGACATTATCATAAAGTGCATTAAAGTGAAATCCACACCTGCAAATCAGCAATTTAAAAATAATGATACTTTCCCCTCTCCTGAAAAATATCACTTTAAAAATCTTAATCATCAATAAAGTCCTAGTTGATTAATAAGTATTATTATTACTTGTTTTACAAATAGAGATACAAAAATCTTGAGTTTCATTCTAATCATAGAGCAGTGCTACTTTTTATTCAAAGAAGAGCCTGTCAGTCTGTGAAAAAGGCTTACTGCACAGAGATTCCTATGTGGAAAAAGAAATCTGTGGAAGTTCTGTTTCACTGTGAAATTAGCTTAATTTCTGACTTCTGGCTAAATCAGCTTCTGGCAACAGTTCATATTTCCGCAATCAATTTCCCTTTGGTTGTAGGGCTAACCTTTAAAAGCATTTTTGCCAACTAAAATACCAAGATGGACAAAAACTGGACCTTCAGTACCTACTTCCCCAGTGAGTTTAGAGGATTTTGTGTCATAAGCTGAGGCAGTGGGGTTTTGATGGTTGAGTAATCCCTCTTAGCCTTGTATTCTGCAGGGAAAGGGTTTTGGAACAACATCTAACAGCTCACAGAAAGAAAAAGACTCACTCAAAGGCAAAGCTGCCCAGTCAAATACTTCTCTTTCCTGAAGTTCTGTTAGCGGTTAGGACTTTACTATTAGAAGAACAGAAGTGGTATATTAGGGTGTCAAAACTGCTAGAAAATGTTGGTAAAATACCTCCCTTTTAATAGGAAAACTAACAATTCTGCTAGCTGCTAAGTTTCATTGTCAAGAGTTAACTGAAATAAAGCTCGAGCACACGGCATATATCAACAATGTAGTGTAATTAGAAATATACACTGAAATATATCCACTTTGTGTCACAAATCCCCTGAATTCTGCACAGCCTCTGTAATTGCAGTGCTCCTATTATCCTGGGTGTATCTGACTGACTGGTTTATTTCCAGTAAACCAGGTATTAAAAATTTCACATTTAATAGCAGAAACATATCTTGAATTTAAAAACAAATACCTTGATGCTCATTAGCAAGGCAAGTTTGCTAGATAAACTGTTAGCAACTACACAGACAGTTTGCAGATGAGAATTGCCTAACTACATTTATTTGCAGTCTGCAAGGAACTAGATATTCATATTTAAGTTTAAAAATGTGCAATTAGTAATCAGATCTAGTACTTGACAGCTTCTTCACATCCCATATATTAATTATTAAGTATTAATAAATGCATTTTATACAATAACCAAACAAGGCAAAAGAAATCAGTTATAAACATAACTTCTTGCAAACACGGCTCTCACAGTAGTATCTTCTCTTTCCCTGCTTGATCCCACTTACTACATAGAATCATAGAATCAACCAGGTTGGAAAAGTCCTTTAATATCAGGTCCAACCTTTACGCCAGCACTGTCAAGCCCTTCACTAAACCACGGCACTAAGGGGCTCGTCTACCCATGTTGATTGGCCAGGTGAGTTTTTTGAGTGAAATTACTCATCACTCAAGCTACACTTACTTTGTGTGAGCACAAAGGCTGAAGTTCAGATCTCCTAATGGTCCATTCCAAACAAAAAATTAGGACCTGTCATTTGTCACAGTAGTTTGAATTCTCCATGTGCTCCTATAGTAAACACATACTTTAAGTCAGCAGGCTAAAGTCACTTATAAATATCTGATGAAGAAAATACAGCCTGACCCTCATTAGTATCCTCTGAAAAACACCTGTCTGCCCAAGGGAAATACAGAAAATATGTACCTCAATTAATAAAGCTCCTGACTAAATGCTGTGAATAAAATGAAATATGCATTTAATTTCTCTTTTTTAAGCTTGGAAACCCCCAAGATATGCTACCAATGGCCAGAGAAGCTTACACTCTGTATGTGTTAGATAAAGGAGCTCTGATCTAAGACATATATAAAACATTGTTTATGTCTTTGTTCTGAAACAAAGTATATTTGGGAAGAAGGCTGAATCATAGCAAAAAGGTGAGTAATTACTGCTGGGTTTAGACTGCCTTTTACAAATTTACCTTTTTCCACCATTGCTGGAGAAAGCATCATTCTTTCATTGTGAAAATGAAAGTGGTGACTCAGATGCCAGGGAAAACTGTTCCAAATATATCTTGGAACAGGGGATATTACTGCAATGTGGGTGCCTATGTCATTTTACCTCTCAACATCCTTTATCATCTACAGTTTTTCTACAGAATTAATGGAGAAGCTCCCACTAAGTATTTGCAGCATCTTCCTTTTATGGCGATATTTTTTGACGTGGATATTGCTCCACGTAATTAATGATTAAGCAAAGAAACACTCTTAGGGACAACAACTAAGAAGTAGTCTGGATGGACTTACAAGCAAAAACTAAGCAGACCTACTCCTGAAGTACATTTGTAGCACAGCAGTCACTGAGATCCAGTTGATCCAAGCACTGTACAAACCCCAGATGACATTTTAAAACCAATACACAAAGATGTCTCTGTCTTAATGTCTTCTACAAAATAACTCCAAGATTTGACCAAGTTCATCTAAGAGCTGATTTCCATTTCAAGTTTGGCTTCTCAAAGCACAAAAGATTGTGCTACATTTATGAGTAGCACAAGTGCAAATTTTACACAGAAATTAACAATTTAGATGACTTTTCTCTCTAATGAGCACATTCCCAGGAGGGGGGTGAAATAGGGGGAAATCAAATTGTTAATGAGATGAACATTGTTATAAATAGCTAGAACCTGGAAGCAAACAACAGCCTTAAGTGTGACTACTTGCAGGTAATTTTCTTGTCTTCAATGTGTTTGTTAAAGGTTATAGAAATCTCCAGGGCACAGCTCTTCTCCATTTCTAATGATGAGCTCAGTTTTAGAGAATTAGACAACAGGCCTATGGAGTTGCATTACTATTTCTATAACAACATTATGTCAGTATTAATCGCAAAGAATAATAGTTAATGGGGAAGAAGGCTCTGGGTATTGAACAATTTCAGCCATGCCTTGGACAGTATAGTATGGCACGTATATACATTTATATAAAATAATATATAACTCACACCTGTATTTCCACAATTAAATATTCCAAAATGTATGGGAAGTTCTTATGACAAATACTTTTCTTTCTTCCAACTTCTTTTCTATACTCCTTAGCTATCCAATGGCAACAGCAGCTGGACATGAGAATAGGAAAGAACAGGATATTTTCCCAGCCCATTTATGCACTGCAGAAAATTTTCCCATGTAAAAATAAATAAAATAAATAATCAACCAACAAAGGCTTTGTAAAAAACAGCCCCCATAAATCAGGAAAAGCAGTTGCTCCAGTATTAATGATTTAAAGCTTCACAGCCAGGCTGGGCAGGACTTGGAGCAACCTGGTCTAGTGGAAGGTGTCCCTGCCAGTTGCAGGAGATTGGAGATGGATAAGCTTTAAGGTCCCTTCTGACCCAAACCATTCTACGATTCTATGATGACTCTGTGAATCCGTGTGAAGTTCCCTCTAAAACTGGGAGATCTTTTAATTTACGTTTCTGCATCACAATGCTACTTAAATGCTTGGGCGTGGAACTAAGGACTTTGTTCCCAGAAGTGGCCATTGGTACCATACAGTCTGTGCCCAAATCCACAGGTTAAAACAACAGTGGGAAAAAAACCTGCTACTATTCCTCTTTGACAGAAAAGAATGGATTTATCTGCCATCAGTCATGAATCTGACTGAACAGAAACTTAACATAAGTCTTGGTGCTGTGATTCATTTTTCCGGTCAGATAAAGAAAGAAATAAACATGCAAACAAAGGTCTGCAGATATCGAATTGTGCTACTTGGAGTAAACAGCATTTCTCTGAAAGAAGTGCTAGAAAAACAAATTTCAGTGTAAGATCAAAGTTTCTCTGAAATCAGTGTTCTTCCATGTAGAAATCAGGATCTTTGTGTGGGTGTGTGAATACAGGTATGGAAAGGAAAATATCTGGGTAAATGATTGAGAATTTCTCAAATTCTACTTAATATTTTTTTTACTCTTTCCTTTGGGACACAGCTTAGTGCTCATAGTTTCTTAAGCATTTGAAAGTTCATTCTTTAATGGTCTGTTCTTTACCTATTTGTTTATGTTAACAGTACCACTGCTGTCAGCAAGTACTAGGTATGTGGAGTTAGATATATCTCCAGTGCTGCCCAGCACGTTACAAAGGTTACTGTTAAAAAGCCAATGTTGATCCACTGTAATTTAATCTTAGATAGTATTAGCACTGGATCAATGGTTGACATTTTTGTGACAGCCATAAAACTCTAGCATGGTGTTTGACAAATACATTGCTAACCCCTGTTCTGAACAAAGTATATTTTATACACTATGGTAAATACCTTTAGGTAACAAAGTTTTTTTTTTTGTTTAATTACTGTACAGACCTTTAGAAGCATTAGTGCTACATAGACGGCACTTAGGTTTACCACCGCTCAGTACATCTACTGTCCACCTAATTATATTACTAAAAAATATTTTTGGAAGGAAGAAAAACTTCATGCTTTTAAGGGTGTTTGCGGATGCTGGTTGACAGCCAGCTGAATATGAGCAGGCAGCATACCCAGAAGGCCAAGAAGCCAACAGCATCCTGTTGGCCAGCCACCAGCACCAGTGTGGCCAGCAGAAGCAGGGCAGTGATTGTTCCCCTGTACTGAGCATTGGTGAGGCCGCACCTCAAATCCTGTGTTCAGTTCTGGAATCCTCACTACAAGAGAGACATTGAGGTGCTGGAGCTGCGCCAGAGAAGGGCAGTGGAGCTGGTGAAGGGCCTGGAGCACAAGTGTGATGAGGAACAGCTGAGGGACCTGGGGAGTTTAGTCTGGAGAAGGTTCAGGGGGACCTTATCACTCTTTATAACTACCTGAAAGGAGGATGGAGCCAGGAGGGGGCTGGTCTCTTTTCCTAAGGAACAAGTGACAGAACAAGAGGAAACAGCCTCAAGCTGTACCAGGGGAGGTTAGACTGGAGCTTAAGAACAATTCCTTCCCCAGAGGTTGGTCAGGCTTTAGAACAGCCTGCCCAGGGCAGTGGTGGAGTCACCGTCCCTGGAAGTGTTCATAAAACGTGTGGACAAGGCCCTTAGTGACATGGTTTAGTGGTGGCCTTAGCAGTGCTGGTGAACAGTTGGACTTGATGATCCTAAGGTCTTTTCCAACCTAAACCATTCTACAATTTTATTCTAAGGAACCATAGCAGTTAAGGAAGTCATCCATTACAGAGTTTAGAACAAGATCCTTGCAGTGAGCAAGTTGTCTAAAGCTATTTGGACTCACATAATTTATAGCAACAGTGTTGGAAACATCTAGGGGTGGTAGATACTGGGAATAAGAGACCTATGTAAAGGAACTATGCTTCTAATCCAAAACCAGCAGTTCTTTAATTCTTCTACCACAGTTATATTTTAAAGGGAACTCACTGTTTTAATGGACATTAATAATTCTGACATTTATAACTAGAACACCTAAAACAGGGTAATAAAATCTTATGTACCAGTGTATATTTGCAGGTAAGGAAATAAAGACTGATTAGTCAGGTGAATCAAAATGACCTTGGATTAGAACATAATATAGTAATTAATGCTACTGGCAATGACAGAAACATAAGACTTGATAGTTCAGTGACCTGACAAGATACAAGAAAGTATATATTCCAAAAATTTATTTAAGAACTTAAATCTTTCCATAATATTTTAAGCTTAACCACTGTTAGGTTCTAGTGACTGAGAAAATGGCTTTAACCTGACAGAGGGTAGATTGAGATGAGATTTTAGGCAAACGTTCTTCCCTGCGAGGGTGCTGAGGCACTGGCACAGGGTGCCCAGAGAAGCTGTGGGTGCCCCATCCCTGGCAGTGTTCAAGGCCAGGCTGGACAGGGCTTGGAGCAACCTGGTCGTGGAAGGTGTCCCTGCTCGTGGCAGGTGATTGGAACCGTGTGAGCTTTAAGGTCCCTTCCAGCCCAAACCAGTCTGTGGTTCTGTAAAAATGCAAAGCAAATCAAGAGTCTTTGTTATCAATTCAGTTGTACCTGCATAAGATTTCATTTCATTTATACCATTCCTTTATCACAGAAAGAAAACAAAGGAAACAAGCAAAAAAAGCCAACCAGAACCATGAAATAACAAGAGTCACTCTTTATCATCTTTATGATTGTGATACTACTTCCAGTTCAACCAGAAGTCTTAAAATACAACTATTTGCCAGAATAACAATTGTTTTTAGAATAAAAAATAAAGCTGCCGTAGGAAAGGCTGAAACACTACAGAATAGGAGCAGTTTGGTGCTAAAAAGTGCCGGTGATAATATTTTCTGTTTCCTTTGGATGAATTTTCTGTTCTGGTAATTGAAATAATGTCTTTGTGTTCACCCAGTTAACAGACCCCACAAGAAATAGGAAACCATATGGCCATCTGCCCTGTCAAAATGTCAGAATAGATTGCTAAATATTCCTCAAAGCTCAACTCTTATCTAGGCTAGAAACCAGAATGCAAAACATTTGTGTCTTTTTAGAAATAAACACTGGCACACACAGAGGGACAGAACCAACATAATGGTTTGAAATATAACATCTGAGTTTCCCCCTCCTTCTGAAACTATACTATCTGATGAGACATGACACTGATGCCTCCTAATATTGACTGAGGAGTGATTTCTAGTGACAGTAATACATCCATCTTGACAACATATTATTCAGTGTCAAAACCAAGCCCTTGGCTTTGTCTGGAGGTATCTTTCTGCTGTTTTGGGAAATCAGCACCAGAGACAGTCAGGGTTAAAGTGGGTATAAATGTGTTAGCAGGCTGAGCTGGACGTTCTGCCTTGCTAATTCTCCCATTGCTTCAACAGACTGGAACAGTTAGGCTCATGTGATGTAGAAAATCCCTATGCATCCAGCAAATATACAGAAAAACTGGACACAGTACTGCAAACGTGGTCTCTTGCTGAACAGAAGTGAATTATCACTTCCCTCAAACTAGTCTTGCTAACACTGCTTGGTATGTGTTTGGCCTTCTTTGTCTAAGTCACTCCTAACTCATGCTCAGCTTGTTCTTCATGAGGATCCACCTTGCCATTTGTGCACTGCTGCTTTCTATCAACTTGGCATGTTGCCTCTTATTACTTGGGTAGGCACAGGACCCTGAGTTTGCCTTTTCTGAACTTTACATGGCTCCTGTCAGCCCATATATCCAGTCTCTGAGGTCCCTGAATAACAGCCATACACTCCAGTTTATCAAGAGCTGTACACAGTTCATGGACTTGCTGAAGGCTCATTCATCTCATCATCAGAATGATAAACACCATCAGCTCCAGTGGTGGCCCTGACAAATGCCAATAATAATGAGCTACCAGCTGGTAGGGGAAGTACCTGACATAACAAGCAGAGAATCAATCCATAATTTCTTGTGGAACTTATGGATTGTGCCAATAGAAATCTCTTGAAGTTCAACAAGAAAAAGTGCAAAGTTCTGCATTCAGGTTAATCACCTGCATCGCTGTGAGCTGGGAACCAACTGAACAGCAGCTCTGCAGTAAAAGAACCTGGAGTGATTGTGGACATAGGTTAAGTATCGATCAACACGGCAGTCTCACTGTGAGTAAAGGAAAGCACATGCTAGACTATGATAAGGGAGTATAGGGGACTGTTAGGGACTATATGCCCATAATATATAAGGACACTGTGGCAGGCAGGACATAGGAGAGTATTAGCCCCTGCCAATCAATATTGTGATGCCACACCTGAAACACGGTGGCAAGTTTTGACCTTCTACTTCAGGAGGAATGTGGAGATGCTGGATAGGTTCCAGTGGAAGGCTGAGAAGATAGCCATTGGCCTGGAGCACATTACTTATGAGGAAAGGTCAAGAAAAATTAGTTATTTTGGTCTAAGGGGAAGCTAAAGGATGATCTAACAGCAATGTATAACTATTTGTACAGTAGTTACAAAGATAATGAAGCCCAACTCTTCTCATTAAAGCCAGTCCAAAAGGTGGCAAAAGCCACAGATTATGTATACATGTTCAGGGTGGACAGTGGGAGGAAAAATATCACCAGGAAATTGGACTGCACTGGGAGAAATTACCCAGAGAGGACATAGAATTGACATCCTTGAGTTTTTCCATAGACAAAGCCATGTCTGACATGATCTAGTGTGGAAAACAGTGCTGATTTGAGGAGATAGCTCAGAGCCATCGCGATTCCCGACATTTCCCAACACTTCCGGATTCCCGAAGTTCCAGCAGCCCTTGCGAAAGAGCGGCTGACGTGGCGAGGGGCGTTCCCACGGTGAACGGCGACCACTCCCCTGCCCCTTGACTTGAAAGAGCCTTTGAGAGGGCAGCGACACATCGCTGCCCACCAGGTGCAGGGAAGAACAGGTAGGTCGTTGTGCTGACCAGTATGGTCGTCTCCAGAAGGAGAGCTAGCACTAAAAGGGCTGTAGCAACTCAGACAGAGACCCCGGCCCTAACCATGGCTGTTCAGGTCTCCGGATGCAGGGAGTGCCAGAGCCTGCTACTGCCGGGGGAGGGAGGACAGCATTCTACCTGTGTGAGGTGTGAGCAGGTAGAAGATCTGCTTAGCTTGGTGGCTGAACTTAAGGAGGAGGTTGAGAGGCTGAGGAGCATCAGGGAGTGTGAAAGGGAGATCGACTGCTGGAGTAACTCCCTGGCTGACCGGTTGGAACGGCCAGGGAGATACCCCCCAAAAGAGGATGGACCCCCTGCCCTCTCAGACAGAGGGGGATGGCCCGAGACAGCCCCTGTCATGTAGCTGTCGCCCAGAGGTAGGGGACCAAAAAGATGAGGAGGGTTGGAAGCGAGTTCCGGTTCGGCGTTGTGGGCAGCCCTCCTCCCTTCCTGCCCCGCTTCCCCAGGTGTCCCTCTGTAATAGGTTTGAGGCTCTGGATCTGGAAGGAGAGGTAGGTGAGGATGTGGTGCAAGGCCCGCCTACAAGGCCACATAGGAAAAAGCGGTCGACTTCGCACTTCAAGACTGCCTCTGATAAGAAAGAAAGAAGGGTCATTGTAGTAGGTGATTCCATTCTGAAAGGAACAGAGGGCCCGATATGCAGAGTTGACCCTCATCATAGGGAAGTGTGTAGTCTGCCTGGAGCCCGGATCAGGGATATCACCAGGGCGCTCCCCACCCTGGTGCACCCGACATACTACTACCCGCGGCTGGTCTTCCAGACAGGTGAGGGGGAAATTGCTACCCGCAGTCTGAGGGAGATGAAGAAAGACTACAGGGCCTTGGGGCGGATGGTGAAAGGCTCTGGGGCTCAGGTGATCTTCTCTTCGCTCCTTCCATCTTCTGTTGATGATGTGGGACTTAATGGGAAAATTCTGTCCATAAACAATTGGCTTCGAGGCTGGTGCTGCAGGCGGGGCTTTGGATTCTTTGATAACGGCTGGTTTTATAGGGCACTGGTCTGGACATTGGCATGTGGGAAAGGTTTGTTGCACAGAGGCAAAAGGATGCTGGGGCACGAATTAGCAGGGCTCATTTGGAGAGCTTTAAACTAGATTTGAAGGGGGATGGGGTTGTAGCTGGGCTTGCCTTAGTGGGACAGCGCTCCAGAATTGATGATGACTGGGAGGCCTCCTGTAATCCTAGGGTGAAATCGGTGTGCTCGGCTCGCTTCCTGAAATGTCTGTACGCCAATGCGCGCAGCATGGGAAATAAGCAGGAGGAGCTAGAAACCTGTGTTAAGTCGGGAGATTATGATCTGGTGGCAATTACAGAGACGTGGTGGGACAGCTCACATGACTGGAATATAGTCATGGAGGGCTATGTCCTTTTCAGGAAAGACAGGCCAGCCAGGCGGGGTGGTGGGGTTGCTCTTTACGTGCGAGAGCAGCTACAATGCGTTGAGTTCTGTCCGGGGACAGATGATGAGCGAGTTGAGAGTCTGTGGGTGAGAATTAAGGGGCAGGCTGGCAGGGGCGATACTGTTGTGGGGGTCTGTTACAGGCCACCGGATCAGGGTGAGGAAGTTGACGAGGCCTTCTACAGGCAGCTGAGAGCGGCCTCACAGTCACAGGCCGTGGTCGTCGTGGGGGATTTCAACTTCCCTGATGTTTGCTGGAAGGACTACTCGGCAACCCAGCCGCAGTCCAGGAGGTTCCTCCAGTGTATGGATGATAACTTCCTCATGCAAATGGTGGATGAGCCAACCAGGAGAGGCAAGGAGGACCCGGGTAACTATAGACCGGTTAGCCTCACTTCCATTCCTGGGAAAGTGATGGAACACCTTATCCTTGGTGCCATCTTAAGGCATATCTAGGATAAGAGGGTTATGTGGGGCAGTCAACATGGCTTCACCAAGGGGAAGTCATGCTTGACCAAACTCGTAGCCTTTTATGAGGAAATAACACGGTGGATGGATGATGGCAGAGCGGTGGATGTGGTCTACCTGGACTTCAGCAAAGAGTTTGACACGGTCTCCCACAGCATCCTCGCAGCTAAATTGAGGAAGTGTGGTCTGGATGATCGGGTAGTGAGGTGGACTGTGAACTGGCTGAAGGAGAGAAGCCAGAGAGTTGTAGTCTATGGGGCGGAGTCTAGTTGGAGGCCTGTATCTAGTGGAGTGCCTCAAGGGTCGGTACTGGGACCAGTATTATTTAATATATTCATCAGTGATTTAGATGAGGGAATTGAGTGTACTATCAGCAAGTTTGCTGATGACACTAAGCTGGGAGGAGTGGCCGACACGCCAGAAGGCTGTGCTGTCATCCAGAGAGACCTGGACAGGCTGGAGAGTTGGGCGGGGAATAACTTGATGAAATATAACAAGGGAAAGTGTAGGGTCCTGCATCTGGGCAGGAACAACCCCAGGTTCCAGTATAGGTTGGGGAATGACCTGTTAGAGAGCAGTGTAGGGGAGAGGGACCTGGGGTTCCTGGTGGACGACAGGGTGACCATGAGCCGACACTGTGTCCTTGTGGCCAAGAAGGCCAATGGCATCCTGGGGTGTATTAGAAGGGGGGTGGTTAGTAGGTTGAGAGAGGTCCTCCTTCCCCTCTACTCTCCCCTGGTGAGACCTCATCTGGAATATTGTGTCCAGTTCTGGGCCCCTCAGTCTAAGAAGGACAGGGACCTGCTGGAGAGAGTCCAGAGGAGGGCAACTAAGATGATTAAGGGAGTGGAGCATCTCCCTTATGAGGAAAGACTGAGGGAGCTGGGTCTCTATAGTTTGGAGAAGAGGAGATTGAGGGGTGACCTTATTAGTGTATATAAATATATAAAGGGGGAGTGTCACGAGGATGGAGCCAGGATCTTCTCAGTGGCAAACAATGATAGGACAAGGGGAAATGGGTATAAACTGGAACACAAGAGGTTCCACTTAAACTTGAGAAGAACAGGCTGCCCAGGGAGGTTGTGGAATCTCCTTCTTTGGAGACATTCAATACCCGCCTGGACACGTTCCTGTGTAACCTTATCTAGGCATTCCTGCTCCGGCAGGGGATTGGACTAGATGATCTTTTGAGGTCCCTTCCAATCTCTAACATACTGTGATACTGTGATACTGTGATTTACATGGGTAGTTGATCTATATAACCTCTCAGAGTTTACACCCCAAAACCTGTGAAAATATATGAGAAAAAAAAAAAAACCTAACAAAAATTTAAGCAAAGAGTCTCAGGAGGGTGATCAGTGACCTCTGTTGCTGTGCTTATGTCCTTCAGGTATCTGCTACAGATAGGTGATAAGTAACTACAATACAAAGCTAATAAAACCTGTGTTATTTACTCTGTAATAGAGTTGTTCTTTCTGGGGCATGTTTTCTTAGGAGATGGATTAGTCTATTTATTGTGCAAGTTTGGCAAATGCAACATGATTAGACAGCAATTTTTAAAATCCCATTTTTACATCAACAGTGTAATGGAGTTGTGTTTTCCCCTTACACAGCTATACTGGGCTTTGACTCTCAGTATCTACAAAGTAGGAATACTGCATGGTTATGTTTTAGGGCAGCTAGCAAGGCTGTATCTGGAGTAATAAAGCAAACAAATTCACTCCTGTCTGGAAACCAGATTCAAATTCTCATCATTTGCCTTGGAAATCCTCTCAACACTGGTGGTGTAGGACTTTATTCAGCAGTTGGTAAACAGAGAAATAACTGATAAGTGCTTTGCATCGCCTTACTTTTCTCTTTGAGCTCACCAGGAAATGAATGCTAAAAGATGCCATAAGGACAGATCTGTCACTCCTCTTAAAACAGAACTTTGAGCTAGTAAACTTCTTGTAAGTGTATTAGAATACCTATGGAAGTAGTCTAGAAAAAAAAACAGCAGGTGATACTTACAGTGCAACTACTGAATGAATGGGATGTAACTTAAGTTTCTCTTGGGAAAATACACTACTTTCATTTTCACTGATATGTTTTCCATCTAAAACATCAATATGGAGTAAATAAGAAATCAAGCCTTTCCTCATTCTTGGAAGACAGAATTACAGAAGTTCTGACCTGTACAGTGCCTTAAAAATTGCTATTACTTATCTCTACATGTCCATTCCAAGCAGCAAGAATACTATGTGGCTGGGCAAGAGAAAGAGAAAGGACTTAATGAAAGAGAAATACTTTCTCTCTGTACAATATCAAGCTTTCCAGAGGACCATTCAAGTGTGTAACAGGAGTGAAGGTGCACAGTCCAGAGAACTCGATCCTTCAATGAAAGATGGTTGAAAGTTGTCAGTACAAACTTATTTTGCTCCCTCATCTCTCAACATGGATGATTTTTTTTCATTGCCTTTCTTAGATATTCCTAATGCTATGTGTAGCAAAGTGGGCCAGGTCATAGAGTCCCGGACTGGTTTGGTTTGGAAGGGACCTTAAATCTCATCCAGTTCCAACCTCCTGCCATGGGCAGGGACACCTTCCAGTACATCACACTGCTTCAAGACCCGTTCAACCTGGTCTTGAACACTGTCAGGGATGGGGCAGCCACAGCTTCTCTGGGCAACCTTTGCCAGTGCCTCACCAACCTCACAGGAAAGAGCTTCTGCCTAAGATCTCATCTCAATCTCCCCTCTGTCAGGTTAAATCCATTCCGTCTTTTCCTGTCCCTACAGGCCCTCGTCCAAAGTTCCCCTTCAGGTTTCTTGTAGACTCTTTAGGCACTGGAAGCTGCTCTAGGGTTTTCCCAGAGCCTTCTCTTCTTGTCCTGGAAGGTCCTGGAGTATTAATTTTGCTTTGAAAATATAAAGATGCCTTATAGTAGACCATAACCTATTCTGGCACTCTCTAGTGGCTCTTTTCAGCTGCATTCAGTTTAACAGGCCTTGCTGATCAAAGTATTCCCATAATCATACAAGGTGAGGAAGAGGAGGAAGCACCATGACATGAATGAGTCTGATCCCACCAAGGATTTGTGAAGAGAAAGACAAATGTCTTAAGTGAGCTGACACAGCACAGAAATGGAGTCTGAATAATTTCTGATGGTTTAAGGTTGAGAGCTGATGTCAGTTAACAGTGGTGAAGATGGTAGTACCAACTCCTGAGTCCTGTCCCCTTCATTTATATAACACTGGCACTGTCATGCATGTACTGCTGAAAGGACAACCAATTCTTTGAGCCTTTTAGAAGACAGGTGCTCAGGCTACTACTTAGTGCACAAGTAGGATAAGGAGCTCCATGCTTTATTTCAACTCCACCACTCCCTTTTTTCCTTCTCTGACCTTCGACAAGTCATTTTAACTTTCTCTGCTGATATTTAATTTTTCATGGGTGCACTGAGAACCTTGTAAGAACCCAGCTACAGTTACATTTAAAGTGTTCTTTGTGAGAAAAGTTTAAAACTTCCTTTCAGATATGGATAATAAAGACAGTATCTGACAGCAAACCAAGCAGAATCCCTTGAGAGTAGTTTGATAGGAATTTACATCTTGCCTGATGATTCATTGGAGAGATGAAAGCCTTTTTTTTTATTATAGATAAAAAAATGAACTTAAAAGAAAAGCTACTGAAAAATAAACCCCCGAAGCCTCAGCCCATAGCTTCCTCTTCTTAAGCTCTAGAAAATAAAACATTCTGAACACTCCTTTTATGAGGATCTCTAAAATAGAATAATTTAAGAGAAAAACAAACAGCAATTGTATGACTGTAAAGAGAAATTAGCATTTTGCTCAAAAGGAATGGCAATTAGCAATGATGACATTGTGATTTATACTAATTGAGATTAAGTCAGACAAAATGGCAACATTAGCAATCATTTGAAGTACTGTATTATTCATTATACTGTGCTTTGTAAACATCTCTCTTGAAATTAAAAAGTAATTAGTATCATTTTAGTCATTTAATTCACTATAATTAGGATTTTAGGGAAACTACAGCCCTGCTGTTGGAAGCCTTGAAGGTTTTGAATTGAGGGAATGTTTTGGGTGGGTTTATATCAGCTTTTAGTGGTGGCTCATTTTCTGTGGTCCACAGAGGCAAGTGGTATCACTGGAAGTAACAAGAAGGTATTGATCAGAGATGGCTTCCAATGGACATGTGCATCCATCTTAATGCAGTGATGTGAGCTAACTGCCTTAGAGAAATGCTTATTTCTCTAAGGGCCAAATATAGATCTCTATTCAAAGTCAGTCTGGACAATAAATAAGCAAAGTTGTTACTTCCAAGGGGAACAAGGCATGTCCAGTGTGAAACAGGTTGTTACAGAAAATTGTGAGCAGAAAATTGGACAGGAAATGGCCTTTCCTATGTAACATCCAGTAAAAGGAGACACCCAAGTCATATATCCACCAAACACTTTAAACAAGGAAGTACTCATCTCTGAGGGCAAGGGTGTCTGCAGAACTAGCCTTCTCAATGATAAAAAGAGACTCGCAGAGTATGCAGTGTATGTGGCATCCACTAGTGAGTCGTTTCAAGGAAGATGTGAGGTCCATTCCCTAATGTATCCCATCAACTTTCACAGAATGTGCTGTTGGTTGTACTTAATGGCAGTGCATTAACATGCTGTGAGAAGAAGAAAAGGGCCCTAGCTTATCTTTGATTTATCCATGTTATCCATCCATTCAAAATAGGTATCTAGAACATTCTAAGCTTACACCAAAATCTGTCAATGTCTACATAAGCATTTTGATTATACTCATCCATAACTAAAGTTTCTTTGTATTCACACTGCTGAGCTGCAAGTATTTATCCTGTCTTTTTCAGAATACCTCTTACTTGCCCTTGACACAAAATATATCAGGGACTATCTTGGAAACATCTTTGGTCCTCTGATATCACCTCAATGGCAAATAAGATTCCACTATTTTATCCATAGATAGCCAGATGAAAGCTACCAAACTGAACTTAGGTGCATTAACTGGCACCAGAACTGATGCATCTGCCACTGACTGCTTCAGTTTCTTCCTGGATGGTAACTCCAGACCTTCAATCACTCCTGTCCAAAACTCCTAGAAGAGACATTCAGGCATCCCAGTCTGATGGCTGGTTGGTTTCCTCCAGGATGTTGATGATCAGGCTATATTCAGTCACTTCAAGTGACAAGCAAGTCACATTTTGGAAAGCATGTATGTACAGAAGGCTGATAAGGATACACTTTATACCAGACTTTATTCCCACTGCAAGTTCCCAACACAGAAGCCACACCCATACAGACTATGCTGACTTTATGTTTCTCCCTTCTGTTGCCTTCCATCAGCCTTGAGAATGGAATGGTCTCTGCTAGCCACAACAATCTGGAAAACAGGGCTGGCATGGCAGGAGAATTATGCTTCATGAAAACCTTCTGGGAACTGGAAATCTGTTTAATTCTAATGCTTCACCTGTATACAAAATTCAGTGTGAAAATGCAGAAAGCTAGCCTACTAACAGCCCAGCAGAAGCAGCACTACTAGGATGCTGTTTACGAAACCCAAAGCAGGAGCTTGAAAACCAAGTGCTGCACGTACAACTCAGACCTTTTGGTTTAAGAAGACAAATCTCCTGTTGGGACTGTTTCAGTAGTGTTAAATTATTTAGCACTTACTGGGGAAAGAAACTGACTCACTATTCCAAGTCCTACACGTGGGAGGGGAGAAGGGTTCAGGATTTGCAAACTAGGACTTTAACAGGTCTCACTATTGTGTCTGAATACCTGACCACCACCACTGTTGTTTAAATAGGGCTGGGCTCTCTGTCCCACTAGACACTGTCTAAGAAGCTCTACATCAGTAACATCTGCTTCTAGCAAAAGAAGTAAACATATCATCTGAGTCAAAACTGCAACCAGCTATACTGAAAACATACTGTGATCTCAATGTATACTGAATTATGTGAGAAAAACTAATTGTAGGATTGCAGTTAGACAAAGGAGCAGAAAAGCTAGCTCTGTCTGTCCCTGAAGGAGTATTAAAGATGGCTCAAAACGAAGGTTCAGCCCCACAGTAATCATTACAGAATAATCATCTGTCCTTGGTTTAGCAGTAGCAGTCATTTTTTCTCTTCAAGTAAAGGCAAACACACTCATGGGATTGCTTTTGCTCAGGGACCTGGATACACTTGCTGGGTAATGCTGAAAGATGGGGAAGTCCGATGTATACCTCAAGGGGATTTAATTTTAGGGGAAACCAGCCAATGAATTTAATTGTATGCTGTTGCCTGCTGTGTAATACTTTTATAGCCCACCAACCAGATGTCCTCAGGTCACCAGCGACTAGCCCTGACTTCCCTCCAACCATCATCCCAACAGAGAATGAACTTTGATAGAACCAGACGAGCTCTGCAGTAAGGGAATGATCAGCATCAGCAGGCAGAGATCCAGTACTGCACACAGTCTCTCCTGTTCTGAAAGACTGTTACAAGAGATGGAGCCTGACATCATGGACCAGATGGACTCAGCAGCTTTATAGGGACTGGTCCATGCACTAAGATAGGAGTGCACTGAGATAAGAGTGATGGTATTTTGAAAATGTGGGATCTGAGTATGACATGAATGGTATGGAATAAGGGGTGGATAATGTCCTGGGTTTGGCAGTAGCAGTCATTTTTTCTCTTTCTCGGTAGCTGGTGCAGTGCTGTGTTTTGACTTTCAGCCTGGGAACAGAGCTGATAAAAATGATGTTTTGGTTTGGACAAGGACTTTGTGAGCCTCATGCTCTGCCAGGGAGGTGGGGAAGCTGGGAGGAAGCAGAGACAGGACACCTGAACCAAACTGACCAAAAGGTATTCCATACCACAGCACATCATGCCTTGGATATAACTGAGAGTTACCCGGAAGGGCTAGGTGGACTGCAGGGTTGGAGGAGGTATTGATCGGTGCTTGGTCGGGCTGGGGGGGGCAAGTTATCGGTCGCCTGGTGGTGAGGTGTTGTATTCTCTTCCCTTGTTATTTCCTTTATCATTACTATTATTGGTGGCAGCAGTAGTGATTTGTGTTATACCTTAGTTACTAAACTGTTCTTATCTCAACGCGTGGGAGCTGCATTCTTTTCGATTCTCCTCTCCGTCCCTCCGGGAGTAGGGGGAGGGTAAGAAGGGGGGGGGGGGGGGAGTGAGTGAAACAAGCTGTCTGGCTGGGTTCAAACCACGACATCATCATAATGCCACTACAGTGGTTACTTGTATCTCTTTTTAATTCCTAAAATGAAAACATTGTTTGAGACACTGGTGTAAAGTGTACTTTGCCACAGTTATGTATAGGGTTTTTTTTTTGTAAAACATTATTATTTCTTAAAAATAGCCTCCAAAACACCATTGAAAATACCTCTAACATAAGTAAAATACAAATTACAAAACCCAGATTTTTTTAATGTTTTCTTTTTTGTTTTTGTTTTTGGTTTTTTTTTCACAGATGGGTTGCAGAAAAGGAATGGCAGAAGAGGATAAGACTGGAGGGGGGAAAACTACCTGTCAAGCTGGAAGGTGCCTGGTTTAACATGACTTCTAAATGTAGGAGCTGGATTTTAGCAGCATGTTCTTATAACAGCTGTATAACTGAAGTAGTAGCAAGCACAGGAAATAATTTATTCTAATAATCCATATTCCTTCTCTCTTTACCAACTGGATTGTTGCTACATTCTCTATTCTTCATTTTCAGAAAGTCATCTGCAAGGCTTACTTTTCACTCCCTTGTCATAGGGATTTACTTCATTCTCTTTGATCAGATCTCAATGGCTTTTTCTTCTCTCAGACTCCATGCCTGCTTCATGCAATCCTGTCCAATTTTCCTTCTTCTTAGCTGTTTTGCCAGTGCCTTTTTAGCTATGAGGCACAGTGGAAGGAAAAGAGTCTAACCTGTGGGGCTCCCTAGAAATGTCATCACAGCTTTGTGCTATTCTCCTTTTAGATGTGATCCATTTTTACACTTTTATTATCCCTTTACTGTTTATTCACAATAAACAATATTTTTTCTTTATACACTTAATTTTGCAGTTTGGCTCCTCCTTCTGAAATCTGCTCTTGGGTGGCTTGTCATCAGTTTAAAATGCCACTTGTGCAGAATCAGACTCTTAGGTAACAGTTCTGCAGAGATATTACAATGAGCTATTCAGTCAAAAAGGAAAATGGGGAGAGAAACAGTACTAAACCACCTGTTTTTATGCCTGAATTGTTTCTGACCTGAACAGAAGCCAAATGACCTGGAACATGTTAAAAATTACAGATAACTCTGATGCTTTCTGGAATTATTTTGGCTGTTGTGGCTTTAAGCCATGAAAGAACATCCCTCTGCCAAGGGGCTCTTTCATTTATGGCAGATGCTTACCTAATTTAGCAGCAGCCACTGGAAGTGGGATGAGAAGTTGACCCAGAGCATTTTATGGGAAGCAAAGAACACTGGGTAGAAGTCCAGGGCCTTGCAAGCAGGCATATCTAAACAGCTCTCTAAAAGAGTTCAGTGTTAGAGGCACCTTCTAGCACCTCATTTTTCTTGTGAAAGTGATATAAAGACATCTTTAATCCCCTCAGAGAAGGTAGAACTTGAGCAGGCTGACTATATATTAAAGTTACATAAGCAGTTTTGTCCTGACTTTGATATTGTTGTATTACACCTGAAAGTACAGAGAGGTTTACCCATGACATCCACTCTATTTACTATTTAGATTTCTATTCTACATTATCTCCTACTTCAAATGAAAATTTCACTTTTTATTTCTTTAGATGCTTGGGGTTTACCTACTCATTTTCTCCTTTGTGTCAAATTTGCATCCCACCACCTAATTCTAGGTGGAACACAAGCTTTACAATTTGAAATCAAGCTACCCTATCCACCATGTTCAAGTACCTTCAGACTGAGATAACAGAATCAATCTGACTGTTTTCTCATCTCAAAAGAACTACTAAAATTCCTCCCAATTCTTTTGAAAGATTGTGTTTCCAAACAAACAAAACCTGTATGAGATTGCTGTTCTTACATATAGTAAATAAACACATCACACAGCTGCAACCAGCTTTGGAAAGATGATTCAGTAATGGATGAAACCATAGGATCCCAGACTGGTTTGGGTTGGAAGGGACCTTAAAGCTCATCCAGTTCCACCCCCCTGCCAAGTGCAGGGACACCTTCCACTAGACCAGATTGCTCCAAGCCCCATCCAACCTGGCCTTGAGCACTGCCAGGGATGGGGCAGCCACAGCTTCTCTGGGCAACCTGTGCCAGCGCCGCACCACCTTCACAGGGAAGAGCTTCTGCCTAAGATCTCATCTCAGTCTCCCCTCTGGCAGGTTAAAGCCATTCCCCCTTGTCCTGTCCCTACAGGTCCTTGTCCAAAGCCTCTCTCCAGGTTTCTTGTAGCTCCTTTAGGCACTGGAAGCTGCTCTAAGGTCTCCCCTTAAGGAGCCTTCTCTTCTCCAGGCTGAACCAGCCCAGCTCTCTCAGCCTGTCTTCAGAGCAGAGCTGTTCCAGTCCTCGGAGCATCTTCATGATGAGTTCTGCCTCTCTGTTAATGTGGGTCTTGTCCATCTCTAACCATGTGCCTATCTTTAGCTGGAAGGCTTTACACAGAAACAATTCCAGGATTACAAAGTCTTTATGGTCCACCAGGGTCATTCCTCAGGATAAAGTATTTGGTAGTTACCATATTGAGAGTGCATTGGAATTAATGAAGGCTGACATGCTGCTTTAATTGACATCATTTGTTTCTATAATCACTAGTGGTTCTACTGTCCAGATTGCCCTACTACTTCCTCAAGCTCCATTAAAATACATCCTTTCTGCTGGTTTCTTTCTTCTTTTCCTTCTGCTAACGACAAAAATCATTGGCAACTTGCTATCTAAATAATTAATATACAGGAATGTAAGTTCCACCTCACTCAGGGCTTTAATGGTCTTTAAATCAAACTATCTGTTGCCTTCGCAAAAGCAGCACTCTTGCAATTGTCAGGATGCCAATTAACCAAGGGTTCAACTTTCCTCCTGTACCTTTGACTAAAAGTACCAAACCTATTTAGTAGCTGCCAAATATGCACAAACACACAAAGAACAAATAAATCACAGAATCACAGAATGGTTAAGACTGGAAGGGGCCAACTTCCCTGCACATTGCTCAAGATTGTGTCCAGATGGCTCTTGAATACCTCCAGTGACAGCGACTCCACAAACTCTCTGGTTAACCTACTCCAAAGCTCCACCACTTTCACAGTAAAGTTCTTCCTTATGTTCAGGTGGAACTTTCTGTGTTTAGTTTATGCCTGTTGCCTCCTGTCTTACCATCTGGCATCACTGAGAACAGCCTGTCCCCATACTCTTGACACCCTCTGCTCAGATAATTACACACATTGATCAGATTATCTGATCAATTCCTCTTCTCTGGGCTGAACAGGCCCAGCTTCCTCAGCCTTTCATAGAATCAAAATAGTTAGGGTTGGAAAGGACATTAAGATCATCCAGTTCCAACCACCCTACCATGGGCAGGGGCAGCTCCCACTAAACCATGCCATCCAAGGCTCTGTTCAACGTGGCCTTGAACATCACCAGGGATGGAGCATTCACAGCTTCCCTGGGCAACCCATTCCAGTGCCTCACTTTCCTTATAGGAAAAGCGCTCCAGACCCTTAAAGCATTCAAGTAGCCCTTCACTGGCCTTGCTTGAGGAACAACATATCTCTCTTGTACTGGGAAGCCCAGAACTGAGCACTAAACCTGTTCGTCAACTGCACATCTTTAGGAAGAGCAGGAGTCTTTCTCCTCATATAGGGAGAGACTATTTTCCAGCCTTCCATCTTCTATAGACTTTTGGTTTATTAATACGACACAGAGCTCACCTGCATCTGCCTTGTAGTGGGGTGAGGCTCCTGAAAGTGTAAGGCTTTTGAAAATATCCCATCTATCTCTTGCTCACTTTCACAAATGATACACAGCCTTACTTTTCCTTGTAACTACTTGACCTGCTCAGTGAGAACAACACACCTCCTGCAGAAGAGATGACTGTCAGACACAGCTTCACAGAGAGGCACCACACACTCCCTGCAGCCCAAGAGACCTGCAGAGCTACATCTACTGTCAGAAAGAAGGTCTGTCTGGGTGGAATCCTCTGACATACCTGATGCAGCCAATACAGCAGCTACCTGGAGATGAACCCTGCAGCATGTCATAGCCATATCATAGGGAGCATAGACTGTTAAGACTGGAGATGAAGGGGCCGCCATGCAACCTTCTGTGCCAACTTCTGTGCATATTTGCTGCTTCTGTGGCCTCACCACTGCATCTGTCTACTGCCTCTGCTAGCTGCAACCAGATGGTCATAGAATAGTGCCCAGTTGCTTGTTAAAGTCCTCTCCAAATCTCCCACTCAGCCAGTGGAATGAGAGTGAAATGCCTTCCTCCCTAGAAAAAGGCATGCATGAACTGCCATGCCATGACTTGTCTGCCCATCCTGGTCGCTTGTGCTGCCTACAGCCATTTAAACCTCCTGCTCCTGGCAATGCCCAAGGAACATCAACCTCACCCATGATAGCTGCCAGCTCCCTGTAGGCTCTCAGCTCTTGCTCCATTTCCCGGCTCTGGGAACACCCTTGTCTGCTTCCAATCCATTGCCACCACTAGATGCCCTGCCAACTGAGAGGTCAATGATAGTGGAGTACTGGGAGTTCATCCAAGAAAGAGCAGGCCAATGGCAGGTTGGGGGTTGGGTTTGTGAATCTCTCTTCAACAACATGCTATTCATGCTAATTCTAAAAAGGAAATTAATAGCTGGTATGTGATGTCACTTTTGTGAGGGATGCAAGTGACTCCCTTATATTAATGTCCCCACTCCTTTTATGCTTAATTCCTCATTCTTAAGAAAAGTTCTTCATATTACATCTGCCTTCCGTTATGTAAGAAAGGCTGTATACGATTCTTAAGTCAGGAATATTTCTAGGTCAGCTTTGCTTCTGTCAAGGAACAGATTGTGCCATCTGTATTCCAGTCAGTACACTAGTCTCTTTTGGTTTGAAGTGAACAAGATACCCCAGGCAGCAATTATTAGCAAGAGAACAGTAGTACTGTTTCCATGTTACTTGACAAAAGATACCCCCAAAAAAGCCAATCCTGTCTTGAAAAAGAGCTCTAAATATGGCTTGAGGAGGATATATGTGTAAGAGGATTTGGGTCTTTCAGCAAAATTAAGGAACTGGGCTGGAATTGAAAAATACACCATCTCAAGTCCTAAATTACTCTTCTAAGATTATAGTTAGTTATTTAGAACAGCTGATTTTACAAAACTTCTGTTATACTAAACTTTTATTTTTGTTATTTTGTAAAGTGTATTGTTAGTTTACTGAACTCAGTGTAATTACTCTGCAATTTCAGTGATGTCAAAAACTGTAAACCAGGCAATTAACCTTATGGCTACAGGAGTGTGCAGTGAGTACACATAGTAAAACATGCTAATTCAGAAAAATGACACTGCCATGTAATGAGTCTGAAACTCATGGGATAATGACAAAGAACTCACTTCTGCTGTTAACCTCCCTGTTACATGAATTAGCTGCATTACTGATGCAATGTATCCATTTTCTAATTACATAGCAGATGAAAATAACAAAAATAGATCTCAAATTTAAGATTCAGACACACTCTTACAACCTTATTTACCTAGTAAATCTTACTAGGCAAAGATTAGCAAATCTTTACTAATCTTTTAGCAAAAAGAGTTTACTAAACTCTTACAACCAGATTTACCTAGTAAAGCCAATAATCTCCTTCTATAGACAACAGAAGGAGAATCCCCTTCCTGAGAGCATTTTTTAAGATCCTGTCACAGATTGGAGGATTAGGGCTTTATGTTTCTGTCCTAAAATTTCAGAGCAGACAGATAGGCACACACAATGTGTACTGTTTACATAATAAGACCAACAACATGCTGACTGTTGGTTCAGTGCCTGCACATCAGATCTGTACTTTGATTTCTGAAGGACCAGTCTGAGTTATGCCTTAGCTTTCAAAGCTCTGCCTTGGCTTCCCTGCCTGGCAGGGAGATATCTCAGAGAAATGATGAATTTTCTCTTCTTCCTTTCACAAAAATTTAAAGCAGGAAGAGAAGATGTGTCTGGAAATTCTAGATGGATGATAGTGCTAAGAGTCAGGTACTGACCTCTAAATTAAGTTGTATGCTTCAGGAGAGAAAAAATTTATTGTGTATTAATTCCTTCTACTATTACATGGGAAAAAAAAACCACCCCAAAACAACATAGAAAAGCTGACAGGATTTCTCCCAAAGCAGAGAAATCAGATCTTGGTGTCTACAATTGGATATGAGACCTCTTGCAATGTGCATGGGTTCATACCAGATCTAAGAAGTAAACAAAGGTGTCCAGAGGTTCTTCAGGAAGCCCACCCACTGCAGAGTAATCATCTGTTATTTTCAGTAAACTCTACATGGCTCCTTGCTTAATCAAATGTATCTCCACTGTTTGAATAGAACTACTTATAGTAATAAGTACAGAACAACTGCAGCTGCTG
Source organism: Neopsephotus bourkii (assembly GCF_033783945.1). NCBI lineage: Eukaryota > Metazoa > Chordata > Aves > Psittaciformes > Psittacidae > Neopsephotus > Neopsephotus bourkii. Next base: position 181,648 of record NW_026901264.1, on the reverse strand, counting down.
GCATTTCTCCCTATTCCCAAGTCAAAATCTTCTCTTTTTCCAAGTCAAAATCTTCTTATAGATGAGGAAGTAGGGTTTGCTTTGTTAACCATAATTAGGAATGTAAACTACAAACAAGTAATTGTATTTTGTCTCACAAAATTTCCTCTGCAGTTTTAATTTCTTAATTCCTAGTTTGAAGTATTCATGGTGTAATGTTGAAGTAGTCATGGTTCCCACGGTGACGGCGGGAGATTTAAATTCGGCTGTAACTCGCTACTCACACTCAGTCAGCTGATTGGAGCTAGCCTAGCTAGAGCCGCAGCCGGCACGCTACAGCGACCGCGAGCTTCTACCGAGATCAGGAAAAACAGAGGGGATAGCGCGGAGCCATCGCAAATCCCGACATTTCCCAACACTTCCGGATTCCCGAAGTTCCAGCAGCCCTTGCGAAAGAGCGGCTGACGTGGCGAGGGGCGTTCCCACGGTGAACGGCGACCACTCCCCTGCCCCTTGACTTGAAAGAGCCTTTGAGAGGGCAGCGACACATCGCTGCCCACCAGGTGCAGGGAAGAACAGGTAGGTCGTTGTGCTGACCAGTATGGTCGTCTCCAGAAGGAGAGCTAGCACTAAAAGGGCTGTAGCAACTCAGACAGAGACCCCGGCCCTAACCATGGCTGTTCAGGTCTCCAGATGCAGGGAGTGCCAGAGCCTGCTGCTGCCGGGGGAGGGAGGACAGCATTCCACCTGTGTGAGGTGTGAGCAGGTGGAAGATCTGCTTAGCTTGGTGGCTGAACTTAAGGAGGAGGTTGAGAGGCTGAGGAGCATCAGGGAGTGTGAAAGGGAGATCGACTGCTGGAGTAACTCCCTGGCTGACCGGTTGGAACGGCTCCAGGGAAATACCCCCCAAAAGAGGATGGACCCCCTGCCCTCTCAGACAGAGGGGGATGGCCTGAGACAGCCCCTACCCTGTAGCTGTCACCCAGAGGTAGGGGACCAAAAAGATGAGGAGGGTTGGAAGCGAGTTCCGGTTCGGCGTTGTGGGCAGCCCTCCTCCCTTCCTGCCCCGCTTCCCCAGGTGTCCCTCTGCAATAGGTTTGAGGCTCTGATCTGGAAGGAGAGGTAGGTGAGGATGTGGTGCAAGGCCCGCCTACAAGGCCACATAAGAAAAAGCAGTCGACTTCGCACTTCAAGACTGCCTCTGATAAGAAAGAAAGAAGGGTCATTGTAGTAGGTGATTCCATTCTGAAAGGAACAGAGGGCCCGATATGCAGAGTTGACCCTCATCATAGGGAAGTGTGTAGTCTGCCTGGAGCCCGGATCAGGGATATCACCAGGGCGCTCCCCACCCTGGTGCGCCCGACAGACTACTACCCGCTGCTGGCCTTCCAGACAGGTGAGGGGGAAGTTGCTTCCCGCAGTCTGAGGGAGATGAAGAAAGACTACAGGGCCTTGGGGCGGATGGTGAAAGGCTCTGGGGCTCAGGTGATCTTCTCTTCGCTCCTTCCATCTTCTGTTGATGATGTGGGACTGAATGGGAAAATTCAGTCCATAAACAATTGGCTTCGAGGCTGGTGCTGCAGGCGGGGCTTTGGATTCTTTGATAACGGCTGATTTTATAGGGCACCGGCCTGGACATTGGCATGTGGGAAAGGTTTATCGCACAGAGGCAAAAGGATGCTGGGGCACGAATTAGCAGGGCTCATTTGGAGAGCTTTAAACTAGATTCAAAGGGGGATGGGGTTGTAGCTGGGCTTGCCTTAGTGGGACAGCGCTCCAGAATTGATGATGACTGGGAGGCCTCCTGTAATCCTAGGGTGAAATCGGTGTGCTCGGCTCGCTTCCTGAAATGTCTGTACGCCAATGCGCGCAGCATGGGAAATAAGCAGGAGGAGCTAGAAACCTGTGTTAAGTCGGGAGATTATGACCTGGTGGCAATTACAGAGACGTGGTGGGACAGCTCACACGACTGGAATATAGTCATGGAGGGCTATGTCCTTTTCAGGAAACACAGGCCAGCCAGGCGGGGTGGTGGGGTTGCTCTTTATGTGCGAGAGCAGCTACAGTGCGTTGAGTTCTGTCCGGGGACAGATGATGAGCGAGTTGAGAGTCTGTGGGTGAGAATTAAGGGGCAGGCTGGCAGGGGCGATACTGTTGTGGGGGTCTGTTACAGGCCACCGGATCAGGGTGAGGAAGTTGACAAGGCCTTCTACAGGCAGCTGAGAGCGGCCTCACAGTCACAGGCCGTGGTCGTCGTGGGGGATTTTAACTTCCCTGATGTTTGCTGGAAGGACTACTCGGCAACCCAGCCGCAGTCCAGGAGGTTCCTCCAGTGTATGGATGATAACTTCCTCATGCAAATGGTGGATGAGCCAACCAGGAGAGGTGTGCTGCTGGATCTCATCCTCACTAACAAGGAGGGTCTGGTTGAAGGAGTGAAGGTTGAGGGCTGTCTTGGTTGCAGCGACCATGAAATGGTGGAATTCAGGATCTTGTGTGGTAGGGTCAGTAGAATAGCAAGTAGAATTGCAACCCTGGACTTTAGCAGGGCAAACTTTGGCCTCTTCAAGCGATTGCTAAGGGAAATCCCATGGGCTAGGCTGCTTGAAGGGAAAGGGGCCCAAGATAGTTGGTTGACGTTCAAGGACTGCTTTTCCGAGCTCAAGATCGGAGCATCCCGACACGTAGGAAGTCAAGGAAGAGGGTCAGGAGACCTGCGTGGCTAAATAGGGAATTGCTGGGTATGCTCAAGTGGAAGAGGAGAGTTTACAGGTCATGGAAGGAAGGGCTGGCCACTTGGGAAGAATATAAGGCTGCTGCTAGAGGATGTAGGAAAGCTGCTAGGATGACTAAGGCCTCCTTGGAATTAAAGCTGGCGAGAGGGGTCAAGGACAGCAGAAAGAGCTTTTTCAAATATATGGCAGATAAAACTAACACCAGAGGCAATGTAGGCCCGCTGATGAATGGGACGGGTGCCCTGGTGACAGAAGATACAGAGATGGCAGAGTTACTTAATGCCTTCTTTGTCTCTGTCTACTCTGCCAGAGGCAGTCCTGAAGAGCCCTGTACCGCTGAGACCTCGGATGAAGATAGGTCAACGGAGCAGTCTGCCTTAGTCGATGAGGAATGGGTTAAAGACCAGTTGAGCAATCTGGACATCCATAAATCCATGGGTCCAGATGGGATGCACCCGCGGGTGCTGAGGGAACTGGCTGAGGTCATTGCTAGACCGCTCTCCATCATCTTTACCAAGTCTTGGGAAACGGGAGAGGTGCCTGAGGACTGGAGGAAAGCAAATGTCACTGCTGTCTTCAAAAAGGGCAAGAAGGAGGACCCGGGTAACTATAGACCGGTTAGCCTCACCTCCATTCCTGGGAAAGTGATGGAACACCTTGTCCTTGGTGCCATCTTAAGGCATATCAAGGATAAGAGGGTTATGAGGGGCAGTCAACATGGCTTCACCAAGGGGAAGTCATGCTTGACCAATCTCGTAGCCTTTTATGAGGAAATAACACGGTGGATGGATGATGGCAGAGCGGTGGATGTGGTCTACCTTGACTTCAGCAAAGCGTTTGATACGGTCTCCCACAGCATCCTTGCGGCTAAATTGAGGAAGTGTGGTCTGGATGATCGGGTAGTGAGGTGGACTGTGAACTGGCTGAAGGAGAGAAGCCAGAGAGTTGTAGTCTATGGGGCAGAGTCTAGTTGGAGGCCTGTAACTAGTGGAGTGCCTCAAGGGTCGGTTCTGGGACCAGTATTATTCAATATATTCATCAACGATTTAGATGAGGGTATTGAGTGTACTATCAGCAAGTTTGCTGATGACACTAAGCTGGGAGGAGTGGCCGACACGCCAGAAGGCTGTGCTGCCATCCAGAGAGACCTGGACAGGCTGGAGAGTTGGGCGGGGAATAACTTGATGAAATATAACAAGGGAAAGTGTAGAGTCCTGCATCTGGGCAGGAACAACCCCAGGTTCCAGTATAGGTTGGGGAACGACCTGTTAGAGAGCAGTGTAGGGGAGAGGGACCTGGGGGTCCTAGTGGACGACAGGGTGACCATGAGCCGACACTGTGCCCTTGTGGCCAAGAAGGCCAATGGCATCCTGGGGTGTATTAGAAGGGGGGTGGTTAGTAGGTCGAGAGAGGTCCTCCTTCCCCTCTACTCTCCCCTGGTGAGACCTCATCTGGAATATTGTGTCCAGTTCTGGGCCCCTCAGTTTAAGAAGGACAGGGACCTGCTGGAGAGAGTCCAGCGCAGGGCAACTAAGATGATTAAGGGAGTGGAGCATCTCCCTTATGAGGAAAGACTGAGGGAGCTGGGTCTCTATAGTTTGGAGAAGAGGAGATTGAGGGGTGACCTTATTACTGTACATAAATATATAAAGGGGGAGTGTCACGAGGATGGAGCCAGGATCTTCTCAGTGGCAAACAATGATAGGACAAGGGTAATGGGTACAAACTGGAACACAAGAGGTTCCACTTAAACTTGAGAAGAAACTTCTTCTCAGTGAGGGTGACAGAACACTGGAACAGGCTGCCCAGGGAGGTTGTGGAGTCTCCTTCTCTGGAGACATTCAAAACCCGCCTGGACACGTTCCTGTGTAACCTTATCTAGGTGTTCCTGCTCCGGCAAGGGGATTGGACTAGATGATCTTCTGAGGTTCCTTCCAATCTCTAGCATACTGTGATACTGTGATACTGTGAACTACGTAGTGTTGCACAGTTTCATCCTTTGCTTAAACAGCAGCTGCTTTCTAGTCATGAGTAAAGCTTTATTTTGCATAATTACTAACTTATATGTCCTTTCAAAATAAAACACAAGTAAAACCAAGTACTCTTAATCAGTAGAACTCAAAATATTTTCCAAAAGAATTCCCCTATTTTTCGCTTGAGAAAACTGAGGCACAGACCTTGTGAAATTAATTCCCAATATTTGCAAGAATGGCAATAATACCAAGCAGCAGAGTCAGGAAAAAAAGATTTTTTTCTGGAGTTCAAGGGCAATGCTTTGTTTACCGGATTTCATTATAAAGATGTAATATAAAATACTCTGTTTAAAAGCAGGACTAAGTGTATAAATCTCTGATAAGAAAAAATACTCGGGAAAAATAAGACTTTGCCAAATCCTGAATCCCCCTTCTCTTGCTCACATTCAGTGATGGCAGTAAGATGCAAAGAAACTCCTTTTATATTAAATACTCTTTGCTTTTGACAGCAAAATTTATTTGAAAGAGGTCTAATCCCTTAATAATCTAGAAACCTGAAAAAACTGAATATTTAAGGTGGTCTCTTTTTAACAACAGTCAAGATTAGAGCAGACAAAATCTCCTGCTTTTCACAGACAAGAAACTCCTCAATCTTCAAAAAAATTTAAACTTCTACTAATCCCTACCAATCACAAACAGGCAACTGAAAACAACTTCTAACAAAGATATTTAGTCTCTTTGTGTTATGGACTTCCACCAGGTCTCATTAAAATATGGAAGTAAAAAAAAATAATAAAACAGCCTATTATACACTAGTTTAATAACTGCTAATAGCAGAAAGCCCATGAGGGTCAATTAGTTAGGTGGATATGCAGGATTAAGCACAGATAGAATAAGAGTGGTAAATCTGAAAATATAATCAAAGGTGCCATGAGGTGTGCATAGTCCCCTCAAGATAAAGGTTAATAGGAAAAAAAGTAGGAAATTTAACTTGGGAATTATGAGAGAGAAGGTAAAAGGGAAAGGCAGGCCACAAACTCTTAAGCTGTATAGGTGATTGAAATACTATTGTAGGAAGTATGTCAGAGGACGCACAGTCCCAGAAGCACAGTGGTAAGAGGTAGTAAGTAATTACTTCACTGAAACCCAAAGCTTTAGGAGAGTAAATGCAAAGAAAAAACCTTGCCAGGAGGGATTTTGTATAACAAACAATTTCAGCTGAATGCAGAATCAGAAACTATATATAAAAATAGCTACAGAAAACTGATTGGTAAGTGTATTAATATTCTAAGCGATATAACTTGATTTTGTACTTACTAGGCTTCTTTTTTTTGTAAAATGGGTGAAATAAGCAGTACTTCCTGGAAGAACTGAAGGGAATGGGAAATAAGTTAATCTCAAGAAGTAAAAAAAATGTAGATAAGAAGTATTTTGAAATCTTACTTATCTGGGACATTTGGAGGGAAGCATACAGGCTGATTTACAACCACTGAAGTTCTGTAATGTTAAAATAACATCTGTGACTTGGAGGTATTTGAAAACTGATAGGTCATAGACTATGCCCCAAAAATACAGGTCCTCAGAGAAGGCCTAAAAAAAATCTAGAGAAAATTAAGTCGGAGTTTCTTCCATAGAAATCTGAAGACCTGAAACTTATGCACAGAACTTTCAAAAAGCAAGAAGACACTCAAAGACATGCTGTTAATTGTGCCAGTGAACTTTGGGGATGCTGGCAAAATGACATAAACGAGTGAGAACAGATGAAAAAATGAAAGAAGATGAATGAAGAAGATGAATGAAGATGAGATTTTGCAGGAAATCAGACAGTTGGGTTTGGAGGTGGGATATTACAGGAAGGTTTATGACACAGCATAAACAGCCTGAAGAATATCTGAGAAAGAAAAATGAAGATCTTGAGGTAGCAGTGTGTTAGAGTAGCAACTGAGACACTTCAAATTCAGAATGAGAAAGCAGGAGAAAGGTAAAGAAAGGACAAAAAGGGCAAAAGTATTAGAGCACACCTGCTTTGTATAGACAATGTCTTCTTAAGAAGCCACCTCCTACTGTAAGATGTCTCTTTTCCAAGTCTACTGTCCCAGAGTTGTTTCAATGGGAAAGGAATGCCTGTTTTCAAACTTTCCATGTCTTCGAGGACAGCAGCAAGGAGGCAATACAGAATTTCTCACATTGCTCTATTGTAAAGCACCAGCAGTTCACAGACTGACTATTTTATGTTCATAGCAGGACCTAAGGCAAACAGTGCATCAGATGTTCAAGGATGTGCTGGGCTTCTTTCTTGTTTTCATGTTATATTGATTAAAACAGGTGCAGCTTCCCACCACAGCCCCTTTAATCCACTGCTCAACCTAGCAATGACTTGGAAATACAAAGTACTGGCCAAGAAAATACATGCCATGGATGGCAGATGAAGAGAAACTGTATTTAATGATTTTCAAATATATTTTCTCTCCTTTTCACAGTACCTTTTCTGTTCTGTTTTAAGCCATTGTGCTGAACAGCTCACGTGGTTATCTGATTAACCAGCACAAGCAAATTTGGTCCTTGCCTTTAATTTTAATTCTCAGAGCAAAGATAAGTGCTTTTTGAAGTAAATAAATCATTGTTTTTATTCCTCAAAATATACTAAGGCTTGCAGCCACTTATTTACCTCTTCTCTTGTTTGCCCAGAAATAAAAAGGCAACCTGGGATAGTCTTCTAATGGACAACTCCTTAGAAGCACCGTAGGTTGCAGAGGAAAGAGACTAAGAAGTCATAGAATCATAGAATCATAGAATAGTTAGGGTTGGAAAGGACCTCAAGATCATTAAGCTCCAACCCCCCTGCCATGGGCAGGGACACCTCGACCTAAACCATATTACCCAAGGCCTCATCTAACCTGGCCTTGAACACTGCCAGGGATGAAGCATTCACAACCTCCCTTGGACAACCTATTCCAGTGCCTCACCACCCTAACAGGAAAGAATTTCCTCCTTATATCCAATCTAAACTTCCCCTGTTTAAGTTTTACCCCATTACCCCTTGTCTTACCACTACAGTCCCTAATGAAGAGTCCACCCCAGCATCCCTATAGGCCCCCTTCAGATACTGGAAGCTGCTATGAGGTCATGTCCATATCTTTCTTACTATGCTATTATAAAAAGGTGCAGACACTGAAAAGAAGCTGTGCAAAGAGCCAATGGAAAGACTATCAAACATAAGTAAGTAAATCATAGAAAAAAAACACTCGCTTTTCATAAACAAACTTTTCTTAAGAAAACTGACAACTGGAAAACATCAGCTTTGTAGACTTCTTCAGAACACTGAATAACTTTCTTAAACCTAAGATTTAGTAGTTTGGAATCCTTTTTTCCCATCCTAGAAAGGACTGTCTTACCGTCCTCCCTAGAGTCCAACTTCTTGTTCACTTTTGTTGTGTCCCCTTTGATTTATCACCTGCTAAAATGGGGAAGAATAGAATGCAGTTTCTGAAGCTGGAATTGATATGTATTTCATGGTGAGTAGTAACAGAGTAAAACTTCAGGGAACAAATGTCACCAAAAATATTTGTGTTGGAACAATTTGAAAGGTTTGGTTATTGTGAAGTAAATTTTCATCTTTACAATGGGGTTTTGCTAAATGCATTGAAAAAATGTAGTAGAAAAAAGGTGCAAGACAAGAAAACCATTTTTAAAATTGGGGACATTTTAAGAAACCTATAGTAGAGAAGGAAAATATTGTTAGGATATTTTTAGGAAATGTTTTCAAGCATTTTATTTGCATCAGTAGTTATTTATGAGAACCACTGATGTATTTTTGATGAAAGCTCTCCAAGTATTACTGTGGTAGAAGTACAGCAAAAGTACAAAGTTCAAAATTCCTCTTTGCTGATTTTTCTCCATGACTTGCAAAACCATGCCTTTTGTGTCCAACACCTCTACGGATTCTGCATTAGCTGCAATATCAAATTCAGTGTCCCTACTTCCATCATGCATTCTGCTCCGATTAAATCTTCCCATATCTTTGTACTTCACTACAAATGGAAGCCTCTCATTCATTCATACATTCATGGCTTGACTTTGCGAACGAAGATTTGAGAAGGGCTTTATCCATGCTTACTACAAGCGCGCTGATGACTAAGAAGGCCAATGTGGGATAGGCAAATCCGGCTACAAAAAGCACAGCAGAAGGTCTCCTTGGGTGGTACAGGTGGGGCGCGATTCTTTCTGCATTGTCTTTTCTCCTTGAGACTAGTTCTTCGTGAGCTCTCAAAGGAGTCAGCGGCATTATGTACGGTGTGCCTCCAAGTCTCCCGATTGGAGGCCAAGGTGGACCACTGATGGTAGCCAATTTGGCCAAGGCTAAGGTATTGTTTCAAGGAGTTCTTATATCTCTTATTTGGGGCACCTCTCTTGCTGCTACCCGTGGCAAGTTCACCGTAAAACACGATCTTGGGGAGGTGGTGATCCTTCATCCTAGAGACGTGCCCTGCCCAGCACAGCTGCAACTTCAGCAATATGGCCTTGATGCTGGTGACCCTGCCTGTTTGAGGACAGTGACATTAGACACATAGTCAGTCCAATGGATGTTTAGAATTGTATGGAGGCAGTACTGATGAAAGCGTTCCAGGAGTCGCAGGTGATGATGGTAGATGACCCATGATTCAGACCCATATAGAAGAGTAGACAATGCAATGGCTCTATAGACACTGATCTTTGTACTTTTCTTCAGGTGTTTATTGCACCAGACTCTTTTATGGAGTTTTCCAAAGGCTCTATATGCCTTTGCTATTCTGTTGTCTATCTCTTTGTCAATCGTGGCATTCGAGGAAATGATGCTTCCCAGATAGCTGAACTGCTGAACTGTCTTAAGCTCTGACTCGCTGATGGTAATATGGGGATGGTGATAATCTTCTTGCGGTGCAGGTTGGTAGAAGACTACTGTCTTCTTCAAGCTAACTTCCAGCCTAAAAACCTCAGCCGCCTTCACAAAGCAAGTTGTTAAACGCTGCAGAGCTGCTTCTGTGTGGGCAACAAGGGCAGCATCAGCAGCAAAAAGCAGTTCACGGACAAGATGGTTTAGGGTCTTAGTGTGTGCCTTCAGTCGCCTTAGATTGAATAGGCTGCCATCGGTACGATATCGAATATAAATGCCGTCTTGTTCGTCAAGGTCTGCTGTAGCCCTTTGGACATCATGCTGAAGAAGATTGTGATAAGGTCGGTGCGAGAATGCAACCTTGTTTCACACCAGTGGTTATTGGAAAAGGCTCAGAGTGCATCACCATACCTGACTTGGCCTTGCTGATCCTACTGTAACAGAATAATCATTTTGAGGAACTTGGGGGGACAACCTAATCGTTCCAAGATCAGCCACAAGCCTTTCCTGCTCACAGTGTCAAAAGCTTTGGTGAGGTCAATGAAAGTTACATATAGCCCCATGTTCTGTTCTCTACACTTTTCTTGCAGTTCTCTGAGAACAAATACCATGTCTGTGGTACTTCTATTAGCTCTGAAGCCACACTGACTTTCAGGTAGAAATTCTTCTGCGATAGCGGGTACTAGTCTGTTCAATAGTATTCTTGCAAGAATTTTACCAGCAATGGAGAGCAGAGTTATACCACGGTAGCTTGAGCAGTCTGACTTGACACCTTTTTTCTTATACAGATGACGATGATTGCGTCACGAAAGTCTGACGGTATTTTGCCTTGTTCCCAACAGCACACAACTAGCTCATGAAATTTAGCATGAAGTGCTTGGCCTCCAGGATTCTATATTCCAGGTGGGACTCCGTCAACCCCAGCTGCCTTGCCAGTTTTCACCTGCTGTATGGCCTTAAGAGTCTCTTCCATGGTAGGGACTAAATCCAATTAGTTTTTCACAGGATGTTGCAGAATGTGCTGGATTACTTCGCCTTGGACTACACGATTAGAACTAAAGAGAGTTTGAAAATGTTCAGACCAACGATTCAGGATGGAGATTTTATCTGTAAGAAGTGTTTGGCCATCTGCACTAAGTAAGGGGCTTTGAACCTGAAATGTGGGTCCGTACACTGCCTTCAGAGCCTCATCGAATCTGTGGTCACCCAAATCTGTGCATAGTTGAATCTTTTCTGCTAGGTTGAGCCACCACTTGTTCTGGATGTCTCTAAGTTTCTGTTGGAGTTTGCTACATGCAAGACAAAAGGCTGCTTTTCTTACATGGCAAAGTGGTTGAGCGAGGTGTGCTTGATGAGCAGATCTCTTTTTTGTCAGCAATTCCTTGACCTCCTGGTTGCTATTGTCAAGCCAGTCTTTGTTCTTCTTGGAGGAGAACCCAATGGATTCTATGGAGGACTGCAGGATGCTATTTTTAATATGTTGCCAAAGTGCTTCAGGAGAAGAATCTATAAGCTGGTCTTCAAGCCTAGTTTGAAGGTTAGCCTGAAAGCTGTCCCTCACTGCAGCTATTTGGAGATTATTAACATTGAGACTCCTCCTCGGAATGCCACCCTTCTTAGGTCTGGGCTTGAGGTGGAAATTAAGTTTGCAACGCACAAGGCGGTTATCTGTTTGACATTCTGCACTAGGCATCACTCGGGTGTGACAGACATCACGAATATTTCTCTGGCACACTAAAACATAATCAATAAGGTGCCAATGTTTAGATCGAGGATGCATCCAGATTGTCTTCAAGCTGTCTTTCTGCTGGAAGATAGTGTTGGTGATGGTAAGCTGTTGTTCTGCACAGAACTCTAGTAAGAGGTGACCATTATCATTGCAGCTGCCAACAACGTGCTTGCCTAGTACTCCTTTCCAGGCTTCAAAGTTCTTTCCTACTCGGGCGTTGAAGTCACCAAGGATTATGATCTTATCTTCTATAGGAACCTTTTGAGTGGGGTGACGCAGGTCGGAGGAGAATTTTTCTTTTTCTGCAGGGTCAGCTTGCAGAGTTGGAGCATATATGCTGAAAAGAACAACATGTTGCTTATTGTGTAGTGGAAGACGTAAGGAGATAATATGATTGGAATGACCTATCGGCAAATTTTGAAGTTTAGAGGCTATGGAGTTTTTACTCATGAAGCCGACTCCAGAAAGATGCCTTTCAGTTTTGGGTTTGCCTGACCAGTAGAATGTATAGCCAGCACCATGTTCTTTGAGGCTACCTTCCTCATGAAAATGAACTTCACTCAGAGCAGCAATATCAATGTTAAGTCGTGACAATTCATGGGCAGTTAGCGCAGAACGGCACTCAGGACGCCCACTGTTCACTGTATCAAGCATGGTTCTGATGTTCCAACATGCGAGTGTCAATCTGGACACACCTTTGGAGGCAGGTGTATGCCTTTGTCTCTTTGCCTTTAATTGACAGCAATAGAAGATGCCCGTTGGCTGTGGCTAGCCAACCAGGTGAAGGGGGGGATGAGCTTTGATTAGGCCACCTTTTCTAGGCTTCTCTCCATATGGAGCAAGCAGTGCTGTCCTTGAAAAAGGCTGCTTGGTCATTCAGGATGCTGCCGAACAAGACTGTCATCTCCTGGGTCAGTCTCAAGCGACCAATGTCCTCAGCCGCCTGCATGCAGGGTTGGGTCTGCGACTTCCAGTGCACCTTATCACCTGCCATTTCGTCCCTTGCTTGTCGCTACAGGGCTTTGCAAGTGTGGATAAACCCTTCGGGCCTGCGCAGTGGATTTATTTTAGGTGAGGCACAGCGTGTGCAGAACTGGCCTCACCCTTTACACCTGAGGTTTATCTGCCAGGGCCTAGCAAGCTTGGACAGTGACAGCAAAGTCCTCAGGTCATAGGTTTGATTAGAGTATCCTTCTCTTAGATGGATGGCCTTACAGGGCTATACGAGCTCCATCTGCCTGGGTTTGAAGTTGGAATTGTCCTTCTCCTAGGATAGTTGCCCGAAGGCTAGTGAGCTTATCCTGCCCATGGACACACTTTGTCTGACCCTTCATTTGAGAGCTGACTGGCATGGGAGACCCTGTGGAAGCATAAGCCACCACCAGCATAGCTCCCAACTTCACAAGGGCTCGCAAGCTCTTTCCCCACGACAAGGGGGTGTCCGTGAAAGAGGAAGCCTCTACTTCATTTGTTATTCTTCAAGGACATTTAATCTGTATAATGCCATCCAAAGAGTTGCTATATGTTTTCCTTGTCTTTCTCTCATATTTTACATATGCAATGCACTATGAAAACTATTTGTAAGAACTGTTCTCCTTGGCTCATACCTGAATCAAACTGCAGAATGATTTCAGTTTGTCTATCAGATTCATGGTCTCTTTATCTATACTGGTTAACTTCCTTTCCCATCCAATTCTTTACATATGAAGTTAAATAAAACCACTCCAGGTTTGCTCCTTTTTCCTCTTCTTATTTCCTCTACTGTGTGCTTCCAGATCACCAGAATTTTAGAAGAGTAGTCTTCTAAAATGTAACTTTAAAATTATTTTTTTTATTCTAAATGTAATTCTGGAATTTTTATAAGTAGTATTGGGCACACTAGAAGCTGTTAGAAATTAATGAAAATGAAACAGAAGTTCAATAAAGCAGGAACAAAATTAAGTTGCAAAGCATCTGCTTAGCCCTGAAACTGTATTTCCTACACTTTAAAATAAATTCCTTCAATACAAAAGCTTCTTAGAGGGATGAATATCATCCCAATCAGAAAATCTGTGATGCACTGCATGTTTGATAAAAATGAATCATGGGGGAAAAAAAAAAAAAGAGTAAGTCTCTGCATGCAAGCTGCATGACTATTTTAATTTCTAAAGTAGAACTTACAAAGTATCTTCAGAAAGCATGCCATAGAAGGTAGTATCTATATAATTCAAAAGCTCTATACTAAGAAACTTAGAATAAAGATTTCAGTAAGTAAGGTACTTGTTTTGAAATGCACAGACTAATCATCCTAGAACTCAATGGTGTTCTCATGTTTCACAGTTCATGTCACAATATTATTTAGAATCATAAAATCATGGAACAGTTTGGGTTGAAAGGGACTTTAAAGATTGTATAGTTCCATGCCCCCCCTTCACTGGCACGGACACCTTCCACAAGACCAGGTTGCTCCAAGCCCCATCCAACTTGGCCTTGAACACTGCCAGGGATGGGGCAGCCACAGCTTCTCTGGGCACCCTGTGCCAGTGCCTCAGCACCCTCACAGGGAAGAACTTCTGTCTAAGAGCTCATCTCAGTTTACCTCTGTCAGGTTAAAGCCATTCCCCCTTGTCCTGTCACTTACCTGCTCTTGTTCAAAGCACCCCTCCAGGTGTCTTGTAGCCATCTTTGTGGCCTCCTCTGCACTTGTTTGAGCAGCTCCTTTTGATGGAGCTCAGGACATGGCTGTTTTCTGGGCTGCAAGCACATACAGACAGATCATGTTGAGCTTCTTGTCAATCTTCTTGTCTTGGACACCTCCAAGTCCTTCTCCTCAGGGCTGTTTCATTCAGTCTCTGTCCAGCCTGTAGCTAAACTTGTGATTGCAGGATCTTGCATTTGGCCTTGTTGAACATGTTTGCACTGGTCCACGTCTCTGTCCTGTCCAGGTCCCTCTGGATAGCATCGCTTCCAATGACAGTAGTGCCACTTTCTGTGGCCAAGAGTAGAACTTGCAGCTCTCCTATCTGCATGCTGCCCTCACCCTCTTCCTCAGCTATCTTCCCAGTGCTAATTTCTAATGCTGCTGCTTTATAGTAACATCTTAGGACCATTTGGCAAGCAGAACATTGTGGGAGTCAGTTAAAGGTGCATTGTATCCACTCCCAAGTGAAAGCAAACTGAGGTTTGTCTTCCCTTAAGGGAAGCATAAATAACCTCTCCTTAACATCTGGAATGGCCAACGAGAGGTGGGCAGCAGCCTGTATGGCTGTCATGACAAGAGGTTATGCATGGGACAGCAGCAGTCAGTGGTGGAGTATTGGTGTTCAATGTGTTGTAATCAATTGTTAGAAGGCACTGGCCACCAGCCTCATGGACTGGCCAGACTGGTGAGTTATAAGAGAAGATAATGTGTCTCTTCTCTAGAGCTTTAATTACTGCAGAGATGCACTGTTCTGCAGATGCTGAGTGACACAGGCTGTTCTGGATTGTGGTAGTGCAGGGGCAGTCTGCAAAAGCCTCACTCGAGCAGCTGCTGCCTCTCTGCATCCCAAACTTCACACCCTGACACGGGGTAGTGTGTCAAATTCTACTGTATTTTCCTTGTGAGGGCTCAGAGTCACTTCCAGAGCTGCCATTCTCTCCTCCTCTACAGCCAGAGTTGACTTTGAGACAAGGGGGGTTCTTCCACTGCACCAGTTACCCCACTGCATTTACAGCTTTACCTGACAGTTTAACTCCTCATTTCCCCACCTGTTGCTTATGTCAACCCCTAATTGAGCCGCATATCAATGAAAAGTTCCGCACTCACTCTGCCTCCACGGGGACGTACCTACCAGGATCCTCAGCAGCCGGTCATCGGCAGCAGCCGGCGGGGCGGGGAAGGGCGGTTTCCTGTAGCTGTTTCCACGTAGCGTCATTGTCTGGTGCACCCTAGGCCTGTTCCAAGCCCCGTCCGACCGGTCTGCGCCACACTCCAGATCGACTTGGCCCCTCTCCCGCACGGGGATGAGCGTTTGTGTCACATCTCCGCCTGAACCTGAATGGCGGAAGGCTTTGGTGAACTTCTGTCTGTGAAGGCTTTTTGGTCAGGGCCGGTGCCACATGGCGTGACTGTGGCTCCTTCTTTACCCTTCTGAGAATCTAGCATCACTTACGATGTTTCTGTAAACATGGTTAGCATGACTGGTGGGTTGAAAACTGCTAAAATTGGCTAGAAATGCCATATAACCCTGGTCCCAGTTTGATGGGAAATGGAAGCACTGGAGGGATTGTCCACACTGGATTGAGTGGAGGTTTTCCCCTGTAAGAGAGGGGATCAGCAACAGACTGTGTTTCCCAGAAAGTGTGGATTGTTGTTCTCTGAACACTTGGATAATAAAGAAATTCAGTGTATTTGAAATTAGTTCCTAAAAGTATTTTGCCCTATGAGCCAAAGAACTCCATAGAACTTTTTGTAGCTACACAGTGCCACAAGTCAGTACTGTCTTCCAGCTTAGCATGTATTTTTCCCCTCAATGTGAAATAATATGGGATAGCAGTTGGCTCATTTTACCCAGGCTATCCTGCAGTTGCCGTCTGATTCTCATTTTATTGGCTATGCAGAGAAAATGCTGTTTAAAACTTTAATTGCCAAAGAGAGTTGTGAAATACTCATTAAGATTTATGGCTCTCCCTTTGTGATGTACCTTCACAGCAAAGTGACCCTGGTGGTTAGGAAGCATATTGTATAAATGGCAATTTAATGAGGGCTTGGAGACTATGAGGTATCCAAAGAACGCTTCATTTTGAAATTTTCTTGTTACGGAGTATTTTATTAAAAAAATCCTGCCAGGAATTCCAATGAAGATAACCTGGATCTTTAGCCAGCGATATTGGCAAAAACACCACAAAATCTTTACAATAATACGTTAAACACTACAGATCCCTGAGGTCCAGTCTTGCACTTTAACTGAACTGATAAAAAGAGACACTGAAAGGCAAAAAGATCTCTGTAAGATATAAACAGGCCTGCATATTTTCCAAGTTGTTGGCAAAACAATCACAGTGTTCCTGATTCACAGTAAGCGTAATAGTTCACAACATAGCAAGTACCTTGACAGCTTTCCTGTTTTGAGGAAGAGCTGAGGAAAAGATGTATTACATACTTTCATACATATTTTAAAATCGAATTCAGCTGATAATCTACTGCAGTCTCTGACCATTTATATAAGTATATATTAAGTATTTCACTAGTGATCATTTTTAGGAAGAACTTCAGGCCCAGTCTTGTATGGATTCCACAGCTTACTGAGGTGTTAAACTCCTCAGCTCCTTTTAAAAGAACTGCTGTGGTTAACCTCAGGAGGCAACTAAGCCCCACAGGGTATGCAGACATACCCTGAATAGAGTAAAGCTTGTAACAGTGCTGTCACCCATAGCATATGATCATTAATGTAATGGAAACTACTTTGAAAACGCTGTAAGAGACCGAAATGTAGAACATAATTTGTAACTTTAAATGACAAATTTTTATCTGAAATGGAATAGATTGTATATGAGAACAAGATCGTTGTTACAAACAGGTTTCTGGTCTTTGACTAATACTATTAGTGGCCAAAACCTGAGAAAATAGGTTTGCTTTTCAGCTGCTGACAATTCCTCAGACCAAGTCAGGTCATTTCAGTAGTCCTTTCACATTGTTCTTTAGATGGTGATGACTGAGTATGCATCACTGGAGGTGAGAACCAAATTGGCCCCAGAAGATTGGAATTCTGCCAGCAAATGACAGAAAACAGGCAAAACAACAACAAACATAGCTGCTGTCCACGTCTCTGTAAGACAGTGAACAGCAAACACAGGTAAGACTGGTGAGTGCCCTAACTCTTGTGTTTAAGCTGAAATCCTTTGCTGGAGTGGACATACTAAGTTTAAACTGAAAGGGGCAGGAATTGTGTCCTGAGCCCATGGGGGGTACGTGACCATAGCTGACCAGAGCTCAGGACTGACTGGAGTACAAAAGGAGCCGTTTCGTGTCGGTCCTGCTTGAAGCAGCGGAGCTGCAGTTGGGACTCTCCCGTTGGGTCGGGACTGCGACCAAGGGAACTCCTTGAGGTTGACAGCTCTCCTTTCATGAGGTGAGTGCGCGCTTCGGATCATTGGCCATAAACTTTAAAAATCAGCGGTGTAGTGACAAATCCATGTGAGATCCCGAGCCTGTCGCTGATGTTGGTGGAGCTTTAACTGAGTTTGAACAGCAAATGGTGTTTAGCCTCTGTTTATCGGCAGGACCCGCAGCGCCTCCCGCGCACGTTTTGGCTCGGGCGGAGACGTGACACAAACAGTCATCCCGGGGCGGGAGCGGGGCCGGGCCGATCAGAAGAGCGCCGCTGGCCGGTCGGACGGGCCGGTCACAAACCGCATCCCCGCCGGGGCCTCGAGCCGCGGAGAGACAGGGCGGGACGGGCCTGGGGTGCAGCAGGCAGTGACGCTGGGCGGAAGCCGTTACAGGAGGCGGGGCCCCTGGCTGTGGGTTTCGGGCCGCCGGGCCCCCGGTGAGAAGCTGGGGCACAGGCAGGGCCATTCCTCAGTTGTGTTTCTTTGTGCACTGACTACATGGATGCTCCAGTATCCTCAGATGCTAATGAGGTGCTCAGCAGATGTTTCTAGGGCAGACCTTTCTCTACTTTATTGCAGCTGCATGCTGGTGTGATGTATTAGAGGATAATAAATATGTGAGAGAGTAACATTACTTGGGAAGAATGGAGTTGAGTCTGTTTTGGTGATGTTGCATTGACCATTTATTGACACTTAAGAGATTATCTTTCATTTAATTCATCTGTGTTTTCTTGTGCGCTGGACTTTTACAATAACCTCTTCATGTGCTTGATTCAGCAGCCTTTGGGTTCTCAGAGCTCAGGGGAGTTTGTCAGAAAAGAATCCTTAGGAGTAGTTTTGTTCTTCTTTGGTTGTATAGAATATGGAATGAATAGAAGACCTGCTCTTTGAAGGTGGAAAAGCACATGCATTTAGTCTAATGCTCTGAGGTCCTGTGCTCTTGCAATATCCCAAGATTTTAACAGACCAGTTTTCATCTTCACCACCACACCCCATCTTTTGCACCTTTAAAAAGCAAGATTAGAATTTGCTCTACCTTTCCATTCTCCAGTGGCAGTTGGTATGAAACATTAACTGCTCTCAATTTTGCTACCACAGGGGACAACATAGTGTCCATTTTTGCAGCCTGACTGTTGGGGATCAGAAATCTGCCATCTCCAAGCAGAAAGTAAAGGTTGTTTAGTGTGACATTAAGTTGGCTGAAGTTGCTGCTGTGTTAAAATGTCTTTTTAGAAAACCCAGGAACAGTTGGAGAGAGAGAAGGAAAATTTTCTTTGCAGAATGGTTAATTATTACTGCTTTTGCTTGCCTTTGAGCATTTGTGCACATTATTTGGTAATTAGCAGATTTAATTGCTTCCTGACGCTGAGGGTTAAGTAGCGTGCTCTGCTCTCCACTCTGATACACATTTACTGTGCATTCAACAAGGTCACTTGAGTCCATTTCAGTACTATTTCTCCGATATTTCCCTTTTACTAAGTGAATATTCCAGGATGGGCAAGAACATGGCACATTTCAAGGGCTCCTAAGGCCCCTTTTTTTCTCAGGATAATCACACCCAGACCTTTCACTTTGGAAGTTATTGCTTATAGTAATACGTACCCAACCAACAAAGCTCACAAATTGGTGTTCAGTACTTTTTTTCTGTCACACTGGCAATGAATAACAATTACAGAAAGCATGATTACAGAATCACTTGATTGTAGAATCAGAAACCAGAATTCAGCTACTGTGTTAAAACCTGTGAACTCAGGTGAATTTTTTAACTTTCCTTTAGTTTCTCAATTCAGGTATGATCATTGCTACCTTTTATTTACCTTAGTATTTACAGCCATTTGCATGTTGCTTTCATCAGTCTTGAAGCCACTAGCAGCTGAAAGAAAAATCCTGGGGTTTAGTAGGTGCTTTTCTGAGTTTCTGCAGTTAGCTTATTGGACTGGAATTTATTACTCTGGTGCTTATTCCCAGATATATGCCTGTATGCCTCTTTCATATTATCCAGCACATGTACCGGACTTGAATACTGACTGGCTAGGTTTGTTGCAATCAGTGGATGCCTATATGGTGTCAAGTTATACAATAAAGAGGACTGTTTTCCTTGTTCTGAAATACATGGAGGTACTGTTGAAACACAAAGTACTGAAACAAATGCTTTCGTCTGGAAAAGAAAAAGCAACATAGGTAATGGTTTAATTTACCTCTCCAAAAAAACACTAGGATTTGCGTAAGGGAAAACTACAAAGGCTTTATTATTTCTGTGCATCATTTGAAGTGGCAAGGACAAACCCAACAACAGAATATTCTTTACTCACAAAGGCAAAATCTGAGCAATTTTAATTTTAATATTTCATTTTTATTTTTTTTTCTTTAATCTCTTTTCTTCATGGTGGAAAAGTAATTGTACACTGGGCTTATTAAGAGCGTCTGTGGATGGTGAAAATTTACTTGGATTTGGAACAAAAATTAATGGAACAAAAATCCATCTGGAACTTTTAAATACAAAATCTCCATCTCTAGTTGTGAAAGTCTCCCCACAAGGTAAACTGCTGGATTCTGGAATAATATTCAGAGCATTCCTTCTCTTCTTGCTCTAATTTTATGCTCTCAACAGAATGCTGTGGACTGTTTTGTTCAAAGAATGCTGATTTAAATGGGCCCAATTTTCCACATACTTGCAAATCACCTGGAAAAAGCTTTTCAGAATAGTTTAGATGAAGACCATCTTCACAGAATGATAGACTTGATAAAAGTCAGTGGGTAGTAAAATGAAACATGAAGTTTAGTGTAGAAGGATAGCATGTAACATCAAAAATAAGAGATGTCTTTGTGTGCAAAATGATGGGTTCAGAGCTCATCATTACCACTCATGGCTGAGATCATGGAATTATGACCCACAGATCGATAAAAGCATCAGTTTAGTGTTTAGCAATTCTGAGAAAGCAATCAAATGTTATAAATTATTAAAAAAGAAGAAGAAATAGAGAACAAGAAATGGTTTAACCATTTCTTGAATAGTCTGTGCTTAATATAGGAAATAAAACCCTGATTGTCCTTACACTTCTTCCAGAGTATGTGTGTTGGCCATCATGGAGGCAACTATTATTATTCTATCATAAGCCAGTACTACAAAGTACAATAAAATTATTTTCTTAGCCCAGGTGCTAGGGATGATAAATATAACCCCAGGAAGCACACACCGCGAATAAGGTATGGGATAATGCAACCCTGAGAACAAGCACAACAACTCTTGAGAGCAAATAGATCAACACTGTAACAGTGACTATTAAACCAATACATTGAATGCTTATTAACAGGTTTGTTTTAACATATTCTGGTCGTATCTGTCCTTATCTCAGTCGTTTGTGATGCACATTAGGTGCCAAGAAAGGACTGTTCTGGTTTAACCCAGCTGGCAACTCAGTATCATGCAATCATTTGATCACTCTCCTCTCACTCTGATAGGATGGGGAGAACTGGGAAAACGTAAAACCCTCAGGCTGAGATGAGAGCATTTGAATAATAGAAGTAAATTATAATAATACTAATAATAATGATGATGAGAGACAGAGGAATGAAACCCAAGTGATGTGCAATAAAATTGCTCACCACCCGCTGACTGATGCTCAGGCTGACCCGAGCAGTGAACAGTCCTTCTGGGTGATTCCCCCCAGTTTATATACTGGGCACGATATGCTGTGGTATGTAATATCTCTTCAGCTAGTTCGGGTCAGGTGTCTTGTCTCTGCTCCATCCTGGGTTCCCGTGCCCCTGCTTACTGGCAAAACAGAAGAAACTGAAAAGTCCTTGATCAGAGTAAGTGCTACTGAGCAGCAGTTAAACCAATCAGCCTTGTTCTCAGACTGAAGCCAAACCACAACACTGCATCAGCTACTAGGGAGAAAATTAACTCTATCCCAGCCCAAGCCAGGGCAAAGATGTTGATTTTTGACAATAAGCACATGATTTGATATTTTGTCTTTGACAATAACAGCCATTCTTGCTTTGCTGTCAAAGTCTGTAATAGCACAAGAACCCAAAGCTAAAATTTCAACCTCTTATGTGCAGTTGGGTGCATAATTCCTCCATGGTTATTCTGATTATTATCCTCTCAGCTTCTTCACCTTGAGCTAATGTATGCCAGTGCTATGGGAAATCCATTGGACAAAAATTATTCGTGCTACCACAGTTCCTATTGATTGATGTACAAAGTCTAAATATAAGGTAGGATGGATAAAGAGATTACATGAATAAAAACTCACCTGCTAAATTGTTTGTAAAAATAGATGTGATCTGTGTGGAAGAAAAAAGCTTGTTTATTGAGTGTGTGAAACCTGAATAATACTTTTTTTTTTGGCGTAATTAGCTGTAGCATCTGCATCTGATATTGGCTGCATGGAGTTTGAGCAACAATAGCAAAAGTTCTTGGGCAGTTCTGATTTAAAAAAACAAAAAAAAAGGTTTAAAAAAATGTATCCAATATTTAGGATGCTTTGGATTGCTCATTTTTGCATTTAATGAAGCCCTTAATCTCATGTCACAAAAGTGGTTATAGTGGTGGGCAGAGCAAAGAAGTGAAATGGTGAAAAGGAAACAGTAAAACAAAACTAACACTAAATATTAAGTGTGTGTGAACAAAACAGAATTTTTAAGATGTCAGTTTTTCTGCTTTCTCTGAATGAGACAGATTAGAAGGAGTAGTTACAGCAAAATAAGAATCTGTGCCATTTTAGTGGCAAAAATATTATTTATTCATACTTTTTTATTGGTCTGTAAATTCAGGTTGGCTGTCTAATGCAAAAAAGTCTTCTCAGAGGTGATCAGTGTACTCAGTTTGGATAGACAGACAGACAGATAAGATAGATATTCTGATTTATTTCAAGGAATAAAATCTGGTTGATAGGTTATTATCTTCTTAGCTTTCTAGTACTTCATGATATTCCTATGTTGATACAACATTGAATTTATTTTTTTATGTTCTTTAATATAACTTCTCTTATTATTGAGTTTATTCCTAACTGCTGTATATTTTTTTTCCCTAAGTATTATAAATTATTTGCAAAAAAACCCCAAACCATGAAAGAAAGAGGTTCAGCTGGTGGAGTTGCATTTCATCCCACTTCAGATGTACTTAGTTGTCTCTTCTTTCTTTAGGGTTTCCCAGCTTGATTTCAGCACCAAGTATAAATAGATAACCTTAGCATATTCTAAGTAGTTAACTAATGAAATATGTTTCTTTTTATCAATTTAGGAGTATATGCTACATGCAGGCCACCAGAAACTGAAGGGCTAAACAAGGGTGGTAAGATCATCCTTACTACAGGAGAATTCAAGCACTCCAGAGTGCGACATACTGAGAGGTGAGAATGAAACTAGGCTGAGAAATGACAGAGATGGGAGGGAATATCTTCTTAATATGTGCTCTATAGAAATTCTACCTTCCAGACAGCCTCTAGATGACTAAACTTACCATAAAATTATAGCAAACCTTTGGTCTAACATACAGAAGTGGCTCCTGCAAGTCAAAGTATGCCAGAATTTGAACAACATATATATAATCCGTTTCTTGTCCTCCTGTGCTTCAAAATCATTCAGGTGTCAGGGAAAAAGGGACACTGGAACCTCAGGGTCAGTTTTTTGTTTCTACTCATTATTTTGCTACTGTGAAGGTGATAACAGAATTTTCTTTACAAACAGTAAGCATTCTCCTTTTCATAGAATGACGGAATGGTTTGGGTTGAAACAGACCTTAAAGATTATGTAGTTCCAACCCCCTGCCATGGGCAGGGACACCTTTCACTAGACCTGGTTGCTCCAAGCCCCGTCCAGCCTGGCCTTGAACACTGCCAGGGATGGGGCAGCCACAGCTTCTCTGGGCACCCTGTGCCAGCGCCTCACCACCCTCGCAGGGAAGACCTTCTGCCTAAGATCTCATCTCAATCTCCCCTCTGTCAGTTTAAAGCCATTGCCCCTTGACCTGTCCCTACAGGCCCTTATCCAAAGTCCTTCTCCCAATTTCTTTTTGCTACAAATATTTGGAGAGCACAAGTTCCTTCTTTTGCATACTCCCATTTTGATACATGGAATGGCTGCATTATTAAGTAACTGCTCAGGTATTTTGAGAACAGTGTGAATTTTTTCTTGCATATCACGGGGAGCATTAAAGCTTTAAGCTTTCACCTTAGAAGCTCTCAAATGGGTTTTTAATCAGGGTAATTGCCAGCACACAGAAGCAGTCAGAAGAGCTATGGCACTAAAGTGCATTAACATGGAGAGAGTGGAAAATTGTCAGTTAGAAATTTGGCTGTAAAGATTTCTTAACTAATGCAGTTGTTCAGATATGCAGGACTTGATCCACCAAAAGCAAAGTTACACCACATGTAATCATTAAACTACTCCTGGTGGGGAAAAAATGCATATGATAGTCCCTCTGATGTTGCATTTCCAGTCCCATTATAAAATCAGTTGTAATTTTTCCCGTTACATGATAAATTGGGAAATAGAAAAATCAACAGATTACTGATATTTTTTCTTCTACTAATCCATTTGTCTGACCTTCCTTGTACACAAATAGTAGCATTTTCCTCAGCAGCCCAGATTCAAAAGTGGATTAGAGACAAAGCACCAGAATTACGAACCTGAAGAATCAAAACAGAACATTTATCAACTACACATCCCTGTGACCTTGCCCTTCACAGAATGTGTGTTGGTTCATTACATGTCTCAGATGTGAACACAATGTAGACTTTGCTCAAGATCAATATTATGACCTATGAAAAAAAAATAGAGCCAAAGGATTTTTTATGTTTTCTAGTGAAATATCAAGCTAAAATTCATATCAGGATTAGTATAGGGGTATGATCCTCTATCACAGCAGCCACCAAATCTCTTGGAAAATTTTCTCTGATAAGTAGCTGTCTATTTCAAGAGATGAGCAAACCCAGAACAGCAGAGCATTTGCAGATATATTCCTATCAGATAGTTGACATGCAACTAGAAATCGGGATAAAGGGGTGGTATTAGTATCAATGACAGATTGATTTTCTCACTGTCTGTATCCCTACATCACAGACAGGAGTAAGGGCAAGAGGGCTTTTCTTCAGCACAGGAAATTAAGCTAGTCAAATGTAAAGGGTACACTAATTCCTTTTGGATATTTGTATGTTTCTTCTCAGACAGGTAGCTACATATTTTGGGACTACCATCTGCTATTCCGAAGAACAGCTTTTTCGCTTCTGACTGGTGATCTCGTAGCTTTCCACCCATTGCCAAATCTAAAGGCAATGACGTAACAGCTGTCTGTTTTAAATGAGAGTTACTTCATGAAGGGCTGAGGACATTTAGTGGCTCAGTTAGGACTCTTGCCAGGTCATTTTACTACCTCCAAGATTAAGGATTTCTGTCTGACACTGGATCTTGGCTTACTGGGGAGAAGTAGATACACGAAAGTAAGGTAAGAGTATCCCTATGCCTTGGGCTTCCACTAAGTGGGTGGTAACAATTCTGTAATGATACATTTAGCATCATGTCTAAGTTGTAAGCTCTCTATATAAAGGACATATTTTTTTCACTATTTGTGCAGCATCAGTGCAAGTTAATTAATGAAAGCAACAACTGTTGAAGAGTTAAGACGTCCAAAAGCAATAGAGGAGCTAGTGCTGCAACCCAGGACTAGCTACTGTCTGAACTAAACCCTCCTGTGCATCCTTTATTTTTAGGAAGTTTCTTTAAAAGGATTTTATTTGAGAAGGCATCAGTGTGTGTACTTGAGCTAACCTTTTTCATCTTGCATAAGCACATATAGATACTCTTTAGTGTCATAAACGTTTGTTTATATTCTGCATTGCTTGAGGAAACACACAAAGACCTCGCAAAATTGCCTGACATAAATGCTGCTGAACTGTCCTGATACTTGCATAGCTTGAGGCAGAGTTTGACAGTAACAGGCTGGATGATAAACATTAATGTTTTCACTCTAAACCATGCTGCTGAAGGTGTTGAGGTCTTCTGGGATCCATATTATATCCTAGCGGTCTGTAATGCCCATGTCAGAGGCACACACATACTCTGGCATCATAACAGATGATTCTGGCTCTAGCAGCTTGCCAATAATACCAATATGAACAGAAATACAAAATAGTTGAGTGGAGGTTAGCAGACTAGACCTAGATATGTGAAGTACTGACCTTCACGTTATTGCTAAGCGAACTGTTCAGGTGATTTGATAAGACCTGTGGGTATATCCAGAAGAAATAAAGAAATTCATTCCATGTCTCTGTTATACTCAAAAGTTATGCAGTTGTTTTAGGTAACGTTTCTTTCTGCAATCATTTATGAGACAAGGTCAGTGAATGACAGAGATAGGTCAAAATCGTTTGTAACACTAGTAAAACAGCAGAAGCCTTCTTTTTCACTCATATTGGGACACTGTGTGGCAATATCAAGTTGGTCCCATTCCCAGTGTTGGACCTAAATAGCACAATTTAGAAATAGGATTGCTGCAGCAGAATCTGGGATCTTTTGAAATGGAAAATGCCACATCCGGAGGGTGATCAAATGCATTCTTCATAAACATTGAAGCTAAAATAGCACCCTTGCCACATATCATCTCAAAAAAGGAAGCAAACTGATAGTGGCAAGTATTGCTTTATAACACATCTGTGGCTAGAACTGGCTCATGGTTTAGGCAAGAGGGAAGGTATCCATGAAAGCATGAAGTAACACATTCAGCTTGATTAGCCCTGCATGATCACCAGTAACTTAAATGAGCATTGGTTAAGCAAGAAGTCAGGATTAGTTATTGTGAAACTTGCTGCTTCCTCTACTTTAAAGAAAGAAACAGAAAAAAATAAACTGAACATTGTAAGAAGCTTGCAAGAAACTTTATCTTCAGCATAGAGAAATAACCTAATTTTCTCCTTACTTCTCAAGTGTAACTTTAGTAATGATGATTCTACCCCAACTGGGATTTCTTCTTTTTTTTTTTTTTTTTCTTTACAAAATAGCAGTAAAGACATTATTAGAGGAAGAAATATAAATTTAAACTAACTAAAATTTTCAAATTAAATTAAAAAGGTGGGGGATTTATTAACTTTGTTTGCATTTATTCATTATTCGTATTAATCCACAGTATTTAGTCATTTATAGTGGCATCCTTCAGTAGTTAGTATCACTTGTTCTATGTTTATGTTCTATAAACCATCATGCCTTTATTTCATCGTACTGCAGCTCCTGATTTTTTGTAGCTGTACCTCTAAGAACTTTGTATGCTTAGAAGCATGGCAGCTCTTTCCCAATGTACACAATAACATTCCAGAGCTATTCAAAGCACCAATTTGACAGAAACAAGATAAATGAAAAAGAACAGGAAAATTAATATGCTTGTTGTAGAGTGATTTCCAATGTGTTTTTCTACCGAAACACCACAGCATTAGGTTTTATCACAAAGATACCTTAAACAGAGTTGTGTGATCTTAGTATCATATTCCCGACACAAGAGGAACATATGCATGCTTGAGCAAGTCCAGAGGAGGCCATGGAGAAGCTGTGAGGGCTGGAGCAGCTCTGTGCTGGAGACAGGCTGAGAGAGCTGGGATTGTTCAGCCTGGAGAAGAAAAGGCTCCATATGAAAGGAACTTAAAGCAGCTCCCAGTGCCTAAGGGGGGGTACAAGAAAGCTTGGAGAGGGCCTTTGAACAAGGAGAATGGCTTTAACCTGCCAGAGGGTAGATTGAGATGAGATTTTAGGTAGAAGCTCTTCCCTGTGAGGGTGGTGAGGCGCTGGCACAGGGTGCCCAGAGAAGCTGTGACTGCCCCATCCCTGGCAGTGTTCAAGGCCAGGTTGAACAAGGCTTGGGGCAATCTGGTCTAGTGGAACGTGTCCCTGACTGTGGCATAGGCAGGGGTAAATGATGGGGTGAGTGAACCTTTCCTTCCTTTACCTTAGCAGTTTATTGACTTTAGCGATCATCTTACCTACTACTGATACAAACAGTAATTTTTCAGTCTGAAGACAGAGGTTTGGATATGAACTTCTTTACAGACAGCACAGAGAGTTCTGAAATCTTTTTTTCTTGATATCACCTTAGAGATTGTGCCTCATGAAAATGTAGGCCTTAATCTAGTAACCACTACCAGAGAGTTTCACATTTTTAATCATTTAAAGATGTCATTTAAATATTATCTGTCCTCCATGAATATTTGATTTCCATTAAATGTTCCTTGGAAAAGTAAAAATAACACTCATATTTGTTAAAGGATTTTGGCAGCAGTAATACTGCCAGAATATTTTTCACTTCTCCTAGAACTAGTAATACATCCTCTTTCTGCAGGCTCATCTCAGCCCAAAGTGTTAGAAAGATACATTCCCAGCAATGGAGGACAGACTATCTGGATAAGGTCAGAGGAGGCAGAATCAGAAGCAAAGCCACAAGGGAGAACTGTGGGAAATAATTCTATCCAATTTCTTTTCTAAGAGGAATCTGTTGTGAAATTTTACAGTAAGAAAATACATTCTGTATTCAAAGTGCTAATGCCTAAACAAAAGAATCCCCACTTCAGGTTGCAGAATACTTGAAAAGTCAGATAAAGGAACAGAACACAGTGGCCAAAACCATGATAAGTATTCCATTAATTTCATTCTCTTCTCATTTCCTCTTCCCACTATACGTATGCCTGTAGATCTCAACACACACACTTCACTTAGCCTGGTTAGTTTCATTTACTTATGTAAAGTGAAGTTCCACTAACATAATCCCCTATTTAACAATTGCTGTGTTAACAATTACTGATTTGTGTACATTTGTAGGCCTGTTAACCTTCTGACTCAACAATTTTGGGAGCCGAAATCTCCACAGGATAACAGTCATACAATTGATAGGGGGCCTGAATTAATAACCGAATGTTAAACCTATGTTATTCTTCTGATTATCTTCAATCTCTTCAGTTAACAATAAGTATTTGTCTAAAAGTGCAGCTGGTGTTTAATGTAAACTTATGTAAGAAAGGAAAGAACATCAGATAAGGGGAACTGGTGGTCAGATTTTGCACTTGCCACACCATCCATCTGGTTAAGACTTGGCTGAGACTGGAACTGCGGTTTGAGCTGAAGCAGGGGACTAGTGAGCATGCATGCAAGATGGAAGTGAAAAGTTCAAGAGTGAGGAAGACTCGTTTACTTCATCTGGAGACCCCTGCCCACGACCACCAGGAGGCATTGCGCAGGGGCGTGAAGGAAGCTTTAGCTCATTATAATATGAAGCGGGAAGAGGATATGAATATGTATAGGCATGTTGTGTAACCTATTGCATATGTAACACTTTAGAGAATAAATGTAGAGGGAAAACTGGGACACTGGGGTGCGCATGCCTTTGGAGGAACTTACCCTGTGCGCCTCAGCTGAATAAAGCATACCTACTTTACAACTTTAACGAGTTGTGGAGTCAATCCACGTATCAAAATAAGAAAATATTTTCATTTTCTCATTATGAAATGTATTGCCCTTGTTGTATTCTGATGCTATGCCAAAAGAGCTTCCATTTTAATTTATCTAAATCTGTGTATTATGTTATGTAAGGCTGATGTGACCTCTGTTCCATTCTCTCTAATGATAAGCACTAAAAACCTTATAGTTCTTCCATTATCTGTTCAGTTTCTGACATCTTTTTTACTAAATTATTCATCTGCCCTCTGCTTATAAAATTGGTTTCTCGTGATCAATTTCCACCCTAAGCAAAGCAGCAGTTTTAAGAATTTCTTAGGTGCTCTATCAGTAAAGGATTTCCCTTCTTCAGTCTGGAAGCAGCTGTAACAACCTTTAATACTCACAATCATTAACTGTGTGTCTTGGGTGTGCAAATGCAGCAAAGCTGCTATTCCTCTCCTAATGTTTCCTGCAGGGGCTGTAATGTGAGTTAACACTTAGTTATGTTAGTGAAGTTGGGGAAATTTTACCACCAGGAGATATATGGTTAAATGTCAGTTATTAGCATGGTCATACGCCTTCTTGCAACATCAAGAAATGGCATTTATCACCTCAGGAGAAAGCTCATTAAGCCAGAGCACTTTGTTTCAATTCTCAAACAGCTTGCACTGCATGAATATCCGTTATGCATAATCCATTCTGATTCAAAATGGTACAGGAAAACAAGAGCAAGGGAGAGACAGGACTGGAGGAGCAATAGAGCCATGAATTAAAGGCACATACATTATTTAGACTTTTCTCTGATTCCAGTTTCAGTGAAGACCTGAATTAAATGTTTCTGAGCTTTCATAGTTGAGGTATGAAATAGAGTTCTTCCTGCCTGGAGAGGTAAGAGTGTCTTGTCAGAATGGCAACCAGCCAGTATGAGTGAGGTATATGAATACTGGAATTAAGTGAATACCAGCATGAGCTTGTTCTCCTTATAACTTGATACATAACAGGCTGAGACCACTTTTTTCCTTATTTTTATCACTCACATTTCTGAATCTTGTGGCTGTTTGTTTCATATGCATGAATATATTAGTAGTTGTGGTTCAGAACTTTGATCAGTTAGTAGATCTACTCTGATGTGATGCTGGAATTGAAGCTGCAGTCAGCTATACAAGGGCTCACCTACAGATCTGTAAAAGAGAGGGAAAATCCCAGAGTGAACACGGCAGCCCTATAGCAGTGAGAACAGCCAGGACTTTAGTCATGCTGGGCCAAATACCCAGAAAGGATGAAAGGTACCACCATTTTTGCAGCAAGGAACTGCAGATAGAGAAGTAAGGCACTGAAAAACTTGTGGGTAACTTCATGTGACAGAAATACTTTAGTAGAAAAGACAAACTGTTTTACATGAAGCAAAATCTTTAAAGGAACTGTAGAAATGACTGGATTTCTGACAAGATGTGAGCGTAAGTTGAACTACCACGTATGTGAAGGGTTTTGAAGCAATATGCTACCTAGAATCAAGAGTTGACACTATGCAGACTTCTTTAGAATAGCAAGCAGCAAGTAATCCGTGGAATCTTGTTCTGAAAGCCAATTACTCCCATTGGGAAAGAGATATATGTATACAGATGTGTACATACATATGCATGTATATGATGTATATCCTTAGTTTGGGTGGAATGCTTGCCTAATTCATATTTTCCTGCTTGTGAGCTAGTTAACACACTTGCATGACTGTTGATGTGTACAGATTTTGATCTTATGTCAGTTAATTTGTTGAGGAGAATCCTGGATTTGCATATCCTCACATCTTTGTCCTTTATACATGGATTTCAGTGCACTTTCCTCTTTCTTCCCATAGATCTAGTAGAGTTCAGTCTCACACAGTAATCTCTACTGCTTTTGTTATTCATGTTTTGATAGTGCTGAGACAACTGTCTTCTCTGTGTGCCTGCTACTTCCATGGAAACTTGGCTATTAATTACTTTTCATATAATCACTTCCATTATTCTCAATAATGATTAAGAACAGAATCTGTTTTCCTTAAAAAAAACAACAAACAACCAAAAAACAATCCCATAACTGTTTAGTTGGCTTTGGTTAGGGGTCCGATTGCTGAAAGTGCACCAATTCTTTGTTTAAGAAAACAGTATTTCTGTTGGCTTCAAAGGATTTAAAGATACGCTTGCTGACTTTGGGGTGTCACTATTGTAAATGAGCCCACTGGAATAGTGGCTAAGATCATTTTATCACTGTGCTTTAAACATAGCAGATGAAGGAATAGTTAATTACACAGGAATGCAGATCCAGCACTTTTCACCAGAACTAAACCACTCTAAAATTTTTGCTAGAACTAAATTTTTGCTTTGCTAGAACTAAATATCACTCATCCACCAAGAACCAGTCTCCAGCTCCTTGAGGGCACATCCAGTTTCAATGACTTTGAGTGCTGATGCAGTGTGAAATCAAACCAATTCTCTTACAAGAAAAGAAGCTGAATAGTGTCAGTAGTGTCAATACACATTCAGGAATGTACTGTCTCTTGGGCTAGGTTAGGGACAAAAATTGTTAGATCACTGATGCTTCAAGGCAGTCTAAATATTTCAGTTACTGCATGGATTCATCTCTAATGAAAATTCTGTAGGATCACACTCAAGGTCAGGGGAAATGGGAGGGCTTTACCTACCAAGGAGAAACAGGACAGGAGGGATCCTGCTGTTCAAGGAAATAATGCAATCTGGGGATGACTAAGAGAAATGGGACGAAAAAGGTAAAGAAAAAGAACATAAATGAATTTTAAAGCTCAGCAAGGCAGTGAAGTTTCCCATATTTTGACATAAGCTTTCAAATGGTTGCAGATATGAGTCTAGGATGGGAATTCTTTCATTACTGTTACCTTTGCCCTCCTTAATAGATCTATCCTTCTTCTATAGAAGAAAGATAACTTACCCTAAGAGCAGCTGGAACTGTGAATGAAAATGATTGCTTTTCTGACATCTTCTAAAATGACAGCAGCTGTTCACTGTAAGTTACAAAGAAGTAACTCTCAGTGATGAGATCTGTACTAGCTAGTGATTTGCTGCAGTAGCAGTAGATCAGTAGACCAGAAAAACATGTTGAGGCTCCTATGCCAAGATTACACGCAGATTGGAAATCTTACTTGGGACTAGGTCTATTATTTTCTGCTGGATCAGTCTTCCTCACCATGCATATGCATGGAAACTATCAAAAAGACCAGTCTTTGTGATGCTGCTGACCCTGAGGATGGCTGTAGAATGTTTGGTGCTTACTCTAATCAGAGATATAGCTCCCTCCCAAAAGAATCTATTTGACATGTATGAGAGTTTCTCTACAAAGCGAACCAATACAAGAAAACTTAGGTTAAGTAAGTGAGGGGTTTACTTCTAAAGCACGTTAGCACTGCACACTTCGGCACTTTCTCTTCTGTCTCTTGAGTACAAAACTTCTGACGGTTTGTTGAAGGAATCACCGAAAGAAGGGGCTGATAATGGCAAACGGATCTTACACAATTGTTTTCTGATTTTGACAGTGTTTTTCCAGAGTGTGATGTTGCTGACATAAGGGAAAATGAATTGGAATCTGATTGAAGAAATCCTCTTCATAATCCTTTTGTGAATAGCATGTCAAAGAAATCACTCCAAGGCTTAGTCTTCTGGAGGAGACTAAAAAGATTACTTGGTGCTGTTTGGATGCCCATACCACATAGACAGGAACAATAATGTGAATAATTATTTTAATACTGAGCCTTAAAATACCAACTCAAAGAGCAATTCTGTTGGGATAGACTTCCAAATCCTTCCACTGCTGCCTTTTTCA
The DNA here is from genome assembly GCF_033783945.1 of Neopsephotus bourkii. Classification (NCBI taxonomy): domain Eukaryota; kingdom Metazoa; phylum Chordata; class Aves; order Psittaciformes; family Psittacidae; genus Neopsephotus; species Neopsephotus bourkii. The sequence goes on along the minus strand of NW_026901264.1, from coordinate 149,038 downwards.
AAGAATTATATTCTGTTTTAGTTCACCCGCAATTTAACACATAACTGATGCAAGTAAATGAGCTAGAACATGCCTTCTTCCTGTTATGTGCCTCCAGAGACATTTCTGTTACCAGAAATTTTCTCTTGACTGGTTATTACCCTTACCAGAAGGAAAAAAGAAGTGAATTTCATTTGGTCACAGTAACTTCTTCTGAGAAAACTGGTGTTTTCTTCATTTGGATTGGAAATAAAACATGTGTCCTCAATTATTAGTAATAGTTCATAGTATAAGTTATATATCTGTGTATAGATAGTGTCAAAGACAAATGCTCTTCCAACATGAGAACGTCTTTATCCCAGTTTCCTTCTAGAGACTTTTGGGGGAAAAATGTAGCCACCTAGAGCTACATATTGGGACATTTAATTTTTTCATGTTGGTGGTACTTAGATTTTCTGACTAAAAAATAATTGCATTGGCAAATTGAGATACAGGTGTTTTATTAGCTCATGTTATTCTATCATGGTGCTAATACAGAAGAGGAAATCGGATGAGTTTTGTGTTTCTTAATCAGAATGTTGTGGATTTCATAAATACTTCTGAAAGATACTTTTAGAAAAGTCTATTTAACTTCTCACAAAGCTTAGAACTTCTCTGCTGAACGAAATGGAGTCTCATCAGAATACCACATAAGGAAATGGATGGATAGAGAGTAAGATATAGCAAAGCTGGATCACACCACTGCACTTCATAGCGATCCTACACTGCTGGTGCTCTCTTCCCTCACCACAGGCTAGGGGAGGGGAGGGCACAAGTGTATTACCTCAGCTGTTATGATAGATTAAGCCTGACGTGCTTCCAAATCTTATGTGTATTAATAAGTTTCTCCCACTGATCCCCAGTGGCAGTCAGATGGGTTCATTTGTAGATTGTGGTGGACATTTAAATGTTCCAGCTGGGCGATTTGAGATGAACTGTCATGATTCATTAGCCCTATGGAGGGAACAGTGCCAGGAAGTATCTGGCTGATGACTTGAGAGACACCTAGTAAGCAGAATAAACCCCCAACTCCTTCAGCAAATCTCACAGCAGTGCTAAGGGGTCTAAACCCAGTGACCGATACAACCCACTGCCACTTGTAATAAGCTAGGAACTAAAAGCTCTTGTTGTTAGGGACCCAAGCTTAAAGGTTGGCAAACAGTGTGCTTCTAAATCACAGTCTGTCACCAACCGTCAGCGACTGCCTGTCCATGGTCTGCACGATCTATCTGTGTGTGCAGAAATAGAGGATGGAGGCTGATGAATTGCTGGTTGTAGTGATATAAGGAAAGCAACTGCCTGGAAAACTTAGGGCTAAAATACTTTTAGCTTAATTTTGGTCTAAGATAGATGCTTGTGTTGTAAGTCTGTGGTGTGATAACAGAATTTAGTAGTCTTACTAACATGAGTGAGTTATTTCTTACCATCCTTCTAATTATCAGTTGGTTTGGAGACAGTGCCTCCTGAACATCTGCTAGCTTGGGATATTCATTGTCTGCGCATCCCGTTTTGCTTGCAATAAATTTTGTGCAAAGGTCCCAATGTTCTAAAACTTTGCCAGCTATCAGAAGATTACAGATACAGCTGGTTTCAGCTAGTTTTGTGGTTACTATTTGTGATTACTATTTTGTGATTTGGGCATCTAACTGCGCCAAATGTAAAAAGTACACCATGAGGAAGACTGCTTACTTCATCTTGAAGACATGGGACTTGCCCACGACCATCGGAGGGCAGTGGGCAAGCACCAAAAGGGAGGAGACTTATGATAATGAGTTCCTAAAACTAATTGCAATAGCCTTGCCATTCTCTTGGGAATCTAAGAAATATGCATGTTTGTGTGTAATAAACATCTGCTTGCTTAACTCCTCGGTGCGCAGGTTAGGAGGAGCGATCCCCCTTGCACCCGAGCCCGTAATAAACATACCTGCTTTATAACTCTCTTTGAGTTGTAGAGTCTGATTCCGTGCATCAATAGGAGTAAGCAGTTCCTAATTCTTCTAAGATGTGTTACTTCAGTCTCCCTGCCTCCCTTTAAGGAGCTGATTATTGACAGCAATGCAGAGCTGAACCAGTTTGCAGGACTTCATAAAAACTGTAGACTGGAGGGTCAACAAGGTGAGAATGAGAAGACTGACTGATTACTTTTGTATCTAGCCTGTCTTCTTTCACCTTCTGTATTGTAAGCAAAGGGAGTTAAATTGTTTTACCTAGTGCAGTTACTCAGGTAATATATCTTCAGTATGGTGAGAACAAATTCTTATACAGATTCTTCGATGTTAGGCTGACTATCATAGAATCATAGAATGGTTTGGATTAGAAAGGACCTTAAGATCATCCAGTTCTAATCTCCTTGTCACAAAATGTTTTGTTTTTTTTTTTTTTTTGATATTAATAAACAAAAACATCCTCTAATAGAACAAGAAGAATGCTAAAAATCTGGGGAAGAGGAAACAGGAAATTCTGCATCTATCATATTTGATTTATAACCTAGCATAAGGAGAAACAGATCCAAAATAAGGCTATTCAGAAAGACAGCTATTCAGAACTTTGTCATTCACACAGAAGAACTGAGGATCATCTTCTGTATTGTAGTATCCTGTTCCACACGTCTTAGTCCTTATGATCTGTTCTTTACAATGTTTATTAGGAGATTTATTTTTTTGTTGTTGTTGTTTCTTCTTTTCTGGATAATTAAAACTTGCAAGTTTCTTCACCTGTCATTAATAATTATAAATACTTTTGTGGAGAAATAGATGAATCTTATTTACCCAGTTCTATCTAAAGAGCTATAATTAATTACTTTGTGCCACCAGGACTGAATCTATTGCCTAAAGGTCAGCCATCATACATTTACAGTTGTTCCTTTCAGGAACCCTTTGATCTCTGTATACCATTGCTAGTAAGGCTCGCCATGCATTGTGAACTGCTGCCAGGTGCTCTTCAAAGACTAATACCTAATACCTAAAAGGTATTTTCTTAAATCTCTTCTAGGTCCTTTGTTCCCTCATCTGTGTACATGTCAGACCTGTCAGAATGGATGCTTATAGACATGATTATTTAGCCCTTCTTGTGGAAAAAAAAGCAACTGAACACATCTGAAGAGCAAATCAAACGCAGCAGTCTTTTTTTAATATTTGGATACATATTTAGGTTTTTAGAGAAAATGACTTTTGTGACCTTTCCTACTACTATCTTTTGTTGTCCAGGGTTTGATATGAATGGTAGTTTTTGCTTTGAGGATAAATTCAATAAGTTAGCATTAGGGTACACAGCTGCCTGGGAACTGTAATGTAGAATATCAGAGGGCAGTGACAGGAATGAAATGCATTTGCAAAGCTACTATGGGCAAAGGTATAATCATAGTGTATTATGTTTCCTTGTGCATCTCCCAGTCTATAAGTGCAAATGCACCCATTTGTCTTCTCTGGATAATGCTTTAGTTTGGAAAAGCTCTTAGGGAGTCCTCTCATCTATCTTCTCATGTTGTGGCACAATGATTTGGTGTGTTTATGGACAGTATTATTTGGCTAAATTGAAATCTGTAGCCAAAACAGAGCTCAGTGGGATCTGAATTTTTATTTAATACATTTCAGTGTAACAAAAATGAGAAGCAGGATCCAGTTAAGGCTCTGTGATGATGGGTGTGTTAAAAAATATGGTATAGAACAATTTCAAATCTTTACATTGTAAAAAATATACTATGTGACAAAAATGTGAAACACAGTGTAAACACCTGGAAAAATCTTTGAGGTTTTAAGTGTTATTTTTAATACATAGAAGGATATAAATGTTACCTTGTAAGTGGCGAAGCGAAGGTTGTGTGGAGACTTCATAGCAGCTTCCAGTAGCTGAAAGGGGGCCTACAAGGATGCCAGAGAGGGACTCTTCATCCAAAACTGTAGCAATAGGACAAGGGGTGATGGGTTCAAACTGAAACAGGGAAAGTTCAGGTTAGAGGGTGGTGAGGCCCTGGTGAAGGTTGCTCAGAGAAGCTGGAGGTGTCCCATCCCTGGCAGTGTTCAAGGCCAGGCTGGACAGGGCTTGGAGCAACCTGTTCTAGTGGAAGGTGTCCCTGCCCATGGAAGGGGTTTGGAACTGAGTGTACTTAAGGTCTCTTCCAACAAAAACCAGTCTGGGATTCTAGATGAGCAATAACAGATCATCAGATTCTCTAGTTTTCAGTGTCTTCTCTTGCAAGAAACCAGGCATACACTGGGACCCATGTTTTCATGGACTTATTTTAAATGGTGATTCTTAGAATATCAGCAGATATTCTAAATATCTAAGTAAATATCAGGTAGGCTAAAGAGCAGATAATCAACTCAGAGCGACAAGAGCCACTGAGGGAGCCTCAAGTCCTCGACAGGACCTGCCCAGGAGCCGGCAGCTCAGCTGACGCGAGCAGCTGACCCACAGGGGGCGGAGCCAGGAGGAGCGGCGGCAGATTTAAACGGGGCATCACCAACCGGTGCTGGTCAATTGCTGAGGTGAGTAGCTCAAGAGAGGATGCCTTGAGCACCGGAGTGGGGGGAGATCAGCATCCAGCAGCCTCAACTCAGAACGACGAGAGCCACCGAGGGAGCCTCAAGTCCTCGACAGGACCTGCCCAGGAGCCAGCAGCTCAGCTGATGTGAGCAGCTGACTCACAGGGGGCGGAGCCAAGAGCCAGGCACTAGCCCTGCCTGGTTAAAAACCTGCCCCAGGGAGCGCGAGCGACCAGGAGCGGGGCAAACAGAGCGGGTCACAGTATCACAGTATCACAGTATGCTAGAGATTGGAAGGAACCTCAAAAGATCATCTAGTCCAATCCCCTTGCCGGAGCAGGAACACCTAGATAAGGTTACACAGGAACGTGTCCAGGCGGGTTTTGAATGTCTCCAGAGAAGGAGACTCCACAACCTCCCTGGGCAGCCTGTTCCAGTGTTCTGTCACCCTCACTGAGAAGAAGTTTCTTCTCAAGTTTAAGTGGAACCTCTTGTGTTCCAGTTTGTACCCATTACCCTTGTCCTATCATTGTTTGCCACTGAGAAGATCCTGGCTCCATCCTCGTGACACTCCCCCTTTATATATTTATGTACAGTAATAAGGTCACCCCTCAATCTCCTCTTCTCCAAACTATAGAGACCCAGCTCCCTCAGTCTTTCCTCATAAGGGAGATGCTCCACTCCCTTAATCATCTTAGTTGCCCTGCGCTGGACTCTCTCCAGCAGGTCCCTGTCCTTCTTAAACTGAGGGGCCCAGAACTGGACACAATATTCCAGATGAGGTCTCACCAGGGGAGAGTAGAGGGGAAGGAGGACCTGTCTCAACCTACTAACCACCCCCCTTCTAATACACCCCAGGATGCCATCAGCCTTCTTGGCCACAAGGACACAGTGTCGGCTCGTGGTCACCCTGTCGTCCACTAGGACCCCCAGGTCCCTCTCCCCTACACTGCTCTCTAACAGGTCATTCCCCAACCTATACTGGAACCTGGGGTTGTTCCTGCCCAGATGCAGGACTCTACACTTTCCCTTGTTATATTTCATCAAGTTATTCCCCGCCCAACTCTCCAGCCTGTCCAGGTCTCTCTGGATGGCAGCACAGCCTTCTGGCGTGTCGGCCACTCCTCCCAGCTTAGTGTCATCAGCAAACTTGCTGATAGTACACTCAATACCCTCATCTAAATCGTTGATGAATATATTGAATAATACTGGTCCCAGAACTGACCCTTGAGGCACTCCACTAGATACAGGCCTCCAACTAGACTCCGCCCCATAGACTACAACTCTCTGGCTTCTCTCCTTCAGCCAGTTCACAGTCCACCTCACTACCCGATCATCCAGACCACACTTGCTCAATTTAGCCGCAAGGATGCTGTGGGAGACCGTGTCAAACGCTTTGCTGAAGTCAAGGTAGACCACATCCACCGCTCTGCCATCATCCATCCACCGTGTTATTTCCTCATAAAAGGCTACGAGATTGGTCAAGCATGACTTCCCCTTGGTGAAGCCATGTTGACTGCCCCTCATAACCCTCTTATCCTTGATATGCCTTAAGATGGCACCAAGGATAAGGTGTTCCATCACTTTCCCAGGAATGGAGGTGAGGCTAACCGGTCTATAGTTACCCGGGTCCTCCTTCTTGCCCTTTTTGAAGGCTGGAGTGACATTTGCTTTCCTCCAGTCCTCAGGCACCTCTCCCGTTTCCCAAGACTTGGTAAAGATGATGGAGAGCGGTCTAGCAACGACCTCCGCCACTTCCCTCAGGACCCGCGGGTGCATCCCATCTGGACCTATGGATTTATGGATGTCCAGATTGCTCAACTGGTCTCTAACCCATTCCTCATCGACTAAGGCAAGCCACTCCATTGACCTGACATCATGTGAGGTCTCAGAGGTACAGGGCTCTTCAGGACTGCCTCCGGCAGAGTAGACAGAGACAAAGAAGGCATTCAGTAACTCTGCCATCTCTGTATCTTCTGTCACCAGGGCACCCGTCCCATTCATCAGCGGGCCTACACTGCCTCTGGTGTTAGTTTTACCTGCCATGTATTTGAAAAAGCTCTTTCTGCTGTCCTTGACCCCTCTCGCCAGCTTTAATTCCAAGGAGGCCTTAGTCATTCTAGCAGCTTTCCTACATCCTCTAGCAGCAGCCTTATATTCCTCCCAAGTGGCCAGCCCCTCCTTCCATGACCTGTAAACTCTCCTCTTCCACTTTAGCATACACAGCAATCCCCTACTTAGCCACGCAGCTCTCCTGACCCTCTTCCTTGACTTCCTACGTGTTGGGATGCTCTGACCTTGAGCTCGGAAAAAGCAGTCCTTGAATGCCAACCAACTATCTTGGGCCCCTTTACCTTCAAGCAGCCTAGTCCATGGGATTTCCCCTAGCAATCGCTTGAAGAGGCCAAAGTTTGCCCTGCTAAAGTCCAGGGTTGCAATTCTACTTGTTATTCTACTGACCCTACCACACAAGATCCTGAATTCCACCATTTAATGGTCGCTGCAACCAAGGCAGCCCTCAACCTTCACTCCTTCAACCAGTCCCTCCTTGTTAGTGAGGATGAGATCCAGCAGCGCACCTCTCCTGGTTGGCTCATCCACCATTTGCATGAGGAAGTTACCATCCATACACTGGAGGAACCTCCTGGACTGTGGCTGGGTTGCTGAGGCACTGGGTGCAGAGTCCTCAAGCTTCCCCTGTAGCTCATGCAGGAAAGAAGGAGGTTGTTAACCCTCAAAGCTGGGAATTGGTGACAAAAAAAAAAAAAAAAACAACAACAAAAAAAGGAGGAAAAGGACAATTAAAAGCAAGGGACTTCCTCCTAAACCTGTTGCCCCTACGCAGAACTGCTTTGCTGTCCTGCAGGGGCTCATGAGGAAACGCACTTCTGCCAGAAACAGCCGGCTGATGCACTAGTAAAGAAGATTTCTACTGGTGCTGCCAGGAAAAAGCAGTGGGTCGTAGCGGTAGGGGATTCTACTTTGAAAGGGACAGAAGCACTCGTCTGTCGGCCTGATCCGGTCTCAAGGGAGGTGTGTTACCTACCAGGGGCACGGATCAGGCATGTGTCAGAGAGGCTGCCTGCTCTGGTAAGCCCCACAGACTATTACCCGCTTCTGGTGATACATGTGGGTGCTAGGGATATAGATAGTAGTAGCCTGGGGAGCATAAAGGACTACAGAGCCCTGGAAGAGGTGGTTAAGGGCTCTGGAGCCCAGGTAGTCTTTTCGTCTATTCTCCAGGATACAAGGGAGGACCTAAAATAAGCTAGGAGTATTAGCCAGGTTAATAAATGGTTAAAAGGGTGGTGTCACAGTCAGGGGTTTGGGTGTCTTGAACATGGGACCCAAGTTTGTAGGCCAGGTCTAGCGGGGGCTGGTGGAACTGGTCCTGTAAAGAAGGGGAAGAGCAGTTTTGGTAGGAGGCTTGCCAGACTGGTCAAGGAGGCTTTAAACTAGATGTGTTGGGGGAGGGGGGCATCATTCCATCCCAACACACCCAGTCAGTTGCCAGCACCTGTAATAAATGCTTGGAGCAATGCAGAGAGATTCCGGCTGCTCCAGCCAATGAGCCGACTTCATTTGGAGCTCGGCTCAGATGCCTCTATACAAACACCCGTAGCATGGGTAACAAACAAGAGGAATTAGAGACATGTGCATGTCTATGGGGGTATGATATAATAGGCATCACAGAAACATGGTGGGATGGCTCCTATGACTGGAGTGTTGGAATGGAAGGTTACAGACTCTTTATAAAAGACAGGCCCGGCAGGTGGGGAGGGGGAGTTGCCCTTTATGTTAGGGATAGGCTGAAGAGTATGGAACTCTGTCTGGGGACTGGTGAGCAGTTAACAGAGAGCTTGTGGGTCAGGGTTAAAGGGAAAACAGTGATGGGAGACATTATTGTGGGGATCTGTTATAGACCCCCTGATCAAGGAGAACCTGCGGATGAAGCACTCTATAGGCAGATAGGTGAAGCCTCACGCTCACAGGCCCTCGTTCTCATGGGTGACTTCAACCACCCTTACATCTGTTGGAATGATGGTACGGCCCGGCACAAGGAATTCAGGAGGTTCTTTTATTGTGTGGAACACAACTTCCTTCTGCAAGTAATAGAGGAAATGACAAGGAGAGGTGCCATGCTTGACCTCGTGCTCACCAACAGGGAAGGGCTCGTTGGAAATGTGGCACTGCAGGGCAGCCTTGGATGCAGCAACCATGAGATGGTTGAATTTGAGATCCTTAGGACAGTGAGAAGAGCGTGCAGGAAGCTGACTGCCCTAGACTTCAAAAGAGCAGACTTTGGCCTCTTCAGGAACCTGCTTAGTAAGGTTCCATGGGATATAGCCCTAGAGGGCAGGGGGGCTCAAGACTCTTGGTTGGTCTTCAAGGATCACCTGCTACAAGCTCAAGAGTGTTGCATACCAAGTAGAAGGAAGTGCAGCAGGAGGGCCAGGAGACCTCCTTGGATGGATAAGGAGCTCCTGAAGAAAATTCAAATGAAAAAAGAGGCTTATAGAAAGTGGAAGCAAGGACAGGCGGCCTGGGAAGAGTACAGGGATGTTGTCTGGGAAGCTAGGGACCAGGTTAGAAAGCTAAGGCCCACTTAGAATTAAACTTGGCTAGGGATATTAAGGATAACAGGAAGGGACTCTACAGGTACATAGCAAACAAAAAACAGATTAGGGAGAACGTAGGCCCCCTCAGGAAGCTACACAGGATTTGGAGAAGGCTGAGGTTCTGAATGACTTCTTTGCCTCAGTCTTCTCTAGCAAAGGCTCTGACTGCACCACCCAAGATCCTGAAAGGCAGATGCAGGGACTGTGAAAATGAAGACCTTGGGCCCATTGTAGGAGAGGAATTGGTTCGAGACCATCTTAAAAATCTGAACGTGCACAAGTCCATGAGTCCTGATGAAATCCATCCGCAGGTCCTGAAGGACCTGGCAAATGAATTTGCTAAGCTGCTGGTCATCATATTTGAGAAATCATGGCAGTCGGGTGAAGTTCCCGACGACTGGAAAAAGGGAAATATAACCCCCATTTTCAAGAAGGGGAAAATGGATGACCCAGGGAATTACAGACCAGTCAGTCTCACCTCTGTGCCTGGCAAAATCTTGGAGCAGATTCTCCTGGAAGGCATGCTAAGGCACATGAAAATCAACAAGGTGCTTGGTGACAGCCAGCATGGCTTCACTAAGGGGAAATCCTGCCTGACCAATTTGGTGGCCTTTTATGATGGGGCTACAGAACTGATGGGCAGTGGTAAAGCAGTTGATGTCATCTACTGTCAACGCGGGAGTCACGGACAACACAGGAACGATCAATGTGATCAGCGAATGCCAATTTATTACAAAGCTTTAACTCCTTATATACAATTTCTTACAGGCACTTACAGTGATTTGGCATATTATGATTGGATACATGTCTTGAAGACCCTTAGTGACTAACACACAATTGGTTAAGCACAGGTGTGAGAACTTGACCTCAAAAGCTTGCCAACAGTCCACTGTTCTCATTAGCTAAGTGAATTACAGCTTCTTCTTATCTTGCTTGCTTAAGCTTCCTCGGGCCTCTCACGGCCTTCCTGTATCTTTCAGGATTATTCAGGTTTTGCACCAATTATGCGTTCTCCTGTGAGAACACTGTCTCCACATCTCCCCCTTTTTGTTTTATGTATCTTTTGGATGACACTGCTTGAGCAGGGGATTTGGGCTAGATCATATTTTCAACATATGCCAACTACAGAGTTCTGGGCCTGCCCCTTTTTTCTGCTGTATGGCTCTCTGGTAACAGGGGAGGCCATCCTTCACATCAAGGTCTGGCATGGCATGTGTCCCTACCACTCCACGCCTGCTGGGTTGCAGCCAGCAGCGGAGCTAAAGGTTCTTCTTGGTGGCAAACACAGAGGCCAACCCAGTCTTGCCCTTGATTGTGGTAGCAGGTATTTGGTCAGCCTCAGTCCTTACCCCTTGTTGTCAATGCAGTTTCACCTGCTTCATCCAATACCAAGTTGTTATTATGGCAAGGCACACACACAGATTTACATTAGCAGAGTAACTATTGCAGGGTGCAGCAGCATGTTGAAGATGCTGATGCCAGCAAGGGACTAGCCAAAGAAATTTCTTACCAGTGGAATTCTCTCACCCTCTTAATTTGTTCCATTACCTGCTTTATAACACTACCATTGTATTAGAATATTTCTTTCTTTTGCTTTAGCATTTTCTAGCAGCTACTACAAATTTGCATACTCTAACATTTCTTTTACAGGTGACAAATCCATATAATACAAGGTGTAGTTTCTTATTAGCATTTGACTAGTAAATACAGGTGGCTTCATACACAAAATCAAAGCTTCTAACAATAGCTACTTTACAAACACACATATTCAAGCTGTTACTTTTCAGTTGCTTCCAAATAATGTTTAGCAATCATTGGTTTTTCTCTTCCTCTATCTCATTCTGCTTGGGGTATTCACATTCAGTTCCTGCAGCTGAGGCATCAGGTTCCTCCATTTGTCTGTCCAGCTCATGGCAAGGCTTGACAGACTTCGCAGGCATTCGCCATGGACCTGTAGGCAGGAGGACACAAATATACCCCCTTTTCCAGGTTATCAGTTCTCAACTTGAGAAGTAGATAGGTTCTGTATCTGCCACCCTGATGCTGCTTAGGTGATGGCTCGTAAGGCTTGTGGTTGCACTACCCCTCTCGCTTTTTCAGTTAGCCGTTCTTGTTTCAACTGATCAATCTGTTCCTCCAAGTTTTGGATTCATCCCCAGGTTACTCTAAACATATTAAGCTTGGTTTTGTTTTATTTTGTTTTTTCTCTCCTCGGCTCTGGTGTCCATCCTGGTCCTTCCACCAGTGGAGCACCGGGAGCCCAATCGGAGGGCAGCTGTTTTTGAACATGGGGACCAAGCTCTTATCAAATAACACTTTTTTTGTTTGTTTGTTTTTTGTTTTTTGTTGAAGTTGCTCACCCTGCTTTGCACGGCTACAAACGCCTGCCTGCTCAGCAGCAGCTACAGCAGCCTGCCTGCTTCAGCAGCAACCATAAATATCTGCCGGAAACTTCACTTTTGCATTAACCCTTTCTTGTCTGAAATGTTAAAGTACTATCTATTAGAAACTTTTACATGAACCCAACAACAAAAAATACACAGAACACTGTCTGCCCTCAACACACACACACACACACACACACACACACACACACACACACACACACGGGATCCCACAAGCACACTCCACACAACTACAATATTTGAAGCACAAAATCCAGACAAACATTATTTCCACTACACAATCCCACGTACAGAACGTGCCACAAGGACCCTGTGGAGACTAACAAGAAAACCAGCTCCGAGAAGCATCATCGCAGTGCGAGGTGGCAGGCCCAACCTTAGCAGGCGTCCCCGCAGAGGCTCTGCCTCCCCCACATCGCATGAGGCTTGGGCTTTTATACTGACCAAAATGCACACTCATTCCGACACAGGTGGCCAGCCTATGTTGGAAGAAGTAGCCAGCAGTATTTATAAAGGTCTCCAAAAGTCAATAGAAACCTGGACATACTTATTTTTACCAGCTTCTAGTACACGAGTATCACAGAGAGAATGTATTAAGTGAGTTGTATATAAGTCCACAGTCCATCACAGACCTTTCCACTGCAGGTCTTGATGAAGCACTTTAACGTAAAAAAGGTTGCTCCCTTCACCTTAAGAAGGACTGAAAAAATCCATAAAATGGATGTCCTAAGATCAAATTTCAATTCATTCAATCACTGACAAGGGGGGGGCGGCGGGCTGCTGAACTAATTTTCTTTACAGTATCCTGTTTCTATTTTACAATGTCCCGTCTGTCCACAATTATAACATCTCATATCTTTAGTACCCCCGCAATCGCTCTAACCTTATTGTAAAAGGGGTTTAACAGCAGCAGCAAAGGCAGTAGCCATGTATCCAGCCTTTTCCTCTGCTGTGCTCACTTTAAATCACATCTGAAGGTGGGGAGTAAGCAACAATTGAGCTATTATACAGATATCATATGGTGCTAACATATATGCAGAAAAAATATGTGTGATAATTGCCCGAGTATACAATGATTTTAACCCGTAGGATGTTACCGGTTGACGTGCCTCCTTTACAGCCTTTAAATCCAATGCCTCCCACTTCTTTCCCCCCGTGGAATGTTAAACACCGGGAATGCCGAGGGACCCATAGCCTAAAATTCCCCCATAACAATTGCATCTTTGATGATAACGTTTAGCAGGGTTATTACTGTAATCCCCTACCCCGTGCCCAACAACACCCCCCTCCCATTCCCCTTTCTTTACTACTGGATTGTAGGAGGGTGGGGCAGAGGGTTGGAGGTTTCTTTTGTCTCCAATACTTTAATTTCTTCAGCAGCTGTCGCAGTTGACCATCACTGAGGCTGGTTCGCATCTGCCGATGAGCCGAACTGTCTGAACTGTCTGAATCTAAGTCAGGATCAGGACGGGGAGGGTACAAGTCCGGTTCTGCCAGAGACTCTGGGTCTGGTTCCAATTCTGATTCGGGGTCTTCTTCCTCTAGGTCGAAGGTGACCGCGTTTGCACTTTCTACTTGTACTTTTGGATGCGAGCGCCATTTCACTTTATCTTCCCCCTTATGCTGAGGAGGCTTCTGTGATGCCGTGCCAGGCACAACGGGGGGGGGGGGCTTTCCTCTCTGCCCTCATTTCTTTTAAGGTCTCTAGGACAGAGTTCCATTGGTGTCGTATCACTTTAACCTCCTTTTCATCCTTACTATCATCTTCCACAGTTTTTGCCACATGGTTCCCCCAAAGTCTCGCCATTCCGATACGGAAAATATCAGACAAATGCCTGCAAAATGTCCCCATTTCTGGCCTAACTTAATTAATCGTATCAGCTGCTTCACCGGCGCTTCTTTCCCTCTCTTGGAGAGGATTCCGGCGAGCAAGTTAGCTGCAGCTTTGTGATCCATAGCTGCACCTGGGGGTTAGAAAGCTACTCTAATGCCGGCTTTCCGCGTCTGCCTGGACCTCTTGTCCCCGGCAGGGCTCCCCAGCCGATTCTTCCCGCTCCGACCCTCCTCTTGCTGCTTACCACAGTCTCGGAGATCTTTGGTCGGGAACCATCCTCTGCTACCAGATGTCAGAGTGGGAGTCGGGCCCGGAGTAACGACGCAACCTCAATATGAGTATGATCGTTCTCCTTTATTGTTTGCATACGCAGTGTTTATATAGGATTCTAAATAAGCCACACGCCTAAAGCAAAGCTATCATTGGTCCCCAACAACTGTTCACACGCCTGTCTATACATTGCTATTGGCTAGGCTAAGTTTTACACACATATCTCTGCAACAGCAGGGTGCATGCCTTGTGATAAACGGTGCATTCCTTGTGGCCAGCAAGCTCCTGTTTCAGTGTTCTGCTTACATTTCTTTGACTCCAGGCCTCCTTGGCTCAGCTGAGTCAGAAACAGTTCAAGGCTGTCTCACTCGGCTCTAATCCTGGGTTGTGCAGGCCCTCATGAGAATAACCATTGCTCCACAAGCCCCCATTATTTTATATTAAAAAAAATAATCCTGTCTAGCTTTTAGGCTTTCGTATAATTTTCACAGCACAATGTCAGGACAGGGACTTCTCATGTTATGTACGTGTTATCATGTTATGTTAACTTACAGAGGGGAGATTGAAATGAGGTTTCAGACAGAAGTTTTTCCCTGTGAGGGTGGTGAGCTGCTGGCACAGGTTGCCCAGAGAAGCTGTGTCTGCCCCATCCCTGGCAACGTTCAAGGCCACGTTGGATGGGGCTTGGAGCAACCTCGTCTAGCAGAAGGTGTCCCTGCCCGTGGCAGGGGGCTGGAACTGGATGAGCTTTAAGGTCCCTTCCAAACCAGTCTGGGATTCTATGTAACCTAATGTCATGGCTTTGAGGGGGGTGGAAGCCCATACTGGCCCTGACCAGCTTTCACCTGATTATGGGACCAGGAGTACCATAGCAGGTCAGCTCAGGACCATCGGTTCCTGTCCCTTGCCCTGCCAGCCCAGGGATCTTCTGCATTCCATGGCTCATTGTCTCTCAGGGGCAGCCTGCTCCGCAGGTTTTGAGATTTGGCAGGTTCAACAACTTCCAAATCAGGGAGGAGCAGGGTTTAGGATGGTAATTTTTGTATTCAGTTCTTTGTGTTCGAATTTGAAGTCACACTGAGTAAACTTCCCCCTTTCTTTCTCACTCAGCATCTAAATACTGTGAATTGTTATTTAATGTATCAAGATAAGAAAGGAGTTAATGATAGCCCATTATTGTTTTACATTCTGAGATCAATTTCGGAGTTCAGGGCTATTCTTTTAGCCTCGCCACTAGAATTACACAGACACGACTACTTCTTGTAGCCCCCCTTAGGCAACGCTGAAACTATAAACATGTCGGGAATGAAGTTTCACCATGCATATCTCATAGCCTCACCTAAAAAGAAATCCACTGCGCAGGCCCCAAGGGTTTATCCACACTTGCAAAGCCTGTAGCGACAAGCAAGGGACGAAATGGCAGATGATAAGGTGCACTGGAAGTCGCAGACCCAACCCTGCATGCAGGCAGCTGAGGACATTGGTCGCTTGAGACTGACCCAGGAGATGACAGTCTTGTTCGGCAGCATCCTGAATGACCAAGCAGCCTTTTTCAAGGACAGCACTGCTTGCTCCACATGGAGAGAAGCCTAGAAAAGGTGGCCTAACCAAAGCTCATCCCCCCCTTCACCTGGTTGGCTAGCCACAGCCAACGGGCATCTTCTATTGCTGTCAATTAAAGGCAAAGAGACAAAGGCATACACCTGCCTCCAAAGGTGTGTCCAGATTGACACTCGCATGTTGGAACATCAGAACCATGCTTGATACAGTGAACAGTGGGCGTCCTGAGTGCCGTTCTGCGCTAACTGCCTATGAATTGTCACGACTTAACATTGATATCACTGCTCTGAGTGAAGTTCATTTTCATGAGGAAGGTAGCCTCAAAGAACATGGTGCTGGCTATACATTCTACTGGTCAGGCAAACCCAAAACTGAAAGGCATCTTTCTGGAGTCGGCTTCATGAGTAAAAACTCCATAGCCTCTAAACTTCAAAATTTGCCGATAGGTCATTCCAATCATATTATCTCCTTACGTCTTCCACTACACAATAAGCAACATGTTGTTCTTTTCAGCATATATGCTCCAACTCTGCAAGCTGACCCTGCAGAAAAAGAAAAATTCTCCTCCGACCTGCGTCACCCCACTCAAAAGGTTCCTATAGAAGATAAGATCATAATCCTTGGTGACTTCAACGCCCGAGTAGGAAAGAACTTTGAAGCCTGGAAAGGAGTACTAGGCAAGCACGGTGTTGGCAGCTGCAATGATAATGGTCACCTCTTACTAGAGTTCTGTGCAGAACAACAGCTTACCATCACCAACACTATCTTCCAGCAGAAAGACAGCTTGAAGACAATCTGGATGCATCCTCGATCTAAACATTGGCACCTCATTGATTATGTTTTAGTGTGCCAGAGAAATATTCGTGATGTCTGTCACACCCGAGTGATGCCTAGTGCAGAATGTCAAACAGATAACCGCCTTGTGCGTTGCAAACTTAATTTCCACCTCAAGCCCAGACCTAAGAAGGGTGGCATTCCGAGGAGGAGGCTCAATGTTAATAATCTCCAAATAGCTGCAGTGAGGGACAGCTTTCAGGCTAACCTTCAAACTAGGCTTGAAGACCAGCTTATAGATTCTTCTCCTGAAGCACTTTGGCAACATATTAAAAATAGCATCCTGCAGTCCTCCATAGAATCCATTGGGTTCTCCTCCAAGAAGAACAAAGACTGGCTTGATAATAGCAACCAGGAGGTCAAGGAATTGCTGACAAAAAAGAGATCTGCTCATCAAGCACACCTCGCTCAACCACTTTGCCATGTAAGAAAAGCAGCCTTTTGTCTTGCATGTAGCAAACTCCAACTGAAACTTAGAGACATCCAGAACAAGTGGTGGCTCAACCTAGCAGAAAAGATTCAACTATGCACAGATTTGGGTGACCACAGATTCGATGAGGCTCTGAAGGCAGTATACGGACCCACATTTCAGGTTCAAAGCCCCTTACTTAGTGCAGATGGCCAAACACTTCTTACAGATAAAACCTCCATCCTGAATCGTTGGTCTGAACATTTTCAAACTCTCTTTAGTTCTAATCGTGTAGTCCAAGGCGAAGTAATCCAGCACATTCTGCAGCATGATGAATTGGATTTAACCCCTACCATGGGAGAGACTCTTAAGGCCATACAGCAGGTGAAAACTGGCAAGGCAGCTGGGGTTGACGGAGTCCCACCTGGAATATGGAAGCATGGAGGCCAAGCACTTCATGCTAAATTTCATGAGCTAGTTGTGTGCTGTTGGGAACAAGGTAAATTACCATCAGACTTTCATGATGCAATCATCGTCACTCTGTATAAGAAAAAAGGTGCCATGTCAGACTGCTCAAGCTACCGTGGTATAACTCTGCTCTCCATTGCTGGTAAAATTCTTGCAAGAATACTATTGAACAGACTAGTACCCGCTATCGCAGAAGAATTTCTACCTGAAAGTCAGTGTGGTTTCAGGGCTAATAGAAGTACCACAGACATGGTACTTGTTCTGAGACAACTGCAAGGAAAGTGTAGAGAACAGAACATGGGGCTATATGTAACTTTCGTTGACCTCACCAAAGCTTTTGACACTGTGAGCAGAAAAGGCCTGTGGCTGATCTTGGAACGATTAGGTTGTCCCCCCAAGTTCCTCAAAATGATTATTCTGTTACAGTAGGATCAGCAGGGCCAAGTCAGGTATGGTGATGCACTCTCTGAGCCTTTTCCAAAAACCACTGGTGTGAAACAAGGTTGCATTCTCGCACCGACCTTATCACAATCTTCTTCAGCATGATGTCCAAAGGGCTACAGCAGACCTTGACGAACAAGACGGCATTTATATTCGATATCGTACCGATGGCAGCCTATTCAATCTAAGGCGATTGAAGGCTCACACTAAGACCCTAAACCATCTTGTCCGTGAACTGCTTTTTGCTGATGATGATGCCCTTGTTGCCCCCACAGAAGCAGCTCTGCAGCGTTTAATAACTTGCTTTGCGAAGGTGGCTGAGGTTTTTGGGCTGGAAGTTAGCTTGAATAAGACAGTAGTCCTCTACCAACCTGCACTGCAAGAAGATTATTGCCACCCCCATATTACCATCGGCGAGTCAGAGCTTAAGACAGTTCAGCAGTTCAGCTATCTGGGAAGCATCATTTCCTCGGATGCCGCAATCGACAAAGAGATAGACAACAGAATACCAAAGGCTCATATACCTGTCGGAAAACTCCATAAAAGAGTCTGGTGTAATAAACACCTGAAGAAAAGTACAAAGATCAGTGTCTATAGAACCATTGTATTGTCTACTCTTCTATATGGTTCTGGATCATGGGTCATCTACTGTCATCACCAGCGACTCCTCAAACGCTTTCATCAGTGCTGCCTCCGTACAATTCTAAACATCCATTGGACTGACTATGTGCCTAATGTCACTGTCCTCAAACAGGCAGGGGTCACCAGCATCGAGGCCATATTGCTGAAATTGCAGCTGCGCTGGGCAGGGCACGTCTCTAGGATGAAGGATCACCACGTCCCCGAGATCATGTTTTGTGGTGAACTTGCCACGGGTAGCAGCAAGAGACGTGTCCCAAAGAAGAGATATAAGGACTCCCTGAAACAATACCTTAGCCTTGGCCAAATTGGCTACCATCAGTGGTCCACCTTGGCCTCCAATCGGGAGACTTGGAGGCACACCATACATAATGCCGCTGACTCCTTTGAGAGCTCACGAAGAACTAGTCTCAAGGAGAAAAGACAATGCAGAAAGAATCGCGCCCCACCTGTACCACCCAAGGAGACCTTCTGCTGTGCTTTTTGTAGCCGGATTTGCCTATCTCACATTGGCCTTCTTAGTCATCAACGCGCTTGTAGTAAGCGTGGGTAAAGCCCTTCCCAAATCTTTGTTCAAGCCATGGCGATCTCATAGCACCAAAGAGAGTAACTAGAATTGGTGCTGACACAGCATTTGGCTTGTATTAAAGTTTTAACTTACTAGACAAATCCCCTTGACTGCTTGGTTTTAGGCTTTTAGGTCATTAGGAGAGGCTGTGTGGAGGGACTTTCCCAAAATGCCTGCTCTTGAGGTGTCTGCTAGTGCCATAACAAAGGATACACATTGAGATGCTTGATTCAGTTCTGGACAGAACTATGTGCAAATAACACTGGGAAAATTCATCTGCATGTGTATGTCTAACCTTTATTTATGCAGAAAGGGGCAGCATGAATCCGTGAAATACCTTTAGAAGCAATGCACAGCTATATAGGTTGTATAGCTATATCACATACTCGCGTGGGTATTGCTTAAGTTTGATGAAACCTGTCTATATTGACACACAGTTTCAATCACATACGGTAGTTGACTTTCCTCCTGCTTAATTGATGTAGGAAAGGAAAAACAGCACTGCAGTCAGAAGTTGCAGAGAAATTTAAGGAAACTAGAGGTTTGAAAATGAGCCCTGATAAATAGATGCAGCCGTACATCAGAATTTCTCTCTCTAATTCATTAGATTTTAAATTTCTAATACAAGAAACACTTTGTTACAATTGAAAAATATTCTTAAAATTCTACTGTAAGAATTTAAAATAGTTTGCAGAATACATAGATTTAAAAAAGCTTATTAAACTTATTCTAAACATTATCTTCAGGTAGATCATTTCTCCTTGCAAATATTTCCTCTGGACAATTTGGACTGGATTTTCTTTCTTGTTTGGATGTACATTACATGGGGAATAGCTTCTTCAGTGAAATTTCTCAGACTGCTAGGAAGCCTAACACATTAAATGAGGGTTTCTTGAATTCAGCCTCTTTAACTGTGGAAAACGTTTCCTATTTCTGACATTACTCATTGCTTTCAGTTTCTTTGTTTAGTTGCTATTTTATCTTTGCTATCAATTTTTGCCACTTGTGTTGCTTGAGCATTCCAGTAATAAGCCTCCCACTGTTTTTTCTAGTGACTTGTATAATTCAGCCATATCTCAGTTAACTATAAAAGTGAGTTCTTACTCCTACCTGCTCCCTTTGTTAGATAATATAAAACTTCACTTCAATACAGCTCTAAATCAGGAGCTCAGGTTTTGTCCCTAAAATAAATCAGTCACCTTGCCAGCCATACCAGAAAGTTCCTGTCGGATTGAATTATCAGTAAAGTGAAGGTCAGCCAGGTTTATTACTTAATATTTCTATTATAGTGCATGCTGCTTAATGATACCTTAGCCTCCAGCAGTTCCCCAGGCATCACTACATCCCTCTTTCCTCAGTGTGTTTTTTCCTGCTAGCCATCAAATGTACTTAAAGCTCAGCAATTAAAGCCTCTTTCTATAGTAGTGATAATATTTTATATAAAGGAAAGATACAATAATTCAGAGAATCAGTGCAGATAGTGTGTCTAATTTAAATGCTCTAAGATGCAGATAAGAAGAATTCAATAGACGTGTATGTGAAAGTTGCCCACACATATGTAATTATTATACATGCACATACATAATTATTATACATGCACATATGCATTATACATACCCACACGTGCGTAATTATTATACATGGATATGTGTAATAATTTGAATGGACAAAACTACAGCTATTTTTCAAAAAAGGTGGGCAGCCTTATATATGCAAATATACACAACTGTGCCTGAAACACAGTGCTTCTGGTGAATGACAGAAACAGTTCTTCAAGATTATTGTATTGCTGCCATGATAAAGCATCAAGTAGGTATAACATCTGGGCATTAAAAAAAATCACGGTAAAGAAAATCTTCCATTTTCCTCATGAAGGTTTCCCTAGATCCTGTATGAGATCAGTGTCTCTGGTGCAAAAAAGTGCCTGGAAAGGTAGCTGGTCAATTGTGAATTTTCTGGGAATGGAGGAATCCACAAAGAAAATAAAGACACTGCAGTGCCCAGCACAAGACATACCACCTCATATTATAGCTCATGAATGAGAATGTAAAAGCTTCAGTCTGGGTACAGGCAAGGGAGAGAATTTCAGACAAGAATCTCTTATGGCACAGCACTGAAAGTATTAAAAATGTCATAGCTTTCACCTGAGACAGGCCATATTTCAGAATCAGCCTCTGTAATTGTCATAGTATATTTATTAAACAACTTATCCATTCTGAGAATTGAATGGAGCCTGATGAAAGCCTTCTTTCTGTGTAATTGCTGTCAGCATTGATTAAGCCCTGTTGCAAAGACAGAGCAGGGCAGGGAAATCAGCCTTACTGGTGACAGTCTGAGTTAAATTAAAAGAGGTATTAGCCATCTGTATACTGTATTTGTCATTTAGGACTAGAGTTTACTTTAAATGCTTCTGAACAATTTTGGATGATCTCTAAACCAATGGTATCATAGCTGCTGGAAATTGAAATCTGGTAAACAATTGCATCTTTTTTATTATGTCATGTTGCTTTAATTTCAGCCTCATATTTTCCAGTCCAGGTTCTACCTCTTTCTTCTGAGGAATCGTGGTATTCTGCTTTCAGAGAAGGTAAAGTGGGTGTGCTCTTTGCTGGGTAAAACCTGTCTAGATGGTTAGTGCCAAAGGGTTGTGGTGAATAGGGTTAAATCCAGTTGGTGGCTGGAACACCACAGGTGATGTCCCCCAGGGCTCAGTACTGGGATCCCAGTTCTATTCAGTATCTTTATCAGTGCCCTGGATGGGGGGAATTGAGAGCACCCTCAGTAGGTTTGTGAATGACACCAGGTTGAGTTGGGAGTGTGGTTCTGCTGGAGGGGTTGGAGGCTCTGCAGAGGGATCTGGACAGGCTGAATCAATGGGCTGTGGCCAGTGGGATGAGGTTCAATAAGGCAAAGTGCTAAGTTCTGCATTTGGGTCACAACAACCCCATGCAACGCTTCAAGTTTGGGGCAGAGTGGCTGGAAAGCTGCTCATGGGAAAGGACCTGGCGTTACTGGCTGATGGAGTTGAACATGAGTAAGCTTGTGCCCAGACAGCCAAGAAGCCAACAGCATCCTGGCCTGTATCATCAGTAGTGTAGCCAGCAGGGCCAGGGCAGTGATTGTCCTATTGTACTGGGCACTGATGAGGCTGCACCTGGAATTCTGTATTCAGTTGTGGTTGAGTCACCATCCCTGGATGTATTTAAATGAGATGTAGATATGGCACTAAGGGACATGGTTCAGTGGTGAACTTGGCAGTGCTGCGTTAGCATTTAGACTCTATGATCTTAAAGGTCTTTTTCCATCCTGATTGATTCTATGATTCTGCAATTCTAACATTAATAAGGATTGCTCATCACAGTATACCTTGTCATGCTCCAGAGGCACGCACTGGGTCTTGTACTAGTTCTTGATGAGAATGATGAGCACTTTTGAACCTACGGGAATGACTGTTGCTTTCAAACATTTAATCTCAGTCTGTATTGACCTTGATATCTCTTGATATATAGTTTTTATTCTAACTGAATCCAGAAACCACAAGTTATTACCATATTTACTGTAAACACTCTGCCTCCCTTAGCTGTGGTTGAAAGGATTAGCTTGACAAATGGACTTACTAAGAGAGTTGATTTGTCTGCAGCACACAAGGAACAAACTGGCAGCAGTAGCAAGGAGAATGTTTCTCCTGTTACAGCCCAAGCTGTGCCTGTTTGAAAAACTAATATGGGCTTCTGTTACTGCATCTATCAATCTCACCCTTCCCACCAGTTCACAAGTCAAAACAAAGGAAGTATATGAAGCAGGTAAAAATAAAGCATTTTGGAAATCAGTGGGGATGGGAGAAAAAAAGCACTTGAAATAATTGAGAAGAATAATGAAATAATGAGAAGAATTCCAATG
The DNA here is from genome assembly GCF_033783945.1 of Neopsephotus bourkii. Lineage (NCBI taxonomy): Eukaryota > Metazoa > Chordata > Aves > Psittaciformes > Psittacidae > Neopsephotus > Neopsephotus bourkii. The sequence continues at coordinate 126,589 of NW_026901264.1, read as the reverse complement.
TATTGATGTGCCTGCCAGGTTTTTACTCACTAGGTGGTCTTCACATATAGAAGCTATTAAAGTATTCTTGGTATCACTTTGGTTTTTCTTTCCCATGTTGCCCACGTTTCAGTGCCCGTATGTCTCTCCTTACTGATTTAGCACAGTTTCATGTCTCCTCTGCCATTCTCATTAATCATCACCTGGGATTACTAATAACACCAGGTCTCCCTGTGATTTTGCCTTTGTGGCCAGCTACTTCTAATTTGGTCTGCAGCAAATGCAGAAGCGCCAGAGGGCAATTACAGAGCAGAATGATGCTTGGCAATAGACTTAGAGGTGCATCCTTTTTTTGGTGATGTAACATTTCCTTCTAACAGCATTACTAGATTAGACTGCTACTAACCTTTGTACGTATAGTGTCTTCTAAACCCCCAGAAGATAATGTCAGGGAACCATATGGTGTGAATACTTGATATTCTTTCTGATATCAGCCATTTCTAGTACATAATATGACTGTTGTTTAGCAGCTTAAATAGCACAGCAGTGTTGCATCATACTTTCAGACAAGGGGAGAAACTTGTGTAAAATTCAAACTGTAGAGAACTTACTGCAATTTTACTCCTGTTTTCTTCTTTTTTTTCTCAGAGCCCTACATTAGTAAATATACATGTAGTAAAATGTAGTAAAGAAAAGGACGTGATTTTTATCAAGCAGGAGTAACTAGGTAGGTCAGTGATTCTTTATGTCACTCTGAACTTGCATCCCAGGCAGAACATCGTCAACCACATAAAGATCAATTTAGTACTCAAAGGAGTAATCAAATACTACCCTAAATGACAGATCCTTCTTAGCTGACGCCTCCAACAGATTTGCTTAGAAGCAAATGCTGCTCTTCATTTGCTTCATAACAATTGGCTTTCCTTTTGGCTCCACAAGTGTAAGTCCACAGTTTACTCCCTCATATGCATGCACACACAGTCTTCCTCTTCCTTGTCTTTAGTGTGACAAGGGATATGCTTAGATAGTTTCTGCTCATTATGATATATGTATGATATTTTCTAAGACAAAGCCTTAGAAAACACCATGTCTACAACTAGTCAGTGAAACACTTGCAGTCCCTTCCTTTCTTTTACAGAAAATTCTCTTTGATCCATCCTTTCATTCCCCTCTTATTTGTTACCTTTCCTGTCAAGGGAATGGCTCTCAGAAATGGCTGTCATATGTCAAGGCATAATGACAATTAAATCTGAAGAGCAGTACTCAAGCTGTGGAGGGAATGCAGAAGCAGGAATAACAAGATTGCAGGTTGTAGTAGAGGTGCAATAAGACGACTTTTGCAATACATTTACAGAGGGTTCTCATGGATCGCTAGTGTGATTGAGAGAAAAATGTGCCTTTACTCATTGCCTACACATGCCTGCCTGAAGCTGTAATTCTGAGTCCATTCCAATAAAATAAAGCAGTAATGGACTTTATCTCTTGGAAAGTAAGTCAGTAACATCACTCGGTACTTGTGTTAAATTTTTATTAGTCTCTTGTAAAAACTGTTGCAGATGAGAACAAATAATTATCTGCTTTCAAAGCATGGTCTGTAATGCCCAGCATTTTTTATTATTGCGAAAGCTCTTACTGAGAAACCAAAGTTTCTGCCATATAGCAACAAAACACAATTCTGCAGCTAGTATGTCCTGAAGTAAGATGATGCTTTCAGTAAGAGGACATTAAAATGCATCAGGTTATGGTAGCAGATTCTGTATGTATATGTTCTTGGCCATCCAGTAAACCTTAAAGGCACTGAGATGCTATCAAATAATTTTGTGTACTTGTCACATGATATTGATCTTCTCCTTACTGGAAATAATGCAAACATTTTTTTAATGCCTATTTTATAAAGATTTTAAAACCCTGAAGTCAGAGTAAACATTCATCAGAGTAAACATTACTTAGCAACAACTAAAAACATCAGTGTTATCAGTGTTGTTCTTATGCTGACAGTCAAAACCACATCACTGCACCAGGTACTAAGGAGAAAAATGACTGCTACTGCTGAACCCAGGACAGCTGCTGAGAATGCTTAATGCAGGACATTACAACTGTGACTTCTTATGCAGATAGGATGACTCTCTCACTTCTGCATTAAAGGCGCCAAAGTGACAACCTGAAAGACTGAGCTATAAACACTCCCTTGATAAACAGCACAGAAGAGGCCGGATTACCGAAGGCTTCATTTGAACTGCATTATCATTTGTCTTACCTTTCAGCTTCCAGGGATCTGCTCTAACCAGTAGTGATGAATATTCATAAAGATGCTGAATTTGGTAGAAGCTTAGATGAGAAAGCTTGATGAAATAGTTTGTTTCATGTAAATTACTGAAAAGATGCCTTACATATCTCTTCAAAAGATCTCTCTACTTGTATGGATTTGAATATATTAGCAGGGGCAAAGTCATGTTACCTAGAAGGACATCACATGACACAGAAATACACATTACCGTGCCAGCTCCTGTCTAAAACTTACCAGTACATTTTTGCAATATATAACACATTTACTAATTTTTTGAGTATTCGAGGCAGGACACTGATTTAGCTGCAGAATTCTCAGTGCACTCAGATACATGAATCTTTAAAAGAACTCTACCAAGAAATGTAATCACCAAAATTCTGACTAATGTTAAAAAATAAATGAAGATGTGGGCCATTGCTCACAAAAGCCATTAAAAATTGAAATGCTTCCCATTTTACTTGAACCAGGAATAAATTTAAAGTAGGAAGACTTTTGATGCGTTTAAACTTCCTGCTTCACTTGGAATCAAATTTCAGTAGTTTCACAAACTTGTCCAAAAGTAAAACAGAGTTTATGCAATGTGTTTGGCCAGTTTCATAAAACATTTACTTTACTCATCCTGGCATAATATAAGCAACAAATTACAACTCAGCTTTTTGAAACTATTTGTTCCAAGCAATATTTTTATCAACACAGTTTTTCATATATCTGATCCTGTATTTTATCTGATTGATAAAATCACCACCTTTCAAATCAAGACAATTCAAACTGCAGCTTCTGCTCTACTGTTCTGGTTTAAGCCCAGCTGTAAATCAGAACCACACAGCCACTCGCTCACTCCTCCCCTTTTTCAACCACTGCTCCCAGAAGGATGGGGAGGAGAATCAAAAGGATGTAAATCACACAGATTGAGATAAGAACAGTCCAGTAACTAAGGTATAATACAAAACTACTGCTACTACCACAAATAATAGTAATGATAAGGGAAATAACAAGAGGAGTGAGTGTAAAACTAAAAGGGGAAGGGGAAAAGAAAACAAGCACAAGTGATGCACAATGCAATTGCTCACCACCCGTTGACTGATACCCAGCCCAAGCCTAGCAGTGATGTGCACCTTCCGGGTAACTCCCTGCAGTTTCTATACTGGGCATGACGTGCTGTGGTATGGAATACTCCTTTGGTTTGTTTGGGACAGGTGTCCTGTGTCTACTGCCTCCTGGCTTCCTGTGCCCCTTCTCACTTGCAGATCATGACACTGAAAAGTACTTGATGAGAGTAAGCATTATTTAGCAACAACTAAAATCATGGGTGTTATCAGCATTGTTCTTAGACTAAGGTCAAAAACACAGTACTGCACCAGCTACTAAGAAGGAGAAAAATAACTGTTACAGCTGAACCCAGGACATCTACCTAAAATTGCTTTGCACATTTGCTAGTTTTCCAGTCAAATTGATGCAAAACTTGAATGTTCCAGCTGAGATCCAAAAGAACAACTGAATGTAACACAGAAGAGAGAATTTATCCTTTACCTGCAGCTAGGGTTTTGAGAAGATACAATGCAGATTTTATGAGTAAAAGCCCAAAAGACTTATTTGAGATACTCCAAAAGTCTATGGAACATCAACTTTCTACAATGTTGTAGGCACTGGCAAAGGGTTGATGATACGAATTAGAGGCACTATGACTTTAACACACAGATTATTGGTTTGATCAAATTGAAGAGATTTTGTGTATTTAGAAAGAAAAATGATGTAGAACACTTTTTTCCCCCATTCACTTACTGTGTTTTACCTGCTTGGGACTCAGCATTTATGTTTTGCTCAGAGTTTACTCATCTCTGGAGTAAACCCAAAGTAAAAGTCTCCTTTCTCATGCCACCTTTGTCAGATTTTGTTCTACCTCCATATCTAATAATGATATATCATTTCAATCTAACATTTTAAATGCATTTCCTGAAAGATACCACTATGGTATCTTTCATGTGCAGAGAAAAATAAATGCACATGAGCAGGAAACCTTATTTTCTGCTAAGGTACAATGAACACGCTTATTGAATGGAGAAAACTCCTCAAAATTTGATACTTTGTGTGCAACTATCTGTTGAGATAAGCAACATCCACTACTCTCATCCGACCAAGTCATCTTGTTACAGAAGGCTGTGATATTGGTTAAGTATGACTTCCCCTTCATATATCCATGCTGACTACTTAAAAACTAAATTGGCTGGATTCACTTCCTGATCCAGCTGGCCTACTGATTACATTCTCAATGGCAGCTGCCAGGAGAAACAGTTTTATTTTGATGACTGATGAAAAAATACTGAGGTGGAGAACTTCTTTTAAAAGGTGTTTACCTTTTTATTTGTTCATTTTTCCTGATTTATAAAGCCTATAGCAGATACCCACTACAATGGCACCAATGTCAGTCTGCCTGCTAATTTTGACTTGTAAAATCTCAATGAAGGAGAGGGACTCTTCATCAGGAATGGTAGCAATAGGACAGGGGGTGATGGGTTTACACTTAAACAGGGAAAGTTCATGTTAGATCTTGGGAAGAAATTTTTCCCTGTGAGGATGGTGAGGCCCTGGCACAGGTTGCCCAGAGAAGCTGTGTATGCCCCGTCCCTGACATTGTTCAAGGACAGGTTGGACAGGGCTTAGATGAACCTGGTCTAGTGGAAGGTGTCCCTGCCCTTGGCATGGGGTTGGAACTGGATGAGCCTTAAGGCCCCTTCCAAACCAAACCATTCCCTGATTCTAAGTACTAACCCACTGAGCTATCCAGGTTCATGAAAAAGCCAGTTTTGGATTTCATTCCTTGTTTGGATTTTCTGCAATTTTGTTCATGAATGTGGTAGCTGACAAAACATTAGTATCACACACTCACAGACAGGCTTGCCAATATTCAAAGGATCAATGGCCTGAGGATGCAGACTGGGCTGAGGTGTTTAAACATTTTAGTACTACTGATATTCTTCTAAAAACCCAAATTATTTGGTCAGAAGTACAGAGAGATATAGCAAAGAAAAAGGATCATTATCCAGTGACTTGATGGGGTATGAAGCATAGGGAGGAAAACCCCCTCTATCTAGCAAGTCAAATTTGTGCCAGGAGAGCAGCATAACACTTTTGTTAGAACCTTACAGATACCACTGTTGCCTGTTTTGTTTTTTTCTTTAAGATATTTTGACTAGGCATCACTGACTGCATTTAGCTCACTAGCTACTCTTTTTCTTACAAATGGGCTTCAAGTTATATACTAATGCCATATTAAATAGAGCATATTTTCACCATTTCCTCATTCATGTCCAGTACTGTCCATAACAATATTCAAAAATTATAATATAAATTTAAAATATTGATTTTGAAAAATAAAACAGGTTTTCTTTTTCTTTTCTTTTGAACTAGATAATTACTCTGGACATTAAAAAGAAACCTAGGATACTTATCTGATTAGTTTATTGTAGAGTCTGTCCTAAAGACTGTGGCAAGACTTCTGAGAGGAACAAGGTATTTGTCAACACTTCTGTTGGTCTCTGCAGCAGCTTATTGCTGCTGCTCATCTTGGGATCATTTTAACATTATTACCTTCCAAACATTCCTGAATTCAAAAGTAAAGGTGATTTCCTAAATACACAGGGTTTATCATTCCATCCTTGTTTTTTTTTCACAGCAGCCATTGACAGAGAAGACTCTCAAAGCAGAAACTGTTCCCTTCAGGCATGCTGTTAAATCTTTCTTGTGGCTGAGTCTAGACACTAGTTTTTAGATCCTTGTCCTGAGCAGTGTGGATAAAACGGGTATTGAGTCAAAGGGAATGGCAGTGCAAAGGCTGTTGCTAGCTGTGCACTGTTACAGAGACAGATATTTATTTGTGTGTAATGTGCTGCTTTAATAGTCATTCTCTGTCCTCTCTGAGGCTACAGCAGGAAAGGCATGGGATGGAGGGCATAAATTCATGGTCTGGGCATAGTCTATCTAGACTAAATAAGTGTAAGCAGTGGTAATAAATGGGAGGCAGAAGAGGGGTGATTTAGCCTAAACTAAAAGGGAACTAGAACCAGTTTATAGCACCAAATTCTAGTTTGGGAAAACTTAAGTTAAAAGGAGGAGGTGGATGGTCTCTTCTCCCAAGGATCAAGTGACAGGGCAAGAGGAAATAGCCTCAAGCTGTACCAGGGGATGGTTAGACTGGAGCTTAGGAACAATTCCTTCTCCAGAGGGTGTTCAGGCATTGGAACAGGCTGCCCAGGGCAGTGGTGGAGTCACCATCCCTGGAAGTGTTCACAAACCGTGTAGATGAGGCCCTCAGTGCCTTGATTTAGTGTTGGCCTTGGCAGTGCTGGGGACTTGATGATCTTAAAGGTCTTTTCTAACCTGGTTGATTCGATGATTTTATGAAATTTTCTGGTTTTGTGGTGGGTTAACCTTGGCTGGATACAGCACTCACCAGGCCACTCAAACCGTGTAGATATGGCCCTTACTGCCATGGTAAGCCTTTTCTCCTGTGGGCTTCTCTCCAAGGGCTGTAGTTTGTGCCAGAAGCCTGCTCTGGCATGGGCTTTCCCCAGCTGCAGCTTCATTCAGAGCATGTCCACATGCTGCAGCATGGATATCTGCTCCACTGTGGACTTCCAGGAGCTGCAGGGGGGCAGCCAGTGTCACCATGGTCTTCTCCACAGACTGCAGAGCAATCTGTCCTGTGGCACCTCTTCTTCCTCCTGCACTGACTTTGGTAGCCACTAGGCTTTTTCTCTCACTCCACTCTCTCACAATTGCTATGCAGCATTTTTTACCCTTTCTTAAATGATATCACAGAGGTGCCACCATCTTCTCTGATGGGCCCATTTTTGAGGACCAAAGTGTGTGAATTGGTTCTGTTGACACAGGAGCAGCACAGAAGCCATCCCTGCAGCCGCCCTGCACCCCCCCCCCCCCCCCTCACCCTTGCTAACAAAACCTTGTCACATAAACAAAATACAGTCTTGAAAAAGATCTTATACCTCAGCTCTTACTGGATTGAAGTTAAAAGATATTTATAGAAGTGGGAAGTGGGAGATGCCTATATGCTAAGAAGCAGCAAGCTGCTTTTACAACAGTGGCACAAGGACTAAACCAGAATCTGACTTCTTTTCCTGGGGACTGTGGATATACTTAAACCTTTTTGCTTAAAATACCTCTCAAATTTTATTGCTATGTCTGTCCTCTTTAGAGGAACCAGTTCAAGTAAAAAAATGCAGAAATCAGGTGCTACAGCCATAAATCTTACACGTAAGATTTTTCCACTTCAAATGTGAACAACACAAGCATTAAAAGCAGGCCTTCAAATTAATGTCACTGCTTAGGGTTTTTTTTTGTTTTTCACAAGTGTAGAATTGACCCTGTTTGGATCTTTTTCCTTTTGTTTGCTTCAAAATGTTTAAAAAATAATCAAATGCTACTGGATTGTTCATGTCTTCTGCCTGAATGATATAATCACTATGTGCCACTACAAAGTGTAAGGAAGCAGATGCAGCAGTTTCCCTACCATGCTTGTATAGCTCTGAAATAACAGGCAACAAATGATGTTGACAGGATAGATCAAGTCTATGAAACTTGTAAAGCTTGGCCTCAAACACTCTAACCAAATATAGAAAGAGCTCACATCTTTGACAGTTATTTGTAAAGATTCTTACAAATTGCTGTAACATGAGTCTTGTTACCTTTGAAAGCAGATAAAAAGCGCAGACAGATGCATACACACAAAAAGCTTCTTGCCTTCTAAAACTGACACCATGTTCCGCAAAAGATCAGTGAGACATTCTTCTGCTTCACTACAAAACTGTCTTGCCTTCTTTAAATTATGCCTCTATGTGAAGCAATTCAGAGACTGTGAGAACTGTGTGGTCAATTAGGAAATGTAAGGGAACAGAGAAGTGTTTCTGGTTCGCTTGCACTGCTTGGAGAATAGAAGTCAGCTGGCACAGGCTTATCAAGGGATTTTCTCTTGTTCTATTGTATAAAGTGTACCATCATATTTTCTAGAAAGTGACTTGTGTTAAAGGTTTACAAGTCCCCAGGGTCTCTGTTAACATGTCAACACTTTCCTGCTATTTTTCTCTTACTGAAGGATAGGAAGCAATAGCTATGTTGTGGCTATGGTAGTTCTGTGATACTTGTGTATTCTGTTTTGCACTTGTGGTCACTATAGAAGAAGAAGTTCTATGGCTTTCTGTCAGAACTGAAGTATTTAATATTTCTAATACCTACAGCTGTAGCATTTCCATGACCTGTCATTCACCACTTGATGCTTTGTTATCTGCACCTGTAGGCATCCCAGTGTAGCTCAAAGTAACAAAACCAATTCAAATTCAGAGATGGAGAATTTGAGTGATTTTTGAGTGATTTATGAAAGATAGGCCCCAAAGAGTTTTAGATGTTTTTCCGATTCTTTTTGTATGTACAAGTTACACATAAAAAGGTTTTTTCAAGATTGTTGAATCCAACTTGTGCGTATGGTTTTGTTGGTTTCTTTTTTGTGTGTGGGGTTTTTTTTTTTTGTTTGTTTGTTTGGTTGTTTGGTTTTTTTTTTTTGATAGCAGAAATAGCATTTGATTGTGTGAATAAAATTGATACAGAAAAAGTCAGCCAAGGTAATGTCAGAGTTAGGAGATGAATCATTCCAGTTGCAGAAAACAAGTGATTCAGAAGAAATTGTCCATGTGCCACATTATACAGGGTCCAGAAGTTTGTACAGGATTACTCTCAAAGGAAGCTGAATATGCAGGTTTTTAACATAATTTTTTTCTTGTAGAATCACAGGCTGGTTTGGGTTGGAAGGGTCCTTAAGCTCATCCCATTCCAAGTGCCTGTCATGGTCAGGGTGTCATGGTTTAAACCCAGCCAGACAGCTTGTTCACTCACTCCCCCCCTTCTTACCCTCCCCCTACTTCTGGAGGTACAGAGAGGGGAATTGTCCAACCCTCCAGTCCGCTAGCCCTTCTGGGTAACTCTCCCAGTTACCTCCTGGGCATGACGTGCTGTGGTATGGAATACCTCTTTGGTCAATTTGGGTCAGGTGTCCTGTCTCTGCTTCCTCCTGGCTTCCCCTCCTCCCTGGCAGAGCATGAGGCTCACAAAGTCCTTGGCCAAACCAAAACATCATTGTTATCAGCTCTGTTCCCAGGCTGAAAGTCAAAACACAGCACTTCACCAGCTACCAAGAAGGAGAAAAATGACTGCTACTGCTGAACCCAGGACACAGGGATACCTTATACTCTAGACCATGTCGCCCAAGGCCCTGTCCAACCTGGCCTTAAACACTGCCAGGGATGAAGCATTCACCACTCCTTATGCAGGTTAAAGACAACACATACCAGAAGTACATGCAGAAGCAGATTTTGCTGCTCTAAGGACTCAGAGAGAGAGATATTTTTTTTCTGCTCTTACCCAGTGTCGTGGTTTAACCCCAGACAGTCAGCTTTTCACTCACTCCCCCCCTTCTTGCCCTCCCCCTAATCCTGGGGAGATGGAGAAGAGAATCAGAAAGAATGCAACTCCCACAGATTGAGATAAGAACAATTTAGTAACTAAGGTACAACACAAATCACTACCGCTACCACCAATAATAGTAGTGATAAAGGAAATAACAAGGGAAGAGAATACAACACCTCATCACCAGGCGACTGATAACACGCCCCCCCCCCAGCCCAACCAAGCACCAACCGACACCTCCTCCAACCCTCCAGTCCCCTAGCCCTTCTGGGTAACTCTCCCAGTTACCTCCTGGGCATGACATGCTGTGGTAGGGAATACCTCTTTGGTCAGTTTGGGTCAGGTGTCCTGTCTCTGCTTCCTCCTGGCTTCCCCTCCTCCCTGGCAGAGCATGAGGCTCACAAAGTCCTTGGCCAAACCAAAACGTCATTTTTATCAGCTCTGTTCCCAGGCTGAAAGTCAAAACACAGCACTTCACCAGCTACCAAGAAAGAGAAAAATGACTGCTACTGCTAAACCCCGGACACCCAGGATCAACTGAGCATGGCTTTTGGTCACAAATGCCGAAGGCACATTCCTGCTCCCTGTCAGGATCCTCTCAGACCGGGAACTGATTTTACAGTCTTGCTATTTACCACCCTAAGCATGTGTTGCTTAATGGCTAAAGCTGTTCCTGCATTAATGTTTATGGTTGTCTAACCATACTGGGAAAGGTCAGGCTTCTGAAAATTGAAGGCACTTTTGTTTTTGCATAGGTCCAAGTGCCTCTCTATCCCAGACTTTCCCTGAATTTGTGTGCATGTGTTTCTTTACTATTTGAATTACTCAAAATCACCAAGAGTGATAGAAATAATAGTCCTAAAATGTCAGTGTAAAGACAATGAAGGAAATACTTGAGAAGAATGGTAACTTGGAAATTTATTTTGAAGTTCCTCCTCTGTTAATCATTTTAGAGAATAAAAAAGAGACATGGCTCTTGCCCCAAGAAACACTATGTTTTACAGTCTTTTAGCAAGAAATGAGGAAAGGATGGAATCAGCACATTTCAATCATATTTCGTCTTCAACCCTGCTGTTAACTTGGTTAATTAAATCAATTTTCTTTGAAAAAAAGAAAAGCATTATAGCAGTTATATTTCTGTACTTACTGAAGCAACAAACTCACGAGTATTTTAGGAACCTATATATGACAATAGCCTCAAGATATGGAGGCTGTTAACAAGCTGACATGGAACAGTTCTGCTTTTGCATCATACAAGTGGAAGTATTGCAATGAAACTGCAAAAATATGGATGCTTATGGGAAAAATAGGTTATAGAAGATGCAAGTCTGACCAAAAGAATACACCAAAATGATAGTTAAACCAGCTGCCATTCCTTCCCTCCAGCGTATCAACCGAACCACACAGCTTGGTGTCATCGGCAAACTTGCTGAGGGCGCACTCAATCCCACTGTCCATGTCACCGACAAAGATGCTGAACAAGACTGGTCCCAACACCGATCCCTGAGGGACACCACTCGTTACTGGTCTCCAGCCAGACATTGAGCCATTGACCACAACTCAAAGTACTCTTCCTTCTTGTCAGCAGTACTGTTTCCTGGCAATTTCCCTGAGAGCCCTCTAGTTACTGTGCCTCTGCCTTCTTTTTCTGTTTTCGTTTTAGGATTTGTAGACAGGTAGGACTCACCTCAGCTGTCTCTTTTCCAAATTGAAAGGGTTTATTCCTTGTATGATAGCTCTTTCCTACCTGAGTTAGCCTTGTTATCCTCCCCTATATCATCACTGGCTTTACAATAACTGTTTTAAAGATACTGCACAAATATTCAGAATATGGAAACATCTGATAAAAAATCATCTAGTTAAATCATAGAATGCATAGGTTTGGAAAGGACCTTAAGATCACCTAGGTCCATCCCCTGCCACAGGTAGGGATGTGCTGTAGTAGACCATGTTCCCCAAGGCTGTACTGCTTTCTTAGAATTTCTTTCCTAAAAATACTGGGACTTGAAAAATCAAAGCACTGCACTTTTCCAGAATAAAAGGAGTAATACAGTAATAGTTACATTTGATCACTGACCTTAAAACTAGTCACTTTGCTAGTGACTTGTTCAAAAGCAAAGACTTACCATTGCGAAAAATTATCCTTTATTTAATTTCATTGCCCTCCTGAACTTGTGCAAGTATCTTAAGGACTTTGCGACTTTGTGAATGGCTGTTGTGATATAATGGAGATGTTAACTGAAGCCTAATGACATAGTAAGCGAAACTGTTATACTACTCATAATATGTCATTTAAGCAGAAATACTGAGATGCTTTTATAATGTGTAAGAAGACAGTACACAAATCGATATTTTCCATTCTCCAAGATCTGTTGTAAGCATACATTTCTATAAGACATCTACTCCAGTGGGGTATATTCCATTTAAAACATGTTTTTAAGACATGATGATTTATTTTCAGTAGGTTACACACGTCCTGCTTCAATTCATCTTCTGCTGTTTCTTAGCATTTTGTTAGCTGTTTCTCTGTGTTTTAAGACCCGATAGAAACCTTTGCTTTTCATAAGTATTGTCATTGAAAATGGTCATTCTTAAAGTGCTTTTGACAAAGTGAAGTATACAAACAGCATCAGTGGCATTACTTTTACTTTATGCATGCCATGGATACGGCATGATATAATGTAGGAAGTGTGCTGAGATTTGATTTATTCTACAGTGAGGTTTTGGGTAACAGTTTCTCCTGCCACCTAGGAACTAACCTATCAACTCATACAAATGAACTGTATTGTTCTGATTTTTCTCTTCCTTACTTTGTAATCCCTTAATCTAATTTCAAGCATTTGTAATATACCAGTTTGTGCTGGAGAAGAGTAGAAGGGAAAACAGCTATCAGTGTCACAATACTTGTGAGCTCTGAGAATATGAGTTGTAAATTTTCCTATTAATCCCTGTATTGTTGCTTACATTTACTGTCTCTGAGGAAAATGTATTGAAAGGTCATTTTACAGAGACAGCAGGATTGGGTTTTGTATGCCACCACTGCTGCCAAAGTACACTGCAATCCTTCAACTCAGTTCATACTGAGTTGCTTGTAGAATCAATGTGGTCTGGCAGATATGACTCAGCTGACTTCATATCCTTGTAATATTTTTCAGCAGAATAAAGTAAAATACCAAGCTTTTCTTTCTAACGTAAGCTTTTGTATTTTCAGTAGAAACTAATTTGGCAATTAATTTCAGCCATTGGGCTACTTAAAAGGTTTTGCCAGCTCTTTAGTTATGGTCATTGCTCATGAGCATTCAGTATCTGATGTGTTGCAGCAAGTAAGTTGAACAGTTTTGGAGATGATTTTGCAGGGCAGCTCTATATCTGTATTGAAATGTAACCAACTAGCTTGCAGAAACAAAGTCCTCGATTATGTATGTTACCTTTGATATAAAAATATCCTATAACTTGAAGTTTCTTGCCATTTGAGGGCTGGAACTAGATGATTTAAGGTCCCTTCCAACCCAAACCATTCTGTGATTTGTTCAGGTCAAAGGTGAGCTGTACAGCTGTGTTAAATTGCATCCAGTAATTCCCCTGTCACTGGTGGCTCACTAAAGTAAATGAAGACATGAAGTAACAGAAGACTCAAGCTTGGACAGGTAAGGTTTTTCTTAAACTGCATTAGCTCATTTTCATCTGTCAGTCCAAGCTCTGGCCACCCTTGTCTCTACTGTCAATCGAGGCTGACATATTTGTCTGACCACAGCAGGTTCCTGCGCTCTGACTGTCAAAGTATTCCTAATATTGAGCCTTTCCTCCACTTCCATTTCTCATATTCTTGTCATCCTTAGCAGTGATGCTTCCCCAAAGTTTTTCTTAAGTTTCTTCTACTTGTACTTTGGATAACAAAAGTACTGTGCATTCCTTTGTGAATGCTCATAGTGAAGTACAGTAAATGTCAGTTATGAAGTAGTCTTTCATAAGCCTTAGGCAGGCATAGATATCATGGGAAGTTCTTGATCTTTCAATTTTAGAGAATAGTACAGAACTTGGATTCAAATCCTATTTAACGGAAGTCAAATCAAAAAGTCATGAGTATTTCCCGTGGCTTTCAGCGCAAAGTGTCAGTCAGCATCTTGACCTAAAATCCATTTCCAGTTTCTGTTTTATTGTTGAGTTGTTTTTTTGTTTGTTTTTTTTTGTTTGTTTGTTTAGTTTTGGTTTTTTTTTTGTTTTGTTTAGTTTTTTGGTTGTTTTGGGGTTGTTTTTTTTAATTTTTTTTTTTTTTGTGGAGTGAGTTTGTTTTTCAACTTCCGTACAAGGACATGTACGTGGTTCAGGCTGGGTTGAAATATTCATTGTTTTTATGTCCTCTTTCCCCTTCTCATTCAGAAATAGTGTTTCAAGTACACTCAGCTTTTACCCAGTGTTCAAGCCAAGTCCTTCTATCTGAGTTTTCATATTCTTAAGTATGTTAGCATAAGGTCATAGGCAGGAGTGTGTGTCTATTCTAAAAGAAGTAATTCCTAAATTTACCAGTCTCAGCAAATTTTAAGACCCTTCATTACCTAATGGATAATCAGAATACTAAACGGTACAACCCAATTTAAGGACCAGTCTAATTCTGGAGAATCTCTTAAAACCACAGGAATTGCATTAGCGCATGCTTACATCACCCACTATCTACTTCCAAAGTAGAAGATAATTTCCAAAGACCACAATTTTATATAATTCCTTGCAGAATTGCAGTGTGTGCCGCACATCTCACAGTTAAGTGATGATGTAGATGAAATAAACCAATTACTTGTTGTAAACACTCATCATTTATAGAAACAAGACTCAGAATCTTCTTTCTGTCTACACTATTTGGAGCAACTTTTGTCCAAATACTCCAGTCACGCAGCTGCATGTTGCACCAACCAATCATAAGTACGAGAGTTATCTTAAGGAGATAAGAGATTCCGGTTTCGAAATTGGCAAAGCATGAGTTACAAATACATTGACAGGAATTTCTCTTCCATTTAGTTAAAGTGGGAAGGGTATCTTGTGACTTTGCTTTCATTTCTAAGAGAAATGTCCACGATATCTCTAATCGTAGTAGACATAATTATCTATCTAGTATCTGGTTTGATACCTTATTTTGATAAGGTACTAACAGAAGCTAATTCTAAGAATTCTACAAGTTAATTTAGACCACAGCAATTAAAAATAATCCCTTTATGCAAATAGTCTGTGGTATTTGCCTTTTGTGTCCACTGAAGATTGATGAAGTTCATAGCTGTAAAATCATTTGTGAAAAAGTGCTATACAAAATAAGTGCTACTCTAATATTAGGAGATACTGGGCCTGAATCAGAACTGAAGTGGCTTAGATAAAAGGTGTGTTATTTTCTGTCCTTGATATTATTTACAATGCAAGCTTGTTCTGTCATATGGGAATGCCTTCATTCCCTCCTCATTGTATATAGCACCAGAGGTATGCCAGATGCTTTACAGACAGCAGGAAAACACAGCTATTTTAAGGAGTTACTGTGTGTGTATATACGTATCTGTATGAAAAAAAACCCAGAATTATGCAGAGTATTATTTGAAATTGGAAGCTGTTTCTTAGGAAAGATAGGAAGTTATTCTATTTACAATGATTTATGTCTATGCCATGTCTACTAATTTTTGCCAAGCAAAGTTTGTCAAAACAAAGCAGAATGGGAAAGCCTCATCATGTAGTTGTAATTAGATAACACTGATGTAGCAAACGTGGAGGGTTGTTCAAGTTGACTTCTAGAACAGATCTAAAGGAAGGTGAGGGTACTTGCTAAATGCTGTTGAGGATCTATTTCCCAGTTTATTATCACACAGTTCTATTTTTCTTGTGCACATTCTGTATTAGTCCACATTTTTCTACTATCTTGTTCACCTTATCTCATTTTCCTACTCAATTATCTTTTAGTTGTATTTGTGGTGTAATTAGAGCCTCTAAATGTTGACTTTCTCTGAAAGAAACATAGTTTAATTTCTTATATGCGTAGTAAGACCATAGTTGTCAGTCTTCACTTTTAAAGGAGAAGAATGTTTTAAGTGGAATCCTTTGGAGGGTTTTCCTGTATTTGCTAATCTGTAATGATTTCATAAATGATGTCATCATGGGTTGCTTAATGAACTTTGAAGTGACCCCAGATCCTGGGAAGAACTGCAGGTAAATTGGGAAAGGGAGTAGAGTGTGAATGATTTGATAATTTAGGTGCTGTGAGAAAGTTAATGAATATAGACGGTTACACCTGTATTCTTGTAAAGAAAACAGCAAGAAGAATAATCAAAGAAGTAGAAAAATAGATCTCATATAAAGTGCATTTCCTGAGATAGGCAAGAATAAAGAAAGAATGAAGATATTACTGTCAGGCATTCCTGCAGAGGAAAAAGTATAATCTGCTCTCTGTGACAAGTAATGAACTTCAACTCTAGCAAGTATTTCAAGGTAGATGATGTTTTTTTTCAAACTCCAAGGAAAACAATAAGTGCAATAAATGGTCTGGAATGCTCCTGGAGTCTTCATCAGATGCTATCAGGAACAGGTTACAAAAGCACTTAAGAAGAAAGATATAAGCACACTGATTATTCCAGCAGTGAATGAATTATAAAGGACCCGTGAAGATTGTTTTCTGCTTTCAGTTTTATTATCAGACATTAACGTAAGCAATGCCTTTTTCTTTCCCCAGTTCTTGTGCAGTCCTCCACATTTTGCTTGGTACAGTCCTGCAGATAGCGCTGGGAAAATAGAGGCAGAGTTCAAACAGTTTAGTTGGAGAATTTGGGGCAGATTTTGGGAGATAAACCTTTGAAAAGGAAGACCTAACTCTAGAATGATGTCAGCTAGCTATTAATACTGTGATATGAATCATCCTCTCCTAAGAGTGCCATTCATTAGTGTTTACCCACCAGAATGAAATACTGCAGTGCATCGGCTTTGATAGCCAGGCTTTGTGGCCTACCTAGTGCCAAAGTCTGTATTAGTTTTTCTTCTTAAGTTTGACATATTTACAAAATACTTTCAAAAGCTGAATAAGAAAAGCCTTCTGACTTCTTGGTAATTTGTTCTTCTAAAGAGACGAGGTCTAATGTTTCTTATTTGCAGTGATCAATGGGAAGAAGAAGCAATGTCAGCTCTATGTCTGTTACAAAGAGAAATGTAAATGGAAACTCCTTTCTACTGCTACCACCCCTACAGGCAAATACCAGTGACATAGATGTCAGGTCAGGCAGCCAGTGATGACATTGATCAGTGTTCAAAGACAATGAAAAAGAAACGTTTCACGTATTGAAACATGCTGAGTTAGGTAAAGCACTGTAGAATTATGAATAGTACACCTCTAACCTTTCTTACCCTCTAATACTGTTTAATTCTAAACAGATCTGTTTAGATCTGTTTAACAGATCTTTGGATAGGGGGGTTAATTATACCTAAAAATTGATGTTGTAGGACTGTATGAGTATTATTGTAGAAATTCAGCAAAGACAATGAAAAGAGCAGTTGGACAGCACAGTAGAGATCTTGATACTTTCTATTACCTATACAAAGTGGTGGCCTTGGCAGTGCTGGGGGAATAGTTGGACTTGATCTTAAAAGTCTTTTCCAGCCTGGTTGATTCTGTGATTCCATGATTTGGAAATACATGCATTTTAAGTTTCACAGGCTGTTTAATTAGGAGTGAGATTATTTTCCAAGAATATAAGGTTTCAATTGATGTTCAGACAGCCTGTTTAGCATTTCACATGGGACTATTTGAGTTCAATGTAGAAAAAGTGGTTATAGACCTAAAGAACAGAGTGTAGTTAAGAGCTGATAGAAAAACCCAGAGGAGGTTACTCTGATAAATATGGTGATCCTTTCTCAGTGAGAATTTTCACTTTACCCTACTTCTGTCATTATATTTTACACTGAATTTCAACGTATATTGTGATGCAATAAATAGCTGCACCACAGATATGCTGCAATTTGCATATGAATGAAGTGATTTTCCCACTTGATAAAAAGGAAAAGCTTTACATTCACCAAGAAATTTCATCACTCTCCAGGGAAATTCCATCCAAGCACCCACTTGTTTGCTTGCTAGAATAACGTACCGTTTACAAATCTTGGGAAATAATACAAGATTCCTTTTTCAGGAGCTTATTCTATTCCTGTTTGTCTATAGGCAATATTCACCAAGGACCTTTGCTTGATTGTACAAAACAAAACTGGGTTGTTTCAGCAAATGTTGGTCAATCATTTCTTGCCACGAATATTCATCCTTTCCTTTAGCAAATTTATAACGTCATGAAAATGCTGAATAATGATATTCATGGAGTTTGAGCAGGAAAACAAAACATCTGTCAGTATGTTCCATTAGTATCAGAGACTGGAAGATCTTCAGGTAAATTGTTGGGGGTTTTTAGCCTTATGCTAACAAAGTATGACAGTCTACTTCAACATTAACTACTTTTTGACAAGTACTGAAGGTTCTGCACACTAAAGACCCTATATGTTCTGAGCAGCAGCGGAAATAGAAATGATTTGTCAATAACCTTGATTCCAGAGTTATTCATACTACTATTGTAAAGATCATCTTAAGAGGTAACTAAGATATATTTGTCAGATATTTCATTTTATGCTTATGCATATATTTTTATATAATTTTATAATTATGTAAAATTAATTATTTTTATTAATCTGGTATATAATATAAATTATATATGATGTATTAATCTATTATATATTATAGAAATTATATAGGCACCCATCTATCACAGAGGCACCCATCTGTTGGCTTGACCCAGTCTCAAGAGTGGTGTGTTGCCTACCATGGGCACGGATCAGGGATGTGGCAGAGAGGCTGCCTGCTCTAGTAAGTCCCACTGACTATTATGCACTTCTAGTGATCCATGTGGGTGCTAGTAATATAGACAGCAGTAGCCTGGAGAACATTAAGAAGGACTAAAGAGCCCTGGGAGAGGTGGTTCGGGGCTCTGGAGCTCAGTTATCTTTTCATCAATTCTTTAGAATAAAGGGGAGGGCCATAAAAAGACTAAGAGGATTAGCCAGGTTAATAAATGGTTAGAACAGTAGGTTTGGGTATTTAGAACGCAGCCAGTTTAGGAGGCCAGGTCTACTGGAGGCTGGTGGAGCTGGTTTGGCAGGAGGCTTGCCAGACCAGTCAAGAAAGCTTTAAACTAGATGTGTTGGGGGAGGGGGACATCATTCCATCCCAACACAACCAGTCAGTTGCCAGCACCTATAATAAATGCTCGGAGAGATTAGAGATATTTCAGAAGCCCTGGACAATGAGCTGGCTTTGTTTGGAGCTTGGCTCAGATGCCTCTATACAAACACCTGTAGTATGGGTAGCAAACAAGAGGAATTAGAGATGTGTGCACATCTACGAGGATAGGATTTCATTGGTATTACAGAAACATTGTGGGATGGCTCCTATGACTGGAGTGTTGGAATGGAAGGTTACAGGCCTGGCAGGCGGGGAGGGGGAGTTGCTATTTATGTCAGTGCTAAGGTGGAAAGTATGGAACTCTGTCTGGGGACGGGTGAGCAGTCAACAGAGAGTTTGTGGGTTAAAGGGAGAACAGCTCTGGGAGACATTACTGTGGGAATCTGTTACAGACTGCCTGATCAAGGGGACACTGTGGATGAAGCACTCTATAGACAGATAGGAGCAGCCTCATGCTCGCAGGCCCTTGTCTTCCTGGGGAGCTTCAACCACCCTGATATCTGTTGAAACAAAGTTATGGCCTGGCACAAGCAATCCAGGAGGTTCCTCGATTGTGTGGAAGACAATTTCCTTCTGCAAGTAATAGAGGAGCCGACAAGGAGAGGTGCCATGCTTGAACTCGTGCTCACCAACAGGGAAGGGCTCGTTGGAAATGTGGTTGCAGCAATCATGAGATGGTCGAGTTTGAGGTCCTCAGGACAGTGAGAAGAGCGTGCAGCTTCAGTGTGTGCTTGCAGTCCAGAAAGTCAACCATATCCTGGGCTGCATCAAAAGGAGTGTGACCAGCAGGTCGAAGGAGGTGATCCTGCCCGTCTACTCTGCTCTCGTGAGACCTCACTTGGAGTATTGTGTGCAGTTCTGGTGTCCTCAACAATAAAAGGACATGGAACTGTTGGAACAAGTCCAGAGGAGGCCACAAGGATGATCAGGGTACTGGAGCACCGCCCATATGAAGACAGCCTGAGAAAGTTGGGGCTGTTCAGCCTGGAGAAGAGGCAGCTGCATGGAGACTTCCTAGCAGCCTTCCAGTATCTGAAGGAGGCCCATAAGGATGCTGGGGATGGACTCTTCATACTTTCCTCTTCTAACGGGTAATAACCTCAAACTGCTTATCAGATTTCTTAGAGTTCTACATCAGTTTGACTTGAGTATGACTTATCTGTACATCATTGATATTTAATCTAAAGTTATTCTCAGCACCTTTTTCTCCTTCCCTGCAACAAATGTTTCCTAACTAGAGTAATATTAAAAAGCAGAGATTTAAATCAAGATATAGATTCCAAAGCATTTATGCTGTCATGGTTTAAGCCCAGTCGTAAATCAGACCACCCAGTCTCTGTCTCACTCCCCCCTTTCTCCCCACCCCCTCCCACTCCCAGAAGGATGGGAAGGAGAATCTAAGGAAAGTAACTTCCAAGGGTTGAGATAAGAGCAGTCCAGTAACTAAGGTGTAACTAAGGTGTAACACAAACCACTACTGCTACCACCAATAATAATAATGATAAGGGAAATAACAAGGGAAGAGAAAACAATCTGCTGACTGATACCCAGCTCAACTGAGCCGTGATCTAGCCCTTCTGGGTAACTGCCCCCAGTTCTATATCCCAGGCATGATGTGCTGTGGTATGGAATACCCGTTTGGTTAGTTTGAGTCACGTGTCCTGTCTCTGCTTCCTCCTGGCTTCCCCTCCTCTCTGGCAGAGCATGAGACTCACAAAGTCCTTGGTCAGAGTAAACATTACTGAGCAGCAACTAAAAATATCGGTGTTACCAGCGCTGTTCCCAGGCTGAAAGTTAAAACCACAGCGCTGCACCAGCTACTAAGAAGAAGAAAAATGACTGCTACTGCTGAATCCAGGACATATGCACAAGTGAGTATCTGATATGAAATGGAAAAGGAACAGGATAATGAAAGATAGGAAAATGCCTAGAGAAACAGCCATCTTTCTTTCCAGGCTGTGAACTACTAGTAATATAAGTAACCTCTTAGATTAATTATACAAGAGAGTTTAATGAAAGACTCAATTCTTGGGGAGTTTTTTCCATCTAAGACTTAATATAGCCTATTAAGAGGCCAGTGGAAACCTTAAAATCATCACTTCTGGTGTCCTCACCAGAAGGACATGGGACTGTTGGAGCAAGTCCAGAGGAGGCCATGAGGATGATCAGGGGCTGCAGCACCTCCCATATGAAGACAGGGTGAGAACGTTTGAGCTGTTCATCCTGGAGAAGAGAAGCTGTGTGGAGACCTCTTAGCAGCTTTCCAGCATCTGAAGGGGATCTACAGGGATGCTGGAGTGGGACTCTTCATCATGGACTGTAGTGATAGGACAAGGGGTGATGATTTAAACTTAAAAAGGGAAGTTCAGATTAGATATAAAGAGTTCTTCCCTGTGAGGGTGGTGAGGTGCTGGCACAGGTTTCCAAGAGAAGCTCTGGCTGCCCCATCCCTGGCAGTGTTCAAGGCCAGATTGAATGGGCCTTGGAGCAGCCTGGTCTAGTGGAAGGTGCCTCTGCCCATGGCAGGGGGTTGGAATTCAATGAGCTTTAAGGACCCTTCCAACCCCAACCACTCTGTGATTGTATGGAAAGAGGAAGCTCCAGATAATACAATTACTTTTTTGTCCCCATCTTTCACTAGCCTGTGGACTTCAGAATGTTTTGAGGCTTCTCTCAGCTGATGATGCTTTACTGTGCTGCAGGGACATTGTTCTCTAAATGCCCTTCTGTATTCATTAGTATGGCCACACATCTGTTTGGAGTGTGCATATGACTGTGTACTGGGCAAGGCTAGGTGGTGGAAGAATGGCTATTTTAAGTTATATTTACTAGAGATGAAGCTTCCAAACTTGTTTCAACTAGTTCTCTCTTATTTTAGGGTCTTTTGTAGTTTTGTTTATTTGCTCACTGCCTGCAGGAAAGTAACATTCTTATCTGAAATGTCTTTCCAGTGATGTGGATATGATTAATGATTTTGACTAGTACTCAGGTTTATTTATTTTTTCCTTAAGTTGTCAGCTGACTTCCAGTTTTGCACTTCCAAGTGGCATTTTGGATATGACACACATGACTGTCTTTCTGTGTGACAGTTTCAGTTGCACTTTGCCTTTGAAAGACCACACATTGGTCTCAAAGCAGGTCCAGTCCTCCCCCCAACAAACATGCTGTTTGTTTTAGAGGTGTCCTGGGTTTAGCAGCAGCAGTCATTTTTTCTCCTTCTTGGTAGCTGGTGCAGTGCTGTGTTTTGACTTTCGGGCTGGGAACAAAGCTGATAAAAATGATGTTTCGGTTTGGCCAAGGACTTTGTGAGTCTCATGCTCTTGGCAGGGGAGGGGAGCCGGGAGGAAGCAGAGACAGGACACCTGACCCAAACTGACCAAAGAGGTATTCCATACCACAGCACATCATGCCCAGGATGTAACTGGGCTTACCCGGAAGGGCTAGATGGACTGGAGGGTTGGAGGAGGTATCGGTCGGTGCTTGGTTGGGCTGGGGGGTGAGTTATCGGTCGGCTGGTGATGAGGTGTTGTATTCTCTTCCCTTGTTATTTCTTTTATCATTACTATTATTGGTGGTAGCAGTAGTGATTTGTGTTATACCTTAGTTACTAAACTGTTCTTATCTCAACCCGTGGGAGTTGCATTCTTTTTGATTCTCCTCTCCGTCCCTCCGAGAATAGGGGAGGGCAAGAAGTGGGGGGGGAGTGAGTGGACAAGCTGTCTGGCATTGGTTAAACCACGACAAGAGGTCAGTAAGCCTTCCCATTGAATTTAATGCATGGTTACTGCTTTGCAAAATTAGATTTACTATAGTGTGGGCAATACTTGGTTTAGACTACTCCTCTGGTTTTGAGTATAGTTCTCTGTGGTCTACAGTATCATTTGTGGATTCAGCACCACCATTTTCCTTAGTCTTCCTACTGTCTTATCAGGCTTTGTGACAGATATCTCTGGCACAGAGGGAGAGAGATAACAGTCCGTAATTGCCAGTTGGAAGTCTGTAATTCAGAGTTCTGTGTAAACCTACCGCGTGTCAAATATGTGCTTTGTGTACTTCAAGATGCTGCCATTTACAGTGCTGTATGTTCCTGGAAGCATTGCTGTACCTGGTCCTGTATAATGCTGGTTACTTTTAGCTTCCTTGGAAGGCAATATAAGATGCTATTCTGCATCAGACTCATGAGCTGATGGTGTCTCTGTAAATGCCCTCTTCGCCTGTTACACAGTTACACCACCTTACGCACAGCATGAGCTGCATCTAACGTCATATGCTCAATGAGTTGGTCAGAACTGATACAAGTGTATATATTCTTCCATGTAAAACAGATGTAACAGATGTTACGATATATAGACTAACATACCTTTTCCTCAGCAGTGATGAGTGATAAATGCCATGAGAATGGGGTGGTGCATGCTGTGTTTATGAGCTCCCAGGAAAATATTATTCCATCTTTCATCAGATTCAGGCTCCATAAATTTTTATGTCTAGACCATAGAAAAGCCAGAGCTAAACCAGACTACTATGCTGTTTATTTTCTTTAATATTAAATTTTGTTTCACTCTTGATGAAGCAGGCATCACACATCCCAAACATTTACAGAACTGGTAAGAGGAGCTCAGACCTGTTCCTACTGTCTTCTGTTGAGAAGCCTCAAATAATGCAAAATACCAAGTTTGATCAGGGATGAGAGAAAAATTACTAACTCATGCAAGCAGATCATTGCCATGGGATGTTTATTTCTTAAGCTAGCTGTAAGATGAAAAGCTCATTGATACTGTTAGAAAGTTCATCAAGCAAAGAGTTTTGAAAAAAATGTAATGCAGTGTTAGTCCTTACTTCTCAGAGCTGGAAGGGTGTCATGGTGCAATAAATAACAACAGTTTTTTTATCTTCTCTTGTGGAATGTGCTTTCCAAATACATTCTTTTCAGTTATGTTTTAACCACAACAGAGGTGATGTTGTTGACACCAACCATTCCTTACTGAAATGGAATTAATATTAGACAGAATAATTTCCTAATGGGTTCTGCTAGAGAAAAAATTCTTTATGCTAGAAAATGAGTTGTCTTAATTTCCAGTTGCTTAGAGCATTTTTCTTATGATAGTTTCTGTAGTAGAGCATTAGTTCTTATGATAGTTTCTGTTAGGAAACACATTCCTGTGGGGAAAAATAATACAGATCTGCCTCTTGGCAATTCCCATGAACAATTTATCTGATGTAGAGGAGATAAGCATTTAGAAATGGTGGTGAAAATTCAGCTCTCTTATTGCTTGGATTGTGTTGAAATTAGCACATGAGCTATGACTTGGCACTAGATTTGTAGGGACACACTTTTTAGCCTGTGCTTCAGTCTATATTTTAGGACCTAAAATTTCAGCTTTGTTGTAGATTTTAATTGTAACCTGGTTTTGTCTTTCATTAAGTCAGTTTCCATTTCGGAAAATAGGACAGTAATAGTGGATGAAATGGTCCAAAATTAATGATGTTTAAAATGTAGTCTAAAATAAAGCTCACTTTTAAGATAAAACCTCTAAAAATTAGTTTTGTTAATATAAACTTCTTATTAAGAAATTATTGTGAAATATTATTATCTTCCAATCAGTGCTTATATAGGTCTGTTTAATAATGTTCATGTCAGGATGGGTAAACCTTTATTGCTGAACTACCTGATATTGCAGTAACAAAAGTAATTCAAACCCTATATAGATTAAGATCTTAAACACTGAGAGCTGTTGCTGTTCTAAGTTCAAAACCAGTGTAGATAAGCTGTTTTTTATGAAATATTGTATTTTAATATAGGTCAGTTTGGTGAAAAGAGTAGGAAACTAGAATGGAAGCCAGTAGATTTATTCTGGATAATAGTGGTCTTCTGTCTGCTTTCTCTAGTAAGTGCTGTATTTCCATGACTCTGAAAAGGAAAAGATGATAGAAAATGTATACAAGCACTGTCTAGATGATTAAACTGACTTACCCCCATACTTCTATTTCTAAACTTTAAGTCCACTTTTCCAGTAGAAAATAGATGTGAGAACAAAGTGGATGTATTGTGATCTGCCTCCTTGTAAACTGGTAAAGCTCCTTGAGCCTGCGTTGAGATGTAAATTGTCACTTTTTCTAAGAGAAAATGAGTTTTAACTTCAGATTTATGTGAATATTTACACCAGAAAGTCTGCAGGGCTTATTTACATGGACAATGTGCACTTAGAATTTGGCCTTTTGCAAATTTACATGGGTTGTAGTAACAGCTGTAACGTTACAACTTGAATAGTTTGGCCTGGCTCTGGAATCCAAAATCTTGACGATAGAACTTGACAACGGCATGTTTCCTAAATCCCATCCTACTTAACGAAATTTCTTGGCAGTGGCTTATCTCTAAGTAATCCCATCACAGGGAAATTCTTGTCAGTCAGTGCTTACTTTAAAGTATTAAACCAAATAAATAATATGATCACGCTAAAAAACAAACCAAGAAAAGATTAAGTGAAGAGAGGGAAAAGACAGATCTGGTTGGATTTTCTCCACTGTAAATGAAAGTACAGCTGTTTGGGGTGAAGGCAGGATGCTGGGTTCTCGCAGTAATTGGAGAGCCAGTGCTGCCAAAACCTGTTTTCCCATCTGCCACTCAGTTTGCCTGATGTTCCTAAAGCCCCTCTCAGGAGGCTGCTGTTCATTGATCAGCTGTGAAGCTGAACCTGAAGCACACATTGCATCAACAAAGCCACCCTAGAAAAAGAAACTGGGAGAGTATTTCACTCTGTGATCACTTCACAAAATATTTGAAACTCAGAGAAAGCAAAGCTTTGATCCTGAAAAGCATGAAAATTTTGTCGCTGTTAGTGGTTCCTATGCAGAGGGACGAATGGTTGCACTTACAACAACCTTTAAAGTATTACATGTCATTTTTTGGATCTTTTTCTCTTTTTGGAGTTGCTTTAGAAACAGGCTTAGGATGTTTTGAAATCGGCCAGACTTGGGGTTTAGAAAGTAGTATCTTTTACACTTTAGAACACGTTAGAAACACGTTTAGAACACTTTACAAAGTGTTTTTCTTTTCAAAAGGGCAAGATTCATGATTATGAAGAAAAGATACTGATTAATTTCCTTTTTTGTGGTGGGGAAATGATGAGCAATAACCGAGTTTGCTATTGCTTGCAGAGGAGTAGTGAGGGAAAAAAATCTCTCCTACTGGAATGTATAAACTTAGAAACGTCTAAAGCCTTTTTGTACATGTGCAGTTCCTTATTCTGAGATTCTTATTAGCTGTTTGGATTTTATACATGTTAGAATATGAAATTTCCATTGGATCACTCAGCTGTCATGCTGACTTCTATATTACCTACATGGATTAGAGCCACTTCTAATGATGAATATTCTGTATGTGGAAGTTAAACTGATAACTTTTAATATTGCTATAATGGCAATGGAATATTCAGTGTTATGTATAATACTTCCATGTGTTTTGTGCTGCATGTGAGCTTAGGTTTTCTTAAATGTAGGGTATTGATTGTTTGAGAGACTGGCATAGAAGATTATTTATAGAAGGCTATTAGTTGAATGAATATTAGTAGCTGGAGTAAAGTTGTAATAGACTGAGCATCTAAGATTTCATGATCAGAAGATACAGCATGTGTCTGGGAGGATTTGTGAGTTATTTTAATAGATATACAACTAGCTCACTACAGGATTCTTGGCACATCAGCTAATATCTTTGGGTTTACATCTTTGATAAGCAGAGATATGTCAGATATTTCAGACTCAGAAAAATGCCATCTAGTTCCTTAATAAAACACTCAACTCTGTAAATAGTATAAAGCCTTATCATTTAAATGTAGATAATCATTGATAGATTTCAAGCCAGATGTGGTAGATATGAGTCTAATGGTGTTCCTTAAACACATTTTCACTTGGTTGCCATTACACTTTTTCACATACAAAATGCAAATATAAAGTTTGAATATAATATATAGGAATATACAGTTGAATATGAAATATATTCAACTGTTCTGTAGCATGGACAAGTACTCATATCAAGGTGGTCTCAGCCTACAGTAAGTAAATAGCTAGGAGCACATAATCCTTCAAGTGCCTAGCTGATTTGAGTCCTTAGTTCTGTCAAGACAGAAATCTGTCATTGATGCTTAAATTGGCAGAGAATTGCAGACACGCATTGATCCTGAACCACCCATTGAGTGCGCAGTCACAGCTCTTGCTAGAGCAGTGGGAAGAGGTCATTGCACAGCAAGCTCATGGTCATGGCTTGCTGGAAACTTTCGGAAACGTTTCCTTAACATCTCTGCCATCCAGCAGCACTGGTTTTACCTGTTTCTGAGCATTTTTGGATAAGCTTATGAGCCTAGCAACTCAAGAGTAGAAGTAATCCTGTGACATTAGCTGCATCCCATAAGCACTACCACACACTCAGGATTATGAATAGAGAGAGAGACGATAAACTTCTAAGCAGTTTACCAGTGTCTGAGAGGGCCTATGAGGATGCCAGAGAGGGACTCTTCATCAGGGACTGTAGCAATAGAACAAGGGGTGGCGGGTTCAAACTGAAACAGGGGAAGTTCCTGTTAGATGTAAGAAGTTCTTCCCTGTGGGGGTGGTGAGGCCCTGGCACAAGTTGCCCAGAGAAGCTGTGGATGTCTCACATCTTCTTGGCCGTGCTCGAGGCAAGTTTGAATGGTGCTTGGAGCAACCCGGTCTAGTGGAAGGTGTCTCTGCCCATGGCAGGGGGTTGGAAGTGGATGAGCTTTAAGGTCCCTTCCAACCCAAACCAGTCTGGGATTGTACGGCTCTTTTTAACAGTGGGAAAAGTAAATGTGTTGCTTTGGCTTTTCTTACCTTTTGCTCACATCAGTGCTAGAGTTCAGCTCACATGGCTAGGCAGAGCACATTAACTATTGTTAAACCTTCTGATAAATCATAGCATCCATAGGTAAATACTAATGACTTCTTGTTGCTGAGCAAGTGGATATGTTAACTGCACAAAATAAATACTTGGAAAATGAAAAATGCCTCATCATAATGATTAATTAGAATGTATTAGGATAACATGCTCAGAGGTGTTGTAGAGGAGGTTTAGTCTGGGAGGATTTTTGAGTTATTTTCATAGATTTACTGCTAGCTCACTACAGGATTCCTGGTACATCAGCTAATATCTTTGAACTTCAGTTTACTCCAATGCTGCTAATGAAAATCAAGCATATTTGGCTGCTCTGAGAATCACACAGAACTCTGACATAAACCGAAGGTGCAATATTAAATGCAAATAAAAGCATCTTTGGTTGTCTATATGGATACTAGATGGGATGTTATGGAATTTTGGGGGTATTTTAGAGTACAGTATTATAGAGCGTGCTATATGAAATAAAAATGAAATAAAGTTTAGTTAAAAAAAAAGACATAGACTTCATAGCAAAGTGTTTTCAACATTTGTCATAATGGGTATGTCATGAAAAAAAAAAGTTGCAGTACGTTGCAAAAAAATATAAACTTGCCAAACCAACAGTAAAATCATCCCAAAATTAACTTCCACTCACAAGACAGAAATAGTGCAACATGACTATATGTTGCAGAAAAGTAAGAACACAAGAAAGCAGAGTGGCTTGATCTATGCCATAAATATAATGGGTATTAGTAAGATGAGTGTATAGAATTCTTAGCGCAGATCAACATATGCAGTCCCGAATTGGATTGCTTGTGGTACAATAGGAAACCAGCAGTCTAATAGAGAACATAGAGTGTGTCATAAAAGAAGTAGAGTATTTTCCATGTGTGAAACAAATATATTGATGTTGTTAATAGGGGAGTGAAGGATCTTGTGCCCATTCTTATTTAAATATCCTCATTAATAATCTGAACCAAAGGGGTAACGTTGTTATTACTGGAATTTGCTGCTGCTGCTGACTTAGTGAAGTTGCAAATGCTCTCAAAGGATATTAAAGGCACCTGAAAAGACTAAGAATAGGAGCAGAAATTTAATTTAGAATCAGACCCAGAAAATGCATGTGCTCCAGTTTTGCTGTCTTCATTGCATAATTAACTGAAGCTTAGAAATTCCTGAAACTTATTTAAATTCAAATATGTATATTAAAGACAT
Organism: Neopsephotus bourkii; assembly: GCF_033783945.1. NCBI lineage: Eukaryota > Metazoa > Chordata > Aves > Psittaciformes > Psittacidae > Neopsephotus > Neopsephotus bourkii. Next base: position 97,507 of record NW_026901264.1, on the reverse strand, counting down.
ACAAAAATGTGGCTTCAATTGGAGAGAAAAGACTGAGCATCAGGAACCTTAGAGTGTGATAGAAGACCCTGTGGAAAATTATTTTCAGTGCAATACAGACAGATTTCTGATGTGTTTTGGGCTACACATACATGTGTAGCCTGTAACGTGGCAGGAATATTTCTGTCTATAAGTCCATTGTGCCATAAGGGTCCTACCTTCAATAGGTGTATACCATCAGAGTCATGTTGAAGTAAATAATTTAGAAAAAAGGATATTATGCTTGGGTATTAAGTCATAACCTGAATACAGAGTCACAAGTTAATTGTTCCAGGGACTCTGCAGAAGCATAAGACCAAGCAAGTGACCCCAAAGTTCACAGAGCCAGGAAAGTCTTATCTGTAACAGAAGTCTACACACTGCAGGTAAATTTCTATAGCACTTCTAAATGATGAAGGGCAAGTCTCTGTTTCAGTCACAGAAGTTAAATGTGATGGTTAACTTGGGTGTTCAGGATGGGTATAAGGCCTTGACAAGAGAAATTTCTTTACATGGAAAACTGTCTCTCATGAGAACACAGGGGAGTCATATCACCTGTCAGAGTAAAAACTGAACTTGACAAAATGATAAAGCAACAATTCTTCAAATTGTAAAGGTAGCTCAGTACATCAAGATGGACTTAAGCAGCTTCACCAGCTTCTATAAGTATTATCAATATTTATATCATGAACACCAAGTATATATCAAATTCTGGTGTGTTAAGCATATCGACGATAAAGTATGCTTTTTTAAACTCCAATGTAACAAAACATGCATACATATGTGTTTTCAGTTTTCATGAATGTCAAATGACAATGGCAGTAAATGCCAAGTACCAAAGCAGTTAAAATAATTTGTCAGTTCAATAGGAAACAATCACATATTTCATAGGAAATGTGCAGCAAATTGATTCATGTGTATACAGAAATGTCAGTGAGGAAACCCTCAGGAAAAGTAAACAATTTAGAATTGGAAGGAATTTTAAAGCTCATCCATTTCCAATTACCTGCATGGGCAGGGACACCTTTCACTAGACCAGGTTGCTCCAAGCCCCGTCCAACCTGGCTTTGAATACTGGCAGGAATGGGGCAGCCACAGGTTCTCTGGACAACCTGTGCCAGTGCCTCACCACTCTCCCAGGGAAGAAGAAGGAATATATGTAAATCGCTTGCAATGCTATGAACACCTCAGCCCAAACTCATTTTGAGAAGCTAGTTAAGACTTCAAGTACAGAAATTATAAAGGTAGCACCAAGACTCACATTTCTTACAAATCCTACATAATCTAGTGCTGAGCTGCTGACAAAACAGTGTAACTGCTGTTAATACAGGAGAAAGGCAGGCAGCTACTGAATTTTACTCTTATGTATTATAAATAATAACTAACTGTAAGTCCCTTTTTCACAGTAATTTATTTGCTGACTAGAGTCTTGTCATGAATCACCAGCTGGGCAAAATATGTTGCATGTTCTCTACAAATATGTTAAATCCAGAAGACTTTGATGCAGTTGTGTTCCTGGTTGCCCTTGTCATACTGAGCTTTTTTCAGTTCTGAAGTGCTGGACAAGTGAAATTTTCCTCTGGCAGAGTGAGCTTTCTACACTTCTAGAATATAAAAATAGAATTATTAAAATAAATCATATCTTGCAAAGTGGCATTGCTTGCAGGTAAATCAACATTGTAATGCCAAGTTGAATATTCAAGTACAAGAATCATATACACCACTGTTTTCAAAACTGACACTGGCTTTGTGAAATATTGTTAAACAATTTCTTAACAATTTCTTAAATTTCAATTATGTTGCAGTAATTATGATTGCTGCATAAATGAACACACCTTGTTCAGCTGGTCAGAAACACATTTGTGGATCATATGAGAGCATCATAGAATGGTTTGGGTTGGAAGGGACTTTAAAGCTCATTGAGTTCCAACCACCTGCGGGGGGCAGGGACGCCTTTTAGTAGACCAGGTTGTTGCAAGCCCCATCCAACCTGGCCTTGAACACTGCCAGGGATGGGGCAGCCACAGTTTCTCTGGACTATCTGTGCCAAAGCCTCATCACCCTCACAGTAAAGAACTTCTTCCTTATGTCTAATCTGAATTGCCCCTGTTTCAGTTTAAACCCATCACCCCTTGTCTATCACTATAGTCCCTGATGAAGAGTCCCTCCCCAGCATCCTTGTAGGCCCCCTTCAGATACTGGAAGGCTGCTATGAGGTCTCCATGCAGCCTTCTCTTCTCCAGGCTGAACAGCCCCAACTTTCTCAGCCTGTCTTCATACAGGAGGTGCTCCAGTCCCCTGATCATCCTTGTGGCCTCGTCTGGACTTGCTCTGACAGCTCCATGTCCTTATGTTGAGGACACCAGAACTGTACTGAGTGCTGCAAGTGGGGTTTCACAAGAGCAGAGTAGAGGGCAGGATCACCTCCTTTGCCCTTTTGGTCACGCTTCTGCTGATGCAGCCCAGGATATGGTTGACTTTCTGGGCTGCGAGCGCACACTGAAGCTGGCTCATGTTCAGTTTCTCATTGACCAACAACTTCAAGTCCTTCTCCACAGGGCTGCTCTGAATTGCTTCTCCTCCCAACCTGTAGCTGTGTCTGTGATTGCCCCCACTCAGGTGTAGGATCTTACCCTTGGCTTGGTTGAACATCATGAGGTTGGCATTTGCCCACCTCTCAAACTTCTCAAGGTCCCTCTGCATCCTATCCCTTCCTTCCAGTGTGTCAATCGCAACACAGAGCTTGGTGTCATTGACTGGGTAGTAGCCACTTGAACCTGGAAGATCAAAGGAAAATAGTGTCATATTCGATGTCCCATGGCACATAAACAGCAATATACTGGCATCCATGCTAACAGTAACTACTGTAATATTTCAAGTTAGATAGTATATGTCGCTAAGGGATTATACATGCAGTTAATTAGGGATCAGAATCAGAAATAGGTCTTCAAATAATTTCTGCTTTTCCCCTCAAGATAATTTCAAAACTGTCAGTAATATGAATGAATAACTTCAGCAAATGAATAACTTCAACAACGCTGTCTGGCACTAATTACAGCATTTCCCTATCCTATGATAGTAAAGATTGCCTTCTGCAATGGTAATAGCTAACATTTGAATGGTGTCTTTCATCTGAAAAAATCCCCAAATACTCTACAAATTAGAAATCTGATCTTCTGGGGATATGTAAATCCTTAAGGAATTAGATCCAAGACAGGACTATAGCTTTTTTTATCATCTATATGTCCAATGTTCCTGTGTTTATCCAGAAGCCCACATAGATTTTCTCAGACAGAAGAAATCATCAGGACATCAGGAATAAACCCAAGCATGAAACCTACATCTCCAACCCCCAAATATTTATTTATTGACAAAAAGATGTTCAAAACATTGTATTATGTAGTGGTATTTCTTTTTACTTCCCCCATCTTTGCATTTCTTTCATAAATGTAATTTTCTTTTACCCAGTTACTCACATGCAAATATACAGAACTCATTGGAGCAGAACATATTCTGCTTTTTTACCATTTTTAATTGTACCATTACCACTCAGGGATAACTCCGATCAGTTAATCTTGGACATTCAGAACTTGGAATTTGGTAAAAAAAAGCTCTTCCTTTGTCACAGAAATGTGGTATCTCTGAGCCTGCACAAAGGTTAGGACAATATATAAATGAGCTATTTTTCTAGATTGAAATGGCTGAAGAGAAATAGGCTGTTCTGTCAGGCTGAATGTGGTTACTAACAGTGATATCCGGACAGAGTGCTGTGGCTCAGACACAAGCTCTGATGAAGAGGTTGAGGGGCTTCTACTGGTACCCTGAAGGGAGAGCGTCTATTTTGAGGCTCAGCTGGTAAGAATGAGAGTGCCTGTGTAAATGCTACATTTCTTCGTAACTGGTCTTCATCACAAGTATGGTTATTCAGCTTCCTAGGGGAATAAAAGCTCATTTTGGCTTAGCATTTTTTAATATGGAAGAGATAAGTCTTTACTTCTGATTTATCTTTTTTAATGTTAAATTCGTCAGCCAATGAGGTTTCATATGGAGGAGGCAAATGTTCTCATTCATTGCAGATAAGCTAACACATAAGCAGGGGCTCTAAAATTCTCAAAGACCTTGGTAGAAAAGCCAGAAATGTGTTTCCAAATTTAGGCTTTAATCAGGGTGCTAGCCCAGCTTTAGTTTGCCAGGTGAGATTAATTTCTGCATAAATGAGGCTACAAAATACCCTACACAGCACCTGAGGGCTGTTCTGCTCCTAGGACTTGAGAGGGAAAAAAAAGATAACGGTGCTGTTGAAAAGCTTACAGTTTGAAATATGTTGCAATATGTTTTATTTCCTCTCATTAAAAAAAATGAATAATCCCAACTAGAAAGATTATAGGTAAAATGCAATAATTTTTTCTTGTAGTTCCACTTTAAAACAAAATGCTGGGTATTTTCTGTATGTAGCTTTAAAATATGCCAGTATGGATGGAAAAGAGTGCATAAACAGATGAAAACTAAGCAGCTCTCTTGAGAGCAAACTGCTAATTTCTACTAAATGCTTTCACTGATAGGAGCTTTGTAAAAAAATAGAAAACCAGAGTAAAGCTTCTGAGATGTAGTTCAAATAGAGAGAAAAGAAGTAGGTTTCATTAGCAAAACAGCTGTCAGTACAACTAAAGCTAACTTAACTGTATTTAAATTGGATGGTGCCTAATACAAGTCTGCTTTTGCTAATCAGTGAATGCTATTCAAGAAGGATGTGGACCTGCTTGAGTGAGTCCAAAGGAGGCCACAGAGATGCTGTGAGGGTTGGAGCAGCTCTGGAGACAGGCTTGAGAGAGCTGGGTTTGTTCAGCCTGAGTAGGAGAAGACTCCTTAAAGGGAGACCTCATAGCAGCTCCCAGTGCCTAAGGGCACTGCAAGAAACCTGGAGAGGGGCTTTGAACAATGGTGCATAAGGACAGGCCAAGGGGGAATGGCTTTAACCTGACAGAGGGGAGACTGAGATGAGCTCTTAAGCAGAAGTTCTTTACTGTGAGGGTGCTGAGGCACTGGCACAGGGTGCCCAGAGAAGCTGTGGCTGCCCCATCCCTGCCAGTGTTCAAGACCAGGCTGGACGAAGCTTGGAGCAACCTGGTCTAGTGGAACGTGTCACTGCCTGTGCAGGGGGTTGGAACTGGATGAGCTTTAAGGTCCCTTCATTTCTGTGGTAAAATGCGTTTAGTTCTGACATGAAATTTTAGTTCATTGCAAAAGAATATGTTTAGCACTTCCCTATAATCTTCAGTGGTGTATACAAATGTATAAAAGTCATAATCCTTGTAGTATGAAAAAAACAAGTATGACCCAAATGCATCCAAGTGGGGCAGCAACATGAAGACACAGAAAAATACATACAAATATATCTTTCCATATCTCAATATGAAATTAAAAAAAGAAAAAAGGCACAATTAACCTGGAAATTTTGCTTGGGAATAGTACAAATCTTCTATTTTACACATTGCTCAGTCTTGTACCAGAACATCCATTCTAAAATTAGTTATGTGGAACAAAACTATGCTAGAACCCCAGGAAGTGCAGTTCTCAAATTTGTATCCATTGCCATTATGTAATAAATGGCAGCTGGCATTTCAACTAATTATTTTGACAATATACTCTTTAAAAGTTTTTGTACTAAGACACTGTATTTGTTCAATGTCTTTTATGCAAAGGCAAATCATATTTTGGTTTTTATATTGTTGATTCACAGTGTCTTCATTTAGATTCTGACTTCCTTTCTTGTCCCCTACCCAATTCTGTACACCAAAGGATATGAAGTTTCTCTAGAAAATCAGTTTCTGTGTGCTTACTAGTGAGTTAATTATTTTTATTCTTGTAAGTAGGTGTTTTGTTGGATTCTTCTACATGTTTTGTTGAGTCACTCTATCCCTTTAATGATGGGGTAGAATAGAATTAATAGCAAGATACTTCTGTTTCTCTCCAGTTTTAAACTAAACTATGGCATTAATCTCTCTTTCACAAGTGCCTGATGTGGTTTGTGCAACAAGTACTCATATAAGTGAACATGAGAGAAATCTCACCTTTTTTATCATGTTGTGTGACAGGAAAAAACAATAATATTAGGAGACAGTTTTGTCAGCAGGGCACTTAAGTGCCTGAACCTATAATCAGGATTGAGAAGGAAGATGCCTGCACATACTCTTGTATGATTAGAACCCAATATCACTGTTTTTGTGGACAGAAAAGGAGATTATTATTTTCACCTTCTTGATTCATGCTACTTTTTAGTATAATTTCAAAATAGGATCAAAATGTGTAAGTCAAAAAGAGAAATAAAAAGGAAGTTATGTTTCTGTGAATCTCTTAAAAAACATGTAATTGTGGACAAAAATGACCTTCTGATCATCTGAGTGTTTTCTCATTGATGTTACCACTTTCTAAATCCACACTCATATTTACATCTTTGCAAGATTTTTTAAGAACCTCATTAATGGCTTTTCGAGCACAATAGTGTGTGACTTTGCCTTCTGGAGAATGTAGTAAGAAAATTATCATTTTCAACAGGAGAAATATGGGGACTTCTGCAGTCAAAGATTTCAGCAGACATGTTCATCTGTGGCATAGATTCATCCTGATCAGAGCATTACTCATTAACGTGGTGCTGTGAACAGCTGCAGGTCTAGATAACCTTCTGTGCACAAGTTTTGAGCATTTCCAAAGGTTTTGCTAAAGTCTTCTATCATATTCATTTTGGATTTTATATGTAATTTGGTTACCATAAACACGTTTTAATGTATTGCATGTTTTCTAGTCAGTATTAAGTCAGTTAATAATACTTGATGTTTCAGCAAAGGGAAAATAAATTATAATGTATTCATTTGTGACCTAAATCTTGAGCTCTGGCAACTCACATTAGTGTCATACTAGTGCTCTTACTTCTCATAAAGTCCAATTCCAGCAAAATCCCTTCTGACAGTAAATATCTCTGCTGAGTACAGTTTGATTTCTCCAGTGGCTTACATTCTGAAAGATCATAGAATCCCAGACTGGTTTGGGTTGAAAGAGTCCTTAAAGCTCATCCAGTTCCAATCCCATGCTATGGGCAGGGATACCTTCCACCAGACCAGGTTGCTCCAAGCCCCATCCAACCTGGCCTTGAGCACTGCCAGGGATGGGGCAGCCACAGCTTCTCTGGGCAACCTGTGCCAGTGTTTCACAGTGTTCAACCTAATAGGCTGGTGAAAGGCAGTGTGATGAACTGGTTGGTTTTAGAGGCTGGCTTATGGTGCAAAATCTAATACTCAGGGTTACTTTTGCTTGTTTGATTACAACAGAGAAATCTCAAGGCCATAGATGCAAAAGTAAAACTTATTTTTGTAAGGCATCTATAACCTGCTGCAGCAATTCTCTGTGCAAGTGCTCAGAGAAAGTGAAATGCCTCAGCAGGGTGCTAACTTTGAAGCTTAAAAAACAATAAGTTGTTTACTCACAGTTCTGTTACTTTCTCTACCAAAATCGTCCTTGCTTACTCTATATACCCTTTGCCGTCCTCTATCTGGTCCTTGGCTTGCAAAGTGTCTTGGGCAAGGACCATTACCTGGCTGTCCTATATGCAGTAACTCTCAGTCCTAGGAAATGTTGGAGTGTGAATGAAAGTGAGAACAGTGCATTATTAAAGACAAGGGATCAAGGGTAGTATTTTTTATCTCCACTTATTTGTTATGGGTATCTAGTCATCCACTCTCACTCTTTAATATAAAAGAGAGTAGTTCTTATCTTACTACAGACTACAGATGCAACCATGTCAATAGATTGGAGTCTATTGTTATTAAGGCTAGAGGTAAATGAGATTAAGCGTACCAAATGTAAGTTTTAGAGCTGCTGTTTGCAGGTTTTGTTTAACAAGGATGACTGCATTAGGAATGCCAGTGTAGTTTATCAGTACTAGTTCATCACAGTATATGAAGGGTGAAGAGATGAAATTGCTAAAGCTTGTGGGAACTATTTGTTGTTTCTGTATGTTATGCTACATAGAAGTGACAGTCAATTACCTCACGTCAGAACTTTGAAAAATGTGATTAAATGTAAGAGGATGAGGTTAAAATGCAGAAGGATCTTATGTTCAACTCAAGGGATAATTTAATCCTTGTAAATTCAGTGATAACAGGAAACATCAGACTAGTCTTATTTCCATTTGCTGTTGCAGGGAAGTGACCTCTAGGCGGCCATTTGTATGTATTTCTGTAGTATGCCTCTTCTCATTATAATTTTAGAAAATACATGCCTAGCACATTGCATGTATTCAAAATTAGCTTCTAATTCAGAATCAGATTGCTGTATGCAGAAAAGTTACCAGCAACAGAGAAACCCCCCACTCATCTCTCCAGTATTGATGCAGCTGTATTTATAATCTTGTGGGTTATATTGTGTGTATGATGCAATCCATTGGATCCCTTTTCATTGCTCTTAGTATATATAACGTGTTTCTTTCCTTCCTGTCTCTCTGCCTCTCTCTCTATTTGTCTTCCATTCCCTTTTGTTATGGCAACAGATAGCAGTCTAAAATATTCAGGGTATAAGAGAAGAATCCAGTGGCACTTCAGACACAAGAGCACTCCACATTTGTAGATCTTGTCTCACATTCCTGTCTCCTGCATTGCCAAGCATTCTTACCTCAAAGAGTTTGGGATAAAATTCAAACTCTGCTTCATCTCTTCTGCACTGTAAATGTATATGCTTTTTATATAGGGATAAAATTCTTAACAGATTTGATTCCTTGTAAAGGTAAGCATCAAAACTCCACAATTACTGGGGGAAATAACAGGAAATTGAGATTTCAGGCTGCTGTCTCAGTCACAAATGCTCAGTTTAAATATTCATGAGTCTATGAAGCAGATAAATTGTTCTGCTATGGTATAAAATAAATCTCTGATCTTTCTTTTATGCATGCATGCAACAAACATTTACTGTCACTTTGTGACCTAGGCAAGATTATTCATTTCCACTTGAACCAGCTGTTTCAAACTATTTTTGAACATTTTGTTTACCAGAGGAAATGCAACATTTTCCTTTTTACATTAAAAAAACCCCAAAACCTGGGTCATGGAGTGATTTTTACAGTCATAACTTTTCATAAGATTGCTTGGATTCTCTTCACTTGATTGAAAGACAAGTGTTATGAGAAGCATAAAAGTCTTTAACTCTGTCTTTCTAAGCCCTGGGAGGCATGAGTACTGCTTGCCTTTTCCAACTGTTCCTTGCTTTTTTTTTTTTTTTTTTTTTTTCCTGCTGAATCTGTTCCTTTTGGGACTCAAGGTGACACAAAATAGTGGTTGCAATGCCAGTGGTAAGAGAATGAATCAGTGTCCGAAGCTCTCGTGCTCAACTCTGAGGAATCTGACATGAATACTATGATTCATGTTATAGAACATGCCAAATGAAAATGAGTTGCCTGTCATTTACATCTTGTGACATTGCACTGCTCTGAGATAAAGCGAGTTGTATCCCTGTCCAGTGTACATAAGAACATGTGTTCTAATGAACTTATAATTGTAGATCTTAATCGTAGTGTAGACCTGAAATGAACATATCATTGTAAACAGAAATGGGTAGTAAATGGAGAGTATGAGGTGGTTCCAGCTTGAGACCCCCATTCCTGACACAGCAGACATATAGTACTGAAGCATGGAAGGGTCATGAGGAGGCTTAGTGGTGCAGTGAAGGCTGAATAGACTGGGATTTAAAATCACTATTTTCACACATTGTGTAGAAGTCAAGGGGTGTGGAGTATGTGAGTCGTAGAAGCCCCTTGCAACCTTGCAGGTTGGACTAGATGATCTTTAAAGGCCCCTTCCATCACAAACTTTAAATCTGTGACCTGCAAAGTGGCCACTGCCCCTTGTATCCTTCAGAAATATTTCCATCTTTCTTACAGGAAGATTATTTTCCCAAAAAACAAGTAGTCTTTTTTTTTTTTTCCTTCACACAACCAATTCAGCTGAATTTCACCCCTAAACTGAAGCAGTTTTATCAACCTCCAACTGGGCTTCCCTTTCCCTGATTTTGGGACTGCAAATTCTTATTTTCTTACATAATTCAGTCTCATGTTTTACCAGAACATGTTTCCTTTCATTTGTTAATAAAGGTCAAGGCCAGTGTGCCACTGGATTGCTAAAGCCTGTGGAAGTCAGTCTGACAACGTAGTGTGCCTGAGTCTGATTAATCTGACCTGGGCAGTGGCATTTGCTTACTCCCTTCCATCCCTGAGAACTGGTAACTCTGATGCCCGAAAGATAGACATTTGAGTGTCTTGAGTGTTTATTGTTAGGATTTTGTCAAGCCTGCTTCTCTTTTGTGCATTAGAACACAAACAAGGCCAAAAATGTCAGAAGGAGAGTCCTTTTGGAGGAAGTGTTTTCACATCTGGAGAAGCTGTGTGGAGACCTCAGAGCAGCCTTCCTGTATCTGAAGCGGCCTACAAGGATGCTGAAGGGGGACCCTTCATCAGGGACTCTAGATACAGGACAAGGTGTAATGGGTTCTAACTGAAACAGGGGAACTTCAGGTTAGATATAAAGAAGTTCTTGGCTGTGATTGTGGTGAGGCTTTAGCGCAGGTTGCCCAGAGAAGCTGTGGCTGCCCCATTCCTGGCAGTTTTCAAGGCCAGGTTGGACAGGGCTTGGAGCAACCTGGTCTACTGGAAGGCGTCCTTCCCCATGGCAGGAGTTTGGTTCTAGCCATGACAAGTGGTCTGGTTTTGGCCACCATTTTTTCCCAGAGATTTGTCTGAGTGTTAGAAAAGGGTGAAGTTTTTAAGATAAAATAATCATATAAAATAGTATAAACGATTATATTTGAGAAGTTTATAAATCATGTGGTTCTGTATATTAGGAAATGTTGTAACTTTGCAGCTTCGTTTGCAGTTTTGTATCATGGTTACTCTATAACAAATGTTACAATGGTAGTCTTGGTGGCAAGAGATAACATACCCATATATGGTGAAGGGTATATAGGTGAATTTAGAGAAGTATATTGTGAAACTCTACCCAAGCAGAACCTAGGCATACCAGAGGCAGTCAAGGGAAGATAAGAGAATGCTGGCATCCACATAATGGTTGGGACATGTCCAAAGAACGGAAAGGTGAAAAGGACAAGCCAAGGAAGACTTCCTATTTCATCCAAGGAAGACTCCTTACTTCAGCAGGACGATCACCAGAGGGGGCTGCACAAGGGCAGAAGAGGCTGATGTCGTAATAGACTGATGTGGTAATCCTTGATGCATATGTATTAGTCAATGATGTAATCTGTATTGAATATGTATTAATTATGAAATTTTTAGTGTATAAATTGCTAATGCGATGTGATGAGGCCGAAGCCAGATTTGGGAGCCTGCCCCTGGTTTCCCAGCGCTACAATAAAGCACCTCATATAACCATTCCGGTGGTTATGTGTCAGTTCTTACGCTAACATGAGCACTTGAATGTGTGTAGCTCATGAGCAGTGAAGCTTAGAATGGTGGAAAAGGCATCCAGGAGCAGGTTGTCACCATTGGAATAATTTATCTAGCCTTAAGCCTGCTGCTAGAAGGCCATCTCGAGAAAAATAGCATTCAAGAGCAGGTGAAGGGCCAGATAAGTGGACCTTGTTGATATCCTATGACCTCCTAGCTCATATATGCTATGAGTTATAGGCTGAGCACGTCCAGTGTTAGATTAGGTGTTCGCTTCCTGGTCAGAACAGAACTTATTCTAAATCATGTTTCCAAGTGTTCCCTTCAGTTCCTGTTTAAGTCTTTGAGGACAGCAGACAAATAGAATTTAAAAATATCTCTCTCCCATTGGAAATTTTGATATTTCTACATTTGTTTTAATAATAAAAAAACCCACCCCAAGCTTAAATGATTAAATACCAAAATTTCTGGTGAAACAAAAAGTTTTGTATGTATTTTGATTTGATAATGCTGATACGTCCACTTTCCACATAACATTAAGCTGAGTTGCTGTGTTAATCTAATTGCAATCAGGGGGGTATGGACATGGGGTCAGAAACAGATTTTCCCCAGAGGCACTGGGTAGTCATAAGTAGTCATACTTAGATCAATAAAGAGTCTGAAGGTAGACTGACACCAAACCAAACATTATAGTTTGTTTTAATGATAGAGAAGTGATCACAAATTTTACTGGAAATGTTATCTTGTGAAAGCCTACATTTTCCATTAAATCATCAGTGTTATGGAAAACTGGCCATTACTCTTGACAAATATCAGTTCCTAACTGAAGAAGTCATCATTTATGTATGATCACCTTACTAGCTTGTTCATACGTCTATGGATGTGGAGCCATGTAGTGTGCTATGTGCTGATCTAGGAGTACCCAGTAGGCTGCAGACATGTTTGAGAATAAGGTGCAAGTTGAGTATCAACGAGGGATGACACACAAGGACAAATGAACTAACAACTGCAAGTTCAAAAGAAACAGAACAGTCTATATTAATTCACCTATTTACTACAAGTGTCTGTTGGGCTTTTTTTATTGTAATTGTACTTTTTTTTTTTCTTGACAATTTTCCTGGTGTCTTCACATTATTCTTACAGCCTCATAAGAGGGAAAAACGTGGTAGTCATCACTAACTAGCCACTAATCCTAATGTAAAAATAGGTTTCTTCTAGATCAATCACACTGAATACATACCTGCTTGATGTTAAGCAGCTGTGTCGATGCTTTGCAACTTAGGGACCATAAATGGATTTTTACTAGTAGATCAGTAGTTCCTGCTCCATGATTGAGTTTGTCCCTTAATGTTAAAAAGGGTTTGTTGCCTGTGATTCTTTAATTTTAGAGCTCATTGCAAAGGTATGTACATGGAAAAAGCAGAAGTTAATTGATGTAAATGATTGCTATATGATAAATTCCTACTCCATTTCTTTTGTGTGATCTTGACTATCCAAAGTCTGTCTCTGGAGGGAAAGGGAAAGAGAGAGAAAGGATAGGAAGAGTAAAAGAGAGAGGAGACTGAGACAGAGAGAGAGAGGGTGAAAAAAAGAAGAAAAGTTAGGAAAGGAAAAGGAGGAGAAGGAGACAGAGAAGGAGAAAGAGAACGGGAAATTAAGTTAGATGAGGTGAGTATAAAATGTGCAATAGAAAGTCTTAAAGTCATCATGACAGCTAATCTTACATTCTGGAATATTTTGTGCTTGTCACTTATGCCATTGCCTTAAATAACAATGCTATGAATACATGAGTACAAACTCAACCAATGGATTAATCTTGCAGGTTGGGAAAGTGTTTAAATACCCTGGCTGTGTAAATGTCATTTTTTAGTGAGATATGCAGAAACTGTCTTTAAACAAATGGGGCTATAGCTACATATGAGAATCCAAATGGGAAATATTATTTAATAGTTAGAATAAAGTTGTCTGTATGGTGAATAAATTGGGCTGCCTCACAGTGACTGAGCAGAGAAAATAGGAGATGATGTGAATGTGGAAATGGTAATTTGCAATGAGTCTTGTAACACTTGTTTCACATCTGTGAACAGCAAGAACATGGTAGGATGGTTCTACCTTTCCTTGTTTAATAAAAGATGTGCTTCAGGCATTTGCCTGACAGAGCCTTGTGCAACTGAAAGTTTTCTGGCTTCTGCTCTACTGTTGTATTCAGGTCAGATTGTTTAAGCAGTTTAAATAGTTAAACAGTCAGGTATCTTGTGAACAGAGAACATGCATCTTTAGCCAAATTTCTGAAAACAGCAATTCTGGCCTCTTGGTTTTGTGACATCCTTTGCACTGTTTCATTTGACACTTAGAAATGAAATCACGTGAAATTGATGACCTTGGAAAAAAAAATACAGCAATATATTTGAAGGCATAATTCATAAGATTGGAAGATGGAAATCTGATTTAGTTTCCAAAAATAGAAGTGAATGAAAGGTTTACCTGTTTTTGTCAGTGCTAAAATATTAACAAGCTCAACAGCTTCCTTTGGAGTACCTGAGAGTTTATTTGGGAGTGAGAAGCTGAGTGAAATGGCAAATTTTTCAGTGTTACTGAACTCATAACGAAGAAAGCCACTGTGATGGCCAAGCTTCTGTCTGCAGACAGATGATGGCTTGAGTGGCCAGCTGGACTTAAAGTAGATGCAGATTTTTCAGAAGTCAGGAGTTGTGAATCTAAAGATTAGTTTTGGCATCTTACTGAAATAGTTTTTTTTAGGAGGTGATGCTCCAGATGCTTCAGAGACTGGTTCCATCTTGTCTTTTGTTCAAAGGAAAAGAATCATTGAAGAAATTGAGCACACGGAATTATGACAATGCATCAGTACTAAGCTGGTGCCAGGAGCTCTCTCACAAAAAAGATATAAAAATCTGGCAGAGGACTCTCTGCCAACTGTGGCAGCCTGTATCCTTCTCTGGGCTGCCTATGGAGAAGGAAACTAGATTTGTGGTGCTTAATTGTGGATCATTCTTTCATGAATTTTGGACTTTCCTTTTTAAGTTGCTTACAAGCACTTCTACAGCTTGAGTTGCAGTTATCTTTGGGAAATGATAAGGAAACGAGGTACATAATACCTTTCCTGATACTGATTCATCCTGTTTTCTAAGCGTTAGATACTAGAAGGCTTTTCAGCTCTGTTTTACTTGTCTTAAAAATAATGTTTCCACTTACTATATCTCCCAGAGTGTTGTCTTTAATAACCTGGGTTTAATATTGTCCAATTCTGTGCTACTTCACACCAATGCAACAGGAGAGCATAATGCCATCAGATCAGGACAACAGGTTTTCTCACATTTACACTCATATTGCTGGACAGTCAATGATAACATATTTAGGGCCTCAGTGCAAGTTTCTTTCCAGTCTTCTCACACTTTCATAGGAATGAGCTATATTTAAAGCTGCATTGAATCTTAATTTTTTTTTGACCTTTTCCTTCTATCATTATTTTCCATCTGGCTTTAGTTAATCTTTGCAGAGTTCTTTGGAAGAGCAAGCACCAAGTCTTGTTTTTCTTTTCCTTCTACGTGAGGGATAAAAGCCTGACAGCCCTATACATAAAGATGAATGAATGAATGACTTATAAATAGTTCAAGCAATGACTGCTGCTACTTTATCATTCAGTTATATCCTTTGCATTGACTACTATGGAATTGCAGGGAGCCCTGTATATAAAAAGATACATGTACCTTTATTTTCTTTAAGCAGCAGAAGATCTAACTGCTAAGTATAAATGCATGGAGATGCGAAGAATTGCATAAAGACAGAGAATACATCCTAGGTGACTTGCTTAGCCTTATTGGCTTGTGATTTCTGTGGAACAGCAAACCCACTATCATGCAGGTAGATAGCACATCAGTCCTACTGACCACAGTACACATACCAACATATAACTCACTGTGTCTACTCTAGAGATGAGCAAAGGGAGATATCAGGATGACATTAGTAGGAAAAATGTTTAGCATCACTGAGTGTTGAGCACTTCTGTTCACATGGCTTAAGTATTTTTTATGATGGACAAGCAAGAATGAGAAGCTACTTTTGAAAACTGGTTTAGCACTTGTCCTAAGACTTTCTGTACTATCATCTTTTCCTCTCTCCTTAAATAGGGAGATGTACTTTAGTGGGAACCTTACAAAATCCACATCGTGTTTTTAACATCACCAAGCTTTCTTATACAGGTGTAAATACTAGTTACTGAACATGAACAATGTCAAAGTAATTTCTTTGTGATTAATGGTTTGGTATCACATAACAAGAGGAGCATTAATAGTTTGCTGCTTGTTATCAGGGATTGCTGTTTTATTTGTACAGAATGGCAGTTCGTCAGAAAAAAACCTGGGCAACAATTACTGGCAACGCTCCAGAAAACATGTCTTCATGATAAGCAAGCTATAAGTATGATGGGCTTTTCTAGCTGGACAGATTGTAGGACTTTGCTGACCAGCATGCAGAGGAAGAAGGTTTCTTAGAGGACCCTGATGAAGCAGCATGTCCCATGCTGCCTCAAAATCATATTTAGGAGTCAGTCACACCGTAGTCATCATCAACACTAATTTTGAAACCATCAGTTCTCTTCTACTAGGAAGTTTTTATTGTATCTGTTGCAGAAGGTAGCTTTCCAGTGTTTGGGGATTTTAAAAGAAAACTTCTTAGGAATATACTTTTTTCCCAAATTCTGCTTCACCTCCTTTTTTATTGCAGCAAGTAGAATCTCTCTGGCAAACACAGTACTTAGATCTTCCACAGGGTATTTCATAAAATATCTAGTAAAATTCTAAGAAATGTAAGGCATTGACATCTATGTCATGTATAGAAGCACACAGGTCCCTAGCTTCTTCAGGCTCATTTAATAATGCCAAGTTCCTTACACATTTGCCATAGTCTGCTTTGTTAGGTACTACAGGCCTTTAGGTACCAGCTGGATCTCACTTAGGAGGTTGACCGTGCCAATTTTTTATGCCAACTTATTTCAGTAATTTGGAAAAGCCTGCTCCCCCTCTCCCAAAAAAATGATTAATTGGTCATGCTTTGCCATGACAACATGCAGACATGGAAGAGAGCAGAAGCTGCTGAGAAGGAAGTGCACCCTGTAGAAATAATTCCAGCCTTTGGTGCTTTAAGTGCTGTGAAGGAAAACAAAAGGGTAATTTTTTACACACAAATTGCACAGACTCTTGAAGTAGCTTGGTAAGATGGTTACAGACATATGGCCTGAAGCTGTGCCAGGGGAGGTTTAGAGTGGGGATTAGGAAATATTTCCTCTGCAAAGCATTATCAGGCATTAGAACAGGCTGCCCAGGGCAGCAGTGGAGTCATTGTCCCTGGAAGTGTTCACAAAACATGTAGATGAGGCCGTCAGTGACCTAGTTTTGCAGTGGCCTTGGCAGTACTGGAGGAAAGGTTAGGCTTGATGATCTTGAAGATCTCTTCTGACCTGGTTGATTCTATGATTCTATAAGGAATTTTTTGCTTTCCATAAGTTAAAAGCCATCCATAGTATCTCTTGTCTCTGCTTAAGTGTCTTCTGTCAGAAACCAAAGCGCCGTGTGACAGAGAAACGTCCCCAGGATAGTATGTCAGCTTAGCAAGTCATACATAATGCTGTTTTCTATACGTGTATCCTGTAAACAGTCATTTTTTACCATAAGTTGATAAAAAGGTACGTTTAATGGGCGGTCTTGCCATGCCTTGGAGAGTATGTGTTAGGAAGGTTCCTAAGGACGTCTGCAAAACTTATCTGCAGAACCTACTAAGGGAAAATAATAACAGAATTATGGCTCAGTTTTCTTACCTGCTTGTGATTTAGTCCTTGTGGCAGTTTTATCGGAGTGGTGTGGTCTAATTCCTTAATCAGTATCTAAAATATTATGCTTATGGTACACTGATCCCATTTTTCTGATTAGAAACATAGAATCCCAGACCAGGTTGGGTCGAAAGGGACCTTAAAGCTAATCCAGTACCAACCCCCTGCCATGGGCAGGGACACCTTCCACTAGACCAGGTTGCTCCAAGCCCCGTCCAGCCTGGCCTTGAACACTGCCAGGGATGGGGCAGCCACAGCTTCTCTGGGCACCCTGTGCCAGCGCCTCACCACCCTCACAGGGAAGAACTTCTGGCTAAGAGCTCATCTCAGTCTCCCCTCTGTCAGGTTAAAGCCACTCCCACTTGTCCTGTCCCTACAGGCCCTTGTCAGAAGCCCCTCTCCAGATTTCTTGTAGCCCCTTTAGTCACTGGAAGCTGCTCTAAGGTCTCCCCTTATGGAGCCTTCTCTTCTCCAGGCTGAACAAGCCTAGCCCTCTCAACCTGTCTTCACAGGAGACATGCTCCAGCCCTCACAGCATCTTTGTGCCCTCTTCTAAGGTCTCTTCAACAGGTCCATGTCCTTCTTAGGCTGGATGTCCAAAGCTGAATACAGTACTCCAGGTGGGGTCTCACAAGAGAGACATTTTGCCCTTAGTGAAGCCATGCTGGCTGTCACCAGTCACCTATTTATTTTCCAGGTAAATTAGCATAGTTTCCAGGAGGATCTGCTTCATGATCTTGCTGGGCACCTAGGTGACACTGACTGGCCTATAGTTCCAGGTCTTCCTTTTTTCCCTTTTTAGAAATGGGTGCTATGTTTTCTCTTTTCTACTGATAGGGAGCTTTGCTGGACTACATGACTTCTCAAACGTGTTGGATAGTGGATTGGCCGTGTCATCCGCCAGTTCCCACAGGAACCATTTTATCAGGTCCTATGGACCTTCAAGTTCCTTAGATGGACCTTCTACCTATAGAAGCTTTTCTTGTTGCCCTTTATGTCCTTGGCCAGATTTAATTCTGTCACAGCTTTATCTTTCCTAACCTGGTACCTCATTGCTTGGACAGTTTCTCTGTATTCCTCCCAGGATACCTGTCCTTGTTTCCACACTCTGTAGGCTTCTGTTTGGTGTTGGAGTTTTTCCAGGAGCTCCTTGTTCATCCATGCAGGATTTCAGGCATTTCTGCCTGACTTCCTCTTTGTTGGGATGCATTGCTCCTGAGCTTGGAGAAGCTGATTCTTGAATATTAACAAGCTTGCTTTATCCTGCTTCTGAAGATAACTGTTTTACTGGAAGTCACCTTCCAGGAATCAAATAGTACAGCTGTTATTCCTGTAAGATAAATTACAATAATGTGAACACCAGGCACATCCTCACAGACCCAGCTGTCTATCAGTACAGATATTGCAGCAGTTGTGAGAGCATAATTATGTGTTTCAGAAGTTATTCCTCTATACGTCTTTTATATGACTGTTACATTTACTCTGTAATAGTGCAACAGACTTAATAAAAGCTTCCTTTTCTTACCTTAGGCAGCTAAACGCCATGTTTATAATTGCAGATATTTGCATACAAACCTTCCTCAGGCTCTCTGATTTAAAAATCTGACATGAGAAATCTCCTCTGATATAATTTTATGAAACTTTAGTCCTAAACCATTTATTTCTTATTCTGTTTACATGCTGTGTTTGTAATAATGCACAGCACTAAAAATATAGTATATGAAAAGTTAAATTTAATTTTAAAATATGCATAAGAATACCTAATGAGTTGAAGATAGCCTCAGGAAGTCATCTGTGCCCATGTTTATCAAATCAGTTAGTGACTGACACCTTAGCTTCTAAAGAGGTGAACTCTTGTCTCATTTTCAAGGTTTCTATTAATTAGAATTGATGTGAAAGGATGATGCTCACATCGGTGTTAAATCTGCTTAGACTGTGTGTTCTCAAATGGAGACAAAGTCTGTGTCCTAATTTTTTATGTTAATGGTAGCTTTTTTGATCCCCTAACTGTAGCCAAGAATAGCGTGGTGGAGGTATTGCGTAGGTTGCCCAAAGAAGCTGTGGCAGTGTTCAAGGCCAGGCTGGACACAGTGGCTTGGAGCAACCTGGTCTAGTGGAATGTGTGCCTGCCCGTGGCAGGGGGTTGGAACTGGATGAGCTTTAAGGTCCCTTCCAACACAAACCAGTCTGGGATTCTATGATTTGGAGCCTGGATCCTTTGTTCTCTTATAAGAAATATGCTCTATTGTCCATCTTGTTTATAAAACAGAGCTGATGAGCTCTGTCAAAACTGAGTTATACAGATTAGCAAAACATAAAGTGCCATGCTCTGGTAAATGACAGTGGTAAAATAAACTGGTTTTTTATTGGTATTCCAAAATATCTGTTAAGCAGGAAAATGAGAAAGGTTGTTTTTCCCCTTCTATAACCCTTAGTCCACTAGGCACACATCAACTAAGACCAGTAGAGAGTCCTGGATCATAAACTGAAGTTTATGATGTTTTATCCATTGGCAAAAATTGCATGGTACCTTGAGACCTCTTGATGAGGTATGTGCAGTCAGCGTCACTCAACTTCTTAGAACCAGTATCATACGCAGCATAATACTGTGAGGAGCAGGTGAGGTCCAGAAGAACAGTGCTTCTAGACCTGCAGAAGAACAGAGGGGCAGAGGGATAGTTAGCATATAGAAGATGAAAAGAGAATTGAAATAGCATCAAGGTAATAAGGAACTGACTTATTTTTTCCATCTCACATTTTCAGCTATCTAGTCTTATGGTGTGATCTGGTAGGAACAAATGTTCATTTTACTGTTTTAAATACTCTTTCTTTCCTTATCTGTCAAATGGCTACTAAATGAAGACACAGACAAACGACAAGGATCCATCCAAAGTCCAAGTTAATTTGACTGGGTATTTTAAATGGATAGGCTCCAATATTTCAGTTACATATGCAGAATTTGGTGAAATGTAACACAAAATATGAGCTTAGCTGAAGATGCAGGGTGGAAACTTTCAGACCAGTAGTTCTGTTAAACACCACGCGCAGATTCAGCCTGGTGGTATCTTAGTATAGCTCAGTTTAATTTTCTCAACGTGTGGGTAGCAAATACTATGGGAACTGTGAAATGCAATCAGGGCTGGGGAAAGTGAGTTGCTGAGAAATTTTCTAGAACATGCTATCTATTGTTCTGCTCTGCCGGTCAGGATTTAATGTTCTCTGATAATCTATTGTAAATTATGCATGCACAAATTGTGCATATAAAATGTCAATGACATTTCATTCTTATTTAATAATTCCAGGGGTTGTCAACCTGAGAATAATGAAAAAAGCTTTTAAATCCCTAGTATCACTACCTACTAAAGACAAGAGATAAAGTAAGTTGAGTTAGAAAATTAAGTAGGGTTTGGGGGAGCTGTTTTAAAATATGTTCAAGGCCAGGCTGGACATATCCTTCAGCAGTATGGTCTAGTGTGATGCATCCCTTCTATGACAGGGGGGTTGAAACTGGACGATCTTAGGGTTCTTTCCAACTCAAACCATTCTATGATTCTATGATTTTGACAAATCTTTCTTATGCCAACTAAAGCATCACAATATAAATGAGCTGCTCCAAACTGTTTACTGCGGTAATTAACTCTGCTATGTGCCAGGGTCAGAAATAGCTGGTTTATAACTGTTGCAAATCAAACTCTCTGCCACTGAAGCAGTCATTTGCCAAGAGACCATGACACCCCATCCTTTAGGTGGATATTGCTTGAAAACACCCCCTTTTATTTTACCCTGTGTAGCTGAGTGGGCATCCACTATGAAATTGTACTGAAGGGAATGGAAGTTGAATCAGCCATATGTTTAACAATGCATAACCTTTATTATTCTGCTCCTGGGAGTGTTGAAGTTTGCATGGGTTAGCAAGTTGCAAGCTGTAATGACAGCACTTAGGACAGACAGCATTGGCAGCAGCAGAGATTCAGTGGGGAAAGCAGACATAGCACAGCTTAAGAACTCACAGATATTTTGCAGAGCTGTTCAGCACCTGAACAGCACCTGTTCTCCCCCTAATTCCTTGGGGATTCTTTGTAAGGTACCATTATCCATGCTAAGGCTATTTGCTTTTAATACAGATACAGTGTGAAACACTATCAAGAAATTGAAGTGATCCAGACATTACATTTTCAATACTTTTTGTTTTCATAAAGCATATATAGCTTATGAATTAAGCAGTGAAATAAGTTGTTTTCTGACTCTATTTAATAGATTTTAAAATTCATTACAACAGTGTATTCCATTCGAATATTTTGTACTTACATTTTGGCTGAGCCTTCTTTGATTCCTCAGGGTGAATAGGGGAGGTAGATACGTGTCTGTGCAGAGTAGTATTTTCGTTTGATTCCTGGGCAGGACTGGTGGCACTGCAGACTAGTTTAAACGTTGGACTAGTTTTCACTAGTATTCTATTCTGGCACTATAAAGTCATAGGAACTGATAGGAAAAATCCTTGTGCTTTGCTTGGAGATAATGAAAGATGAGATGTGCAACTGGTAACAGTACATTCAAATACTGCATCCTTTCAGAAAGAGATGATTATACCCAGTGGCATAGCAGTTTCCCGCATGTAAACGTGATCAGGAGATGGTAATTAGGGAACAGATCACTGATAGCATCTGATGACAGAAAGGAACTAGTGATTATAAAGGAGAGAGGAGGATGAGTAGAGGAAATAAGAGGAAGAAAAGCTCACTGTGGAGTAGAGATGTCAGAAGCAGAGAAGCAGTGGGGTAAGCACATCCTGCCAAAGAAAGTTGTATTCCAAAATCCAAAGATTAACTGGAGTTATGAGATACATAAATACTGAGACTATCTTTAGTACTCTTCTAGCTGCCTGGGTTTTCTACTGTCGCAAATGAAGCACAGCCTTTGAAGCATTAAGCCCAGCCCAGATTCCTCATGGAAGAGGGATTTTTGCGATGTAGAAACTTTTTGACATCGCTTATGTTAACAGAACAAACAGCACAAGCCAGCAAGAATTGTCTTCATGACAGGGAAGCAAAACCTCTGTGCCAAAGAGGTTTTGTGGAGAGAAGTGAACTAGAGATTGGCAATGGCTGGGATCAAAGCTTCCCAGGTGAGAGGATCAAATGCAGGTGCCTACCGGCTGTGCTGGTTCTGGAGCTCCACATGTGCTGTAGCAGCCTGTTACGGGTTTTGCATAGTTTTCATTAGTTGTTCTAAGGCACAGATGTTCAGATGATTTTTGTTTTGCTGGCATCAAATTATCAAACATGTATAGCTGCACAGAATTAAGGACTAGTCACTTGAATAAGAATTCACAATATAAGACCTTAAAGGACTTATTCAAAGTCAAGCACTAAGTTAGTGAGAGACTGAAGAAATGTAATTCAGGAGGTGCCATGAAAACTAAACGCCAGTTTATAGAAAGACTGTATGATTATTTATGGACATGACAAGTGCCACACGACCTACTCTATAAAGAAAATCCAGTCTGACAGTGGCAGTTGGAGCTTTAATTTTGCTTTGATCAATGGAGTCTTAATTTTGCTTCCTACAGTTACTGATCCCAAGCAACTGCCATAGTAATTTGCTGTTTGCATGAGTCAGAGGAGTAAAATGGGACAAGGAAAGAGTTATCTGACAGGGGCTGTGTCCTTCGTCCTAACAAGGCAATGTGAAACAGCCAAAATTAGCTTAAAAGGAGGAAAAAATTAAGGTGCAGTAGCAGTATGTGTTAAAATGGAGGCAGATGAAACAAGGCCTTATGATTGACCTTTGAATTTTAATACAAGTGACTAATGGATTAGTGGGAGCAGAAGGCAGGCTGGTGATTTTACAAGGAAGTTTTATGGGTCTTCTAAGTAATAAGAAGGCATAAAGAAAAGAAATTCATCTTGTAACTGGTAACAGCTCCTTTCACTCTGTTAAAAAGTCAGGCAATGGATGGAGATTTTTCTACTTGGAACTATAGAGAATAGAGGTCAATGAATTAGCAATTAGATGGTATGCACTGCAAGTAAAAATAAGCCAATACCTAAGTTAATAGAATGAAATGCTGCTTTGCTAATATAAATTGCATTCAGTAGCAGAAGAAAGTAAATAACTTCAGTGTCTCAGCCTCTGGAATACACCCAAATGTTGTTCTTCAGCTAAGGCATTTATCACACTGAAAGGATAATCCAAAGCAAGGTCCCTAAACATATACAGGTTGGATTTTCATTGACCTTATAATCATTTATTAATAGGAATTGCAGTGAATTATTATATTTTGAGTAGGCATACAATGAGAAACTATATATAGACTAAGAATCCAGTTCGGGTTACTGGAAAATACTATAATAAATAAAAGTTATTAATAAAAAGCAATGTGTAATAAATTATGGTAGGTTGAAATGTAATTGTAGAGCTTTGTGGATATTGGGCTGAATTTAAAGTTACATGTACTGGTAATCTAATGACTCCTGACTTTTGAACAGGGCTTTGCTATTTAATCAATTGGTAATTACAGCTGTGATTAACAGCTGTGATCACAATTGGGAACAAGTATGGATTAATCCCCCGATAATTCTGGCACAGTTTAGAACAAGAAGCACTTTACAGGATGCAGGAAGCGTGATTAACAAAAGTAATAATAAAAACACTTCACTCCCATTAAAGCGCTATCTTGGGGGAACAAGATTAATGAAGGTGGGAAACCAAGGTAGATTTGCCAAGGTAAAACAGTGTTATGCCAAAGATTGCCGTAATGAAAGAGAATTATTGGTAAAAATGTGTACATTTTTTTATACTGATGAATTTGCTCCAGACTTACAGTCTTTATTTCCCCAGTACTGAAGTCTTTTTTTATTACAATAGCATGTTCATTTCAAATTGGACTCAGAAACTCTTTATTCCCTTAAAAGATAACATTTATACACTTTGCAAAGTGTCATATGAATAGCAGCTCATTATCTACTACTACAAAGAGCTACTAATGAAGGGCACAGGGAAATGAAGTATGCAACCGCTAAGCAAAGCTGACAATTCCGTTCTCTTACAATGATGTCTTCACTTCTTATTTTCTTTGTTCCACAGCAGAACTGAAAAGAAAGCTTTGGAGAATGTTTGCAAAATGAAGGAATATGCTGGTGTATCTATTCAGAACCAAAGTCTTAGCTTTATAGTGTCAAAAAGAGTTAGATATGTATGTCATCTGCCGTCTAAGGCTTGACATATACAGCAGGAAGCCAAGGCTCCTGTTCCTTTACAGTTGGTTCAAAGATTTTCATCTAGGGCCACTGTGGGACAAGTGCAGAAAGGACTTGAATATGGATATATGCAATCTGAATCAGTTCCCTAGACATCAGAGTATAGACAGCCTTCTGGTTAGCCAAGCAAACAAACAAAAAGAAGAAGGAAATACTACTACACTATTACCAGTCATGTGGAAAAAAATATAGATGAAAACTATTTTTAAGTATGTTATTTACTGGATATCAACTTCAGGCACCATTCCTTTGTACTGTGAATGAAAAGTAAGTACAAACTGTTATATTTCCTAACTGGAAAACTAGCAGAGACAGGATTTCTTTTTTTTTTTTTTTTTTTTTCAGTGAGTTTCTAGCACTAGGGAAAGGGAAAAAAAACAACACACCCCACATTTAAATCAAGGACTCGTCTCCCAACTCTGTTATCTTCCAATCCAAATAATAACGGTGACTTCTAAGTCAAAATAATTTCTGTGCTCACAACTCTCACCATTTCATTGTGATCTGTGTTGTTTATTATGTTATTAAAGTTTCTGCTCTGGGAAGTTTAGTCCACTGAATATATGTGAGTTAAATAATTTAAAAAGAAAACTTAGTATCTGTTAAAAGCAAAAAGAATTTAATCACTTTGATTTTAAACACTAGTTTGAGTGGTGTGGGTGGATGTTGGAACATGGTTGACTTCTAAACATTTGAAATCAGGAGAGAAGACATCAAAAGAGTTTTAGTTCTAATTTTTAAGCCACTCCCATTATTTATGGAATGGCTTACCATTTTCATCCTACTCCATTTCAGGTAATTTTCACAAAGAAAGTCTGTGTTCCTGCAGGTAGTTAGTGTCTCTGTGGACCCCTTTGCATACAGAGCCCCTTCAATTTTCGTAGACTTACATAGTGAGCTGTTTATACTACTCTTTAGGATGGCCAAAGCCTTGTCAATGCTATCTTCTACCCCAGCCTGTTTTTCTGACATTCTTCCTATGATCCCAAAGTGGTGTTAGGTAAAGGAAGGAAAGGAGATAGGTGGGGGGAGAGAAAGAGAAAAAAGACTCTCAAAGTTTGGCTGTGGGTCTGAACCTCCCTGAAGTTACATTTGTTTGAGTCTGGGCTTGGGCACAGTTCTATTTCAGAATACACAGGAATCTAACAAACAGAAGCAAAAAGTCCTTCTAAAATAAAATCACATTTAAAGCAGGGAAAAATTTATAGTAATAAAATAAGAACGAAATCTGATAAATGTATCAAAAGGCTTAGCACAAGATGCAGCACAATGAATTACTCCTAAAGCTTATAGCTATCTCACTTAACATTTGTAATACCAAGAGGTAAGGATTTAGACACTGAAGGATCCATTTTAGAGAGCATCTGAATCTAAAGGGAATTTTGAGACCAGTACCAAATCAGGAAGCACACAACTGATTTTGCCAAAAGACAAAAGACTGAATTTTCTTCTTTTTTTTTTTTAATTTATTAAATAACATTGTTAAATAAGGTATGAACACAAGATGTGAGCACATTCTTTTGTTCCACAGAGTCCAGTTCTGTGACTCTACTCTTCCATCCCAGATTCTTGTTGCTTCCAGCCCCTGACGGGTGACTGTCTTTTAAAAGACTAGAAGGACTCATCAGCTCTAAGAGGCATGATGCACACTTTTTATGCCATTCTTCAACTAGAGAAAAAGCTTTATGTTGCAAATGTAGATAGCTTTCCTTAATGGTCTTTAGAGAATAAAAATGCTAAGAAGCACTTCTGAATTATGTAGTCCTGCACAGGACATTTGAAACATCAGCTGACAGAAAGTGGTCTGTTCCAGAGGCAGACGCATGAGGCCATCCTACTGCTACAGGTGACAGCAGATGTTATAAGCCTTGTCAAGGAGATATCATTTGTGGCAGCTGGTTAGTGATAACTAGACAGTAAATTTTTTCCATATATATTTAACAGAAAAAGGACCCCAGGATGCTCTACAACATGCTGAGTGCTTATCAGCAGCAGAGCAGGCAAATAAGCCTTCAGGATGTCGAAGATCATAAAGGACTTGAGCATATTTACTTCTATCCCGCATTCTGGCTTGTTTTCTGGAAAGGCTTAACTCTAGTTATAAATCATGTGTCTCCTCCTTTTTAGCTGAGACTATTCTCACTTCATGTAGCTTGAATACAATTCTGCAAATTTAGACCTTAGGCTGCCTACCTCAAATGTAGAATCATAGGATGGTTTGGGTTGGAAAGAACCTTATAATCATCCAATTGCAGCCCCCTTCCATTGGCAGAGACACCTCACACCAGGCCATGTCACCCAATATGTGTGAAAACAGCACAGCTCCTTGGCAAAAATTGAGGACAAGATCTATGCAGTTATTTCAGTAGAAAAAGTGAATATAAGTTTTGATAATTTTTTTCATCCTGCATTGAAGTATATAGCTCCTGGTGCTGAAGATTGCCACAGTGGTAACCTTCAGTGGTAATATGTAGTTAAGACTTCATTGCTGACATAAGAGTAAAAAAAATGTACCTTTTTAAAGACTAAAAGTTGTCTCTCAGCAGTCCTCAGATGTAACTTAAGTAAATACAACCAAACTTTGACTGACATGGTTTATTTACCAAGGATATGTGATAAATCCCTACAGAAATATGAAAAGTCAATAAATCCTTTTGGGCTAATGTCTAGGACATCTACTACAGAATGCATTTCTCTCAGGTGACTAACACTTTTTTCTGCATCAAAATTCTTAATTTTAATCAAGACTTTTTCACATGTAGCAGATATTTTGCTACCACAGCAGGTTAAATGGTACTATGCAAGTCTCTGTATTTAGACCCTCCTTAATTAAGTCTATATTCGGGAACTACAAAACACTGTTAGACTTCACCTCTGAGAGAATGTAAATGATGGTACAGTATCTAAAGAGCTAAGAATCAAGAGTAAAGATAGTTCCTTTATGACAAAATATATTTTAATCAGATTTATCAAGATGAGAAAGCACTGAAAAAGCGCTGCTGTATTTCCTGCAACTTTGCATTGGGGTCTGGTTTCTACTGCAGCTGGGATTCTGTTTTCTGTGGCTCACATGTTCACCTGCAAAACTTAAGCTCTAGGTACGGGTCAGGAATCCAGGGTCTTGGCAAAGCATCTGAAAGTGGTCAGAGGTCTGCCTGAGGTGAGGCTTTGCAGGTTGTCAGGTTTTCTGCCCTTGGGATTTGAACTGTGTCTTGGGATGGGCAGCAAGTATCCCTGTCACTCTGGATCTGGTAACCTCAAGATTTTCAAATATTCTAGCTTATTTGTAACCCAACTAGAATATCTCAGCACCTGTTTGTTGCAGGGCTTTTATTTCTTTTGATTCCGATTAGGTATTCAGAATAGCTTGGAAATTAGAAGCACTGGGAATTTCTTTTGAGATTGGAGGCCTTGGACTTTGGGTTCCCACATTCCTGTTTTGTTTAAGCAAAGCCTCTAGCTGGAAATTCTTACGATTCCTTCTATTCCTTCAAAACATAGCCATCTTTCTTTCCTAGAAGGAAGAATTTTCTTGTAGGGCAGGTAACAATTCAACTAGCTCTGCTCAGGAATCCTGAGTTCTACTTTAACAACCTGGGTAGGTAGGCACAACTCTTTCAGTTTCTTTATCTCTAAAACTAGTTCTATAATAATCCTGCTTTTACTTAAAGTTTCTGGACCCAGTATCCTAGAACTGAGCTAAATACTGCCTGTACAGCATCCTGAGTGAGCCCACTGCAATACATGTATGAATGTTTGAGGGTGAATTCAGGTTCCGATTTAGTCTGAACAACATGGTTATCTGATTTCCTTCATACAGAAGCCCCGTCCAGCCTGGCCTTGAACACTGCCAGGGATGGGGCAGCCACAGCTTCTCTGGGCAACATGTGCCAGTGCCTCACCATTCTCACAGGGAAGAACTTCTGCCTAAGATCCCATCTGAGTCTCCCCTCTGTCAGGTTAAAGCCATTCCCCCTTGTCCTGCCCCTACAGGCCCTTATCCAAAGCCTCTCTCCAGGTTTCTTGTAGGCCCCTTTAGTCACTGGAAACTGCTCTAAGGTTTCCCCTTAAGGAGCCTTCTTTTCTCCAGGCTGAATAAGCACAGCTCTCTCAGGCTGACTCCAGAGGAGAGATGCTCCAGCCCTTGGAGCATCCTGGTTATCCTAGATTTATCTTGTCTTTTCTGCTCTCAACGCAGAGCTACCAAAGGAGCAGCAAAGCTTGCCCTACAAGGGAAGGCAAGCTGACAGCAAGGATCAAGCCAATAAATCAGGTCAACAAAGCAAGGCTAGGGCTGGCAAGGTACGTGGTTGGCATGTCACACCTACAGTGTAGCTCAGGCAAGGACCAGGGGCCAGGGTCTGGTACTGCTCTGAAGCCAAAAGGTGCACAGATGGAGGCTCAAACTGGGGCTTCTTTCAGTTTTTCTCACAGCTTAACTGGTTTCACAGAAGCCTGTTTCAAGGTGTACTGTATCACGGCAGACGCTCACGGATTGTGATGGGAGAGCATCACAGGAAGACTGAAGAAGATGGGTACAGGCTAGCCAGGGCAATTAGACCCTGTTGGTGCACTCAGGGCTTTGACAAAGACCATCTCATGCTAAAACATAGTTTTAATGCTTACAAAGATGAGCAATATCCCTGAATCAGTAAATTCCCATGCTTCATCCATATATTTATCCCTATCAATGACGGAAAATAAAATTAGCTACTATGACTTTTAACTTCTGTATTAAAATTAAGTATTGCTTAAGATTCACCTAAGTTCCCTTTTTAATTTATTAACTGTATATTCATTAATCAATATCTGGGGAGGGAACACTTTATATTCCCTACTTTCAGATACTCCTGACATGTCATTCCCAGCATCCCAATTCATCCAGGAATACACAGCGTAACAACCAGCTGAAAGGCTTTATACCACTTCATTTAGAACTACTTCCAGTTGACCAGTTCAAGATGATGTTCTCTCTATTCACCTAGGATGCCTAACATCAAGGAACACTAGAGCCCAGAATTTTGCCCTCTTCTTTTAATTACCGTTCATCAGAAACATCACACAAAACACAGTTGTTTTTATAATTCTCTCTAGTTTGCCTCCTCTTTATTGCCTAAATAGATGCAAAATTAAGTGTAAAACAGGACACAGTATCAAGCAGGGTATTATTTGAGTAAGAAAAATAAATCTTTTCACAAAACAGTGATTAAAAGTATTCAAGAATGACTTCTGTGCTGAATAGAGCTGAGCCAATAGTGCATATAAATTTCCTACACATTTTCATTCATATTTTCAAAAGGATTCATATATTCTTGTGTTTTCTCTCTTGAGTTCCCTTCCACATGTATTTGTGGATTTAAAGTGAACATTAATTTCCAAGTTGTGCGTATGACAATGTGCAGAAGCAGCAGATTGTATTGACTGTGGGAGTACTGCTTGTACAAATGCTTGTGCAATCTCTGAGCAGAAAAAGCCACTGTATTACAAAGATCAGTGAGCAGATCTTTGGTTTAAATGTGAGTGGGTGTATATATACATACCCTATTCAATTGTTATTTGTCTATGTTCTGTTGTTTTCATACCATGTTGGTAGAAATATGAATTTGTCTTAGTAATATAAATAAGGAGTTACTGCTCTATGATGGTGTCTTTGAACAAATATAAAAATGCAAATGAGAAAAAAACAATGGAAGCAATGGATGCTGGCAGCAAGTTAAGCCAGGGCTTGTGTCTATGAGGTGTTAAACTGGCAGAATTGCAGCTAGGAAATTAAACAATGACTTGACTGGTTTTTGCCTGCTGTACTCAAAACTGCATGTGGGGAGTTCCATCCAACCCCAGTGCAAGGCAGCTTTGGAACACAACAATTCTATTGCAGATACAAGTCTTACATGTGTGATGTGGTGTCTAGAGTGATATCAGCAATATAAACTGTGGTTTAATTTGGTATTGTACATACTCAGAAGTGTGACTCCATTATGGTATTGTAGCTAGTTTTATTCTAGTGTGAGGTGTCCCTGCCTGTGGCAGGGGGTTGGAATAAGATGATCTTAAAGTCCTTTCCAACCTAAACCATTTTATGATTCTATGATTCAGTTTCATTTAGCTTAGGGTGCTTCCAAAATAAAGCAAGCTAAACTGAAAAATAAGAGAGACATACCAGAAGAAGCAAAAGGTTTATCAAGACAAATCAAAGGCTTTATTACCTCCCTACCTTATATTGTTGTAACTTTTATACAGGCAATACCATCCTGAAAATGCCAATTTTTCCAGTGTGTATATTTATTTGGGTGCAGAGCACCATTGTAGTGTTCCACCATTAATGTCATAGAAGGATCGCAACAAACACATGAATTTTCCTATAAAGCTTTTGACATTTTTACATGAACTTTTGAGTTAATGATGTCACACAGCAATATTAACTAATTATGTTATTAATTAGTTTATGGAATTAAAGTATTTTTAGAAATTATTTAATGAAAATAGGCAAACCATATTTCATGGGCATGATGTAGAAGTTCTCACAACTTTCCACTCTTTGCTCTACCATGGATAGAGTTAACAAGAAGGTTTTTCAGTGCACCTCTAAGGAAAAAGGTCAGAATATCTTTCCGCTTTCTAATGACAGCCAGCAAGTCTCAACTCCTTGCACTTTGTAGTAGTTAAGGAATGTTTGATATTCAGCACAATGTGCCACAATGACATTTCTTATTAATGCATTATAGGAGCAGAGGGTCCATAAATAATATTTGCCTTTCTTGTGGTCTAACCACAGCAGGTAACTAAGTACCACATAGCTGCTTCCTCACTGGCTGTGTCCCTCCAGCCTTCTTGCTGGCAGGGCATGAAAAGCTCAGAAGTCCTTGACTTAGTATAAAACCTCCTTAACTGCAACTAAAACATCACGGATTCTCCTGCTAAATAGAAAACATGGCACTGTACCAGCTGCTAGGAAGAAAACTAACTCTGTCCCAGCTGAAACCAGGACAGCCTCTTGGCAACTTTATTCCCATGAAAATATCCTTTTAATTCTGGGGTTGTGTGCAGCTGAAAGAACCCCCCAGGGTATCTCTGTACTTTCAAAAGTGTTTTCTGGAGAAAATATCTAAATAAATAAATAACCAAACTAAAAATGCAGAAGAAACAAAAGTGACATTAAATAATTAATGCATTCATTTGACTGTAATGAAAGCAAAAAAGATAGCTTAAAGGTTGCAAGAGAATCACAGATAGAGAATACTGTCCCACGGATTCTCTTCTAACTGTGTATAATTACACTAAACCTCTGAAGATATCCAGGAAGAGCACCTAAAAATTCAGTTCTTATTCAGATAATTCAGATTTCTCCTGAAATTCTGAATCCATATAGCTTCCTGAAGAAGCCAGTTTTTGATTTGCCTGACATCTTTGAAAATCAGAAATATTTTATATAATACTCTTTTGTACTGCAAAATGAGAGACTTTTAAAAATCTGTCATTTTTCTTGACTTCAAGACTGTTATTTATCACCTTTTTCAGAAATGTTCAACGCCTGTTAAGGGAAAAGAGATGAGATTCATGTCTAAAGGTGTTCTCAAAGAAAGGACCAATTCAAGGTGCATTCTCTTGTGCTCAAGGACATTCTGTGCAAGGCTTTGCAGCCTGTGACCTTGGTCTCCCACTTGCTTGTGCAGTCTGTGGCCCTGGGATTCCTTTGACAGAAACCAGGGCAGCATGAAAGAGGAGGCTAAGTGGCATATTTTTGGGTCCCCTTCTAATAGAAGTTTGGGAACTGGCTGGTGCATGATCCCAGACTTCCTTGCCATGAAATACCATGTGGCTGGAAAGATTGTCATGTACTTGCAATGATTCAGAGCAGGAAATCCAAATCCCCAAAGGCCATACGTTAAAACACTGCATTGGCTTAAATGGGGCCAATGTTTTATATCAGCTGTAGAAGATATTTTCCAAAGTAAACCACTATGAGGTCATAACAGTCTTCCAGTACCTGAAGGGGTTGTAACAGTCTTCCAGTGCCTAAAGGCTGCCTACATGAAATCTGGAGAGGAGCTTGTAGGGACAGGAAAAGGGAGAATGGCCTTAACCTGACAGGGGAGACTGAGGTGAGGTCATAGACAGTTCTTCCCTGTGAGGGTGGCGAGGCACTGGCACAGGTTGCCCAGAGAAGATGTGGCTACCCCATCCCTGGCAGTGTTCAAGGCCAGGCTGGATGGGGCTTGGAGAAACCTGGTCTAGAGGAAGGTGTCCCTGCCTGTGACAGGGGATTGGAACTGGATGAGCTTTAAGAGTCCTTCCAACCCAAACCAGTCTGTGATTCTACGGTTCTGTGATTATGTGCACTTAAACAGTTGCTGCTCCCCAGGTTCTCAGACTTAGAAGGAAGTCTGTAACAAGAAAGGCTTTACAACATGAGACTTAAACATTGTGAAAATTTCTTTATCTTAGGTCCTTGGAAGACTTTTTAAACTGAGGTGTGGTGATCATCCCAGATGCATGGAAATGAACACTTTAAAAGCAGTAGTTCTCTTGTACTCTGTGCTTTCAGAACCAAGTATTTACAGCAGTTAAAAAATAATTTGCACATAACTTCCTTGGCTGCTGGTTTAGCTCTTTTCCATCACTTTGTGTGAACACCCCTAGGAATCCTTCTCCACATGAAAGGCAGCAAGCAGCTGTTATTCATGCAAATATACATATTCACAGGCAGGATAGACTGCTTCAGCTGATGTTTTAAAATAAAGCCCTATATTTCCTGAAAATATTCTCTGTTATGCCATTAAGTATAGAAATGGCAGCTTTTTATTTTCTTTTTCTTTTCTTTCTTGCTGTGCTTTGTCCCCAGTGAATATTAAGGTGCCTACTGTCATAAACAGAGGAGCAGATCGGTGCAGTGTCTTCATTTGTTGTCTTTTCAGTTGTGGCTATAGCAAAAGTAAAACTGTTTTAAGGCAGCCTCAGAGCTTGTTTTCTACTCAAGGAAAAATTGCACAGGACAAAAATATACCTCTGAGGTTTAATTATCCTTCTTTTTATTTGCCTCTTTCTAGAAAGAGATGTACTGGAGCTGTGAGTTCTTCCATGGTCAAGATACCGTACTTGTTGCTGTTTTGATGTCAGTGGTAAAGAGGTCTTTAAAAATTAATTGTTCCTCCTTCCTTTTTTGCCATTAAGAATTTCTCTCTTGTGCACAGATGTGCAAATCTGATGATGGATTCTGGGAAAAAAAAACCCAAATATCTGGTACACCCTACTTCTGTTTGTCAGTTGATGTGCTCATATCCAATGCCTGATTTTTCTCTTACAGGGATGGGACACTTATTTATGGAATAGTTTTCTGATCCCCAGTGTGCTCCATCAGCTGTTTCTTTCAATAGGCATCACAGTTTTCTTTCCTGCTTGGCTGCCTTATTTCCTCTCAAGCTTCTGCTAAAAATCAAGAAAGAAAAACACTGCATTTTTCTTCAATTTTAAAGTTGCACCATTTTCCCTGCCAAAACTGAGCATGTTAGAAAATAGCTTCCATCCTCTCATCTCCTCTGGGGTTGCCTGAGTCACCTTAGAAAATAAAACTGTTAGAGGAGCATTCCCATTTAGAATGGGAAATGTCTTGTTCTGTGATGATGTTGAGTGATTGGTACCTGCTGTTCCTTCTCCATCTGGTACTTTTAAATTTTTTACTCAATGTACCTTATTTAACTACACAGTTCCCACCCGGTAATATTTGCCTCACCTGCATAAATTACAAATGAAAAACAAAACTTAACTGTCATACTGTGAGGGTTTGATGTAGCATCTTTCATTCCCATGACACTTGCTATTCCAGCTGACTGGAATCTTTTCAGTCTTTCTGCACAATTTGAGGCCCTGAAAATTACTACATAGACAACTGTATTTCCAGGAACATTGTGCAAGTCTGGGACAGGAGGTCTCATTAATGCCTGGAGAGGGAGCATAGACGGAATCATACAATCATAGAATGGTTTGGGTTGGAAAGGACTTTAAGATGATCTTGTTCCAACTCACCTGCCATGGGCAGAGACACCTTACCCTACACCATGTCACCTGAAGCTCTATCCAACCTGGCCTTGAACACTGCCAGGGATGGAGCATTCAGAATTTCCTTGGGCAATGTGTGCAAGGGCCTCACTACCCTCACAGTAACGAACTTCTTCCTTATATCTAACCTGAACTTCCCCTGTTTAAATTAACCCATTACCCCTTGTCCTATTACTACAGTCCCTGATGAAGAGTCCCTCTCCAGCATCCTTTTAGGCCCATTCAGATACTGGAAGCTGCTCTGAGGTCTCCATGCAGCTTCTTTTCTCCAGGCTGAAGAAACCCAACTTTCTCAGCCTGTCTTCATATGGGAGGTGCTGCAGGTCTGATCATCCTTGTGACTTCCTCAACTCCAATAGCTCCTTGTCATTCTGACGCTGAGGACACCAGAACTGCACACAGTACTCCAGGTGTGGTCTCACTAGAGCAGAATAATGGATATATGTTCTCTCACAGGTTTATGAAAGTAGCTGACTATATTCTATGTGGTCATTTTAGAAGAGCCTTTCTGTTATTACACACTAGCACTAGCAACCTAAAGAAATGCATTGTACAGTCACAGGCAGCAGAAGTCATAAGAAATAACTTTGACCCACAATTTTCATTCGCACAGATATTTTTAAGGATAGATGACTTCATCTACAAATGCCTTAAGACATGCAGAACAATCAAAAAAGAGACGTTAACTTTATTCAGTCATTTTTTTGTTCATATATTTGTTTTCTTCACCTGAAATGTTAAAGGTGGAGATAAGACATTTAAGTTCCAGTCCCCCAGAACAATGATGAAAGACTGAAGCAAGTGACAGCTCAGGCAGATAATAGCAGGAAATCAGCGTGTGGGTTTGGATCCCTTTTCTTACCATTTAGTTTGTTTGTGGGTTTTTTTCTTGTTGGCCAAGAGCTAGTGGGATCTTCTCCAACTGCTTTTGATTAATTGGTCTTTCCCTACTTGTGGAATAATTCTGCTCTTCTCTGGATGATTTCCAGCCTCTCCCGCCAGAAGTGGATGAATTATTTATGCTTGGAGGGAAAAATGAAAATGTCTAGTACTGTAAGAAGCCAACAGCAGCATGAAGAAAGGAATTCTACTCTAGTGTCTAGTAGCGTGTAGCACAGTAGTGGTAATTTTTCTAATTAATGACAGGAAGTTTTGAAGTGGAATGTAATAATGAAAGTTACTCAGCTGGTTTTGTCTGTGGTCCCGAAACTGTTTAATTATCCACAGAACAGGAGAGCTGGCTGGGGTACAAACAATCTGAGGAAGATGTTGGGTCTCCTGGGGCATTAACTGGAGGGGGAGGCAAGGCTTTATACCGTGTTTTCATTTGGGAGCTCTTGTTCCCTTAACCAAACAGTTTGGTTGGGTTAATTTGACAGCGTTCCTCTCAGAGAGAAACAAATGTGTTCCAGCAACACTTGCTATTCTAATGTTTCAGAGGCAGTTTTTCTGGAGGGGAAGGGATAAACTGTAATGATTTCCAAGGTTTAATATGATATTCTGCTGCTTAGTGATTGCTTTCTCTGTTTATATAGTTCCTGGATACACAAACTCCATTTGCAGCTCAGGTACATATATCTAGCTGCATTGTGATCTTGCCTCGGGAGAATGGCGTTTGACAGTGAGTGTCAGTTTGCACTTTGGGGAGAACAAAGCAAGATACTGGGGTGTTTTTTAAATTATTTATTTTTTTAAAGGCAAGAATAAAGGTTTAGTATTTATTTAGGACATTAATTTCAATGAAGAATGGGAGCCCAGTGGAATTAATTATAAGGCAAAGGAGAAGCATCCCATGAAGAACTTATTTTCTTTATAATCTTTCAGTAAAGTTCTTCAGTAAAGACCAATGGTTTCAGAAGTCTTGGCTGGAAAATGATTATAGTGATATAAAAGAATAGTTCTTTTATATTTGCGAGAAAGATCATGCACCTGAATCACACACCAACTGCATAGAAATACTTTCAATTTGTGGACTTTTCTGTCAGTGTTATATAGGAAATATGGACTAGTAACATGAGATTGAGGAAGGAAAATAAAAGGAGACTGGAAAATTTATTGGTTAAAAGATAAGCTATGTACAAACGTTGTACACCAAAGGAGATGAAGAATTATCTATTGTAGTTTAATGAGGTTAGTCTAGCTGTAATAGAGATCTGGGATAAAGATCTGGCTATATGTCAAGGGAACTTCCCAACCATAGGAATTCTTACATTGTGGAAAACTTTAAGGCTTTTATCTCTGCAGCCTTTTAAATTCAGATAACTATAGAAACTGTAGCTTTTAGAGTAGTTTATTCCTATATTTAGGAAAAGTTATATGCCCTTCAATAACCATTTGCATGTTTAGTTTGTAGTTTTTTTCTACGCACTTGGTACTTTTCAGGGGTGCTGTTATGAGTGTACTGGGCTGGGAGGTTAAGAAATAAAAGGTACAGTGGGAGACTTGTAGGTGCCAGGGGTCAGATGAATTATCAAGGTTGCTTGTTCAATTCTGTCAAATACCAGGTGCAATATGGATCTTGTGTTTACTGTGATGATGGAGAATCCAGTCGAAGAGAATGCCTTGTATTATAACTTCTCTCAAAAGCACTTGTAAATTTTGTTTCACTTAGAATTAGGGAGATTATTCTCTTGGTTGGTAGTAGTGACCATTTATCTTCAGTCCCTGTTGGTAATGGCCTTCTGCTGATAAACGTAGGCTAAAGGGTAAATGGTGAGTTGAACAAAGGATGTAAGTACCTACATGAGACTTATTTCTGTTAGAAGTGCTTTTAATCTAACCAGTACAAGAATAAAGGACCTAAGAATTCAGGTTTTCAGCATATGTGGTACTTTCTCAAAGAAGTGGTGAATGCTCCATCCCTGGCACTGTTCAATGCCAGGCCTGACAGAGCCTTGGGCGACATGGTCTAGTGTGAGGAGTCCCTGCCCATAGCAGGGGGTTGGAACTAGGTAATCTTAAAGTCCTTTCCAACCCAAACCAGTCTGTGAGTCTGTGATTCTACGGTGTTAAAGTTTTACTGGGAAATAACCATGCAGAAAATATTTCTCATTTTTTCTTTAGACTACAACTGGGTAACATCCTAGAAAGACTCTTTATCACACAACCATAAGATACATGAATGATGTACCTGACTCTTACTAACGCTCTATTGTCTGTGTTATGCAGCAAGATTAAAGAAACATAATGATTAATTTGGTCCTATGAAACTGTATGCAGATTTACACTGACGAATACACTTGCATTAGTTGTTCTGCTCGAAATTCAAAGTGGGTAGGTGTAACCTAACTGTCATTCAGAAATGACTAGTGCAGTGTCTGAGCAAACATATCTTACATACAATCTTAAATTACCCTGTTAGGAAACAGCAGAGGAAATGCATATTCTGGCCACAGTGTTCTGATAATATGGCTAAGTATATTTTCTGGACCAGAGTTCTCTCAAATTAGCCAACTGGAAATACGAACAGAAAGAATACATCCCTTACAAGCCCTCTGTCTTTAGCTCCCCTTAAAAGTCCCATCAGGTTACTGAATAGAGGTAATGATTAATCATAGAACCCCAGGCTGGTTTGGGTTGGAAGGGTCCTTAAAGTTCATCCAGTTCCGACCCTGTGCCACAGGCAGGGACAACTTCCACTAGACCAGGTTATTCCAAACCACATCCAACCTGGCCTCAAACGCTGCCAGGGATGGGGCAGCCACAGCTTCTCTGGGCAGCCTGTGCCAGCACTTCACCACCCTCACAGGGAAGAATTCCTTGATAATAAGGTTCAGATGAAAAGCACGTAACATTCCTTTGCTCCCTTCATACTAGGTCAGTTGAGTTCTCAAGTCACATAGACTATGCCTTTATACCTCTCAGTACAGCCTGGAGCACTCTGTCATTTTCAGAAAAATCCTTAACCTTGGATTACACAGAGTTTAGAATTAGGAAGTATGCTTTATGCTTGATTTGAGATTTGGGATATTATAAAACATATTCCAAGCATGCTTTCCACAGACTCACCCAGGCTTTACTTCGTACAGTTACTGCATGTATATTTTATGTTTATATAGATATCTAGTGGTGAATAATTCAAAGAGCAGGGTACACTTATTACAAGGGAGATGTGATGTGCTCATTTGATCTGCATTGGTAAAATTATTTCCCATCGCAGAATTTGCAGCAATGATGTTCTCATTTTAAATATTTAGTACTATGCAGACACATCAGCATGTATTTTCTTTTGAAAAATACTTAATTATATCAGTTTAAAATTATGACACTGCAGCCAAGATTATTTAAATTAGATCTAACTTCTTCTAGGAAGCTTTTGCAAAAGTGAGTCTTTTTTGAGTATACTGTGTACTCTATATGCTTTTTGCACTTCTAAGTGCAAGCCCAGTTATAAAACTGGGTCTATAAAAATGACGTGATGCTCTATTTCCCTAATGATTCTGTGTACTAAAAGTTAGAAAATGAGCACAGTCATGCACACATACACAGGCACTGTGACTATCTATCTGTGCTGCAATCTCTTTATAACCACTTGGCTCTTCTTTTCTCACCCCTTCCTGCTTCAGCAAAGTAACAGCAAAATGGAACATT
The DNA here is from genome assembly GCF_033783945.1 of Neopsephotus bourkii. Taxonomy (NCBI): domain Eukaryota; kingdom Metazoa; phylum Chordata; class Aves; order Psittaciformes; family Psittacidae; genus Neopsephotus; species Neopsephotus bourkii. The sequence goes on along the minus strand of NW_026901264.1, from coordinate 58,299 downwards.
ATTTTGCAGATAATGCATGAAACAGAAGGTGAAACAGATGAGCCTCTAACCCAGAATTAAGATTCAGTATCTTTGATATCAGATTGCCTAGAGTAGCTGCTGCTGCCCCATCACTGGCAGTGTACAAGGCCAAGTTGGATGAGGCTTGGAGCAGCCTGGTCTACAGGAAGGTGTCCCTACCCATGGCAGGGGTTGGAACTGGATGAGCTTTAAGGTCCCTTCCAGCCCAAACCAGCCTGGGATTCTATGATTCTATGTCAAAATTTTGTCACTTAAACATTGAAAGAAAAATGGTAAAACAGAGGTTTATCTGGACATTCAAACACCATTCATTGCTGCTCTGCAGGTAATGTTAGTCATGGAGAAGAGCAGATTGGTTTAAAAAAAACCCCACATATGTACTGCATTTTTACCCTAGTTTACCTATTAGTTTTATTTGTTTATTTATTGTGTGTTTGGAGTCTGCATTGTGAGCACTCTGTTTCGCTTTATTCCCTCTTGTTTTCATTACTGAATTTTCCATTTATCTTCAAAATCATAGCTCTCCAGACTTCCATGTCTGCAGAATGCTATTGCTTGCTTCATTCAGGATCTCCTTTTCCACTCTACTTCAAGAAATATGTTGAGGTCACTAATTTCTATGGGAATATACTTAGAAAGCTGGAAGTAGTGGAAACAAGACAGGCCACATCCAAAGAATACAGTGTGGCAGTTATGGGAGTTTAGTTTGCTGTGGAAACATGGATGGCAGTTATGGGAGTTTAGTTTGCTGTGGAAACATGTTGTAATCCCTTATTTGTATGTTTAATACTCCTCTCTAAGCACTACACAGTCTTTAGGTGAGCCATTACTTGGTCTTCCTCAAATATGCTTGATAAACATATGAAAGAATCTAGTTTTCCTTGTGTGCAATCCTGTGTACAATAGGGATGATATTCCTTTTTCTTGTAATAATATTGCATAGCAACATCTTTAAGTTGGTTTTGTACTTCATTAACAAGAGCTTTTTAAGAATAACATAAACAGCTATATTTCTCTGCATCTTGTTTCTATTTAACACCTGTTTCATCGTTTTTTATATGCTTAATCTAATTATTTTAACACTGTATATACCATTTTAAGTCGTCTTAAATACAGCTTATATGAAAAAAAATCATGCAAAACAGTGATAATGTGAGGGCACTCCATGCTCTTTTCTGCTACTACTCAGAAACAGTTAGGATAGACTTGGACCTAGAAGCTATAAGTACTAGGCATTGCAGAAAGAAGTCTGTTATTCTTGGGGAGAAACACAATTTTTCCTGAAACCACAAAGTTTGTCCATGTTTTAGGTAACTTCCCTGATGCTCATGTTCATTTTGTGAACTTTGAAATGTGAGGTTTGTCAACCAATGTACATCGAGTACTGGAAAAGTAATGCTGAATGGCTATGGTAGTTCACTGAGTCTAGGGTGATAATTTATCCTTTTTTATATCAATAATCTTGCTAAAAATGATCTTTCTGTGACTCAGTGTCCTGGGTTTAGCAGCGGCAGTCATTTTTTCTCCTTCTTGGTAGCTGGTGCAGTGCTGTGTTTTGGCTTTCGGGCTGGGAACAAAGCTGATGAAAATGATGTTTTGGTTTGGCCAGGGACTTTGTGAGCCTCATGCTCTGACAGGGAGGAGGGGAAGCCGGGAGGAGGCGGAGACAGGACACCTGACCCAAACTGACCAAGGAGGTATTCCATACCACAGCACGTCATGCCCAGGGGGGAACTGGGAGTGGCCGGAAGGACAGGGGGTCGGCCGGGTCGGACTCGTGGTTCGGCACGTGGTATTGTACTCCTTTCCCTTGCTATTTTCTCTCATCATTGTTGTCGTTGGTGGTAGCGGTGGGGATTCGTATTGTACATTAGTTGCTAGACTGTTCTTATCTCAGCCCGTGGGAGTTGCATTCTTTCGATTCTCCTCCCCATCCCTCTGGGAGCGGGGAAAGGGGGGCAGTCCCTGGGGAAGGGGGGGGACTAACGTGGGCCTCGATTGGTTCCAGCCTGGCACCACTCACTGGGAGTAAGTGCACAAGTTGTCTGGCTGGGGTTAAACCTCGACACTCAGTTTCAACACTGCACAAAAAGGAACAATGGGAATGACTACAGATTACTTTGGACAGTACTGAACAGAACCAGGAAGTCTTAATATTATTGCATTTACTATGATAAGTAGAAATATAAAGCTGCTTTGATTCTGGTACTGCATCTTCTGGATGAGAACTCTGCATTGCACATAGATTGTAATTAGATGCTTTGTTTTCAGCAGCTTTATACAGCCATGGCTTAAAATAGACAGTGCTGTAAGAAAACAACTCCATGTTGTCTTGTTGAAACAAGTGACAGCCTTTCCCTATTCATAAGGTACATTTATTTTTGGCTTTGCCTAGCAAATCTAATCTCTGACAGAAAGATGAATAAACTTTCCTGGCTTGTGTAATCTCTTGTAAATATGCTTTAAATTGAGCAGGTGTCAAATTCTCCTGTTTGTGATCTTATATGTTTATGAAATGTTATAGCATGCATGGCAGTATGCTCTAGCAGCAGAGCTAATGGTATTAGTAACACAGCAGTCAAGAAGCCCTGGAGTAGAAATAACAAATTTGCTATCAGGGATGTGTGAGAGGCCAATCACTTTAAAACAATCCCATCTCACATGACACAACAATGCTGCACAGTTTTAGCCCTCTTAATTTCCTGTTTTCTAGTTCTTACCAGTAAAAGGGTGTATCATAAGAAGCAAGACATGTCTTGAGGCCTTTTCTTAATCAAGGAAGATAAAGTCTTATCCTGCCCCCACCTACAAGATAGCAGGAAGATGCTGGTCTTGATAGCTGTGAGAAGGAGTTTAGGTAATACTAAGTAAATAAACTAAATCACTATAATCCAAGACACTTGAGACTGCATGTAGCGCAGTGATGGTCTGTCAGATGTGGATATAGAGGCAAAAGTTTCTTGTGTCCCTGATGACTTGCCCAGTCTAGCCACAGCACTCATCACACTGGTAGCTGGATGCTTTTGTGCTGTCCCCACTGTGGACAGATAAGCCTGGCTTCCACCTTCTGACACATACTCCTTGACAGCATAACACTTGGTAGGAAGCAGTGCTGTGACTTGGCAGCTGTTAGATCTGCCACTGCAAGGCAAATTGAATAGAACTATTTTGTAAGGTTTTGTCAGGGACCGTTACAGATTGCTTTATCAAAGAGAAGGACAGCAAGGTTTATCCTGTGGTGTTTTTTTCAGTCCAAGCCCTTCCTTTTTTAGTATGAAACTACAAAGAATTTAAACCCTTTAAATTAGACTTCCTACAGCCTTGTGGATAATAAGAAGTAAAACTTGTCTCTGGAAAGATGTACTAGCAATTATGTTCTCTTCAGTCCATGCTGGGTTTCTGGCTCTCTGCTATGAGACATGTCAGACAGCTGAGAATCAAAAACATCTCATGCTGGCCATACTCACGATAGGCAGGTTCCACATGTCACCTGCACTTTCCTTAATATAAGAAGACAATGCCATGAGGAGTGTCAGTGAAGATTTACAGCCCATGGAGATCCCTTTATCTCTTTCCCAGCAGCTAATGCAAGCAACAGAGCACACAAGCTCATGGAGCTACATAACTCTTTTTGTCAGATGTGTTACTTGGATTCAATATATATAATTCAAGGTGACAGAAGTGTCTGCTATTGTGTGGTGAAATGTTCCAAAAAACCCAAGCATAGCTCTCACTACAACCCAGCAAACAGAATTGAATCTTTGGGCACTAGCAAGATAGCTTCTGCAGGTACATTAATCTCTTTGTCTTACCTCCTGATTTCAGAGTTTTTCTAGGTAATTCTGCTTCTTTTGCTTCCACGCATACTCTGGTTTTCCCATCTTTCCCTTTTCCACTCTCAGATACAGAAAAGGCCAAGTGCCAAGTCATCTGTAATTATCAACAGTATGATTTCCTTAGGTCAAAAGCAAACCAGTGTAGCTCTGAGGAAAGGGGTATTTACCTCATTTTCATAAGGAGAAAATGAAAGTTTGAAAGACATTTGTCACTTTTAGGAAAGAAACTTATGATGAGTATTTATATAACTTCTGATTTTACTTATTTCAGTGCTTTTCAATATTTGTCACCACTGTTGCTAGAAGAAGCAGCTTTTAAGCAGGGTCACACACAAGTGAGATTAGTGGGGGTGTGAGAAAAGTAATTCAGTCATCCACTTGTGAAAGTTGGGACAAATTGGCAAGTGTGGATATATTCTGCTTCTTTTCTTGCTGAACTGAAGTGTTCTGATGCCTATCATAAATCTTTTTCACTGAGAATTAGGAGAGAGCCTATTTACTTGTGGAGAGTTGTGAAGAGGAATTATGCTGGGGAAAGTAAGAGTTAAGATGTGGCATGTGTTAGCATTGGCATGGGGAAACTAGTTTGGGAAAGTTCATTTCCATCCTAATTACTGCTGCAGAGATTTGGGTAGATACTTAAAGTGACTAAAGCTTCGTCACAATACTGTGCAGGCTGACGGATGTCTTGGTGCAAGAAGGGTTTTCTGCTTCCTTGGTGATATTTCAGGTGACATTTATTAGTTCAGTAATAACAATGCGTTTGTACAGGAAATGCCATCTGTGGGAAATTATTCACAGAGCTGCACAGCAGTGATCCATTCCAACAGAATCCATGCTTGCTACATTGGCCAGAAGTTAGGCATCCTTATTTATAACTATAGGGGAAAACGCAAAGCAAAGTAAGTATGTTGCTGACCAGACAATGGGTGGGTAAAGGGGGAAGTATACTATGACATCTGAACAGATATTCATAGAATCAGAGAATGGTGCGGGTTGGAAGACAGGGTGAGAGAGCTGTGCTTGTTCAGCCTGCAGAAGGGAAGGCTCTGTGGGCCATGTCTTCATGTCAGCGTGTGTATCCCAGGTAAGCAGCATCCCAAAGGGAAAGAGTTGGGAAAAGGAGGTGGGAAAATAATGCACCATCTTTGGGATCCAGGAGCATTGGGCAGGTGGAGGCACAGACAAGACAGACAAGGCAGTGAGGGGTTCTTTGGGACAAGTGTACCGAGGCCTGTTAATAAATTATTCAGATGAGTGGGTTTTCAATTGTCTGTACATATGGTACAAGCACGTTTCTTGCCCCCTTTTCTCTATGTTTTTCTCCCAAAGACCTTGTCCGAGGGAACAGGGAAAACCATTTTAGTAAGGAGGATTATTATTACAACTCAGTAGCTGGAAGTGATTCTCTAAGTGGGTGCTGGTGTACAAAATAAGTGGATCTTGGAAGAATTTATCTCTGCTCTTTAGAAAATTTTTCATTAAAAAAAAAAATCACTTTTATTTAGGGTTTACAAGGCAGGTGTGAATCAGGTCAGCAGAAGACTGCAAAGGCAAATTTCTGCTACTGTGTTGGTCAAGAGATTAGGAAACTAAAATATTCACAGTAGTTAAAAGGATTCTTTAAGGCCCTTGGTCTAGGAGGAATTCAGGAGACTCGATGTAGCTAATCAATAATGGAAAGGAAACTAGTGACTACATAGGTGCTATCAGTATATTTCAATAACACGCCAAGGCTTACAAGGGAGCCCTATTTTTTTTCAAGTATAAAGCATGTACAAGTAAAAGACCTAATTTGTTAGCTATGTAAAAGCTACCTGAATTTGTCAGTATTTCCTCAGTGAATTAATAACAACAGCAGTATTTATCTCAGAGTAAGTCTTTTTTCTTCAAGTTTCTTTCTATGACAGCTAAATTGTACAATCACAGAAGGGTTTGGGTTGAAACAAAATTTAAAGCTCATCCAGTTCCAACCCCTTGACATGGGCAGTAACACCTTACACTAGAAAAGAATTGTTTTAAAGACTGATGATTGCATTTGTTCTTTCTGGATTTTCTCTGGCTAAAATTACCTTGTTTTTTAAATAGGTGTTTTGTATGCACCCATGACTATAGGCATTAGCCTGTGGATGTACAAAGCTGAACAGTTAGTCAACATCTCTAAATTGTACAAACCTTGACTCTTCAAGGTCATGATGAAGGTATTTTCAATGGTGCTATTCTCCGTTGTAAAATTTTGTCAAGTAAAAGGCTTAGAGCTTATCTTTTAATACATTCTTTTTGGTCCAGTCTAGGGATTGACCTTCATGATTTTCCTTTCCGGAAAAACAGAGCTATGTTGCCTTTACTGTGTTTTTACCTCACATATGTCATTTCCAGAGGTTAGGAAAGAAAAAAAAAAAAACAAAACTACCTTTTAAAGTAATAAAGCCTTACATTTGCTAAACAAAATCATTAACCTCTGAAGGTGCTCACTGGCTTTGTAGAAGTCATATGTAGACAAATTTTGGCTTCAGATACTGAAATCTCAGAAACTTTCAGATAACGAAACATAAGAGCCTGCATTTATGTGTGTGTGTATATATATATATATATATATATATAAACTAACAGGGTGGCTTTAGGTTGCAGCATCCCACATAATATTTGACATTCCCACAGCACATTCTTGATTTATAAAACCTAAAAAAGACCTTAGGAAGGTAGGAGGATGTTAATCTCCCCCTTCCCCCTTTTTATACACTTAGAAACTAGGCCATGTTATTCATTCATTTCATGAAAAGATTTTTCTTCTCTTTTGTTCCATGATGAGGTACTTTTTTTTTTTTTTTTTTTTTTTTGAACTGTCAGTCAAAACAAGGTGTAAAGACCACACTGCAGGACAAATGGTATATAAATGAGTTTTGTAAACTGTCTCTGCAAACATGACCACAAAAAGCTTGCAAGTGTGGATGGTTTAAACACAGGATGGTTCACAGACTGATAGAAGCTTTAGAAATGCCTGTCAGTTGCAACCATCTGAAATGTATGGCCTTTGGAAGTTAAAACACATGAGAACTTTACTTATACTGAAAGATAACTTCATTTCACTAGAGAATGGGCTAGAACTTGGGAGTATGTGAAGTCACAAGTGCAAATAGGTGTTTTTATCATCATTTCACAGCTCTAATTCCAGTGCTGCTCTGTGCCAAAGAGTATCACTGTTAGAGAAGCCCAAGGGCTGCCATGGTCACAGGAATGAATATGCATCAGTGGGTGTGAAAATAGCTGTCAAGTTCTTATCTTAGTGCCATATATGCAAAGCTTGCTCCTCTGAACACATTAAGGTGATAACAAGTGCGGCTGTTGAGGCACTTTAATATTTTTCCCTTGTCACCTTTATTGCATTTTAATCAATGAGAGACTTAGGTGGGCATACAACTGTTTCTACTGGCTTTACAAGAAGCCAACAAAAGTGTAACAGGATCATTTTGGATTCTCTGGTCCATCATCGGGTTGTCCCTAACAAATGCCATTCCACTTCAACAAAATTCAGGCCATAATATAGCATCTTTCTTCCATTAGAAGAGCTGCCTTGACAAAGCAGTTACTGTCACTGTTTTGTCAGGCTTAATCACTGATTTAACATCACTGTGGCCAACTGACCATGCTAATAAGACTTATGCATACCTTGAAGAAATTGTTTTTTTTCCCTATGTTCTCACTAAAGAGGATCGGAGCACAGCTGCCAATCCAACATCTTGTGACCTCCCTGTTGCACAGACTCTGATCCAGGATATTGGTATCTTTGAAGAATCCTAATATGCACAGTAAAATGTAATGTTAAGAGTACAAACAACTGTCCTCTCTGTTCTTCCTTCTTACACAGAGCATAAGTGAAAAGGTCTGGAGTGTTCCTATCTGTAAAGAAAGCCCTTGACTAGAAATATCAAGGAGAGAAAAAGCCAGACTTACTTAAAAAATATATTTAGGTTTGAGAAGTCCTATCATTTCAGAGCAAAAGATTAGCAAGGATATAAGCCGTCTACTAATCGAGTTGATAAGATGCCTAGTGGATATCAGAGATAAACGGCTTTGTTGTGTATTTATCTTGTAGAGAGCCTAGAATTTATCCTTTCTGTCTTCTCTTTCTGCATTTATCTTGAAGGTTCTTTACAGATCAAAAGTTTATTGGAAGCTCTGTTAAGGAGGCACAGTTCCATATCCTGCTGAGAACTTTTCGGCATATCATTAAACCTGTGGGCACCCAAAGATTAGAGACAGGAACTGAACAAAATCAATGAAATTCAGTGCAAGAGGAGCCAGAGAAAAACAGTGCAGACTCTAATATTTGAAAGAGGGATGACTCTGAGTGCCACCAGCTAGTTTTCAGCAAGTCTTTCTCATTGGTGCCCCAGGAAAGGTATTTTGAGCCCTAGAACAGCACTGCTCATGGTATCATGGACTGAAATTTAAGTCATCTTGCTAGGGAAAGAAATGGACCCATCAAAAAGCTTGTCTTTTCATAACCAAGGTTTTGAGCAATCTGAAAACTGCATAACCAGGGTTTATGTTCTGACATATGACGCTATCATTAAAAGTGGAGGCAGGTTAATTGGAATGGTAAACCAGCACCTGGGGAAACCTAAAAGCAACAGTTTATGTGTCTTCAAGCTGCTGAACATCACAGAGAGAAAATTCTTTAGTAGTTGTAAATTGTCTTTTCACTCTTCTTTTGTCAGAGCAGGGATAGCTACCTTAAGGCATCTCAGTTTATGAATACCTGTTCTAGCATGGGTTTTACCACCATCATTCATAGCCTCATGAAGGCATAGAAGTATTTCTGGTGATGTATTGTGGAGAGTCGTGACCATCTTAATGTGGCTCTGAGGGCTCAAGCAGAGGTAATGAAACAAGGCAGGCCCATATTCACAGAGCTCACGGGATGGAAGGTTAATTACCTGGAATGGTTTCCCCTTAGACACTGCTTTGAAAGTCAAAATATGTTGAATTAAAGTATCTTAGTTGTTACCTTTAGTCTCAGTGGTCCTATGTATTAAGCAAATAAGTGTTACTTTCCTCATTAATCAAATAGGTAAAACCAAAGTGTAGATTATGCAGTTAGATTATGTGTTTTGCAGGTATCAGGGGTCAGACTTATCACTGTGACTTATAATGACCCGTATTTCTTGTTTCTGCTATGCTAAAAGGACAGCACCATTGTGGCATTTGTGTCATGCTGACCATGCTATTCAAGAAGGCTGGATCTTGCTTGTGTTCCCAGTGGATGCTAATTTTTTCCAGCATCCTGTCTCGGGAAGACTTGGTCAGCAGCTAGACTTCAGATCCAAGCTTAGTAGTGAAATTCTTGCAGGGTATGCAGAAAAAATCAGAGCCAGTGTTGTGCTATCAATATTTATGCTTTGGGGTTTATATCTCTTACTATTTTTTGTTCCCCTGTTGAAGATCTGTCTTTTCACTATGCCAAGTGCAGCTCTGCTTCTCAGTTTGTAGTGCCTGCACAGACCCTGGGGCCAGCACCGATAGCGCTAACTCACAGTAAGCTGAATACAGAAACCACTTGAGGACCTGCAATGCACATCCTTTGTTCAATTAAGCATTTCCGTCTAATGGAGCTCTGTTGAACTCCTGAAAACTTATTTGCTTTCTCATTGATTTCTTAATTCAGTTGCATTGCCTGAAATGTTTTTTTGTGCGATAAGAAGGCTCATGAGGAGTCTTATGAGGCCTTTGAGCTCTGGGGACTCTTACCATTCTGTGTACTGCTCATAGCAGTAACCAGCTTCACTCCTGTTCTTCCCAATTAAAATACACAATGCTTTTTCATTCCTGTCACTGCTCTGTACAATGGGTTTCTCCTCTGATTCTTGTGCTTTGTTTTTTTTTAAATATGCATTGCTCTTATGTTTTTCTAAAAAAACAACAAACAAACAAACAAAAAAACCCACCCCACAATAAAATCCCTCCAAAAATCTAGCAAATCATAGAATCATTTAGGTTAGGAAAGATGTTTAAGGTCATCAAGTTCCAACCTTATAGCTAACTTTGCCAAGTCTACCCCTAAACAATGTCTTAATGATCTACCACTAAACACCCCCCCCATGGGGGCCTTATCTACATGATTCTTCCAGGGATGATGCCCAGGGCCCACAGCCCTGGGAAGGCTGTTCCAAAGCCTGAACACTCTTTCGGGAAGAAATTGTTCCTGATATCCAGTCTAACCTCCCCTGGCACAGTTAAAGGCCATTTCCTCTTGTTCTGTCACTTGTTACTTGGGAGCAGAGACCAGCCACCTCCTGGTCTTTCCATCTGCCTTTCAGGTAGTTCTAAAGAGTGATAAGATCCCCCTTGGCCCCCCTGGCCTTCTCTTCTCCAGACTAAACCCTCCAGGTCCCTCAGCTGTTCTTCATCACACTAGTGCTCCAGGCCCTTCACCAGCTCCATTGCCCTTCTCCATTGCCCTTCTCTGGCGCAGCTCCAGCACCTCAATGTTCTTCTTGTAGTGAGGGTCCCAGAACTGAGCACAGGATTTGACGTGCAGCCTCAACAGTGCCCAGTACAGGGGACAATCACTGCCTTGCCCAGCTGGCCACACTGGTGCTGGTACAGGCCAGGATGTATATTTTTGAGATTCTGTAAATTCCATTTACTGGATGGACAATTAGTTTTCTTGGTGCATATGAGATTTTGGCAGGAGATGAAATATTTATCACTTGCTCCTTATGAACTCCTAAATGATATGTACACTTAAATAAGCTGTTAAACTCCTTTGAGAGTGTCATAACCCTGCAAATTTTTACTCTGAATAGAAAGTTTCTATTTTATTATCCAAAAATAAGTAATTATATCCATATATATATCTCCAAATTACAGATAGTTATTAACTAGAAGGCAAGCTAACTGCTACTAGGTAATAATGTTTTTGTGCTACCACAGCCTTTGTAGTTCTGTATTAACTTATTTGTTAGGGGACTATTTAGGACAAGAAGCTTGATCCACATTAGCACTTCTAAAAACAAACAAACAAAATCCTGGATATATTTAAAACCTTTGAGTTGTGTCTCTAAGATATGACCTACTAGAGAGCAGTTCAGCTGAGAAGGACCTGAGAGCATTGGTGGACGATAAGCTGATCATGAGCCTCAGTGTGCCCTTGCAGCCAAGAGGAAGAAATGTGTCTTGGGGTGAACTGGGAGGAGTGTGGCAGCAAGTTGAAGGAGGTGATTTCTCGCCCTCTGCTCAACCATGGTGACGCTGCATCTGGAGCACTTTGTCCAGTGCTGGGTTTCTCAGTACAAGACAGACAAGCAGCTATTGGAGAGGGGCCAGAAAGATGGTTAAGGGTCCAGAGCATCTCTCTTGTAAGAAGAGATCACAGGAGCTGGGTCTGTTTAGTCCAGAGAAGAGGAGACTGAGGGGTGAACTAATCAATGAAAATCAATGTCTCAAAGGTGGGTGCCTGGAGGATGATGCCATACTCTTCAATGGTGCCTCTTGTGTTGTTGCCCCAGAGCTGGACACAAGACTGCTGGGGGGTCTCCCCAGAGCAGAGTAGAGGAAGAGAATCCTCTTCCTCAAACTACTGGCCATGCTTCTTTTAATGCATTTTTTATATGTTTAGAACTGCAACTCTAAGTTCTTAGACTTTTTTCCTGTTTTTCTGAACTTAACACAGTGCTTTTCAGTGTTAATAACCACATCTAGAAAGTACAGGCTTCCACTGCTGTTACTACACCCACAAAAAACAGAATAACTACTTGCATCCTGCCTCTCATGGAGCATTGTCCAAACAGTCCTGAAAGCAAACACAAGAAACAGAGCTTTCGCTGCTACATGTCATCCCTCCATATTCATAGTCCATACTGTGTGGTAAGCTTCAGGGATTTTTTTATTTGGTCTTACGACTTTACATCAAGATAAATCATTCTTGTAGCTAGGAAAAATAATCACAATAAGTTTTAAAATTATTTGCCATAAGAATACTCATTTTGCTTCAGTGGTTACTGCTCTGAGGTATTAAAATAGGTTACTGGGCAAAATTGAGTCTTTAGTAAGCTGTAGCTTTCCAGTAATCAAAGTCATCATGTGTGGCATGTTCAAAACAAAATCCACAGAGTGGCTTAGCTCCTTTTTTGAAACATTTTGCTCTTTCCGTGGCTTTTAGTCTTGATAGGGACTGATGGGTTTGTGTGCTAAGCAGGCAGCGCAAGAAACAGTGTGGAAGTTCCCTTGAGTTCTTGCCATGAAAAATCAGTGACACTAAGCTCTCAGCTGTAGACATTTCTGGCAGGAATCTTTTAGAATTTTACTTTGAATCCATCGTGCTGCAGTTTCCTTCTCTGTAAAAACAGAGGAGGTAAAAATGCAGTAGTACATGTTATGCTTTTGTTAACTGCTTTTTCATCTGTTAAGGCAAAATTCATATAAATAGAAAGCATTGCTATTTACAACAGCAAACCAAGAAATTAACAGATAAAGGCATTGTATACATATTCATCTGTTGCAGGCTTCTCCACAGCTGCCCAAGACCTGTCATCATCTTTCAGTAGCTTTGCCTTCAGCAAAGCACTTAGATTTTTCTGCTGATTTTCTGAAGGCTTTGTTGTGTGTGCCAGTAATTGCAATTCTCCTAGTAATGACAGCCCTTTAAGTGACATCCTATAGTTCTCAATGCTTGCTATCATAGGCAACAGCTATCAGAGCAGGAGTGCCACATGTTCACTTTCCCAAATGCCAGTCAAGTTCCCTTCTTGCAGTTCACTTTTCCAACTCAGGTATGTGCATGCACACATGCACACACAGCTTGTGGGAACTGGCAGAACAGACCCGTTCTGTTAGGTGCCCCAGATGAATTTCACAGCGGAGTTCCAGCACAGGTACCAAACCAAGATCCCAATTTCCTTCTCTCTGGTGGCCACCTACTCCAGCTGTTTATTGTTGCTTGAATCTGGCCCAGGGAAGAGCAGGGACCTGATTAATAGTCAGAAACACACATGCTGAAGCTGGTTCACTGAATCTCAGACAGCTGTCGCCAGTATATTGGTAAGCATTTGTTATGATGAAAGTGCTGGCATAATTGCAACATGAAGCAAGTTACAAGTGTCAAACTGCATCAAAAATGTGCCTTTGTAAGAAAAAAGAAAAAAAAACAAAAACACCCAAAGCGTGATGCTTTGATTCTTTCCATCCTGTATTAAAAGAAACAGTAAGTGGTCCATGAATAAAGAGGATTTGCAGAACAAAAATATCCTGCAATCTTTGAAATGACATTGTAATTTCATGGTTTTTCAAAGTCTGTGTCATAATATAAAATCATTAATTCCTGTTTCTATGGTTCAGTATAGATAAAAAGTAATTCGTAACCTTGTTTTACAGAGGACTTGGCAGAAATACTGCTGTATCTTTTTGCAAGTAAGATTGTTTGTATGAAGTAATTGCTATGTAGCAACCTAACTGCTGCATGAATATAATTACCATCTTATTAAAGTGTGAATAATTTCTATATAAAGTAAATAAATGCTAAGAAAAATGTTCAGAACAGTTCCAGGCAGTTTTACCTTACCATATTGTATGTGCAGAATTAGGATGTTTGATTGTTTATCTGCAGCTTAAATGAATGTCAGTGCTTTATGATCACGCCTTTCACTAGCCACTCAAGAAAACAGATATGTATGTCTATGGTACTAGATTCTTATAGAAAAACTCCCACAGAAAGGTATTATGGAAGTTTATTCATCTATTCATAACTCTTACAACTGTGCAAATCCAGACAAAATGGTTAAAGAAAACCTATACAGATGTTTTACAAGGGATGACAAAGGGGAATGGTTTTAAACTGACAGAGGGGAGATTGAGAAGAGTTCTTAGGCAGAAGTTCTTCTCTGTGAGGGTGGTGAGGCACTGGCACAGGTTGCCCAGGGAAGCTGTGGCTGCCCCATCCCTGGCAGTGTTCAAGGCCAGGTTGGACGGGGCTTGAAACAACCCGGTCTAGTGGAAGGTGTCCCTGCACATGGCAGGGGGTTGGTACTGGATGAGCTTTGAGGTCCTTTCCGTACAAACCAGTCTGGGATTCTATGATTCTATGAATATGTGACTGGTCTTTTGTGGGAGATTTATTTCAGATTAAGGACTACTACACTATTGCTGATACAGGCTAGGATGCTATTGGCTTCTTGGCTGCCTGGGCACAAGCTGGCTCATGTTTAGCTCCATCAATCCCCAACCCTGGGTCCTTTTCCATAAGCAGCCTTCCAGCCACTCTTCCCCCAGCCTGAAAGCATTGCATGGGGTTGTTGTAACCCAAGTGAGGAGAAGGCACTTTGCGTTTTTGAACTTCATACCACTGGCTACAGCCCATCAATCCAGCCTGTCCAGATGCTTCCTACCCTTTAGTTGATCAACACTCCCACCCAAACTTGTTCCATCTACAAACTTACTGCAGGTGCACTTTATTCCCTCATACAGGGCATTGACAAAGATATTAAACAGAACTATCTCCTTTACTGAACCAGTGCCACTTGTGACCAGCCACCAGTTTAACTCTGTTCACCACAACTATCTGGGAACATCCACCCTGGCAGGTTTTACCCAGCAAAGAGCACATCCATCCAGGCCATGAACAGCCCATTTCTCCAGGAGAGTTTTAACAACCCTGAAATAACTTTCAAATTCATCTTTTTGTCAAGCTTTTGATGTCACTTGTACATAAACCTACACAAATAGCTTTTATGCATTTTATTTAAGGAATAGCATGAAATAACTTAGTGAAGGATCAAACCTGTAATTAAATGATCCTGAAGAGTTCTTCACTGTTCTGATGTGGCAGAGTTCCCTGGGAAAGGGAGATTTTATGCCATGTGAAGAAAATTCATCAGAACTGATTTAGGATTAGAAAAATTTAGTTGTGTAGTTCTAGATAAAGTGTAAGATGCAATATGTGGAGTTTTCTCACAAGCTGCAGGATTTGATCACAACTGCGACACTGAACAGAATGTACAAGAGAAAGTAATTTGAAGCATTTCAGTCAGTAGAGGACGCTTTGTATAGTTCCGGTGTAACTGCTGTGATTTTCTGCATTTCCTTAAGGCAAAACTTCCAAAGGTAGATAATTAAGTTTGTAAATGATGCAGAAAACAGCTTCATGTCAGTCAGCACATCCAGGTGAAATTGGATTTGCCTTTCTAAACAAGGATCTTCAAGTGGCAATCAGCCACCTTTCAGTTATGTATGTCTCTCTAGTGTTCATTTATTCAGCACTGATAGGTAGGCAGCTAGTATGAGCAAAAAAGTGGAAAGCCATCACTCTTGTCTTGTCCAAAGGTGTCCTGGACAGCTTACCTCTTTTCTTCCCTCTCATTTCAAATTATGCAACACTGGAAGGTAGCGGAACTAAGCAAAGAAAGGTAAGAACATCTCTTCTGAAACCTAGAGATACCTGAGGAGGCAAGTTAAAATAAAAGTAACTTAGGTTCACTGTAGAGCCTCTATGAGCTTCCCCAAACTCCATCAATCAGGGTCTGAGGGAGAAGGAAGAGGAAATATGTGGTAGAACCTCTAATAGAAGTCCATCTTCACCTCAAACTGAGTTTATAAATTTCTTATCTTCTTCAGTATTTTAGAGGTCACTGTAAAGGTTCTTCAGTGAAGGAGCAATTAAAAAAGAATGATTTTTTGATCTATGCAGTGCTAGTGCAATATTGCCTTTGGAACGTCCTATGATCCAATTACATAATTGCAATTATGCAATTTCTTCCATTCTTGGATCCTTCTGTTTGGGTTTTTTTTTTAATTCTGACCCACTCACTGGCTTTCCATTTGGTTCCTGCTTTGCTTCTTGGACTTGAAGTACATGGATGGATTCCTTGGCTGACAGGCCCTTAATCCAGCATTTAATACCACTTCTGCTGTACCTCTCTAAATTATGTATTGCTGCTTCCTTTCACGCCTGACCAAAGGCTATGTCTGTGACTCTTGGTTCCTGCTTCTTTCTCCAATCAATATTAGACCAGTAGGAATTACAGTCACAATCCAGAGTGACAGGAAATACTTGCTTCCTATATTATCTTTCATGATTGTTGAATAATACCTGTTGCATTAGTAAGTCCACTGGGAGCTTCCAGACCATGTGCAAGTAAATCCTGGGGTTTTATCAGTTACTTTATTTTCTATGTTTTTTTAACTAACATCTTCCATCCAGCTGGGTAGATATTCTACCATTTTTCTGGCCACTTATCCTGTAATAAGCATAAAAACTTGTTAAATGCTTTAATCAGTACTTGTGAATTCTGTTATTTTCTCATGCTTTCTCAGTCTTGCTCACATATCTCCCTGTACATTTCCAATTGCTTCACTCTAGGTTTCATACTAGACTAAAAATTTATGTCAATCCATGCTGTAAAAGGACTATATGATGCCTTTTTATCACCGGTCTCTCCAAAAAATCAGCCAAACTTTATTCATTTTTTACTATATTTTTCTCATCCCAGTTCTCCAACTCTGAAAAAAACCCCTCCTAATTTTCTGACTTTTTTGCTTGTAGTATTGCTGCATCTCTACATATGTGTTAAGATTATGTGACCGAGCTAGGATTTTCTCCTTAATTTCCTTTTAAAGTGCTGCAATAAACACTTAAACTGAGACTTTATTTTACTTACTGCAACTCTTAGTACTTATCTGCTTCATAGTTTTCCATTCCATCGTGTGCCAGGTTCGACAGAGCCTTGGACGACATAGTCTGGTGGAAGGTGTGCAGGGATTGGAACTGGATGAGCTTTAAGGTCCCTTCCAATTCAAAGCCTTTGATTCTATGATTCTTCTCCAACATTAGGCATTACCATGTTTTGCCTATAGTGTTCCCAATGATGCCTTCATGTGTCACAGCCATGTAATTCCTTTTTTCCATAATTTCCAAATTTTATCATCATCAGTTTGTACACTAGTGTGGATTTCACACACTTGTATTGTGCTTCATAATCCCAGTAAGACTCAGTAGTATTTCTGTGATATAATATTCTTTTTATTTATAGAGTAAAGCTTACTCCTGGTGAACTTACCAATTTAATCAGTATCATATATGTCTTACACTGTCTATGTGTTTCCATTCACTTCCTATAGGTTGGTATTTTCCAGCTTGTTTACCCCAATAATGTATTTTAATTAATGTATTGTACATCAGTTAATGTATTTTATATTAAAATACATGTTTTGATATTACTGACTCTGGACTTGAACAATTACCTTCAGTTACCACATTTCTTTTATTGCTATGTTTTGAAGCTGTGTGTGTTAAAAATATCTTTATAAAGTGAAATTGGATCAACTAACTGTACTTCAACAAAGTTATCTCAGTTCTTTAGGCAGTCTCTTCCTTTATCATCTTTTTGGGGATATGACTTTTTCCATACATCATTATGTTGGATTCCTCTGCCTCATTTCATTGCCACCTTGGTGTACATGTACTGTTATCAGTGTAGTATTGAGCTCAGCTGTAGAGATGCAGTTCTGAATTGGAACGCAACAGTGCTCTTAACCTGTATTTTATTTATTTATTTATTTATTTATTTATTTATTTATTTATTTATTTATTTATTTATGGATGAGCTGTAGCTGGGATGGTTCCTGTCAGAGCACAAGGTTTATGTTTTGTTACTCATATACTAGATAAAGAATACTTTGATTTTGTTGGCATTTTTTTTTTCATGCAACACTTTTACTCACACCTTTTGCTGTAAATCTGATAACTGAGGCAAAAAGTGCACCAAATACCTGAAAGAACATATGTGGACTTCAGGATAAAGAAACAAACAAGTATTAATGTAGGTAGTGAAGAAGAAAACATTAACGTCAGTAAATAACAGCACTAACGCTTTGAAACCCACTCACATATCTCAGGGAAGAGACTGAAAAGACACTGAGGAGGCTGCTGTGACAGATAGGAGGGTTTCAAGATATTGACTGACTAGTTGTTATGAAGGATCGTAATTGAACTTGATGGCCTAGTAAATGGGAGTGAAATGTTGCAAACCATGGGGAAAGCACTGCAATAGTTGATTCCATGTCTTTCATGTGTTTGTTAACATAGTTAGGAAATGGCTATCTAATGCTAACTACACAATTTGTTACTGATCAGAATTAATACTAAGCCAAATACTTATCTCTAGTAATGAAATACATTCAGTCTTCTCTAATATACTTTGTCTCTATAAGTGAAAAAAAGCAAAAAACACATATACATATGTATGTATATAAAGCAACTACAAAGTGAACAATGATTTCTACTAGGGAATTAAGTTTATTATGTCACCAACTGAAAAATGTATAGTTCCCAACTATTAAAAACTGAAGCAGCCAGAAGGAACAACAAATGCTAAAACAGCATATCTTGAATCCAGAATTCATTGGATAAAAACTGACCTGTCAGGATGGCTGCTCTCCAGAGCAGAAGGCTTACATTATTGATTAAATTTGGCAGAATAGGTAATTGCTTTAAGTAGAAGGGATGCAAGGAATAGTAATGGGCTAAAGAAAGGGTTAAGAGTTTTCTTCAAACTACGTATTGATTGTCTTAACTTAGTATAGAGAACAGGTATGCTCTTGTTCTTGCTAGTCTTGTAGTTAAAGCATACATTAGACAAAGACAAAGAAGCGTACATTATAATGCCATGCGGTTTCCTCAGAGTGTTAGCATTCAGCTCTCCAAAATATATTAGACACTCAAATACAGTGACAAGCACCATACAATTGTCAGCAAAAGAGAAAACTATAAGGCATAGGCAACACAGGTATTTTATCATTTTGTTGTTAGATGAACCTGTGAAAGACTGTGGGATTAACACTGGGTGTAAGAGAAAAAGAATCAAATTATAAAACCTGTTCTTAAAACTCTCATGATGTTCAGAATTTAGCCTTTCTCTTTTTTTTTTTTTTTCATGTAAATCACATCTTAAGGGCAGATTTCTCCTACAGTTTTCCCATATGAGGTAGTATGAAGTGTTTAGTGTGCCTATTCTTTGCTTTCTCCTTCTCTGGTAGTTATTGAAAACAATAAAAACTGGTCACTTTTGACAAAAATGCAAGAATTGTGATATTTTCATGGAATTAGTTTGTATATTTAGCTCTTTCCCAGCTGATTTCAAATCTATTGTCCTGAAATGTTCTGTATGGTAATACAAACTCCTGCTTGTGCATTTACCATGGTGTCCTTCAGTGCAGTGTATGTCAACTTGCTTTCTGTTTACACTCTGCAAAAAGTAGCATTTTGATAGTATCTGAAGTTAACCTCTGTGTGTGGTTTTGGTTTTTAGTCTAGTTTGATTTGGTTTTTTACCTTTGGAAGTGGAGAAGCATGAAGCACTGGTTTTTCCATTCCTTGAAGACCTTTTGCACTTTGTCACTTGTTTGCACTTGGTCACTTGTTTGCTTATTTGCTGCTGCTGATTATCTTAAGGGGTTAACAGCTTCCTAATAGTTGTGCTTTCCCATTTGGTGTACTACTAATCTACATCACTTAATATTTGTCAGGTAAATAACTTTTAATTACACTGTTTAAAGCAAACGGCAATATTGATTGAAATGCAACATGGCAGACAGAACACATGATGGAGATATGGAACTGGGCTTTTCTCATCTGATTTTGGTTTTGCAGCAGTGTGGGGCAATCATCAAGTACCCAGATACTCTAGTCATGACAGAACATGGTGTTGGGACTTCTAACTTGATTCTAAAGATCCTTTTAGCTTCAAGGAGTATTAAAAACAGATCTGAAATCAAAGTACTCTGTTTAACAACACAACTGTTTAATCATAAATGACAACTCTATTCCAAATACAACAGAATTCCAAATAGCTGCCCAAATTTCCAAAGCATTTTTCATAACCAGAACCTCCAATTTGCAAAAAATACAAGCAATGAATATATTTTTCTGAGTGGTTTTTGTATAAAAATCCAACAAAGGAAAACATCTGAGCCTTTTCCATCTTCCAAACCCAGGACTGATTATTCATCATCGTTTTGGTCCAAGAAAGACTGGTTTAGTTTTTCGTTTTTCACTGTTTTGTTAGCTCTGTTAATTTGATATAAAATTTTGAAATACCTTTATATAATAATACTTTTTTTGTGTATGAAGACATGATAAGCTAGAAGACAGATCTTCTCATGGGATTAGAAAGGAGGCGAAGTCTGGAGGTAGTTAAAAAAAGCCTTATACCACACTCCTTGTGTACCACAGTATCACATTATCACAGTATGTTAGAGATTGGAAGGGACCTCAAAAGATCATCAAGTCCAATCCCCCTGCCAGAGCAGGAACACCTAGATAAGGTTACACAGGAACGTGTCCAGGCGGGTCTTGAATGTCTCCAAAGAAGGAGATTCCACAACCTCCCTGGGCAGCCTGTTCCAGTGTTCCGTCACCCTCACTGAGAAGAAGTTTCTTCTCAAGTTTAAGTGGAACCTCTTGTGTTCCAGTTTGTACCCATTTCCCCTTGTCCTATCATTGTTTGCCACTGAGAAGAGCCTGGCTCCATCCTCGTGACACTCCCCCTTTATATATTTATATACACTAATAAGGTCACCCCTCAATCTCCTCTTCTCCAAACTATAGAGACCCAGCTCCCTCAGTCTTTCCTCATAAGGGAGATGCTCCACTCCCTTAATCATCTTAGTTGCCCTGCTCTGGACTCTCTCCAGCAGGTCCCTGTCCTTCTTAAACTGAGGGGCCCAGAACTGGACACAATATTCCAGATGAGGTCTCACCAGGGCAGAGTAGAGGGGAAGGAGAACCTCTCTCGACCCACTAACCACCCCCCTTCTAATACAACCCAGGATGCCATTGGCCTTCTTGGCCACAAGGACACAGTGTCGGCTCATGGTCACCCTGTCGTCCACCAGGACCCCCAGGTCCCTCTCCCCTACACTGCTCTCTAACAGGTCATTCCCCAATCTATACTGGAACCTGGAGTTGTTCCTGCCCAGATGCAGGACTCTACACTTTCCCTTGTTATATTTCATCAAGTTATTCCCTGCCCAACTCTCCATCCTGTCCAGGTCTCGCTGGATGGCAGCACAGCCTTCTGGCGTGTCGGCCACTCCTCCCAGCTTAGTGTCATCAGCAAACTTGCTGATAGTACACTCAATTCCCTCATCTAAATCATTGATGAATATATTAAATAATACTGGTCCCAGTACCGACCCTTGAGGCACTCCATTAGATACAGGCCTCCAACTAGACTCCGCCCCATAGACTACAACTCTCTGGCTTCTCTCCTTCAGCCAGTTCACAGTCCACCTCACTACCCGATCATCCAGACCACACTTCCTCAATTTAGCTGCAAGGATGCTGTGGGAGACCGTGTCAAACGCTTTGCTGAAGTCAAGGTAGACCACATCCACCACTCTGCCATCATCCATCCACCGTGTTATTTCCTCATGAAAGGCTACGAGATTGGTCAAGCATGACTTCCCCTTGGTGAAGCCATGTGGACTGCCCCTCATAACCCTCTTATCCTTGATATGCCTTAAGATGGCACCAAGGATAAGGTGTTCCATCACCTTCCCAGGAATGGAGGTGAGGCTAACCGGTCTATAGTTACCCGGGCCCTCCTTCTTGCCCTTTTTGAAGACAGGAGTGACATTTGCTTTCCTCCAGTCCTCAGGCACCTCTCCCGTTCCCCAAGACTTAGTAAAGATGATGGAGAGCGGTCTAGCAATGACCTCCGCCAGTTCCCTCAGCACCCGCGGGTGCATCCCATCTGGACCCATGGTTTTATGGATGTCCAGATTGCTCAACTGGTCTTTAACCCATTCCTCATTGACTAAGGCAGACCGCTCCGTTGACCTTTGTTCATATGAGGTCTCAGCGGTACAGGGCTCTTCAAGACTGCCTCCGGCAGAGTAGACAGAGACAAAGAAGGCATTAAGTAACTCTGCCATCTCTGTATCTTCTGTCACCAGGGCACCCGTCCCATTCATCAGCGGGCCTACATTGCCTCTGGTGTTAGTTTTATCTGCCATATATTTGAAAAAGCTCTTTCTGCTGTCCTTGACCCCTCTCGCCAGCTTTAATTCCAAGGAGGCCTTAGTCATCCTAGCAGCTTTCCTACATCCTCTAGCAGCAGCCTTATATTCTTCCCAAGTGGCCAGCCCTTCCTTCCATGACCTGTAAACTCTCCTCTTCCACTTGAGCATACCCAGCAATTCCCTATTTAGCCACGCAGGTCTCCTGACCCTCTTCCTTGACTTCCTACGTGTCGGGATGCTCTGATCTTGAGCTCGGAAAAAGCAGTCCTTGAACGTCAACCAACTATCTTGGGCCCCTTTACCTTCAAGCAGCCTAGCCCATGGGATTTCCCCTAGCAATTGCTTGAAGAGGCCAAAGTTTGCCCTGCTAAAGTCCAGGGTTGCGATTCTACTTGCTATTCTACTGACCCTACCACACAAGATCCTGAATTCTACCATCTCGTGGTCGCTGCAACCAAGGCAGACCTCAACCTTCACTCCTTCAACCAGACCCTCCTTGTTAGTGAGGATGAGATCCAGCAGCGCACCTCTCCTGGTTGGCTCATCCACCATTTGCATGAGGAAGTTATCATCTATACACTGGAGGAACCTCCTGGACTGCGGCTGGGTTGCCGAGTAGTCCTTCCAGCAAACATCAGGGAAGTTAAAATCCCCCACGACGACAACGGCCTGTGACTGTGAGGCTGATCTCAGCTGCCTGTAGAAGGCCTCGTCAACTTCCTCACCCTGATCCGGTGGCCTGTAACAGACCCCCACAACAGTATCGCCCCTGCCAGCCTGCCCCTTAATTCTCACCCACAGACTCTCAACTCGCTCACCATCTGTCCCCGGACAGAACTCAACGCATTGTAGCTGCTCTCGCACATAAAGAGCAACCCCACCACCCCGCCTGGCTGGCCTGTCTTTCCTGAAAAGAACATAGCCCTCCATGACTATATTCCAGTCATGTGAACTGTCCCACCACGTCTCTGTAATTGCCACCAGGTCATAATCTCCCGACTTAACACAGGTTTCTAGCTCCTCCTGCTTATTTCCCATGCTGCGCGCATTGGTATACAGACATTTCAGGGAGTGAGCTGAGCATACCAATTTCACCCTAGGATTACAGGAGGCCTCCCAGTCATCATCAATTCTGGAGCGCTGTCCCACTGAGGCAAGCCCAGCTACAATCCCATCCCCCTTCGAATCTAGTTTAAAGCTCTCCAAATGAGCCCTGCTAATTCGTGCCCCAGCATCCTTTTGCCTCTGTGCGATAAACCTTTCCCACATGCCAGTGTCCAGACTGGTGCCCTATAAAACCAGCCGTTATCAAAGAATCCAAAGCCCTGCCTGCAGCACCAGCCTCGAAGCCAATCATTTATGGACTGAATTTTCCCATTCAGTCCCACATCATCAGTGGAAGATGGAAGGAGCTAGGAGAAGATCACCTGAGCCCCAGAGTCTTTCACCATCCGCCCCAAGGCCCTGTAGTCTTTCTTTATCCCCCTCAGACTGCGGGAAGCAGCTTCCCCCTCACCCGTCTGGAAGACCAGCAGCGGGTAGTAGTCTGTCCGGTGCACCAGGTTGGGGAGCTCCCTGGTGATATCCCTGATCTGGGCTCCAGGCAGACTACACACTTCCCTATGATGAGGTTCAACTCTGCATATCGGGCCCTCTGTTCTTTTCAGAACGGAATCAGCTACTACAATGACCCTTAAGTGTAAGTGGAAATAGTGTCTCTGGTCTCAAGCGAGATGAGCAGTGATTTCCTAGCATCCTAGAATAGTTTGGGTTGGAAAGGACCAACCTCACAGGGTTGGCCTCAAAGTAGATCATGTTGCCTAAGACTCTGTCCAGCCTGGCTTTGAGCACTGCCAGGGGTGGCATTAAAGATCTAAACAGGGAAAATAATTTCAGAAACATGAACAATCCAAAATGAATCAGTTTCAGGATTGGGGTTTCCATAATTTCTAATGTCTGGCAACAAACTGGTAGCTGAAAGATATACAATACTTTGTAAAACCAATGTTGACAAATGCTTACAAGACAAAACTGGTAAAACTTGTGTCTTTTTGTTGAAACCAGATGACAATAGCAAAAATCCCATTACAGACCTGTCAGTCATAATAAAATGTGTTATGCTGAAGTGATGTAAAAATACGTTCAACAGTAGCTACAGAAAATGACAGTTGTCTTCTGCCCCCAGAGAAGCCCTTTCTACCTCACCCATGTCTTTGCTAATGAAAACAGATTCAAGACATGGTATTACTTATTATGGAATCAAGTTAAAGAAAAGGACTTGTCAGTTTGATGGAAGATGTTATTTGTGAAACAAAAACACAACATTATATAAATTGCAAGTAAGACAAATTCAGGAAGGGCCAGCCCTGAATCGGTAACAGGTATATTTCATCTAGTTAATGTAAATAACTTGTTATCACTCTTGACTGAAAAGTAACAGAAGATTGAACCAGAGGAAATGGCTATGTGGAACATATGTCTTTTATAATACTTAACCAAATGTGGGCTAGAAATCTAATTGTTCAGTATGGCTTAACTGTTCAGTATTGCATCATTTTGGAGGAGAAAGATTTTTTCCTATGTGAAAAATATTGTGGAGTTTATCCTGAGCTTTAGCACAGAAGAACACGTCATTCAGTCACTTGCTGGAGTGGCTTAGTGAATTAGTCATTTGTTGCCTCTTAGATGTGTCAAAGTCAGGTCAAGCTGGTTGAGTTTTATGGTCATGAGTAGTACTTAGAGGGATTCCCAGAATTACGTCTTCCAAAACAATCCAAGCCTCTACAAAACAAGTGGTTGGATTTTAAAGCTGATGTCCTGTTTGTATGCAAGATAGATGTACTGATTTTTCACTTCTTTTAAGGTTTTAGAGAAGCAGCTTCCTGCTTAGAATTCTGAAGTCTTGCTAAGTAAATCTTATTGATTTTGTCACAAAACTACCTTCTATGAATGCTTTTCATTTATTGGTCTATAAAAAACTTTGTCAGTATGGAAGAACAGTTTACTGTGAGTATTAAGGAAAGGAGGGCAACTATTTATTACTAGA
The DNA here is from genome assembly GCF_033783945.1 of Neopsephotus bourkii. NCBI lineage: Eukaryota > Metazoa > Chordata > Aves > Psittaciformes > Psittacidae > Neopsephotus > Neopsephotus bourkii. The sequence continues at coordinate 33,381 of NW_026901264.1, read as the reverse complement.
CGTTACTTCAGAGTGGATTTCAACCTAGCTGGGGACAGTATTTATGTATTAATATAGAGCATGCATATGACTAGATGATGTAAAGATGCATTTCTGCTATGTGTTTCCTGTAAGTCAATAAAGAGAAAGATGAGTACGACTCAAATTGTTCCTGCAGTTATAAAAATTCAATATGTAATTTGTCAGATGCATATGAGAAAACAAACAAACCAACCAACCCACTTTCTTTAGACGTAAATAAGAAAAGGCACCTAAACTAACATGAAACTGTCAGGCTTGCAACTGCAGGTTTACTTATATATATCCTATCACCCCCATGTTTCAAAAGGCAATAAAATTTTTATTGTGAAGACAAAAAAATCTGGTTTTAAAATCTGTGCATTCTGTGTCTGCATAGTTATTTTGATAACAGCTGATCTTTCTGTAACTGCTAAACCTTGATCATGAAACTCAGGTAAACCAAACAAAGGACAGTAAGACTATATCCCAACTCTTTTCCTTCTCAATGTCAAGAAAACCTTCCAGGCATTTGGCACAAATGTTTGTATATAAAAAGAATGCTACTGGAAAATAGGAAGTTTTCCTTGGATAAATTCTGTTATCTTGTGAAAAAAATGATAATATTACTTTCCAAAATTACTATTTATCTCATCAAAACTGACATTAATTTTATGTTTTATCAATTTTATGATTAGATCTTAGGCAGAAGTCCTTCCCTGTGAGGGTGGTAAGGCGCTGGCAGAGGTTGCCCAGAGAAGCTGTGGCTGCCCCATCCCTGGCAGTGTTCAACAGCAGGTTACACAGGGCTTGGAGCAACCTGGTCTAGTGGAAGGTGTCTCTTCCTGTGGCAGGGGGTTGGAACTGGATGAGCTTTAAGGTCCCTTCTAACCCAAACCAGTTTGCGATTCTATAATTCTTTTGTTTCAACTACATGTTTTTGTTTATAGGTTTAAATTGTTCTACACATTTCAAAACATGTTTAGAACCAGAAATACCCTAAGACATATAAGTACATTGCAAAAAGGACTCTAAGGTATTCACTTCAGACTCCTTACAGAAATACACATGCATCAGGATTTTTCCTTTTGTTGATTTTAATCCCAATACAGCAATGAAAATGGTGTGTAGCATCAGTTCAGGATCTAGAAATAGTTCTGAAAATAAACCTACTTAAAACCAGTTGTTTTTTCTACTGAAACTGGTTGGGGCTAAGCTAACATACAAGCTTATATGGCTATAAATCCCATGTATGTGACTGGAAATCCCAGGTCAGCAGCTAAGAGGGGACCTGATCTCCAGCTATAAACTGAGGCTGAAAATTCCAAAGATCAGAAATGTAGAGACTTTTATCTCCATTGCTGTGCTTTGAATTTGATGGCAATTAGTGCAAAGGGAGCAATGGGTATTTGGAGCCATTCTGCAGTTATTCCTATCAACAGTGCTGTAAGCTACTATAGAAATACAATAAGTGTATCACAAATGACTCAAAATGGAATATATCGTGACATGTAAAATGGGAAGTGAGAACTAGGTCCTAACCTAGATGCAGTTTTGAAAGCAGATATGTCGCAAGAGGTCTTTGCCATATGAATGCTAAGTAGATTTTTGTTTCCAAAAATGCCCTGTGTTGTCTTACTGACAGTCTTCTATATGCAAAGAAGCACTGCAATATTATAAATTCATCGATGGTTTACCCACACTGCCATCTACAGAATGTTACAGAAGTCAGCAAATTAAGAGAGATGTTATGCTAACAGATTCTCCTATTTCCTTTTTTTCTTTCTTTTTTTTTTTTTTTAAGTGAATGTAGCTCACTTATTTAACTGTTTGCTTTTTCCGTGGATTAACAATGGCAAACTACAATGCTGTACAGTGAAATCTTCCAAAGTCGTACGGCCTGGCAGTCCCACAGCTCATTTCATCTTATGAAAGTCTGGTTTTTGGCTGATAAGCATTTTACTTCAACTTTCCAAATTTTCTCGTGTTACATCAGGTCATAGCATATTACCTTAACATGTATTGTGTGTTAGATATACCGCACAGTCCTGCAGTTCACAGCTCCAAGGTTCACTGGAGCTTCCTCATTACTGCCTGTATATTCGTAGAATCAACCAGGTTGGAAAAGACCTTTAAGACAGTGAAGTCCAACTGTTCCCCAGCACTGCCAAGGCCACCGCTAAACCATTTCACTAAGGGCCTCTTCTACATGGTTTGTGAACACTTCCAGGGATGGTGACTGCACCACTGCCCTGGGCAGCCTGTTCCAATGCCTGAACACCACTTGGGGGAAGGAATTGTTCCTAACCTCCAGTCTAAACCTCCCCTGAGGCAACTCGAGGCCATTTCCTCTTGTCCTGTCACTTGTTCCTTGGGAGCAGAGAGCAGCCACCTCCTGGCTCCATCCTCCTTTCAGGTAGTCGTAGAGAGTGATAAGGTCCCCCCTTCTCCAGACTAAACCCTCCAGGTCCTTCAGCTGTTCCTCATCACACTTATGTTCCAGACCCTTCACCAGCTTCCTTGCCTTTCTCTGTACCCTCTCCAGCACCTCAATGTCTCTCTTATAGTGAGGGTTCCAGAACTGAACACAGGATTCGAGATGCAGCCTCAACAGTGTGCGGTACAGGGGATCAATCACTTCCCATTGCCCAGCTGGCCACACTGGTGCTGATACAGGCCAGGATCCTTTCTTGGCTGCCTGGACACAAGCTGGCTCATGTTCAGCTCCATCAGTCAGTCTGGTTAGTTATTCCGTGAAGTTCCCAGGGAACCCCACTTTAGTTGTGGTAGTATAGTACTGACCTTATGTGGCCTGCTAACTGAGAAACTCTAGTATCCAGCTGAGTTCTATTTTATTGCTTGGTCAGTCACTGGGAAACACAGCTCTGCTGCTGCTCCATTCAGGACCCAGATAACATTTAGAGCAGAAGAAAAATCTTCAAGCTGTTTCTTTTTTATCCAAAGTACTGCAGTAGGGAAGGAATAGCAAAGTGTGCAGGCTCATCAGCAAGACTTGGCAGTTCTAGGAGGGATAAACAGGGCTGAAAAGTATTGTGCATGTTCAAGAATTCTCTAAATATATCATAAAAATACTCTACTTGTCATTCTTAATGATTCTCAGCTGCCACTGGAGCTCCATTTTTTTCATTTGAAAGCATTTCAGTCTTGGAACAAATTGAATAGATCATGGAGAATTCACATTTCAAAGCACTGAACAGAAACTTCCCTGGTTTGAATGCTTTTTGTAAATCTTTGTTTCTGCCAAGATTTTTCCCAGGAACATAATATGCTATGTTGCTGGTATACAAAACTTTGACTTCTGTAAATAAATGGGCCACAGAAGGAACTGTTATATTCTCCCATTTCAATGATTCATGTACATCCAGCAGGAGGAAATAGCACACTATACAGAATCTCACAGAAGTAGCCTGTGTTGCTGGCACAATGGGCTGGGATGCTAGCACTGAAAGATAATGACATTTCCTGTGAGCTGAATATGTACTGTAAGCCCCCCAGATCCAGTAGAAGTGTGAAAAGGAGGCAGTAGATTATAAGAAGAAAGAAAGACGAACTTCTAAGATCATTCTTCAAAAAAGTGTTTAATTTTAAGAATTTACAATACATCCTCCAGAGAACTGTTCAGACATTATTACCTCAGTCTTGATCCATCACTTTCCCTGATCTATTCAAAGGCTGTAGGATTTCTGTCCCCTCAAGAATAAATAAAAGGGATGAAAACAAAATCTTCCCTGGCATTGTGCCCGTTCTTAGATGCTATACCAACAGTCATCTTTGAAAGCATGTATTATCAGTCTCTTACTTTAGAAATTAAGGAGGTTATTCTTGCGGTGACATTCATATTTTGTCTTGCAAAACAAATAACAACCATCCAAGATTCTAATAAACCAGCTTCTTGCAGTGATATATAAGAAAAACAACTGCAGTCAACAGAGATTTGACACTGAGTTTAGAGGTCCCTGTGTGGACCGAGGCCAGTGGTTAGCCTGATGTGAATCAGAGAATCACAGAGTGGTTTGGATTGGAAGGGACTTTACAGCTCATTCAGTTCCAGCCACCTTGCCACAGTCAGGGACACTTTCTACTAGACCACGTTGCTCCAAGCTCTGTCCAACCCGGCCTTCACACATATATCTTATAAAATCTGTAGTACTTATGAAAGTGTTAGTCTTATTATACACTCATCAGTTCAGCTTATTTTAGCAGAGTAATTTAAACCAAAAGAAGAATTAGACCCTTGAGTTCAGTCATGGTTCTAGGTCATAGCTCAGCATTGCTTCTGCTCTGCACTGCACACTCCAATCCCACGCAGTTACAGTGACACTTGGTTGTCTTCATTCCCCAAATATCGCTGCCAAGAGTCTCGTGTCAAAGTATTCTCAATAAGTGATAAGCCAAAAACACTGACTGTTACCAGCTAGAAGAGCAGAGCCACTTCCTAGAACTGGGAAGGGAAAGCCCCAACCCAAACCATTGTATGATTCTGTGACTGTCCTGTTAGTGTCTTTTCCTTTCCTGCATTCTGAGAATGCTGAAGTAACCATGTGGCTGGAGCCAGTTTCCATCGCTGGTTTTGGTTTGCCCAGTTCCTTGAGAACAAGATGTTGGGGGAAACTAGTAAAAGCACTGTAAGATTTTCTTCTAATTTTTCTTCCAGCCCCTAAATGCCACTGAGATAGAGAAAACTTTAAAAGGCTGGTTTGTTCCTCTCTCTCCCTTTCCTCATAGACTTTCCCCTATCTATTCTCTGTCTTCAGAACTTGCTTCCTTGTGAAGGAAAAGAATGCATATTTGGAGCATACAGTCAGCATTTTGATAAGGGCACACAGGATAGGCATGTAATCCCTGATATTTCTGTGCAGCTACTTTCTTTTTCTCCACTGAACAGCAGAAACGTTTCACAGATTTTACTCTAAAAAGCGCTAAGTGATTTGGGGTTTTGTTTTATCCTCCTTTTTTTCCTTTATTTTGGTAACAATAAACTTGATGGAATCAGTATTCCCAAACTATTTGCAATGTCAAAATGAGTTCCTCATGTCATTTGGTCTGATTACCAAATAACACTATTGGAGAACAAAGTCATGAATTTGGAAGTGTTTGGTTGTTTTGCCAATGCTAAAGATAAAACATTTTCATTTTAAATTGGCTGGAATTCTTAACAGCAGGGAGGGCAGAAGCAAAGTGAAAGTAAGAAAAGAAAACATGCTACACTTGGTTCAGATCAAAAGTTGTGTTGTTTTCTTTTTAAGTTTGGCTGCTGAACTATAAAATCAATTATTTTCAGAGTACTTTTCTGAGTTAAGTTTTCCTTGTTCACGTTTTCCTTGTCATATGTGAACTCATGATGTGACAAGACATGGGCACTTGGCCTCAGAACAGATAGTTAGAATTGTGGGGACACTAGGGAGGAGAGGGAGAAGTGATTCAGTTTGTACAGAGTGAGCTTTATTTGGTTTCAGCAAGCAGTAGTTATCAATAATTGTTTTTTGGATCAAGTGTGCTTCACTATGTACATCATTTACACATAAAAGGTGGTGATTGAATTTTTAGTAAATAGTGAAAAATTATAAATAATATAAATTTATTAAAACCCTGATTATGTAGAACAGAATTTAGAGTTAATTTTCAGTCACTTGGACACTGTCAGAACACTGTCACAAAGTCCATTGAGAAACAGTCATATGTTTTAGTCTGCTGTGCATGGCTGGGATTTTTTTTCCTCTGACTCCATCAGTGCAAAAAGCATAAAGAGTAGTTTATATAGACCAAAAAACCCACTACAGTGGTTTTCCATTGTATTTCCACTTGTTGTGGAAAGCATGGCCCAGATTTACATTGATGCTGTCCACTGGCTATGTGTTGAGGTTTAAGTGCAGTCAGTAATCCATGCGGCCCGCTCACTCATTACCCCCTTTCTTCCCCACCCCCACTCTCGGAAGGACAGGAAGGAGAATCAAAAGAATGTAACTCCCATGGGTTGAGATAAGAGCAGTCCTGTAACTAAGGTTACTGGATCACACAATGTGATTACACAAATCACTACTGCTGCCACCAGTAATAACAATAAGGGAAATAATGAGAGGAGAGAATACAATACCACCTGTCAATACCCAGCCCAGCTGAGCAGTGAATTAGCCCTTCTGGGTAACTCTCAATTAGATCTCGGGCATGATGTGTTGTGGTATGGAATACCCCTTTGGCTAGTTTGGGTCAGGTGTCCTGTCTCTGCTCCCTTCCAGCTTCTCCTCCTCCCTGGCAGAGCATGAGACTCAGAAAGTCCTTGGTCAATCTAAACATTTGAGCAGTAACTAAAAACATTGGTGTAACAGTGCTGTTCCCAGGCTGAAAGTCAAAAACACAGCACTGTACCAGCTACTAAGAAGGAGAAAAAATGACTGTTACTGCTGAACCCAGGACAGTATGCACAGTGCATACCTCAGGATCTCAGTAAGACAGAGCAGTACCAGTCCCCCATCTGGCAAAAGAACATCCCCCTACTGAGCCTATTTTGCATAACATCAACTTCTTCCCAGAGAAATATTTCCATAGCTTTAGAAGTGAGGTTTTCAGAAACAACTGAATTAAAAAATGGGAGTACTGCATCAAGTAATGCAGACACATCAAAAATCTTCTGCCCGAGATCTCATCCCAATCTGCCCTCTAATAATCTGCATCTCTTAAATAAAGCTGTCATCTTCTTGTTTTAACTGTTAGGAAACTGGAACATAGAAATTATTTACCTTAGGTAATGCAGGAATTTTTTACTGGAAACAGAAATAAAATCCAGGTGTCTTAACTCAGTAGCTTTACCTACAAGATCACACATGCTTATTTCAGCCTTTTGTAAAAGGAACATAGTTTGTGAAAATATAGGACTGGTTTGCATATGGATCTCAAAGGACAGCAAAGTTTGGATTTCAGGCTTGAACTCAGGGATGCCTAGGGTTATTAAAGTCCTAGAGAAATATATGGGGTGCTGGACTACTCCATATAGCACTGATGTGGCCATTAATCACAGCACTGTGTAAATATGTTTTCCATTCAGAATGCAGCATACATTTAATCTATAATTTCAGAGATATGCTGGCAACAGAGTTATTTTCATCTGGCAGATTAATTTCTCCTTTATTACCTCTTCAGAAAATCCTGCAGTGGTGTCTCTCCTTCTCTTTGAATCATCCAGAGAGTACAGGGAATTGGATATATCTGTGCTTAACAGTTGCAGAAATGTAGTTGTAGACAGCTGTCCAAAAAAGTAATAAGTATTTAGTATCAGGGAGTGAGAAAAAAAGGTACTGGAATGAATAGAGTTGTAAGAAAGTTTTTTCAGGTCTGTGTTTCTCTCAGTGATATCAGATGAGATGTTAAAAGACAGTCCTAACTTTTCATAGGCATTAGGTCATATTAATGTGGTTTATGGAATTTATTGAGAGCAAGATGCTAAGCACGTGAGGTTAAATACTTCCAGAAAATAGGAAGTTCTCCCAAAAGTAGGAAGTTCTTTAGTGTAGTTTGTGTTTCTATCCCTGAGGAACAGTCTACCTCTGAATTGAGGAAGATCCAGCATTCGAGAGTGCCAGGCATCTGTTTTTTTCATTGGTTTGCCAATGTCCATATGCATTGTGTCCCTCAATTCTTCTTGCAGTGCTCTGTGGTGCTGTGAGCTGTTAACTGCTGCCTTCAGCTTCAGAGAAAAACGATTTAGGTAGCAGATGTAGTAGTACTTTTACATAGCTTTGCCAGCAGTCTAGAAACCATCAGGAGAAAATCTATGCAAGTTATGAGATAAAGAACTTTAAGAGCTTCTCAGTCTCTGGCTTCTACTACCACTTATGAGACAAATTCAGCCACATATCCTTGCTCATGGCTTTAGGCTTCACCTCAAGATTGCTAAAGCTTTTCACAAGCAGTACTGGAGGCGTCAGTTCACATAAAAAGTTTCTAATGGACCTGTGAGTGTACTGCTTCAGTGACAGGAAGAGTTCCAACAAAGCAAAACCAATGCCTAGGCAGCACTACTGATGCCTGGTGGCATGGCATGCACTCATAGACGAGAATGGTGGTGTAGAGGAGATAGAGTTGGAGAGAGGAGAGCAACTTTATCAAACATGACTGCTCCTGCTGGAAGAGAAGGGAGAAATTATTGGCACTGCTGACTGTGCACAGAGAGGACAGATGTTGGGGGCTAATGAGCATTAGTAAAAGAAAGAAAATCAAGGTTTCTCAATACCTGGCATGGTTATTTTAGTCAGAGGATTCTTTACAGAAAGGCACAAGGTTTAATTGCAGTTGAAATGGAAACTAAGACACTGCATGGCCTTGTTTGGCATAAAGGGTTTCAGCAGAGCCATACTTGGATTCACTTTGGGAATTTATCACTTTAGAAGTATCACCGGCTGCCATTGCTATCAACCTTATTTAACTGTAATCAACATGTGTCCAAATACAGATGAAGTTTAGAAACCTCCTTAGAATCATAAAATCACAGACTGGTTTGGATTGGAAGGGACCCTAAAGATCATCCATTTCCAACTCCCTGGCACAGGCAGGGGCATGTTCCACTAGACCAGGTTGCTCCAAGCCCTATCCAATCCGGCCTTGAACACTGCCAGGGATGGGGCAGACACTGCTTCTTCCTCTTAATTAATTATTTTGTGTAAAAAGATTACAAAAAAAAAAAAAACCAAACCACAGACAAACAAAATACCAAAACCCTTTATGTAACACATAAATATATGCTGTATTTATGTTGAACAGCTACAAGGCACATACATTAACAACTTCTTTCCTGTTTTATCAGCAGTCAAATACAAAGGTAATTGCTTTCAGACTTGTTTCTTTATAAAAGGACTTCTGGTAACAGTAAAGACCCTATCTGACAATGTAAAAATGTAATTTATAATCTCAGGATTCTGTCTTCCTTCAACGGAGAGACACTTAGGCCTGTGAGCTCCCAAACTCTTTATGAGAATAGTTTAAAAATCACTACATGCATTTCATTGCTAATGAAAGGAACTTTGTGCTGTCAGACTGAAAACCTGAAATCGATTGCATATTGAAAGAAGTCTCAAGGTAGCGGAAAAAGATAGCAAAGTGTCCTTAGACTGATCCACTAAAGTGTGTCAGACTTCAGCCTACCTAAATGATCATATATCCTGGCTTCTCAGCTGATACCAATTTCTCCCAGGAACTTTTGTGAGTAGTCTGGAGGTGGCCAGGATTCCAGTTCATCAGTAGGCAGCAAACTGTTGTCTTTTGTTCTACTGAATATTAATGATTCTTCTTCAGTGCCTCATGAAAATTTATTCCGGTGTCAACCTTGTGTCATTCAGGCACAGGATTAATAGAAAAGTTCTGTATCCTGAGAAACACAAATATATCACTGTTGAGTTGCAAGCTGGCCATGTTAAAAGCACCTGTTTTAAAGATACTTCAGTATGCATTTAGCTGAAAGTATCACCTAAAGTGAATTGAGGTTTTTTTGTTTGCTTTTTCATTTATTTTGTGGTTTTTTTTCCTGAGTAGTAGAAAACTGGAAAACAGATCAGGCTTATTTTAGTACATGTGTGCAATGGTCTGTCTGCCTGTGAACCGTAAGGCCACAGTCCATAAACTGAATAAATTAAGTTGAAAGTTGAGTATAGGTAGTGGGCTGTTGGTCTTCAGCTTGCTTTAGAATTAATATTTAACTCGGATGGTGCAGTGATGAGCCCAGTGTAAATTAGAAAGAGTGCTTATGCTGTCAATGTATTCCTCCTCCTTTCACAGTCCGGAGCTTCGATGCCCATATTGTTTCTTCTGTACGTAAACAACACTTCTCCCATGTTCCTGCCATGGCTGCCCCATCCTTGGCACTGGTCTAGTGGAAGGTGTCCCTGCCTGTGGCAAGGGGTTGGAACTGGATGAGCTTTAAGGTCCTTTCCAACCCAAACCAGCCTGGGATTCTCTGAATCTGTGATTTCTTTTATTTCTTGCTGAATTGGCTCATCTAATAACATCTTCATTCAGAAGACACTTGTAAAAAGAAAATGTTAATACGATATTTCTTCCTATTTATTTTTTCTGTTGTATTTGGTTTTATGAGGGATCTTACACTTAACCTTGCTGTCCATCATACAAGAGTCTTCAGTTCTGCCAGTTCTGCCTTGCTCATTAGTAAGGCACATGATAATTTTTTATTCTTGTTTGTCAACAATTTTCCAGCAACTTTCATTTTTTGTAATCACAGCTGAAAAGAAACAGGGATAAGTTTTCTATGACTTCAGTTGAAGGCTGTCAGCTGATGACAGCTGAGGATCTTGATGCTTTATTGTCCATAGTTTGCCTTTAAACTTACAGTTGCTGTATTGTTATGCATTATTTCTCCCTCACTGTTTCTTTAGATTCTTCAACTATTTGGGGGATACAGATTGCAAATGAAAAGATACAAAAGAAGATTCTGATGTTATATTGATGTGAATTGTTTGATATGCTGTGCATGACAAGTATTTTTTATAAACCTAGGCTTAAAAGATGAATACCAAGCTAAATATCTTATTGTACTAGTAAACTCTTCTTGGCTGTGAAAAAGCTCCTGAACATTTTTACTATTTTGCTTCTGATGTTCCCTTCTGAGTCTTGAAGTGTTCTTGTGTCATGTAAACCTATTTAAACACATTAACTCTTAGTTAATTATGATTCCAAGACCTTAAAAATGAATAGAGAAATTACTTTTTCTTCCTTTAAATTAGTCTTTCAACTGTAGTCAGTCCTCACTTCCATGGAGGGAGAAATCTGTTGAAAACTCAGTCTCAGGATAAGATAGAAAAGGAGATGGCTGCTCAGTATATATAAACTCTCAACTAAATTGTGACATGTTGCAAGACAGCAGTCTGCAGGTCTTTCAGGAGTATAAAAAAAGAAACAACGAAGAAAATGAGTTATAAATGTCTGGGTGTCTAAGTGCAAATAATAGATTGAGGAAAAAATATCTAAGCTGAATAGCTGCAGAATTTTCCTAAAAGGGAAACATTCTAGACTGTGAAGGGAAGAAGAGGAAGCCATGTCCCCTGGGGCTTTAAAAGCAAACCCAAGCAGACAGAATGTTCAGGAATACATTTTTGTGAAAAGCAGAGGTATCTCATAATCACAGAGCCACAGAATGGGTTGGGTTGGAAAGGACTTTAAAATCGTCTGTTTCCAACCCTCTAGATTATTTCAAACTCCAATAAGATTATTTAAGTGAAGAAACACTTCAGAGAAAAACACTGTACTAGTAGGATAACAAATAGGATTATTTAGTAGTGCTTTCCAAATGTCATTTCAGGCTGTCTTTTAACATCCAGTGCTGTAAACTGGATGCTGTAGTGTCCTTTATAGAAAATCAATTCCTTTTGTTTTGCTCTCCCACTCCGTGGTAGCAATGTAGGTATAGTCAAACTTACTAATGGTCCCTGCTATTTCAATCTCTGCACTAATTAATGGCAAATCCTTCAGAAGAGTAGAGACTGTCACACTGGGCTAGACCAGAATCCTTCCTCAGTGAACAACCAGCAGAACATTAGTTTCAGGTTATTTAGGAAACAATGCACAGGTATGAGCAGTCCCTTGAAGACAACAGCTCCAGGCTCCATTCCCTGCACTTGCAGCTGCTTCTAGATCAGAAGGAGCAGCTGAAAATCATCTTTTCACGTCCCTGCTCTAACATCAGGTTTTGAGTCACTAAGTATGAAAATTTGTCTACTGTAATTCTAACTGCAAATATAAATCCTATTCATATTAAAGAGGAATGATCTTTGTTTGAAACTTTAGGGTAATTTAGCTCTAATAGCGTATTTTATGTATTCTTTGAATTTTTAGCCTTAATCTCATGTTAAATCTTAATTACCAGCTATAGCACAAAAATTTATTGTGGTTATGTGTTTCTTAGTGTCAGTTATATCTTTCAAAAGAAGGCATAATATAAAAAATTATATATAGTGTATGTGTGTGAACACATAGTCAGTAATGAAGCAGATCCTACAAAGAGGCAGGCAGACAGCATGTGGGATCTTGGTAAATTTAACACTCAAAAGAGTCTTACTTTAAGTCAGACTTGAATTTTTAATTTTGTTTTCAGATAATAGTACCTATTAGCAAAGAAAGGAGATAAGAAACTAAGTGAGAAGTTATATAAATTGTGGAGACAGCGCAACTGTCAGTTCAGACTTTGGGCTCCAACATTTGTCTAGTTCCTGGTGCTCTCAGCTCTGTATCAAAAAAGGCACTGGATGATCAACCAGACAAACTCAGTTGCACCAAATTCCCCAAGAAAAAACTCAACATTCTTTTACGGGAAGGTAGAACATTTCAAAAGAAACTGTGCCGCCTAATACTATGCTATCCATTACAAATGTTAGTAGTTACAAGTACGACTTACAAAGTACTTTCCTTGTAAATTAAACAGACTCTTAGTTATCTCTGAGTGCATACTGTGGTTGAAATATGTCCTGGGTTTAGCAGCAGCAGTCATTTTTCTCCTTCTTGGTAGCTGGTGCAGTGCTATGTTTTGACTTTCGGCCTGGGAACAGAGCTGATAAAAATGATGTTTTGGTTTGGCCAAAGACTTTGTGATCCTCATGCTCTGCCAGGGAGGAGGGAAGCCAGGAGGAAGCAGAGACAGGACACCTGACCCAAACAGACCAAAGAGGTATTCCATACCACAGCACGTCATGCCTTGGATGTAACTGGGAGTTACCCGGAAGGGCTAAGAGGGGCTGCAGGGTTGGAGGAGGTGTCGGTTGGTGCTTGGTCGGGCTGGGGGGGGAGGCAAGTTATCGGTCGCCTGGTGATGGGGTGTTGTATTCTCTCCCCTTGTTATTTCCTTTATCATTACTATTATTGGTGGTAGCAGTAGTGATTTGTGTTATACCTTAGTTACTGAACTGTTCTTATCTCAACCCGCGGGAGCTGCATTCTTTCTGATTCTCCTCTCCGTCCCTCCAGGAGTAGTGGGAGGGCAAAAGGGGGGAGGGGGGGGGGAGTGGGTGAACAAGCTGTCTGGTTGGGGTTAAACCACGACAAAATATCAATGTGTCAGGCTGGTAGCATCTGTGTCATGCAGATATTGTAATTCCTCCAACTCCTTTAGCTATTGCTGAGTGATGATTTTTAGCAATGATTGGTTTTGTGCTGAAAACAGAGCCTCAAACATCAGCATGTGAGCCATCAGCTGCATTTTACAGAACTGTCAATAAAAAGCAACACAAACATTCTTGCTCTACAGAAGCTTTAAAGGCAGGGAGGGGTTTTACACACTAGTAGCTGTCTTAGACTCTCATCTGGGCACAAGGTTGAATAATAATATACTTTTTATATAAACCTTCTTGCATTTGGCCACATGCACCAGTTTTAGCCACATCCTGTCCTGATCAGTTGTTTAGAGCGGTTGCAATAAGTTAAAGAGCTGCTGTTTTCTGCTTGCCGTATTAAATGGCTGCGTTGCATTAGTGGATGCAGTCACATATTTCACCCACTGACTCTCTCCACTTCTCTTTTTCGTTGTCTACTACAAGGAGATTTTCTCTGAGAAGAAGAAGGAGAGATGCATGTTTAATTCTCTGAAGTGCCAGGCTCCTGCTGGTCCAAAATGAAATCCTATATATTTCTTAAATGTACTTTGGCTTTCTATCAAGATGGAAGAATGTGTATACATGAGAAAGTTTAATTCATTATCACATTTCTTTCAGCAGGAAAACAAATAGTTATTAGATGGTTTGAGACATAAACCTGACAGCTGAAAGAAGGCAGTGTAAGATAAAGAGAAGTTCTCCCTTAGTTTAAAATGACTTTTTGGAAAGAAAACTGCAGATTCAGGAAAAAAAGTATAAACTGACTTTTTTTTTTTTTTTTTTGTATGAGCTCATACATCAGCTGTGATGGAATGGGGCTGGCTTGATGGAGTGTATCCTTAAAAGAGACTCTCACATATACCTCACTCCTCCAAAATTTATTGATTTTCCACCTGGTGGAAACCACACATAGGGAGTGATTACTGAGAAAGGGTGGGAAAAAAGAAGGCATAGTGCTGTGACACTCCTAAATTTGATAAGAACACTGGTTTTGACAGATTGTTAGGAAATGACAATAGAAGGAAGGTAAGTAGAATAAAAAAATAAAGAGAAATGAAGTGGCTGTAAAGAACAGTTTGGATTAAGGAATATCTGAAAGCTGATACCTGCATTGTCCTTCTATCCATTTCACACAAAAGGGCTTCACAAACGATATGGAGTACAGGCACATTTGTTCTACACATGACTGTCTCTAATGAAGATTATAGCTCAAAGTATATTCCATCACCATTCCTCCAAAGTCAAGAGACTGGGCTAAACTTAGTTACGGGGAACCGTAGCCAAATTCCTTTTACTGTTCATGTACTTTTGATATGAGTGTTATTAAAAATAAAGAACACAACTGTGGCTCTTGTCAAGATAGCTGAAAGTCACCAGTCACAGCACCCTCACCACAGTCATCAATTACATGTTGCTGTTATATGGTCATGCCTAGGGCAGCTTTGCTCTGTGTGGAAATGTATTTTCTTCCTTGAAGATCATTTTGGTAAACTATGCTACAAATGACACAGCATGGCACAGCCACTGTGGTTCTCTGGGGGGAAAAACAAAGCCATGTTCACAACAAAGAAATCTCTGAAAGTTCAAAATGTGACTGAACCTCAGTGCCTGCAGGATGGATAGCATAATAAAGAAGAGAAAGAGGGCACTTCTCAATTCAAATCAACATAGTGGATCCCAGAAAACCTTTTTTGACAAGATTCACTGACTCCAGGACAGAATTGTTATGCCTGCGTTTCTAACTTTCTCTCACTTTCCACCCAGCCATCAATACTAGCAGTATTTATATGCCTTTACTGTGAGTAGGAGCTGATAACTTGGGAACTCCATGTGGGCTTCAGTCTGTGTCAGACCTCTTTAAAATCTCTGTGACCTGGAAGCAGTGCTCAAATAAGTTGGTCTGTTTGGGCACATGTTGCCTACAGCAAGCTCTGTTTCCATGTCAGAAATCTGAATTTCTGCTGAAGCTTGCATATATTTTTGATTCAACAGCTACAGCTGGCTGATGAAGCACCACGGAGTGTACAGCTATAAAAAAAGCACAAAAGCTGAGAGCAGTTGAAAGAACTTAGGGGCAGAGTGGCTGTCAGCACAATTAAAAATTAGTTTTTATTCAAGAAGACCCATAATATTGCAGAAGAGAGTTTACTCTGGTTTTCTGCTTTGCTGCCCCTCATTCTTTTATCTGCCCTCTATAAATCCCTTCTTGCAGAGTGCATTGAACAGGAACAGAAACTCCAGGAACAGACTCAGTCTTGCTCTAGCCATTTAGCAGTATGAATTGCCAGTCACATCAGGCTCTTGTATTGATCCTTTTTAAGAAGAAATTGGACCAGTTTTACAGGTCACATTCATTTTTAGAAAATGTAAGCCAAGCAGCACACTGGTTTATGCTAGCATGAAAACACAGATCTAAAGGCATTAAACCAAATGACAGCTTGGGGGACTGAACAGAGTCAGACAGGGGTTGGAAACAAAAGATTTTTCCTGTGCTGTCTTTAATTAGGAAGCATCAGTATGAAGTCCTTTGTAGTAAGTTCCATAAGAAAATCTAGTCGGTTTAGCAATTAGCACTGTCAGGGTTCTTTTAAACACTGCATCATCCACACACTACCTTTGGGGGTCAGAAAGGGAAATCTCTGTTCTTGTTCATCCTTGGAGTCCCAAGTGGGGAAATTAGCAAGGACCACAACCTCACAGGCAGTACCAGCACTTTGCAATGAGCCAGCCTAATAGCCCACTCACTGAGTTAGCATAAAATGCCAGTAAGAGGTTGCTCCTGAAACAGATATTACTGTGGCTGCTGCTGTTGCTGCTATCCAGACCTACATCATCCAACATGCACAGCAGAAAAGTGGGATATAAGTATATATGTTTAACAAAAGCTTTCTGGAACTTCTTCACTGGTAAAGCCTTTATGCAAATAGAGAAATAAATCTCCCCTGAAGTATCTTAAAATTAGAACACTGAAACTTTGGCTTGGCCAATCCATGCAGGAGGAAACATGAAATATGTTATAATCAGATAAGAAAGATGCCATTTAAGACTGGCAGAGATTTTCTGCACTTCTACATGAGACTTATCAGAAACTGAATCCTGCTTAGTCTCTTATATGGATAAAAGAACTTTTAAAACTGTAGATATTTCACAACTCTCAGGTTTTTGAGTGTTAAACTACCAAATATCTTTTAAGAGTTGCAGGTGATTTCAATGATTATCCTGGCTTGCCTCATTTATCCCCTTTCTACCCCAGCTAGAAAGGCCACCTGGTTGGTCTCAGTATGGAGGGAAGATATGGCAAGTTTCACATTATCTCAGACATAAACCATAGGACATTAAGGTGTTCTGAATACAGCTGTCATTTCTAGATACATTTGACAATCTTTGACATCAGTTTCTCAACATAGATTGCCCTACAATCTGAATCAAGCAGATGAGAGATGGTAGAAATTGTTCCAGTGCAAGTGTTAGCTCTTTGAAATGTCATTTTCAGCCATGATATTTGAGTTTGCATTTGCTCTAGGATCATGACACATGCTATGAGAAGATTTTCAGAAGATGGAGCTATGGAAAGTGAGTGAGACAGTGACAGTTCTGAGTCTCGCTGGCTCCCAGGCATGCAAGTTAGAGGAGTTTTTTAACCCATATTTCATAGGCGATGTCTTTTTCATAATAATCTGATTTTGTTTTCCAACTAAAACCATTGTGGCTCTGGCTACAAGGCAGTGGGATGTGAGGATTTAATTAGTGCAGTAAGTGCCTGGGGGAGAGTAAATGCAGTGTCACTGAAATGATAAATGGATGCAGGAAAGAGAAAATAAGAGTTGGTAAAACAGTGAATCTTGCATAGGAAGGGAGCAGGGCTATTGTGAATGAGTCCAAATACTCTCTTGTAACTTCTGTGATGACTGCAGATGGTGACAAAGTGACATTTTATGGTTGCTCTCCTAACCTAGACATCAGCCAAACATTAAGGAGCTATTTGCAGACATTGTCTTTCTGTTGAGGCTCTCAGCTGTCTCTCTGGATGCTTTGTCCCTTTCTTCTTCCTTCATTTTCTGTTCCTATAGACAAAGATGTTGAGTTTTATATCCTTCAGTGTTCCTCTACAGAATGGCAGCCTCAAAAATTCAGCTGGAAAGTTTCTGTCCCCGCCATCCCCCTATCTGTCTCCTCTCTCCTTTCCCTGGGTGACATCTGGCTGTTGGCTGAGGTCTCCAGGCAGCTTTCTGGCAGCTCCAGACTCACTGGATGGAAGAGACTTTCATCTTGAAACAAGAGTGCCCCTTCATAATAGCATGCTCTGTTCTGTACTAGAAGGTCAATAAATATTCTTTATGTTTGAAAAGGGGAATTGTAAAACTGCCTTTGTTGAAGGCAGAGAGCATTTTCATCAGAAGTGAAACAAATTTAGTATACTTCTTATGTGGAATGCCTCAGAAAGAAAATTGTGTGTAGGTTAAATGTCTGTGATGATGGAGAAGTCCCACTGCCTTGCCAGATCTTCTTCATCTTTTGTCCCAGCTTGCTATCTCATCTTCTCACCTGCTTGTCTCCTTTACATAAATACCAGTGACACCAGTCTGTCCAAAACTCTGTTTCTAAGACAACTTTTTCAGTCTTTTTGTATTCTTCCCTTTACTCCTTTTCCCCTGTATCAAACTCTTCAGGGTTATATTCTGATTATGAGTTGGTTTTGTTTTGCCTCGACTCACAAGATCTTTCCCAGTTCATCAGCTCTGTCTCTTTGGGCTACTACAGATGCTCTGTCCATGATGTTCAGAAAGCTGTTCCTTATGTCCACTATTTCATCCTGCACCTCACACCCCTCAGCCTATTCCATCTGAATTGACCTCTGAAGCTAAAGCTCACACCCCTCAGCCTATTCCATCTGAATTGACCTCTGAAGCTAAAGCTTCTTGATCCTTTGCTCTAACTGGACAGGAGGCAGAATGAACAGGAGGCAGAATGTGACTGCTATGAGTTAATCTTAGCCCCAAATTCCTTGAGGAAAAGCATTTGTCTTTTGCTGAATGTGGAGACAGTGTTCTCAGGGGAGAATGGATAATTGGTGCAAAAACTGAATAATCCTGAAAGATACAGCAAGGCTGTGAGAAGCCCCAGGAACCTTAAGCAAGCAAGATAAGAAGCAGCTGTAATTCACTGAGTTAATGAGAACTGTGGACTGTTGGCAATCTTTCGAGGTCGAGTTCTCACACCTGTGCTTAACCAATTAGGTGTTAATCACTAAGGGTCTTCAAGACATGTACCCAATCATAATACGCCAAATCTCTGTAAGTGCCTGTAAGAAATGGTATATAAGGGGTTAAAGCTTTGTAATAAATTGGCATTCACTGATCACATTGATCGTTCCTGCGTTGTCTGTGACTCCCGCGTCAACAGCTGAGAGCCTAAGTTCCACAGAAAAGACATTTTCATGCAGAAAATCAGAGTACTGAACCATTCTGCTGACCAGCTTACTTAATCCGGGGGGTAACTGGCATTTGAGACAGCTTTGTCACCTCTGCCAGTTTTCCAGGAGCCACTTCTGTGGTCAGGGGAAGTTCTTTGGATAGATATGGGTCTCAGACTGCTTCAAAGTGTCTTTGTCTTCAAAAAGATGTCCTGTTTTGAGACAGACACTCAGTTTTTAGCTTTCTTATAAACTCAGGGGATGAACTCAGGATTTTGCCATGGGCTTTTGAGTAGACTAGCATACTACTGTGTATGTCTGCTGAGATGTCCTCAGGTTCTGTAGGAATTTGGTGTTTAAGCAGAGTTACAATTAATTTACTGAACTCCAAAACATGCACAATATACCTTTTCAGTATTCATGGAGTGCAGTCTTACAACCTGCCTTAGGGTTTGTAGCATTTTGAGGACTGCTTAGTAGCAGCAAATCCCTCCGCCAGGGTGCTCAGTTCTATTTAAAATACATTTGTGCTTTACAGAGATCCTGATCTTGCACAGTGGATTGATTGAAAAGTTTCAGGTTTCTAGACATTAGCTATGACTAGAACTCACATGAGTTTGCAATGGCAACAGTGTTCTTTATGTAGTAACTGGGATCATTTAGCTCAAAGGGTGCACCTGAACATGTCACCTTCCAGCCTGCCAGTGTTCCTCAGGACACCCAGTGCACACCAGAAAATTAATCGATTATGGATACATGAGCTGAGCCTTTAGCTCCACTGACTATTACAGAATCCCAGACTGGTTTTGATTGGAAGGGACCTTAAAGCTCATCCAGATCCAGCCCCCTGCCACAGGAAGGGACACCTTCCACTAGACCAGGTTGCTCCAAGCCCCATCCAACCTGGCCTTGAACACTGCCAGGGCTGGGGGAGCCACAGCTTCTCTGGGCAACCTGTGCCAGTGCCTCACCACCCTTACAGGGAAAAACTTCTTCCTGTTTAAGTTTGAACCCGTTACCCCTTGTCCTGTCACTACAGTCCCTGATGAAGAGTCCCTCCCCAGCATCCCCATACCCCCCCTTCAGATACTGGAAAGCTGCTATGAGGTCTCCACACAGCTTTCTCTTCTCCAGACTGAACAGCCCCAACTTTCTCAGCCTATCTTCATACAGAAGATGCACCAGTCCCCTGATCATCCTCGTGGCCCTCCTCTGGACTTGTTCCAACAGTTCCACGTCCTTTTTATGTTGAGGACACCTAGAACTGCACACAATACTCCAAGTGATGTCTCATGAGAGCAGAATAAAGGGGCAGGATCACCTCCTTTCATCTACCGGTCACATTGGTGGCGATGCAGCCCAGGATATGTGTATATCATTTGTGTATGAATATCACAACCTGATTTGCAAGACATGCCTGTTAGTTGTATTATTGTAACTGTTGAAGAGCACAGTACACTGTTACCTTGTGTTCAGAGTAGGTGGAATCATTAGATGAGAAGCCACAAGGTGCTCAGTAATTCTGCTGGAGATATTAAGGGAGCTGATGACTGTACTTAAAAGGAAGCTAAATCATCGGGTATCTAAGGTTTTCCTCTGTTAATAATGAAAGCTCTCCAAAGAGACTGGAGCCTTTGCAGGGTCTAAAGGTGATGGAGAGAAACATTAGTAGAGCCGGGAAGAATATTAACTGGGAATAGAAGTGGAGATTTAAATTGGTGGAAATGAAGTTCTAGTAATCAAATTTACTGGTAACTTCCCTGGTGGCTGAGTTCATCAATGGAAACTAAGAACTGCACTCCCACTGTTCTATTTCAGTCTGGCTTCTATAAAGAGAAAATAATACTGCTGTTTGGAAAGCCCAGCTTTTATTCATTCTTATATGCCCTATTGTTACAACAGATCATATACTTTTAGTCAATGGAACAGAACCCAAACCCCATGTTTACAAGTGCAGCTGGAAGGATGTTTTTTGTTCTGAAGGGTGATAAAATATGAGTGAACCCCAAGGAGCTGGTTTTGCTTCCAGGAGCAGGCTGTAGCCTGTTCTGACACACCATGCAACAAAATGACATAATTCAATAAAGCAGCCAGTTGGGAAAGAAAAGGCTTTCAAACGTGAGATAACGTGATGTATCAAAGAAGATGTGTGCAAAACAGTAATCTTTTAAAATAAAAAATAAAAACATACAAAAAAAAAACCCAACAGAGAACCAATGGGTCAGAATAACTGAGTGATGTGTTGTCTTTATAACCAGCATACCCCAGAAGAAAACAGTGGTAATTTTTTGGAGTCTTTTTCATGCTTAGTCAGTTATCTCCTGAGAGGAAGAATTCAAATTCCATTTCAGGTACTTCCCACATGTACATTACCATAGAAATTATGATTATTGTTTTTCCCCTGACAAAGGCTGATTTATGAACATTTCATAGAATCATAGAATAGTTAGGGTTGGAAAAGACCTTAAGATCATCAAGTTCCAATTCCTCATGCCATGGGCAGGGACACCTCGCACTAAACCATATCACCCAAGGCCTCGTCCAACCTGGTCTTGAACACCGCCAGGGATGGGGCATTCACAACCTCCCTGGGCAACCCATTCCAGTGCCTCACCACCCTAACAGGAAAGAATTTCCTCCTTATATCCAATCTAAACTTCCCCTGTTTAAGTTTTAACCCATTACCCCTTGTCCTATTACTACAGTCCCTAATGAAGGGTCCCTCCTCAGCATCCCTGTAGGCCCCCTAAATTGTCGGTTTTGTTTCCCAAGATTCTTAATACCGCGTAGTATACACAGATATAAATTAATGACTTTGTTGTTGTATGTCAGAGGCACTGGAGTTTTAAGATACATTTCATTAAGGCCAGAATAATGCCAGCCATTGATAATCAAAGGATAGAAAGAACACTTTTATCTTGGCACAAATGGCATTTGAGGAAGTTATTTTCTTTGCAAGAGAGAAGCCAGCAGGGGAACCAATTGACTCTTGCATCATAGCCCTCAAAACCAAACATCAGCTTTGTGAATAGGAGCACTTTTTAGGATGAACTAATTTGTGATGTATTTGAAAACATAATCAAACAAAGGTTAAGAAATACACATGACAGTGTAAAGTAGGTATATTTGCCAGACTTGTAGAAAATATGCCATAAATTAAACTTTTAGTGTGCTAAAACACACTAAACATCTATGCAAAACACCTATGCAAAAACACCTATCCTAAACATCTGTGCAAAAATCTACATCTAAACCTATAAAATCAATCAACATCAGTGGCTAGATTTGTCTACAACAAATACAGAGTGATAACATGTTAAGGGATTTCCAGGGAAAAGAATGCATTGCCCTAACAGAAATTGTTTCAAGAGCACATGGTTCTCAATATCATTTTCAAAAGAGATGTGAAAGTGAGCTACATCTATAAACAAAGAAAATCCAATATGTGATTTTGGAAAGAATTGACAGACTTGATCACTGAAGGTCTGAATTTGTCACAGGGACTTAAGGATATGTATGAGGACATTTGAAGTTGTTTAGTACGGAATAGGAGAAGAGGCTTAGCAGGCATCTTATCACTCTCTACAACTACCTGAAAGGAGGATGGAGCCAGGAGGTGGCTGCTCTCTGCTCCCAAGGAGCAAGTGACAGGACAAGAGGAAATGGCCTCAAGCTGAGCCAGGGGATGTTTAGACCAGAGGTTAGGAACAATTCTTTCCCCAGAGGGTGTTCAGGCATTGGAACAGGCTGCCTAGGGCAGTGGTGGACTCATCATCCCTGGAAGCGTTCACAAATTGTGTAGATGAGGCCCTTAGTGACATGGTTTAGTGGTGGCCTTGGCAGTGCTGGGGATCAGTTGGACTTGATGATCTTAAAGGTCTTTTCCAACCTGTTTGACTCTGTGCTTCTATGTACATTACTGAACCCAAAGAAAAAAACTGTTTTATTTCTACAAAATTTGCCTTTTCTTCAGGAGCTCTACCAAGTCCTTGATGAGACATTGTTGTAAAATCTAACTTTACTGTTTTCTGCTGAATATAGATGTGTTTAGGATGTACAGGGTATTTTCCCTCCTCAATACTGGGTACAGCAGGAAAGGTTTTTCGACAATAGGAAATAAATATTAAAGTGGGTTTATTCATCAGTTTTAAACTGAAAATACAACAAGCAAATATCTTCAGCTTTAAAAATCTCTTGGATTTATCAGCAGCAAGTAGAGCAGCAGGTAATGACCCAGAAGCACTTACAGCAAATGAAGAAGTTTAGAATGCAGTACAGTGAAGATCTTGTTTAACAAAAACAAAATCTCAAAAAATCACCACTGTCTAACCAGATAGCGTTAAGGGATCAGAATTCTGTCCTCAAACTGTCTCAAAGGCAACAGATGCTTCAGAAGCTATTACCTTCTAATTGAAAAATTACAGACCAGCTGGAGCTAATTAATTTTCAATTAAAAAATTGCCACAAACCAAAAAATGTAATTAATTTTCTTCAAGATATGACTATGCAAAAGAATTGCTTTGCAACTAAGGCATCCAAAACATTTATAAGTTATAGAAGCTGATGTTACTGTGGACATACATAAGCAGCCACAAATTTTGATGGGCAGCAGACTTATGTGGCAAGTTGCAAATCTAGACAGCGGGCTTTCAAAAAGCTCTGAAAAGTGGTGTTAATCATAGAATCATGTAATGGTTAGGATTGGAAAGGACATTGAGATCATCCAGTTCCAAACCCCTGCCATGGGCCAGGGATGCCTTCCACTACACCAGGTTGCTTCAAGCCCTGTCCAACCTGACCTTGAATGACAGAACTAAAATTACATCACAGGATCATAGAAATACTTGTCAAAAGGAGACTCTAGATGTCAATTAGTCCACCAACAACCCATTCAGATCAGGAATACTGTCAACATAAGATCAGTTTTCATAGGATCTCACGATCTATATTCCTACATTAACAATACATCCAAAATGGAAGATAGACAAGGGCTAAAGAGATGAAAAATCTTTCAGCCACTCTTTCCCATTTGATGCTGTGCACATACCTGGTCCTTACAGACCTACCTAAAATTTGTAAACAGCAAGGTATCATGTGTTAAGTGTTCCTGACAGAGGTGAAAGAAAAACTGGGCTGATCATTTTGGTGGATGCCTACCCTTAAATCCACAAGTTAAAAGTTGTAGATACCTAAATTGAAATGATTAGTCTGCATTGTTTTTCCTGCTACCAGGAAAGTGTGTTGTGTTTCTTAAGTTAATACAGATTTAGGCTCCATGAATTCCAAATTTTCAGTGTGTGATGAGAAAAAAATCTTACATTTTAAACTGAGGTATGTTTTTTAAAATCATGCTTTGCTTTCACTTGCCCTAGACTGACCACTTCATTTGTAAAATGTATGTCTTCTCTGGCAGACTGCATCTGGGCTATGACTAGAATATTGTTATTGAGAAAGGTGCATAGATGATCCTGAGAAGAGTTGCTGTCCTATTGTACTTGATGATCTGGCCTTCTCTAGGGTTAAGACTGACTTCTAGGA
The DNA here is from genome assembly GCF_033783945.1 of Neopsephotus bourkii. Classification (NCBI taxonomy): domain Eukaryota; kingdom Metazoa; phylum Chordata; class Aves; order Psittaciformes; family Psittacidae; genus Neopsephotus; species Neopsephotus bourkii. Next base: position 9,327 of record NW_026901264.1, on the reverse strand, counting down.
GCTCAGACGTTCTCTTTATTGATATTATTAATCTGGAATTGTATAAAGATAAAATATTTAACTTAAAGGGTAAAGTACTAGTTTTGTTCTTTAAGTAGATAAACGGTCAAATTAGATTGACATTTCCAAAATTGACAGGAAGAAATACAGGAATATAACTGCAGCTAAGTAATAATGCATTTTTATCCTGACTAGTGCAGATTTCCCATGCTCTTCGCCATGCCATGATGATGAAATGAATGTCTACCTTCACTCTGTAAAAGGTCAGTGCATGCAGACAAATATTTCCCTTAGGTGAAGCTGTTCTAGATTTATTATCAGGCTTTCTGAGGAGCTCAGCCATAGGATCCAAGAACAATACAGAAGTCAAAGGCAAACCTGAACTAAATATTCTTTCCTACACATTGCAGAATCTCACAAACTGCATCTCTGAGTGCCTGGTTCTATTCATAAGCTGTTTAATGTCTTCATGAGTTACCCTAGGTCAGGTATAACTTTATATTGTCCCTGTCCCTGTATAAGGATGTGCCACCCTCACTACATTGACTGAGCTCCTTAATTTGGTGATCCCTGCAGGCTCTGGAAAGAGAACCAAGGCCTTCACAGACATTTGGATGACCAGATATCGTGGTTTATAATACATTTTTACACAAAGCAGCATTTATTGGTCATCTGGACAGAGAATCAAAAAGGTAATTTTGTCAGAATCCTGGCTGCTGCACTGCACAATTGCTAAAGTACTTCCCTAAACCTGTTTGTCAGGGTGCCTGTGTCTGCCTTCACCTCCCTTTTTTAGAAAACATATATATGGAAAATGTTGGATAAAATGACAAATAAAAATTTGTATCTCACTTGGTTATTAAAAAGGATGCACATTTGAGCCTGGGACAGTGTCATTTGCCCTGGGTTTAGGTAGTTCATTTAGCGATAATGTTTTAAGTGAACTGCGTGTGTTGTTTCTGTGCAAAATTCAACATTTTCTGTGAATAAATACTCTTTTAATGCTCAAACAACTAGAAAATTTCAGAATTTAACTGATACTCATTGTTATGTTTTACAGTATCCTGCAACTTCTTACAGAATTATAAAAGGAAACCAGGTTAGGGAATTGTTAGAGCAGAGACTCTTCAGTCTCTACAGCTGTAAAAATGATTGTAATAATGATCATTCTTACTTGTGGAAGTGTGCAGAGTGGACTTTAACGGTATCGCAAAGCTTAATTGACTAGTTTTTGGCATGTGGGCTTGTTGAACTGGGAGAAGACAAACGAAAAGGCATTAATTTTGTACAAAATACTCCACTGATTTTTGCTGTAATTTATTATTTATCACCTACTATGTACATAAAGGCTTTTTCCTACTCCACCTGTTTTTGCCTTCAAGTCTACAACTGTTCATGCAATATTAACATTCCTGACCTTGCCAAGATGTTTAGAACAAGAAGCCAGAATACACTTGCACACTTGTACACATCAGAGATGGCATAATTTCAGATCACAGAGGCATTATCCCAAGCATATGAATGCACTATGTAAGCAGAACTTGAGGGATTAGCAAAAGTGGAGAACTTGGCTATAATTGACCATATGAATAAAAGGTTAAGCAAAACCTTTCCAGTAGTTTTTCTCAGCATAATTACTCAATGCACTGCCTTTCACAGGGTGGAATGCTTTGAGCAAGACAGCTTCTGAATTGGACCTGTAGTTGTAGTTCGAGGTGATTTTTCTTTCAGTGGGAGCCAGTATATTTACAGAAGCCACAGAGGTGCTATATAAAGTCACGTTTAAAATCTTACCTTCTATTTGGAAGCAGAAATACAAGTCAGAGATTTTGGTGCAAGGAGAAACACATCTATTTTTTGCCTGTGAGCAAATTGCATATTATCGTAATTATAGCAAATACTATTTTTCTCATATTTTACTATATAAAATTCAATCAGAAGGATATGGAGCCATTAGTGAGTACATAGGAGAGCCATGAAGATGCTGCGAGGACTGGAGCACCTCTGCTCTGTACACAGGCAGAGAGAGCTGGGGTGGTTCAGACTGGAGAAGAGAAGGCTCCAGGGAGGCCTTAGAGCAGCTTCCAGTGCCTAAAGGGGCTACAAGAAAGCTGGAGAGGGGCTTTGGACAAGGGCCTGTAGGGACAGGACAAGGGGGAATGGCTTTAACCTGACAGAGGGGAGATTGAGATGAGCTCTCAGGCAGAAGTTCTTCCCTGTAAGGTGCTGGTACAGGCTGCCCGGAGAAGCTGTGGCTGCCCCATCCCTGTAGCTTGGACAGGTATCACAAGAAAGTCAAAATAAGTTAAAGGGATACCAGTTAACTACCAGTCTTAATGTCAAGAAAGCAGAATTTTTTCCAGTGTGTTTGCCTCATGAGTTTTTGTAAGTCATTCATATCACATTGAATAGGAATTAAATGCCATGGTTACAAAATCTGTTTTACCTGAAAACTGAAAGCAAAAGTAAAGGCTGGTGTTATTTTCATAAGCTAGAAAGGGTAGCATGGAACAAGCTGAAAAGAACATGCATGGTCAAGAAGAGCAAATCCTTTTTTTGTGTTACAGAGATGTTTGATTTCTGACAGTTGCTAACTGATAGGTTGCTTCTTTTGATGTCCATATCTTTATAACACCAGAAACACTCAGCTGCCTGAATAGTTTTCAGTGTAAAAGAGCAATAACAAATACATAATCTAGATAAAGGTAAAGGTAAAATCTGAGTATCAGTGACAATCAATACAGGAATATTAGCTTGAACTACCAAGTTTAGCACGAAGGTAAGAAGTATTGGGGTGTGTTTAATCAAAAAAAGTACACTCTAATCTAAGCTTTAATAGATTATTCAATAGTCCTATGGGGCAGTGGTGGCTCTGTATCAGACATTCACAACCAGCCAGAACAAAGTAGTAGAAATAAAACTATAGGAAGCAATTCTTTCTTTGTAAGTGATGTGATCTATTTGTTAACCTGATTTCTACAAGTACTTTGAAGATTTCCTGGATCTTGAGCTTACAGAAAGTCTTGTCCTCTACACACTATACTGCACATGTACCATCCTGGTGTGTGGACAGTTTTAATACCAGTGTTAGGATATGTATGAATGGAGAATGGAAAAGTCTGGGTGTGGAAAGTGCTGAAGAAAATGGTAGCAGGGAGAAGCTAATAAGAATAGGAGGTGTCAATGGTACCCCAACATTAGCAGGCCATCAGGATCCCAGCAGAGGGGAGAGAAAAGACAGCATAAACACTAAGGACTCTCATCAAGAAACAGGATAGAGAGAATAATCACCCCCTTATTCAGGAGTAACTACCCTAAAACAAGCAGGAGAGATTGTAAAATCTTGCTTGCTGGCATCCCTTGCCTGTTCTATCAAGAAATGCTGTATAGATCACCTTGATACAATCTTCTTGGTTTCATGACTGCTGGACAGGGTACACATGCTCGTTCATGACCACATGGATCCACATGTGTAGTGCTGGAAGTAGGCGGGTATAAATGGTAGTTAGTGAAATCAACTTTGTTACAAAATAAAATTATCCTCTTTGCTACAATATTTCTTATTGAGGCTTTGCTACTTTATTGCTACAACACTGCATTGCAATTTTGTGCAAGTCAATAGCTGTCAGAATGCACTAATATAGCCAGGCAGTGCACGTCATTAAGATGGAGTGCCAACCAAATAAATCTATTCCATAGAATTAAAGAAAACACCAGTAGAAAAGGTGTGAGCTCATCACTTATGCTGCAACAGTGTCACTAAACCAGTTTATTTCTCCTTCTGCAGAGTGTTCTTCTGCCTTCCATTTTCTAATGAGCAGGTACTGTCACACGTAATCAAGTTACATTTTGTGGCTGAATGCCAAACATGCTTTTTCTCCTATATATAGTGTAGAATAAATTAAGTCTTAAACTTCATTATATTAATATAAAAGCTTTTCATTCCCATTAGGGTTTGCTCCTAATTTTTCAAACGTCATTTGCAACAATTGATTTGTATCTTGTTCATTTCAAATAATTTATCTGAGATTGAAAATAATAACAAAAAATAGTGGCATAAGTGACACGTATAACAGTTTTATTATTACAAGGTATTTGTCTAAATGGGGTTCAAAGTATTGTTGATTTCCTATCATTGCATTTCCTAAAAGTAGAATGATGATTTCTTTCATCTTCCTCATCATCTTCTCTTGTGTTAGAGCTCTCTGGAATCAAAAGTGCATTATGCTATGGATCTCTGTACTTTCTCACATTGCTGTGATAGCATACAGCTTTCCTCTGCAGTTCAGAATTCTATTTCCTTGTCTTTCACTATGCTGTACAGAATTGTTACACAGGTTGGCAGAGCCAAGTAGCATATCCAAATCAGCTAAATGGACTTTATAGAAATAGAGAAATAGAGATCAAACATGGAAGAACAAGCAGCAGGAGAAGAGAGATGTAAGGCCTGAAGGAACATTAAATCACCATGTAGCAGTGGTAGCTGGGGATTCAGTCCTGCAGTTCCTTATTCCACCATGGTTTTGCTGTGTGAATCACTTGAACTCCACCTGGGTGGTGAAAAGAATCCCAGATTTTCATTTTATGCACCTCCCTTACAATTCGGGGGGGGGGGGGGGGGGATGGATGACCAAAATCCATGTCCCAAATTATAGGCATATTAGCCAGTTAAATACAGCTTTGCCTGTCTTTTAATTTAGAATGAAGAAACAGACATGTTAAACTTGATTTCCAAGAAGGTTGTAAACATGAATTCCTAAAATGCTGTTGAATATATTGGTCCTACCCTAGTAATTAAAAAGATTTGTCATGGGATCATCTTTACTTAATAGTTTTTTATATTAAAAATGTAGAAAATATTTGCATGTAATTATACATCAAAGTTTTTTCAGATACCATAAAATAATCTGCACCTACTTCTTTCCAATTTTTACACTGCACACATGTAAGTCATCTCTGACTCGCCATCATCTTCTTGGCTATTCAGGTTTATTTCAAAATGAGATCCTATTGTCATGCAAACAAAATAAATTGAGACAAACCCCAGCTGAGATTTATACCTGCTACAACCAACCTTGTAAATAAACATCTGATGGAGAAAAGGGTTAGCCAGAAGACTGGAAAATGAGGAATGAAGAAGTTCCTGTTCGCAGAGCGGAGGAACACATTAATCAGTCTGGTTGTGGACCTTTCCTCAGGTCTAGTGCATACCACCATCTAGTGGCTCTGAATATAATCTAGAAAATGACACCTAACTTTAATATAATTTGTTTTGATGTATGAAGCTGAAAATGCTCAAATAAACTTTCACGGGAACCACTCTTGGTAACGTAACATTTCATGCAGCATTAGAACCTATCAGTGTTACATGTGAGATTGCAAATGGTCTTGGCCCTGACTAATATGGAAGTGCCTGGCCAGAATACAAAGCAATCCCATTCTTCTCTCTTCTTTGCACATAATTCTACTGAAATAGAATAGATAATGCGTGTAAGAGAGCCCAAAGAAGGCTCTAGGGAGACCTTATAGCAGTCTTCCAATGCCTAATGGGTGCCTACAAAAAACCCGGAGAGGGGCTTCAACCAATAGCCTGTGGGGACAGGACAAGGGGGAACATCTTTAACCTGACAGAGGGGAGACTGAGATGAGATCTTAGGCAGAAGTTCTTCCCTGGGAGGGTGGTGAGGCGCTGGCACAGGGTGTCCACAGAAGCTGTGGTTGCCCCATCCCTGGCAGTGTTCAAGGCCAGGTTGGACAGGGCTTGGAGCAACCTGGTCTAGTGGGAGGTGCCCTTGCCTGTGGCAGTGTTAGAACTGGATGAGCTTTATAGTCGTTTCCAACGCAAACCAGTCTGGGGTTTGATGATTCTATGAACAGCATTAGATGTTTCCCTATGTAAAGGATGTGCACCAAAGTCTGATCTTGAATTTAACAATGCAAATGTAATCCCATTAGACCAGGTGCTGAACTGTACATACAGAAGTCATGGGATATAAAATGGGGACAAGAGAAGACTCAGGATGCAAGTGATAAGTAATAATTTCTTCTTTTCAGTTCAGACTACCTTGGACACTAGGAATGCTTCATTCAGGAAAGCTGTCTGAAAGAGGGACTGGAGGCATTATTTCTCTATTCAGTTAAGCTTTCCATGTATCACAGTATCACAGTATCACAGTATCACAGTATGTTAGAGATAGGAAGGGACCTCAAAAGATCATCTAGTCCAATCCCCCTGCTGGAGCAGGAACACCTAGATAAGGTTACACAGGAACGTGTCCAGGCGGGTTTTGAATGTCTCCAGAGAAGGAGACACCACAACCTCCCTGGGCAGCCTGTTCCAGTGTTCCGTCACCCTCACTGAGAAGTTTCTTCTCAAGTTTAAGTTGAACCTCTTGTGTTTCAGTTTGTACCCATTGCCCCTTGTCCTATCATTGTTTGCCACTGAGAAGAGCCTGGCTCCATCCTCGTGACACTCCCCCTTTATATATTTATATGCACTAATAAGGTCACCCCTCAATCTCCTCTTCTCCAAACTATAGAGACCCAGCTCCCTCAGTCTTTCCTCATAAGGGAGATGCTCCACTCCCTTAATCATCTTAGTTGCCCTGCTCTGGACTCTCTCCAGCAGGTCCCTGTCCTTCTTAAACTGAGGGGCCCAGAAATGGACACAATATTCCAGATGAGGTCTCACCAGGGCAGAGTAGAGGGGTAGGAGAACCTCTCTCGACCCACTAACCACCCCCCTTCTAATACACCCCAGGATGCCATTGGCCTTCTTGGCCACAAGGGCACAGTGTCGGCTCATGGTCACCCTGTCGTCCACCAGGACCCCCAGGTCCCTCTGCCCTACAGTGCTCTCTAAAAGGTCGTTCCCCAATCTATACTGGAACCTGGAGTTGTTCCTGCCCAGATGCAGGACTCTACACTTTCCCTTGTTATATTTCATCAAGTTACTCCCTGCCCAACTCTCCAGCTTGTCCAGGTCTCGCTGAATGGCAGCACAGCCTTCTGGCGTGTCGGCCACACCTCCCAGCTTAGTGTCATCAGCAAACTTGCTGATAGTACACTCAATTCCCTCATCTAAATCATTGATGAATATATTAAATAATATTGGTCCTAGTACTGACCCTTGAGGCACTCCACTAGATACAGGCCTCCAACTAGACTCTGCCCCATAGACTACAACTCTCTGGCTTCTCTCCTTCAGCCAGTTCACAGTCCACCTCACTACCCGATCATCCAGACCACACTTCCTCAATTTAGCTGCAAGGATGCTGTGGGAGACTGTGTCAAACGCTTTGCTGAAGTCAAGGTAGACCACATCCACCGCTCTGCCATCATCCATCCACTGTGTTATTTCCTCATAAAAGGCTATGAGATTGGTCAAGCATGACTTCCCCTTGGTGAAGCCATGTTGACTGCCCCTCATAACCCTCTTATCCTTGATATGCCTTAAGATGGCACCAAGGATAAGGTGTTCCATCACTTTCCCAGGAATGGAGGTGAGGCTAACCGGTCTACAGTTACCCGGGTCCTCCTTCTTGCCCTTTTTGAAGACAGGAGTGACATTTGCTTTCCTCCAGTCCTCAGGCACCTCTCCCGTTTCCCAAGACTTGGTAAAGATGATGGAGAGTGGTCTAGCAATGACCTCCGCCATTTCCCTCAGCACCCGCGGGTGCATCCCATCTGGACCCATGGATTTATGGATGTCCAGATTGCTCAACTGGTCTTTAACCCATTCCTCATTGACTAAGGCAAACCGCTCCATTGACCTGTCTTCATCTGAGGTCTCAGCGGTACAGGGCTCTTCAGGACTGCCTCTGGCAGAGTAGACAGAGACAAAGAAGGCATTCAGTAACTCTGCCATCTCTGTATCTTCTGTCACCAGGGCACCCATCCCGTTCATCAGTGGGCCTACATTGCCTCTGGTGTTAGTTTTATCTGCCATGTATTTGAAAAAGCTCTTTCTGCTGTCCTTGACCCCTCTCACCAGCTTTAATTCCAAGGAGGCCTTAGTCATCCTAGCTGCCTTCCTACATCCTCTAGCAGCAGCCTTATATTCCTCTCAAGTGGCCAGCCCTTCCTTCCATGACCTGTAAACTCTTCTCTTCCACTTCAGCATACCCAGCAATTCCCTATTTAGCCACGCAGGTCTCCTGACCCTCTTCCTTGACTTCCTACGTGTCAGGATGCTCTGATCTTGAGCTCGGAAAAAGCAGTCCTTGAACGTCAACCAACTATCTTGGGCCCCTTTACCTTCAAGCAGCCTCGTCCATGGAATTTCCCCTAGCAATTGCTTGAAGAGGCCAAAGTTTGCCCTGCTAAAGTCCAGGGTTGCAATCCTACTTGCTATTCTACTGGCCCTACCACACAAGATCCTGAATTCTACCATCTCGTGGTCGCTGCAACCAAGGCAGACCTCAACCTTCACTGCTTCGATCAGACCCTCCTTGTTAGTGAGGATGAGATCCAGCAGCGCACCTCTCCTGGTTGGCTCATCCACCATTTGCATGAGGAAGTTATCATCCATACACTGGAGGAACCTCCTGGACTGCGGCTGGGTTGCTGAGTAGTCCTTCCAGCAAACATCAGGGAAGTTAAAATCCCCCACGACGACCACGGCCTGTGACTGTGAGGCTGATCTCAGCTGCCTGTAGAAGGCCTCGCCAACTTCCTCACCCTGATCCGGTGGCCTGTAACAGACCCCCACAACAGTATCGCCCCTGCCAGCCTGCCCCTTAATTCTCACCCACAGACTCTCAACTCGCTCATCATCTGTCCCCGGACAGAACTCAATGCACTGTAGCTGCTCTCGCACTTAAAGAGCAACCCCACCACCCCGCCTGGCTGGCCTATCTTTCCTGAAAAGGACATAGCCCTCCATGACTATATTCCCGTCATGTGAGCTGTCCCACCACGTCTCTGTAATTGCCACCAGGTCATAATCTCCTGAGTTAACACAGGTTTCTAGCTCCTCCTGCTTATTTCCCATGCTGCGCGCATTGGTGTACAGACATTTCAGGGAGTGAGCTGAGCACACCGATTTCACCCTAGGATTACAGGAGGCCTCCCAGTCTTCATCAATTCTGGAGCACTGTCCCACTGAGGGAAGCCCAGCTACAATCCCATCCCCCTTCAAATCTAGTTTAAAGCTCTCCAAATGAGCCCTGCTAATTCGTGCCCCAGCATCCTTTTGCCTCTGTGCGATAAACCTTTCCCACATGCCAATGTCCAGGCCGGTGCCCTATAAAACCAGCCGTTATCAAAGAATCCAAAGCCCTGCCTGCAGCACCAGCCTCGAAGCCAATTGTTTATGGACTGAATTTT